>NC_136061.1:1504708167-1507108167 GCF_964261635.1 Lissotriton helveticus
CTCATAAAAGTGGCGCAGTGAGATCTACAAGATTTCACTGAGTCACTTTTACGACCATGCTGTGTCAAAACCCTGCGCCTGCTTGAAGCAGGCGTAAGGAGTGATGCAGCATGTTAGGCATGGTAGGCATGCTTGCCATATGACTCCAGCAATGCGCAGCATTTCCGCCGTGCACCACAGCGCGCCGCGCTGCGTGTCGCAAGTGTTTTGGCGCATCCCTGCCTATTTACAGAGGTGTGCTAGACCTTGTTAATCTGCCCCTCAGTCTCTTTCTATGTAGGCGTGGATGGCACTGTCCTAATCATATGCTCACAAACTATGATATAAAAGCAAACATTTGAGTTGAGCAAATTCAAAGTGTCGCTGGAATTGTATGGTGCTCTATACAGGAGCTGCTCTCCACCTAAACTTGGGAACTATCCAGTGTTCTCAGTTCCTTTTTTGAATAATTTATGCTACAAGCTATGCCTGAAAGGATATTGTTTATATCTATATCTATATCTATATATCTATATATAGTGTTTGATTTTGATCTATATATCTATCTAGCTATCTATATCTATCTATCTATCTACATATATATATATATATATATTACCTACTAGCGGTCGCCAGTAGGTATATATAGTTAGGATTTTTTCCCTATGGGATTTTTGAAAATTCTATGTCTAATAACTTTGGCGTTTGTGGACGGAATTGGCTGAAATTTTCTGGAAAATGGAACATTTTGTTTCTGAGCAGCCCTTGGAAATTTGGGGGGGTTTCGTAAAGGGGGGGCCGAGAAAAAAGGGGGGTCCCAAAACGTGTTTTTAACATTGAGTTTTCCATAGGGCGGTTGGCCTCACTTTTAGCCCGAACGGCTGAATGGATTTCCATGAAACTTGGCAAAATTGTAGGGACTGGTAGCCCGATGTGCCTTTTCTAGGTCTCAATATATGTGCTCCAGTGGATTTTGAGAAATTAACGTTTAAAAAAAGATATATATCTGTAAGCGCGCTCCGGGCAGCGCTCCGGTCCGCGGACCTTAAGCGTACCGGAACTTCGCGTAGCTAAGCTGATTGGCTCTCCGGTGTCTGTCAACATTCTAAACAGTCCGGAGCGGCCGCCATCTTGTCTCTCGGTAGGATTGAGAGACAAGAGGAGGCCAAAACAAAGGCGAAAATGACCATAAGGGGGCATACTAGATCCTCCCTGACCCCCTAGGTTTAATGTGGAGGTTTTAAAAGGGCCCCGCGGGGCAAAAAAAACAAAAAAATTTTTTTGTTTTTTTTGCGTGGGGAGCGCCCGGTCCGCGAACCGGGAAGCGTTCTGGGCAGCGTACTGCAATGAAAAATGAATGATAGACTTTTCAAATGCTGTATGTTAATTGATTGTTGTTTTTGTTCATTATTTTTTATTTTCTTTATTTTTTAAGCATTTTTTTTAATGTGATTGTGTTTCATAATTTATTAAACTTTCTAACATTTCATTGTCAGAAATTTCATAATTATCATGGAATATACATTGTAGTCTCTGAGGGTGTAAAATGTCCTCATTTGCAAGGAGGTTACCTACTGCTTGTACACATTGCAGTAGTTCATTGTCCCAAGTTTCATCGAAAAATTCAATGTCAATTTGATCAATTGTATCAATCAATTCTTGGCTGCTCTCTTGCAGGTCCATTTCAAAAGAAACTTGGTTTTCGCCTTCCATTTTGCCTGAAATTTGGATTAAAAAAATATATATTAGTAGAGATAGGGCAATGTTGGGAATAATTTTAGATAGGCATTTTTTATCAGTGAATTTATCTTTGGGCAGTGTATAGTATCAGAGTGGAAGTAGGAATATAAAAAAGTGTATGTGATTTAACGTAAGTAAATTCATAATTATACAAGAGAAGCCTAACTCCATCCATAACTATAACAGAGAAGTCTCTCTAAATCTATAACTACTACAGAGGGATAGTATATATCTATCAGAAAAAGTTTACCATATTAACTTATAGTGCACAATATACTTCAGTTTTAAAAATAAAAACTTACCTTTAGAAAGAAGTTGAAGGAATTAGTGAAAATACTATTGAAATGTACAGCAAGAAGTAGTAGTCAAAATGGCTGTGTTTTCTTCTCTTCCTTTATATATATTCAGGTATATAACCAATGAAATGTCAGGTAAAAAAAATAGAAAATGAAAGTAACATTTTCATTGGTTGTCAATTCCAACACTTCAGATGTGTTTTGTGAAGTAATTTACCTCAGGGTATTTAGAGAGGTCTACAGGCTAAATGACTAAATGGAATTCCAATCAAATTTGTGAAAATGGTAGGGATTGGTATGTAGTATGAGCTAATCTATATTTGGTGAAATTGTCTCCAGTGGCTTTTCTGTGAACTACTTTCCCACCTTTTTTGATGGTGCGCTTCCCAGAGAGCGACCCGGTACGCGAACCGTTGAGCGCCCCGGTTCGCGAACCTTAAGCGTTCCGGGAGTCCACCATTTTGTGTTTCGGTCGAATTAAGATACAAGATGGAGGGCAAATAATGTTCAGAATGGGTAGAAGGGGGCACGGTAGAGTTATCTTGACCCCCTAGGTTTTCTGAGGGTGGCTGAGGAGGCTTATATGTGCGAGAAAAAAAAAATTTGAAAAAAAATTTCGCGAGGTTAGCTCCCGGTTCGCGTACCGGGTAGCGCCCCAGGGAGCGTACTTTGTTGGAAATTAGTGAAAAATGTTAGAGTAAAATAATAATTGTGAGTGATCAGATGTAGGGTAGCTCTGAGAAGAGCTTTTGGGTTTATGGTACATTTAGGTACTTATAAGTAGGTACCAATGCACATTCTTAAATTCAGAGTGAAAACTCTGTTGCCCTCATCTGAGAAGTGAACTCCATCTCCTCTGTAGATATCTTGCATGTAGTAACGCAAGTTATTGTTGTACAGGGAGCCCATTCCATGGTCTCTAATGTAAGCTGAAACAGATTTGTTTACATGCTTCCTCGACTTCTCAATTTGTGGACAAAATTGGTTTGACCACCTCCATTTCTGTCTTTGGCATATATTTGAATATACCAAGGCAGTCTGAGGAAAAAGTGCCATTAATTGCTCAAAGGTGTCCTTTAAAAGCATTTCCAGACCTACACCAGTCAAAGTGCCCAAGTCATTACCTCCACAGTGCACAATTAACAGGTCAGGTTTGGGCAAATGCATAAAGGTTTTCACCAATGGTATCAATTGGTGACATTTTAATCCTCTGTGGCCAAACCACTTAATTTCCACATCTTGTAAATTGAGGTTAGGTAATTTCCTGTTTTCAACGTACCTTTGAGCCCAGTGAATATAACTATGTCCAACAATCCAGACAGAAAACATGGTGAGAGAAGGTTCTCCTGCAGTCAGATGAAGTGTGGCAATGAAATGGCAGTTGAAAAAATGAGAGTTTAAAATGAAAAAAACTGTGGAGTTTCTGTGTTCATGAAGCAGTAACAGTGATTGGTGGATTTTGATTGCTGAAAACAGAAAGTTAGGGTGCACGGATGTGTTCTTTGAAAGATGTATTTTGAATGGTCAATAAAAAATCATTAAATGAAAGAATGCACTGGATATGCAGGTGCACTGAGAGTTCAGAGTTCAATTGCAACAAAGTTGTGTGAACTTGCAAACACCAGAAGTCTTCCAAGAGGTGGTTGCCATGCAGAAAAGACAGAAAGGGCAGAGGGGGGAAGGGTTTTCATTTGAAAAAAAGTGAGGGAAGAGTTTTGATTGGGTGACATGAGAAATATGTGTGAAGAATTACAGCATTTCTGTGCTTTTGATAGCTGCAGACTCTGGAGTGCATACCTTTTGCTCTGCTGAAGACAAATTGGTGTGTTTCTGAGACTGTTTTCAAACTCAAAGTATTTGCTAAGGTGAGAAAATATTTCTTTAATTTAGATAGAGAATAGTGTGCTTTAAGGAGAAAATTATGAATTATGTGGCGCAAATTGCTTGTAAATATGCTCCCACCTGTGCATAGAAAATTTAGATTTTGAATGTTTGTGTTACATAGCCATGTTAAAAGTGACCCAACCATGCAGGAAAGGCAATCAAAAAACGCTTTTATGTGTCTTAAGGACATTTTAAGTAATTTTCCCATGTGCAGTGTTTTGAAATTATGATTTGAAAATCGTTTTTGAGGTAAAGGAATTGTTTTTAAATTTATGACAAGGACATAATGGTGTATGCTTCTTTATAAGGCAATTGACTGTCCCTGATGTTATTTTTCCCATTTTAATGTAAGACTTTTCTCTGTGGCGCAAATTGCTTGTAAATATGCTCCCACCTGTGCATGGTAAATTTAGATTTTAAATGTTTGTGTTACATAGCCATGTTAAAAGTGACCCAACCATGCTGGAAAGGCAATCAAAAAACGCTTTCATGTGTCTTAAGGACATTTTAAGTCATTTTCCCATGTGCAGTGTTTTGAAATTATGATTTGAAAATCGTTTTTGGGGAAAAGGAATTGTTTTTAAATTTATGACAAGGACATAATGGTGTATGCTTCTTTATAAGGCAATTGACTGTCCCTGATGTTATTTTTCCCATTTTAGTGTAAGACCTTTGTCTGTGGCGCAAATTGCTTGTAAATATGCTCCCACCTGTGCATGGCAAATTTAGATTTTGAATGTTTGTGTTACATAGCCATGTTAAAAGTGATACAAACATGCTGCAAAGGCAATCAAAAAACGCTTTTATGTGTCTTAAGGACATTTTAAGTAATTTTCCCATGTGCAGTGTTTTGAAATTATGATTTGAAAATCGTTTTTGAGGTAAAGGAATGTTGTTAAAATTTATGTGCGCCATATGCCCCCAAATTTCTTTTTCAGGGGTGCAGCAGGGTGTTATTGAGACACCCCTGCAGCTTTGGAAAAATTCCTAATTTGCGATGAGCAAATTGTTAATCGCAAATTGCACCTTCATTTATATGAGCCTCCTAGCCCATGGAAATGAATGGGTAATTTGCAATTAGCAATTTGCTCATCGCAAATTTGGAATGGTAAAGAATCGCTATTTATTCCTTAAAATTCGCTATTTTGGAAATGCAAAATAGTTATATGATACATATGGCGGTTGATGTCTAAGAAGATAAGAAGCTTAGGGATACATTTATGATGACTGGCGCAATGAAGTTGACATCACTTACTTCATTGGTAGAGCTTTACATGTATTATGTCCTCTGTATTCTTCATCAAGCGTAACTTTAATCTGCAATCCTGAGTAGGCCTCACCTTAAACAAACCTCTGGATAGGCCACATCTTATTGTCATCCTGAATTAATCATTTAAAATGCTAGGGACAGATTTATGATAGGTGTATGCCTCTTTTGCGCCACTTAGAAAACACTGTCCATGGGGAAATGACTTAAAATGTCCTTAAGACACATGAATGTGTTTTTTTAAAACGTTTGCAATTTTTTTGGGTCACTTTTAACATGGTTATGTGACTCAAACAGTCAAAATCTAAATTCGCCATGCTCAGGTGGGAGCATATTTACAAGGAATGTGCTCCATGGGGAAAGGTCTTATAATGTAATATGGGAAAAATGACATCAGAGACACTGAAATGCCTTATAGAGAAGCATACACCATTATGTCCTTGTCATAAATTTGCAAACCATTACTTTTCCCCAAAAACGATTTTCAAATCATAATTTCAAAACACTGCACATATGGAAATGACTTAAAATGTCCTTAATTCAAAATTTGCTATTCCTTATTTTGCGATTGCACTGAAGGATTTGCAAATTTTACGATTCCTTAAATGCAATGTATCAAACAAAAAATATGTAAAAAATGATATTAAGGATTTGGAAACTACCACCAACTTCTAGTTTGTGGTAATTTGCGAATTCTTTTCAAAAAGCATTTTTTTCTAAAAAACAAAAGGTCCCATATGACGCCCATACATGTCCTTAGGGCATGTATGTGTGCCATATGCCCCCAAATTTCTTTTTCAGGGGTGCAGCAGGGTGTTCTTGAGATACCCCTGCACGCTTGAAAAAATTCCTATTTTGTGATGAGCTAATTGCTAATCGCAAATTGCAACCTTCATTCCTATGAGCCTCCTAGCCCATGGAAATGAATGGGTAATTTGCAATTAGCAATTTGCTCATTGCAAATTAGGAATGGTAAAGAATTGCTATTTATTCCTTAAAATTTGCTATTTAGGAAATGCAAAATAGTTTGATGGTACATATGGTGGTTCATCTGTAACAAGATAAGAAGCTTAGGGATACATTTATGATGACTGGCGCAATAAAGTGGACATTACTTACTTCATTGGTAGGCCTTTACATGTATTATCTCCTCTGTATTCTTCATCAAGCGTAACTTTAATCTGCAATCCTGAGTAGGCCTCAACTTAAACAAACCTTTGGATAGGCCACACCTTATTGTCATCCTGGATTAATCATTTAAAATGCTAGGGACAGATTTATGATAGGTGTATGCCTCTTTTCTGCCACTGTGCGTCACTTTTATGATGCAGCGGCGGTGGAAAAGATTTGCTATGAGGCGACAACATTACAAATTGATGCATTTAGGCAGATATGTCATGGTGTAAAAAAAACGTACCACATGAAACCGATGCAGCAGTGATGCAAAAGATGCACCATGTCGCAAGACAGGCCTCACTTGGGGCCATATGTATCAAGCTAATTAGCATTCGCAAAGATCAAAATTCTACGAATTTCGGCCTTTGCGAATGTTAATTAGACAAATGGTATGTATCAAACAAGTTTGATGCAAAATAAGGAGTAGCAAAATTTGCTATTCCTTATTTTGCAATTGCACTGAAGGATTTGCACATTTTTTTGAGACTACTTAAATGCAATGTATCAAACAAAAAATATGTAAAAAATGACATTAAGGATTTGTAAACTATTGTGGTAAATTGGTGGTAATTTGTGAATTCTTTTCAAAAAGCTTTTTTTAAAAAAAACAAAAGGTCACATATGACGCCAACACATGCCCTTAGGGCATGTATGTGTCCCATATGCCCCCAAATTTCTTTTTCAGGGGTGCAGCAGGGTGTTCTTGAGACACCCCTGCACCCTTGGAAAAATTCCTAATTTGTGATGAGCAAATTGCTAATCGCAAATTAAACCTTCATTCCTATGAGCCTCCTAGCCCATGGAAATGAATGGGTAACTTGCAATTAGCAATTTGCTCATCGCAAATTAGGAATGGTAAAGAATCGCTATTTATTCCTTAAAATTCGCTATTTAGGAAATGCAAAATATTTTGATGATACATATGGCAGTTCATCTCTAACAAGATAAGAAGCTTAGGGATAGATTTATGATGACTGGCGCATCACCAGGGATGTGCCAGTCATCCTGCGCCGCTGTTCCGCCACCCATGGTGTGCTGCATTTACAATGCGGCGCAGCATGGGGCAAAAACGGCACAGATGCGTGACGCATCTGTGCCGTTAAGGTGGCGCATTGCTGGAGTTGTATCGCAAGTGCGATGCAGCTCCAGCAACGCTCAAGGGTGCACCATCTCCACAATGTTGCGTCAAGACCTATGCCTGCTTAAAGCAGGCGCAGGGTTTTGACGCAGGTTTCTCCTATCTGATTGTAAATGCGGCACACCATGGGTGGCAGAGCAGTGGTGCACGTTAACTGGTGCATGCCTGGGGATGTGCCATTTAACATAAATCTGCCCCTTTACATTTAAGTATGTGCAGGGGACACAGAGTCGGTGAGGCTTATCCAAGGTTAAGAAGAGATGAGTCCTGTTCAGTGAAAAATTAGACATAGGCTTCACCTGCTCAGCATCGCTGGACATGGCTAAATAATAGCTGCAAAATTTTACTCTTGTTAAACAATTTTACTATTATAATCTCTGAGATTTGTCTCTTACTCTGCAACATCTCATTGTTGTTATCTTTCTTTAAAGATAAAGACAACCTCAACATGAGCGACAATCTGCAATCAGTTGATTTTGACCTCATCATTGAACTTGTAATTGAAACATCAGTGGATGTTGATCCCTTGGATGATTTAAATCCTGAGGATGAAGAAGAGCGTGATGAGGATGCAGATTTGTCGGAATTATATGAAATAGGATGGGAAGCTGACCTGCTTGAGCCTATGGAAATATAAACATTTATTTTTAAAATTTATAATTAATAAAAAGTAAAAAGGTAAACCGTTTAATTTAAAAATAAAGACACCTTCAAAAGCAGGTTATGTGTAGTGTCTTCAATAAAATATTAAAATATGCTCATAAAATTAGATCAGATTCACATATAAAATAGCATAGGTAACATAAATATAAATGTCATTTCTTTTCTGGTATTTCTGTATTGTAAATTTGCAAGGACTAAAAAATCTTCTATTTAAAATGTCAAGTAGTGTGTTAAGTTTTTGATCACTGTTATTGTTTTACTGTTTGGTAATAATGGTTAATAACATTTTTTATTATATTTTACCACAGATTCAACTGCAGATCATTTCAAGATTTCACCATGCCTACAATAGAAAGACAGAGAAAGGCTGCAAAACGTCAAAGACAGCAGGTGAAAAAAAATAAGCAGCAGTCCTCTAACAAAAAGATTTGTCAAGTCACGAAGAAAGCACCGGGTAAGAGCACAAAACAATTCATAAGAAATATGTGTAGTAAAAAAAATATTACTACAGAAAATGTTTCAGTCCATAAAACGAGAAGGAAATCAAATGGAAAGGAAAGGCCAATGAAAAATGTTACTGCTAGAGCAAGAGATAACTCTGTGCATGATAGTAGAAGGAAACAACAGTTTAGGGAGATTCGTAAACGAATGTTCCGCAACAGGATAATTGGCAATTTGTTAAAAAATATTAAGAAACGTCAACAGAAACTGTTTTTTTATAAGAGAAAAAAAAAAGTTGAGAAAGTTATTGATCAGGCATTTGAAATTAAACGTAAGTTATTTATTTTGATAATCAATAGAATTAGGAAGCTAAACAAGGCAATTTATGATTTCAAAAGAAATAGTAGATGGAAGAGAATAGTTAATCGTAGTAATTTTTGTGAAGTTTTTTCTGGAGAATGGATGCATAGTTCAAGCTGTGAGGCATTTTTTAATGAGGAGAGTTATTTCCAGGATAATGATTTGGTGCATGCAGTTGACACCAGTGGTCGTGCTTATGAAGTGAAAGATGGTTGTCCAGTTGAAAAAGAAAAACTTGTGACAACAGAGGCAGAAGAGGTGTTAGGTAATGAGGTTTTAGGAAGACGTGCTAAGGGTCCTGTGTACACCTGGAAGTGTAGTAGTATTTGCAGTGTGCGACAGGATTCCATCAATTTGCTTTGTGATTTTGTACGGTCATTTAATAAGAAAAGTTTGAAGCAGAAAATAAGGTTGTTGCAAGAATTAGATCCTTGCAGAGTGAGAGAAGTGACAGGTTTGCATGGTCATTCACTGGCTTGTCTTTCCAGGAGAGTATGCCAGAGTGTTTTTCATCATTTCAGGATGCTAGCAGTGCATCATAATAAAGTGAGGAAATTAGTTAGAATGTTGTATTATGCTAAGAGTCCAGCAATTATGCTTAAAAAATTATGCGCTGCTCTTTTGCATGGTTCTGAAATAGATGTGAAGAATATATGTGAAGAAATTGAGTTTTGTTACTTTGGAAGTAAAGAGGAGAATGTTGAAATTGAGCAAGAAGAAGAGGGTCATGTGGAAGATAGTGTACAGGTTTCCAGTACAGATAATTTTCAGAGGGAAATTGCCACGTTTCAGGTGAAATCAAGTGAGAGGCCTAATTTCACTTGTGTGTGTTGTCGACGCACTTATTATAAGAATCAGACTAAGTTAGTGGATTTATATGCAAAAAGTGAAAGGGAAAATAATAGTGAATGGAAGGATTTTGCAACATACTTGATGGTAGAAAATTGTTTTGATTTGGGATTGGATCAACGTGTGTGTACTTATTGTTGTTGCAAATTAAATCAAAACCAGATGCCTGCTTGAGCAGTTCATAATAATCTGGAATTGGTTGAGATTCCTTCTGAATTGAAGGATTTAAATACTTATGAATCTATTTTGATTCAAAGTATCCATCCCTTTCAGGCTATTGTAAGAATGGAGCCAAAGACAGGGAAATTGCCTCCATCAGATTTACAGAGAGGATTAAAGGGAAGAGTTGTTTATTTGCCTCTAGATTTGAAGAAAAACATTAACACAATTGGAGTAGAAAAAGTGGAAGAGGAACCTCTGGTTATCTTAGTTAATGGGGTTCCGACAAAGAATAAGAAAATATGGCAAGATTTAGTAGATGTTAGGAAAGTTAAAAAGGCAACATTGTATTTGAAAAAAAATAATAAATACTATAAGAATGTATATGTTGCAGAAGAGGAAGTAAGTGAGGAAGAGGATAGCGATTTGTGTGCTGGTCAAATTGAGAAAGTAGAACCCTCTACTAGTGAAGAAATATATGAACATTATAGTGTTCATCCTTTGCATTCCAAGGAAGTCATGGGGAATGCTATTGAGTTGTTTCAAATGAAACAAGCCAAAGGGAGTCCCATTAGTGTTTGGGAGGAAAGTTTGGAAGCTCGGTGTTTCCCACAGCTTTTTCCAACAGGTCAGGGAGGAAGATATGATGAGCGACCTCATCAAATTCCTGCTTCTGAATACCGGACTTTGCGATTGTATGCAGGAGATGCTAGGTTTCGACAATGCATTCCTTATTTGTTTCATCTCCTGTTTGAAAGCGATCTGTCTGGACTGTCATATGCAGTGAACCACATCTTGAAAAGTGGTATACACATGCAAAACATCTCGGCAAGTGACTTTATGGATAAAGTCAATGTCCAAGACAGTATTTTGGATTCTCACCTGATTAATCTCATTGCGTGTCAGCGTGGTACTAATGAGTACTGGTACCGTCGTCATGGTGATTTAAAATGTATGCTGAGGAACTTAGGTACTCCTACATGGTTCCTCACTCTGAGCTGTGCCGAGTATGGCTGGGAAGACTTACTTGAATTTCTACGAGAGGCAAATGCTAACGTAGATAACATCGAATTCAAGACACCTGGAGAACTGTGCTCTTTGGATCCAGTCAATGTATGTAGGTACTTCAATCATAGATTTGAAGCTATGATGTCTTTCATCATGAATAAGAAGAATCCACCTCTTGGAGAGGTGTTGGATTTCTTCTGGAGAAAGGAGTACCAAGCAAGAGGTGCTCCTCATATACATATGTTGCTGTGGATCAAGGATGCACCTAAATTTGGAACGGATCCAGAAGACTCAGTGATGAGTTTCATCCAACAGTATTCTACGTGTGCTGTTCCAAACGCAAAGGAGAAGAAAAGCCTAAGAGAAAAAGTTCTGCGTTTCCAAAGCCATCGATGTGGAAAGTACTGCCATCGTAAATTCCGAAACAAGGACAAGTTCTACACTAAATGTCGTTTCGGCTTTCCACGACCGGTGATTTCTAAAGGAAGAGTAAACAGTTTGATGTCTTCGCTGCGACACAATGTCATGAAGAAATCACCTAAAAACACTTACAATTTGAAGAGGAACCAAGAGTCCAAGTACATCAACGACTACAACCCGGTGATTTTGTCCATGTGGAATGCTAACATGGATATACAGTTTGTGGCTGATAACTGTATGGCTGTGGCTCGGTATGTGACGTCTTACATCACCAAAAAAGAGAAGACAGAATTGAAGGATATGTGGGAGGACATTTCCCATGAAAAGAGCCTCAGCAAGAAGTTGTACAGTTTCAGTCTGAAGATGTTGTCGCATCGAGAAATCGGAGCGTACGAATGTTCTGACCGGTTGTCTTCAGCAAGTCTCTATGCCAAGTCCAGGAGTATCGTTTGGGCGAGTCTTGGTCTTGCAGCAACGCGTAATCGAGTTCTCAAACCTGTGCGGGAAATTGAGTATTTGGCGGAAAAGGAGCCAAACAGTACCGACATTTTGAAGACAAACATGTTGGATACATATTATCCAAATCGAAGCAGTCACCTCGAGAATGTTTGTCTGTATGAGGTTCTGCAAAATTACATATTCAAGAGGAACATCAAAGAAGATACTGAGAAAGGAGTGTATGCTGTAATAGGAAGTCAGTGTATGCTGTAAAGTCAAGCAAAGAAAATGCCACTTGGTAAACCATCGAAAATTGAGTGGTGAATCTCCTGAAAAAAAGGGGTTTTTCTATTTAGCACTTTTGCAACTTTTCAAGCCTTGGCGTGCAGAAGAGGAACTGCTTGGAGATTTCCTCTGTTACGAAGACTCTTTCAATGCCGCCAAGGAGACCATAGAATGTCCTGCTTTTCCCAAATATGTAGAAATGTTGAATGCGGAAATTGAGCAGGAAGCAACGATTGCAGCCGAGATTGCCAGAGACAGTTCTCAGGACAGTCAGAGTTCTGCTTCATTGAGTCAGGATCCACTAGGAGGACCTGTTATCGAAAATGAAGCTGCCACTGCTATGAATGAAGTGGAAAGAGCCATGGCACATGCTCAAGAGGATGCGGTTAACTTAGAAGAGTTGGAAAGACAACTCAACGTTGAGCAGAGGAAAATATATGACAAAGTTACCATGCAAATTGATCATGGATTAAGTCATGATAAGAAAGAGTGCTCATGTACGTCGTTGAAGCCTGTCCGACTGTACGTGAGTGGAGAAGCGGGAACTGGAAAAAGTTTCCTCATTAAAGCAATTTCATGCTATTTGCAGGAAAGGACAGAGTCATCGCTGTCTTGTGTTGTCACTGCTCCAACTGGACTGGCAGCACATAATATTAAAGGGATTACTTTACATCGTTTACTGATGCTGCCAGTGGAGCATGACAACAAATTACAATATCACAAGCTATCTGGAGATGCTTGTTTTGAAGTTTCAAGAATCTTGAGGAAAATGAAACTTCTTATCATTGACGAAGTAAGCATGGTTTCCAATGTCATGCTTGCCTTTGTGCATTTGAGGATGCAAGAAGTTCTCAAAACAGAGTATGATGTGTTATTTGGTGGCAAACACATCATTGTTTTCGGAGATCTTCTGCAGCTGACACCAGTGAAAGGGCAACCTGTGTTCAAAATGCTCACGCATGAAGATACCAGGAAGTGCCTAGGCAGCATTGGCAACGTCAATATATGGTTAAACTTCAATTATGCTGAACTGCATGAAAATATGCGTCAGGCGAAGGATGAAGTTTACAAGACTATTCTACAAGATGTTAGAATTGGAAAAGTGACCGAGCATGGGAAAGAAGCTTTACATGCACGATTACTGTCAAATTTATATCCAGAACAAGATGTTGTGCCTGAGAATATTTTTCAGAAAATTACTGAGAAGAAATCTGGAATATGTTTGATGCCAACTCTTGCAGAATGTGCCAAATTTAACAACAAAATGTTGCATTTAGAAAAGCAAGAGATTGTGAAACTGGAAGCTATTGATAGAGTAGAGCATATGGGATCAACAATTATTTTGTCTGAGAATCTGAAAACAAAATTGGATTCATTAGAGAAGAGTATATCTAAAACTGCAGGTTTTGAAAAGACTCTGAATGTGTGCTTGAACTGCCGTATAATTTTAAGAAGGAATTTACATGTTGAAAGAGGTCTGGTAAATGGATCAATGGGTAATGTTGTTGATTTTGTGAAATACAGAAATAGAGATGGAATTGAATTTTTAAAAATTAAATTTGATGGCATTGAGGAAGTACAGCTAATTGCTCGTTGTTCTGCTAGATTTTTGCTTGTAAAAGACTTATATGTTCGCCGTAAGCAGTTTCCTGTTTGCTTGGCATATGCGGTGACAATTCATAAATCGCAAGGTTTAAGTGTAGACAGTGCATTGGTGAATATTGGCAGTTCTGTGTTCAAGGAGGGTATGGCATATGTGGCATTGTCACGAGTTAGAACTTTATCGGGATTGTACTTGATTGAGTGTGATGTCACAAACATTTGTGCGGATCTAGATTGTGTTAAGGAATACAATAGGTTAAGAAGAGAGTATGCGCCACATTTGCCTCAGTATCCTTTGTTTGAGAAACGTGTGGTAGGCCGGAAACGAAGAAATGAGAACAATACTGGGGAGGTTGTAGCAAAAAGACAAAAAGTCAATGAACCTAAAATTACAAGCAGAAACAAAAAGGATTCTGTTGAAGATGTTGTTGGTTTTCAGTTTGAAAACAGTTCTGGTGTCAACTGCTATGCTAATGTAGTGGTTAATGTTTTGTTTTCTCTAAAAAATGTAAAAGAAGAGATTGTGGTCAATTCTGATCAAAGATTTTGCAGTTTGTTAAATTCTGTGTTAGAGAAATGTACCACTGATAGAAGAAACATAGAAAGTGTGTCTGAAATTCGAAATCTGTTAGACAGATGTTCAGGCCAAACACAATTCTCTCAAAATATTCAGCAAGATTGTCAGGAGTTTTTAATGTATATGCTTGATGTATTACATGCTGAAGGTGTAGATGTAGATCAGCTGTTTGGGCTTTCTTATCAATGGCAGCATGACTGCGAGAACTGTATGGTATCAAGTACTACTAGTGTAGACTCAGAAAGATTTATATATTTAACTTTGCCAGACAGTAAATCAGTCTCCTTTAATAAGCTAGTAAAAGCAGCTGATCACAACATGGAGTGTAGCCAATGTAAATCTGAAATGATGTCCACATTATTTATACGAACATATGGCCAGTATGTCATTTTAATGTTCCAACGATGTAGGCCTGATGGAACAAAATTGACAACTTTAATTAAAAATTTTGTAGCTTCGCAGTTGTCAATATCAGGAAGGACTTTTGTAACTGCAGCAATTATATATCATGACGGCCCTTCAATAACATCAGGACATTACACAGCTTATTTAAAGTTAGAAATGGCTGGTCATTCTGCAATGATTCTGTTTTAATTTTCAAAAAAAAATTGCCGTATGACCTTAAAAACTCTTACCTGGTGTTTTTAAAACCAAAATTTTAGGGAAATAATCTCGGGATGTGCTCTGTGGAATTTCAAGAAGTTCTAATGGCTCCTACACAATTTGGCCTTGAGGATAAGTGTAGTTCAGAGACATAACTTCTAACCATAGGACTGGACATTATGGAGAAATACGTGCACTTTGAATGAGTTCAGAAAAACTGTTTCTTTTTATAAGCTAATTGAAGCAGCCAATCAAAACATGGAGTAGAGGGAATGTAAGTCTGCAATGCTGTCTACTGTTTTACATTGCTTTGTGATTAAAAGTGATGTAGAGAATTAAATAATTGTAGTAGTCATAGAGGTAGTGTAAGTCTGCTTGTATCAGTGTCATAGGAAAAGTAGAACATGACTGAGCAAGAAGGGGAAGATATTACTATTCCAGGATTGTGAAAATGATCTTCAACATTTTAATTCTGAAAGTTGCGGAAATGCCAAATGACGGGATTGGCTTACAAGAAATCCAAGAGTTATAAATGGCTCTGACCAGATTTGGCCTTGTGGAAAATTGTGGTAGAGAGCAAGAAGTTATTTATTGCATGTAACGTGTTTTTAAAAACGATGGAGATTTTCTTTCAGAAAGTGGCGGGCTGAAAGTAATAACAGCACAAAAGAGTGTAAGCTGTTCATAGGACATCCTTGGACGTCATGGAAAGTAAGTTAACTTTAAGGAGTTCTGAATTTTGATTTCTGATGTTGTATGGGTTTTTTAAACACAATCATTTTGATTGTGTTTTTTTTTCCCCGCTGTTACATGATGAATACCTTCAAGTCACTGTTTTTAGTGAATTTTGATACATTCTGAGAACAGCAAAAATAAACCATTTAACATGTATAATTAATTCTGTACTGTTTGCATTTATGATGTATATGTAGAACTGTGTAGGAGGCATGGAGAAGGTGAGGCTTCTGTAAGTGTCAAAGTTGTTGCATGCAGTGCTGCACTTCTGCGTATTCTTTCATATGCTAGACTACATCTGCACAATGAGATACCTAAGCAAAGGAAACACAAGTGATGTGATTGTGAAATGAGCAAAATAAATTGCATGTATTTCAATTACATCACCTGTGTTTCCTATCATTACGAATCACATTGTGCAGATCAAGTTTAGGTCTGTCCAGGGAAACATAGGAGGTTTGGACTTTGTTGAAGAGTGCAGTGGACATGACTCACTTCATTGGTAGACCTTCACATGTATTATGTCCTCTATTCTCTTCAACAACTCGAAATTTCATCTGCAACCCTGAGTAGGCCTCACCTGAAACAAACCTCTGGATAGTAGACATCTTATTGGCATCCTGAAGCAATTATTTAAAATTTTAGTGTGTTGCGACACTTTTCTGAAACAACAGCAATGCAAAAGATGCACCATGTTTTAAGATAGGCCTCACTTCATCTGCATCAAGATACTGTTAGTTTAAAATGTATATCTTTAGGACTGTGTAGGGGGCCTGGAGAAGCAGAAGCTTCTGTAAGTGTCAAAGTTTTTGAAAAACTGTTTGTCCTTCAATCTTTTCCCTTGTCTTTTCAAATTTTTAAATACATGTTTTAATATTTTTCAAATGTTTGTTCTCTCTTTCACAGATTGAAAGTATAAAAACAAAAAGTGAGTAATTTAACGACAATTATAAGGTAAATATTTTGTACTGTTTTCGTTACATTTATATCACATTTAACTACTATTAGTTCCACTGCTTCATTTCTTTAACCCTCAGTTTCCTGCCTTTGCTACTTCCCTCATTCCTTTCTCTATTACCTACTTACTCAACTCCTTCCACTCTTTTTCTCAGTCCCTCTCTTCTCATAGTTCCTCACTCTTGTTCACTCACTGCGTCTCTATTACTCTTACTGTCTTTGACTGATCAGTCTATCACTACTTGTTCATAATGCTTTCTCTGTGTAGTTGAAGCACACTAAGGGGAATATTATGAACACAGCCAATAAAATTATTGCTCTTTTTATTGGCAGAAAACTGGTGCAAAAGTGGTTTTAGTGGCAGTTTTCTGCCACAAAAGCAGCTTTAGCGACACATTTCTGCCAATAAAAGCTGCAAAACTTTTATTGCCTATGTTGATGATATGGCTCTATGTTAATTACATTTCTTTGCTGTTTCAATTAATCTTTTTCTGTTATTTTTTGTTTTCTGTTTTCTATTTTTTCTCTCTGTTATTCCTCATGTTTTAATCTTATTTTGAACATTCACTCACATTCTCCAAGAAACTCTTCTTTGTTAATGTTATACTCTCTTTTTTTTTCTTTCACTTCCTTATCTATTTTGTTTTTCACAATTATACCCTCTTCTGTCTTTTCTTCGGTAAATAGATCTATTAAACAGTATCTCTTCTTTACTCCCTATAGCTGTCTTTCTTTTAACATCACTCTCTGTTTCCTTTCCTTATACTTACACTTTTTTTTTTTTTTTTTTTTTTTTGGTTAGCTCCCGGTCCGCGTACCGGGAAGCTAACCCGGAAGCGAACCAAAAGAAATAGAGCTTGCCAGAGTGCTAAACATTCTAGCAATTTTTTTGGAAAGGGAAGGTAGTTCTGAAAAGAACTTTTTTTTTTATATTTTTGTTGTTTTATATATATATATTTTTTTTTTGAACATTTTTTGGGTTTTTTTGTATTTTTTGAACGATTTTATATATTTTTTGGTTTTTTTTGGGGGGGGAAACAACAAAAAACAGGCGTTGAAAATGGCTCAACAGGAGCAAAAAAAAATTACTGGGGGCGGTTAGGGCAATCATGGTGTTCATATGCCAGGTTGAGTGCATTGATGCTCATGTTGCCACAAGCTAATAATGCACGACAGTGCATACATAAGTGAATCATGTGCCCAAAATTTTCTTGAATATTTGGCACAGTTTCCCGTGCCTCTTCTGGTGTTAGAGAAACCGGTATTGTTGGTCTGGCCACAGGAGTTGGTCTTGGATTGTCGTGCATATCCCTTAATTCTGCCCGGCTGTAATTTAGTGGATGTTTCCTCGTCATGTGCCTGTGCATTGTGTGATTTCCAAAGCTATATTTTTTGTCCGTCCCTCTGGACAATTGTTCCTTGCATATCAGGCAGGTGACATACCTTGCGTTGACCTTTTTTTGGCCACGAGGCATTGAAAAAAACTGCCAGATGAAACTGGCTTTCTTTCTGGAAACCCGGGGCAACTCTTCTAAAAATTGTGGTTCTTCTCCCTCCTCATCCATTTCTTCCTCTTCCTCCTCAGTGTTGGTAAGGACCTGGGGAGGTGGTCCTCTCTTCCCATGAGGAGGTGGTGGTGGTGGTGGGGGTGCACCAGCTGAAGCAACCAATGAAGCCATTTTCACACAGACAAAATAGGTCTTCCAACAAGCAAAATAGGTCTTCCTCTCACAATGATGAAAGTCAGAGTGAGGAAAGAAGGAGGGGTTTTCATCATTTGGGAAAAACAATACTTCTCAACCAATGAAAAGTGTTATTTTTAAGTCACCTGACCTAGCCTTCCATCATTATGAAACCAAAAGTGAAATGAACCAATGAAAAGTTTTATTAACAAGTCACATGACCTCTCACGCTCATGTTACGCGCTGCGGAACGCTCCCCGGTTAGCTTCCGGGTCGCTAAGCTTCGCGCCCCGGTCCGCGCCCCGGGACACTTCCGGGTGCGCTAACGCGATACGTCACAAGACGCATTTCGCGGCAACGCGAAACGTCGCGCTTTCGCGCCGCGGATCGCTTCCGGGGAGCTGCGTTTCGCGCCTCGGTCCGCGCCCCGGGGCACTTCCGGGTGCGCTAACGCAGTACGTCATAAGACGCATTACGCGGCAACGCGATACCGTCACTATGTTGATTTCTTACCGATTCGCGGACCGGGTCGCGGAATTAAATTGAGCTAACGGGAAGCTTCCCGGTTCGCGGACCGGGAGCGAAACAAAAAAAATATTTAAAAAAAATTATTAATAAACATATAAAATATATTTTTGGATTTAAAGAAGAATACACTTTACAGCTATAGATATTAGCTTTTAAAAAACCAATGAAATTCACTGAAAAAACCATAGGTTATAGACCATATATAGTTAGGAATTAGCATTTACAAAACCTTGAAAATTCACTGAAAAAACCATAGGTTATAGACCATATATAGTTAGGAATTAGCATTTAAAAAACCTTTATTTTACTCACACAAAACCATTGAAATTCCATATATAGTTAGTTGTACTAACTATATATCGCGCACCCGCAATCCACTGCTGATCATGTCACATATTACATCATTCATGACATGGTCAGTGACATCACTGATGACATCACTGATGACATCTCAAATGACATCACTGATGACATCACTGATGACATCTCAAATAACATCACTGATGACATCACTGATGACATCACTGATGACATCTCATTTGACATTACTGATCACATCACTGATGACATCATTCATGTGATAATACGATGAACCTCTTCAGACTCTAATATAACCTTAGATACACTCAGTGTAAACATACACTCACAGACTGTCACTCATCCATGGAGTTACTCAGACACCTAGTCAGTCATGCAAAGAATCAATCACACCTCCATTTTCCTCAACTATACAGTTATACACACCTTACTTATTCAAACATATACTAAAACATATTTACTCTCTTATACAATCCTGGATACAAGTTCACAATGATGCATACAGCCACTCACACATTCACTGGCTCCTATGCACAGTTATTTATATATGTCAACTCTCACATGTACTGTATTTTACATATGTACTTACTTTGACATGTAGCACTGAGATATCCATTCACTCACCAATACACTCATGCACACAGTCAACTGCCCATACAGCTGTTTCCACATGCACTTTTGAACCCATACATCTAGTGAATCAACTGCTCACACATATATGCACAGAGTCATACACCTCCCAGCCACCCACACACACACTCAGTCTCCCATACAAATGCTTGGGCAACCAATCAATAACCCATATAGTTACTCATATAGCTACTGATCAACACATGCAGCAGTTTACAGAACAACAGACATAATGATGCACAAATTAAGACAGTTTAGTCACTAACCCATGCATTCAGTGAGACACATTTAATCACTCACTCATACAGTCAGTCACGCACCTACTAAATCCTTCATCCAGACACTTCTACATCTACTCATTCTTCAATATGTAAAACATATTTAAACTTTACAGAAACACACAGTCACTGGATGATGTCATCAGTGATGTCATCAGTGATGTCATTTGAGATGTCATCAGTGATGTCATCAGTGATGTCATTTGAGATGTCATCAGTGATGTCATCAGTGATGTCACTGACCATGTCATGAATGATGTAATATGTGACTTGATCAGCAGTGGATTGCGGGTGCGCGATATATAGTTAGTACAACTAACTATATATGGAATTTCAATGGTTTTGTGTGAGTAAAATAAAGGTTTTTTAAATGCTAATTCCTAACTATATATGGTCTATAACCTATGGTTTTTTCAGTGAATATATATATATATATATATCTGATCATGTCACATATTACATCATTCATGACATGGTCAGTGACATCACTGATGACATCACTGATGACATCTCAAATGACATCACTGATGACATCACTGATGACAACATCCAGTGACTGTATTTTTCTGTAAAGTTAAAATATGTCTTGAGTGGATGTATAAGTGTCTGGATGAAGGATTTAGTAGGTGCATGACTGACTGTATGAGTGAGTGATTAAATGTGTCTCACTGAATGCATGGGTTAGTGACTAAACTGTCTTAATTTGTGCATCATTATGTCTGTTGTTCTGTAAACTGCTGCATGTGTTGATCATTAGCTATACGAGAGGCTATATGTGTTATTAATTGGTTGCCCAAGTATTTCTATGGGAGATTGAGTTTGTGTGGGGGTGGCTGGAAGGTGTGTGACTCTATGCATAGATGTGTGAGCAGTTTATTCACTAGGTGTATGAGTTCAAGAGTGCATGTGGAAACAGCTACATGGGCAGTTGACTGTGTGCATGAGTGTATTGATGAGTGAATGGATATCTCAATGCTACATGTCATAGTAAGTACATATGTAAAACACAGTACATGTGAGAGTTGGCATATATAAATAACTGTGCATGAGAGCCACTGAATGAGTGAGTGGTTGTATCGATCATTGTGAACTTGTATCAGGGATTGTATAAGAGAGTAAATATGTGTTAGTATATGTTTCAATAAGTAAGGTGTGTTTAACTGTATAGTTGAAGAAATGGAGGTGAGATTGTTTCTTTGCATGACTGACTGGGTGTGTGAGTAACTCCATGGATGAGTGGCAGTGTGTGAGTGTCTGTATACACTGAGTGTATCTAAGGTTATATTAGAGTCTGAAGAGGTTTATCGTATTAGCACAAGAATGATGTCAAATGAGATGTCATCAGTGATGTCATCAGTGATGTCATTTGAGATGTCATCAGTGATGTCATCAGTGATGTCACTGACCATGTCATGAATGATGTAATATGTGACATGATCAGCAGTGGATTGCGGGTGCGCGATATATAGTTAGTGCAACTAACTATATATGGAATTTCAATGGTTTTGTGTGAGTAAAATAAGGTTTTTTAAATGCTAATTCCTAACTATATATGGTCTATAACCTATGGTTTTTTCAGTGAATTTCATTGGTTTTTTAACAGCTAATATCTGTAGCTGTAAAATGTATTCTTCTTTAAATCCAAAAATATATTTTATATGTTTATGAATAATTTTTTTTTAAAATATATTTTTTTCTTCGTTCCCGCTTCGCAAATCGGGAAGCTTCCCGTTAGCTGACCTTGATGCCGCGAAATAGACCGCGAGCCGGTAAACGTTTCTTTACCGCAAGTGCCGCGTTACAAAACAACATCGTGACGCCTCCCGTCCGCATGACGTTTCACGTTGTCGCGTGATACGTCATATGACGTACTACGTTAGCGAACTGGTACGCGGAGCGAGTCGCAAAGCGCAGGTTTCTGGAAGCAAACTGGGAGGCCCTGCAAAGCGCTTAACGTAAACACAGCAAGTCATGTGACTTGGTAATAACACTTTTCATTGGTTCATTTCACTTTTGGTTTCCTAATGATGTAAGACTAGGTCATATAATCTAAAATGAACACTTTTGATTGGTTGAGAACTCTTGTTTTTCCCAAATGATGAAAATCCCTCCTTCTTTCCTCACTCTGACTTTCATCATTGTGAAAGAAAGACCCTTTGTGATCACTGAGCAATGGCTTCTTTAGTAGCTTCAGCTGGTGCTTCCCCACCACCTCCACCACATCCAAGGAAGAGTGGACCACCTGCTCAAGTTATAATTCAACAAGAAGAAGAAGAAGAGGAACAGGAGGACGAGCACGAAGAGAGGCAGTTTTTGCCTGAGCAGCCCAGGACGTCTCACCGGAAAGAAAACTTCATTTGGCAATTTTTTAAAATTCCCAAAGGTCAGAAAAAAGTAAATGCAAGATACGTAACTTGCCTTATATGTCAAGATAGACTGTCCAGAGGGACCGACAAAAAATACAGTTTCGGAAACTACACAATGCATCGCCATATGACTAGGTGGCATCCTAACAACTACAGTGCTGCACAGTTTCGGAACGACCTAGATAATCTCCCTATTATGGCCAGAAGATCTGTTGTACCGGAAGTAACGGGACCAGAGGGCAGGGAGATGGTGCCAAATATACAAATGAGATTTGGTGATGTAAAACACATCTGCGCATTTTGCGATGGATTCATTTCCTACGGAGAAAAAAGCATCACTCTGATCAACAGAGCTATTGACTATCATATGCAAGTTTGTCCGAAACGCCCAAAATAATAAATACTTCTTTTTTTTGTTTTGTTGCTCCTGTTGAGCCCTTTACAATGAATCGTTTTCATTGCCCCCTCCAAGAAAAACCCCAAAAAATATAAAACTGTTCCGAAAAATTCAAAAACAGTAAAAAAATGTTCAAAAAAAAAAAAAAAAAGTTCTTTTCAGAACTACCTCCCCGTTATTAAAAAATTGGTACAATATTTGGAACTGTGCCAACCTCTATTTCTCTTAGTTCGCTTCCCAGTTCGCTCCCCGGTACGCGAACCGGAAGCGAACCAAAAACAGTAAGTATAAGGGAAGGAAACAGACACTTATGTTAAAAAAAAGACAGCTATAGGGGAGTAAACTAGAGATACTATTACCCGTAATCCACTGCTGATGATGTCACATATTACATCATTCATGACATGCTCAGTGACATCATCAGCAGAGGATTGCGGGTTTTTTGGCAACATGCCTTATCCACGGTTTAAAAACGCTGCCTTTTGCTTTATATAAGTTTTCAAATTGTATGAAATATATACCAATAGGTCGTTATGAACCTTTAGGTAGTGCTTTTCTTCATGAGGTCTGGTCGCTTCCATACACATACAGATGTTTCAAAGATGATCAAGAAGTTTATCTGAATGGAGAGGAATGCACTGAGACGCCAGATCATTCACTAATGTGTAGGCACATACAGTTACACGGTTCATGCAACAAACACCGACCAAATATGGCTTGCGTGTTGCAAGGCACGCCAGTTCCTGCTATCATCCCCACGTTCAAGTTGTTGGAAAATGGTAGTTATTTGATGCTCAATAATGAAGATTGTTCTGAGTTAATTAAAAGTATTCCTTTTATCGTAACAGTAAGTGAACGGGTTATTTGCTGCAGAAATGTTCTATTTCCTCCCACACATGAACATAGGGAGTTTTCAATCTGGCCACAAATACCAACCTTGGGACACGTTTCAACGGCATGGCAAGAATAAGAGCTCTTTTGTCTCAGAGAGAGGTGGCCTTGAGTTCGGCCCGTGAAACTTTCGTACTTCACATAGCGAACGCCCGTACAGAGGTGCACACCCTTTTCAATTAAGATTTGCCTTTCAATTTCAGCAACATGTTTCCGACTATCTTTAACGCATCCTCCACAAAGTCCCTGGCGCACTTTTTTAAAGTTGTTACCAGTGGTCTCGTGACTTCATTTGAGAAAATCTTTGGAGTCATCCCTGCTTCCTTTCATTCTATTTTCTGCACTCTGGTTCGTGGATTGGCATTTTTACTTGCATTACCAGCGGACGCTCTTGTGCTTTTTTACATTTTTAAATATGGATGTCCCTCCTATGCAACCTCCCACCCTGCAGCTGCTGACACTGTTCCGCAATCGCATGCTAGAATATTATGGCACAATGCCGTTGGCGATATTAAGCACGGCAAATGGATTATCTTTTCGATTCTCCTACTTCACCTGTGTCCAGCCTGTATTTCACTGCCTGACCTGTGATTTCGATTGGGCCATTGATTTGTGTCTCTGCGGACCGGTTTCTCCTGACGTCGACTTTAATCAGCTGATGACTCCTATCATTACTCACGAGTTGGTTTGTCCTGGCGAAAGGATTATGGCTGTGGCATTGATGCATGGACTACTTGGTCCCTGGAATTTACTGGCGGCAGCACAGTCTTTCTTGGAACAGAGCTTTCTTGAAAACCCACCGAGCTGTCCTCTGATGGTGATAGAGGATCCGGTGCTGGGAGAGCACGTATGTTCTTTTCCGCTTTTAAATTGGATGGCTGAACTGTTTTCGGATGAAGACGGTGACTTCCTATTGGAGGCTGTTGCAGCTTATTTTGCATACACAGTTATGTCATAGACCTTTTTCATGTTTGATATGCTGAGTACTAGCATTTCATTGACAATTCATTGACTTATTTGTCAAGTTTTTATTATTTACCTTGCCTATTGGCTTAAGACTCGATAAAGTACTTGGCTGTTTTATTTTTCTTTAGCATTAAATTTTCCTAGTTTTTAATGCTTTACCTTGCGGACCGTCCACATATAAACTTGCAATCTGCTCTCATGAGATGGCACTTCTATTATCTTATTCAGTTCGTTTCTGGATCATGAGGAGGTGTCATCTAGGTCCTGGATATCTTTACACCGTGTTAAGTTAGCATGGGCTCATTACCGGTTTAAACACCATTTTTCCTTTTTTGCAACTTCTGCACACAACACTTAGTTGTTGCTTTAGCTTTCCACCTAGTAGTTCATCGTGGTTTACATGAGTCAAGTCAAGTCAAGTCAAAACCACTTTATTCGATTTTGTTTAAAAAATCATAAAAGCATACTACAGCAGTTAAAATCATTCCAAGTACATATTTTAAAAATGGAATTTTTTACATAATACAATACAAGTATAAAAAAAGAAACAGATTCCATATGATACAATACAAATAAAATTATTTCATATTGAACAGTGCATTTTTTAAGTAATAAAAAGGTAAGTTTAAAAAGTCTCATCATGTACAAAAAAAGCAAGAGATACCAAATTCATTACCGCCCCCTACAGGTTAGTTTGTACTTTCCTCCTCCTAATACGAACAGCAGCGACAAGGTAATTTGCCACACTGAACATTACCAAGGGGGAGTCTAACATTTGTAGGTACAAAAGAGCAGGTTTTGCTTGCATGAACGCTTTCCCCTTCAACAAGGGTAACAGATACTTTTGCCTTGGAGCAAGATAAAAAGGGCAAAATAACATAAGGTGCATATTGTCCTGTATTGAAAAGTTATCACATCCACATACAGGTGCATCCTCAGGCTTAAACCATCCCTGTTTGTCACAGAGTACTAAGTAGATCTGGTTAAATCTAAATTTAACCAGAAGCCATCTGTGGAACGGGATATTGACTAGTGCGAGGTACGGTTGGATGGCAATACGGGTGAGTGTCATATAATGCGCTCTGACCGTAGGTTTTGTTAACTGGTGAAGTTCTCTCTCCAAGGACCTAAGTTTGTAGAAGTTTTCCTTAACCCAAACTAGGTCCGCTTTTTGTAGATCAAGCGGGGAGGAGAAAATCTCTGGCCGTCCCTGTTCTACAGAGCACTTGTCGATATATGCCAGCCAAGCAATATCTTTAAACTTATCCAATTTTAGGCAGTCCAATAGGATTTTGTGATTGAGGCCTAAGTTGTTATTTGTCCACACTCTTATCCACAAAAGTAAAGGTGCCATAGAGAGGACATCAGTAATGTATCCTACTCCAAGCTCCTGATGGACTGAGAAAGTGGATGTTGATACGGGGAGTCCTAAAATTGAGCATAAAAACTTATTAACTTCAGTTTGGATGGTTTCAGTTTTTACATATCCCCATAATCCAGCCCCGTACCTAGCTATAGCCAAGGATTTTGCTCTATACAAGGCTAAAAGGGCACCACTTGGTTTTCCCCCTAGTCTCCTTGAGAAGCTTAAGATAGCATTAACAGAGCTTCTCACTGCTTTGGTCTTTGCTACTATCTGGGGGATCCAACTACCCCTAGTATCGAAAATCACTCCCAGGTAGGTGAAAACTTTAACATTACTGATCGCTTCCCCTTTGCAGAAAAAAGATTTAGTACTTTTTTTAGCTGCCCCAAAGACCATCACATGGGATTTCGTGTTATTGACCACAAGGTCAAGAGAGGACATGAAATCACTAAATGCATTTAAAAGTCTCTGGAGGCCCAAGTGTGTCCTAGCTATTACAGCAGCATCATCCGCGTACAGAAGCACTGGGATGTTTGTGTCTCCTGCACGTGGGGTATCTGCAGATGCGGCCAGTAGGGTTTTTTCCAGAGAGTTTATATATAAAGTGAACAGCATAGGGGCAAGGATGCAACCTTGTCGCACGCCCCTGCCTGATTTAAACCATGCTGTGCAATGTCCCTCTTGATCCATTCTAATGGAAGCCTTTAGATCCTTGTGAAGTTCAGCCAAGAAGTAGACCAAAGGGGGGTCTAGACCCAATTGTAGCAACATGGCCCACAGCTTGGCTCTATTCACTAGATCAAATGCCGTGGACAAATCCATATAGGCAACGTAGATAGTCCCTTTTCTGGCCTTAGTGTATTTAGAGATGATCATGTTCAGGTTCAAGCATTGGTCCTCAGTCCCCCTACCTGACCGGAAGCTATACTGGGCATTGGACAAGATGTTATTCTCTAAGGTCCATTTATTAATTTTCCCTAGTAGTATTTTCCCCAAAATTTTCATGGAGGAATCCAGCAAGGATATGGGGCGATAACATTTAGGGTCATTTCTAACTCCCTTTTTAAAAATTGGTATAATGATTGAGCAAGCCCAGGTGTTAGGGAAACCCCCTTTAAGTACATTATTATATACGTTCGTTAAAACAGGTGCCCACAACTCTGGGTTTGATTTGTATAAATCCAATGGAACCCCATCGGGACCAGGGGCTTTATTCTTTGCAGACCCCATTATTGCGACCTTGACTTCCTTTTCAGTAAAATCAACAATGGGTAACATATTAGAATAGCAGGGTATGCAGAATGTTTCATATACTTGATTGCTCCCATAGATAACTGAAAAATGACTAAGCCAATCTGACTCCGGAATATTAGCCTCAAGGTCAGTATTACATGTCTTAGAGAAGATAGGATTATTTATTATAGACCAGAATTTAGAGCTATTTTTTAGGGTGGTAGAATCCATTAAAGCATCCCATGCTTCTACCTTCACTGCCTTTTTGCGTATTTTCACCGCCTTTGCATAATTTCTCCTTAGTTGAGCTATCACTAGCTTATTTCTAGGGGATTGTTTAAGTGCTGCTATCAGTGCAGAGTGTGCTTTGGTGCATGAATGGTCAAACCAACCGGAGGCAGGGGGAGGTCCCCTTTTGGGTCTAAGTGTTAGCTCTTTCTCCACCTTCGAGCAGATAGCCTCAAAAGCTGCAATGATCTCTTTATCCCCCCTAGCAGGATCCCTGCAGGTCTGGAATTCCACCACCATTTCATGTTCGATAAAATATGAAAAATCTTCTGGGCAGACTTTGCACCATTTTAATCGCCGCCCCTGATCTTTACTCTTAACATGTTTCGCAGAAGTGGCCAACAAGGCCCCCTTCAGTAAACCCAGCGATCCATCCAGCGTCAAGCACACCGGATTGTGGTCACTAAAGCCACTCTCTGTGGCATTATAAAAAAGAACATAATGAAGGAGCCCTGGTGACATAAAAATATAATCGATGATGGATTCACTGCCCCTAGCATTATAAGTAACCACCCGATCCTTTGGGTCAGCAAAACCAGGTTCATACAAATCATTAGATGCCAATAGTTGTTCCATAGCTGAACCCTTCAGGCTATGCTCAAAATGGGGAGGGGTCGTGAGGTCCGGCCCATCTAGATCCTTAATATAACATTGTGAATCACATAAATGCACATTAAAATCGCCCATTAAAATAATTTGAACAAAAGTGGTTTGCTTTGACATATATTCGGTAACAAATGAAAGTAAACAATCTAAAACGAAGTTTTGGGGACCACCCTGCGAGGCATTATAACAATTTATAAGGAGTGTTTTGTTTTTATCTGCGTGGCGTATCTCTAACACTTGAAAGTAATGTGAGGAACTAGGGATTTCCCTCACACTCCCCGCTATGTTGAGGGATACCAAGAACATCAAGCCACCAATGTCTCTTCCCACCACGGAATGCTGTGCTTTAAAAAAAAATGAGGAATAGCCGTCCAGCCAAAAAGAGTTTTCCCAAGCCCATGTTTCCTGCATGGCTACTATATCGTATTCTTTCAGCTTACCCAGCCAGATTTGGTCATTTTGTTTTGCTCGAAGGCCCGCAATGTTCCAGGACATGATTTTAATATTTCTATTGCTATTGTCTCCCTCTATCGTTGTTTCCCCCTCAACACATGCCGCATTAAATGAGGTAGAGTTGTTAGAAGTGTTAAAAATGTTACAGCGCATACGGGTCTCAGTGAGGTCATCCAGTTCAATGACTGGCTGGTAATTTTGCGAGGGCTCTAGTCAGTCCATAGCATCCTGATCAGCCAGAGCCACAAATCTATTTGAAAGGGGCAGGTTATCTGGGTGTATGTTCGTTACTGTTGTGGCTACGCCACCACCCCTGAACTTCTTAGTCACCCACTCATTTCCTATCAAAGGGAGCTTTTGTTTGCCGTAAAAGCCAGAATTATTATTTGGCTGGGGCCTGCCATATCCTTCTCCAGTTCCCCTGAATGTAGGTGGGTAGAAAAAACCCAGCGGCATAGCACGCACACCCTTACCTACAGAATCTAAAGGAGAGGCATCCCAAAAGAGGCGACTTGTGACATCACGAGATTTAAAATTGACTATTACACAATCGCCTGACACACATTTCTTGGTTTTGCCAACCCAATTTACCCTTCTGCACATCAGTATGTTAGCTGCAACATTACTTCCACCCGTACAATTTGCATTACACCAGTTTTCCGTGTGCTTTCGCAGTGTTTCATGGTGTTCAACCTCCCCCACTTCTAGTTTGGGAACATTAACAAGAACAGCCACAAAAGGTGTTGCCTCGGGAGGGAGATGTACTGGGGGGACCCTAGCCCTCTGGTCTCCCAGGGGCCCCAATGGGTTCCCCTGTACAGGCTTATCCAATAGAACACGATTTGGCACAGCGTGCGGTAAAGGAGTATATCTGCCATTTATAACTTTCCCTTTGGCTTGCATAGTGTTTTCTGCCGGTAAGTTAGGTACTAGGGTGATTGGAGGGTCAATTTCTATGGGTACTGAAGCCGGAGCCCGGCTATCCAAAAAATTGTTAATGCGTTCGCATTTATTTAACAGTTTACTGACACAATCCTTCAATGTTTCAGTTATATCTGTCGCAATTTGGATTAAAGCTGATTCTAGCCTCTCGGTGAAGAGTTTTTCCAGGAGATCCGTAAGACCCTCCTCGGTGACATAGCAAGCCTGCAAACGCCCAGTATGGATGGTGGCCACACCGTCTCCAACACATGTTGCCTCATTAGCAGGAGGAATCACGGTGATAGGGAGTTCTGGGGAAGGCAGGACAGTAGGGGGCTGTGCCACATTTGCCCGGCATGATTCGATTATGACCCTCGGCTCAAGAGGTGCGCAACTAATGGGCGGGGAAAGAGCAATAGTAATACTTTCAGGAGTAGAATCCAGCCCCAGTGCACGTTCCGAGACAGCTATCTGTGTGGATAATTCATCCACTTTCGTCGTCAGATAGGTGATTATGCTGGTGGTGTATTTCGGGACCTTGGCATTCGCTTCTCCCGTCACAGGAGTGGCCAGTTTTCTCTTACCCATGTTGTTACAGGTGTGGCCCGTCCCGTCCCTGGTCGTCCTTGGACGGCCTTAGACGGCCCGCCCTCTGCCCGGGCTCCGCCCGGCGTCGCCCGCACGCGTCCCGCGACGCGGGAGAAAGGGTTTCTTCTTGTACGCCTTCCCGGCGGAAGTCCCAGCTGACAGGCGGCGGCGGCGTCCCCGTGGAGCAGGGGGCGCTGGGAGATGTAGTTCTCCTGCTCAGCCCCTCTCGGCAGCCGCGGGTGTTGAGCGGCGGCGGGGGCGGCAGGGAAGCAAGCAGGCTACAGTCCGTGGTCCGCAGTCACAGGGGTGAGTTGCGCTGCAGCAGAGGTCCCCGCTCAGCTGCTGGAAGGGCTTCTTCTTGTACGCCTTCCCGGCGGAAGTCCCAGCTGACAGGCGGCGGCGGCGTCCCCGTGGAGCAGGGGGCGCTGGGAGATGTAGTTCTCCTGCTCAGCCCCTCTCGGCAGCCGCGGGTGTTGAGCGGCGGCGGGGGCGGCAGGGAAGCAAGCAGGCTACAGTCCGTGGTCCGCAGTCACAGGGGTGAGTTGCGCTGCAGCAGAGGTCCCCGCTCAGCTGCTGGAAGGGCTTCTTCTTGTACGCCTTCCCGGCGGAAGTCCCAGCTGACAGGCGGCGGCGGCGTCCCCGTGGAGCAGGGGGCGCTGGGAGATGTAGTTCTCCTGCTCAGCCCCTCTCGGCAGCCGCGGGTGTTGAGCGGCGGCGGGGGCGGCAGGGAAGCAAGCAGGCTACAGTCCGTGGTCCGCAGTCACAGGGGTGAGTTGCGCTGCAGCAGAGGTTTACATGAGAATAATATGTTATTGGTCTACTATCTGCTTTACTTGTTAAACTATATCTGTACAGCGAGTGCTAAAGTTTCAAGAACAACACGATACAGAATTGTTATGAGGTCTGATCTCCACGACTTCATACTCATAACATAAGTGCAACTTCTGCCAATTCTGGGCATGAGGCGGGTTTTATATTGCTTTGCCGAACACACATACACAACAGTTGATGCGGTTCACATGAAGAGAGAGCTGGTGTATGCAGATGTGATTCCTTCAAATCTAAGACACTAAAGTATGGGCACGCCCTAAACCAACACAAAGAGACCTTCTTAGCAAATAATATAATATGTGTATTAGGGAGGGTGAGATATAAGCAGCCGCGGGCCGTGGAGGGAGTTACGATGGGGCAGGGAGGCGGGGAGGGGGAGAAGTAGGGTGGAGCCCTCTCTACCTTGCCCCTCCCCCTCCCCGCCTCCCTGCCCCACCGTAACTCCCTCCACGGCCCGCGGCTGCTTATAAGTGTTGCTAACTCTTATTCATTTACAGCATGTTAACATACTGTCACCATTCACTTTTTATGTACTAGTAACTATGCTGGTAATTTTGCTACTGATAATATGTGTACTTTTATTATCTAAGGTACTACGCCTGAGAAGACGGCATTAGTAAATAAACATTTCAAATACACATCTGTTCTTCTTAACTCCATGTTCTGGTTTCTAAGAAATCTATAACGACCGACTGTTCATGAGTTCCACGTATCCTGAGGTACTATAAGTTCATATTCTGGATTGTCTAAACATTGAGAGTTTGTTATATCCAATGTGACACTGTACCTAGCTTGCTAAGGAGTTTTTGATTACTAACGTGAGTTTTGGGACACCCTAATTCGCCGAGGTTCCAATCCTCTGTCCACAGTTCTGTGTGAGAACAGAAACCCTGCGACAGGGGCACCCCCGACCCTTGCTGGAGCTTCATCACACTTGCGATACAACTCCAGCAATGCATTCGCCGAGGTTCCAATCCTCTGTCCACAGTTCTGTGTGAGAACAGAAACCCTGCGACAGGGGCACCCCCGACCCTTGCTGGAGCTTCATCACACTTGCGATACAACTCCAGCAATACGCCACCTTTACGGCACAGATACATCACGCATCTGTGCTGTTTTTGCCCCATGATGCGCCGCTTTGTAAATGCAGCACACCATAGGTGACGGAACAGCGGCACAGAATGACTAACACATCCCTGGTGATGCGCCAGTCATCATAAATGTATCCCTATGCTTCTTATCTTGTTAGAGATGAACCGCCATATGTATCATCAAAGTTTTTTGCATTTCCTAAATAGCGAACTTTAAGGAATAAATAGCGATTCTTTACCATTCCTAGTTTGCGATGAGCTATTTGCTAATTAGCCGAATGTAGCCCAATGAAGCCCAATGTAGCCCAATGTAGCCCAAAGATGGCCGCCAGACACACAAAAAAACATATGTAGCCCAAATATCAGCCAGATGTAGCCCAACTATAGCCCAGTGACAGAATGACCAATCAGCTTCGCAAACCTCCGTTACGCGAAGCGGAGCGCTGTTACAGATATATATCTTTTTTTGAACGTTAATTTCTCAAAATCCACTGGAGCACATATATTGAGACCTAGCAAAGGCACATCGGGCTACCAGTCCCTAATATTTTGCCAAGTTTCGTGCAAATCCATTCAGCCGTTCGATTATTATTATTATTATTTTTTTTTGCCCCGCGGGGCCCTTTTAAAACCTCCACATCAAACCTAGGGGGTCAGCGAGGATCTACTATGCCCCCTTATAGTTATTTCCCCCTTTGTTTTGACCTCCTCTTGTCTCTCGATCCTACCGAGAGACAAGATGGCGGCCGCTATGGACTGTTTGGAATGTTGACAGACGCCGGAGAACCAATCAGCTTCGCTTCACAAAGCTCCGTTGCGCGAAAAGTCCGCGAACCAGAGCGCTGCCCGGTCCGCTGTTACAGATATATATCTTTTTTTAAACGTTAATTTCTCAAAATCCACTGGAACACATATATTGAGACCTACAAAAGGCACATCGGGCTACCAGTCCCTACAATTTTGCCAAGTTTCGTGCAAATCCATTCAGCCGTTCGGGCTAAAAGTGAGGCCAACCGCCCTATGGAAATTAACATGGGAAAAACGCGTTTTGGGACCCCCCTTTTTTCTCGGCCCCCCCCTTGACGAACCCCCCCCCAAATTTTCAAGGGCTGCTCAGAAACAAAATGTGCCATTTTCCTGAAAATTTCAGCCAATTCCGTCCACAAACGCCAAAGTTATTAGACATAGAATTTTCAAAAAACCCATAGAGAAAAAATCCTAACTATATATACCTACTGGCGACCGCCAGTAGGTAATATATATATATACATACACACTGGGGGAAAAACATGGGTTTCAGGGACGTTAGAGTTAGGCTGTGTTTTTTTTCAGTGAATTTCTAAGGTTTTTTAAATGTTAATCTCTAACTATAACGTCCCTGAAACCTGTGGTTTTTTCAGGGAGTTTCTAAGGTTTTTTCAATGCTCATTTCTAACTATGCCTACATAGGTAGTAAACAGAAAGAGGAAGAAAGGCGCAGAAAGAAGCAAGAGACGTGCGGAAAGAGGGAAGAGAGGTGCGGAAAGAGTAAGAAAGCTGCAGAAAGAAGCAAGAAAAATACAGAAAGAGGCAACAAATGTCCTGCAAGAGGAAGAAAGGTTGAGAAAAAAGCAGGAGAAGTGCAGTACAAAGCAACAGAGGTGCAGAAAGAGGCAAGAGGGGTGCAGAAAGACCCAAAAGAGTTGCAGAAAGAAGCAACAGAGGTGCAGAAAAAGGCAAGAGGGGTGCTGAAAGAAGCAAGAGAGTTGCAGAAATAGTCAAAAGGAGTGCAGAAGTTCGAGATAAGAGGGATGCAGAAAGAGGCAACAGAGGTGCAGAAAGATGCAAGAGAGGTGTACAAAGAGGCAAGAGAACTGCAGAAAGAGGCACGAGAGATGCAGAAACAGCCAAAAGAGGTGCAGAAAGAGGTAACAGGAGTGCAGACAGATGCAAGAGAGGTGCAGAAAGAGGGAAGAGGAGTACAGAAAGAGGCAAGAGGGGTGCAGAAAGAAGCAAGAGCAGGGCAGAGAGAACCAATAGAGGTACAGAAAGAGGCAAGAGGGGTGTAGAAAGAGGCAAGAGAAGTGCAGAAAGAGGGAAGAAAGGTGCATAAATAGGCAAGAGAGGTGCAGAAAGAGGCAAGTGAGGTGCAGAAAGAAGCAACAGAAATCAGTGCTCCCGCCCTACCATTGCAAACTGCAATGTCCCGGGGTGGGCACCCCGGGACATTGCTGGAGCCAGCCCTGAGGGGGTGGCAGTCACCAGTGCAAAGGAGCGCTCCTCGAGGGGGGCCTAGCGGTCCTCCCAACATGTATGTAGGCCTGTGGAGTTGGTGGTCCCTGGGGCTAGGGGTCTGCTCTGGAACCCTGTATTTCAATAATTAGTGCCCTGGGGAGGTGGTGGTCCCTGCGGCAGTGTGGGGAGCTTGAGACCTCCCCACATTTTTAAAGCTAGTCCCGGGGAAGTGGCAGACACTGGGGCTTGTGTGGGCCTGCGAGCCCCCCCCCCAACCATTATTTGCAATGTCCCGGATAGTTGGTGGTCCCCGGGGCAGCGTTGAGTGCAGGAGCCACCCCTCGCTTTTTATTTAAAATAAGCCCCGGGGGCTTATTAAAACGTAACATGGGACACCGTGCTTTGTTTTTTTTAAACTTTCCATGGGATTCGCGCACCATATGTGAAACCCGCTACATTAATTTAAAACAAATGCTGTTTTTGTTCTTGTGGGTACCTGTGGGACCCCCTGATGCCTTGGAGGTCAGGGTGTTTCTACCCTGCCTCCTTTTTTTTTAAAATAATTTTTTTACCATTATCTTGTGACTTGTTTTTACTGAGTCACAAGATGGCTGCCAACACTTCTTGGTTTTAAGTGTTGGCAGCCAATCAGAGACAAGCTCGTGATCGGGAGGGTTCGCGGATCCACCGCGGCAGCCAGATATATAATTATTTTAATTATTGAATTTCTAAGGAACTACTGAATGGATTTACACCACAAAGAGTGCACTCTAAATAAAGAGCTACCTCTCTAACACATTTGGTGGAATTCCGTTCAGCAGTTCAGGCTGTAGCCGTGATAATAGTTTCCTATGGAAATGAACATGGAGAAAACATGTTTTGGGATCCTCCTTTTTTCTTGGCCACCACTGGATGAATCACCCAGAAACTTCCAAGACAGAAGCTGACCAGAGCGCCCCATTCGTTTTGAACATTTTGCAAAGATTTGTCAACCAGCGGCACAGATATTGGCAAAAGAAAAAAACGCTTTTCCTATGGAAACTAGGACTAACAATAACTACCTACAGGTGACCGCCATTAGGTAATATATATATATATGTAGTAGTACTTGTATAGCACCCGAATCGACCCCCTAAGGGGTATCTCAGGCGCTTGTACGCATACCGCTGTGGAACTCTTCCTGGCTTTTCCATGTGAAGTGCCCACTCCTGGGCACCCCCAAGGTGAAGCCAGGCATCCTAGCGTTGTTGGGGCCGTTGTGGAGATTAAGCAAGCTATTGCCCAGAGTTGCAGAGTGGGACCCATGATTAGAATAGGCACCGAGGCGAGAAATATCAGGTCCGAGGAAATTGAGCCAAAGACCCTGCCGAGGCGGGAATTAAACCCTGGTCCCGGGCTAGACCTCTGCATCAGGGTCTGCCGCTCTAACCATTGAGCCACACTTCCCCACCCCATATGATCAAGCTACGCAGCCGAATCGCATCATGCTGGCGATTGAGAAAAGAATAAAGCGCTGAAATATTGACTTGGAAAGCGCACTACTGTGGTCTGTACCTGAGGCTATCGGAGATTCCGGGATTTCAGGATTCATGGTGATATATACATCATCAATACCCCAACTTGGAATTTAAACGTGTTTCCATTCAGGGCAGGAGAGATACCTTCATTTCTTTGCAAGGCATTCAGTATAAGACGATTTATATTTATATCCATTGGTAAATTGATACAAATTATGCATTATGCTGTTATTTTCATTCACAGTTTCGTTGTATTTGTGCACTATATTCATGTTATGAATTCAGTATGCTTTACCAGTGATATTTTCACGTCATATGTATACTAGTCTAATAGTTGCAACCAGCATTAGGCTTTAAAGTTAGTCTGTCTTCCATGCCTTTCCAGGTTTGAAATGGGGAAGGGTTATTTAACCTGGGAGTTTTGATGTGCCAATCAGATTGACAAAGGCTGCTGCGCAGCCGAAACGCGTATCTTAACTTATGCAGGGTCGAGGGAGACCAGAAAGAAAATAAATGAGCCTTATCCCTACAAACCTCGAGTGCGTGCCTCTTCTTCGTTGGAGCAGGATGTGTTTACTCATCAATTTCAGCGTTGACGGTCAACGCTGTACACGTACCACCAGTTGTTTTGTGGCTCCACCATTTGACCGGGACAGTTGTTGTAGGAGCATGGAAGTGCTAAGCGATGGAACCCCCAGAGTGTGCGTCGGGAAGTGTAACAAGGATGACAGCTGCGGGGGTACGGATCGAGCTGCGAGGCGGTCTTGACGACTGCCAGTGTCATGTATTCCTATAGGTCCTGAATCGATCCCCCTATTCCTGACCCTATTCTAGTTAAACAAACCAACAAGTTAACTAGCAGTCAGCCCATGAGGCAGAAAACCCCCATGATGCAGATACCGTTATCTGACGCAGTCACACTACGGCACAGGAACGTGTTATCTGATTAGGTCATAACACTTGCGATCTAATTAGACAAGCGATATTCCTCCAGCCCCTGATAAGGCATACGGAGTTCTCATAACAAATCAAACCTATGACAACCTGGGCAAAACCCTGCGGCCATTGTTTTGATTTCACCGAGAACTTTAGCAAAAGAATGTGCTAACGAGCAAGTCGTATGACATCTTTATTGACGTATCTATGTCCATCCTTACGTCAATCTCGGCACCTTAAAGGTATAAATATTACCGATCTTGCCATATGCAAACACACGCGTGGTGACGAGACGGAGCAGCCATACTTGCCGAAGCGAAGAGCAGAGCAGACCCCGCTGGCGCAGCCCCGCCTTCCTGACGCGCTGAGAGAAGCTGCTTTCTCCTGCCGAGAATCCAGCACCGGCGTTTCCGGGTAGCCCTCGCAGGCAGCCTGGAATATCGAGACCAGAGAGAGAGATACCATTCCTCATTCATCCTAAATTCCAGGTACAGAACTGAATAACCCCTCACAGAGAATTCTTTAGTTATTCACTTGGCAAAAACAAACTTAACTTAAACTGTAACTTTCTATTCCCGCCCACGTATTAGGCTTAGGTCAGGTACACGGGGTAGGCGTATCTAGAAACACCAGTTGAGTACGTTTAGTCAAATGTATATGTGTATATAATATATTTTATTCATTTTAAAACATCTTATGGCTTAGAAACCATATCAATGTTTTTACAGTATTATTTTATACTATTGCTTTTAATGTATGCACTTTACTTAACTATAAGTATTGCAATAATATCGATCCATTTCTCTTGTATGAGAAAAGAGACTGATCAATAAATAACACCTTTTTATTGAACACGCCCGTCTCTTCCTTTTCTCTACATTCTGATGAGACTAAGAATGCACGTACTGACTGAGTAAAATAATTTGCCTTTTGTTCACACGACTCTCGAGATTGACTCTTGATTAGGGGAGAGCAAAGTTGTCATGTTCTATGGTTGTCAGAAACTAAATCCCTTCTTGTCTAATCAGGGAAGTTAATTCCTCCTTGAACATTCGAGAAAGTTTCTAGTGAACTCTGAGCTACGCTGGCAAACCCAAAACTTTAAGTCTAGTATCGACAGTAGTAGACCTAGTTAACGTCTGGCCTAGGCCTTTACTGCTGTAGGTATTATTCCAATGCGCAGAGCCTATTGGGAAGATAGGAACTACACTACATGGCGCCCAACGCGTTTGGAAAGGGCGATAAAACTAACGTAAGACATTTAGAGTAACTCAGTCGTGCTTTCTCACTCAGACCCCTTTTCCCAAATACTCCAAAGACGTCTGGAGTGGGTGAAAGGTTATATCCGCCAGACCTCGCAGGAGGGAACTCCTATGTATGGTTCTTGGTAAAGTCAACGTTGAAGGATAAACAGTTCCAAAATATTGTGCATCTAATCTTTGTTTCCATAAGAAACCTGATCTGCAAACAAACAAAATAACCATCCTGTCAGTAAAATGACAGACAGTGATGAAGAAAGAGAGGCAGTTAGATTAGCAGCTGACATAGCAGAAGCTGATACTGCACTACAAAATGCAGACCCGGATATAATACTCATCCCGGTCATTAAAAGAAAATCTATAACCTTGAAACTTATAGAAAATGGACTGACACCTAGAGGTGGCACAGTCATATTCGTAATTGAGGCACACGAATATCGGCAGACAGAGGTATATTATTCATGGATACATTTTCCAGCAGCAAATGCTGTAACAAAGTACTTCCACTATTACAAAATAGAGGAACCTCCTAATGAGTACACTCCTTTCGAGGAGGTGGAAGTACCACTCAAATTTCAAGAGCATTTGCTCTTATTTGATGGCGCCCTAAAACATAATAATCACATCACCAGGCTCGGTCCTTTAGGTAGACCAGGAGCAACGTGGCCGGTCCTAGCCGGATACACACCACACCCAGACATCGATGGGATGTCTGCAGCAGAGCTGTTAACACAGCTAAAACAATTAATAAAAATTCATAGACAATTAGTTCAGTATGTGATGCGGACTTCAACAATTCAGCCAGCGATTAAACTTCCACAGCTGACCCTCACCAGGGGAACACAAATAAAATTACACCACAGAACATCCAATCCTGCCTAGGTAAAGTACCGGCTAAACGGGAACAAATACCATTCTGGTTGGCACAGAAAATTACCCAAATAGAGGCGGTGTTTCCTGACACCACCCCGCTAGAAAAACACAGGATTCTGACTATCTGTCTCCCAATGGGAATCGCACCACACATAGAGGACTGTGACACTTGGGGTACAGTCTTTGCTTCCATCTACACAAAAACGCACGGTGTTCCATCCATTTCGGTGATACCAGATGTGCTAAAACAAATTCAAGACGAATACGGTCCAGAACCCGCTTTAACTCTTGGTATGAAATTACTGAAAGACTTCAAGCAGGTCTCGGCTATATTATTAGCCAACATAAAAGGTGAAGCAGCCAACGTGGCGATCCGCCAGAGGTTAAAAGAGACAGATATAGCAGACCAACCAGCTGAAATTGCCAGAATCATAGAAAAATCCTATGAAGAACTAGGTAGAGATAGTTTAGGTGGAATACCAGTAAAACCGCAACTGACTGAAAGTCCAGAAAAAATATTTTTTAATAATAATTCACCAAAAAAGAACTGGGATGGAAACAAACAATCCAATCCTAAAGAAAAGAAATTCCAGTCCAGAGGAAGGTCTCCTAGGCGAAGAGAGAAATCTCCGAACCAAAGACACAGGTCACCCCAGAGTGACCCCTCTGGGAAAAGATATAACCTTAGAAATAGGGATAATATAAAAAAACCTGATAGATATCAAGACATTGATACGCGTCCCTCTCAATCTTTTCAGACTTCCTCGCAGAAATCGGAAAGAAGAGGACGATCAGAACAAAGAGAAGAGCACGCCAAGTCCAAAGACAAGGAACCTGCTCAACTAAAAAAGAAATTACAATTTCCAAAAAAGAAGGTAGCCAGTATCAAGGTAGTTAACAATGCCGAGAATACTGAGGACACAACTGAAAAACGGAGAGTGGGCTCAGACAATGCTAGACAGCGCAGCAGAAGTGGGCATAGCTCGCAAAGTCCTTATGAATCATCTGGAGACAGTGGACACGAATGAATATCTTCAAGTGGAAACTGCAGACACCAGGGTTAGCAAACCTCACAAGATATACAAGATAACATTACGTATAGAGGGAGATAAGACTAGGAAAATAAGGGGACTATTTTGGGATAACCTCTCCAAGGGTTATGACATCCTTCTAGCTGAAAAAGACTGGCCACCAGAGTTTGTCAGGGAGTGCCCTCATGGCGAAGAAGTAATTATGCCTGCCTTCTCAAATCAAATTCCAATTCATAAAAAATACACACTTGCCAGAAAGTGGGCAGTGGCTCTAGCACCTGCTTTATATAAAAAATCATGTAGGATGGGATGAGGACTCCCCTCCTCACAAAATCCAGTTAAAATCACAACCTACTGCACAAAGGCAGTACCCAATTAAGCAAGAAGCTAAAAAACAGGTAAATGAAATACTAGATCAGCTAGAATACCAGGGGGTGATTGAAACTTGCACCTCACAAATGAACAACCCTTTGTTTCCGGTCTCCAAACCAGACAATTCATATCGTCTAGTTTTGGATTACCGACACCTTAACACATGTTGCAAAACTTTTGCAGTGCAAAACTCACACAGTGCTGCACTAATGAATAACATAGTGCGCAAAAAATACAAAACAACCTTAGACATCTCTAATGGATTCTTTTGTCAAAACATAGCACCAGAGAGCAGATATTTAACTGCATTCTCAGTAAATGGCACTCAAAAACAATTCTGTCGGTTAGCCCAGGGGTACAAGAACAGTCCGGGGGTATTCTCAGCGAGAGTAACAGAATTACTACAACTATATGATGATGAAGCATTATCTTATGTCGATGACATTTACTTAACAGATGATGACTTGGAGACTCACTTGAAAAGAGTGAACACCATAATACTTGGGTTCGCTGCAGAGGGTTACAAATTCAACTTTAAAAAATCCAGAATTGCCCATCTAACAGTCTTGTACGTAGGATATGAATTATCAAGTATAGCCTGGTTGACAATTTTCTAAGAACTAGACGAATTGAAAAATCTAGAATATGAAGAAACATATCCTCTGCCAATCGACATTCTGCCTTTACGACATTACGCCTGTGTAATCTATACAGACGGACATGCTCAACCCTCCGTTTGGGGAGAACAAGCATACAACCCCACATGTGAGATTACAAAAGAAGTGTGGCGCGGAGGTAAACTAAAACCTCTATTAACAAAGACACACTCAGTAGAAAGTAATTCAGAACAACAAACTGAAATATTAGCTTTAAAAATGGCGCTAGATAATGCGGATCGCGAATTCCCGACACTTATAGTGTCAGATTCATATTACTGCGTCAAATCATATAACAGCGATTTGCAGACATGGATTCAAAAAGGTTACAAAGATGACACAGATGCACCAATAAAGCAGAAACTGCTCTGGGAACAAATAGCTCTTTTACAAAAAGAACTACCAAAGACTCACGTGACTCACTCACTGAGTCATCAGCGTGATGGCGTTCACGTTGTAGGGAATTCATTGGCTGAAACAGCGGCAGCGGCAGCCACTAAATCGGCTCCCGTAGTTCGAAAAAAGCGTACATTAAAATACATTGACGGTGAAACAGTGCTGGCGGTGAAAACGTCATCAAAAGGCGACTGCTCAGCGTTACCGATCAACTATCCACTCAATTATACATACATAATCGATGCAAACTCCGTCCCTTTTGCTCGAATCCCTGGAGTGGGGGATAGGGTGATTCCAAACATGGACAGGAGAAACTTGTTAATCGCAGACGCACATATGGGCGAGGGACTCAGACACCTTAAACTAAAAGATTCTCTGGAAGAATTACAATCAAGGTACTGGTGGCCAGGCATGAGCCTGCGTCATACCATGTTTGTAAAAAACTGCCCAAACTGCAACAGAGATCGCAGTGGGGAAAGAAACAGTTTAATACCTCGTCGTTCTACTCCAGAAAAAATCAGGAGTAAAAAGGAAGGGTTGCGATTAACATATACAGGCTAGTTCCACTTATAATGTAGATCACCAGCACTCGGCTGACGTCCGGACTGTTATACAAAGATTTGCGAGTCTAAATGGCATATACGCTAAGAGCATGCTACGTTTGACCATTGTCTCCACTCTAGCCCTCAAGCCTGAGGGGAAACATGACCAAATGAGCATAGCCCAGCGGGAATCTTCTCACTTCCTTCCTGAGGGTACGGGATGGTGTAAAGAAAAAACCAAGGCATAAAGCAATCTATAGCGGAAAGGATATTAGGTTCGGGAGCTGGGTGGGTCAAACATCTAATAAGTGTCCAACGTAGTCTCAATAACTTGCCAAGAAATTCTCTGAAGGGATTCAGTGCGTACGAATTATTATTTGGAACTAGGATGATGATCTCTGACATTGATAGTCAGACTTCAGTGGTGAAAGAAAAAACCTTTGATATCAAAGACCGTTTGGCTATTTTGCAGGACTTAAACAAAACAAGAAAAGACCTGAGCAACATAAAGTTGAAACAACAGCCAACAACCACTGAAGAACCACCACCTGTCCCAGCAAGACCTGTCTGGATTCCAAAAGTCGGGGATCTAGTCAGGGAAAAGATCGCGGTAAAGAAGGAATTTGGGCCTTCTTACAGAAAAGCAGTTCCTGTCTTGTCTGTCAACGGGACAAGATCAGTTGTACTACCGCCACTTGCTGGTAAAAAGGAGAACCGAGTTGTATCCATCGACCTGGTAAAACCACAACATGTGGCCGATAACAAACAGTAGGCCAAGTGGACTCCCAATAAGTAGCAGAACACCAAGGTTTGCTACCAGTACAGAGGTCCTAACGAAGAGGCTCATCACATTCGAAACGCCTACAGAAGAACAACAAGGACTATGCAACAATGCAATAGAACTAAGACCTCTGAATACCCAAATAAAAACATTTAGCAGAAACACACCAATCTATAATGAAGTACCAAGTGAAAATGCAAGAAACAGAAATCCTGAACCAATTGGAACAATTGACAGAACTGCATCCGGCTACTTCATTAACTTCGATGATTCCTCTGAGGGCTTCAGCGAATCAAAGACACAGCCATCATCAAAAACCTTTAAAGACAAAGCTAAGGAACTTTTGAGACAACTGAAAGAAACATATCTGATTTCTCCATGGATTGAATTTTGGGTGGGTTTTGGTGCATTTATCCTCATACTTTGGCTCATCATGGTACTTACTTTGGGACGCTTCATTGAGGGAAAATATGCTAAAATGGACACAGCAAGTCAGAAAATCAACTTGATCCTCAAACCACACACATCTTCACACGTCGAGAAAAGAGAACTTTCTTCAGCCAACTTCACAGCCAATCCGATACCTGGTGGGGTAGCCTGGGACAACACTGACTATGAAATTTATGGTCCGGTTGAGATCCTGAAATATCCACACCAAATTAAGATCTCATTGAGTGACTTTGCAAAACCAAACTCATTTGCTGATGATTGGGACTTCGAAAGCATTAATAACATGATGTCTGACTTAGTAATGTCTGCTAAATTTACCAAACATGATTATTTGCAGGGTTCTACAAATTATGATAGTATGTATTGCTATAACCACTATGGTAACCATTTTTTACATAGATCTGCACAACCTAGAAATGTTTTAAATTATAATCAATGGGAACATTGTGCAACACCTCCAAAAGGGAGCTCAAGAACCGTTTACGACAAATATTCATATTTTTCAGGTTTTAACACAAGTAATGCTGAAACATTTTATTTTAAATTGTCAAACAAAACAGGGACCAAAACCATGATCACCAACACAAAATTGTTATATTCAGACTCATTTTTTGAACAAATGAATACTTTTGGATTTGATTATTGGGACAAAAATGTTGAATTGAAAAGTGTTTGGGGTACAAAAGAATGGCAAGTACAGGGTATAGAAGCTTTGTTTAGAGCCTGCATGATCCCAGAACAAATGATATTTTTAAATGACACTGTTCAACAGACCACCTGTCTTGGCTTAGCCAAAATCAAAGATTTAAATAAACCGTCTATTCCAAAGCCAATAATGTTTAGCAATAACTCTGATACAGATGAAGAGATAGACGTAAACCATATATTAAACCAAAACAGAACACATCCTGATTGGAAACAGTGGTTGATCTGGCCCACAGATACTAATAACTGTCAAGACAGATTCCTGAACAAAACACAGGGGTTCAAAATGACCAGGCCAGACCCTAGATATCCTCAAAGACATCACCCAGGGATAATAACCACCTACAGTGTGGGCAAATTATGCCTTCAATGGCTACAAACTTCCACACTGGCAGAAATTAAGCAACACCTAACTTTACTTACTGATGGTGCTGACTTGCGTGATTTCACTTTGGGACCACGCAAACAGCGTCAAAAGCGTTTCATAGCAGCCTCTGTATATGCAGCATACAATGAGGCCTGGAAGGTTACTCAAATTGAAACAGCAGAGAGAATACGGGAAATTGACCGTATTAATTTGGAAAAATCACTTTCTGTAGTGGACAATGGGTTAATGACTCTGTCCTCCAGAATTTTTTCTTTGGACAGCATTGTGTCTTCAGCAATCGATATATTATCGCAAGACTTACTGCTATTACAACACGGTCAGTCACAATTGCGTTCTATTGTACAGCTTGGCTGGACGTTACAAAATCTGCATTCAGGCTATGTGCCTTGGCGTTTAATCAACACAACGTCACTATTCCAAATCTTTAACCTTACTGATAGACAAATCAGTATGGCGCAAAAGGGTGCTGATTATACAATCTTGAGCATTGAAAAACTAGAAAGATTACCAATGACAATGTCAGAACGACCTGTCAATGAATGGATAATACATGGAATAATAAATATTCCAATCTCAACCTTCAGGTTTCAATACTGCCAAAAATATATACAGGCTGGCATGTACGAGAAATTGGGAAAGGGGTACCTTAAAACAACATGGAACCTGCCCTATTCACATGCATGTGTCAGTAATAAAGGACAGAAAGTGTTTCTTAGTGGCAACAATTGTGCGATGTCACTAAGTGGCACACTTCTGTGTAACGGAATTAGTTTGCATGGAGCCTGTGAAGGGAATTCATACAACCTTTCATGTCACCAGCAAGGCGCACCTGCAACAGAAATAGAACCATTCTTTCAAAGACTCTATAATGGGAGTTACATTCTTATTGTAGACCGCAGATGTTGTAGTCTTATGCCCGGGACTCCTTATCTAGTAACTACTACTGCGAAGGTCAAGTGCTGTGGACGCACATTGTTCCCCAGCTCCTTCCCAGACAGGGAGGCAAGGGCATGGCCCGATTTGAAAATTACTTCTATTCGAATAGATACTTTAAGCAGAATGAAAACATTCCTTCTTCAGACGCCTACCAGGCTCTCGTCATCAAAAGAAACGTATGATCTACAAGTCGCAAGGACAACTGCAGAGATACATACATTATTATCAACTAATTCCCCCGTACATTTCGCGGAAATCCTGAATGAAATCTTAAATATTTCTGATACCAATGGGGTCTCAAGGGTATTTAAGACAGTATTTTCGATGGCATTAACACCATTCAAAGCCATACTGGGTATTTTTCCAGATTTCGTCCATTCGATTTTTGGTGGACTTCCCCTGATCCTGGGACTAATTGCAGGAATCCTATTCTTAGTCCTTATTTTTCGTTATGGCAACCCATGTCACAGACAAAACTCTTGCGACAAGGGAAGAAACAATCCTAGCCATTGGATACCGGGACCGGATATCAAAAATCCTGGGACTCTCCCGGCTTAGAGACCTGAACATGACTTGGTTTCTATCATTTCGACCAATGTGGCAAAGATGTGTTTTACCTGTATTGAGGTGTCTGCTATGCGGAGAAGAATGCGTGTTAGACACCTGTCTGACGCTACAATCGGATGCGCCGATGGATGCAGAAACATTGTTGAGCCCGATCAAGGTTCATGCTTTGTGCTGCCCTCAAAGGCTACCAATCCTGATGACGGCATTCGTGGAAGCTTCACCACTAAGATTGATGGGTAGTGAAGTTCAAGATGAAAGCAGCATCGAACAGGTACGACCTTCTGTCAGTAATGCAAATCAGAATGTCAATGGAGACAATCATGCGCAAGAATGCATGATTACACCTATTTCCGAGTTAGTGGAACTTTCCCAGGAAGCTGTTGACAGTTTTTTCGAAAGCCTAAATGATATGATGTTCTCTCCAGAACAGAAATAGAGACTTTTGTGCAAGCTCGCACACGGCGTTCCCTGAATTCGGCCTTCAACTTTAAAAATAAAGTCACATGAACATTTTCGCTCCAGTTCACGGACAGCAGTTTTTCCAGCAGCCCCAAATATTTTTGCATATTTTTCGGGACACTATCTTCTGCTTAAAGTAAGAACTATTCTTAGAGAACTAAGGTTTCTAAATTTTAGATAGCTTATAGACATTAGCTGCCCGCTGGCATGTTCATAAAGATATTTTATTCTGTGATGGAATGGTCTCGAAACTTTTTTCTGTAAGAAACCATTTCATGTGTAATTCTCATATACCAAATAAGCAATAATGTATACAAATGCGATTACTTTGGCATTTTTCTACAAGCTTGAGTGCATACCATATATATATGTCTGCAATTTTTTTCGGTATATTTGAAAATTTCAAAATGCATTTATGTATTTTGGGGTGGTAAGGTATACACACTACTCTATAGTATGTTGTACTATGTTATACTATGCCTAGATTAGTAAATATGTCCATAGTTAGCGTGGAGTGGGTGTCATGTATTCCTATAGGTCCTGAATCGATCCCCCTATTCCTGACCCTATTCTAGTTAAACAAACCAACAAGTTAACTAGCAGTCAGCCCATGAGGCAGAAAACCCCCATGATGCAGATACCGTTATCTGACGCAGTCACACTACGGCACAGGAACGTGTTATCTGATTAGGTCATAACACTTGCGATCTAATTAGACAAGCGATATTCCTCCAGCCCCTGATAAGGCATACGGAGTTCTCATAACAAATCAAACCTATGACAACCTGGGCAAAACCCTGCGGCCATTGTTTTGATTTCACCGAGAACTTTAGCAAAAGAATGTGCTAACGAGCAAGTCGTATGACATCTTTATTGACGTATCTATGTCCATCCTTACGTCAATCTCGGCACCTTAAAGGTATAAATATTACCGATCTTGCCAAATGCAAACGCACGCGTGGTGACGAGACGGAGCAGCCATACTTGCCGAAGCGAAGAGCAGAGCAGACCCCGCTGGCGCAGCCCCGCCTTCCTGACGCGCTGAGAGAAGCTGCTTTCTCCTGCCGAGAATCCAGCACCGGCGTTTCCGGGTAGCCCTCGCAGGCAGCCTGGAATATCGAGACCAGAGAGAGAGATACCATTCCTCATTCATCCTAAATTCCAGGTACAGAACTGAATAACCCCTCACAGAGAATTCTTTAGTTATTCACTTGGCAAAAACAAACTTAACTTAAACTGTAACTTTCTATTCCCGCCCACGTATTAGGCTTAGGTCAGGTACACGGGGTAGGCGTATCTAGAAACACCAGTTGAGTACGTTTAGTCAAATGTATATGTGTATATAATATATTTTATTCATTTTAAAACATCTTATGGCTTAGAAACCATATCAATGTTTTTACAGTATTATTTTATACTATTGCTTTTAATGTATGCACTTTACTTAACTATAAGTATTGCAATAATATCGATCCATTTCTCTTGTATGAGAAAAGAGACTGATCAATAAATAACACCTTTTTATTGAACACGCCCGTCTCTTCCTTTTCTCTACATTCTGATGAGACTAAGAATGCACGTACTGACTGAGTAAAATAATTTGCCTTTTGTTCACACGACTCTCGAGATTGACTCTTGATTAGGGGAGAGCAAAGTTGTCATGTTCTATGGTTGTCAGAAACTAAATCCCTTCTTGTCTAATCAGGGAAGTTAATTCCTCCTTGAACATTCGAGAAAGTTTCTAGTGAACTCTGAGCTACGCTGGCAAACCCAAAACTTTAAGTCTAGTATCGACAGTAGTAGACCTAGTTAACGTCTGGCCTAGGCCTTTACTGCTGTAGGTATTATTCCAATGCGCAGAGCCTATTGGGAAGATAGGAACTACACTACACCAGCGCTTGGTTCTACATCCCTGGAGTAAGAAATGCCTTGCCCAGGATACTGGCGTCCTTTGGTGACTGGGCACCGTGGATGCCGATGCAGAAGCGGTGAGGTTTGTTACGGCATATCTGATGTACTTGCATCTATCTCCTCCAACCTCGTTATGTGCCTATCACATAGTTGTATCACGTGCTGCCTTGAGACTGATATGGAGACATTTTTAACCGTCAAAATTGTGTGAGAGACAGAATGATGATTAAAGTTATGGCATTCACAAGGAGCTTTGGCTATTTGATTTTAGCACAGGACATGTACCCACGGACTTCGGAAATTCGTAAAGCTGTCCAAAGGGATTGTGGGCCCTGTAGTCATGTTGGGAGGAATTACGTTCACCCGGTGGCTGACATTAGCGTAAACTATAAACACACTTGGGGCAGTCAGAGCCCCGTGGAGAGATCGTTTACCACATGACTGTGCGATGGACTCAATTTGCACTTACATTGTAGGTTAGCCGGTCTTCGTTTTATATGCCATAAACTCTTTTCGTTTATAATTAAGGACACGATGTCTTGAATGAAATTATGCAATTCAAATTGGCAGCACGTTCTTCATTTATTTGTTAGCATATTTCAATCATTCATTGCTAAAAGGGCATCATGTTTTATAGAAAATTGACGTCACATCATCAATACCCCAACTTGGAATTTAAACGTGTTTCCATTCAGGGCAGGAGAGATACCTTCATTTCTTTGCAAGGCATTCAGTATAAGACGATTTATATTTATATCCATTGGTAAATTGATACGAATTATGCATTATGCTGTTATTTTCATTCACAGTTTCGTAGTGCCGATATCGGCCCGCACACCATCCCCCAAACGACAAGATCCCCATCATAAATAGGTGGACAAGACAACTTGTTGTTGGGAAAAAGTAGTCGCAGGTTTATTAGTGACACAGAGGAAACCTGTTCCCCGTTCATGAAAGGAACAGAAGCTGAAGCTGGCGAGAGAGACCCCCTCTCGGACCGATGTATCCCCGCAAAGATATTAATGCCGGCGGGATGCTACAAAAGGGCGAAAAGACAGTGTCTCACTAAAGGCCCAGGCTGTAAACAGGGTATGATCGCATGCGCGATCCCACTAAATCAGCACGGGTGAAATAAACTGCTCCGTTTCCGACCAGGAACGATCCAGATTGGAAACAGATGCCGCCGCGCTAACACACGCGATACATAGAAGGGCCTATGCCCGCAGAGGAAACAACAAGGGGGAGACCTGCCCTGAAACCGCGAGGGCCAGTGCACGATTTGTTCCGCGGGTCAAAAAGCCGGATGGCCGAAACTGCTGCCACATGAACCTAGGGTCCCCCGCCCCACGTGGCCAAGACGAGAAACAGTCAGGCAGGGGAATGCATGAGCAGGACACAGAGCGGCTCGCGTGCAAGGGCCAGCCGAGGCTGGCGCAACGGGTGAGTGAACTGAAATACTTACTAAAAGTACACGCTGAGGAGCTCCCCCCTGGGGAGAGATGAACAATGGTTAAGATTCTCGCTTGTCCGTGCACAAATAAAACGTATAGATGCGCAGCAGATACCGGAGTGTTGGTGATACAGTAGGGGTAACTGAACCACAACGGGAGGAAGGACCTCGGCAATTGTATAGTGGATCGTCGCGGCAACGCAGGAGATGCGTGGTGCTATGTTATCACTGCCGATGAGAAATAGCAGGCGATGGGATCGAATCCCTGCATAATATATGTCGCAAGCCTAAACAGACTTGCAATGTCTAAGGAAAGGATAATAATATACTGCCTTAAAAGACACTCTAGGGGAGGCCACGAGTGCCGAGCCCGGGGAGCAGGACAAAATTCCCTAAACCCGCCGGCCCCTGCACTACTGGGAAGGCCGGAGGCAGAGGTGCCCAAGATGGCCGCCCCCCCCGCCCCTCCCGCTATGCCAAGCGGACCGAGACCCTACAATGGCCGCACGGTCGATGACCCCACATGGCCAGCAATGGCGGCTCCACAAATGGCCACTGTCCGACCGCCTCCCCCCGCCCCTCCCCTGTGCCGGGCGGGCCGAGACCCTACAAAATGGCCGCATGGTCAAATGACCCCACGCGGCCAGCAATGGTGGCTCCACAAATGGCCACTGTCCGACGTCGGAGGACCTGTCGCACCCCCAGCACAACCTCCCTTGCAAGCCACCGGAGAGGCACCAGGTCCCCGAAGAAGGGAAGGCAGGCGACACCTAGGCTACAAGAGGCCCGGGAGATCGAAGATAGGAAAGCATCACACCCCCGAATCGCGTGGGCCGCCTGCCCAGCGGGGGAGCAGGCCTGGAACCTAACTGGAAGAGGGGTAAAGGAGCGGGTGGCAGAGTCCCTCAGCGAGGGGACTCTGCAGGCCAAGGGGACCAGCAGCTGTGCGGGCAGTCTAAGGGGCCCGGGCGTGAACATGGAGGACACACAGAAAAAAGTCAAGTCCCCGGGTGGCCACCGCTACCGGCCGGATAAGAGGAACTACATCTGATAAGCTCCGGAAGGCCACTGGCCCCCCGGCCCCGAGGCAGACGAGCATGGAAAGCACCACCGAAAGAACACTACTTGAATTCCCCAGGGAACCCGCCCCGCAATAGGGAACAATAAAGATCAAACATAAACATAACAACCAATAATATCCCCCTATAACATACACCAAACATGACTCTGCCCAAAACAACCCTCCCCGCCATGAAAGGAAATACACCACATGTAGGGTAGTACCCAATGCTACTCCCGGAGAAGTAGCCCAGTTACGCAGCGTAACCCTTAAAAACCGCCCGCAATAGTGCTGACCCAGAGAACAAATAGCAATAACCACATGATTCTTTTTAAAATTGTACAGTACGGCCCCTGGAAAACGAGACAAACGGGGCCACCTTCGAACACCAAGGACAGTCCAAAACTAAAAAAATTACTACCCCCCAACCCTGTGCCCAGCCTCCACCCCGAGAACAGAAAGAGAAGTAAAGGGGAAACACAATATCACAAAACAATTCCCATAACAGAAGTCCAACAGCAGGCCTCCCGGCCCGACACAACCACTCGGGCGGGGGCGAGCAAGATGGGGGGGGGGAGGTCTCTCACCTTAAGTCCTGGGCACCAACAACATCGAGGGCAGCAAGGCACAAAAGAGACTGCTCGGAGGCGGGGGGGAGACATAAATACCTCGTCCCCCCCCACCCCCCAAGGAAGCGTGCTGACGTCATGGCAGCGGCCACCGGCCGCTGGACACCAGAAGGCTGGTGCGCCTGCCATCCTGTGGCACTACGGTGCCCTCCCTCTTATGAGTGTCACCTGCGGCGACGTGTCGGACGGCCTGCATTGTATTTGTGCACTATATTCATGTTATGAATTCAGTATGCTTTACCAGTGATATTTTCACGTCATATGTATACTAGTCTAATAGTTGCAACCAGCATTAGGCTTTAAAGTTAGTCTGTCTTCCATGCCTATCCAGGTTTGAAATGGGGAAGGGTTATTTAACCTGGGAGTTTGATGTGCCAATCAGATTGACAAAGGCTGCTGCGCAGCCGAAACGCGTATCTTAACTTATGCAGGGTCGAGGGAGACCAGAAAGAAAATAAATGAGCCTTATCCCTACAAACCTCGAGTGCGTGCCTCTTCTTCGTTGGAGCAGGATGTGTTTACTCATATATATATATATATATTCACTGAAAAAACCATAGGTTATAGACCATATATAGTTAGGAATTAGCATTTAAAAAACCTTATTTTACTCACACAAAACCATTGAAATTCCATATATAGTTAGTTGCACTAACTATATATCGCGCACCCGCAATCCACTGCTGATGATGTCACATATTACATCATTCATGACATGGTCAGTGACATCACTGATGACATCACTGATGACATCTCAAATGACATCACTGATGACATCATCCAGTGACTGTGTGTTTCTGTAAAGTTTAAATATGTTTTACATATTGAAGAATGAGTAGATGTAGAAGTGTCTGGATGAAGGATTTAGTAGGTGCGTGACTGACTGTATGAGTGAGTGATTAAATGTGTCTCACTGAGTGCATGGGTTAGTGACTAAACTGTCTTAATTATGTGGTATATAAATAAATAATACCGGATCTAGGTTTGACTGGACATAGCAATAACAGATAGCTCAATAAATAAGAGTCAAGATTCGAGGTAGTAGGAGTTTGCAGGTTTAATACAGCATAAAAGGACAGGAACAGGACAACCTGCACGGGAACAGGATGGCAGGGCCCTGCAGGGGGGACAGGGAATGAGCGCGCTAGGGGAAAAGGAATCGGCGTAACATTTAATAACAGTACACAAGCATATATACTAAAACAGTTGCATTTCAGTGAATACAGTAGGCGGAGCAGTGGGTGTGGTCAATAGCAGTCGCGAAAGATAAGGGTGAAAGTAGGTGTAACAAGAGGCGTATACATGGACATGTGATGTAAACGTAACAGAATATGTCATAAATGGGGCGGAAACATGGAGGGGGCTACCTAAGGAGCCGGGACCTCTAACCTAATGGTGCGCGCAAACTGACAATGACGTGTTACTAGGAGAAGCTGGGGGCTATGAACTCTGCGCTAGGAGTAGAGACTGAAGTCTGGAGAGTCAGGGCGACATGTACCTAAACCCTATCTAGTATCTAATGTTTAGAGGACATGTGGATATAAACTAAGAGTCAGGAGGGGAGAGGCTAACAGACTCTAAGACTGGAGCATGCATTATTCTACATGTAGTGCGTGTTGAAGAATATTAAATGACCATTAATACAGTATTTCTCCTACATGGAGACGTAAAGGCTAGACAATGACGGAAACTATTGATGCGATTCAGTAGCTTAGGAATGCAGAGAAGGAGGGCTGGACTGATAACTAGAATCATAACATATTCTTGGCAGACTCGTAGGCAGAGCCAGGCCGAGCCGGGCACTGCGAGGCAGGAAGTAAGTGAAGGGTCGAGGATACAGGTGGGGGCTGTATCGCTCCTCAGCGAGGGTTCAGGAGACAGGAGCTGAATCTGGTGTCCGGGCCCTTTTGAGGCCTAGAAACGGGGACTTTACAATGAAATAACGTGCACACTGGGAAACGTGGCAACGTAACTTTACATAGGCCTGATATTCGTAGTATTCACGAGAACTGGGAACTGGCATACTAGGGATGGACACAACTGTAATTGAGTCTTTAATCAAACATGGGGAATACATATGCATATTAATCATGCACACATAGCATAAGATGGGGAACACGTAGGGACATAGAACATGGCAAAATTTACTTTTCCACATTCCCTCCTTGTCACTACGTTTCCATCAGGAAACATCAATATTCATGATACCATCTATCATTTCATACAGTATCATTTGTTCGTCTCGAATTGTCTTGGAACTGGATTTAGAACGGGACTTGGGACTAGGAATACAAGAGGTAGCACAAATGCCGCAAATCGCAGGGCCACATTGTAAACAGAGGCAGCAACTGAATATGATCGCTACTGCAATACCCAGAAATGACAATACTTTCCATCCCCAGGCGGAAATTATATTCCAGAACCAACCGGACCATGTCCAGGTGCCTGGATTCTGGTGTAACAGATGGGCAATTTTATGAAGTCTGGTAATAGCTGAATAAACAGACGGTGCGTTATTAGGAATGAAAATGCAGCAACTAGATCCGATGACTCTACATGCCCCGCCCCTATCGGCCAGTATGACGTCAAGGACGAGACGATTCTGGAGCACGACAATTCTCATAAAGGATTGCTCTTCGGTTAAGTTACCTAGAGCAGAAGTAGTCTCAATCACTACTGCTTCGAGGGTTCTCGTTAATCTACGTATCAGTTTACTATTCACGACAGTACCTAAATAAGGGAAGACACCTTTATTGATATCTATATATTGTTCCAGAGCAGTTTCAGTATAATCGACAATCGGGAGGTCTCTCTTGTGTCTGATATGTACTAGGTGGGAATTCCTATGGTAGTCAGGTGGGGCTAGAAAAACTGGTGGCAGTAGGAAGGCAATGTAACAGGTTCCCTCCCAATCGAGGGGCAGACGAACATATGCGGTCTGACCATAAACAAAATAAGAATGACGTGAAGCTTCGAAAATAGATTTCCTACTGTCACTATACTTGACAATAGTAGTACAATCACTATGACCTACATGTACGGAACCATTATTTCGGACACATAATTCACCTTTGACTGGTAGTACTGACATAGCAGGTAAGTCTGGAGTAGTATCAGACTGAACATTCAGGACCATGAAATTCGAAGAATAATTACCTAAATTATAAACTTCATTTTCTAGATCTAACCCTGTTCTGTGGGGCAGACCTTGCTTGCCTGGGAAACATGTACTGTTAAGAAAAGACATATCTGTTGAGGATGACGTTAACGTGGACCATGCTCCACATGAACCATTATGTGAAAATGGATAAGGAAAGAGTGGCAGAACTCCCTTCGGTGTCTGGAAAGGGGGGAGTCGACCACACACCCAACAATTAGTGGCATTGCTGGTCTGGTGTGAATAATGTAACATGCGGATAAAGGAATTATTACGCATAGCAAGACGATATGAGAGTTCATGAGGAGGTAGATCACTAAACGTGTGCTCTACTGTAGCATTAGCAGACTTATTTACATTAGAAACTGGAAAACACAAATAAAATGCATAACATGTGCAGGTAATCATAAGGCTGAGATATAGCAGAAAACATAAAATAATAATGCAACTTTTAGAGTTCTCACTAACTCTCTCTCTGTGGGGGTCTATTATATACATGTCAGAAACCGGTCTAACCGTTTCACCTAGGGGAGGACTTAGACAATCAAACTGGCTGACTTATTTTACTAGACCTTAATTTTAGCTTATACTCCTGCTGCGGAGTTTTCTCTAACAGGGAGGAATCTGTATCATTGTCTTTTGCGGGACAGTCCTTGAGAATAGTACTTTGGCAATCCTTAAAATCCTCGGAAATGTTCTTTGAAACAGTCTTTAGTCCGTAAAATCTTTTCACATGAGACAGGTGGACCCAGCCCTTCCTGCCTTCCAGCTTGACGGCAGTACGGGTGGCCAGGAGGACCTGTTTTGGTTCCTTCCAGCGAGGCTCCAGCGGACTTGAACGATCAAAGTTCCTTACAAGAACCAAACTTCCAGGAACGATGTCATGCGGTGCCACCTCGGTATTGTCTGGAAATGCGGCGGCAACCTGTGAACGACAAGAGTGTAGGGCAGACATCAAGGAAGCTAGGTAATCTGTCAGCATATTACTTGAAACATCGGTAATACTTCGAGGTCTAGGTGTACCCCACATGTTAGGGGGGCGGCCGAATACAACCTCGTACGGGGACAGACCTGATCTGGAATGTGCGACCATACGCATATAAAACAAAGCGACTGGCAGAGCTACTAGCCAGTCCACACCTTTCTCTTTACATACTTTGGCAATGCGGATTTTCAGGGTCTGATTATGTCTCTCTACGAGACCGGCTGCTTCAGGATGGCGTACACAATGGAACTTCCACTGGTACCCTAACAAAAGGGAGATATGTTTCATAAGCTCAGATGAGAATGGCTGGCCGTTGTCAGAATACACGACCCTAGGGAGTCCGTAACGGGGGAAGAATTCACGAACCAACTGCTTGGCAGTGGTCGCGGCTGTGTAATCTGGGACTGGATATGCTTCTGTCCACCTGGACAAAGCGCATACAACTACAAGGACATACTTGAAACCTCGACATCGCTCCATCTGAATATAATCCATCTGGAGGACTTCAAAAGGGTGGTCAGGAGGCTGGAATCCACCTTGTTCCACCGGGACACTTTTACCTGGATTAAACTGGCAACATATCATACAGGTACGGACTTTCTGCTTGGCTGCAGCTCGTAAATGCTTGTTGAACCAAATGTTCTGGATACTGTCTAACATAGCTTTTTCTCCTAAATGTGCTGGACTATGTGCGGTATTGATAATGACTTGAACCATAGAGTCGGGGAGAAACCATGTGGCTTTTCCCTTCGTTACCCATCCCTGATCTGTCTGGACCCCTCCTTGTTCGGACCATTTCTTGATTTCATCGGGAGTAGCGTGTAACTGGATATCTATGACATCTTGAGTGGGGTCCTTAACTGTCATACAGGCAGTCGGATCTGGAGTATGTGTCTGTATCGGATTAACTGAAATGTCTGGAGTCTGTGCTGTAAGCTTGGCTGTGCGATCTGCTAGATCATTACCTTGAGAAATGGTGTCAGTAACTTTCGTATGTGCTTTGCACTTCATGATAGCAATAGATGTCGGTAAATGTATGGCATCTAACAGAGCTTGAATAAGGAGACCATGCTGAATCTTGGTTCCATGAGAAGTCATGAAACCTCTCTCCTGCCAGAGCACTCCAAAGTCGTGTACGACTCCAAATGCGTAGCGTGAATCTGTGTAAATATTAACTTTCTGGTTCTTGGCGTGTATGCAGGCTTGGGTCAGAGCAACTAGCTCTGCTGCTTGAGCAGACAGGGTGTCAATACGGTGTGTTTCTATAACTTCAGTGTCAGTAGTCACTGCATATGCGGCTACTAGTTCTCCTGTACTTGTTCTCATACATGAACCATCCACATAAAGTGTCAGGTCGGGATCTGGTAATGGAATATCTGTCAGATCTTGTCTTGGCTTAGTCATAATATTAACTACTTCCACACAGTCGTGTGTGGCAGGATTTGAAATAACTGTCGGTAACAGTGTAGCAGGATTTAGAACGTTGCAGCGTCTGATTTCTATGTGTGGCTGGAACAGTGTCAGTTCATAACCTGTTAAACGTGCAATTGTCAAGTGCTGAGTCTGTGTTCGGTTTAAAAGAACTTCCACGGAGTGTGGAACTTGTACTGTCAAGGAATGTCCTAATACTATGGAATCACTTTGTCTGATAGCTAGTGCTGTGGCTGCAACTGACTTGAGGCACGCAGGCAGAGCCTGGGCTACAGGATCTAGTGTGCTCAAAAAATAAGCACAGGGCTTGTATTGTCCTGCTTGATCTTGTGTAAGAACAGATAATGCTGTACCTTCACGTTCAGTGACGAAAAGTGTAAAAGGCTTACTGTAGTTCGGTGTAGCTAGAACTGGAGCTTGGCATAAAGCTTTCTTTAACTCATTAAAACTAAGTGTATGTTCAGATGTCCAAGGGAGGACAGTCGATACGGCTGCCTCCTGTGTCGTTAACTGTATCAGTGGCTTAGCTAGAAATGCATACTGAGGAATCCATTGTCTGCAATAAGAAGTAAGGCCGATAAAAGCACGTACCTCCTTCTGGGTCTTGGGCTGAGGAAGACTCGCTATTAACTGGATACGGTCAGGTGTCAACTGCCTACCCCTCTTGGACAGTAAGTGGCCTAAATAGATCACTTGCTGGACACAGAATTGAAGCTTCGAAGGGGACACCTTGTGCCCCATCTCGGCAAGAAAATACAAGACTGTAAGTGATGCTCGCTCGCAAGCACGTTCAGAACGGGCTGTGATCAGTAGATCATCGACATACTGGAGCAGGGCAGTGTCAGTTGGCATGTGAATGTTGTCTAGTTGTCTCTTAAGTGCTTGACTGTAAATACTAGGACTTTCTGTGAATCCTTGAGGAGCTCGTGTGAACATATAGCTCCTTCCATTTAAACAAAATCCGAAAAGAAACTGGCTGTCTGGATGAATGGGGACACTGAAAAACGCGTTCTTGAGGTCTATGACTGTAAAAAATGTGGCTTCGGAATCAATGGCTGTCAATAGGGAAGAGATATCTGGGACAACTGGGTACTGGGGAATAATACATTTATTGAGTTCTCGAAGGTCAATCACTAATCGATATACTGGGGGTGCATTTGGATCAGTACGTTTCATGACTGGAATGATCGGAGAATTACATACATTGGAGTCAGTTTCTACAACTACTCCTTGAGCCATGAGCTCGTCAATAATTTTGGATAAGGCTGTTACAGCCTCAGGTGGCAATCTGTACTGTCTGATTCGTGGTAAGACTACACCTTGTTTGAGAGTCACACGATGGGGTGTGATTTGCATGAAGCCAACATCAGTTGGACCTTGCGCCCATAGATGCTGCGGAACATTAGACAATCTCGGATCAAAATCTCGTAATACATAGTGACCCTTGAAGTCACGTAAAAACAGTCGTATTCCCTCTGGGGAACAACATATGACTGCACCTAATTCTTTCAGTGTTTTAATACCTAACAGATTTTCTGGACACGACTTCGTAAGTAACAGATCAGTAGTGCGGGACAATGGACCTACTTCTAGAGTAACTGGCTTAGATATCTCGTTTACAATAGGCTTTCCTGAAAATCCAAGGGAAACATTTCTAGAGCCTGAGAGCGGAGCCCCTGGAACTTCGGCGTGACTAATGGTGGTCCTACTTGCCCCTGTATCAATCAGAAACTTTCTGTCTTTCCCTAATACTTGACTGTGAACATAGGGACCCTCTTGATCTACAGGAATCTCGATGAGAGGCAAGCCTACCTCCCTCTCTAGGCTGTTTCATGAATATGGCTGATACTCTGGATACTCTGACTGTGCATACTGGTACATCTGCTGTGTAACATGCTGTGTTGCAGCAATAGGCTGCGGTGCTGAAACTGTCTGTTGTGCATTCTGTGGCTGAGAAGTCTGTGAAACTTGTTCTTGTCTAGGCGGACGTGGTCTTTCTTTAGTCTTACCAGTAGCTATGTTGTGTTTCAGAACTGCACACTCGTTTATATAATGACCTGGCTGTTTACAATAATTGCAGGTCCCTTTAACGGGAACGGCAGGATGACTGGCTTGATTCGGACCCCTCTTCTGACTGTCTTGAGGAACAGATTGTGCAACTAGTACTTTCATTTTCGTGTCTTTCATACGTTTTCTTTCGTGTTCTTGCTCTTCTCTGATTCTATTCTGGTGATACTGAAGCATCTGTAACATTTGGGACGGGGTATTAGCTTGCCAGGTACTTTCGACTTTCAAAACTCGATTCTTAACTTGTGGACTTGAATTCTCGACTAATTTAGTAACAAAAAGATGAGGGTATGACTCGCTGCTTGTCTTCAAGCCACTGTTTATAATAAAACATTTTTCAAATCTAGAATAAAAATCACTAGTGTCTTCGTCTTGTTTCTGTTTACAGGCTGAGATTGCATCCCAGTCTTCCTTTTTAGTGGCTAATAATCTTGGCAAAACTTGTATCAATAATTCAGGTAATTCTTTACATTTCTCTCCAAGACCGGTACCTGGTACTCGTATCTTATCTTCAGCTTCTAGAGCTGCCCAATCGATCTTTTTCTCTCCCACCTCCCATTCTTTTTCCTTGAGTTTTTCATATACCCCTGCGGGCAACAGGACTTTTAACATTTTAATAATATCTGGATACGTGTATTCTCCCATACGGAGCATGTCTTTTAATTCTCGGTGGAACCCTGCTGGATCTTTGTCATGACAGGGAATTAATTTCTTCATTTCTAAGAGTTCCATCTTGGTAACTGGGGTGTAAACAAATACTCTTTGCATTTCACCATCTGCTGTCCTGACTGGGTGTACTTCTCGTAACGGATTCTGTCTATCTATGTAAAACGGTTTACTTTCTGGAGGTGAGACATGAACAAAATGCGGGTTCAGGAACGTTCTATATTTGTGGCGCTGTTCTAGAATAACACTAATTAAATCGGTACCTAGACCTTTCCATCTATACTGGAGTAACTCGTTCAGGACATCATGTAACGGACCTGGATCAGAATGTTGACCCTCATACAGAGTAATGAGGTGCTGGATCATATACATACCCACCAGTCGTTGCTCGGCTGGGGGCAGTTTCAGAAACATTTGAGCCACTATTTCGTCTGGAAAAGTGGTAGCATCAGTAATCCATCGGACTGCTGATCGGGCTAGTTCTTGTTCATGCATAGTACTTAACTCACTGTAACCGATTCGTGATTTCAGAATGTGATCGGTAGCTTGAAATACTTGTTCTAGAGAACCTTGTTCTGGTGCTGGATGAGGAACAGTTTTCTTGTAGTCTAAACGTGAATGTCGGTCGGAAAGTCTAGATTTTCCTACATACGCTATTCTGGTGGGATTCTCGTCCTCTACCTCTTCTGTAGAAGAGTCATTCTCTTTCTCGCTTACTTGTGCTGCTTTACGTTGTTCGTGTAACTTTATTATTTCCTTACGAATTCTCTTGTACATACTCTCTATACTACTGATAGTTCTGTGTTTACCCTCGGCTATATTATCACTCCACCTTGTCAGGATTCTCATTTCGGCCGGATCTTTGGTCGGATAATCTTGTTCCCTTATTAAGCAATTAATCAGAAACTTTAATAACATGAGCTGGATCTCAGCTTTCCTTTGAGACATGGCTTCGCCAATACTTTCTGGATCATCCCCTGTACGGATGAAACGATATATTCTGTCTAGATCTTCTTTCATATTCGGTAGGGTGTCCAAATACCCGGTCACCCGTCTTACACGGATGGAATATATAACTGTACTATCATCACCTGCAACTGGATCATAGCGGCATTCAGTAAGGGCTCGTCGGATATCTGCAACGGACTTGTATTTGGGCGTACGCTGTAACGCACTTTCATGTAACTCGACCAACGTTACACGTTGGTGTGGCGGCGGGGTACCAGGAGGACCTCCTCCTGCGGCCCCTAAACTAGAATCGTCGACTGATACTCTTCGTGCTGGCGCGGTGGGAAATTGTAATGTGGGCTGGACCGGGGGTACCGTAACAGGTACTCCGGTGACTGGAGGAGCAGGATTTACATTATTTACAGGAGCTGGCGGAACAGGATTTGCATATTCTGGGACTGTGTCGTCCAAATAGGACGAAATAAAAATATCAGCTGCGGTCGGTTTGTGACGTAGCTTGGTCGGAACTAAGGGTGGCGGAAAATTACTGGATGCCGCCGGGGTCGCTTTTGGCAAGCCCTCGGCAAGAAGAGGATACATACCCTTAATGAGGGCATGCCTCTGTCTGTCTGACTGTTCGGTTTTAACTCGTTCACCTATCTCGATTAGTTCCCTTTCTTGGGCTCGTTCTAAGGATTCTCTACTTAGTTCTGACTTTCTGATTTCTTTTTCGGTTCTTTTATGAGATTCTTTGCGCCATAACTCGATGGCATCTTTCTGTGACTGTCTGGCTTTCTTTTTCCATAATGCTTCTTCTACTCGCATGATGCACTCGGCATCCCATGTGCCTGATACAGGCCATCTATACTTTTCTGCTAACTCTTTGGTGTACTCCACCCATAAATCTAGATATAATATGGCACTTATGCCATGCTTCTGATACATAAAATGACCTGGACTGTCCCTAGGCGGGACAGGAACTGCTGCTTCTAGCAGACCTTTTCTAGTTTTCAACTGGCGTAGTTTAGAAAATAGCGGCATGACTGAACTGTAATCTAGACACAATACAATACACAATGAACACGATAACTACACCACTTTCATACCACGACATTAAAATACATGAAGAACATTTAAAATAACAGTTCGAACAGAATACTACCTGGAATACTGAAAACAGAATACATGAATCTTTTCGAGAACAGAACTGACTAGAACAGAAACTAGATGCACTGCTGAAACAGTACGAAACTTACCGGTCTCATAAAGAGACACGTCAGGACCCGCATCCACCGAAGTGGACACTTCGTTTTGGGTCTGTGTACCACCAAAACCCACGGACCAGAGACAATTAGATTGACCCTGTCTAGATACTACCCCAGCAACGGTACTCACCAGGCAGCAAGAACGGAAGGCCTCGGACTGGACTGGACTGCTTCGACGCCGGACGGACGAACTTCGGGCTTCAGTTACGGGTGGGCCTCCGGATACCTCGGACCTTGGACTCTCGGCTTGGGCTCTGGTCGGGACTCGCCGCGTTCCTCCACCGCCTCGTCTGGATGCTGGACCGCCACCTCCGTCTCCTCCGTGGGCCTGAGGGATACTTGAAGCAGAAATATCTGCACGTGCACGGTATGGTTCCGTCACGGCTGCAGAGGGTCAGGGGGCCGGCGTGGCTTCACCGGCGCGTGGGGAAAGGGCAAGTCCCTATTCGGGCGCCATTATGTGGTATATAAATAAATAATACCGGATCTAGGTTTGACTGGACATAGCAATAACAGATAGCTCAATAAATAAGAGTCAAGATTCGAGGTAGTAGGAGTTTGCAGGTTTAATACAGCATAAAAGGACAGGAACAGGACAACCTGCACGGGAACAGGATGGCAGGGCCCTGCAGGGGGGACAGGGAATGAGCGCGCTAGGGGAAAAGGAATCGGCGTAACATTTAATAACAGTACACAAGCATATATACTAAAACAGTTGCATTTCAGTGAATACAGTAGGCGGAGCAGTGGGTGTGGTCAATAGCAGTCGCGAAAGATAAGGGTGAAAGTAGGTGTAACAAGAGGCGTATACATGGACATGTGATGTAAACGTAACAGAATATGTCATAAATGGGGCGGAAACATGGAGGGGGCTACCTAAGGAGCCGGGACCTCTAACCTAATGGTGCGCGCAAACTGACAATGACGTGTTACTAGGAGAAGCTGGGGGCTATGAACTCTGCGCTAGGAGTAGAGACTGAAGTCTGGAGAGTCAGGGCGACATGTACCTAAACCCTATCTAGTATCTAATGTTTAGAGGACATGTGGATATAAACTAAGAGTCAGGAGGGGAGAGGCTAACAGACTCTAAGACTGGAGCATGCATTATTCTACATGTAGTGCGTGTTGAAGAATATTAAATGACCATTAATACAGTATTTCTCCTACATGGAGACGTAAAGGCTAGACAATGACGGAAACTATTGATGTGATTCAGTAGCTTAGGAATGCAGAGAAGGAGGGCTGGACTGATAACTAGAATCATAACATATTCTTGGCAGACTCGTAGGCAGAGCCAGGCCGAGCCGGGCACTGCGAGGCAGGAAGTAAGTGAAGGGTCGAGGATACAGGTGGGGGCTGTATCGCTCCTCAGCGAGGGTTCAGGAGACAGGAGCTGAATCTGGTGTCCAAAAATCCCATAGAGAAAAAATCCTAACTATATATACCTACTGGCGACCGCCAGTAGGTAATATATATATATATATATATATATATATATATATATATATATATATATATATATATTACTTAAGGTATAAAAAATATATTGATATTATTTAGGCATGCTTAACAAATTTATATATTACTCATCGTTATTACCTACTGGCGGTCGCCAGTAGGTATATATAGTTAGGATTTTTTCTCTATGGGTTTTTTGAAAATTCTATGTCTAATAACTTTGGCGTTTGTGGACGGAATTGGCTGAAATTTTCAGGAAAATGGCACATTTTGTTTCTGAGCAGCCCTTGAAAATTTGGGGGGGGTTCGTCAAGGGGGGGCCGAGAAAAAAGGGGGGTCCCAAAACGTGTTTTTAACATTGAGTTTTCCATAGGGCGGTTGGCCTCACTTTTAGCCCGAACGGCTGAATGGATTTGCACGAAACTTGGCAAAATTGTAGGGACTGGTAGCCCGATGTGCCTTTTGTAGGTCTCAATATATGTGCTCCAGTGGATTTTGAGAAATTAACGTTTAAAAAAAGATATATATCTGTAACAGCGGACCTGGCAGCGTCCCAGGACGCGTACTTTACGCGCAACGGAGCTTTGTGAAGCGAAGCTGATTGGTTCTCCGGCGTCTGTCAACATTCCAAAAAGTCCGTAGCGGCCGCCATCTTGTCTCTCGGTAGGATCGAGAGACAAGAGGAGGTCAAAACAAAGGGGGAAATAACTATAAGGGGGCATAGTAGATCCTCGCTGACCCCCTAGGTTTGATGTGGAGGTTTTAAAAGGGCCCCGCGGGGCAAAAAAAAAACAAAATAATAATAATCGAACGGCTGAATGGATTTGCACGAAACTTGGCAAAATATTAGGGACTGGTAGCCCGATGTGCCTTTGCTAGGTCTCAATATATGTGCTCCAGTGGATTTTGAGAAATTAACGTTCAAAAAAAGATATATATCTGTAACAGCGCTCCGCTTCGCGTACTTTTCGCGTTACGGAGCTTTGCGAAGCTGATTGGTTCTCCGGCGTCTGTCAACATTCCAAACAGTCCGTAGCGGCCGCCATCTTGTCTCTCGGTAGGATTGAGAGACAAGAGGAGGCCAAAGCGAAGGGGGAAATGACCATAAGGGGGCATAGTAGATCCTTCCTGACCTCTTAGGTTTGATGTACCATTTTGCCAAGTTTGGTGTAATTCCGTTCAGCCATTCAGGCTGTAGACGTATGTAAATGTCCTATGGAAAATTGCATGGGGAAAACACATTTGAAAGTGTTGAAATTTAGAACCAATTAAAATGTTACTTTGGTTTTGTATTTGTGTGTGATGAAAGTTAATTGGTTATGTATACATGTCAAATGAGAGGAAACCACAGCCATTTTGTGATACTACTGTCTGAGGTACATTTGTGAGGAATTTTTGGTGGTGAATTTCTGGTGTTTGATTTACACAGTACTAACACTTCTGCTACTTTTAAAAAGGTGAGTTGTTAATTTGTAAGGGGAACTATGTTGTACACTTGAAGATAATTTGAAAAATGTTTTCTGTTATTTATTTGCAGTCCTTCTGTTATACTAAATACTTGATAAAGTTAGTTTTATATTATGTATTACTAAAAACGATAAATGAAAGTGATTATTTTTTTCTGCAATTTACAGCAAGCAATTTCAAAATAAAATGGCTCACAATGAAGAGACCGTGGCAATTTCTTTTGAATTGTCCAACACATTGATTGAAATTGAGAGCACCAATAATGAAATATTGTCACAAGGAGGACATGACTTGTATGATTCCATTAGATTGATTGAAATGGACAGCACCAAGAATGAAATATTGTCACAAGGAGATGACTTGAATGATTCCACTACATTGATTGAAATTGAGAGCACCAATAATGAAATATTGTCACAAGGAGGAGATGGCTTGTATGATTCCATTAGATTGATTGAAATGGACAGCACCAATAATGAAATATTGTCACAAGGAGGAGATGACTTGAATGATTCCACTACATTGATTGAAATTGAGAGCACCAATAATGAAATATTGTCACGAGGAGATGACTTGAATGATTCCACTACATTGATTGAAATTGACAGCACCAATAATGAAATATTGTCACAAGGAGGAGATGACTTGAATGATTTTTTTGATCAATCTCTTGATGGCGAATTTATCGAGTGTTTGGAGACCATAGAGTTACAAGAATCATCATTGGAGACTTTTAATGAGGACATTGCTGATGAGGACATGTTACTAGTTCTTTCAAATTTAGAAAATTCTGAAGAATAAATTTATATTTAGAAATCAAAAATTGTTTGAGACATTATTCATTTTTATTTTTAATTTATGAGGTTGTAGCGAAGTGATTGTAGTATAAAATGAGACTTATAGTATAGAGTGCAACATTTTTATGTTACATGGTAAGTTTACTCATATTTACTTCCCTTCTGCCACTATATTATCTCCAATGTGTATTTGACATGTCTTCTTCATCTCCGGCCTCCTTTCTCTCACTGTGTGTCTCCGATGCATCTTATCGCTGGTATTTTGTGTAATTACAGAAGAGAGTAAAATAAAATAGTTCGGAACGTGAAAAGGGGGCAAAGTAGAGTACTCCTCACCCCCTAGGCCTTTTTAGGCGGTCCCAAAAGGATCAGTTTCTGCTTTCCTGAGAGATTATGGTATGAGTTCCATATACCACAATAACTTGCATTACAACATGCAAGATATCTATCTCCTATTACCAACTTTTGGAGATATTCGCGCTAAGCGCGAATATCTCCAAAAAGTAACACCTGCCCTGAGCAGTTCTTAGCCATGTTATCCAATGGGAGGTGGATAACATGGCTAAGAGCATTAGCTCGGTAATGCATGAATATCGCTGAGTTTTTAGCGATATTCATGCATTGCGGCCGTTTATTATCGCATTTGCGATAAACCTTGATAATAGTAAGGTTTATCTTCGATAATTTCTGACGATGCTTAGTGGTAAAAAATTGGTTGGTAAGCATCGTTAGCGATAAATATCGCTTAACTTTGGTAATATGCCCCAACGTCTGTTAACGTTCGATTCGAAGGAAATGAGGAAGTGTTGAAAAACATTGTCTGCGCCATCTTGCCTTTTTTGAAATGCCACACTTTTGTCGTGCACGGCAGCCATTTTAGGTGTCTTGACCAGACCCACTCTCTGCACGCTGTCGATTCGTAGCATGGCTCCTCACCCACGCAAGCATCTTCCCTAGGCACTGGTCACCACCGCTCTCTGTCTTATGCATGGGCAATAAACCTCCCCCCATCTGCGCTGCTCTTCCCTGAGAATCACACTCTGTGCCCGCCCGACACCTCCCTTTCGCCCTATTCACTACCGCACCCTCTGACACTCCTCTTTCTCTGTGTCCGATTGTTCAGGCTATCAGCTAGCCCTGCAGATGTAGTTTATGGCCCCAGCTGTAAAGAATCACCCCTCTTCAAAGGAGTTATAGTAGATCAAGGCCCACACTCGATGAGATCCGTCACACCACACGTGTTCCTACTATCTGAAAACCATCCTGTATTGTGATTGGGGAGGGGACCGAGCCTGAAGCGGAAGATTCCAGGAATGACTCTTTGTACATCAAAGTTTTTACAATTATGTGTCACATTAAAAATATATAGCACTCCAACAAAGTAGTAGGAATATAAAACTTTAATAACATATAAATATATACAACAAAACAAAAACAGTAAAAACATTTAAACAACGAAGAGACCGTGGCAATTTCTTTTTAATTATCCAATAGATTTATTGAAATTGACAGCACCAATAATGAAATATTCTTGTCAGTAGCGGTCTGTTGTGCGAATAGTTCCAAGGCAGCAGAACGCGCTGAAATCTAGATGGCACGAAAGTGATGTCTAGTAAGTTGCCGCCCAGCAAAAAACGGCGTGGGGCGCCGCGGGGGTGAGTGAGTCCAGTAGGCACCACAGCTATTCTTACCGGCATTGCAGAATTACTGCTGGGGACAATGCCTGTGCTGTAGCAGGGTCACAGCAGAAACAAAAAGGATTCTGTTGAAGATGTTGTTGGTTTTCAATTTGAAAACAGTTCTGGTGTCAACTGCTATGCTAATGTAGTGGTTAATGTTTTGTTTTCTCTAGAAAATGTAAAAGAGGGGGAGGCAGTCCAAAGTTCCGTTAAAAGGGCAAAGGAAAGGATCGGTGGTTTGAACTATCAGTCAAAAAGGGGAGGGGGTGCAATAATTTTTCCTACCGGGTCACACTGTGCTTTCACCGGAAGTGAGGTCTGCAGGATTCTAGTAATTCAAAGTGAGGCTGGCGCCAGCATGGGAGCGCCGACGTCCCGCGGATACAGTTTCGTCACTCCACGGGCGATCATGGCAGTCATTCCCCATCGGGGGTCGGAGACTCCCGCGGCTCCTCTAGAATCTTCAAGGTCGTGGAGGACTACGGTGGTGGAGTCAACCAGTGACCGGGCCATTTCTTTATGCTGGGCCCGCTCTTGCCAGGTCGACCGCCATTTTGAGAGTTCGGCAGCTACCGGCGATCGCGGGGTCACATGAGCGGACGGGCTCCACCCTGCCGGGCGAGACGTTGCAGCATGGCCACAGTGGAAGAACCGTTTTCCGGGCGCCTGGAGCGCTGAGGGTGCAGCTGGGAAGTCTCCACCTGGGGAGGCGGGAGAGGCCTGTTCGCACCGTCTCTCCCTCCCAGTGCACACCACGGCGTCTCGCTTGAGATTTGTTATGGCCGGACCAGGCGATGAGGACGAGGGGGGGGTCGGAGGCATGTGCAAGACATCCCCCCCCAGTGTTGTCGCAGCCATTATAAAAGAAAGAAGTGTCCCGTCCGTCTTCGGGCCGGGCTTCCGGTGGATGTCGGCCGGACGCCCCTGGCTCTGGCCCCATGAACGGGTTTCTTGGTTTATCGGCTGCAGCCGGATCCCGTCTGCCTCGGCCCCCCGACCGTTGGTGGTCGGACCGGAAGAGCATGTGGCGGGACTACCTGCAACTCTCAAGGGCCACCGCGGCCGGACTGGGAGAGAGAGGGGAGGGTCGAGGAGACATTCCCCCCCCCTGCAACTGTTCAGCGTTGTAAAGGCAATCCCCTGGCCGGGTCCCGCTGGCCTCGGCCTCTCCTTCGGCTACACCCTACGTTAGGATCTCCTGGTCGAGGCGTGGCAGCAGGACCTGCCTTATATGGGCTGCTCCCGGCTGGGCGTAGCCGGAACCCTGCCCCACCTTGGAAGTTTCCAGAGTGGGGGTGGATGTTCTACTGACTTGCATTTTCCCTAGTCTATCGATTTTTTTGGCGTGGCAGGCGGTGGGACAGCGAGGGGTGATTTGGTTTCTCTTACTGTTTTTCTGGTCTCTCACCACTGGCATATTTTAACGTTTTCTTGTTTCTAGGACATTAATAGGTTTTATCATTACGTTATGTTATCGTTTCTTTGTTCGTTGTTTAATAAAAGTTCATGTTCATCAGTGGCCTACTGATTTTCGTTTTCCTATTTTTTTCTTTCCAGGTTGTTTCATGGTAAAGTTTCTGTTAACAGGATACAGTGATCACTTCGTTATTATTGCATATGTCCTTTTCACTAGGGGTGCTCTCTGGTCGGGCCAGATGACGTATCTCTAGTAAATGGTCCGGGTGAAAAAGGTGCATCAATCAGTGGGGAGTAGATAGGCATGACAGATTACAACGGGGGAGAACGGTCCGCATTACGTACCCTTTCACTACTTGCAAAGATTTTCCTACGTTTATTTGCAAACAGGGAATACCTCCAAAAAGAACTAATTCCAAACAGTCAATGTTCGGACAATCAATCAATCAATGAGGAATGAAATAGGTACGACGTGTTAAAGGCTTGCGTTACCTACCCTTCACTATCTGCAAAGGGAGATAGAATATTCCTATTCTTCCTCGTTTGCAGGTAGAGAAGATCCTTAAGAGAATTAACTTCGAACAATTCAATGCTCGATTGAAACAATCAACAAGGGGTACTGTGAACACAAATGAACGCCGCTTATATACATACGCATTGCTATTTTCAACAGGTTGTTCCTAATGTTTCTATTTTAGCGAGGTCAAAAGAGATCCCATTAGTGGCCTACTGATTTTGCTCGATTCCTTTTGTTTTTTTACACGATTTTTCGCTATCTGCAAAGACTAAACAGAGTATTGCGACTCTGTGCTTGTTTGTAAATAGAGAATGAACCAAAGAGAACAATCAATCAAATGGAGAGAGAAGCAGGCACGACGGATTACAAAGGGGGCAAAGGGCTGCGTTAACTACCCTTCACTATCTGCAAAGAGAGAGTACTCCTAATAGAAATGAGGGGTGGGGGGCAGCAATCAAAGCAGATCAGTGTGCATAAACACGAAAATGTTTTTACTTACCACGTACTTGACATTCGACAGCTTATGATATTTGCTATTAAAAAACCATTGAAATTCACTGAAAAAACCATAGGTTATAGACCATATATAGTTAGGAATTAGCATTTACAAAACCTTGAAAATTCACTGAAAAAACCATAGGTTATAGACCATATATAGTTAGGAATTAGCATTTACAAAACCTTGAAAATTCACTGAAAAAACCATAGGTTATAGACCATATATAGTTAGGAATTAGCATTTAAAAAACCTTATTTTACTCACACAAAACCATTGAAATTCCATATATAGTTAGTTGCACTAACTATATATCGCGCACCCGCAATCCACTGCTGATGATGTCACATATTACATCATTCATGACATGGTCAGTGACATCACTGATGACATCACTGATGACATCTCAAATGACATCACTGATGACATCACTGATGACATCTCATTTGACATCAATGACCACATCACTGATGATATCATTCATGTGACAATACAATGCATCTCCTCACACTTTAATATAACCTCTGTTACACCCAGTGTTAAATACAGAGTATAATTTTTGAAACCATTGACACACCAATACTAGTTACTACATACGCACTCAGTGATTCCTATGTTTACACACACATTCACTCATTTACCCATACAATCATTCATACATACAATCACTCATCTTTACAACACTATCATATGCACTCATACACCTATACAGACTCTCACACTCTGTCACTCATCCATGGAGTTACTCACACACCTAGTCAGTCCTGTAAAGAATCAATCACACTTCCATTTTCTAATCTATACAGTTAAACATAGAGCACCTTACATTTTGAAACATATACTAACACATAATTACTCTCTTATACAATCATTGATACAAGTACACATTGATCTGCACAGAGTCACACACCTCCCAGCCAGCCACACACACACTCAGTCTCCCATACAAATACTTGGGCAATCAATCAATAACCCATATAGTTACTCATATAGCTACTGATCAACACATGCAGCAGTTTACAGAACAACAGACATAATGATGCACAAATTAAGACAGTTTAGTCACTAACCCATGCACTCAGTGAGACACATTTAATCACTCACTCATACAGTCAGTCACGCACCTACTAAATCCTTCATCCAGACACTTCTACATCTACTCATTCTTCAATATGTAAAACATATTTAAACTTTACAGAAACACACAGTCACTGGATGATGTCATCAGTGATGTCATTTGAGATGTCATCAGTGATGTCATCAGTGATGTCACTGACCATGTCATGAATGATGTAATATGTGACATCATCAGCAGTGGATTGCAGGTGCGCGATATATAGTTAGTGCAACTAACTATATATGGAATTTCAATGGTTTTGTGTGAGTAAAATAAGGTTTTTTAAATGCTAATTCCTAACTATATATGGTCTATAACCTATGGTTTTTTCAGTGAATTTTCAAGGTTTTGTAAATGCTAATTCCTAACTATATATGGTCTATAACCTATGGTTTTTTCAGTGAATAATATATATATTACCTACTGGCGGTCGCCAGTAGGTATATATAGTTAGGATTTTTTCCCTATGGGATTTTTGAAAATTCTATGTCTAATAACTTTGGCGTTTGTGGACGGAATTGGCTGAAATTTTCTGGAAAATGGAACATTTTGTTTCTGAGCAGCCCCTGGAAATTTGGGGGGGGTTCGTCAAGGGGGGGCTGAGAAAAAAGGGGGGTCCCAAAACGTGTTTTTAACATTGAGTTTTCCATAGGGCGGTTGGCCTCACTTTTAGCCCGAACGGCTGAATGGATTTGCACGAAACTTGGCAAAATTGTAGGGACTGGTAGCCCGATGTGCCTTTGCTAGGTCTCAATATATGTGCTTCAGTGGATTTTGAGAAATTAACGTTTAAAAAAAGATATATATCTGTAAGCGCGCTCCGGGCAGCGCTCCGGTTCGCGGACTTTACGCGTACCGGAACTTCGCGTAGCGAAGCTGATTGGCTCTCCGGTGCCTGTCAACATTCTAAACAGTCCAGAGCGGCCGCCATCTTGTCTCTCGGTAGGATCGAGAGACAAGAGGAGGCCAAAACAAAGGGGGAAATGACCATAAGGGGGCATAGTATATCCTCCCTGACCCCCTAGGTTTGATGTGGAGGCTTTAAAAGGGCCCCGCGGGGCAAAAAAAAAAATATATATTTTTTTTGGTTTTTTGCGTGGGTAGCGCCCGGTCCGCGAACCGGGAAGCGTTCTGGGCAGCGTACTATAATGAAAAATGAATGATAGACTTTTCAAATACTGTATGTTAATTGATTGTTGGTTTTGTTGATTATTTTTTAATTTTTTTATTTTTTAAGCAATTATTTATTATTGTGATTGTGTTTCAAAATTTAATAACATTTCTAACATTTAACTAGTTTATGAATTACATATAAAAATGATTAAAGACTCAAACAATTTTTTTATTTTACATACAATTTTATTTTTCAGATTGTTTTTCAAAATTTAATAGAACGTCTAGCATTTGACTGTCCGATATGTCCTCTTGTTGAGTGAACATAAGTTCCCACATTTGACCGTCATCATAATGGAGTAAATGATCGACAGATTCTACACATTGAAGTAATTCATAGTCCCGTGACTCATCCATGAATTCTAAGTCATCAATGGGTTCCATAACTTGTTCATTGTTGCTGTCCAGAACAATTTTGAAGGAAACATTCTGCTCACCTTCCATTTTATTGCTGTAATTTGCATAAAAAATAAATATATCAGTAGTGATAGGACACTGTTGGGTGTAAGTTCAGACAGGTACTTGTGAGTTTATAACAGAGAAGTAATCTATGGGCACTGTATGGTTTCAGGCGTGAAGTAGTACTATTAAAAAGTGCCTGTGAAGAAGCCTAAGTAAATTCATAATTATACCACAGAAACATAAATCAATCCATAATTATAATAAAGAAGCCTTTCTCAATGTCTAACTCTTACAGAGGGATAGTATATAACTATCTGAAAATGTTTTCAAATTTATAAAATAATATCTCACCTTCTAAAAACAAGTTTAAGTTGTGAGTGAAAATGATCTTGCAATGTAATTCAGGAAGTAGTAGTCAAAATGGCTATGTTTCTCTCTCTTTCTTTATATATATTCAGGTACATAACCAATCAAATGTCAGGAAAAAAAAGTAGAAAATGAAAGTAACATTTTAATTGGTTGTCAATTCCAACACTTCAGATGTGTTTTGAGAAGTAATTTACCTCAGGGTATTTAGAGAGGTCTACAGGCTAAATGGCTAAATGGAATTCCAATCAAATTTGTGAAAATGGTAGGGATTGGTATGTAGTATGAGCTAATCTATATTTGGTGAAATTGTCTCCAGTTGCTTTTCTGTAAACTACTTTCCCACCTTTTTTGATGGTGCGCTTCCCAGGGAGCGACCCGGTACGCGAACTGGTGAGCGCCCCGGTTCGCGAACCTTAAGCGTTACGGGAGTCCACCATTTTGTGTTTCGGTCGAATTAAGATACAAGATGGAGGGCAAATAATGTTCAGAATGGGTAGAAGGGGGCACGGTAGACTTATTTTGACCCCCTAGGTTTTCTGAGGGTGGCTGAGGAGGCTTATATGTGCGAAAAAAAACATTTAAAAAAAAAATTTAGCGAGGTTAGCTCCCGGTTCGCGTACCGGGAAGCGCCCCAGGGAGCGTACTTTGTTGAAAATTAGTGAAAAATGTTAGAGTAAAATAATAATTGTGAGTGATCAGATGTAGGGTAGCTCTGAGAAGAGCTTTTGGGTTTATGGTACATTTAGGTACTTATAAGTAGGTACCAATGCACAGTCTTAAATTCAGAATGAAAATTCTGTTGCCCTCATCTGAGAAGTGAACTCCATCTCCTCTGTAGATATCTTGCATGTAGTAACGCAAGTTATTGTTGTACAGGGAGCCCATTCCATGGTCTCTCATGTAAGCTGAAACAGATTTGTTTACATGCTTCCTCGACTTCTCAATTTGTGGACAAAATTGGTTTGACCACCTCCATTTCTGTCTTTGGCATATATTTGAATATACCAAGGCAGTCTGAGGAAAAAGTGCCATCAATTGCTCAAAGGTGTCCTTTAAAAGCATTTCCAGACCTACCCCAGTCAAAGTGCCCAAATCATTACCTCCACAGTGCACAATTAACAGGTCAGGTTTTGGCAAATGCATAAAGGTTTTCACCAATGGTATCAATTGGTGACATTTTAATCCTCTGTGGCCAAACCACTTAATTTCCACATCTTGTAAATTGAGGTTAGGTAAATTCCTGTTCTCAGCATACCTGTGAGCCCAATAGATGTAACTATGTCCAACAATCCAGACAGAAAACATGGTGAGAGAAGGTTCTGCTGCAGTCAGATGAAGTGTGGCAATGAAATGGCAGTTGAAAAAATGAGAGTTTAAAATGAAAAAAACTGTGGAGTTTCTGTGTTAATGAAGCAGTAACAGTGATTGGTGGATTTTGATTGCTGAAAACAGAAAGTTAGGGTGCATGGATGAGTTCTTTGAAAGATGTATTTTGAATGGTCAATAAAAAGTCATTAAATGAAAGATTGCAGTGGATACGCAGGTGCACTGAGAGTTCAGAGTTCAATTGCAACATTGTTGTGTGAACTTGCAAACACCAGAAGTCTTCCAAGAGGTGGTTGCCATGCAGAAAAGGCATGAAATGGCAGAGGGGGGAAGGGTTTTCATTTGAAAAAAAGTGAGGGAAGAGTTTTGATTGGGTGACATGAGAGATATGTGTGAAGAATTACAGCATTTCTGTGCTTTTGATAGCTGCAGACTCTGGAGTGCATACCTTTTGCTCTGCTGAAGACAAATTGGTGTGTTTCTGAGACTGTTTTCAAACTCAAAGTATTTGCTAAGGTGAGAAAATATTTCTTTAATTTAGATAGAGAATAGTGTGCTTTAAGGAGAAAATTATGAAGAAAGTTGTGTTTTTCAAATGTTGCTTTGTCTCAAGTGTTTTACAAATAGATTTTGTTTCTTTGAGAAAATGTAATTGGAGAAAATGTGAAGTATTAGTACTGACAGGGTGTTTTTCTGCATAGGAGCTGTGGAGTCTTTTCAAATTATGACTTGAAAATCGTTTTTGAGGAAAATGAATGGTTATAATATTTCTGACAATGACATAATGGTGTATGCTTCTTTATAATGCAATTGACTGTCTCTGATGTTATTTTTCCCATTTTAATGTAAGACCTTGCTCTGTGGCGCAAATTGCTTGTAAATATGCTCCCACCTGTGCATGGCAAATTTAGATTTTGAATGTTTGTGTTACATAGCCATGTTAAAAGTGATACAAACATGCTGCAAAGGCAATCAAAAAACGCTTTTATGTGTCTTAAGGACATTTTAAGTAATTTTCCCATGTGCAGTGTTTTGAAATTATGATTTGAAAATCGTTTTTGGGGAAAAGGAATTGTTTTTAAATTTATGACAAGGACATAATGGTGTATGCTTCTTTATAAGGCAATTGACTGTCTCTGATGTTATTTTTCCCATTTCAATGTAAGACCTTTCTCTGTGGCGCAAATTGCTTGTAAATATGCTCCCACCTGTGCATGGCAAATTTAGATTTTGAATGTTTGAGTTACATAGCCATGTTAAAAGTGACCCAACCATGATGCAAAGGCAATCAAAAAACGCTTTTATGTGTCTTAAGGACATTTGATGTCATTTTTCCCATATTACATTAAAAGACCTGTCTCCGTGGGGCACATTCCTTGTAAATATGGTTACACTTGTGCATGGTAAATTTAGATTTTGACTGTTTGAGTTACATAACCATGTTAAAAGTGACCCAAAAAAATTGCAAAGGCTTTCAAAAAACACTTTCATGTGTCTTAAGGACATTTTAAGTCATTTCCCTGTGGGCAGTGTTTTCAAATTATGACTTGAAAATCGTTTTTGAGGTAAAGGAATGTTGTTAATTTTTATGTGCGCCATATGCCCCCAAATTTCTTTTTCAGGGGTGCAGCAGGGTGTTCTTGAGACACCCCTGCACCTTTGGAAAAATTCCTAATTTGCGATGAGCTAATTGCTAATCGCAAATTGCACCTTCATTCCTATGGGCATCCTGGCCCATGGAAATGAATGGGTAATTTGCAATTAGCAATTTGCTCATCGCAAATTAGGAATGGTAAAGAATCGCTATTTATTCTTTAAAATTCGCTATTTTGGAAATGCAAAATAGTTTGATGATACATATGGCGGTTGATCTCTAACAAGATAAGAAGCTTAGGGATACATTTATGATGACTGGCGCAATGAAGTGGACATCACTTACTTCATTGGTAGAGCTTTACATGTATTATCTCCTCTGTATTCTTCATCAAGCGTAACTTTAATTTGCAATCCTGAGTAGGCCTCACCTTAAACAAACCTCTGGATAGGCCACACCTTATCGTCATCATGAATTAATCATTTAAAATGCTAGGGACAGATTTATGATAGGTGTATGCCTCTTTTGCGCCACTTACAAAACACTGCCCATGGGGAAATGACTTAAAATGTCCTTAAGACACATGAAAGTGTTTTTTTAAAGCCTTTGCAATTTTTTTTGGGTCACTTTTAATATGGCTATGTGACTCAAACAGTCAAAATCTAAATTCACCATGCACAGGTGGGAGCATATTTACAAGGAATGTGCTCCATGGGGAAAGGTCTTATAATGTAATATGGGAAAAATGACATCAGAGACAGTGAAATGCCTTATAAAGAAGCATACACCATTATGTCCTTGTCATAAATTTACAAACCATTCCTTTTCCCTAAAAACGATTTTCAAATCAAAATTTGAAAACACTGCACATGTGGAAATGACTTAAAATGTCCTTAATTCAAAATTTGCTATTCCTTATTTTGCGATTGCACTGAAGGATTTGCAAATTTTGCGATTCCTTAAATGCAATGTATCAAACAAAAAATATGTAAAAAATGACATTAAGGATTTGCCGCTATATGTATGAAGGGACCGATTAGCGATTCAGAAATAGCGAAAATTACCGAAACGCTAAATCTGTATCGCTAATCGGGATGTATCAACGCATTAGCAAATATTTAGCGATTCGGCCACAATCGCTAAATATTTGCACAATATGAATCAGCGATTCCCTAAACGGCCAAACTCGCAAAATAGCGCGACCCCGCCCCGAAAAGCGCTAATTAGTGCGACCGCGTCGCTAATTTGCGCGACCGCGCCCCTAAATACGCTAATTAGCGCGACCGCGCCGTGAAATAGCGCGACCGCACCCCTAAATACGCTAATTAGCGTGACCGCGCCGCTAAATAGCGCGACCGCGCCCAGCATAGCGCTAAATTGATAGGTACCCCCGGGAAAAATCGCAATTTAGCACAAATCTGGAAACATCCAATTGCAATCCTGATGCTATATGATGACATCACAACCAGGAAGAGAGTGATTTCCCATGGGGCATCTGGAGTGAGACAGAGAGAGTGAGAGTGTTGTGTGGAACTCTTGAGCCATGGCAGAAAGTGGAAGCCAGGATGTCCCAGCAAGCCAGCAGGAGCAGCAAGCAGGGGAAGCAGCCAGGAAGAGGAAGCTCAAGTTCTCAGAGGCTGAACTAGAGACCCTAATCACCGAAATGGTGCCACACCATGACTCATTATTTGGGGCCACTTCCCACAAGGTGCCAGAAGCCAGCAAGAGAAGGATTTGGGAGGGCATCCAAGCCAAAGTGAATGCCGTAGGAGTCACCCACAGGACAGTTGATGTGTTGCGCAAGCGCTGGTACGACCTGCGCCAGCGCTCCAAGGAGAGGTTGGCTGCCAGGCTGGAGCAGTCCCAGCTCACCGGTGGGGGAACCTCCAACGTCCAAGACTCTACACCACTGGAGGAGCTGGTAGAGGGCACACTGCCTCATCAGAGTGTTGCGGGCGTGTCCGTGCTCGACAGCTCAGCACAACCAGCAGCAAGACCAGGTAAGAAGCATGCCTCCCCACCCTAAACCACCCCCAGAACCCCCTGAGGCGACCTAGGGATTAGGGCAACCACATGTCAGGCTAGACCAAGTACACAGCAATGCATTATGGGAGATGTAGTCACAACAGTCAGCAATGTAGAAAGTAGCATGAGATTGTCAAATTGTACACATGTGCAGGTCAGGAGAGGTGAATGACACAAGTAAAGTCAGGGAACACTGTGAAAAATTTATTAGTACATCACTTGTGATGATCAAATAAGTAATGTGTGCTGTTCTATCCACAGCACCTGCAAGTGGGAAGGCTACAGCCAGTGCAACAGAGACAGGAGCCAGAGGCTCAGGAGAAGGCAGGCATGGCCATGATCCAGATGGGGAGGACAGTCCTTTAATCCAAACACAGGGACACAGTAGGAGGAACGTGAGGCCATTCAGAATAATGGATGATGAGGAAGAGGAAAATGTCAATGTCCAGTCTGAAGCACCAGTACCCCAGCAGCAGGAGTCCAGAACAGAGTCCAGAGGCAGGCGTAGACCCCGCACGGCCATCAGCACCAATGTGCAAGAAGAAGAATCAGTGTTCACCGGTCTTGAAATGCACATGCTCCAGGTTCACCGCCTGCAAGCGAAACACATGAAGGCCATTCAGAGAGAGATCAGGGCAGGGAACAGAGGACTACGCGAGGAAATCAGGGGGGCTGTGCAGGAGCTGACTGCAGAGATGAGAGCTGAACGCGCAGCCAGGCGCAAAGAAATTGCCCGCATGGACCACTACACGCGTGCTATTAATCGCCTCGCCTCCTCCACCAATATGCTGGCAAGGCGTGCCATAGAGACCCAGCGAGAGTTCTCGCATGGTATCCAGGACATAGCCACTGTGGTAGTGCAGTCAACTGCCACCCTGGATGAGCTGCGTGCGCTGCGTACTGCTGGACCCGGGGTGCTTACCCCCAGTGAGGAGGACTCACAGTCGGTGCGGAGCTCTAATACACCACCACCCACTGTTGAGAGGCGCCGTAGTGGCCGGAGCAGCAGGCCTGCCACACAACAATAGGGACTGCATCAAAATGACTACTCCACACAGGGGGGATATGGGGCCAGCAACTGGGTAGCACTTGCTATACCAATGACTGATTTAGTTGCACTGTGATTTGAACATGTGCTTTGGTTTAGGAGAGTTCATCCTGCTTTTTTTTGGAAGTCACATTGTTGGTTTTGGAAATTAAATACGTTTGCAGAGCAAGAAGTTGTCATTGTATCATTTTTACTCACCTAGAAGTAGTTCCGCATGATCTCATCACGCCTCTGGCGCCCAGCTGCAGCAGCAGCTATGCCAGCTTCCATGTGTATGGGTCCGGGTCCCTCCACGTCCGAGGTATCTGAGTCACTCGACTCCATAGGTGTCCCTTTCCTGGTTGCAATGTTGTGGAGCATGGCACAAGCTACAACAATTTTGCAGCATGTCTCAGGGCTGTATTGAAGGGCACCTCCACTTTTGTGGATGCATCTGAATCTGCTCTTCAGAATCCCGAATGTTCGCTCGATGGTGTTTCTTGTGGTAATGTGTGCCCGGTTGTAGCGGTGCTCCCCAGCAGTGGCAGGATTCAAGTAGGGTGTCAGGATGAAGTCCCTGACTGCATAGGCACTGTCCCCTGTGGGTGGAAGAGTTGAAAGGTCAGTCAATGTGATGCACATGCAGGTCATGAGTAATATGGGCTGACAATGTGTGCTGTTACCTAGTAGGTATCCCTCTCCAAATTCCCCTCTTGAGAGTCTACGGTATAGGCCACAGTGACGGAATATAAATGCGTCATGTGTGCTTCCTGGGTACTTTGCCACTATATCGGTGATAATGTTTTTGGCATCACACACCATCTGTATGTTCAGGGAATGGTAGCATTTCCTGTTCCGGAATACATACTCTATGTTTGTGGGGGGTGAAATGGCAATATGTGTTCCGTCTATACATCCTATGACGTGGGGGAATTGGGCTATGTTATAAAAATCCTGCTTAGTCTGTGCTAGTTCCTGTGGGGTGCTGGGGAAGTGTATGTGATGTTGCATCCTATGTGTCATGGCGTCGAGGAATGCATGGAAAAAGCGCGACAGGGCACTTTGAGACACCCCTCCTGCAGTGGCTATGACCCCCTGGAAACTACCTGAGGACAGCAGGTGTAGTGAACACAGGACCTGGATGTGTGTGGGTATGGCTTGGGTCCTGCGGGTGGGGTGTTCTAGGTAGGGCCTGAGTTCATCAATCAATTCAATTATGCTCTCTTCCTCCAGTCTGTAATGGGTGTGGATATCCTCATCAGTGCGTTGGAAGATGGTAATGCGCAACCGGAATATCCTCTCCTGCCGTCTCCTCCTCTGCGCCAGAGCTCTCACTCTTCGCCTCCTCACTATCATGTACAACCCGGACATTGTGGTAGGGAGTGTGTTGCATTCTGGGTTTCAATTTATAGTTTGCACCTGGTTACCACCTGCTCCCACTTGATGGTAATTGCGAGGCGCTATTTTGCGAATTTGCTTGATTCGCTAATGCAAATTGGTTGATACATTCCATAGCGATTTCAGAATTGCGATTTCCGCTTTAGCGAATCTCGCTAACGGATTTCTACGCTAAATAAGGATTCGCTTTTGTATTCGCTATGTTGCACTTTCGCAACGTTTGGGAATCGCTATTTACTGAATCCTTATTTCGCAAGCGTATTTTGCTTCATACATAGCGAATAGCGATTTTTTAGTCGCTAACGCTATTTATTGCGATTCGCAGCGTTTGCGATCGATTTTTGGCTTCATACATATAGCGGTTGGAAACTACCACCAACTTCTAGTTTGTGGTAATTTGCGAATTCTTTTCAAAAAGCTTTTTTTCCAAAAAACAAAAGGTGCCATATGACGCCAATACATGCCCTTAGGGCATGTATGTGCGCCATATGCCCCCAAATTTCTTTTTCAGGGGTGCAGCAGGGTGTTCTTGAGACACCCCTGCACCCTTGAAAAAATTCCTAATTTGCGATGAGCTAATTGCTAATCACAAATTGCACCTTCATTCCTATGAGCCTCCTAGCCCATGGAAATGAATGGGTAATTTGCAATTAACAATTTGCTCATTGCAAATTAGGAATGGTAAAGAATTGCTATTTATTCCTTAAAATTCGCTATTTAGGAAATGCAAAATAGTTTGATGATACATATGGCGGTTCATCTGTAACAAGATAAGAAGCTTAGGGATACATTTATGATGACTGGCGCAATAAAGTGGACATTACTTACTTCATTGGTAGGCCTTTACATGTATTATCTCCTCTGTATTCTTCATCAAGCGTAACTTTAATCTGCAATCCTGAGTAGGCCTCACCTTAAACAAACCTCTGGATAGGCCACACCTTATCGTCATCCTGGATTAATCATTTAAAATGCTAGGGACAGATTTATGATAGGTGTATGCCTCTTTTGCGCCACTGTGCGTCACTTTTATGATGCAGCGGCGGTGCAAAAGATTTGCTATGAGGCGACAAAATTACAAATTGATGCATTTAGGCAGATGTGTCATGGTGTAAAAAGAACGTGCCACATGAAACTGATGCAGCAGTGATGCAAAAGATGCACCATGTTGCAAGACAGGCCTCACTTGGGACATATGTATCAAGCTAATTAGCATTCGCAAAGATCAAAATTCTGCAAATTTCGGCCTTTGCGAATGCTAATTAGACAAATGGTATGTATCAAACAAGTTTGATGCAAAATAAGGAATAGCAATATTTGCTATTCCTTATTTTGCGATTGCACTGAAGGATTTGCAAATTTTGCGATTCCTTAAATGCAATGTATCAAACAAAAAATATGCAAAAAATGCCATTAAGGATTTGCAAATTACCACCAACTTCTAGTTGGTGGTAATTTGCGAATTCTTTTCAAAAAGCTTTTTTTCCAAAAAACAAAAGGTGCCATATGACGCCCATACATGCCCTTAGGGCATGTATGTGCGCCATATGCCCCCAAATTTCTTTTTCAGGGGGTGCAGCAGGGTGTTCTTGAGACACCCCTGCACCCTTGAAAAAATTCCTAATTTGCGATGAGCTAATTGCTAATCGCAAATTGCACCTTCATTCCTATGGGCCTCCTGGCCCATGGAAATGAATGGGTAATTTGCAATTAGCAATTTGCTCATTGCAAATTAGGAATGGTAAAGAATTGCTATTTATTCCTTAAAATTCGCTATTTAGGAAATGCAAAATAGTTTGATGATACATATGGCGGTTCATCTGTAACAAGATAAGAAGCTTAGGGATAGATTTATGATGACTGGCGCATCACCAGGGATGTGCCAGTCATCCTGCGCCGCTGTTCCGCCACCCATGGTGTGCTGCATTTACAATGCGGCGCAGCATGGGGCAAAAATGGCACAGATGCGTGACGTATCTGTGCTGTAAAGGTGGCGCATTGCTGGAGTTGTATTGCAAGTGTGATGCAGCTCCAGCAAGGCTCAGAGGTGCCCCATCTCCACAATGTTGCGTCAAGACCTATGCCTGCTTAAAGCAGGCGCAGGGTTTTGACGCAGCTTTCTCCTATCTAATTGTAAATGCGGCACACCATGGGTGGCAGAGCAGCGGTGCACGTTAACTGGTGCATGCCTGGGGATGTGCCATTTAACATAAATCTGCCCCTTTACATTTAAGTATGTGCAGGGGACACAGAGTCGGTGAGGCTTATCCAAGGTTAAGAAGAGATGAGTCCTGTTCACTGAAAAATTAGACATAGGCTTCACCTGCTCAGCATCGCTGGACATGGCTAAATAATATCTGCAAAATGTTACTCTTGTTAAACAATTTTGCTATTATAATCTCTGAGATTTGTCTCTTACTCTGCAACATCTCATTGTTGTTATCTTTCTTTAAAGATAAAGACAACATCAACATGAGCGATAATCTGCAATCAGTTGATTTTGACCTCATCATTGAACTTGTAATTGAAACATCAGTGGATGTTGATCCCTTGGATAATTTAAATCCTGAGGATGAAGAAGAACGTGATGAGGATGCAGATTTGTCCGAATTATATGACATAGGGTGGGAAGCTGACCTGCTTGAGCCTATGGAACTATAAACATTTATTTTAAAAATTTATAATAAAAAAAAAGTAAAAATGTAAACCGTTTAATTTAAAAATAAAGACACCTTCAAAAACAGGTTATGTGTAGTGTCTTCAATAAAATATTAAAATATGCTCATAAAATTAGATCAGATTCACATATAAGATAGCACAGGTAACATGATTATAAATTCCATTTCTTTTCTGCTATTTCTGTATTCTAAAATTGCCATGCACTAAAAAATCTTATATGTAAAAATGTAAAGTAGTGTTTTAAGTTTTTGATTACTGTTATTGATGTACTGTTGGGTAATAGTGGTTAATAACATTTTTTTATATATTTTACCACAAATTCAACTGCAGATCATTTCAACATTTCACCATGCCAACGAAAGAAAGACTGAGAAAGGCTGCAAAACGTCAAAGACAGCAGGTGATTGAAAAAAAGCAGCAGTCCTCTAACAAAAAGATTTGTCAAGTCAACAAGAAAGCACCGGGTAAGAGTACAAAAACATTCATAGGAAATATTTGCAGTAAAAAAAATATTACTACAGAAAATGTTTCAGTCCAGAAAAAGAGAAACAATTCAAATGGAAAGGAAAGGCCAATCAAAAATGTTACTGCTAGAGCAAGAGATAACTCTGTGCATGATAGTAGAAGGAAACAACAGTTTAGGGACATTCGTAAACGAATGTTCCGCAACAGGATAATTGGCAATTTGTTAAAAAATATTAAGAAAGGTCAACAGAAAGTGGTTTTTTATAAGAGAAAAAAAAAAGTTGAGAAAGTTATTGATCAGGCATTTGAAATTAAACGTAAGTTATTTATTTTGATAATCAATAGAATTAGGAAGCTAAACAAGGCAATTTATGATTTCAAAAGAAATAGTAGATGGAAGAGAATAGTTAATCGTAGTAATTTTTGTGAAGTTTTTTCTGGAGAATGGATGCATAGTTCAAGCTGTGAGGCATTTTTTAATGAGGAGAGTTATTTCCAGGATAATGATTTGGTGCATGCAGTTGACACCAGTGGTCGTGCTTATGAAGTGAAAGATGGTTGTCCAGTTGAAAAAGAAAAACTTGTGACAACAGAGGCAGAAGAGGTGTTAGGTAATGAGGTTTTAGGAAGACGTGCTAAGGGTCCTGTGTACACCTGGAAGTGTAGTAGTATTTGCAGTGTGCGACAGGATTCCATCAATTTGCTTTGTGATTTTGTACGGTCATTTAATAAGAAAAGTTTGAAGCAGAAAATAAGGTTGTTGCAAGAATTAGATCCTTGCAGAGTGAGAGAAGTGACAGGTTTGCATGGTCATTCACTGGCTTGTCTTTCCAGGAGAGTATGCCAGAGTGTTTTTCATCATTTCAGGATGCTAGCAGTGCATCATAATAAAGTGAGGAAATTAGTTAGAATGTTGTATTATGCTAAGAGTCCAGCAATTATGCTTAAAAAATGATGTGCTGCTCTTTTGCATGGTTCTGAAATAGATGTGAAGAATATATTTGAAGAAATTGAGTTTTGTTACTTCGGAAGTAAAGAGGAGAATGTTGAAATTGACCAAGAAGAAGCGGGTAATGTGGAAGATAGTGTACAGGTTTCCAGTACAGATAATTTCCAGAGGGAAATTGCCACGTTTCAGGTCAAATCAAGTGAGAGGCCCAATTTCACTTGTGTGTGTTGTCGACGCACTTATTATAAGAATCAGACTAAGTTAGTGGATTTATATGCAAAAAGTGAAAGGGAAAAAATAGTGAATGGAAGGATTTCGCAACATACTTGATGGTAGAAAATTGTTTTGATTTGGGATTGGATCAACGTGTGTGTACTTATTGTTGTTGCAAATTAAATCAAAACCAGATGCCTGCTAGAGCAGTTCATAATAATCTGGAATTGGTTGAGATTCCTTCTGAATTGAAGGATTTAAATACTTATGAATCTATTTTGATTCAAAGTATCCATCCCTTTCAGGCTATTGTAAGAATGGAGCCAAAGACAGGGAAATTGCCTCCATCAGATTTACAGAGAGGATTAAAGGGAAGAGTTGTTTATTTGCCTCTAGATTTGAAGAAAAACATTAACACAATTGGAGTAGAAAAAGTGGAAGAGAAACCTCTGGTTATCTTAGTTAATGGGGTTCCGACAAAGAATAAGAAAATATGGCAAGATTTAGTAGATGTTAGGAAAGTTAAAAAGGCAACATTGTATTTGAAAAAAAATAATAAATACTATAAGAATGTATATGTTGCAGAAGAGGAAGTAAGTGAGGAAGAGGATAGCGATTTGTGTGCTGGTCAAATTGAGAAAGTAGAACCCTCTACTAGTGAAGAAATATATGAACGTTATAGTGTTCATCCTTTGCATTCCAAGGAAGTCATGGGGAATGCTATTGAGTTGTTTCAAATGAAACAAGCCAAAGGGAGTCCCATTAGTGTTTGGGAGGAAAGTTTGGAAGCTCGGTGTTTCCCACAGCTTTTTCCAACAGGTCAGGGAGGAAGATATGATGAGCGACCTCATCAAATTCCTGCTTCTGAATACCGGACTTTGCGACTGTATGCAGGAGATGCTAGGTTTCGACAATGCATTCCTTATTTGTTTCATCTCCTGTTTGAAAGCGATCTGTCTGGACTGTCATATGCAGTGAACCACATCTTGAAAAGTGGTATACACATGCAAAACATCTCGGCAAGTGACTTTATGGATAAAGTCAATGTCCAAAACAGTATTTTGGATTCTCACCTGATTAATCTCATGGCGTGTCAGCGTGGTACTAATGAGTACTGGTACCGTCGTCATGGTGATTTAAAATTTATGCTGAGGAACTTAGGTACTCCCACATGGTTCCTCACTCTGAGCTGTGCCGAGTATGGCTGGGAAGACTTACTTGAATTTCTACGAGAGGCAAATGCTAACGTAGATAACATCGAATTCAAGATACCCGGAGAACTGTGCTCTTTGGATCCAGTCAATGTATGTAGGTACTTCAATCATAGATTTGAAGCTATGATGTCTTTCATCATGAATAAGAAGAATCCACTCTTGGAGAGGTGTTGGATTTCTTCTGGAGAAAGGAGTACCAAGCAAGAGGTGCTCCTCATATACATATGTTGCTGTGGATCAAGCATGCACCTAAATTTGGAACGGATCCAGAAGACTCAGTGATGAGTTTCATCCAACAGTATTCTACGTGTGCTGTTCCAAACGCAAAGGAGAAGAAAAGCCTAAGAGAAAAAGTTCTGCGTTTCCAAAGCCATCGATGTGGAAAGTACTGCCGTCGTAAATTCCGAAACAAGGACAAGTTCTACACCAAATGTCGTTTCGGCTTTCCACGACCGGTGATTTCTAAAGGAAGAGTAAACAGTTTGATGTCTTCGCTGCGACATAATGTGATGAAGAAATCACCTAAAAACACATACAATTTGAAGAGGAACGAAGAGTCCAAGTACATCAACGACTACAACCCGGTGATTTTGTCCATGTGGAATGCTAACATGGATATACAGTTTGTGGCTGATAACTGTATGGCTGTGGCTCGGTATGTGACATCTTACATCACCAAAAAAGAGAAGACAGAATTGAAGGATATGTGGGAGGACATTTCCCATGAAAAGAGCCTCAGCAAGAAGTTGTACAGTTTCAGTCTGAAGATGTTGTCGCATCGAGAAATTGGAGCTTACGAATGCTCTGACCGGTTGTCTTCAGCAAGTCTCTATGCCAAGTCCAGGAGTATCGTTTGGGCGAGTCTTGGTCTTGCTGCAACGCGTAATCGAGTTCTGAAACCTGTGCGGGAAATTGAGTATTTGGCGGAAAAGGAGCCAAACAGTACCGACATTTTGAAGACCAACATGTTGGATACATATTATCCAAATAGAAGCAGTCACCTCGACAATGTTTGTCTGTATGAGGTTCTTCAAAATTACATATTCAAGAGGAACATCAAAGAAGATACTGAGAAAGGAGTGTATGCTGTAATAGGAAGTGAGGGATGTCTGGTCAAGCAAAGAAAATGCCACTTGGTAAACCATCGAAAATTGAGTGGCGAATCTCCTGAAAAAAAGGAGTTTTTCTATTTAGCACTTTTGCAACTTTTCAAGCCTTGGCGTGCAGAAGAGGAACTGCTTGGAGATTTCCTCTGTTACGAAGACTCTTTCAATGCTGCAAAGGAGACCATAGAATGTCCTGCTTTTCCCAAATATGTAGAAATGTTGAATGCGGAAATTGAGCAGGAAGCAACGATTGCAGCCGAGATTGCCAGAGACAGTTCTCAGGACAGTCAGAGTTCTGCTTCATTGAGTCAGGATCCACTAGGAGGACCTGTTATCGAAAATGAAGCTGCCACTGCTATGAATGAAGTGGAAAGAGCCATGGCACATGCTCAGGAGGATGCGGTTAACTTAGAAGAGTTGGAAAGACAACTCAACGTTGAGCAGAGGAAAATATATGACGAAGTTACCATGCAAATTGATCATGGATTAAGTCATGACAAGAAAGAGTGCTCATGTACGTCGTTGAAGCCTGTCCGACTGTACGTGAGTGGAGAAGCGGGAACTGGAAAAAGTTTCCTCATTAAAGCAATTTCATGCTATTTGCAGGAAAGGACAGAGTCATCGCTGTCTTGTGTTGTCACCGCTCCAACTGGACTGGCAGCACATAACATTAAAGGGATTACTTTACATCGTTTACTGATGCTGCCAGTGGAGCATGACAACAAATTACAATATCACAAGCTATATGGAGATGCTTGTTTTGAAGTTTCAAGAATCTTGAGGAAAATGAAACTTCTTATCATTGACGAAGTAAGCATGGTTTCCAATGTCATGCTTGCCTTTGTGCATTTGAGAATGCAAGAAGTTCTCAAAACAGAGTATGATGTGTTATTTGGTGGCAAACACATCATTGTTTTCGGAGATCTTTTGCAGCTGACACCAGTGAAAGGGCAACCTGTGTTCAAAATGCTCACGCATGAAGATACCAGGAAGTGCCTAGGCAGCATTGGCAACGTCAATATATGGTTAAACTTCAATTATGCTGAACTGCATGAAAATATGCGTCAGGCGAAGGATGAAGTTTACAAGACTATTCTACAAGATGTTAGAATTGGAAAAGTGACCGAGCATGGGAAAGAAGCTTTACATGCACGATTACTGTCAAATTTATATCCAGAACAAGATGTGGTGCCTGAGAATATTTTTCAGAAAATTACTGATAAGAAATCTGGAATATGTTTGATGCCAACTCTTGCAGAATGTGCCAAATTCAACAACAAAATGTTGCATTTAGAAAAGCAAGAGATTGTGAAACTGGAAGCTATTGACAGAGTAGAGCATATGGGATCAACAATTATTTTGTCTGAGAATCTGAAAACAAAATTGGATTCATTAGAGAAGAGTATATCTAAAACTGCAGGTTTTGAAAAGACTCTGAATGTGTGCTTGAACTGCCGTATAATTTTAAGAAGGAATTTACATGTTGAAAGAGGTCTGGTAAATGGATCAATGGGTAATGTTGTTGATTTTGTAAAATACAGAAATAGAGATGGAATTGAATTTTTAAAAATTAAATTTGATGGCATTGAGGAAGTACAGCTAATTGGTCGTTGCTCTGCTAGATTTTTGCTTGTAAAAGACTTATATGTTCGCCGCAAGCAGTTTCCTGTTTGCTTGGCATATGCGGTGACAATCCATAAATCGCAAGGTTTAAGTGTAGACTGTGCATTGGTGAATATTGGCAGTTCTGTGTTCAAGGAGGGTATGGCATATGTGGCATTGTCACGAGTTAGAACTTTATCGGGATTGTACTTGATTGAGTGTGATGTCACAAACATTTGTGCGGATCTAGATTGTGTTAAGGAATACAATAGGTTAAGAAGAGAGTATGCGCCACATTTGCCTCAGTATCCTTTGTTTGAGAAACGTGTGGTAGGCCGGAAACGAAGAAATGTGACCAATACTGGGGAGGTTGTAGCAAAAAGACGAAAAGTCGATGAACCTAAAATTACAAGCAGAAACAAAAAGGATTCTGTTGAAGATGTTGTTGGTTTTCAATTTGAAAACAGTTCTGGTGTCAACTGCTATGCTAATGTAGTGGTTAATGTTTTGTTTTCTCTAGAAAATGTAAAAGAAGAGATTGTGGTCAATTCTGATCAAAGATTTTGCAGTTTGTTAAATTCTGTGTTAGAGAAATGTAGCACTGATAGAACAAACATAGAAAGTGTGTCTGAAATTCGAAATCTGTTAGACAGATGTTCAGGCCAAACACAATTCTCTCAAAATATTCAGCAAGATTGTCAGGAGTTTTTAATGTATATGCTTGATGTATTGCATGCTGAAGGTGTAGATGTAGATCAGCTGTTTGGGCTTTCTTATCAATGGCAGCATGACTGCGAGAACTGTATGGTATCAAGTACTACTAGTGTAGACTCAGAAAGATTTATATATTTAACTTTGCCAGACAGTAAATCAGTCTCCTTTAATAAGCTAGTAAAAGGAGCTGATCACAACATGGAGTGTAGCCAATGTAAATCTGAAATGATTTCCACATTATTTATACGAACATATGGCCAGTATGTCATTTTAATGTTCCAACGATGTAGGCCTGATGGAACAAAATTGACAACTTTAATTAAAAATTTTGTAGCTTCGCAGTTGTCAATATCAGGAAGGACTTTTGTAACTGCAGCAATTATATATCATGACGGCCCTTCAATAACATCAGGACATTACACAGCTTATTTAAAGTCTAGAAATGGCTGGTCATTCTGCAATGATTCTGTTTTAATTTTCAAAAAAAAATTGCCGTATGACCTTAAAAACTCTTACCTGGTGTTTTTAAAACCAAAATTTTAGGGAAATAATCTCGGGATGTGCTCTGTGGAATTTCAAGAAGTTCTAATGGCTCCTACACAATTTGGCCTTGAGGATAAGTGTAGTTCAGAGACATAACTTCTAACCATAAGACTGGACGTCATGGAGAAATAAGTGCACTTTGAATGAGTTCAGAAAAACTATTTCTTTTTATAAGCTAATTGAAGCAGCCAATCAAAACATAGAGTAGAGGGAATGTAAGTCTGCAATGCTGTCTACTTTTTTACATTGCTTTGTGATTAAAAGTGATGTAGAGAATTAAATAATTGTAGTACTCATAGAGGTGGTGTAAGTCTGCTTCATAGTAAGCAGTATCAGTGTCATAGGAAATGTAGAACATGACTGAGCAAGAAGGGGAAGATATTACTATTCCAGGATTGTGAAAATGATCTTCAACATTTTAATTCTGAAAGTTGCAGAAATGCCAAATGACGGGATTGGCTTACAAGAAATCCAAGAGTTATAAATGGCTCTGACAAGATTTGGCCTTGTGGAAACTTGTGGTAGAGAGCAAGAAGTCATTTATTGCATGTAACATGTTTTTAAAAACGATGGAGATTTTCTTTCAGAAAGTGGCGGGCTGAAAGTAATAACAGCACAACAGAGTATAAGCTGTTCATAGGACATCCTTTGACGTCATGGAAAGTAAGTTAACTTTAAGGAGTTCTGAATTCTGATTTGTTATGTTGTATGGGTTTTTTAAACACAATCATTTTGATTGTGTTTTTTTTTCCCCGCTGTTATATGATGAATACCTTCAAGTCACTGTTTTTAGTGAAATTTGATACATTCTGAGAACAGCAAAAATAAACCATTTAACATGTATAATTAATTCTGTACTGTTTGCATTTATGATGTATATGTAGAACTGTGTAGGAGGCATGGAGAAGGTGAGGCTTCTGTAAGTGTCAAAGTTGTTGCATGCAGTGCTGCACTTCTGCGTATTCTTTCATATGCTGGACTACATCTGCACAATGAGATACCTAAGCAAAGGAAACACAAGTGATGTGATTTTGAAATGAGCAAAATAAATTGTACGTATTTCATTTACATCACCTGTGTTTCCTATCATTACGAATCACATTGTGCAGATCAAGTTTAGGTCTGTCCAGGGAAACATAGGAGGTTTGGACTTTGTTCAAGAGTGCAGTGGACATGACTCACTTCATTGGTAGACCTTCACATGTATTATGTCCTCTATTCTCTTCAACAACTCGAAATTTCATCTGCAACCCTGAGTAGGCCTCACCTCAAACAAACCTCTGGATAGGACACATCTTATTGGCATCCTGAAGCAATTATTTAAATTTTTAGTGTCTTGCGACACTTTTCTGAGACAACAGCAATGCAAAAGATGCACCATGTTTTAAGATAGGCCTCACTTCATCTGCATCAAGATACTGTTAGTTTAAAATGTATATCTTTAGGACTGTGTAGGGGGCCTGGAGAAGCAGAAGCTTCTGTAAGTGTCAAAGTTGTTGAAAAACTGTTTGTCCTTCAATTTTTTCTCTTGTCTTTTGTAATTTTTAAATACATGTTTTAATATTTTTCAAATGTTTGTTCTCTCTTTCACAGATTGAAAGTATAAAAACAAAAAGTGAGTAATTTAACGACAATTATAAAGTAAATGTTTTGTACTCTTTTCGTTACATTTCTATCACATTTAACTTCTATTAGTTCCACTGCTTCATTTCTTTAACCCTCAGTTTCCTGCCTTTGCTACTTCCCTCATTCCTTTCTCTATTACCTACTTACTCAACTCCTTCCACTCTTTTTCTCAGTCCCTCTCTTCTCATAGTTCCTCACTCTTGTTCACTCACTCCGTCTCTATTACTCTTAGTGTCTTTGACTGATCACTGTATCACTATTTGTTCATAATGCTTTCTCTGTGTAGTTGAAGCACACTAAGGGGCATATTATGAACACAGCCAATAAAATTATTGCTCTTTTTATTGGCAGAAAACTGGTGCAAAAGTGGTTTTAGCGGCAGTTTTCTGCCGCAAAAGCAGCTTTAGCGACACATTTCTGCCAATAAAAGCTGCAAAACTTTTATTGCCTATGTTGATGATATGGCTCTATGTTACTTACATTTCTTTGCTGTTTCAATTAATCTTTTTCTGTTATTTTTTGTTTTCTGTTTTCTATTTTTTCTCTCTGTTATTCCTCATGTTTTAATCTTATTTTGAACATTCACTCACATTCTCCAAGAAACTCTTCTTTGTTAATGTTATACTCTCTTTTTTTTTCTTTCACTTCGTTATCTATTTTGTTTTTCACAATTATACCCTCTTCCATCTTTTCTTCGGTAAATAGATCTATTAAACAGTATCTCTTCTTTACTCCCTATAGCTGTCTTTCTTTTAACATCACTGTCTGTTTACTTTCCTTATACTTACTCTTTTTAAAAAAAAAAAAATTTTGGTTAGCTCCCGGTCCGCGTACCGGGAAGCTAACCGGGAAGCGAACCAAAAGAAATAGAGCTTGCCAGAGTGCTAAACATTCTAGCAATTTTTTTTGAAAGGGAAGGTAGTTCTGAAAATAACTTTTTTTTAAATATTTTTGTTGTTTTATATTTTTTTTTATTTTTTTTTATTTTTTGTTTTTTTTGTATTTTTTGAACGATTTTATATTTTTTTGTTTTTTTGGGGGGGGGAAACAACAAAAAACAGGCATTGAAAAGGGCTCAACAGGAGCAAAAAAAAAATTACTGGGGGCGGTTAGGGCAATTATGATGTTCATAAGCCAGGTTGATAGCATTTATACTCATATTGCCACATGCTATCAACGCACCACAGTGCATACAAGTGTGTTTCATGTGGCCAAAATTCTCTTGTATGTTTGGCACAGTTTCCCGTGCCTCTGCTGGTGTCAATGAAATTGTTGATCTTGATCTGGCCACAGGAGTTGATGTTGGATTTTCCTGCAAATCCCGTATTTCCGCCCGGCTGTAATTGAGTGGATGCTTCCTGGTCATATGCCTATGCATAGTATAGTTCCCATAACTATATTTCTTATCCGTCCCTCTGGGTAATTTTTCTTTACAGATGAGGCAGGTGACATACCTCGCATTCACTTTTTTTTGGCCAGGAGGGATTGAATAAAACTGCCAGATGAAACTGGCTTTCTTATGGGAAACCCGGGGCACCTCTTCCAAGAACTGTGGTTCTTCTCCCTCCTCTTCCTCCATTTCTTCCTCTTCCTCCTCTGTGTTGGTTATGACCTGGGGAGGTGGTCCTCTCTTCCCATGAGGAGGTGGAGGTGGCGGTGGGGGTGCACCAGCTGAAGCAACTACTGAAGCCATTTCTGAAGTAGTAGTAATAAAGGTCTTCCTCTCACAATGATGAAAGTCAGAGTGAGGAAAGAAGGAGGGGTTTTCATCATTTGGGAAAAACAATAGTTCTCAACCAATGAAAAGTGTTATTTTTAGGTCACCTGACCTAGCCTTACATCATTATGAAACCAAAAGTGAAATGAACCAATGAAAAGTTTTATTAACAAGTCACATGACCTCTCACGCTCATGTTACGCGCTGCGGAACGCGCCCCGGTTAGCTTCCGGGTCGCTGCGCTTCGCGCCTCGGTCCGCGCCCCGGGGCACTTCCGGGTGCGCTAACGCGGTACGTCACAAGACGCGGCAACGCGATACGTCGCGCTTTCGCGACACGTCGCGGATCGCTTCCGGGGAGCTTCGTTTCGCGCCTCGGTCCGCGCCCCGGAGCACTTCCGGGTGCGCTAACGCGGTACGTCATAAGATGCATTACGCGGCAACGCGATACCGTCACGATGTTGATTTCTTACCGGTTCGCGGACCGGGTCGCGGCATCAATTTGAGCTAACGGAAAGCTTTCCGGTTCGCGGACCGGGAGCGAAACAAAAAAAATATTTAAAAAAAATTATTAATAAACATATAAAATATATTTTTGGATTTAAAGAAGAATACATTTTACAGCTATAGATATTAGCTTTTAAAAAACCAATGAAATTCACTGAAAAAACCATAGGTTATAGACCATATATAGTTAGGAATTAGCATTTACAAAACCTTGAAAATTCACTGAAAAAACCATAGGTTATACACCATATATAGTTAGGAATTAGCATTTAAAAAACCTTATTTTACTCACACAAAACCAATGAAATTCCATATATAGTTAGTTGTACTAACTATATATCGCGCACCCGCAATCCACTGCTGATCATGTCACATATTACATCATTCATGACATGGTCAGTGACATCACTGATGACATCACTGATGACATCTCAAATGACATCACTGATGACATCACTGATGACATCTCAAATGACATCACTGATGACATCTCAAATGACATCACTGATGACATCACTGATGACATCTCATTTGACATTACTGATCACATCACTGATGACATCATTCATGTGATAATACGATGAACCTCTTCAGACTCAAGTCAAGTCAAGTCAAAAGTGCTTTATTCGAGTTGTTACTCATAAAAGCATAATATACACCAGAATTTTAAAAACAAATTAAATTTACAATCCAGCACATTGACACAACACTATAGGTTACATATAAAAATACATTCGGTTAAAAAGGATTAAAACATTTGATAAAAATAATTTTCAAGATGTGAAACGCCGGAGTCTAAAAGCAATTATACAAATGCAAAAAATCAATTGATCCAGACAGAGAATAGTTAATTATCTAGCAATCTCTATCTTGATACAAGGTCATTAATAAATAAAAAGCAGTAATGTCAAATTCATGAGGACCAATTTGTCACACAGAGAATAGTTATTTAACTAGCAGTCTCTGTCTAAATTGTCAGGCAGAGAATAGTTATTTAACTAGCAGTCTCTGCCTGAGCATCCATGCCCAACCCAGGTATTTTGCTGTAGCTATCAGGATCCAAGAAACTTGAGTCGTACAAATAATTCGCATAGCTACAGAACTACTTGATGTCCCAAGGTTCCTACACATAGGAGCTAACCATACTCGTCTTGGAATAGCATATGATCTGCATGAAAACAGAAAGTGACCCAGAGACTCATCCCCCAACCCACAAGCTGGGCAGGTGTTATTTCCACCTGAACCCCATTTAGCTGTCAATATTTTTATAGGAAGTGCACCAGCTCTCAGTTGGAATAAGAGCTTCCTATCACCTGGTTTGGAGATGATATCCCAATATGGTTCCAAGACTGGATACATTTTAGCCTCAAGAAAATGCGAAGACATGGACCCAGAGCTTGAAGCATTTAAAGTTTTAGTAGCAATCCATTCCCAAAAAATATCTTTTAAGACACGCTTAGAAGGGAAAGATGCCCCAGCAGGGTCCTGCCATAAAGAACTCAACCCTAGCTCAAACAATATAGTTTTCAATAATTTAAGCCAGCTTATCTTGTGAAAGCCATCAGCCTTGATCACATCCACAAAACCCGCGGCATAATGTGAGAGCTCAGGAGTGGTCCAGAGTCTGCGCCAATACAAGATCGGGCGTAATCTGGCCAAGTCCTTGATTTGTTTCCTTCCTAGATCGTATCGGAGAGGCAACAACGGAGTACTTTTAGGTGTACCGGTAAGAGTTCTTAAAAATTTATTTTCAGAGGCTTGCAGAGATGTAAGATTTTCAAAGCCCCACATTTCAGCGCCGTAAAGTGCAGACCCAATAGCCTTTGCTTCATATACCAATAGGGCTGGTTTAACAGGTTTGGTTAGCGACTTCCTGTGTTCAGAATTAATTGTTAAAACACCAAAAAGTCCCTAGTTGTCAGGAAATACCCTCTGTCACAGCCCCTTGTTCCCAAAGGACCTAGCGTGGCTTCAACACAATTGTTGTGTCACACCTAGTCCTGTTATTCAACCTGGACCCTAATAACCATGTGAGAAACAATTTTAACTACAGAATTAATTGTGCCAGCTATTTGTTTGTGTCGCAGAATAGCAATATTTATATGCTGGCTCCACCTGTGGTCATCAGCTATTTGGATACATAGGTATGTGAATGATTTAACTAACTCTAAAGGCCCACCACTCATCATAATTTTGGACTTAAAGCTACGCTGCGGCTTGAAGCTCATTAGTTTAGTTTTCGTAGTATTCACCTCCAGTCCATGTTCCCCACAAAAGTTCTCAAAAATTGTCAGAGCACGCTGTAGTCCACTAGGGGTTTTTGATAAAATTAGCGTGTCATCCGCAAACATTAGTATGGGGATTTTTAGTCCTGCAAGAGAAGGAGCATCAACATTCGCAGTTACCAATCGAGAAACTACCCCGTTTATGAACAATGTAAATAGAGTAGGAGCCATTGAGCACCCTTGTCTGACCCCTTTTTCAACACGGAAATCAGGAGTGACCATCCCGTGACCGCCCCACTGAATTTTTGCATAGTTAGACTCGTGGAGGCGCAGTATCAGGGTTAGCAACTCATCGGAAACCCCCAAGCTATGCAAGACCTGCCACAGTTTTGCACGCGGGATTAGGTCGAATGCAGCCCGCAAGTCGACAAATGCCGCGTACAGGCTACACCCCCCCAGAACCACGGTTTTCCACTGTAATAATTGGAAGCGGAACACTTGATCGATCGTGCTTGTTGCCCTTCTAAAACCTGCTTGGAATGGAGATAGGATATTAAAATCCTCAGCCCAGTCGAGAAGCCTATTGACCACCACGCGACCCACGATTTTTTGCACAGTGTCAATGAGGCTGATAGGCCTATAGTTACAGGGCTGAGCTCGGTCCCCCTTCTTGTACACGGGGATAATAACTGCTCCCCTCCATGAATCAGGGACATCTGCTCCTTGAGCAATTTAATTAATAAGCAAATGTATATATTTGCACCAGCGTTCACTATCGTTTAAGAATATATCGGCGGGCACTCCATCTTGACCTGGAGCTCGCCCGCATTTTACTGCACAAATTGCAGACATAATCTCTTTATAATTAAAATTATCATCTTCAAAAAACTTCATAACCGTACTGTCCTCAACTGAGACCCGAGTATTAAGAGTGTATTGCGAACTAAAGAATTTAACCCATGCCTCCTGTGAGACGTTATTACTTGGTGACTCTTCAGCTCTCTCAGAACCCCATTTTACAATATTCCAGAATACTCTGGAATCCTTCCTGTCACTGGCCATTTTCAGTTTGCACCAGTGTTGCTCGTCCCAATCCTTCTTAGCCTTAGCAATGCATACTTTATATTCTTTCCTAGCTAGAGGAACAGACACACAGTCTCGCTTCTTGATTGCCCGGCCAAGGTCGAGTCTTGCCTTCCTACAATCAGAGTTATACCATCTAGCATCTTTTCTGGTAATAACCCCCTTATGCTTATCAGGTCTTAGAAAGTGCACCTTGATCTTACCAAAGAGGGTATCATGTATTTTGACCACTTCCCCCAGATCCTTAGGAGAGGCATTAGCCAGTTCCATAGCTTGGATGGCTTGATCAGTTTCACTGTTGATAATATCAATAGCCTGCTGATTTCTCGCTACAGTGTCCCAACGTAGCCTACGCATATTGTTCTCGGGGATAATGGATGGAGGAACTAATTCTTTCGTGCAGCTAGAGTTTAATTCAGCAGGCCACCATTTGTGAGTCACACATAGGGGGTTATGGTCACTCTCAGATCTTATAATGACTTCCATATCACAAAGGGCAGGCCACAAATGCAAACTGCAGATCACATAGTCAATTCGACTTTTGTGCCTCCCATTGTCGAAAGTTGGTGAACCAATTCTATCCCTAGCTGTTCTCCCGTTCGTAGCTCTCAAGCCTTTTTCAAGACACAGTGCATTAATAGCTATAATGTCCTCTGTCCAACGGGAGACTGGTTTCAGTTGCAGTTCAGGGATGCCCCAAAAGGAATCCTCATCAGCACCAGTGAAAGCATCTCCCGCAACCAATGGCTCAAATGTCCTATTAAGGTCTCCTGCTATAACAATGTTATTTTTGATGGAGTGCTCCTCGATTAGGTCGGCCAAGGTTAATAATGTTTCAGATCGACCTTTGGAACTCCTAATATAAATATTGTAAATATCAAGTGACCCTGTTCTATCATTAGAAATCCTAATAAGCTGAATATCATTATGTCCAATGGCTATGTTTTTAACTGAGAGATTTAGTGCCTGTCGAATCCAGATAGTAAGCCCCCCCATAGGTCTACCTTTCGGACCCTTGACGGCTGACACATAAAAATTCAAATAGCTTAATACAAAGACAGGATCGCATGCCCAAGTCTCCTGGAATATACAAATATCAAATTGGGTAACAAAACCAAGCCAGTCCCCACAATCGAGCTTGGATGTCAGACCAGCTATATTCCAGGAGAGTAGGTTAGCAACCCCTGACAGACGACCCTGGTGTAATCCAGTAAAAAAGTTTGGTACACCAGCCTCACCATCTGCTTGGACTAGCGAGTTATTCAACAAATCATTGGTAAGGCAATTAACATTCTGAGTAGGTGAGCTATCCAAATTTTGATCCCCATTAGCTAGTGGTACTGGGCTTAGTTTTATAGAGAGTCAATCACAGTCATCAAGATTGGAAAAGGCTGAAAATCTATTCTCTAGATTTAGACCCCACTCTGGCTGCTTCACTTCCCTCCGCCCTTTTGTTGGGACAACGTTCCACTTAGTTTTTAGCATTGTTTTATTAGAGACCCTCCCACTACACTGATAGAAAAAGTCTAAAGTGAGTGGAATGATTTCAGTCGATCTCCGCTGCGGGGGTAGAAGGTTAGGTAGAATATTGGTCAAAACTTCTGGGTCAGAAAAATGTAGGATGACACAGTCACCCAAAAACTTCTTTGTGCTATTACCTATCCACCTCACCCTTCTAGCCTTTACTATTTCGTCAGCCAATTGGTGCTTACCCCTAGAAGTTATTACCATATTATTTGTTAACCGATAAAGTGCTTTAGACAATAGGGATGAGGTAGATTCTTCCTGACCAGACTGCAAGAGAGGAACATTGGCTAAAACCAAGACCAAAGGAGAGGCCTCAACTATCAGCTCTACCGCACCATTTACAGATTCTGGGGCGGAGGATGCATCTGAAGGAACATCTTTATTCTCTGCACTATCTAATATGGATATCAAGGGAGCCACAGAAGGAGCTGGTAGTGAGGAAGCCCCACCACCCACCAAAGAAGAAGAGGCCTTACTGGACTCAACCCTACTAGAAACAGCATCTGGTAGTTTGCCTACCTCAGATAAGGTTTGATTCAGTAAACCCCCAAGGCGATTCACTTCCTTAGTGAGTTTATCAATTCTGCCTAACAGCGGATTAACAATGTCCTTTATCTTAGTGTCTATCATACTCAATAAATTCTTAAATTGACCACTAGTAAGAGACAAAGAAACGTCATCCAGAGTGTCATTTTCTTCCCTAGCGGATTTGCTAGGGGGCGATGCAATCTTTTTGCGGCTTAATCTGAGCCCAAATCGTTTTGGCTGTGGCTGTGGCTTTTTAGCCCCTCTGGTGGAGCGTGGAGCAGGCACCGGAGTGGGGGCTTTATCCTCAGGTAGTTGTTGATCAGTCTCCGTCTCACTCTCGCTGTCTAGCTCAATCAGTACCGACCGGTTCGTTACAGCGGTATCTGCTTGATCAGATTCACTTACAGGTGGACAGCAGGAGCTAGGTTGCTCTGAGGACTCGGCAAAAACTGAAACCGGCGAAGTTGGTGAACTCAGGGCAGACGGTGAACTCAGGCCAAGTGAAGATCTCCTGTCACTATTGATTTTGGCAACTACCTGAAAGATATAATTGTCCATAGTGTTTTTTGCAGGGGATAACTTTTTGCCGGGCATATTTCACAAACAAAACAATGCTTTTCAGAAGCACGGGGTAAAACAGGTGCTCCAAGAGTCAACAATTCAATTCAGTACATAACCCCCAGCTATTGCACAGGCTCACCTCCTTAGATCAGGTTTTCGAGCAGAGTAACGGGCCCAACCCAACCTTGTCCAGCCTCGGACGGCCTCAGACAGCCCGCCCTTTGTCCGGGCTTAGTCCGGCGTCCCGCTCGCGTCCCGCGACGCGGAGGGCGCCGGGAATTTGAAGCGCCTCCGGGCGCGGTGACCCCCGTGATCTTTTCCGGGTCGGGTCGCTAGGCAGTGTGGGTATCGTAGTTCCCCTCCGCTGGGCGGCCGCGAGGGAAACTCAAGCGGCGGCGGGAGGGAAACGAGCAGAGTCCGGTGACAGTCTCACGCACCCCCAGGTAGGTTCAGGCAGGATTGACAGGCTATGGCAGACACCCCGCTCCACCGAGGGCGCCGGGAATTTGAAGCGCCTCCGGGCGCGGTGACCCCCGTGATCTTTTCCGGGTCGGGTCGCTAGGCAGTGTGGGTATCGTAGTTCCCCTCCGCTGGGCGGCCGCGAGGGAAACTCAAGCGGCGGCGGGAGGGAAACGAGCAGAGTCCGGTGACAGTCTCACGCACCCCCAGGTAGGTTCAGGCAGGATTGACAGGCTATGGCAGACACCCCGCTCCACCGAGGGCGCCGGGAATTTGAAGCGCCTCCGGGCGCGGTGACCCCCGTGATCTTTTCCGGGTCGGGTCGCTAGGCAGTGTGGGTATCGTAGTTCCCCTCCGCTGGGCGGCCGCGAGGGAAACTCAAGCGGCGGCGGGAGGGAAACGAGCAGAGTCCGGTGACAGTCTCACGCACCCCCAGGTAGGTTCAGGCAGGATTTACAGGCTATGGCAGACACCCCGCTCCACCGAGGGCGCCGGGAATTTGAAGCGCCTCCGGGCGCGGTGACCCCCGTGATCTTTTCCGGGTCGGGTCGCTAGGCAGTGTGGGTATCGTAGTTCCCCTCCGCTGGGCGGCCGCGAGGGAAACTCAAGCGGCGGCGGGAGGGAAACGAGCAGGGTCCGGTGACAGTCTCACGCACCCCCAGGTAGGTTCAGGCAGGATTGACAGGCTATGGCAGACACCCCGCTCCACCGAGGGCGCCGGGAATTTGAAGCGCCTCCGGGCGCGGTGACCCCCGTGATCTTTTCCGGGTCGGGTCGCTAGGCAGTGTGGGTATCGTAGTTCCCCTCCGCTGGGCGGCCGCGAGGGAAACTCAAGCGGCGGCGGGAGGGAAACGAGCAGAGTCCGGTGACAGTCTCACGCACCCCCAGGTAGGTTCAGGCAGGATTGACAGGCTATGGCAGACACCCCGCTCCACCGAGGGCGCCGGGAATTTGAAGCGCCTCCGGGCGCGGTGACCCCCGTGATCTTTTCCGGGTCCGGTCGCTAGGCAGTGTGGGTATCGTAGTTCCCCTCCGCTGGGCGGCCGCGAGGGAAACTCAAGCGGCGGCGGGAGGGAAACGAGCAGAGTCCGGTGACAGTCTCACGCACCCCCAGGTAGGTTCAGGCAGGATTGACAGGCTATGACTCTAATATAACCTTAGATACACTCAGTGTAAACAGACACTCACAGACTGTCACTCATCCATGGAGTTACTTACACACCTAGTCAGTCATGCAAAGAATCAATCACACCTCCATTTTCACAACTATACAGTTATACACACCTTACTTATTCAAACATACACTAAAACATATTTACTCACTTATACAATCCTGGATACAAGTTCACAATGATCCATACAGCCACTCACACATTCACTGGCTCTTATGCACAGTTATTTATATATGTCAACTCTCACATGTACTGTATTTTACATATGTACTTACTTTGACATGTAGCACTGAGATATCTATTCACTCACCAATACAGTCATGCACACAGTCAACCGCCCATACAGCTGTTTCCACATGCACTTTTGAACCCATACATCTATGCACAGAGTCATACACCTCCCAGCCACCCACACACACACTCAGTGTCCCATACAAATGCTTGGGCAACCAATCAATAACCCATATAGTTACTCATATAGCTACTGATCAACACATGCAGCAGTTTACAGAAGAACAGACATAATGATGCACAAATTAAGACAGTTTAGTCACTAACCCATGCACTCAGTGAGACACATTTAACCACTCACTCATACAGTCAGTCATGCACCTACTAAATTCTTCATCCAGACACTTATACATCCACTCATTCTTAAATATGTAAGACATATTTTAACTTTACAGAAAAATACAGTCACTGGATGTTGTCATCAGTGATGTCATCAGTGATGTCATTTGAGATGTCATCAGTGATGTCATCAGTGATGTCATTTGAGATGTCATCAGTGATGTCATCAGTGATGTCACTGACCATGTCATGAATGATGTAATATGTGACATGATCAGCAGTGGATTGCGGGTGCGCGATATATAGTTAGTACAACTAACTATATATGGAATTTCATTGGTTTTGTGTGAGTAAAATAAGGTTTTTTAAATGCTAATTCCTAACTATATATGGTGTATAACCTATGGTTTTTTCAGTGAATATATATATATATATATATATATATATATATATATATATATATATATATATATATATATATATATAGATATATATATATAGATATATATATATATATATTATTTTATACTTAACATGTATATATTAACTATCTGCTTTCCCAAATACTTACTTTTTCTTAACTTTCTCTTGCTCACTTTCTATTTGGACTCAGTGTGCTCACTGCCCACATCCCTTTGTCATAGTATTCACTGAAAGTGTTGTTTATGAGCATTCTGCCTGTAGAAAGAAGAGGCACGTATACAACTAATTAACTGTTTCACTGGGGCGAAGTTCACAAATCGATTGGGTCCAGTAACAGCCCCCACTTCAGCTCCAAGAGAGGGGGAGTTTATGACACCGCTTACCATCAAACTGGTACATGCAGTCTTCTGCCTAATGGCTCTCTAGAGGCACGCTGATAAAACCACTGGTTAATACAACTTACAGGAACATATCTTCTTTATTGGAATTTGTGCCTCATTGGAGAATTTATTGTGAGTCTCACTCTGGCCGTGGGGCAAACATTTTGATGCCAGTGAGCTAACAAGCAATTCTGAAGATACTTAAAACCAAGTTTAGGATTGGGAGGCAGGGGTGAGCCGTGTCTACTGTATTTTATGTATGTAACGCTAGAGAGTTCAAACTGCATCACCAATTTACCATAGCTTTATTTTTTATCATGTTCAGAAAACAAATGCCATTAATGAGGAAGCTTCTCAGAGAACAGTTTACTGAAGACCCCCTTCCTTGCCCATCCTAATTACCCCCATTTGAGTACGACAAGGAAACCAAAGCATTACCCTCCTTTTGCTCATTCGGAGATGACCCAGAATCGTGACGCGTTAAGTGTTTGGCACATTGGCTGGCTCATAGCACTTTTTTGTAATTTTTTTTTTTTACTTTAAGCCATGTTGTACAGCTGCTCAACTGCTGTGCAACGTGAAAAAAAAAACAAAAAACATTGACAAAGCCAATAGATTTTACATAGTTGCAACCTTTTGGGGTTGCCAATGCTTGTTAAGCAGTGATACTACTTTGCTAGTCCTACACATGTGAACGCTCTTTGGTAAAATGTTTCACCTCATTACTATCCATTTAACACCTAACTACAGCTATCAGCTACTGATAGATCACCTGCCTCTGTGCCGCAGAATGCCTGCCACTGAGTGGTCAATGGAAAAGTGTGTTTTTGGTAATTTTTGATCCTTTTGAGGTAGAAACAACATGTTTTAGTTAAAATCTGCAAATTTGCAGGCAAGGCTGGTCTATGTGAAAAGTGTTGCAAATCCATAATTATGTCGAAAACGCTGCAGCCAAAGAATCACATAATTCCAGTGGCCGTGCCATGAGAGTGTGTCTAATGTGATTAACTAGCTCATTGTCAAAAGATTGTTGCATAAATAAGCAATGAGAGAGAGAGCTGTATTGTGATCCACCTCCAGTAGAGATAACTTTTTCTAAGAGTGCAAAGATGTCACATCGTCCATGTTAACATGGAAGTCATTCCAGAACTCAGTGCCTGTGAACAGTCTCCTTTGAGGACCACAGGACTGAAAGGACAGTTTATAATCTTGCATTTGTTGGTGGCTGTAAGCAAGACGTTATAGCTCCAAAGGTGGAACTTGATATTCAATAATATTTCTTTTCTCTTACCCAACATGTTGCGACGGAGAAAGCTCCCCTGCATTGATCTGGAGGATGGGCACACCTGCCTTGAATTTCCCTTGGCAAGTGGTACTGTTTTGACCCACACCTCAGCACACTTGTCAATCATACATGTGTGCTGGGGCATTCTGACTATGTGATCAAGAGGGCATCCCATTTTTAGGAGATTGACGTCTGTCATCTGTCCTGGCTGTACAGGGCTGATTGTGGGTCAGCCAAATGATTATAGTGCAGGGCAAGCCTTTTTCCCAGTCTCCATAACCAGGTCTTTCACCTCTGCATAATAGGAATAGATGTTGCAGGTACTATAGATGTGTAAAGGTTGCGCGTTCTCGCGTTGCCTACATGTGAAGATTGCATGTTGCAAGCGAGGCAGTGGATGCGGCTACAGCCACAATGGGTGGCATTTTATATCAGGCATTACCTGTATGGTATATTCAACAACAGTCTAACAGCAGTAGCTCTTAGGCTCGCAGTGTGAAGTATAGATAAGCAGCAAAAGATCAAGCCAAACACAAAAAATCTAAATCCAGTAGAGCAAGCCAAAGAGCAAAAAGAGTCTAATTCAGAGTCCAGGTTGAAAAAAGGATTAAAAAATAGTTTGTTCTTAATCCATGGCTGTATTTAACATATGAACATGCATATGAAGGGCACCCATGTACTCTGTATGGCACCTAAGATCAATGCTTGGATGGAGAGCCATACATCAGATATATTATGCGGGGCTTCCTCCCTAGAATACATTTGAGGTATCTCAGTGGCGGCTGGTGAGATTTGAAGGCAGTGAGGCGTGGAGGTCTGGGTTGAGTGCCCGGTGGTGCTAGGAGGGAGGGGGTGGGGGCTCGGTAGGGTTTTCCCCTGACATTTTTTTGAAGGAAGGAGTGAGTTGGGGGTGGGTTTTCAAGCGAATATTTGGGAGGGCAGGAAGGTTGAGAAAACAATTGTAGTGTGATTGTGACATCCATGGGGACATGTCGTGTGATGGTGAAGTTTGTGGGTTTTGGGGGGTGGTGGCCATCAATCAATCAATCAATCACGGCATTTATAGAGCGCGCTACTCACCCGGGAGGGTCTCAAGGCGTTGGGGGGGGTAGGTTACTGCTCGAACAGCCAGGTCTTGAGCTGCTTCCTGAAGGAGAGATGGTCCTGGGTTCGCCGAAGGTGGGTGGGGAGGGAGTTCCAGGTCTTGGCTGCCAGGTAGGAGAAGGATCTTCCTCCGGCGGTGGCTCTGCGGATGCGTGGTACGGTGGCGAGGGCGTGGCTGGTTGATCGTAGCTGGTGGGTGGGCGTGTAGAAGGTCATGCGGTCGTTGAGGTACTTGGGGCCCAGGTCGTGGAGAGCCTTGTGTGCGTGGGTGAGGAGTCTGAACGTGATTCTCTTGCTGACGGGGAGCCAGTGCAGGGCTTTTAGGTGTCCGGTGATGTGGCTGTGTCGGGGGATGTCCAGGATGAGTCGTGCGGAGGCGTTCTGTATGCGCTGGAGTCTTTTTTGAAGTTTGGCTGTGGTTCCGGCGTAGAGGGTGTTCCCATAGTCCAGTCGGCTGGTGACGAGTGCCTGGGTGACGGTCTTCCAGGTTTCAGTGGGGATCCATCTGAAGATCTTGCGGAGCATGCGCAGGGTGTTGAAGCACGAAGATGAGACGGCGTTGACTTGTCTGGTCATCGACAGGGAGGAGTCCAGGATGAAGCCCAGGTTGCGTGCGTGGTCCGTTGGCTTGGGAGCGGTGCCCAGGGCCGGGGGCCACCATGAGTCGTCCCAGGCAGAGGGTGATGATCCCAGGTTGAGGACTTCCGTCTTGTCTGAGTTCAGTTTAAGGCGGCTGTTCCTCATCCAGTCGGCGACGTCTTTCCTCCCGTCGTGTAGGTTGGCTCTGGCGGTGGTTGGGTCGTTGGTGAGGGAGAGGATCAGCTGGGTGTCGTCGGCGTAGGAAATGATGTTGAGGTTGTGTTGGCGTGCGATGGCTGCGAGGGGGCTCATGTAGACGTTGAAGAGGGTTGGACTGAGTGAAGATCCTTGTGGAACGCCGCAGATGACTTCGGTGGCCTCGGATCTGAACGGGGGGGAGACGGACTCTCTGGGTTCTTCCGGCGAGGAACGAGATGATCCATTCCAGTGCTTTTTCTCGGATTCCGATGTTGCTGAGTCGCTTTACTAGGGTGCGGTGGCAGACGATGTCGAACGCCGCAGAGAGGTCCAAGAGGATGAGGGCTGCTGTTTCCCCGTTGTCGGTTAGGGTTCTGATGTCGTCGGTGGCTGCGATTAGGGCGGTCTCGGTGCTGTGGTTGGCCCGAAACCCGGACTGCGAGGGGTAGAGGGATCCATTCGTCTCGAGGAAGGCGGCAAGCTGTCTGTTGACGGTCTTCTCGATGACTTTGGCCGGAAATGGAAGGAGCGAGATGGGACGGTAGTTCTTGAGGTCGGTGGGGTCCACCGTTGGTTTCTTCAGGAGGGCGGTAAGCTTGGCGTGCTTCCAGCTCTCCGGGAAGGTGGCGGTGTGGAAGGAGGAATTGATGATGTCCCGGAGATGGGGTGCGATGATGGCGTTGGCTTTGTTGAAGACGTGGTGTGGGTAGAGGTTGGTTGGTGATCCGGAGTGGATGGAGTTCATTGTGCGGGTGGTGTCTTCGGTGTTGATCGGGGTCCAGTTGCAGAGGGTGGTGGTGGCGGGCGTTGGTTCGGCGGTGGGGTGCGTGGTCTGTGCGTCGAAGATGTTATGTATGTCGGTGATCTTGCGGTGGGAGAACGTGGCGAGTGAGTTGCAGAGGTCTTGCGAGGGGGTGATGTTGTTGTTTCCGGCGCTGGGGTTGGAGAACTCTTTGACGATGCTGAAAAGTTCCTTGCTGTCGTGGGCGTTGTTGTCCAGTCGTTCTTTGAGTGCCGACTTCTTGGTGGCGCGGATCAGCTGGTGGTGTTTGCAGGTGGCGTGCTTGAGGGCGGTCCTATTGTCTGTGGTCTGGTCGAGCCGCCAGGCTTTCTCGAGAGTGCGGCAGTTCTTCTTGGATTCCTTGAGTACGTTCGTGAACCAAGGGGTTTTCTTGCTGCTGGGTCTGCTGGGAGGGTTTTTTAGTGGTGCGAGGTCATCGGCGCAGGCAGTCAGCCACTTGGCGAGGTTGCTGGCTGCTTCGTTTGGGTCTGTTGTGTTGGTGGGTGTGTTCTGGCTGAGGGAGGCGGTGAGCTGCTCGGCGGTGATCTTGCTCCAGCTCCGGCGGGGAACCTGTTGCGGGTGGTGGTGGGTCGCAGTCTTTCTGAAGCTGAAGTGGACGCAGCTGTGGTCGGTCCAGTGGAGTCCGGTGGCGTGGCTGAAGGAGATGTGCTTGCTGGAAGAGAAGACGGGGTCAAGCGTGTGGCCGGCGTAGTGGGTGGGAGTGTTCACCAGTTGCTTGAGTCCGAGGTTGGCGAGGTTGTCCAGCAGGGCGGTGGTGTTTCTGTCGTTGTTATTCTCCAGGTGGAAGTTGAGGTCCCCTAGGAGGATGTAATCGGCGGAGGGCAGGGCGTGCGGGCTGATGAAGTCTGCGATGTCTTAGCTGAATAGTGTGCGTGGTCCCGGGGGTCTGTAGATGAGGGTGCCTCGGAGGGTGGTCTTGGGGTCAGTGTGCATCTGGAAGTGTAGGTGTTCGGCGGCGGTGAAGGTATCGTCGGAGTTAGTCGAGATGCGGATGGTGTTCTTGTGTTCGATGGCGATGCCTCCTCCCGTCTGGTTGACGCGGTCCTTCCGGGTGATCTTGTATCCGTCCGGGATGGCTATGGCGATGTCGGGCGCTGAGGAGGCGTTCATCCAGGTTTCGGTGAGGAAGGCGACGTCCGGTGCTGTTGCGTCGAGCAGGTCCCAGAGTTCCACGGCGTGCCTGTGGACGGAGAGGGTGTTCAACAGGATGCACTTCAGGTGGTTGCTGCTGGTGCTCGACTTGGCGAGGGTGGTGCAGGTCCGGGGGCAGGTGAATCGGCAGGCTTGGCAGGTGAAGGGTCCGTGGGTGCGTCTCGGGGTGGCTCGGTAGCAGGCAGGGTTCCGGTCGGCATTTAGTGCGGTGAGGGCGGCGGCGTCGTAGGTCCGTCGAGTAGTCTTGCATCGGTGGGAGCCAGGGGTCCTGGCGCTGGGCGCTGTCCAGGCGCGGACGGGCGCAGACGGGCTTACCTTTGGCGCACCTTCGGCACTCCGTCGGTGCTCCCGCTGTGCGCGTCCGCTGCGCGGTCGCTCAGGGGGCGTCATAAGTAAGGAGCCGGGAGGGAGGAGCAGCTGGGTGGCGGGAGCGGGCGGCGAATGGAATCACGGGGGGGCGGAGCCGCAGGGAGGCAGCGGCGGGAAATCCAAGAAGCAGCGGGCAGCGGGATAGTCCCAGGAGCAGCGGGCAGCGAGCAAAGGAATCTGCAGGCAGGAGGCGACAAGGCAGGCAGGAGCGGCAGCAGTGAGTGGGGCAACCAAGCCCTGTGGAGGGCTGAGCGGTCATCTGTGTTTCGCCAGTTTCACTGATCATTTAGGTGTACACACTTCATGTTCTGGCAGCCAGGCGTTGATGTTGGACAAGGATGCACAGCATTGGGGTCGGGCTGGCGAACACACAATAGGTGAGCTCCAGCACTGCAGCACATGAGCGGCGGGATGGAAGCGGCTCTGACCCCGAGATGGCAAGTGGGCCGACCCACATGATTGAATGCAAATTTGAACTTGTTGGGACAGAGTGGACACGGTGACGGTGTAGCTATGGTTTTGCAGGCTTGGGGTGAATATTGTTAGCCAGTTTCACTTTGACACATTCGGCAACGGAGCATTGGGTGGGAGGACCGGATACATGCACAACATCGTGGTCGTCTGGTCAGATTGGTGAACAGAGAGGATGAATGGGGCAAGTTTGAACTTGTGTGCATTGGAGACATGCAGTGGTGATGTGGCTGTGAATTTGCAGTGCTATACTGCATGCATTTGTCTTTTGTGGTTAGTGTTTGCGGTGGTGTCAGGGAGCAAGTGCACAACAGTGAGCACCAGCCCGGAACGTTTGGCTGGCAGTAGCGGAACGCAGGTCAATCAGGCCTGCATTTGACGGTGCTACGGCTCCTGTGATCTTGTGGAGAGTTTTATGCCCATTGTATGGCAGATTCGCTGCATTCCGGCGACAAAAACATTGATGTGGGCGGGACAGATGCACGCACGGACAGCATCAGGGTCAGACTGGCAAACACACAGTAGATTGGCTCAACCTGAGCATGTCGGACACCAAAATAGAATTGCACTGGCCTGTTGTCGCACCCCAGCCTGTCAGTAGTCTTCTGCAGTGCTGTGCTGTCACTGCGGCCGATGCCGGTGTCCATCCCGAGCAATGCACAGCCAGCAGCGCATGGAGAGCAGCGCACCTGCTGTGGGCCGATCAGTCCTGGTGCCGGAGTCAGTGCTGCACGGTGGTCGGCGGGCTCTTCTGCAGCCCACTCCCTCAGCTCCCATTGTCCACTCAGGAGGTCTGAAACTAGCTCGAAGGCAAGGGAGTTGCTCGGTTGTTGCCACCCACTGCTCTGTCTTGAGGGGGGCTGGCCCTGCCCGTTGCCACTCATTTCAGTGGCACGCTGCTGAAGTCGCCTAGGCCGCAGCGTAGGTGCACCATTTGAAACCAGCCATTTTCTGCTTTCTCTGGTCACTCCCTTCAGGATGACATCACTCTTCTCGCATGTGCTTCCAGGGCGAGCAATAGTCCTCACCCCGGCCAGCATATGCGCAGGAGGTCTCTGACCTGTGACCTGGTTCCTTCCTAGATAAAAGAAAACAGAATTTGATTTGTGTTTGCCGCGGGGCAGTGAGCACTTCATTTGAGGCTGCTGCATTGCATGTGGTGTCTCTCATGTCTCTTCCCCGATCCTCATCTTGAGGCTAGTGGGGCAACTCCCCTTTCGCCCCTATGCACAAGCCGCCACTGAGGTATCTACTTCCATAAGTGAGACAGGGAAGTGTCACTGAAATTAGGGAAGGATACACAAGGTCCCCATGCGGCTAAGGAGTTCCCCCTTCTAGTTCCTGGGCTATTGTTAGCAACACCCCTCCCCCACAGGTTAACATGCAGTTAGGTTGGGAAGCCTCCGTTGTATTTGTGCTGTTAATATGGGTTGTTCCTAAGAGGACATTCCCAGCTCCCCTGCCTTCCTGCTCACACTTGTAACAAAGTCTATGGCTGGTGCAGCCTGCAAAAAACTCACAAAGGTGGAGAACAGTACAGACCTGGACCCAGAAGTGAACTGCTGGAATATACATGTTCTGTCTGCATCTTGGGTTTAAAGAAGAGGAAGAAACTACAAGTCAGTGTGACAAGGTTTCTTGACTGAAAGTCTGTGGTCCCACACTAGTGGTGATAAAGAGATTTCTTTGAGCTTTAGGGTTGGGGTACTTATTGTCAACTCCCCTTTCCAGGTAAACAGCCATTAACCTTGTGAAGACTTGCTGAACTTGCCAGCTTGAGTTGCCTGCATCCTTCTTGGAGGGAGAGAACTGATCAATTCCCAGGAATGATGTTGTAGGTGCACTTGATTTGAGGAACCTGAGGCTGCGAGGGGCTGACACCAATGCTACTAAAAAGGGTGCATTGAGAGGCTGCTATTGTGTTTCAGGTTTCGTAATGTGCCTCAATTGTGAAGAGTACATAGATACCTGTGAATGAGGGTGTCCTAGAATTCATCTGTAAGAGAATTTTACTCTAAGAGATAGCACCTTGGAGGACTGAAGCATTGAGGAAACTTCGACCATCAACATGATTGAATGTTCAATAATCTCTGAGTGCTGAGAGAAGCATAATGCTTGAAGCAGTGTCATTGCTAAGACTTGGAAGTGCACATATTCTTGTTCTCAGTGGGATCAGAAAGTGGGCCGAAGGAAGATGAAGTGGCAAGTTCTCCGAACTTCACCTTTGGGACAAAGAATATTATTGCGACTTTGTTCCCCAAGGGGAGATAAGAGTGTACACATTAAAGTACTGGCTGAGCATTGATATATTACTTCTTACTTGATGACTGAGTCTGTAACCCCTGACCATCTCATGGGGTAAGCACGAAGTACCATGATTTCTTTTTGTGTGTGTGTGTGTATATATATATATATATATAAATATATCACCTACTGGCTTTGGCCAGTAGGCAATAATAGTTAAGACTTAGTTTCAATAGGAAAAGAGCTTTTTGAATTGCCTATATCTTTTGCACCAGTTGACGAATCTTCACAAAATTTTCCAACAACAGTGAGCATGGAACTAAAGTTCAAACCTGGGAATGAATTCATAAATATGCAGGGAGGGGCCGCATGGGCACCCCCCCTCCCCAGGTGTCCACCACATCCATGGGCCAAATACAATTTAAAAACCTGGCAGGGGGGGGGCTCTGTCACCTTTCCGGGCCATATACTGCCCAGGGAAAACCACCTCCAAGGGGGCTGTAGGACTGTCAAAATGATATTGCCTGCTGGGAGCTCAGTTTTCATTTGTTTCCCTGCCCGCCGTCATGCAGGCATGAAAACAGATGAAAGATTGCTCTCACATGCAGGGAGCTGAATATGCAGGGAGCGCATATTTAGCAGCTCCCTGCGTGCGGAAGCAATTTCAGCCCACAAAGGAGCCTAGGAGCTTGCTGGGACCTCCGGGAAATTAAGGCTTCCACTACGGTCCCCATCAAAGCACACTGTGTGGGGCCAGGGTACCCAGGTAGGCGTTGCCGAGCCCTGGGATTGTGTGGCCCCTATCGAATTTTGGTCTAGCACTATCAGAAAGAAACAAACAGGAAAAGGCAAAACAAAAGGCAGAAAAACAAGCAGAAAAAGGCAAAATGGAAGGCAGAAAAATTAGCAGAAAAGGCAAAACAGAGTAGGAGGGCAACACAGAGCACAGAAAAGGAAAAACAGAGGGCAAGCAGAGAAGACAAAAAAAGGGCAGAAAAACTAACAAAAAAAGGCAAAACAGCAGAAAAACTGCCAGAAAGGACAAAACAGAGTAGGAGAGAGCAAAACAGAGAGCAGAAAAGGCAAAACGGAGGGTAGAAAAACAAGAAGAAAAAGGCAAAACAAGGGGCAGAAAAATGAGCAGAAAAGGCAAAACAGAGCAAGAAACAAACAGAGGGAAGCAGGTAGACAGGCAGCAGAGGGTAAGGGAGTGTTTGCAGGCTGGAAAGGAGAACTACCTCAGGGTAGATGGCATGAAGACCTACTTAATGGGGTCACCATGTGGCTTCCATTAAGTATGTCCTGGGGAAAGTGCAGGGTGTTGGAAGATGGGAGGAGGGACATGGCGGTAAGAGGGAAGAAAAGAGCAGAAAATGGCAAAACAGGGCAGAAGAGCGAGCAGAAAAAGGCAAATCCGCAGACAAACGAGTAGAAAAGGCAAAAACAGAGCAGGAGAGGGCAAATCAGAGGGCATAAAAGGCAAAACGGAGGGTAGACAAACAAAGCAAAAAAGGCAAAACGGAGGGCAGAAAAATGAGCAGGTCAAGTCAAAACAGAAGGCAGAAAAAGGAGCAGAGAAGGCAAAAACAGAGGGCAGAAAAACAAACAGAAAAGGCAAAACAGGGCAGAAGAGGGGAAAACAGAGGGCAGCAAAACGAACAGAAAAGGCAAAATGGACAGCAGAAAAATGAGCAGGAGAGGCAAAACAGAGGGAAGAAAACAAAACAGAAAAAGGCAAAAAATAGGGCAGAAAAACAAGCAGAAAGTCTAAACAGGGCAAAACATAGGGCAGAAAAATAAGCGGAAAAGGCAAAATGAAGGGCAGAAACATTAGCAGAAAAGGCAAAATAGAGGGAAGAAAATTGAGCAGAAAAGGCAAAACAGAGTGCACACAAACAACCAGGAGAAGCAAAACAGAGGGCAGAAAAAGGAGCAGAAAAGGCAAAACAGAGCAAGAAACAAGCAGAGGAGGGACAAACAGAGGGCAGCAGGTAGACAGGCAGCAGAGGGTAACGGACTGCTGGAAAGCCGGATAGGAAAACAGTCACAGGGGGAGCTGGCGCAAGGACTTGCTCCATGGGGTCACCATGGGGCCTCCATTAAGTTGGTCTGGGGGTGGCGGAGCAATGAGGTGAAAGGAGGAAAATGGAGGGAGGAGGGAAACAGCATGAAGAGGGGAGAAACAAGCAGAAAAAGCAAAACAGTGGGAAGAAAACCAAGCAGAAAAAGGCAAAATAGAGGGTAGAAAAACAAGCAGATAAGGCAAAGCAGAGGGCAGAAAAACGAGCAGAATAGACAAAACAAAGGGCAGAAATACAAGCAGAAAAGGCAAAACAGAGCAAGAAATAAGCAGAGGAGGCACACACAGAGGACAGGATGTAGACATGCAGCAGAAGGTAGTGGACTGTGGGCAAGCTGGACAGCAGAACTGTGATGAGTGGGTTACTTTTTGTCCTTACCTAGTTAGAGCAAAGTTCATTGTTCTCCCTTTAAATGACTTTGGGCCAGATGTACGATCTTTCCAATTTGCGAGTCACAAATTGGGTCGTTTTGCGACTCGCAAATTGGAATTTACAACAGTGTCTCAAATACTGTTTACGATTCGTAATAGGGTCGTAAATTGCCTGCCTCATTATTATTCATGAGTCAGGCACAATTTGCGACCCCATTGGGAATGGCAAGCACTCCCAGGGATGGTGACCTGCTTGGGTCAGCAGACCAACATGTCTGTGACTGCTTTTTCCATAAAGCAGTTTTTTAAAGAAATGCAGCCCATTTTCCTTAAAAGAAAACGGGATGCATTTATAAAAGAAAAATGAAACGCTACTGTTTCATTTTTTAAGAGTAGGCAGTGGTACGTGGGACCATTGCCTGCTCTTAAAAAATATTTTCAATGCCAGTCACAAAGGGGAAGGGGTTCCCTGAGTACCCCTTCCCATTTGTGAGTGGCTTCACACCTATTTGAAATGTGTCGTAAACTGTGAGTGTTTTGCGGCCGCAATTGCGTCCACAAATCTATCTGACATGGAAGGTCGAGTCGCTATTAGGAAGGGACGCACTTGGCACGCCTCTTCCTAATAGCGAGTCGCAAACCCTATTTTGCGAGTGGGTAGTATGTTACCGACTCGCAAAATAGGGTTTGTAAATAGGGCAGACCTATTTTGCGGTCGCAAACGGGTCGATTATCCATTTGCGACTGCATAAAATGGTCATATATCTGGCCCTATGAGTATACACGTGCAAAATCACCTGAAGCTGCACACGTTTGTCCCCGCCGTGTCCACCTTAGTAGTCTGCAATAGTCTTTCCACCTTTTGCCAGGATGATGGGCAGCTTACTAAAAGGCCCCCCAGCGCTTTTCCTGCCAATGTTGTTGCCGCGTTCATGATGCTGAGGAATATGAGGGCATCTCCACCAAACAAAGAAGCACTTACTGCATAAAGTTAAGAGAAAGGCCCCTTGTTTGATGGAGATTTACCTCTTTGTACTCTCACAGTCTTCTTTATTGGAAGATTAATGTTATCAGAAATTTCTGGATAAAGATGCACAATGAACAATCCCATTCCCTAAACACACACAAGGTCACTGATGAAATCTACTCATGTTTCATTACTCAGTTATAGTGTGAAATATGCGCTAGACAATTACCTAAGAAGGTAGCACCTCGTAATTAAGCAGTAGAAAGTACTTCACTTGGGTAGATATTTTGTGCAAAACTGTGGACTTGTGTTGGAAAGTGGGCAGGTCATGTTCCTTTCTGGCCCTCATTTTCATTTCACGAAAATTAAACCTTAACGGGAAGCACTTACAAATATAGACATTGCAGGTGCCCCCGTTGAAGCTCCATGTCTGTAAAGGACAAATGATCCTGACTTCCTGGGCTTGACGAAGGCAATGCAAGTGTGCTTTCTGGGCAATTCCACATTGAATAACAATCGGAAGTCTCTAGTGAAAGTGAATGCATTGTTGATCTATCAGAGCACCACTGTAGTGCCTGTGATGAGTGGGTTCTTTGTTGACCTTTCCTGATGAGAGCAGAGACCACAGTTCTACCTTTGAATCACTATGAGTATGTAAAAGTGCAAAATCATCTGGAGACATCGCCTGTTTTACCTCACCGTGTCCACCTTAGAAGTATGCAACTCACAGACCCACACAACCCTTAACACACCCACTCACATACCCATAAAAGCACTTACAAACTCAATGACAGACCCATACAGCCACTCACACACCTAGAAAATGGATCATACACCCACTCACACCCATACAGCTAATCATACACCCACTTACAGATCCATACAGCCCCTCACACACCCACTCACAGACAAATACAGCCACTCACACACAAACTAACAAACCCATTCAGGCAATCACACACCTACTCACAAACTTTAAATGTTACAGTTAGAAAATATCATTTTTAAAAATGCTCCAAAATTCTCTAATAATAAATCTAAAGATTACAGGGACTTTATAGTTAAAAAATAGGATTAAAAAACATCTGAGATTTACCAAGAAAACTAAAGGTTACAGGGACGTTATAGTTAGGCTCAGATTTCAATCATACAATACCACTGAAATTTGGCAATTACCTGAGCTAACTATTGCTTATGCCCCTGCAATGCACTGCTTATGACCTTATATATTACATCACTCTTGACATGGCCAGTGACATCACTGATGACATCATCCACAGAACCACTCACACATCCACTCAAATACCCACACAACCACTCGTACACCCACTCACACACCCACTTACTCATCCATAGAGCCACTCACATACCCATTCACTCACTCATACAACCACTCACACAACCACTCACTTACCCATACACCTACCCACACAGTCACTCTCCCACTCATACAGTCACTTATACAACCACTCACTCAGCCATACAGCTACTCACACCCCCATGTATTCACCCATATGGATGCTCAAAAGCCCCTTACCCACCCATACAGCCACTCACACAGACATTCCCTTTCCAATGCATTCTCTCACACACCCACTCAATTCACCAAACAGCCACTCTCTCACCCATACAGCGACTTACACATCCAGTCACTCACCCTTACAGCCACTCACAAAGCCACTCAGTCAAACATATAGCCCCTCACACACCCACCCATACAGCCACTCACCCACCCATACAGCCACATACACCTACTCACTCCTCAATACAGCCACTCTCACAGTCACTTTCTCACTCATACAGCTATTCACACACCCACTTATTCATCAATACAGCCACTCACACACCCATACACCCACTCACACACTGATGTACAGTCACACACCCACTCAGATGACATATCTTAGAAACAGTGTCACTCATTAGTACAAATAGAAGAGTAATTTAACTTATGCAGTAGCTTATTATATATCTTTAAGTCTCATATATCTTTAAGTCTCACTGGATGATGCCATATCAGTGATGTCATTTGAGATGACATCAGTGATGTCATCAGTGATTTCACTGACCATGTCATGAGTGATGTGATATCTGAGGTCATATGCAGTGCATTGCGAGGGTGTAAGTTATAGTTATCTCAGGTAACTATAACTGCTGAATTTCACTGGTTTTATATGAGTGAAATCTGAGTCTAACTATAATATCCCTTTAACCTTTGATTTATTCATGGAATATATTATATACACTCAACTGTATTGTGATTTTTGATTCTTGAACAAGGCATAAACTCAACCACTGTAAGTTAAATATGCAGTTTATAAACAATTGTATTTTACACAGCAGGGATTATTGCAGGAGTAGTACTAATAATCCTAGGTGTCTTTGCCTATTTAGGTATAATCTGATGAATTAATATAGCATTAGCATACTATATAATGGTAATTATATTGTGATATTATTTTTGATATAATCTGCCCTGCTATAATGAGTATAATTTGTATTATTAGCAATTATACATGTAAAAGTGGTTGTACACAGTTGTTTCCTTAAAAATACCATCCTCTTACTAAGTTAACTAGTTCTCACATGGTGTGTATATAATGAACACACAACATGGTGGGCATTGATCTGTCTGTTTTTGCAATAAACCTTTTCACAGCATTCCCTCTAGAGTACCAACACTGCTGTTTGTATAGCCACACATGCACTGATACACACACCCATACCCACACATACATATACACACACACATGCACACCCCTCACACCCTCCACACTGTCTTGCGCCTAAGGAGTAGTGAAAATAGCTAAAGTTCCAACCTAAAGTTTTAATATTCATACTCACAGTTAAATGTAGGCAGATCGTGTCAGCTGTGAACAATGTTGATAGGTGGCATAATATTGCTCCAGGGCAGCACCGAAGGAGAACTTCCATTTTTATAGCATTCCTATTTTCCACTGGCGTGCTACCTAATCCATTCTCTACATACAGACAGAGTCACACATCAGTAAGTATGGTGCGGCACAATGATGATCATGAGTCCTTATGAGATTATCTAGATTTGTTTCTGGCACCAGGCACAACCCTCTCTGGTTTTCGTCCGCTGCTCACCTAGAATCTAGTGACTGCAACCAGGCTTGTTTTTTCCTGTAATCTGGGCAGTTCAGCCATTTGGATTGGTCTGTGAAGATATCACATCCTGAAAAGGCTCGCATGAGATAAGGAACTTCAGAAAACGTCTTAATTTAAGAAAACTCTCCTGGCTCAGACCTGTCAAATTCTACTCTGTTTATTGTAATGTTTATTGTACACAAATAAAAGATTAACATACAGTATGGTGAGAACCAAATTTGAAGTAATTTTTGAGGAGGAGAAAATTGAATTAGTTATTAAAGAGCTTCACAAGGGAAGATCTCTGGGTCCAAATATGATCTCACCCAATATTTATACTGCATCTAGAATAGTGGACAACAACTCTAGTAATAATCTTTCACAAGTTTTCTGCCACAGGAAAACGCCTTAGTTCCTGGGAGAGCAGTCAAAATGTTCCACTGTACAAGGGCCAGATGACAATCCTAAAATAATATAGACCTATCAGTCTTATTGACACTGACAGTAAAATCTTGCTCAAATTTTGCTCAACGTTTTTGCTGATTGGTTTTAAGAAGTGAACATGCTTCCTACAATCCAAGGTGGCTTGAACGTGAGCCTCTCAACAGTAGAGGAGTTTTTTGTATTTTTGAATACTATCCACAAACATAATACATCGAAAAGGTGCCACTATGTCGCATTCTCGGACTTCACTTCAGCTTTCGACTTAGTACCATTGCAACAATTATGGAGTAAGCTCTCACTGTTAGCTATTGACCCTGCTCCATCACAGTGGACAACTAAGCCAACAGACAGTTTGGCATTAACTGTGGGGTCTAAAAGACTTTTCTTTTGGCCCGGGTATTGTTCTCAGGGGGATGGTCACCAGGCATTGTGGCCCACGAATCTATGACATAATATCAACAGACATAATATAGACATACAAAAAAATCGAAGCAAAAATATCGACATCAAAAATATCGAAGTTCTATCTACATAAAGGTAAGTAAAAAAAGATCGGAAAAAAATATCGTAGTACAAAAATATAGAAGTCAAAAATATTGTTTTTTTAAATGTATTAATAATAATGTAAAAATAATTCAAAAATACATATAATTTTGCAAATTATAGATATAAACATTAAAACATATTTAAAAAATAATAACTAATACATATACATTTAAAATAAATTAAAAACTCTACATATAAATTAATATATATACTTACTCTACATATTGCATCAGTAGTGAAAGCGTTGGATAGCGTAGGGGTAAAAATGACTATTCCCACTCCAGAGGGTGCAACAGTAGGGAGAGCGCTGGATAGCGTAGGGGTAAAAATTACTATTCCCACTCTAGAGGGTGCAACAGTAGGGAAAGCCTTGGATAGTGTAGGGGAAAAATATTACTATTCCCACTCCAAAGGGTGCAACAGTAGGGAAAGCGTTGGATAGCGTAGGGGTAAAAATTACTATTCCCACTCCATAGGAAGCAACAGTAGGGAAAGCGTTGGATAGTGTAGGGATACAAATTACTATTCCCACTCCAGAGGGTGCAACAGTAGGGAAAGCGTTGGATAGCGTAGAGGAAAAAAATACTATTCCCCCTCCAAAGGGTGCAACAGTAGGGAAAGCGTTGGATAGCGTAGGGGTAAAAATTACTATTCCCACTCCAGAGGGTGCAACAGTAGGGAAAGCGTTGGATAGCGTAGGGGTAAAAATTACTATTCCCACTCCAGAGGGTGCAACAGTAGGTAAAGCGTTGGATACGTAGGGGTAAAAATTACTATTCCCACTCCAGAGGGTGCAACAGTAGGGAAAGCATTGGATAGCGTAGGGGTAAAAATTACTATTCCCACTCCAAAGGGTGCAATAGTAGGGAAGCATTGGATAGCGTAAGGGTAAAAATTACTATGCCCATTCCGGAGGGTGCAACAGTAGGGAAGCGTTGGATAGCGTAGGGGTAAAAATTACTATTCCCACTCCAAAGGGTGCAACTGTAGGGAAAGCATTGGATAGCAATAGTAGCAAAAGCGCAGAATAGCGTAAGCATTATATTAACATACTTATCAATTAGATAATTTTTTTAACAAAAAAAAGATATAATATTTTATTTACGAAAATATATTACTAAATACCAAATATTTATAATTAATATTTACATAAATAACAAAAAATTACTTTCCACGCTACTCCCCCTTTAACACACAACACATACAAAAAACACAATTAATATAAATATCATTTAATCAATTTATAACAATTAATATTATTAAATTGATGTAATTATAAATTACATCAATCACCAATTCATAATTAATTAACAAAATATTTACAAGAATAAACAACATTTATTAATAAATTATTTATAATTAATATTATAAAATAATTTAAAAAACACTAATTAACAATTAATTAATTAACAATTAATTAATAATAAATACCAATAAATAAATACAATCTCTTTAATTAATGTAATTTAATTATTTCACACCCTATTCCCCTATAAACACACAACCCACTACACATAAATAAGACTAGGAATTATTCCACTGCCCTCAGAATCCTCCAAGCAGACTCAAATACAACCCTAGCCTGCGTGGTGGCCACATTTTTAAGCTGGGCCTGGTTCATAGTTTTATGATGAATAAATTTAACTATTAATTGTATATCTCTTCAGCAAAGCTCTTTGGTTTAATAAATGTGTATCTTTTTATTGTAATAATGATTATCAATGTGATTCTCTTTTTACCTATATTTATTATGTACTGTGTTTTTAAATGTAATGCTTTTAAGATATTTTATATTGAATAAAGCTTTGTTGAAACATAAATAAATCACATAAAAATGTAATTATCATTTAATTACTTAATAATAATTAATTACCAATTAATTATTAATTAACAATAACAAAACATACAAAAAATTACTACATTAACTCTAATTAATTTAATTAACAAATTAATAATAATTAATTACCAATTAATTATTATTTATCAATTAATTATTAATCAATAATAATAAAAAACATAATAATTAATTAATTATAATTAAATTACTTCCCACCCTATTCCCCTATAAACCCACAACCCGCTCTGATACTAAACCGCAAAATGTAAACAAAATTACTAATTTCTAAACATACATTAAAAACATGTTTAACAAACATATAAAATAAATATTAAAATACATAACACTAAACAAAATTTCGATATTAGTAACATACATACCTTAAAATCGATATTCTGTCCATCGATATTATTGCACATCGATATTCTATACCATTGAAATTAAAACATCGATATTATTGTATATCAATATTTAAATTTCGATATTTTGTCTCCTTACCGTGGCCCACCTCACAACATTAGTTTGGCAGCCTACGGAGGAGGGATGGCATTATGTAAGGTAACAAAATATTACTTTACAATGCAAAGGGTAAAATAACGATATAGGGCCCGATTCACAGAACTAACTTAAGACAAAATCCTAAACTTACTACTTTTGGTATTCACAGAAGGCATTTGGTAGTCTTAAATTAGGATGTTGTCTTAAATTAGGATTTTGTCTTAAAGTAGGATTTTGTCCTAAATTAGGATTTTGTCTTAAATTAGGATTTTGTCCTAAATTTGAATTTTGTTTTTATTTAGGATTTTGTCTTAAGTTAGGATTTTGTCCTAAATTAGGATTTTGTCCTAAATTTGGATTTCGTCTTAAATTAAGATTTTGTTTTAAGTTAAACTTAAGTTTAACTTAAGTTTGTCTTAAATTTAACTTAAGCCAAAATACTAATTTAAGACAAAATCGTATTTCAACAAGCTGCCAGTCTCTGTACATTTAAAGTAAACTGAAAAAAGTCAAAATTGATGTGTATGCAAATGAATTGAAAATGAATTGAAATTGAGGCAATTGTGTTATCTGAAAGATAAAGTCATGATATCAATCAAAGTTGTATTTATTGTCTATAGGAAGAGCATACATGTGGTTCATAATATATTTTTAAGATTTTACATTTAATTTTGTACACATTACTTATAAAAAATATTTTCTATGCAAAAAAGATAAAATAATACCAATGAAAAAATAATAAAATATTTAAATCTGTTATGTAGTAGCATTTGTATCTTGATTATTTAAATTTTTTGATTGTTTAAAATTAACATGCTAATTTAATGTAAAATACACTGTGCCCGATGTTCCTGTTTTCCAAATAAGTATTTTCCCTGTCAGGGTTGTGTATCCTATCTTCAGGCCCCGTTTGTTTTCCAAAAATAGTAACCACAGTGCTTTCCATAATTGAAAATAAACCAGAGCAACTGCGAGTTTGGCAGACCCGAGCACACCAGATTTAGGCTCTGCCAAACTCTGAATGAGGCCCAGAGTTTTCTGCCTTTCTTTCTAGCTTGCTCGTGAGTGCTTTATGGCCTGTTATCTCACAGCAGTTAAGTTCTACTCACAGGGCAAACTTGAACAAACAAGAGCTGAGCCACACTGAGCCCTGTAATACATTACTGTGCCTTCAAGATCTATAAAGTCACATATTCATGGGCTCCTTGTAGAAGATGCAGCAGGTTTTTCCAGACTCCCAGGAAATAGTAATCCCTTCTAGACGGAATGACGCCAGTGCCTACCAGTGGCGTAACAAGGGTCACATGGGCCAAAATGCAAGAAACAAAAAAAGGTTCACCTGCACCTTGGTTTATGTTACATTATGCTATCAGAATTTGAGTGGCACGCTAATTACCCAGGAGTGTGTCCAGGTGCCCTAGGGGGAGACAGCAGTGCTGTCTACAAGAGCATTATTTGAAAAGCCAGGTTTTCACTTTCCTTCTGCATTCAAGGATGGAGCTGACAGCTTTGATGGGGAGAGGGAGGTTGTTCCAGGTTTTGGGGGTAATGTGGGAGAAGGTGTGGCCTCCCAATTTCCTGTGCTGGATGCAGGGGATGTGGACGAGAAGCCCTCCAGTCGATTTGAGGTTCCTTTTAGGGATGGGAAGTCGATGCGGTTTTTGAGGTATGCACGGCCTAAGTTGTGGAGTGTTCTGTAGGTGAGGAAGAGGAGTTTGAAGGCGGCTTGTTTCTGGATGGAGAGTTAGTGGATGTCTCTGAGGTATCTGGAGATATGTGCTCATGGGGAGGTTGAGTGTTTGAAACCACTTGAAGTCTAGCAGTGAGCTTGGCAATAATGCCTATGTGGAGAGAGTCGCCATAGTATAGTCTGCTGGTGTTGAGTTCTTGTGTGACTGACATGCAGATGTTCAGTGGGAGTCATTTGACGATTTCCCTGAGCACTTTCAAGGTGTGGAAGCACGTTGTTGCCAACTTGTTGACTTGGCTAGTCATAGAGATTTGGCTGTTGATTAGGATACTCAGGTTCCTGGCTACTTTAGTTAGGGTGGGTGCAGGTGCTAAGGTGCTGGGCCACCAGGCTGTGGTCCATACAGTGGTGTGCTTGCCGAACAGCACCACTTCAGTTTTGTCAACGTTTAGCTTGAGACAGCTTCTTTTCATCCAGTCTGTTTTGTCAGACATGCATGTTAGAAAGTTGGTTATATGGTTGGTGTGTCTTCTGAGAGGTAGAGTATGAGTTCTGTGTCATTGATGATGCTGAGGCTTTGTGACCGTACCATGGGGGCAAGAAGAATCATATAGACAATGCAGAGAGTGAGGCTCAAAGAGGTGCCCTATGGAAAGCCACAGACCAGTTTGGTGGTGTGTTATTGGATGGGGGTGAGACTGAGCATGTGAGGGCCTCCAGTGATGAAAAAGTGGGTGGGGCCCTGCCTTCCAGCCTAGTGAAGTCTCTGGATAAGAATAGGGTGGGATACATGTAGAAGGCTGCTGCAAAGAGGTCCAGGAGGATGAGGGCTGCTGTGTTTGTTGTCTGTAATAGGAGCCTCTTGTCTGTGCCTGTGGTGCTGTGCTTGGCACTGTATCCCAACTAAGAAGCGTCGTAGAGGAGGTTGGTCTCAAGATAGTGAGCGAGGAGAGTGTTGACTAGATGTTCCAGGTCTTTAGAAGGGTATGTTAGAAGAGAGATGGGCCAAAAGCTAGCTGTGATCCTCCGATCTGCTAAAGGTTTTTTGAGGAGTGGTAGTTTAGTGGCATGTTTCCAGTTGTCTGGGAATGCTGTGGTTGGGAGAGAAAGGTTGAGTATTGAGGTGCATGCTGATCTGGTCTCTGTTATGGATGGGTTGTTTCTTTATGCAGAGTAACTTTGAATAAAGAACCATTTCAGCATACTTTTTGGAGGCGCTTGTGCTTCTTTACACTCTGCCACTGGCTTCATGAGTAAGGTACTATCATCGTTCCATGTGCTTGAAGTGGCGTTTAATTAACCAGAGGTCTTCAGTGTACCAGCTGGCATGGGGCATGGTCTGGAGTTTGATGTTGCTTTATATCTGGGTCAAGACATCCACGCAGGTGGTTATCCAGTAAAAGCTGAAGACAGTGTCGGTGATACTGGTGGCTTAAGGGGCGCTGCGAGTGAGAAGTTTGGAGATCCAATTGTGATCTGTGATCTTCTTCCATTGCCACCAGGATGCCCAGATCTTGGCTGGTTTAACCTGTTTAAGAAGGTTGATGTTGAATTTGTTGAGGTAGTATTAGTTCCAGGTCAGAGCAGTCGAGGTGTCCACAGTGATTTTGAGGATGTTGATGAGGATGGGATGGAGGAGGTGTCCCGCAATGTGGGTACGGCCGTTGACTCATTATCTAAAGCCCAGCATCCTATGGTCATCTAAGAGGTTGACAGAGTGTCCAACTGGTCCTCTAGGTGAAAGATTAGGTCGCCAAGCAGTATGAAGGCAATGGATTCTTGGTTTGGTACTAAAATCCATATTTCTAGAGCTGTAGGCCCCTCACACCCCTATACCTGAGAATCACTGCACCTACTGAAATAGGGTAGCTATAGGTCTCCGAAGTTCTTATTCTACTTTTCTTTTCCTCTTACTCCTTGCCCCTATCTTTCTCTCATGCTCATCCTCCATTCATGCTCCCCTCACTACCCCTTCCTCTGTCTCTCTTTGCTTCCTGTCTCTTACTTATTCGTACCACCGTCTTCCATTTCTCTCACTGCGCTCCCCTTTAACGCTTTCCTCTTTCTCTTTTCCCAATTCTCTTGTATCTTTTCTGTTACCCGAGTCCCTACACTTCTATGTCCTGACACCCCATTCAATTGCCTGTTCTTCCTATCTCCTTCCTCTCTTTCTCTCATCACTATATTTTGTTTTCACTTCCCCTAGGTGGAGAAGTGTGGCTCACTGGTTAGAGGCGGCAGACCCTGAAGCAGAGGTCAGACCTGGGACCAGGGTTCAATTCCCGACGCGGCAGGGTCTTGAGCCCAAATATCCATGGACACGATAATTCTCGTTTCGGTGCCTACTCGAGTCACAGGCTCACACTCTGCAGCTCTGGGCATTAGCTTGCTTAATCTCCACTACAGCCCCCCCGCGGCGGGATGCCTGGCTTTCACCTTGGGGATGCCCAGTACGGGTATCTCACAGGGAAAAACCAGGACGGGTTCCCAAGGCAAGCGCTGAGATGCCTACGGGTAATCGAGCGCTATATAAGAACGCATAATAGTAATAATAATAGCTCCTTGCCATCGCTTTCTCTCTTTTTTCTCTGACATTCTTTGTTTGCCCCTGCCTCCTTTCTCTTACTCTTCCTTATCCCCTTTTCTTCATCCTTACTTAATTCTCCCTTTTTTCCCTTTTCCTCTCCCTTCTATTTTTCACGCTTCACTTTTCTTTCATTTCCATGGGTGTCATCTAGGGGTCACCAGGGGTGGAGCTGAAACCCTTGGCTTGCCTCTTGTGACCCCTGACACTGCCTTTGAGACCCTTGGCATGAGAGATCACAAAGTCAGTGACAGGAACTGAAGGAAAATGGGGATGACATGAGCCCTGTTTACAATTTGCTGCTTGTTGAAAACTGGGATGTTTTATTTAGTTCTTTAAATATAAATATAGAAGTGTAGGTGATCACTATCTAGAATACCATCTTGCTCCTGAGAAGAGCCAGTGCTGACCCATTAAATGTATTGCAGCAGTGTTGAGAAATGCAAGTACTCTCCATTTCACAATATAGAAGTGCAGGTACTCACTACTGGACAGTAACTGCCTATATAAAGCACTGCTTTAAATGCATGTATTTGTATTCTAAGTGTCTCAAGAAGGGATTTTTAGGGGGCACCCAAGAGGACTGCAGATAAAACTGGTGGAGCCACCTACCACGTGCAATCATATGTATTGCATGCATGGGTGTATTATATATTAATTTATAGGTTAATAAAATAATGCAAAAGATTTCCAAAGCAGGCACAAGATACAAATCCATATATATTTATCCCCAAGAGTCCTCCTCAATGACTGCTGATACGGCAGCACAGCAAAGAATCATCTACAGTCAGGTTGGTGATGTGAAGTGATGAAAGTTTATTCAGTGAATGCCAGTGTTCCTCATAAGTGCGAATAAACAATCTAAAAATCTATACGGCTGACGCGTTTCGGGTGCACGCCTTCAACGGGGCCGTGCATACAATTACAAAAGACACCATTTTATTGCCTAGTCCTTTCTCAATTTCATCGGCCCTGAAGCTCTAGAACTACGATCTCATTTTAGGAGATCATAGTTTCAACTCAATTCGTCATCCATTTTCTTCACCTAACAAACCAGTTTCCAAGCACAACAAGTATTCTGTTTCAGAACACTTCAAACAAATGTATCTTTTCATTTGAGATATTGATGATCTCACACATATTTGCTCTCGTGTCATGCCACTTTAATCCATGTCATTTTTGAGAATTCTGTGCTGATATACTGATCGCTATTATTTCCTATTGGCAGTACCTCATGCACTTGTACTCTTTCTTAGATGATCACTAGGTGATCTCTCATAGAAATATGATCAACCAGCGCATTTTATGTTCTTCCCCATTCAATGTGCAAAATATTTATATATGCCCATTATCAGTATTCTTAATCTAATAGCGACTTGGGGGGCAGTCGACCACAGGGAGGTCTGCTCCCTGGGGTGTTTTGGGAAGGTGTTGCTGTCCAGCGACTGCACCGGGGTTTTGGGCAAGCTTTGGGCTACTTTGTAGCCCAAGGTATATATAGTTCACCATTTCGATGTACCAGCCACCATTTTGTCTTGGTGACACAGTGGGTGGTCCCTAAGTGCAACATGATGGAATTGCTGAATGCAATGCTAAGCAAACGGAAAGTGACTGTGATAGAGGCGCAAGTGTTGTTGGGACATCTGAACTTTGCCAGCAGGGTGGTGGGAGCGGAGCGGACATTCTGCAGACAGCTAGGTTTGTAATGCACAGGCTTGCCTCTGCCACACCATCACATCAGGTTGTCAGCTGGAGTGAAGGAGGACCGGAGAAAGTGGAGGACGTTCTTGCAGTCGTTCAACAGCAACCCGTTGTGGGCTCTGACAGATCTGGACTGGGTCACACAGTTGTTTTCAGACGCTGCAGGGAGTTCTGGCTTTGGCCTGTATTGGCCAGGCCACTAATGTACGGCAAAATGGCCATACCAGTGAAAAGGGGGTAAGCGAAGCATTGCCTACCTAGAATTGTTTCCCATTGTAGAGGCAATGAGGCTACGGGGGGAGCGGCTGGCCCTCAAGAAGGTTCTGTTTCGAATGGACAATATGTTAGTGGTGCACGGGATTAACAAACAGTCAGCTAGGGAACCTCAGTTGTGGCAGCTATTAAGGGTGTTTGTGCTGTGTTGCTTGAGTCTGGACATCACGTTCAGAGCCAGACATGTTACGGGGGTGGACAATAACATTGCTGATGCTTTGTCACGTTGGCAGTGGGAGAGGTTCCATGGGCTGGCCACGGAGGCGGATCCGGCGAAGACTCAGATGCCGCAAGAACTCTGGTCGTTAGGAAAAAAATGATGCTTCAATTGGTAATTGGGTCTCTAGCGGTTTCCACGAGGAAAGCATACCAGCAGGCATGGGTGGAATTCTTGGCTGGGGGCCACAAGGAGGTCTCAGAAATGGGAGAAGGTGGAAGATGTGGTACAGTTGCGACTCTCGCTCATAGAGAAAGGACAGTCAAAAGTTACAATAGCGGGTAAATTGTCTGGTATTGCATTCATGGGTAAGCTGCTATGGGGCTACACTCCATCGGCGGGGGAGCTGGGGAGTAGGATTCTGGAGGGTTGGGTGAGGGAAACTGGCCAGTTGGTGTGCCTGCCAAAACCCCTGACTTTAAAGTTGTTGACCGGAGTGATTTGGGCCCTTTCAAAGGTATGCAACGGACAGAAGGAAATGGTTATTTTTACATTCCTCATGACAAAGGATGCTTTTTGAGGCATTTAGAGTATTGTAGCTATTGAGGGGCAAAGGGAGTTGGGGTCTGCAGTGGGAGGAGGTTCATTGCAGGTAGGATGGCATGGAGGTTTGACTGTATAAGTCCAAGGCTGATCAGAAGAAAGAAGGGAGAGCTGTTTTCATTAGAAGTTATCCAGAAAGAAGCATCTGCCCTGTGCGCTGGGCTATGACTTTACAGCACCAGGGGCCCGGGTAAGGTAGGGTGTTTAAACACAACGATGGCAGACCAGTGACATATTTCCAGCTGTTGGCTGTTTTGAAAGTGGCCTTGAGGGTGTGGGGCTTGGACCCGGCTGGGTTTGGGACCCACTCCTTTACGATAGGGGCAGCGACGGAAGCGGGCCATCAGGGCTGGGATCAGAAACACATTAGGGACTTGGACAGATGGTCGTCAAGTTGCTTTCGCAGATATGTGCAAGGGGAGGTCAATGGGGGGAGTGAGGAGTTTTTTGTCAACTTATTTCTGTTGCATATTCTGTTTCCGGACCACTGGAAGCAGGAATGAGCATCTGGATGGTCGGTCATTTCTTTGTGAAGTGGGCGGAGCTTCAAGCCAGGGACAGCTGCCATGGTAGAAATTTGGGTTTTGTTAACTCTTTGTATACCATCTCTTGGGTAGCAAAAGGGGAGATTAGGTGGAAGGAACTCATTTTCTGTCTCAATAGGCTGTTGGTGGGTGGTAAAAGTCCAGATGTGCTTCTGCATCACCTCGGGGGAAATGATCTAGTCTTACAGAAGGGTTTGGCCCTCATTAAGGCAATGAAAGAGTACCTCAAGGACATATGTAGGTCATGAGCCATATGCTATACAATGTGGACAGAATTTCTTCCCACGAGTGCTGGCATGGGGCAACTAGGCCAGCTGCCATAGATAAAGCAAAGAGGAAGATCAACAAAGAGAAGTGGGCATTCAGCAGGTACATGGGGATTGGGAGGGTGGAACATTTCGATCGATATGAGGATGTCGAATTTTTCAGGGGTGATGGGGTACACCTCTCTTTCATAGGCATGGAGTTATACCTGCTGCAGGTAAGGCTGGCTCTGGCTAAAGTGCTAGGCACTTCATAAGTGGGACATTTCCCTTTGCGCTTAGCGGCGTGCTAGGGGTGGGGTGGGGGGCAGTGAGGGGGGCATGAGGAGGAAGGGGAGCAGGCATGCAAGAGAGAACAGGTAGCTCCCTCCCCTAACCCCTCCTTTCTCTGGGTGGCGGTCGGCTGAGAAGTTGCCATGATTTACAGTAGTTTATTGTTTCTCCGCGACAGTTCAAGCTGAAAGAGAAAGACTAGAAAAGTTCACGCCTGGACATACGAGGTTCAAATTTAGGTAGGAAGTTCAATGGGATTCAAAGGGTAATAGACATAGAAAAACGGAAGGGATCTTTGAGGTCCCAGTAACAGTTGAGCAGCTCTGATACAAGTTTTTATTGAGGTTTGAAGAGTGTTAAGGAGGGAGAGGTATATGAGGGGTGGGGGATAGATTAGAATAGGTAACTAAAGATATATAGTAAGGGTAACGTTTTGTAAGGCAAAGAAAGGCCTAGGCTATGTTGTAATGTGCACCTGTTTCAATAAAGCAGTCTTTTTTCACACACAATCAGGTGTTGGTGGTCTGTGCTGCTCCCCTCTTCCCCAAAGTGCATGGTGCATATTTGTTAACACGTGCAGGGTAGAAACATAGATATGTAACTACTTTAGAAACCTGTTGCATTCTTTTATTAATCTGCCATTTAATGTTTAATCTTTCATTTATTGTTTCTTCAGTGGTGTCACTACCTTAATGCCATTATGTCAAAGGTCGTGGCAAGACCATCTCTAACATCATCAGGGTCATAACGTAATGTGATGTTACTTCCTGTGATGTTATCAGTGGCTGACCGTTTGGATGATGTCACTTTCGCAACCCCTGGCAATTTGGTGAATCGACACCAATGTTCATTCCTTTCTCTCTTTTCCATTTCTTCCATATCCCATAGCCTCTCTCCCTTAATCCCCAAACCCGCCCCCACATTCCAGGATTAAAAACAGTTCAAGGCCCCAGGGAGGGTTAGTCCTAAAGCGTTAAGAAAACTAACTGCAGCCGGTGAAAGGCAGGCTGATCATTACTAAGAATTTGGTAGCAGGTGAATTATAAATCACTTTTGTACTTAAGTTAAGGAAAGCCACAAGCTTTTAATGGGGGCGCTCGCAGGTTTCACAGAAATCCTACCTTCACAAAAAACTTTTATTTGATATTTGCTAACGTATGCACTGAATATTGTTACCTAGCGCACAGGCCGAGGTTATTTAGTTCCCTGAGTAGATAAGTTTTAAAATTGAAGTATATATTTAGAGACAACCTTAAGACAAATAGGTTAACTAATCACATCCATATTCATAAGCTAAACAAGTATAATGGTTGACATCAATGAAAAATTATATTGTAAATGTGAAGACAGAATTTTACTTGATAAAGTGTCAACTAGATGACTGTACTGTGTCCTCATCAACTTTTGATTGAACTAAGGATCACTCCAGCTGCAAATGCATTATTGACGCATTATTCAATCAAATGTGTTGAAATAAGACTTGTAAATCAAAGACTTCCTGTTAAGGAATCCGATCAATTATAAATACTTGTTGAATCTAAAAGCGACAATCCCAAGCTATATCTATACTAAAAACCAACAGGGTGATACATAATGTCTCTGGCCTGGATCATGCTTTGCTTGAAAACTGCTCACTGAATATTTCTTACCCAGACATCCTGAAATCCTGTTCCAAAGCACTCATGCGATCCCTCGAGTTACACTGGTTTTCAATAAATTATTTCTAGATAGATGTAATTAATTCTCAGCATTAGTAAATTGATGATCCCATTCTGAGCTTTGAAATCAATAGAGAGAAACTGCGTGTATATTATTCAAACATTTCGACCAATAGCTCAGGGTCACATTGCCGGTCCTGGCCATCAGTCAGCATCGACCAAGATTGGAGACAGAGAATTAGGTAGTATGAACAACAAGAGATGGGAGCTCACATGGTGGGAGCCAATTTCTAATCACATGAAAATTGTTTGCTACGGAAACATCTATTTATATTTGCAAGAAACACAAACACAGAGGAAGTCCATTTATTCAAATGTGTGCAAAAGATGACATATATAGCAATTGGTAAAGCATCTCAGGTAAAAATAGCTGCTAAATCTCCACTGTTTAATTTTACAGGTCGGTGGCAGCATCTTTGGGACAGGTAACCCCAGTGGTTGCTGAAACGCACACCTTCCATATCATCCATCGTCTTCTGCTTTAAGTAGAGTAGACTTACCTGCACGGACAGTAGTGCCAGGGAAACAGGTGCCAAGGTTTGATAAGCAAAACACACAAGATGATGGACGGAATGTTGCACAATGGCAAAACATTCACCCTCAGTCACAGATCTGGGTTTAATCCATCGTGATTTTGCTCAACAAGCCACCCCAGTTCAGACATGGTCATATGCAAATCAGCCTTGATCCTGTGCCTCATGGGAACAGTCCAGCCCGAACTGCCAAGCCATGTCTTCCCTGAACCAGAATCAAGCATCCTAGGACCGGTTTCTGGCTATCAGCCGTCTTCAGCCAGGATAGCTTGACTCCAGTGGCGTAGTGAGCACGGGACCCACATCTGGGCATACCCTTCCCACGTAGGGTGAACAGCAAAACACACAAGATGATAGACGGAATGTTGCAGAGTGGCAAAAAATGTGTTTGATAAGCCTTGATCAACATATGGCTGTTCAGACATACCCTGCTCTTTCATGGACTTTACACATGCAATAAACAGTAAGTGGAGTCTGGTCCAGGGATAAACCATATCCAAGACCGGGAGTCTTAGCTGGGTTGGACTGGCGTATAGGACAAGCAAGCAGTGCCAATGGGTTGGTCTGACAGATCAGTGTGTGGGCTAGATTTTTAGCAGTTCTGAGCAGGATTTATGGCCAGGTGGGCAGTTTTTTTGCAGTTGTTTTCCCTGAAATTACCTCTCTTTTTAGCTATCTGCTTCGCTGATGGGGGCCACCTTGATTTTGGTGCCCGGGCATATTTTTTGTCCCAGTCTGACCCTGGGTCTCAGCAATAAACCAGTGCCTACCAATGTCTTTCTAACCAAAACCTGCTTTCTTGGTCAGCCTTCAGATCCTTCAGTGGCCCAAAGTAATTCCATACAGAGCCCATCATCAAGGTGCCCCTGACTTCTACAATTCTCTCCATCATGATCTCAGATCTTCCCACCTAACCTCACAAGACCACTAATTTTCAGGGGCTGGGAGGAGTCAAAAAGAAGATATACAGTCTCTGTGCTGCCTCTTGATATGTATAACTCCCTCCCGATTTTGTAACATTGCCTTAAAAACCCTCGACCCACAAAATTTAACATATTTTTTTCTCCCAGCGTATACACTTTCCCGAGAAGTTGTTATAGCATCAAGAGCACGTTTAGTGATTAGGCCTTTTAGGAGCTTGGTGTTTCCATAACAAAAATTGTTAAAGAGCTCACAAGAGCCATCCTACCAACAGTCAACATCTATCTGGGCCAAGAAGAGCTTGATACCAGCCGCCATGTTCTACTAAGACACAGCCATTTCCAGTGTCACCAGCACGGTCAAGCGCCAAGTATCATGTGCGACAAGCGTGTCATCCACAGAGAAAACAGGACATAGGGGCATATTAGCAACGCTTTGCGATAAATATCGCAAAGCGCGCTTAGCGCACATTTTTCTATCACCAGCTATCGCTGGATTTTATCGCCGAGATGGCGCGCTATTAGCAACGTGTATCTCAAATGCGATAATTAATCCAGCGATAGTGGCAAAATGCCTGTTCATCGCATGGAATCAAGCGCAAATAGGCCGGCGATAGGGGAATGCTTGCTGATATGCCCTGGTGGATTCAGCCCCACAATCCACCGCCCATTGCGTAGATAGGTGAGTAGTGTTCTGAGCAGGTGTAAAAATACCAGCGATGAATGCGGTTAGCGCGACTTTTGTCATCGCTAACGGGTCCGGGGCCTCATTGCTAATAGGGGGTAGTCTGTCAGCAGCCGCTTTTGTAGACTTTTGGTTGGGGACGCCTACTTTGCATGTCATTAGCGAAAAATATCGCTGACATGCAAAGCGGCACCCAAAACGGTCGCTTTCGCAATGAAGCTGTCGCTAACACCTGTTAGCGACAGCTTGCTGATAGAGCGATAAAAATATCGCCGCTTTAGTGGCTAAAAATGCCACTAAAGCGGCGATACTGCCCTTGCTAATATGCTCCATAAATCAGTGTCAGTTAACTACATCGTTAGGTACTGTCACCTGCATACTGAGTGTCACACCACGCTGTTGGAGCGGTCTCCCTCGTTGACTGCAAAACTTTAGTGAAGGAAAATGGAAGCCTAACTTGGGCCGAATATTTCCATGCAGTATGGGATTCATACACGTTTTAAATCAATTTCACTAAAATATGAAGAAGGGGGGAATTTGGAAGGGATTTGGAGTACCCAAACTCTATATTAAACTGCAGACAGAAGGTAATTATGCATATAAGCAAGAAAACAAAACTAAAGCACAGATTTTTCAAAAGCTTGCTTTTAGCCTCGTGAGTTTGAGTCTGTAAAAGTACATTAATGGCTTGTTTTGTATGGCACCCATTTGTTTTTCATGTGAGGGAAACTTTCAAAAAGAAAGCTTGTACTTTTCTGAAAAGCTGACAATCATGAAAGACCTTATTGCAGGTCACTGTGACCAGAGTTAGGGTGACCTTAAATGTGGCAGCATAAGATGGTGCTTTCATTGTGCCATCAACTTGAAAAGGACAGTGCGCCCATTCGCTGCAGGCTTTCAGAGGTGCCCTGTAAAGTTAACCTGCTCGGAAAATGTTCTGATGCACATCTCTCAACAAATTCGAAAAGAGGCCATTGTCTAAGTACATTTAGGTCTGTTGACCATTGGTGTCTGATGACGTCACGGACTCTGCAGAAAGTTGAGAAAAAAAACAGGACCAAGGACTCACAAGCATGAAACTTGAGGACATATCAGCAACGGACGGCAATAAATAACGAATAGCGCGCTTAGCTCTTGTATTTATTACTGTATTTCGCTGGAATTTATCGCCCTGTTAGTGTGTTATTAACAACGCGTTTCTCCAGGGCGATGTAAATTCCAGTGATAGCGGGGGAAATCGCAGTTTTGCAGGGAACATCGCTGGTTTTCCAGCGATGTTCCCTGCAAAATGGCGATATGCTTGATGATACGACCCTGTGGTCGTAACACAAGAATCTACCCCCCATGTTAAACATACATGAGTCAGGATTTTATCAGATGTACGTTTTTGGCGAAAACAGTGGTTTTCACCCAAAACTAACATCTGCTAAAATACGCGGGCCGCCTTGTAAATATCGCGATGTGCACATCAGTGATAGAAAAAGGGTGCTAACATGCGCTACTGCATGTTAGCATCCCCTTTAGATAGGGCGCTAATATTATCTATGCTTTTTTGGCTTTTAAAACCAAAAAAACGGAGATAAGGCCCTTTTAAATATGCCCCCAAGGAAGCAAACATTTGTCACCGAGGGGTGAGGACAGTGAAATAAGGGATTTGAAACATGACTAGGGGATTAGTTATGCATTGTTGTAACGTAAAAAAGATGGCGGCTGTCTGCAGATTGTGGCGGGGGGGCTCTGAAAATTCCATACCTCACAGATATCCATAAGCTTAAGGCTGAACCGTGGGTTCCCTGAAGGGAGGGGGAGCCTTGAGGCATATGGACTCCCTATTTATGCCCCGGCTTTTGGGTGCTAGAAGTGAATGTTCCGTTATGGTATGCTAACAGTGTTTTGCATTCGCAGGCAATTAATATGTCATCGTTGCACTGTTTCAACTGGAAAACCTACAATAGCATGACCTTACTTAGGGAACCCTATATAGTTAGTGCTGGTCAAAGCTCAGGTAGTCAAGACTAGTTTGTTGGACTGGAGCCCACTGCTAAGCTGTGCTATGTGTTTCCAAACATGCTTTTAGAAAATATATACCCTGGGGCTTATTTACAAGCCCATTGCTTTGCGTCACTTTTTTGGGCACACCGTCAGCACAGTTTTCCTGCCCATATTTACGAGGCCATGTAAAGCCACCCTGCGTGGCTTTTCATGACCTTGTAAATATGACCCCTTTCACATATTATTCTGCATGAAAGGGGTGTTCCGTGGGTGTTGCTGTGGGTGTTCCCATGCAACATCCATGGACCCTGACACATTCCCAGATTTACCAGGTTTCTAAAACCTGGGAATGCGTCTGATTACTACGCCTCACCTGGGGAGGTGTAAGGGAGGCGCAACGAGGAACAATACTTTTATTTTTCCTTGTTTTTCTTTTTCTGTGCGAGAGGAAAACACCTCTTGTGATTATTTCTGTGCAGGAAGGTCCTGCACAAAATCAACCACACCTACAAAGCAGACACCCTTACACAATGGCACAATGGTGATTGTGTTGCCACATGGCGGCCCATTGTGCACCAGCGCAGGGGAAAAGGACATGAATGTGCCATATCTTGTGAATACGGCGCATTCCTGTCCTTTTCTTTTCATGCATGGCAGCGCAGCAGGAAGGCTTGCTGTGCTGCAGTGCGTCTAAATATAGTAAATGAGGCACCCTGTGTTTAACCTCCTGGGGAACCCATGGCTTACCATGGATGACTGTTATCTGTCTTTGTTTGTGACTTTGAATTTGGATGTCCCTTTTTCACAAGGTAGAGAATATTCAAATGAATGTCATTGGACAACTGTGACCAAAGTTACAAAGGAATGGCAATCAATGCTGGTGTAAAATACTCACATTTGCAGGAGTGGGGTACGGGGTGGGGGGGGGGTTAGAAAGCGGGCAGCCATGTTGTGTTGGTTTCTGAGTAAATGTAGGCTATTGATGTACCGAGCCACGAAGCAGGCAAGCATTTTCACACGGAAAGGCTGAGTGAGGGTCACAACATGTGAAATAACATTAAGTGAGCCTAGAAACAACAAACACATCACCACATTTTTCCAGGGAACTACTGAGAACTTCATAATAGAAATATAATAACTCCCTGACCACAGGAAACCAATGCCCTGTGCCAATTGGTCAGAATAGAGTGCTTGTAGGGTTATGAGTCATGCATTGGTGGGGCATTATAACTGGGAGTTTGAGAATCTTCAAAGGAGGGACAGAGCACACACCCTGTGAAATGCAAAAGTAATTTAAATAAAGTATAGGATGCAGGGCATGAGAGAAACGCATGAAGCTCTTTGGTGGTAGAACATTCTCTGGAGAACCAAGGAAGAGTCAATTGAAAGCCATGAGCCCATCATTGGTAGCGAGCAAATGAAATCAACAAAAGCATAAATCTGCCCCATGAAGGATACAAGGATCAAAAGATATAGATAAGAGGCCTTGTGGAAATTTAGAAAAATAAAGTAGGTGATCAGAAAGAAAAGCGACATGTCAGTATGGATATCTCCCCAGAGTGCTTAACCCTATCAGGGACCCATTCTTATTAAGAAACACCATAGGGGCTTGTGAATATGCCCCATAGAACATCTGACCTCCTCAGGTAATAAATACATCCATTGTGCGTTGCATCATGCCAGCAGATTCCCCAGTTAGTAACTGTCTGCAGTACCACTGTCCCAGTCACATCCAGTAATCTGCTTAGGATCTTTTGTCTAAAGATGTTGTACTTATAAGGGATCAAACTTCAGGTCCATTTCACAAAGGCATTAAGGCAATAAGGTTCACGTGTGGAAATAACTTACATTTCTCCTCATCTTACCACCATCAGACCACTGGATTGACAGAAATCCACAAAATGCCTATCAGTAACAAAACGTATGCTGCAGCATCAATAGATCCCCAAATTAGACCGCGACACCTAATGTCCAAATGATTTAGACTAGAGTATCTCTTGTGACATGAGCAGGCGCCTATGGCTAATGAATTTTGGTCAAATTAGCACTAAAAATTACCTACACTAGCAACTTTTTGGTTAAAATGAAAATGAAATTTTTGCTCCTGCCAATGACAATTACAGCAGGAAACATAAATTCTGGAGAGGGCAAATGCAGCAGGAACTTGACTCTGGTCAAGCACCATCAGTCCTTACGTGATATGATCGAAAAGGACTCTCCTGACCTCATCTTTATTACTGAGACTTGGCTTCAGGATGCCGACACGGCAATAATTAATCTAGCATTCCCTCCCAATTACACAGTGTTTACCCTTAACCGCACCTCTAGAGGGGGTGGCATAGCTATGGTGATAAAATCTTGCTTCCCGGCTGAATGGAAAGCTCTTGACTTACCAGCGTGTGAGAGCGCCTCTTTTAAGATAGCTTACAGTCATCAGTTTACTCTTAGCGGTATGCTTATTTACCGCCCGCCAGGGAAGGACACAGTCTTCAAGACCGCCCTTGTTGACGTGGTTAGCTCTTTAGCTTCAAGATGTGCTAATTTTAACATCGTAGGCGACCTCAATATTCATCTTGACCAGAGGTCATCAGCACCTATTAATACCTTCCTAGCGGACCTTGAAGCCATGCAACTGAACCAACTTGTTACCTCCCCCACCCACATAGGAGGTCACATCCTTGACCCCTTTTTTACTACACTGGAGCGAGCTACGGCTTCCGATCCGATGGTGGTAGGTTGGACTGATCATCTGTTGGTTAAAGTTTCATGTCCTATAGTTGACCCTCAATTTAAACCTGTGGACAGACTGATCCTCAAAAGAAATTGGCATAAGCTCAAACTGGAGGAGTTTTTTAAGATCTTGGAGGCGCAGCCCCTGGGCAATTTGCTGAATGTGGAACAAGGATATGAGCAATTCTGTAATTGGGTCTTAGCCGCCCTTGATTCTCTTATACCGATGCGCTGGTCGAAATGCCACGCGAAAGTTCCCAGCCCTTGGTATAATGACACGCTTGCCGAGCTTAAGAGAACGTGCCGGCGAGCTGAGAGGGCGTGGAGGAAATCCTTTGATCCTACCTTGAAATCTTTGTATTTTGCCCAGCTTAAAGTCTACCACAGGACAATTAGTCAAACCCGGGCCGCACACTACGCATTCGAGTTCCAGAATAGCCCCAATCCATCTAAATTAATTTTTAAGGTTCTTCAATCAATCAATCAGAGCATTTGTATAGCGCACTACTCACCCGGAGGGTTTCAAGGCGCTGGGGGGGGGGGGGGTCTTAAAGACCTTATGGGGAAACGGGCCACCTCGGTGGAAATCTGCACGGACTCTCACTGTGAAAGTCTGGCATCCTTTTTCGTGGAGAAAGTGCAGGCAATCTATCGAGGATTTACGTCATCTGTGCCTGGTACTGAGCAAACTGGTGTGACGGCTACGGTTTATGAAACCCTGTCCTCCTTGCCAGCAATGTCTGATGAGGCTTTTGATATTCTGAGCCTCAAAATTAAATCCGGCTCTCCATTAGATCCGTTGAAGCCAGAACTATTTAAACTCCTTCCCCCCCGATGTCGTGAGCCCATATTAGATCTGATCAATTTATCGCTCACTTCGGGTGTAGTCCCCTCTTCCTGGAAGCAGGCAGTGGTCAGTCCAATTTTAAAGAAGCCTAATCTGGACCCCCTATTACCAGAAAACTATTGTCCCATCTCCCTTCTGCCCTGGCCCGCTAAGGTTACTGAGGCACATGTGAACTCAATTCTGTCCGTCCACCTTTCTCGTAATAACATTCTAGACGAGACTCAGAATGGTTTTCGGGCACAACACAGCACCGAAACCGCACTGCTCTTTATGATCGAGCACTTGCGAACGGTGCTAGATGCTGGCCAAACAGCGGCGCTCCTTTTGTTAGATCTGAGCGCCGCGTTTGACACGGTGTCTCACGACATCCTGATGCGGCGGCTGGAGGAAGTGGGAATTGAGGGGTCCGCTCTCCAATGGTTTCGCTCTTTCCTTTCGGACCGGTTTTTTAAAGTGGCTATTCCACCTGGTCAGTCCTCGTTCCATCCGCTGGGGCTGGGGGTTCCGCAGGGTTCTGCGTTGAGCCCCACCCTGTTCAATCTATATGTGAAACCGCTGGCTGCAGTCGTCAGACAATGTGGCCTTACCATGACATCGTATGCCGACGACACGCAGCTGGCGGTGACACTCAGCGGTGATCCCGAGGTGAACGCTCCCAGATTCCGTGCGGGACTCATAGCCGTGGCAAATTGGATGCGAGCAAACTGTTTGCAGCTAAATGCCAAAAAAACCGAGGTCCTGATTTTAGGAAAGCAGGCGGAGCTCTGGGGAGATCAGTGGTGGCCTCCAGAACTGGGGGTGACTCCCATTCCAGCTGCCGAAGTTAAGAACTTGGGGGTTTGGCTGGATCCTACACTCTCCTTTACCAGCCACATGAAGAAGGTTGCAGCTACCTGTTATGGTATTCTGCGAGGGCTGAGACCGGTCCTCAAATTCTTCGACCCCCCTACTCGGCAACTGGTGGTCCAAGCCTCCATTCTTTCGCGGCTGGACTATGGGAGTGCGCTGCTGCTTGGAGTGAATCAGGCAGAGGCTACTAGACTGCAAAGGGTGCAGAATGCCGCGGCACGTGCCATCGTTGGCCTCCCTAGACAGTGTTCTGTCTCTGCAGTTTTGATTTCTCTCCACTAGCTGCCGGTCAGACAGAGAATTAAATTTAAGGCTCTCTGCCTGACATTTAAAATCTTGAAGCTTTCTTCTCCTCCAGCTCTCGCTAAGCTTGTCCTCCCCTATGTCCCTACGCGGTCCCTCAGATCGGAATTTCTCCATCTGGCGGTTAATACACGGTTTAGACTTAGTAGGATGGGAGGTCGCTCCTTTAAAGTATTAGCGGCAGGATTGTGGAATTCTCTCCCCGTCCATATTCGAGCCTTGAACAGCCTTACTCCCTTTAGGCGCGCCATAAAAACTTTTCTGTTTCCAACTGCTGAATGATTTCTTACTTATTTCCTCAGCACCGATTTGTTATGTTGTGGTGCCTGATCAGGCGCCGGGACGCCCCTTGGCTGGGGCAGCTGCGCGCCTTATAAAAAATATTAACATAACATAACATAACATAACATAACATAAGGTGGAGGGGGGCTGCATCCGAAAATGCGATGCAGTGCGTGCAACGAAATCTTCTTTACTAAGAAACACCATGTTAGGAAAGGAATGTTGAATATGTATTTTTTTAATTCTTTGTCTGCAGGCAAATATTGAGAAACAGACAATGTTGTCAAGCCAACAAAGAAAGCATAGCTCCTGAAGTCCGTATTATTTTTCACTGGCAAATGACATGGCTTCTGACTGGAGATGGAGAGAGGAGAACTATTAGATAGGTCCTGGGGTGTCCACCGAGGGTCTGCGGGATCCATGACAAATTTTCAGTATGTCCACATATAATACATTTACATACAATAGAATTCATTTGCATTGTCGGCAGTATGCAATGGATCTGTCCTGCTCGTTCTTTGGACACCACTGTACTAGTCTATATCGAAGCCTGTTGACAAAAACACAGTATTGCACATAACTAACATGATCTGTATGAGAAATTGGACATGTATTTCCCCTAGCAAATATTTGCAAGGGACATACAAGCTAAGCCAAAATCACCAGTGTCCATGGAGTAGTTTAGTAACCATGGGGGACATAATCAAACCTGTGAAGGTGGGTGTGTTGGATAATTTTTTAATTGACAGTTTATTGCAAAATGACGTTATCAAAGAGAGGGTGTAAACTTCCATACTAACATAATAATATTAACAATAATACACATTTGTAAAGCGCACAATCACCCGTAAGGGTCTCTAGGCGCTGGGGGCCGTCGGGAAGATTAAGCAAGCTATTGCCCAGAGTCACATGGTGCTGGGCTAATCTGCCACCAGTGCCGAGGATTGAACGTGATCCCCAGATTTCAGAGTCAGTCGCCCTAGCCGCGGCGCCACACCTCTTTCCTTACTTACTCTTGGTTGACCCACTGAGAGAACTCCCTTTGAGACCTATCTATGGGATTGAGGCCTCGCATGAGGACCCGGACAAAGGGGTGGGTCGGTGCACTGCTTCTGGCCATCCCATGAGCTGATGGAGCCCTTTGCGGAATAGCATGTTCACGCTCCAGAGTCAACCTTTAAGGTTCTCTCTGAGTTGCAAGCATTTCTCAAGGAAAGATGTTCTACAAGATAAAGTTTTATAAGACCCTGAGAAAGTATCATACTCCTGAAAGTCCCTGAACCCACGCCTATCTGCAATTTGATGGCTGTGACACTTTTGCATTTTCTTGGACGATGTACGGTTGTACATCGTGGCTGCTGTTCCTGAGCTTGGTGCCAGCCAGAGGTTGTTGTTTTCCACAGCCACAAGGGCTTCCTTAAGGACTTCCCAAGGAAATCAAAGGTGCAATGGACACTATAATTTCCTGTTTCTGTTACAACATGGGTGCAAATATTGAATGCTGTTGAACGACCTGCTTAACTTGACATGTTGTCTTGAAAGTTGCAATGTCAGATAACAACGCTCCTTTTACCACAGAGAGGTGGGAGTGCTCTTCCAGGATGTGGGAAGGTCATAGAAAGACACATAGGGGGATATTCACAAGGAAGTGGCGGAGAGAGGCATTAGCCTTCTTGGCTTAACGCCTCTCTTCGCCACTTCGGAAGCGCAAGGCTGCACCATATTCACAAGGATATGGTGCAGCCTTGCGTTTCCCCCTGAGATGGCGCTAAGTTTCACAACTTAGCGCCAACGCAGGCACCCTTGAACCTAAGTGCAAGGGTGTCAGCAAGCAGGGAGGTTTGTTTATGTACAGGAAGGTGTCCCTTCCTGCACATAAACAAACCGAAAATGCCAGTTTGTAACTTACATGAGGGCTGCTTCATGCAGCACACATGTAAGTTACAAAACGGCTTTTAAAAAAAATGGTTTGTTTATGTACAGGAATGGACTCCTTCCGGTACATGAACATACCACGTCATTTTGCTTTTTTCATGTGTGCTGCACAAGGCAGCACACATGGAAAAAGCAAAAACGAGGAGAAATAAAGCATTTCTTCTGGTTTCGGCAACTTAAGACCAGGCTTTTCCTGGTCTTAATTTTGGAGCTACCTCCTATTTATACTGTCCTTGTGAATAGGAGGCAGCGTCAAAATCAATGGGTGTTGGGGTGGAACGCCCACCACAACACCCACTGCACGCCCCTTTCACGCTAAACGCAGCATGAAAGTGGGCCTTATTCACAAGGCAGCGTTAAACCACGTTAAGTGGCTTAACGCTGCCTTGTAAATAAGGCGAGGCCCCTAACATCACCACAACGTCAATGAAAGTGACGCTGTGGTGGCGATAGGGGCTTGTGAATATGCCCCATAGAACATCTGACCTCCTCAGGTAATAAATACATCCACTGTGCGTTGCATCATGCCAGCAGAATCCCCAGTTAGTAACTGTCTGCAGTACCACTGTCCCAGTGACATCCAGTAATCTGCTTAGGATCTTTTGTCTAAAGATGTTGTACTTATAAGGGATCAAACTTCAGGTCCATTTCACAAAGGCATTAAGGCAATAAGGTTCACGTGTGGAAATAACTTACATTTCTCCTCATCTTACCACCATCAGACCACTGGAATGACAGAAATCCACAAAATGCCTATCAGTAACAAAATGTATGCTGCAGCATCAATAGATTCCCAAATTAGACCGCGACACCTAATGTCCAAATGATTTAGAGTATCTCTTGTGACATGAGCAGGTGCCTATGGCTAATGAATTATGGTCAAATTAGCACTAAAAATTACCTACACTAGCAACTTTTTGGTTAAAATGAAAATGAAATTTTTGCTCCTGCCAATGACAATTACAGCTGGAAACATAAATTCTGGAGAGGGCAAAGGCAACAGGAACTTGGGGGATAAGGTGGAGGGGGGCTGCATCCGAAAATGCGATGCAGTGCGTGCAACGAAATTCGTTTTATTTATTTATATGTTTACTTACCTATAAAGCTCTGAAATCCATAGATTAGTAACCTTCACCCTGCCCCTCCCCACGTCACCGCCTGGCAGGTACTCCCACTAGCGACCGCGGCTGATTATCGGCACATTAATCACGCACCCTGGTTCGTTATAGTACACTTATTTAACTGCCCGGCTCCGGTGACATTTCTGTTGGCTGTATGCATTACAGCTATTACTGTGATTAAAAAACACAATAAAAGAAAATTCCGTCCTGTGCTGAACATGCAGGACTATCTCAGATATGGTTCAAGTAAACAAGATTAGAGTATTGAAATGTACATTATCAGTGCACTGTCCTGCATACACATCCAGCTCACATCAAAACAAAGAGCGACTAATGACATTTAAGACACTAACAGGCACATGCATCAAAGCTATTTGCGATCCCAAACTGTGCGAATCGCAAAAATCAGATGGCAGGCGACCGCAAAATTAGCTTTTGCGATGCATGAAACAGCTTGCCACTCTCACTGTAAAAACTCACATTTATTTGCGAGTTTTCAAATTGCGATTGCATTTAAGGAATCGCAATTTGCGATTCCTTAAACGCAATGCAAGAACCACTGGAGAATAGTGATTTCGCTAATAGGGGGCGCAAATTATTATGAAGTTGAACTTCATGATAGTTTGCAAAAACTTTGAAGAATGCACTTTTGTGCATTTTTCAAAGTTTCATGTTGCGCACACACATGCACTTAGGGCATGTGTGTGCACAACATATGTGCACAGATCAATTTCAGGGGTGCAACAGGGTGTCCTTTTGACACCCTTGCACCCTGAAATTGCATGTGCAATTTGCGAGTACCTATTGGAACTCTCAAATTGCGCATGCAATTTTCCATTCATTCCTATGGGCCTGTAGGCCCATAGCAATGAATGGGAAGCCATTCCTTGTTTGCAGCGATTCCTACATGCATAGGCTTTTGCGAGTCCTTTATTGCGTTTCCTTAATTATCGCAATTAAGGGCTCGCAAAATCCTACCATGAGGCATGTGCCTATGAGAGTGTCTGTTTATTTTGTGGTTCCAAGTAAGAATTATGCAAAAGAATCAATTGATGGACGGAATGCTGGACAATGCAAACATTGAACACAGTCACAAGGATCAGGGTTCATTCCATCATTCTTTTGCTCACCACACCAGCCCAGTTAGCAAGTAAGAGTTAGCACATTTCCCCTAATGGACGCTCATGGACAATATGTACCAAACCACCCGAAAATAAGCATTGATAATGCCAGCAGGTCTGGTTTATGAATGCATTGTCAAGCCAGATCTAACAATCCATGTAGGTTAATGATTGCCATCCTCTATCTGTGATGCTACGAGAGAAAAACAGCATAAAATACAATGTTATGTGTTTGCCAGCTGAAAGTTCAACCTCAGCCAGCTGTTTAAATAAGCACAAAGATCACAGCTTTTTGGAGAGCAAGCATTTCTTGTGGAAGAATACAATTTCTGCCCAACCAAAGCATGTTCTTCTAGCGCCTATAGCCCCTCTTTGTGCTGTCAAACCACACCATAAAAAGTAAGCTGCCAATCCAGACCATAACAGGCATTGGCACAGCCAATAGGACTCGCCAATGTGAGAGCTATAGGCTTTGGAATTGTCCTTTAGCCATGTTGTACAACATTGTGGCTGCTTTTCAGCATGGAAAAAGTTAGTGGCATGACGTGGAATGTGGTGGGGTAGATTTGAATAGGGTAAATTGGGGAAGACTAGAAGGGGGTAGATTGGGGTAGAGTGGAGTGGGATAGATTAAGTTAGAGTTGAGTTGGGCATATTTGTGCAGAGTGGAGTATAATGTAGTGGGGTGAATTGGGGTATATTGGGGTGTAGTGGAGTGGGGTGGACTGGGATCGATTGAGGTAGATTGGAGTGGGATAGATTGGAGCTTGGTAGATTGGAGTGGGGAAGATTGGAGTGGTAGATTGGAGTTGGGTGGATTAAACTGGGGTAGATTGGCGTGGAGTTGGGTATATTGGGGTGGAATGGGGTAGACTCCACCCCAATATTGGATTGGAGTGGAGTGGGGTGGGAGTGGAGTAGAGTGGGGTAGATTAGAGTGGGGAAGATTGGAGTGGGGTAGAGTAGATTGGGGTAGAGCGGAGAGTGATATATTGGGGTAGAGTGGAGTGGGATATATTGGGGTAGATTGGAGTTGAGTGGGGCAGATTTGGGAAGAGTGGGTTGGATGTAGAATAGAATGGATGGGTTACAGTAGGGTAGAATGGAATGGATTGGGGTAGATTGGGGTAGTTTGGAGTGGGGTAAATTGGATTAGAGTAGATGGGGTAGATTGGAGTGGGGTAGACTGGTGTGGGATAGATTCGGGAGGGGTAGATTGCGGTGAAGTGGGGTGGGGTAGATTGGAGTGTGGTGACGTAGATTTGAAGAGTGTAGTAGACTTGGGTGGAGTATGGTAGAATAAAGAGGAGGTAGATTGGAGTGAGTTGAGGTAGATTGGAAAGTGATAGATTGTAGTGGAGTGGGGTAGATTGTGGTTGATTGGAGTGGGGTAGAGTGTGGTAGAGTGAGGTTGATTGTGCTGGAATGGGGTAGACGAGAGTAGAGGAGGTAGGTCAGTGTGGAGAGGAATTGGGTAGATTGCAGTGGAGTTTGTAGAAGGGTATATTGAAATGGAGTGGGGTAAATTGGAGCGGAGTAGATTGGAGTAGAGTAGATTGTAGTTGGGTAGATTGGAGAAGATCCAGGTAGATTGAAGTGGGATAGATTGTGGCGGAATGGGGTAGATTGTGCTGACATGAGGTAGACTGGAGTGGAGGGGATAGATCAGAGTGGAGAGGAGCTGGGCAGATTGCAGTGAAGTTTGGATTGGTGTATATGTGAATGGAGTGCGGTAAATTGGACTGGGGTACATTGAAAAGGAGTAGAGTGGAGTTGGGTAGATTAAGTGGACCAAGGCAGATTGGAGTGCAGTGGGTTGGATTGGGGTACATTTGTGTGATGTGGATTGAGGTATATTGGAGTGGGGTGGATTGGAGTGGAGTGGGGCGGGGTAGACTGGGGTGGAATGGGGTGGGGTTGATTGGGTTAGATTGAGTGGAGAGCAATAGATTGGAATGGAGTGGAGCAGAACTGATTGGAGTGGGGTACAATGCAGTGGAGTGGGATCGGATGGAGAATAGTAGAATATAGTTGAGTGGGATAGACTGGATCATAGTAGAGTGAAGTGGAGTAGGTTGGAATCAAGTGGGGTAGATTGGAGTGGAGTGGGATGGATTTGAGGGGGTAGAGTGGGGTGTGGTGGACTTCAGTGGGGTGGAGTGGGGTAGATTGAGGTAGAGAGGGATAGATTGGAGTGGAGTAGATGGGATAGATTAGAGTGGGGTAGACTGGTGTGGGGTAGAATGAGGAGGGGTAGATTGGAGTAGGGTAGATTGGGGTGGGGTAGATTCAAGTGGGGTGGAGTAGATTCGAGGAGTGTGGTAGAGGGGAGTGGAGTATGGTAGATTGGAGTGGTTTAGATTGTAGTGGAGTGGGGTAGATTGTGCTAGCATAACTGGATTAGTGGGGTAGATTAGAGTGGAGAGAAAGTGGGTAGATTGCAGTGGAGTTTGGAGTGGAGTATATTGGAATGGAGTGTGGTAAATTGGATTGGGGTAGATTGGAGTGGAGTAGAGTGGAGTGGGGTATATTCAAGGGGACTCAGGTAAATTGGAGGGAAGTGGTTTGAATTGGGGTACATTGGTGTGGGCTGGATTGGGGTAGATAGGAGTGGGGTGAGTGGATTGGAGTGGATTGGAGTAGACTGGGATGGAGTGGGGTGGGGCTGATTGGGTTAGATTGAGCAGAGTGCAATAGATTGGAATGGAATGGAGTGGGATTGAGTGGAGTGGGGTTCATTGCAACGGAGTGGGTAGATTGGAGAATGGCATATTGTAGTTGAGTGCGGTAGATTGGATCATAGCGGAGTGAAGTGGGGTAGATTAGAATTAATTGGGGTAGATTGGAGTGTAGTGGGGTGGGGTAAACGTCAGTGGGGTGGGTTGGAGTGGGGTAGATTGAGGTAGAGTGGGGTAGATTGGAGTGGAGTAGATTTGGTAGATTAGAGTGGGGTAGACTGGTGTGGGGTAGATTGGTGAGGAGTAGATTAGGGTGGGGCAGATTGTAGTGGGGTGGAGTAGAGTTGAGGAGTGTGGTAGACTGGAGTGGAGTATGGTAGATTGGAGTGGAGTGATGTAAATTGGAGTGTGATAGATTGTGGAGGAGTGGGGTAGATTGAAGTGGGGTCGATTGTGGTGGAGTGGGGTAGATTGTGCTGGCATGGCTGGAGTAGAGGGGTAGATTTGAGTAGAGATAAGTTGGGTAGATTGCAGTGGAGTTTGGAGTGGAGTATATTGGAATGAGTGCGGTAAATTGGACTGGGGTCGATTTGAGTGGAGTAGAGTTGAGTGGGGTAGATTGGAGGGGACTCAGGTAGATTGAAGGGGAGTGGGTCGGATTAGGGTACATTGGTGTGGGCTGGATTGGGGTAGATAGGAGTGGGGTGTATTGGAGTGGATCAGAGTGGAGTGGGGTAGACTGGTTTGGAGTGGGGTGGGGTTGATTGGGTTAGATTGAGTGGATTGCAATAGACTGGAGTGGAGTAGAATGGAGTGGAGTGGGGAACATTGCAAGGGAGTGGGGTAGATTGGAGTGTCCAGTGAATATATTCTGGAGGACATAGTCATTAACCCATTGTCCACAACAGAAAGTGATTTTTCCAAATTAATACGGTCAATTTCCCGTATTTTTTCTGCTGTCTCAATTTGAGTTACTTTCCAGGCTTCATTGTAAGCTGCATATATAGAGGCCGCTATGAAACGTTTTTGACGCTGTTTGTGTGGTCCCATAATGAAATCACGCAAGTCAGCACCTTCTTGAAGTAAAGTTAAGTGTTGCTTAATTTCTGCCAGTGTGGATGTTTGTAGCCATTGAAGGCAGAGCTTGCCCACACTGTAAGTAGTTACTATCCCTGGATGTTGTCTTTGGGAATATCTAGGATCTGGCCTGGTCAATTTGAACCCCTGTATTTTGTTCAGGAATCTGTCTTGACAGTTATTTGTGTCTGTGGGCCAGATCAACCATTGTTTCCAATCAGGATGTGTTCTGTTTTGGTTTAAAATATGGTTCACGTCTATCTCAACATCTATAGAGCTATTACTGTTCGTTGTTGGCTTTGGAATAGACGGTTTGTTTAAGTCTTTGATTTTGGCTAAGCCAAGACAGGTAGTTTGTTGAATAGTGTAATTCAAAAATATAATTTGTTCTGGGATCATGCAGGCTCTGAACAATGATTCTATACCTTGTACTTGCCAATCTTTCGTACCCCAAACAGTTTTTGTTTCAATGTTATTGTTCCAGAAATCAAAACCAAATGTATTCATTTGCTCAAAAAATGAATCTGAATATATCAATTTCGTGTTTGTAAGCATGGTCTTCATACCTGTCTTATTTGACAATTTGAAATAAAATGTTTCTGCATTACTTGTGTTAAACCCTGAAAAATATGAATATTTATCATAAAATGTTTTAGAACTACCCTTTGGAGGAGTAGCACAATGTTCCCATTGGTTATAATTTAAAACATTTCTAGGTTGTGCAGATTTATGGAGATAATGGTTACCATAGTGGTTGTAGCAGAACATTTGATCATAATTAGACGAACCCTGCAAATAATCATGTTCTGTAAATTTAGCAGACATTACTAGGTCAGACATCGTATCATTAATACTTTCAAAGTCCCAATCATCAGCAAATGTGCTTGGTTTTACAAAGTCACTTAACGAGATCTTAAATTGATGTAGATACTTCAGGATTTCAACCGGGCCATAGATTTCATAATCAGTATTGTCCCATGCTACACCGCCTGGTATAGGATTGGCTGTGAAGTTTACTGAAGAAAGTTCTCTTTTCTTGACGTGTGAAGATGTGTGTGGTTTAAGGACCAAGTTGATTTTCTGGCTTGCTGTGTCCATTTTAGCATATTTTCCCTCAATGAAATGTCCCAAGCATAGTACCATGATGAGCCAAAGTATGAGGACAAATGCACCTAATGTCACCCAAATTTCAATCCATGGAGAAGTCAGATAGGTTCCCTTTAGTTGATGAAAAAGTTCCTTTGCTTTGTCTTTAAAAGTTTTGGTTGATGGCTGTACTTCTGGTTCACTTGGATCTGCAGAAAAATCATCGAAGTTGATGAAGTAGCCGGATGCCGTTCTGTCAATTGTTCCAATAGCTTCTGGATTACTTTTTGCTTTTTGATTTTGCTTTGTTTCATTAGAAAACTCTGTAATTACATCATCGTAGGTCGGTGTTTCTTGATGAAAAGCTTTTATTTGGGTTTTAAGAGGTTTAAGTTCCATTGCTTCATTGCATAGTCCTTGTTGTTTCACTGTAGGTTGTTCAAATGTGATCAGTCTTTCAGTTTGAACCTCTGTTGATGTAGCAAACCTTCGTGTTCTGCTACTTCTTGGGAGTCCACTTGGCCTACTATTTGTTATCGGCCACATGATTGTGGTTTAACCAGGTCGATGGATATGACTCGGTTCTCCTTTTTACCAGCAAGGGGCGGTAGTACTACTGATCTTGTCCCGTTGATAGACAAGACAGGAACTGCTTTTCTGTAAGAAGGCCCAAATTCCTTCTTTACCGCGATCTTCTCTCTGACCAGATCCCCGACTTTTGGAATCCAGACAGGCCTTGCTGGGACTGGTGGTTTTTCTTCAGTGGTTGTTGGCTGCTGTTTCAACTTTATGTTGCTCAGGTCTTTTCTTGTTTCATTTAAGTCCTGTAAAATAGCCAAGCGATCTTTGATATCAAAGCATTTTTCTTTAACCACTGAAGTCTGACTATCTAAGTCCTGGATTAACATTCTAGTCCCAAACAATAGTTCGTACGGACTGAGTCCTTTCAGAGAATTTCTTGGCAGGTTATTTAGACTACGTTGGACACTTATTAAATGTTTGACCCACCCAGCTCCTGAACCTAATACCTTTGCTGTTATCGATTGCTTTATGTCACGGTTTTTTCTTTCTACGATTCCGTTTCCCTCAGGATGAAATGGACAAGAGTACCGCAATGCAATGCCCATGCTGGTCATGGCCTCCCTATAAGCTCGAGAGCTAAAAGCAGGACCCTGGTCAGAATGTAGCATGCCAATTGCGTATGTGCCGATAAAGACTCGCAAATCTTTTATAACAGTTCTGGCGTCAGCCGATCGCTGGGGCCACATCCATATGAATCTCGTGCATGAATCCACTGCGACCAAGATATATTTATAGTTACCATCCCTTTGTAAGGGACCACAGTGGTCCAGGTAAACACAGGCTAATGGTTTATCTGAGATTAGAAGGGGCGTCTGTGCTGGTCGTTTCACTGTTGATACTTTCATTCTTTGACATATTTCACATTCTAGAACATAGTTCCTTGTCTGTCTTCTCATTTGTGGCCACCAGTATCTCTGTTTTAGTAATGATACTGTGGCTGAAACGCCAGCATGTACAGAAGCAAGCCCTTCGTGTGCCGCTATGATGAGTCCTAACCTATGTTCCATGTTTGGAATTGTCCTATCCCCCACTCCAGGGATTCGAGCAAACGGAACATTATTTGCATCAGTTATGTATGAGTACTTTACTGGAAAGCCTTTCGGGAGTGTTTCTATCGCATCTTTTACTGTAGCGCTGACAGCCTGTAATATTTCGCTGTCTATTTTTGTTTTCGACCGAGTGATGGCAGCTACGGAAGCCGTTTGCACAGCTGCCTTCGCGGCCTCATCAGCCAATGAATTCCCTGCAACGTGAACGCCATCACGTTGATGACTCAGTGTATGTATCACGTGAGTCTTTTGTAGTTCCTTTTGCAAAAGAACTACTTGTTCCCAAAGCATTTTATGCTTGATTGTGTTACCTTTTGCGTCTTTAAAACCATTCAGAACCCAGATCTGCAAGTATTCATTGTAAGATTGGACGCAGTAATATGAATCGCACACTGAGTGTGGGGAATTCTCGATCGGTATTTTCAAGCGCCATCTTAAATGCTAGTAGTTCAGCTCGCTGAGCTGTACAGTCTCCTAGAGATTGCGTTTTAGTGACCACTGGTTTAAATTTTCCTTCGTGCCAGCGACCTTTAACAATCGCGCACGCAGCACTGTAAGCTTGCTTACCCCCCACTGCGGGTTGTGCTGATCCGTCTGTATATATTATACAGCCGTAGTGTTCTAGAGGCAGAATTTCGGTCGGCGGAGGACATTCGAATTCATATTGGAGAAACTCTTGTGTTTTTAAGTTGGGATCAAATTCGTATGCCACGTCTGTTGCCGCAAGAGAATTAGCCCATTGTATCCATCTCGGATGGAGTGCTTTAGCATTCGGAATGCTTGCCTTTGTTACCGCCTCCAGGGCTGGTATCGGTGTCACGATGATTATTCGTTTACCTTGTGCTAGGGCTCGTTCTTTTGCTACTGCAGTCTGTACCGCGGTTAGAATTTTTTCCGTTGGGCTAAATTTCATTTCAGCTTTTGTGTACAAGTGTGATTTGTATGCAATTGGTACCTTCTCTCCCTCATTAGAGGTTAGGTACGTGAATCCGCATCTTCCTGGGATGACTCGAATCATAAGGTTGCGTGTGTTATCACGTGTTTGTAATTTTGTTTTAACTAACATATCTGTTTGTAAAGATCTCAAAATTTCTGTGTGTTTTTGAGTCCAATTGATTCTTTTAAAATCTGGTTTTATAAGATCATAGAGAGGTTTAACTCTCTCTGCATAATTTATAATGTAAGTTCTTCCGAAATTTAGGAAACCTAGAATTGATTGTAAGTTTTTTAGTGTTCTAGGTGCTTGGATTACAGCACATTTCTCTAGGAAATTGTCAGCCAGGCTTTTGCCTTCACTTGATAGTTCATATCCTAAAAACAGGACAGTTAGATGGGCAATTCTTGACTTTTTAAAGTTGAATTTGTAACCCTCTGCTGCGAACCCAAGTATTATGGTGTTCACTCTCTTCAAGTGAGTATCCAAGTCATCATCTGTTAGATAGATGTCATCGACATAAGATAATGCCTCATCATCATATATTTGTAGTAACTCTGTTACTCTTGCTGAGAATAATCCTGGGCTATTCTTGAACCCCTGGGGCAAACGACAGAAAAAAATGTGCGCGCCATTTATTGAGAACGCGGTCAAATATCTGCTCTCTGGTGCTATATTTTGAAAGAAGAATCCATTAGAGATGTCTAATGTTGTTTTGTATTTTTTGTGCACTATGTTATTCATTAGTGCAGCACTATGCGAATTTTGTACTGCAAAAGTTTTGCAACATGAGTTCAAGTGTCTGTAGTCCAAAACAAGATGATATGAATTGTCTGGTTTGGAGACAGGAAACAAAGGATTATTCATTTGTGAGGTGCAAGTTTCAATCACCCCCTGGTATTCAAGTTGATCTAGGATCTCTTTTACCCATTTCCTAGCTTCTTGCTTAATTGGGTACTGCCTCTGTGCAGTAGGTTGTGATTTTAACTGGATTTTGTGAGGAGGAGAGTCCTCATCCCATCCCACATGGTTTTTATATAATGCAGGAGCTTGGGCTACTGCCCACTTTCTTGCAAGTGTATATTTTTTATGAATTGGAATATGATTTGAGAAGGCAGGCATAATTATTTCTTCGCCATGAGGGCACTCCCTGACAAACTCTGGTGGCCAGTCTCTTTCAGCTAGAAGGATGTCATAGCCCTTGGAGAGATTATCCCAAAAGAGACCCCTTATTTTCCTAGTCTTATCCCCCTCTATACGCAATGTTATTTCATATATTTTATGAGGTTTGCTAACTCTGGTATCTGCAGTTTCCACCTGAATGTATTCATTCGTGTCCACTGTCTCCAGATGATTCATAAGGATCTTGCGAGCTATGCTCACTTCTGCTGCGCTGTCTAGCATTGTCTGAGCCCATTCTCCGTTTTTCAGCTGTGTCCTCAGTATTCTCGGCATGGTTGATTACTTTAATACTGGCTACCTTCTTTTTTGGAAACTGTAATTTTTTATTTTGATGAGCAGGTTCCTTGTCTTTGGACTTGACGTGCTCTTCCCTGTGTTCTGACCGTCCTCTTCTTTCCGATTTCTGCAAGGAAGTCTGAAAAGATTGAGAGGGACGTGTATCAATATCTTGATATCTATCAGGTTTCTTCAGATTATCCCTATTTCTAAGGTTGTATTTTTTCTCAGAGGGCTCCCTCTGGGGAGACTTGTGTCCTTGGTCCGGAGATCTTTTTCTCCGCCGAGGAGACCTTCCTCTGGACTGGAATCTTTTTTCTTTGGGAGTGGATTGTTTATTTCAATCCCAGCTCTTTTTTTGAGTGTTTAGATTGTTTTTAATAAATACCTTTTCAGGTTTTTCTATTAGTTGGGGTTTCACTGGTTTCCCACCCAAACTATCTCTTCCTAGTTCTTCATAGGATTTTTCTATGATTCTGGCAATTTCAAATGGTTGGTCTGCTATATCTGTCTCTTTCAACCTCTGGCGGATCGCCACATTTGCTGCTTCTCCCTTTATATTGGCTAATAATATTGCCGAGACCTGCTTGAAGTCTTTTAGTAATTTCATACCAAGAGTTAAAGCAGGTTCTGGACCGTATTCATCTTGAATTTGTTTTAGCACATCTGGTATTACTGACATGGATGGAACACCATGTGTTTTTGTGTACATGGAAGCAAAGACTGTACCCCAAGTGTCACAGTCCTCCACATGTGGTGCGATTCCCATTGGAAGACAGATAGTCAGAATCCTGTGTTTTTCAACCGGGGTGGTATCTGGAAATACCGCCTCTATTTGAGTGATTTTTTGTGCTAACCAGAATGGAATTTGTTCCCGTTTTGCGTTTACTTTACCTAGACAGGACTGTATGTTCTGTGGTGTAATTTTATTTGTGTTCCCCTGATGAGGGATCAGCTGTGGAATTTTAATAGCTGGTTGGACTGTTGAAGTCCGCATTACATATTGGACTAATTGTCTTTGTATTTTAATTAATTGTTTTAGCTGTGCTCAAAGTTCTGGTGCAGACATTTCTTCAATGTCTGGATGTGGTGTGTATCCGGATAGGACCGGCCACGTTGCTCCTGGTCTACCTAGTGGACCAAGCCTGGTGATGTGATTATTATGTTTTAGGGCGCCATTAAACCAGAGCAGGTGCTCTTGGAATTTGAGTGGTATTTCCACCTCCTCGAAAGGAGTGTACTCATTAGGAGGTTCCTCTATTTTGTAATAGTGGAAGTCCTTTGTTACAGCGTTTGCTGCTGGAAAGTTTATCCATGAATAGAATACCTCTGTCTGCCGATATTCGTGTGCCTCAATTACGAATATGACTGTACCACCTCTCGGTGTCAGCCCATTTTCTATAAGTTTTAAAGTTATAGATTTTCTTATGTTGACCGGGATGAGTATTGCATCCTGGTCTTGCTATAGGAGACTATTGTCAGCCGCTAGCAGTTGAGCTGCTATTCTAGCTGTCTCCCTTTCTTCTTCAGCTTCTGACATTCTACTGTCAAGAAGGTTATTTTGTTTATTTGCAGATCAGGTTTCTATGGAAACAAAGATTAGATGCACAATATTTTGGAACAGTGTATCCTTCAACGTTGAATAAACCAAGAACCATACATAGGAGTCTCCTCCTACTAAGTTTGGCGGATTTAACCTTTCACCCACTCCAGACGTCTTTGGAGTATTATGGGGAAAAAGGGGTCTGTGTGAAAAAGCACGACTGAGTTACTCTAATGTCTTACGTTAGATTTATCGCCTATCCAAACGTTGGGCGCCATGTAGTGTAGTTTCTATTATCCCAATAGGCTCTGCGCATTGGAATAATATCTTCAATAGTATAGACGTAGGACAGAGGTTAACTAGGTCTTCTACTGTCGATATTAGACTTAAAGTTTAATGTTTGCCAGCTAGCTCAGAGTTCACTAGAAACTTTCTCGAATAGACAAGGAGGAGTTTAACCTCCCTGGATAGACAAGAAGGGATTTAGTTTCTGACAACCATAGAACATGACAACTTTGCTCTCCCCTAATCAAGAGTGTATCTCTAGAGTCGTGTGAAAACAAAAGACAATTTATTTTACTCAGTGAGTTCAGTGCATTCTTAGTTTCACCAGATTGTAGAGAAAAGGAAGAGACGGGCGTGTTCAATAAAAAGATGTTATTTATTGATCAGTCTCTTTTCTCATACAAGAGAAATGAATCGCTATTATTGCAATACTTATAGTTAAGTAAAGTGCATACAGTAATAACAGAATTATAAAATAATACTGTAAAAGCATTGATATGGTTTCTTAGCCATATGATACTTAAAATGGATAAAATAGATACATACATATATACATTGACTAATCGTACTCAACTGGTGCTTCTAACTACGCCTACCCCAATGTACCTGACCTAAGCCTAATACGTGGGCGGGAGTAGATAAGTAGCAGTTTAAGTTAAGTTTGCTTTGCCAAGGGTCTGCTTCAAGAATTCTCTGCAAGGGGTTATTCAGTTCAGTACCTGGGATTTAGAAGGCTGGAGGGCTGGTATCTCTATCTCAGGTCTTGATATTTCAGCTGCCTGCAAGGGCGGCTGGAAGCGCCGGAGCTGGATTTCTCGGCAGGAGAAAAGGCAGCGTCTCTCTCTCAGCGCGTCAGAAAGGAGGGGCAGCGTCTGTGGGCTTCGCTGTCAGCTGGGCTCCTCGGCAAGTCTTGCTGCTCCAATCTTGTCACCATCTCGTGTGTTTGCTTAAGGCAATGTCGGTATTATTTATACCTGAAAGGTGCCGAGATTGACGTAAGGATGGACATAAATACGTCAATAAGGATGTCATACGAACTGGTCGTTCGCACATTCTTTACTGAAGTTCTCGGTTAAATCAAAACAATGGCTGCGGGGATTTCCCAGGTCGATTTGTTTTGAGAACACCGTATGCCTATTAGGGGGCTGGAGAAATAGTGCTTGCCTAATGAGATGGCATGCAGTATGACCTAATCAGATAACGGGTTTCTGTGCCGTTGTATGGCTAATCAGATAACGGGTTTTTGTGCAGTTGAATGGCTGCTAGTTAATTATTAACCAGACAAGGGTCAGAAATAGGGGGATCGATACAGTACCCATAGTAAATACATCACAGGGTGTAGTTGAGATGGGTAGATTGGATCATAGTGTAGTGAATTGTGGTATATTGGATTCAAGTAGGGTAGATTGGGATAGAGTGGGGCAGATGGAAGTGGTGGAGATGGGAGTGGGGTGGGGTAAATTGTGGTGGGGTAGATTGGAGTGGGGTACATTTGAGCGGAGGGGTGGGGTACAGTGGAGTAGGGTAGATTGGGTAGAGTGGAGTGGAATGGGGTAGATGGGAGTGGAGTAGATTAGGGTAGATTGTAGGAAAGTGGAGTGGGGCAGATTGGGGTGGGGTGGAGTAGATTTGAGGAGTGTGGTAGACAGGAGTGAAGTATGGTAGATTGGAGTGATGTAAACTGGAGTGTGATGGATTGTAGAGGAGCAGGGTGAATTGGAGTGGGGTAGATTGTGGTGGAGTGGGGTAGATTGTGCTGGCATAACTGGAGTAGTGGGGTAGATCAGAGTAGAGAGAAGGTGGGTAGATTGCAGTGGAGTTTAGAGTGGAGTATATTGGAATGGGGTGTGGTAAATTGGACCGGGGTAGATTGGACTGGAGTAGAGTGGAGTGGGGTAGATTGGAGGGGAGTGGTTTGGATTGGGGTATATTGGTGTTGGTTTGATTGGGTTAGATTGAGTGGAGTGCAATAGATTGGAAAGGAGTGGAGTAGAACAGAGTGGAGTGGGGTGCATTGCATAGGAGTGGGGTAGATTAGAGTATGGCAGAGTGTAGTTGAGTGGGGTAGATGGGGTCATAGTGGAGTGAAGTGTTATAGATTGGAATTATGTGGGGTAGATTGGAGTGTAGTGGGGTGGTTTTGAGTGGGGTAGAGTGGTGTGGGGTAAACCTCATTGGGGTGGGGTGGAGTGGGGTAGATTGAGGTAGTGGGATAGATTGGAGTGGAGTAGATGGGGTAGATTAGAGGGTTGGGTAGATTGTTGTGGGGTAGATTGGGGTAGGATAGATTGGGGTGGTGTAGATTGGAGTGGGATGACGTAGATTTGAGGAGTGTGGTAGACTGGAGTGGAGTATGGTAGATTGGAGTGGAGTGATGTAGATTGGAGTGTGATAGATTGTGGAGGAGAGGGGTAGATTGGAGTGGAGTAGTGGGTGGAGTAGATTGTGCTGGCTTGGTTGGAATAGAGGGGTAGATTAGAGTGAAGAGGAGTTGGGTAGATTGCAGTGGAGTTTGGAGTGGAGTATATTGGAATGGAGTGCAGTAAATTGGACTGGGGTCGATAGAGTAGAATGGGGTAGATTGGAGGGGCCTAATGTAAATTGGAGGAGAGTAGGTTGTATTAGGGTACATTGGTGTGGGCTGGATTGGGGTAGATAGGAGTGGGGTGTATTGGAGTGAATCGGAGAGGAGTGGCATAGACTGGGTTGGTGTGGGCTGGGGTTGATTGGGTTAGATTGAGTGGAGTGCAATAGACTGGAGTGGAGTAGGATGGAGTGGAGTGGTGTACATTGCAGTGGAGTGGGGTAGATTGGAGTGGATTAGAATGTATTTGAGTTGGGTAGGTTGGATCATAGTGGAGTCAATTGGTGTAGAATAGAGTTAAGTAGGGTAGATTAGAATTGAGTGGGGTAGATTGAACTGGTGTAGATGGGAGTGGTGTGGAGTAAATTGGGGTGGGGTATATTGGAGTAGGATAGATTTGAGTAGAGGGGTGGAGTACAGTGGAGTAGGGTAGATTGGGTAGAGTGGAGACTCAGCAGCCGCGGTGTCGCCCACCTGAAAGACTAATAAGTCCCCTGATGAAGGGCACATGCCCGAAATGCATTGGGCACAATCGCAATGATTGCTTTGAAAGCTTTATGAAGGAATAACGCACACCAAATGAATATGAAATAAAACAGAATCAAGCATTTAATACACTTTTGAAGAAACTTTATTGAATGAATGAGATGAACATTTGACTTGTGTGCATCGAAGGGACGTCACTCCTGAGGGAATTGCGGCTTTCCTAATCATCACATGCCCAGAGCACAGTGGGCTGTACTTCGATAGCACCACCCACACTCAAAACATACAACAACAGTATACAATCTTGAGTGCGATTACGACTCAACAAGTCATCAATGTACTCAGCAGGATTGCCACTTTAAATCTCTTACTTTGTAGTCAGAGACAGAAAAGTAAACATCAACCACCCTCTTTCTTTGAATGGACAGCAAATGTGACAAGATGAGAACAAGATTTAAAGGCCTGTTTACAGAGAGTGACTTTGTGGAAAAATACAGTAAACAAGGTTTGGGCAACGGGAGGGACAAACTCAAGCTGGATAGCATAAAACAAATAAAGCCAACAAAAAGCCAGAAAATATGAGTAACAAATCAAAAAAGCCAATGGTCAGCAATGCATTCCTACGTCAGCTTTTTGAGTGTCCCCAAGATGTCATTAGCAAACCGTAGGCTTCAACCTAAAAGCGCATTTAGTAATGACAGTAAACACACTTTCACTTGTGCTTCAATTAATGCTTAGAAATCCTTGCCTATCTACATCAGATCAAAAACCAGAGGCTCTGCTTTAGGAATCACCTAAAAGAGTACCTTACCCACCCCTTTTGAAGCAATGTCTTACTCAGTTAAAACATCTACCTGCTTCACTTTTGTAAAGATCGGGCCATATTATCAAGAAAGGGCGATACATTATCGCCACTTTTATCGTCAGGAAACTGCCACTAAAGCGGCGATAATGGGCTTGATAATATGCCCTTGTGAATTCCCATAGAAGCCCAGGTTTTGGTGTTAAACTGGGCTTCTATGGGAATTAACAAGGGCATATTATCAAGCCCATTATCGCCGCTTTAGCGGCAGTTTCCTGACGATAAAAGCGGCGATAATGTATCGCCCTTTCTTGATAATATGGCCTATCGTTTGTAAACGATTTTTCGGAAAGGTAATCTTTACCCTCTATATTACAACCTTAGCTGGGCAATGTTGTCTCGTTCAAGTGTGCAAAAACGTGTTCCCTGTATAATACCCCAGTGTCTCTGTGTTACAGGGGCTTTTGTGAAACTCTTAAATACATAAATAAATCTCAGCTGAGTAGCTGGAATTTGACACAAAATAGGAAATTGCCACATGTGGTCAAGGGACTCGTCCCTACATAACCATCACAGGTCGGCCTTAAGACACTAGTTAGAAAAATGCCCCCTCACAGCAGGGACCTTCCGTCCATAAAGAACCCTATGAAGCCAGCTCTGCGGCAAAGGTCACTGGCAAAGCATGTTTTTCGGCCATTCTGTCTACCGCTTATTACTAGACAAGCATTGGCATAGCCAATAGGTCTCGCCTGTGGGACCTTATAAGTGTTAAGCCATGCAGCACATTATCCTGGGTGCTGTGCCACCAGGGATTGAATAGCTTTACAAGTTCACACTATTTTGCGACTACTCACCTAGCTATGTTTTCCCACAAGATCGAGTTTTGCGGGAACATTCTTCCCCAAAAAAGAGGCGCAATTTAAAAATAATTTAAATTAAGTATCAGAAATGTAATTAGACGCACATCACCTCAAAATTCTGATGCACATATATTTTCTCAGAAATATTTTTCTTATTAGTGTTATTCTTCTTCTTCCTATTATTATTAATATTAATACTTATAATGATAATGCAAATAAATGTGAGGTGTCTGAATGTTGGCAAATGAGATAAGTGCTAGCAGGTGTGAGCTGCGAGTTAGCAGTTAAAATCCCAGCAGGGCCAGGTAGATAAAATGAGCAAATGAAATGAAAACATTGTAACACCTACTTAGCAGGCAAACAGTATGCCTAGCAAGTCCTGCAAACTACTGCCAAGTCACTACATTCCATGTGTACCATTTGCAATCAGGCCTCACTAACAGCCACATCATGTGGAAACGTGGAGTACACTAATAATAGAAAGGTAAAAACAATGAAGCCACCTTGGTTTAGGGATATCGACTAATGAAAGCATTTACCAGAGACTGCCAGCTATATGTTATGTTAAAAAATGTGTAAAGCGTACATCTACTCTGGGGTGTTTTGGCGCTGGCAACAGCTTGTGCACCAATGAGAGAACCATTACTACATTTAAGTGAAGCATTTTGAGCCATTATCCGGTTTACTTGTCTCTGTAAATCTAGGAACGCACTAAAATCCATTGGTGAATGCGTGGGAACACCCATGGAACACCTTCCCAGGGAAGAGTAACACAAAGCAGCTACTTGTGCTGCCTCGCGTTTATCCAGATCTACCAAGCAGCCTTGTGTTACTTGGTAAATGTGACTTAAATATTGTGTTGTCCTTGTGACATCATGCGTAATGCAAGGGCAACACAATACAATTATAAATCTGGCCCCAAGTGTACTATCTTTTACTAACTTTGGGCCAGATGTAGGTAGGCTTTTACCGGTCGGTAACGGCCGAAATCGGTCGTTACCGACCGGTAAAAGCCTTTTCCTACGTAGGAGGCTATTTTACCGATTCGGTAAATAACGAATCGGTATTTACTGATTCGGTATTTACCGAATCATCATTTACCGATCCGGTATTTACCGAATCAGTAAATGAGATGTAGGAAGCACTGAAAACAGTGCTTCAGGGCTTTAAGAATTCGTTATTTACCACCAACTATTAGTTGGTGGTAAATAAGGAATTCCTATGTAAATGCATAAATGTGCATTTACACCTGTGCCATGCGACAGACATATATGCCCTTAGGGCATGTATGTATGCCACATGTGCACACCAGCACTAATCAGGGGTGCAACAGGGTGTCAAAGTGACACCCTGCAACCCTTGGATTTTTCGGTATTTACCACATCGGTAATTACCGATTCGGTAATTGACATTCATTCCTATGGGTCTCCAGGCCCATAGGAATGAATGGCAAATACCAAATCGGTAATTACCGATTTGGTAAATACAGAATCTTACTGATTCGGTATTTTTTACCGAATAATTACTTACATTGCATTTACCGATTCGAAAATACCGAATCAGTAAAATTCTGTATTTTTTCGAATAGGTAAATCTAAATTACCTACATCTAGCACTTTATGTTTTTAAAATGTAATATTTGACTTGGGTGCTGTTTTTATTTCTGATTGGTTGCACTTTGTTTTGTTTGCATACCTTTAAGGCTCCTAGTTTTATGTTTTTAATAATTGTGCACACAATGCAGATGGAATACTATGTGTTTCTCTGTCTTTATTTTGATTTATTTTTAAACAGAATGTAGGTCTTGTTCGTGCAGCTTGGCATGGTGTCATCCATGTCTATGTGGCCAATACCTGTTCAAATTGATAACATGGGGGAGTTAAAAAAATGGATGTGATTTCCTTATATGACAGCAACTTGGCACATGGACGTTTTATGTGTTTCCATAAGAGTGCAAGCCAGCATTACATAGAGTTGCTTCTGCTGGTCAAATACAACAGGCATGGATGTGTAAGGGTGTCTGCGTTGTTGGCATTAATGCTGTGCATGTGGAAAGATGAAAAACCGAGGCAGATTGGATTAATCACTTTTCTAATATTTATGGCTCAAATGATATAGCTGAGGTGTTTTCAATACCCTACTCCCTATCCCCTCCCACTAAGTTTCACTTCAGCAAATCAGAGGTGGAGCTGGCTATTGTAGGCTCGGCCTCGAATAAAGCTCCAGGCCCAGATGGGGTACCTCTGGACCTATATAAACTTAATCCTGAGTTGTGGGCTGAGATTTTAGCTAATGTTTTTAATTGTGTTCAGGAGGGGGGTTTGCCAAAAACCTGGGCTTGTTCAATTATAGTACCCATTTTTAAAAAGGGCCAAAGAAGTGACCCCAAGTGTTTTCGACCAATTTCGTTATTGGATTCTTCTATGAAGATTTTGGGCAAAGTATTGCTAGCTAGAATTAACACTTGGTCCATAGATAATAATATTCTAGCAGATGCCCAATACGGGTTCCGTGCGGGCAGAGGGACAGAGGACCAATGTTTAAATCTTCATTTGCTAATTTCGAAATACACTACTGTTAAAAAGGGGTCAATCTATGTTGCGTTTATGGATCTGTCCACGGCCTTTGATTTGGTCAATAGAGCCAGGTTGTGGACAATGTTGTTAACATTGGGTCTTGATCCTCCCCTTGTATATTTTTTGGCAGAAATGCATAAGGATTTAAAAGCTTCCATCAGAATGGACCAAGAGGGTAACTGTTCAGCTTGGTTCAAATCGAGTAGGGGCGTGTGGCAGGGCTGCATTCTCGCCCCTATGCTGTTCACTCTTTATATAAATTCACTCGAGAAGACACTTTTATCTGCTACCTTGGACACTCCGCGTGCAGGGAATACTCGCATTCCGGTTCTCCTGTACGCGGATGACGCAGCTCTGATATCTCGGACCCCCATAGGTTTGCAAAGACTTTTAAATGCTTTTAATGATTTCATGTCTTCACTTGACTTAGTGATAAACAACTCTAAATCTCACGTCATGGCTTTTAGGGCTGTCAAAAATAATTCCAAACAGTTCTACTGCAATGGTGGCGAAATCACTAATGTCAAAAATTTTACCTACTTGGGTGTAATTTTTGACACCAAGGGAAATTGGGCCTCCCAAGTTATAGCTAAAACTAAAGCGGTGAGGAGCTCAACCAACGCTATTTTAAGTTTTTCCAGGAGACTGGGTGGGAAGCCAACTGGTGCTTTATTAAATTTGTACAGGGCGAAATCTGTGGCAATAGCCAGGTATGGTTCAGGTTTGTGGGGCTATGTAAATGGTGAGTCTGTTCAAAGGGAAGAAAACAAGTTCCTGCGCTCCATCTTAGGGCTTCCCCAATCTACAGCCACGTTCTCAGTCCACCAGGAACTTGGCCTTGGGTATATCTCTGACACCCTTCAAATGGCCCCCATCTTGTTATGGATAAGGACCTGGACCAATAATAATCTAGGCCTGAATCATAAAGTACTGGTGGACTGTCTAAAACTGGATAATTGGAAAAATATTGCTTGGCTATCATATATTCACAAGTGTTCTTCGGACCTGGGTCGTCCTGATATTTTTTCAGTCCCTCAAGGTCTGAAGAAATCTGATTTAGATTGGGTTAAGCCTAATTTTACCAAACTGAAACATGTGGAGAGGGAGGAACGCCAATTGATTAAATTCACGGTCAGAGCCCACTACCTGACCATCACCAGCCTTTCTATACAACCGTACCTCTCCATTGTTAACATCCCTTTTCATAGGTGGCTTCTGGTTAAACTTCGGTTTAACCAGATTTATACGGTTCTTTGTGATAGCCAAGGCTGGTATAAGGAGGAGGACGCTCCTGTTTGTAATTGCGACAACTCTTCAAAGCAAGATAACATGCACTTTATGCTGTTTTGTCATTTTTTTAATGAGCCCAGACAGAAATACTTGGTTCCATTACTGAAGGATAAAGCCTTCCATCAGGCAAAACCTGCCCTCCTGTATCTTCAATTATTGGACTCTGTGTTGGCTATGTTTAGCGTGGCCAATTTTCTTGTTGCTGCTGTTAGGATCAGGAGGAGAAGACTTAATAATGTAACATAACGGTTCTGCACGGACGGTTAAAATGGAAAAAATCCTTGGTTTTTGAAAAAAAAAACAAAAAAAAACCCTTGTTTTCTTTTATTTTTATTTTATACTGTGAATATATGAATTATTTATGATGTTTTTAATTGTTTTTAATATTGTGAATATGTAAATTTTATTGCCCTATTGATTATGTCAACTTCTCAGAAATTTGTATTGCCCCTTTTTTGTGAATGTAGAATGCTTTTATGATTTTTAACTAAATCGAATAAAGTGGTTTTGACTTGGTCAAATACAACAGGCATGGATGTGTAAGGGTGTCTGCGTTGTTGGCATTAATGCTGTGCATGTGGAAAGATGAAAAACCGAGGAGACATTTTAATGTTTCTCTTCATTACGCCTGCTTTAGGGAGGCGCAAGGTTTTTGCACTGCCCCAGGTTTTCCTGATGTTGTAAATCTGGGGGAGCGTCAAATTCCATGTTTTTTGAGTGGGAACACCCACAGCAAAATACATGGAACGGCTCTTTCACGCAGAGTAAGGCAAGGCAGTGACTTGCGCTGCCTCGCCTTATTCCATATCTACAAGGCCATGAAAAGCCACGCAGAGTGGCTTTACGTGGTCTTGCAGATATGCCTAAGTTCTGTGCACCACCGGAAAGTCACAACAAGTGACATTCCAGAGGCGCACAGGGCTTGCAAATATGCCCCTAAGTGCGGGTCCAAAATTTTGCCTAGAAGCCTGCGCTACAAAACTCAGTTGTGCTGATTTCCAACCCGTAGTATCCTTCCTTCCACCTGAAGCTGTTTTAACCACCTCCAGTAGACACTCCCTACCTCTTTTTCTCACTCTTACAGGTTATTTTTCATTTCTGATTTCTCCCCTGCCCATTTTTTTGTCTTTCTCTACCTCTTTCTTTTTTTTTGAAAATCTGTTTATTGATTTTTAAAACATGTTAGCGGATACCATCTACACAAATGCATTCTCTGCATACATGAATTGCCACCACACATATACATGCATGAGTACAGTTCCAAGCAAAAGTAATTTTTTCTCACAAAGGACAGGGAAAGTGCCTCAGCGAGTATCTTACATGGTTCTTGCAATCTATGGCCATTCCCATCAATGATGCGTGTAGAGAGTTGCTATGCCTTCCCAACTCCGCGTACAGTACATAATCACTCATTTCCTATACCATATTTGGAGTATAAGTTCAGGCCCAAGCACAGAGTACAGTAACCATCTTTGTGCAATATCTGATTGATCCCATAGGCTGCCAATTAAGAGGCAGTCTGACTCGACCCTCCAAGTGCAATAGACCATACACAGTAGATGTTGAAGGAACAAGGAAATAGGAGAAAGGGAAAGCTAACTCAGATCCAAAAGACAGTATGTTCTCGCTAACATTAAAAGAAACTTACCCAAAACGTCTCCAACATAACTGCCAGGGGTTTATGTGTTTCATCTGCAGAGATGAACTAAGTATCAATTCTGTAGGGGGGGGGGGCAAGCGTGCCCATATAAGAGAGCGGGGGGCAAGGTGTCTGTATCTGCCTCCATGTGACTGTCTACTCCCCAGGTTCAAACACGTCACCCTGAGGGCCCTGATCAAGTATATGACGTTCCTCCCATGCTCGAATAATGTCACCCCATGGCTTACGCCGCTTAGTAATCTTGTCTTCTGAAATTAGCATCCGTTCCTCTGCTCTAGCCCAACATGTGCACCAGCACCAGCCGCCATCTTGGGGCCTTCCCGGCCTGCCCACTCCTCGTCCGTATCAGCTTATTGGCGACTCCACATGGGTTTCCCATGGAGGGAGACAGGAGCTCCGCAGTCTCACAGGGGTGCCCCCCCCCCTGTGTGCCCCGGGTCCTGTCAGAATCACTGTTTTATGTGGAAAATTTACGAGGCTAGCGCGGAGCTCAGGGCTCACACATCCGCGATCCTCGGTTCCTAAGCCACGCCCCCATCTTTCCCTACCTCTTTCTGTCAACCTATTGTGTTTTTCTCTCTCTAGCTCTGAGTGAAAGTCTGATGAGGAAAAATAAGTGTCGGTCCCCAAAAATGTGTGCAAGTGAGCCCCACATGCAACCACCAGCTCAAATTAGGCATTGCGCCCAACAAAAGCAATGCCAATCTTCCTCCAGGGCTTCTCAGCAACTGCTCCAACATTTAAGTGACAGCAAATATAGAACACAGATTTTTTTTTGTAAATCTTTTTATTAGCAGACATCAGCAGAGCAATCACATTACAGAGGAAGCGATAAATCAGGCATCATGGGAACAATAAGCAAAGTCAACATTAGAGAATATCGCTTGAAAAGTCTAGGGTGAGGGGGGGTCTTCGTTCCCAAGGGCGAGGGGTGGTTGACATATATCACCCCGATAGGAATTCCACAAGCCCCCTATGCGAGCCCAATTCTTAGGGCAACCCCGGGCCACATATACTGTTTTTTCTCGAAACATTGACCAGTTCAAATCTTTCTCCCAGTCTCCCACTGTAGGAGGGAGTATCGCTCCCCACCGCTGGGCAATATTTCTCTTAGGAAGCATAAGCCCCAAAGTGAACCATTGTGAAAACACAGATTATTAATACAGAATGCCTTGGAGGGATCCAATGGTAACCTGCATTCACGAGAGAGGATCTTCTAGCTCACGCTTACAAAAGTCATTCAGTGCTTACCACTAAAGACCATTTATTTTTTGCTCCATGTAGTCAGAGCCCGAATTCCATCTAGAGGTTGGAGGAATCCACATTCTCATTATAAATATAAAGTCTGATTTGTATAGCGCGGCTAATCACCTGTGAGGGTATCCAGGTGCTCTCCATAGGCATGGGGAGATTAAATGTTATGCCAAAAATCACAGGATGTTGAACCAACACCAAGACCTGAACCTTGATTTCCAGCTCCAAAGTCAGCAGCTCTGGCTATTAGGCCACAACCTCTCCCACCCTCATTGTGCCAAGCAGGAGCTCTGTGTGGAAACTAAGGACTGACCTGAAATATTATGCCCACCAATCGCCCCACCCCACCACCCTGGCGCCCATCAGGATGTTTGCACTGTGTCTCTCTTCTATATCCCCATTTTTATTTTACTACCCCTCCTCTCAAGTGTCTGGAAATATGGATTTTTTGCAAGATGTAATTTTTGATTGACCTGCCTATTCCAATTCCCCCTTTAACTGAATAAAGACTGTCCCTCCAGCCTACCCATATGCGCACCTCCTTCATGATTGCCAATTGTAGGTGGCCCCACTCGCTTCTCTGCAGCCTCTTGTGTCCCCCCTAAATATCACTTCTTGAGATACCAATTTGCTTAATTTGTAAAAATGTAATTTCCAAGGTCCTGAAGTATTTCCATTGTTACCCATTGACCCTATCAGCACTGTTGCATGCTATTGTAGGCCACTTACTACCGTAAATATGTCCTAGGCCCACAATTTTTTTTTAAAGTATATTGAATACAGTGTGGATGGGCTCTGCTAAAAAAATATGCCGACAGCACCACCATATGGTACACCGCCATAAATAAATGCCTGTGTTTACAAATAAGTGCTGGTGCTAAGCACCGGCAAACACTGGCATAAATTAAATCCTGGCAGGATCTTGCAGGGAACTCACAAACTTTAGCCCTTAGAAAAACACTGTGCATGCATGTCAATGATATTGTTGTATAGCTCCTTAAATGCCCAAGGACAGAAAACTTCTTCTCGAAGATGCTAGACCTGAAGATCTTTGTGGGTGTCCTTTAACTCCTCTATATTATTTATAGCAAAAAAAACACATATTTATCGTAAAAGTGCTAGATCTCACATGAATCAATTGTAGTGAATTGCATGCACTGTATCTCTCGCTCCTCTTTGTCCCATTGTGCAGTTAAGCGCTACGACCCAAGTCAGGATTTTGAGCCCCACTTCACCAATCACGCACAACATCAAAATGCTTTCCACATAGATTTTGCTGCAATGCACTAGCCGTCCAAACAAGCACGCCGCACAGTGTAGCATTGTCCCCATCTGTCATTGGGCTTCGACAACACATCACGGGTATGGGTGTTGTTCAAAGGCAATTATAATGACACAATTGGCAGAGCTGCCTTGCTACCAATTTTTGAACATGTTGTCACAGATATTGACATGCTTTACCGCAGAATTGAGTGGTACCCCATGAGCACTAGGTCTGGCATTCTGTTGGTACATATACCAGATCCATATATTCTTAACTCTGCATTCCATGTTTTGGACCAACTGTTTTGAGAGAGCTTTAAAACATTTTATTTTAAATGCTAGAATCTGAGCTCTGAGTAATGTATTCTGGGGTATCTGAGACTAATCTATTTCATGTTGTGTGCCTTCAGATCTTTTAAATTTCAACCGCCCATATCATATAATATGGGGGATATTCTCAACAATCGGTCAACACTATCACTAACCTCAGTTAGCGTGCATTTTCTCATTGCCGTGTACCGCTGGAAATTATTGCAGTGTTAGTGGCGTACTCACAACACGCCACTAACAAGCGATAGTTTCCCCTACCGGGTGAAATGTCCGGAGTTAAGATTTGCGGCACATCAATAAAAATTGCCACATTAACGTGAAAAAAGTGGTGATGGGCCTTTTTTCATCTTAGGTGGGAAACATCACCATAGAATGCCCGCTATGCAGCACAAACACACAAAAAAATAAAAAGAAGAAACAACTGAAACAAACCATGGAGTAAGCTGGACCCAGCACAGAGGCCAGCAACAACCCCACAAACAACCAGGAGGACCAGCCTGAGACCCAGGGGAAGGCCAAGGAGAAGAGGAAGAGAAAGACGCGGTTTAGTCAGCAGGAAAACCAGGTCCTGATTGTGGAGGTGATAGAACACCAACAACAACTTTTTGTCAGTTCCAACGTGTCATTGGCAACCAAAAATGCAATATGGCAGTCCATCGCGACCAAGGTGAATGCTGTTGGAGAGTTGAGGAGGACAGTGGACTACTGCAAGAAGCGGTGGCATGATGCTAAGCACAAGACCAAGCAGAAACCTGCAGACAACCTGAAAGCAGCAATGCAGACTGGAGGTGGGAGTCCGGCGCCACAGGAGGACCTGGATGAGTTGGAGAAACAGGTGTCCCAAGTCATCAGCGAGGAGACAGTAATAGGAGTTCCGGGACAGGATACTGCTTAACACGACCAGCCACAACAGCAACAGGGTGAGTACAAACCAGGGACTGGGGTGTTGGGGAGATGGACCCAATGGCACTCATGCACAATCAAATATATTGCTATGCTCACCCACAATGACTGCGGATCATGTCCCAGATACCCTTGGCCCTGGTGGCATAGACACATATCACCCTACTCAACCAATACATTGCAAGACACATATTAGTGGGCTCACAGACCTGGAAATGTGCACAGAAAAGGAAAACAAATATAGTCCTAGTATCATATCAGAGCACAAAATAAGGGCTATGTGAAAGAGCAAAGGCCCACATTGATTGGAGATGCGGCAGGCTGTCAAAATTGCCCCCTTGCCTTAACACCACGCAAATGTATGTGCCCTTATGTCTGAGTTGTGTGCAAGAATGTGCACGTGCATTAAGGATGACACAACTGCACATATACAATCTTGCACACAACACTGACACGTGCACAATGCTGCATGTCTGCTGACATTTGGTGTGGCATGCCCACTCATGCACATGATCAGTCACACAGATGCTGCATCCTCATGTTTAGTATTAGAGAGATGTGGCCCTGTGTAATTTGTATATGGTGCTGTTGAGGCAAGGAGGCCATGTAGACATCCTGCCACATCTCCAGTAAATACAGTAAATGTGTTTGCCTGCTTGTGTACACAGTGACAGCTCGCAGTGGGAGTGCTGCGGTGCTGTGGTGCGGGGTGGGGTGGGGGAGGGGCAGGATGGGGGAGTGGAGTTTGACACACGATTGGCTGGAGTTAGGTTTGTAAATAAATAATTCTAACTATTTACCTTGCGCTCACCACATTGCATGCTCGGAGATGCACCAAATGCAAGGTAAATAGTTCAATTAATTTATTTACTCACCTAACTCCAGCCCGTTGTGTGTCCAACTCCACTGCCCCCCATCCTGCCACTCCCCCGCCCCGCAACATCTCCCTGCAGAACTCACACTGTGAGCCATCACTGTGTGTACACCAACTGAGAAACCATCTAGTGAGTCTGCATACCAGAGCACATGCAATGTCACAACAAACTGATCATGCAGCCTACTGGATCAAACGTGCATTTCCCACAATGCACACAAACAGCAGACTTCACTTAATAGGTGATGAAATACAATGAGCAGGGGGGCTATGCCTACAACACCAGAGGGTGGGAAAAATGCATATCAGGAATGTGTCAACCAAATCTGTACTGCATGACTTGCCTGTGTGCCAGACTCACAGAACTACAATGTCCCTGTAAAGAAGTAAGACAACCAAAGTATGATAACAAGCAAGGATAGCAAAGTTGCAACAAATAATGGCAACTAGCCAAATGGCACACACACCCCTTAGGTCGAATTGCACACCTCCCCTCTCAAATGTACACATCTGCCATACAGAAAACACCATTCCACAACAGTCCTGGTGTTGCCAATGACACTATTGCATGTAAACTTATCTGTTTGTTAAGTCAACTGTGTCAGTGAACAAATACGCAGTCATGGCTGTTATCATCCACAGGCAAATCCATGCATAGAATATTCGTAACCAGGACAGCATATATCATCCATGTGACCAGCTGCTTGTCACATACCTAAACACACATCACCCTGCCATTTGCAGCTGTTGGCAGGGTGGTGGTGACAAGGCCTGAGCACCACAAATATGCATTGGAAATCCACATCCATCTAATCCAGGGCCACTTACACATCACACGTGGGGTCAACATTGAGGGCAATGGTTGTTGACACTGTCTATCCAGCCAGCAACACCAATAGAAACTCATGCAGCACCATACTTACACCGGGTAAGCCAACAGGAGGGCTGTAAGCAATGAACACAAGAAAAATCACAATAGCCATAGCTACCTGGATGCACATGTGTACATTATAGTGCAGAACACATTAAAACAGCATGTAGGCCTTAGTAGCCAATGCCCCTAAAGTGGACCCTTCTCACACATAACTAATCTCACTACAAACACATGCACATGTGCAGTACACAGCAAAGGACTGTGAGCCGCACTGACAATGCAAGTGTAAGTGCATGATAAATGCCATGCCTGCACCCCAAACATCTCCACATGGTGCAGGCCACGTCACTGAGGTGGCTGAGTGTGGAGGAGCAGGTCACCCTCTGACACATCCTCATGTACATACAACCCCTGACGTAACCAAGACATCTACTTGAAAACAATGCACAAGTGTCCAAACTCTGACCATGACACATATTTACCCCAGCTTGCAACATCTCAGCATTGTAAATGCACAGAAGTGGGACTCACTGCCTGAAAGGGATAAGGGCCATTACAACCAACGCTGCATGTGCGAGAATCCCACAATGCAGTGCACACACATAAAAATCAGAGCACATGAACATTGACTACAATGTGTGACAAACTGCATCACCTTCACAACTGAACAGAGGACACAACTGGTGACGCTTGTGTGTATAAACTGGCCAATCACATTAGCTACATTAGCTGTAAACTGTGAGATGACAATGTACAAGTACAACCTCATATCCGTGATGTAGTGGAAAAGTCAACATCCTACAACAAATAGGCGGCTCCTCCAAAACAGCCACAATGTACATTATCATGTAGTCTGCTTGTAAACTCTTCCAATACATGATCATACATGAAACACACAGTTAAACTGCATCTCCCCTTTACATTGCAGAGAGACAAACATCACATCCTGAACAGCAGCCTGTCCAACTCTTCACTGATGAAGAGGATGAATTCTCCACCATCAACAAGGACACTCTCCAACAGCTGCTAGACTCCATCAGCACCCCACCTCCAGGAGCAGGGCAACCTAGCGCATCGTGCAAACCCCACCCCTTGCACAAACCACACAGCAGCAAGCACCTACCACCACGGCTGTCTCCCAGGGCTGCCCGGACCCAAATCTGGCATTCCAACGCCATGTGTTAGAGGTCCAGCAGGAGATGGCACATCAGGTGCGGGTGGGGTTTGACAGCCTGATGGCCAAACTTGATTCCGTATGATGATGTCTAAGTTCCATCCGGGACAACCTACAAAACATCACAGACACCCGCAGTCTGCTCAGTGCTCTCCAACACTCCGTGGCTGACATCGCTGGAGTCATTACTCGGAGGCCGGGACAACTGTCCAGTCAGAATGGCTCCAGCGATGGCATCCAGAAGTTGAGCCGCATGCGGAGTACAATGGAGAACATGGAGCCTATGCAGGTGGAACAAATGACTGCCACAGCTGCACACCAGCGAGATGTAACAGGAAACGTCCATGCCCTGCAGATCATCATCACTGCATTGCTGCAGCAAGGTCTGGCACAGATGAATGCTGCTGCTGCTGCTTCTACATCCACATCCTCGCCCCCTGATGTGTCAGTGCATCACAGTGCTGAAGCCAATCTACCACCACCCACATGTGAGGTACATGACACATCAGAGGATGAAAATGAGGATTAATCTGTATTATTGCAAAGAAAGAAGCGGTAGCATTCCTCTACGTCAAATGGCCAGTGTCTACTTGTTTCTGGGCTGAGCATCATGCCATGGAATATCAGGATCATAGTAGAAGGAAGAGAGGAGGAATTGCAATAATTTATTTTAAATCTACTCTTTCCTGCCACATGAACTATTAAGTGTCCCAGACTGTAAAGGCTTAATTTTTTCTCTTACACTAATAAAGAATTTTACCATACCGCCTGAACAGGTCCAGGGCCAGGAATCTTCTTGGGCTCTACTGTTCATTGGAGCATGGTCATTGTTGAAACCATCATCCCCACTGTCTTAAATTTTGCAAATTTTACTATTCTGGGTGATCTTAATATCCATTTTGATGAGAGAAATAACGGTCTGTCAGCTGCTTTCTTTGTCCATTCTCCTATTCATCTTGAGGGCATATTCTTGTTCTTGTTTTTATTATTTGGGGACCCTTACTGTAGCTTAACCATTACCTTTTTAGTGGACTGAACATTTTGCAGTTCCTTTGTCACTCCAAACTAAATCAGCTACGCAGCCTCTATCTGCCTGGTTAGGAGTTATAGACCGTTGGCTAAACCGAATAGAGAATCATCACGTGCCCTTTTACAGGAGGCAGGCTCAACTAATTTGGGTATCTTGGAACAGGATGCCAAAGCTGTGGACAGATGCATTCATGTATCTTTAGAAAGAGTCCTGCCTTGTAAAGCAGGATCTAAAAAATTTGTTATTCTCCTGCCCCATGGTTCAACGATTCACTGTTGCTACATGAAAAAAATGTACGTAATTTGAGTGAGCGTAGCGTAAGACTTGTGATGATGGGGCCAAATGCAAACTTAAGAGAGCTGTTAAAGAATGCTCTAAAGCCTGTTGTGCAGCACGGGCAGATTATTAATCTAATACAATCTAATACAATTTCAAAAGCTTACAATTCATTGAAGAAGGTTATTGGGATTGTTAAATCCCCTTTAGATCCTATGCAAGTATCCCCAACCATATCTCTTTCATAGCAAAACTGCAAGGATATTGCTACGTTATTTTACAACAAGATGGTCAATATTTAATCTTCATTTTTGGTGACTTGGGTCAGAAAGTGTCTCCAAGTAACTCCCAGATCTATGCCTTGACCGAGTTTTGCTTACTAGATTGCACATTGGTTTAGTCTTTGCTGGATTAAAATGTATATGGCTTTCCTTATGATCCTTTTCCTAGTGAGGTGATGACGAAGATTAAGCTTGTGTTTGCCCACCTTTAGTCCACCTTCTAAATTCTTCTGTGAAGGATTCCCACTATTTGGAAACACGTGATGGTGGTCCCTTTACTTTAAAAGCCCACTTTTGATGCCATTGTAAAGGAAAACATTCAGCCTATTTCTATTTTGACAACTTATGCTAATACAAGCATGTTAATGGTTAGCTCTCTACCTACCAGGAGATGCATAGGGGGTCATTAGAATGACGGGCGGACTTAGTCCGCCTACCATCCCATCGGGGGAAGGGACCACCCGCCATAAGGGCGGGCGTCCCCTGGGGGATATAAGGATGCGCCCGCCACAGTGGCGGGTGCATCACGCATGTTTAACATTGCGGCGGGCGTTGTTTACACCAGCACCCGCTGCAATGTTAGAAATGCTTGTAATGCTTGTCATGCATTTGCATACACAAAGCGGCAGGCACCGCGCGGTGCCTGCCGCATTGTGTATGCAAATGCAGAGGGGTACCACAGGTACCCCCCATGTGCACCCCCCACCTTGCCTTCACCATGGGGACCTGCAACGGGCCCCCAAAGTGAAGACCGCATGCTTTTCCGTGGCGGCATTGCCGCCATGGAAAGGAATCTGACAAAGCCCATCCTGATATGGCTGGCTGTGTCTGATAGACACCGCCACCATATAAACTCTTTTCAGCTGCGGATGGTCTTTCCGTCCGCCGCGGACCCCCAGCCATGTTAATATGGCGGGGGGTCATTGCAGCAAGCATGGCGAGTGGATCGCCCCTGCCAGGCTGGCGGTGGCTACCGCCAGCCTGGCGGGGCGAGCTGTCCGCCATCCTAATTGGGCCCATAATTTGCTGCACCTTTCCCAGTCAGGCTTCGCTCTGGATAGAACACGGAAACTGCTCTTCTCTGAGAGGTGGAACATCTCAGGAGACAACTAGATAGTGGTGGTACTGCTGCACTCATTCTCCTAGATCTCAGAGGAGCCATTGATACAGTGTCACACTCTATTCTGTGTCAGAGACTAGCTGAAATTGATATTCAGGATTCTGCCTTATCCTCATTCACCTCCTTTCTTCAGGATCACACATTCCAAGTATTTTCCAAATCCCATTCGCCCTCAGTACTACATCTGATATGTGGTGTGCCTTAGGGTTCCTCTCTGAACCCTACACTCTTTAATATTTAAGTTTGACCTTTGGCCGACCTACTAGAGGGCCATGAATTGTCTCTGTTTATGCATGCTGATGATACTGAAATCATTGTGTCATTTAGTGCAGATGATGAAAAAGATGCCTTCAAATTCTGCCTCTGCCTCACTGAGGTGGCACTGTGGATGAGGTCAAATTTCCTTACATTGAACAAGTGGAGGCGCTATTGTTTGGTAACCATCCGCAACTCTGGAGTCCTCGCTGGTGTACAACAGATCTTGGGCCACTGCCCACTTCTTGTAAAGTGGTTAAGAACTTGGGTGCCTGCCTTGACGCACAGCGCTCTGGATGCATTTTCAAATATGTAACATTGAATCCTGTTGTATCCCGTTATTCACTTGTCCTAGGAAAATTATTTAACTTCTCCCTCTTGCTGCTCAAAGAATCATTGTACAATCATTGGTTATCTCTAGGATAGAATATGGAAACGTTCTCTACTACGGAGGTGCACCAGAAAAGTTGTAGAGGAGACTTCTGATTGCACAAAACATGGCAGCACGCTTGCTCTGTAGTGTACCTAGTCACTCATCAATTGCTATTCATTTATGCACCCTTCATTGGCTTCCTACAGAGCAATGTATTCATTTCAAAACACTGTGCTAAATGCCCAAGGCCTTGAATGGATGTCTCAGATCATTGGTTCATTTTTATTCTCCAAGGCGTACACTTTGCTCTGAGCAACAGCTCCTGGCTACCCAGTTCACTATAAATTAGCCAGGCGGAGTGGTAGGCCTTTTGCTTTCCTTGGAACTACCTTACAGAACTTTCTTCCTCTAAAAATCCGGGTGCGTACTTCCTTTCTGGAGTCTCGTATACTGTTCAAAACCTGCCTATTTTAAGATTATTTTAAAACTTAAAAATTACAGCTGTCACCTCCTTTTTGTAGCACTGGGAAACCACGTTTGGAGAAGACATGGGCTTTGCAAATGTTTTATTAAATGAATTTTTATTAAGAGGTTTGCAGAAGCCATCTTTTTCTTCTGCACTGTAGCTTCGTGGTAGAATTCCACAATTTGCTTCCACTTCCTTATGTCAAAGTTCACCTACTATGGGGTCAATTAGGATGGCAGACGGATCGCCACCGCCGTGCAGGCAGTAGCGATCCGTCCGCCATCCCTGCCCGTCCGCCACCTTTCTACCCCCGCCATATTACGATGGCCGGGGGGACCGTGGCGGAGGGGAAGACCGCCCGCCGATTTTCCGCCACGGTTGCCTTGCGACCGCGGCGGAAAAGCTCTAATATGGTGGCGGTGTCAATCAGACACCGCCAGCCATATTAGGATGTGCTGAGGGATATAACTTTCCGTGGTGGCAATGCCGCCACGAAAAGGGATACGGTTCCTGCTTTGGGGGCCCGTTGCGGGCCCCCAGGTTGAAGGGGGGATGGGGTGCATATGGGGGGTACCTATGGTACCCCCCTGCAGTTGTATGCACAATGTGGCAGGCACCGCGCTGTGCCTGCCGCTTTGTGCATGCAAATGCATAGCGTGCATTTTTAACTTTGCGGCGGGTGCTGCTTAAAGCAGCACCCGCCGCAATGTTAAATATACGGGATGTGACCGCCAGGTTGGCGATCACATCCTAATTCCAATGGAGGGACCGCCGCTGCCCATGCAGACGGTCCCTCCACCACGGGGGTGGCAGACGGACGCAGGTCCATCCACCATCGTAATCGACCCCTTAGTCTTTGCTAGGGCCCCATCTCTGCTTCTAGATGACTAGTCCCACTCCACTGAGTGCAATAGTAGGATAAATGGTGAATAGCGTAGGGGCAAAATTTACTATTCCCACTCCAGTGAATGTAATAGTAGGGAAAGTGTTGGATACCGGAGAAAAAAAATTACTATTCGCACTCATACAGTTAAAATATATATATGTATATATATTTCCAATTAAAAAACAATAATACAATTAATATACAATTAAAAAAATGAAAATTAAAAATAATAAACATATAAAAAGAGCACATATTATAATATTAATTACATATAACAAAAACCTAAAAATATTATATAAAATAAAGCAATAAATAACTTTATAGAAAAAATAATTACTTTAAACTAGAAAATATTTACAAACAAAAAACAAAAAAATAATTACAACATAAATGTATTTCTTTTATTTCCTACCCTATAACACCACACCAATAACAAAACACTACAACATTTAAATTCAATGTATTTACATATTTAAAATCATTATTAATCTATTAAAAATAATATTATCAATAAAAAAACAAATACACATTAATTTACTACACACACTTTAACATTATAATATCCACAACACACACCTAAATTAAACTATAAAATAATAAAACACAATTAAAACCTATTTTAAAATTGTACACTCTTACTATTAACATCAAATAAATAAATAGTTAAAATGTATTTAATATCCACCTTTAAAAGTAAAAACAACACACACAAAATAAACAATTACTCAAAATAAATATTAAATATTTAATATTAATTAACAACTATATATTAAATAAACACAAATGACTTCCCACCCTTTACTCCTATAAACACCACAACACACACCTAATTATTTAATTAAAATTAATGAACAACAAGTATTAATTCAGCAATTAAAAGTAAATTCCTTCCCACCCTTCCCACCCTTTACATCTATAAAAACCACACACACACCTAGAAGAAATTACACAATTACCATAGTTAATTACAGTTAATTATTTACAATTAATTAACAACCAATTAAAAATCAACTAATAATAAATTACTTTACATATTTAACACTATAGCATCTCAATTAAACAAATATTAATAAATACAAATTAATCAATACATTTAATTATAATTAAATTACTTCCCACCCTATTCCTCTATTAACCCACAACCCACTAAGAAATTAAAAATGCAAAATTCAAATAAAACAAATTTAATATATTTTATATTAAATTACTTCTCATCCTATTCCCCTATAAACCCTCAGCCTGCTACGAAACTATGAGCACAAAATTCAAATAAAAAACCTTCATAACTACTAAAAATGTAAAACATAAATTAAAAATATAAACAATTCTTATACAATAAACATACATCACATACATATAAAATATATACTAAAATACATAACAATAATAAAAAATATATTTTCGCAAACGATATTAAACACATCGTTATTTTTAAAATCAATATTACTTACCATAAGTCGATATTCTCGACCACAATATTCTTGTTGTCGATATTTCTGACCCATCATATTAAAGGCTCGATATTTGTGCAATTCAATATTTTGCAATCGATATTCTGTCTCTGCATCGCAGGGGGCTTGGCTCTATAATTGATTATATCTAAAAACAAGCATTCATTTGTTTTGGTAGGGGTTGCTCTTCCTACTATTTACGGTGTTCATAATCCATTATTTCTTTCAATCAAGATCCATTTAAATGGGCCAAAGTGCATTGTTAGCTATTAGAAGCCTATCTTTATGAAAGATGCAGGGCACAGATTTGTCTGACACCCTACAAATATCAAGACTATAATGCATAAAGTTGCTGATGGGTGTGAGGGCCTGATTAATTTCCTGCCTATCAGAGGAAGTTGGTCCTAATGTGATGCTGTGTAGTTTGCAAAATTAATGTCCTGAATTAGGGATCTATTTACAAGGCCACAAAGCGAACCATAAATAAATCTCACAGAGTCGCAAATAATAATCTGGGAAGGTAACTGAAGCACACTTCCAAGAATCAAGAAGCAATATGTGCGAGTAGGAACTAAAGAATAGAAAAGCTGACCTGAAGGATGTGAAATGGGAAACCTTGATGCACGCTTGTCAAGATAAGGACGTTCAGGCTGTTTGGAAGGCAGTGCGTGCTAGACTTTTTCCGGGCTCTACGCCTAACAAGGTGAGTACTCACATAGGTACAGAGGAATTTATATGTCATTTTAGTAGAATTTATTGCTTCAATACCTCTGCCCAAAAGAAAAGAATGGCTGAATGTTAACTGCGACAATAAAAAAAGGGCCCTGAATATCCATTTTTCTTTTGAGGATGTTTTTAAGGCTATTCTTAATAGCTATTCCAAAAAGGTACCCAGGCCCGAAGGGATCCCAATGGACATATATAAAGAAAAAACAGGATTCTGGGCCCCTTTGCTTACTAATACCATAAACTGTGCTTGAAAAGTTGACATTCTATCGTCTTCGCACATCGTCTTTAATCGTGCCCATTTTTAAAAAGGGAAATGCGCAGGATCCAAAGTGCTATTGGCCAATTTCCCTTCTTGGTTCCTTCACTAAAATTATTGGGAGAATAGTATTGGGCAGACTGTTTGGCCTATGTAAAAGAAAATTCTCTCACTGGTCTAGTGCGGCTTTAGAAAAAGCCTAGGCACCATAGAACAATGTCTAAATTTGCACCTCTTAGTGACTCAGTACAAGTTTGCCAGAGCAGCTTTCTTCACTTAGCATTCATGGATCTATCTAGTGTGTTTGACTGTATAAACAAATCCAAGCTCCAGGACATTTTAACTTCCCTGGGACTTGAGGAGGTCTTGGCGGCTATTTTGAAGTACCTCCAACTGGAACTACCTACTTTTATGAGGTGTGGGATGGGGAGAGTGTTCCACTACTTTCTCAGTTAAGCATGGAGTTCATCAGGGATGTGTGCTGGCACCTATCCTATTTTAACTGTACATAATGGTTTAGAAGCTGCATTAATGAACATGAGGTCTCATGTCTTGATGGTCAATAAAAAACCTTTACTCACACTTTTGTATGCAGATGATGCTGTGTTGCTTGCCAGAATGTCTAATGGCCTAATGCCATTAATTTCCACCTTTGTCTTGTTCATGAAGATGCTAGATATGAAAACCAAATTGTCAAAAACCCTTATTATGGTTTGTCGCCCCAAATATGTTAAAAGCTGTTGTGTGAGAATTGAGGAAGGAGCAATCGAGAAAGTGTGCCAGTTCCCACACCTTGGCTTGATTTACGAATGTGTGTGTACTTGGGCACTGTGTGTGGGAAATCGGAAAATCATTTCTTTCATGTAGTTGGCTCAATCTTTTCTCTCGCTTCCTTGATGGGTATAAAGCCTATACCCCTTTTATTAGAGATCTACAGGAGAAGGTGCCTCCCCCATCTTGATCGATGCAGCAGGGATATGGGGTAACAGAGATGTGGGTATGATTCAAACTGGGTAAAATAGAGTGTGCCAGCACATACTGGGAGTTCCTTTGTTAACATTGCAATTTTCTGTCCATCAGGAACTGTGTCTGGATTATATTGCGGACCAGATTAACCTTGCTCCCTTTTTGCGTTGGTGTTTGATCTGGCATAACATGAAGCTGGTCTAAATGTATTTTATTTTTATAGAGTTTTATATAGCGCTAACAAGACTCAATGAGGTGACAGAGCGCTTTATAGGAATAAACACAAGTCATTTAAAATTAAATTACAAATACAAGTGGTAAAAGGTATAAATGAGCAAGATATAAGACATGAGGACAGTAGTTACATAAACAAAAATACTGATATAGAACAAAGTCCGTAGGTGTGTCCGAGAAATGTGCAGAGGGCTGGGAAGCAGCAGAGAGAAACGCAGCACTTAGTGGAAATGGTGAAGCCTCAATAGCATGGAACTTTGGCTAACCGAGCAATGATAGGGCTCAGAGTGAGAGGAATCTTCGGGATAGTAGAATTTTAACTTCCTTCCTGAAAGTGTATGTGGACGGGTTGCGTCTTGTCGTCAGAGGAAGAGTTCCAGATTTTTTTAGCCATACCGGAGAAGTACTGCTTATAGGTTTTCTGTTTGTTAAATTTTTTGTAGCTTAAGAAGTAAGGAGCTGGTGCTTCTAGAGGTTCTTGTTCTGCCAGATAGGGTCCATTTCTGTGTCAGGTAGGAAGGGGTGTTGTGGTGTAGCGCTTTGTGGGTCAAGCAGGCAATTTTAAGATGGATCCTAATCTCAAAGGGCAGCCATTTCAGAGAACAGAGGGCAGGGGTGATATGATCCATTTTTTAGAGCCTGTGATAAGCCTTGCTGCAGTGTTCAAGGTTGCCTTCAATGGACTGAGATTGATTTTCAAAAGGCCCACGAAGATAGCGCTACCATAGTCTAATTTCAAATTCACCACCGATTTAACCGCAGTTTAGAGATCTTCTGTGGGAATTAAAGGTTTAAGTTTCCTTAGTGTATCTAGTTGATGATTACCTCCTCTGTGGAGGAGCTGATCTGATTTTGCATGGAGAGTGTATTGCCCAGGGTTATTCCAAGTAATTTACGGAGTGATGTGTGGGGTAAAATTCAGCGCAGTAAGATGGGGTAGCCACTCTTTGAAAAAGAGAGAGATACTGGGTGGCAAGACCAGTAGAAATTCAGTTTTTGTGGCATTGAGTTTGAGATGTTTGTGGGCCAACCATTGTTACATTTTTGTCAAGGTATTATTAAGGGTGCTGATGTCATGTGAAGAAGTAATTTTCATATAAAGTTGAGTATTGTCTGCTTACATGAGGAAGGAGGTGTGAGAGAACTTGAGGATTTCAGTTAGGGGCTCCATGTAAATGTTAAGCAGTGTCGGGACAGAGTGGAGACTTGGGGAAAATAGAAAGAGTGTGATTGATTAAAACCCACTGGTATCTGTTGTGAAGGAATGAGGAGAACCATTTTATCACAGTACCAGTGAGATCCATCCTGAATCTCGTGAGTGACAGTGTCAAACGCAGCTGACAGGTCCAGTAAGATGCGTACGCAAGCTTCATTCTGGTTGAGGGAGCATAGAGCATCGTCAACAATATGGATCAAGGCTGTTTCGATGCAATGGCCCAGTCTGAAACATGATTGGCATTGGTCGAGGAGTTGGAAATGTTTGATGTGACTTCTAAGGGGTAGTTGCACACATTTTCCCAATAGTTTGGCTAGTCTGGGGATGTTAGAGATAGGGCAGTAGTTGCTGGGGTCGGACAAGTCCGAGCTGTTTTTTTTTTTTAGGATTGGGATAACCTGGACACTTTTGAGACAATCCGGTATGGAGCCTTGGGTAGGTGAAGCATTGATAGTCCTAGTACATAAATGGAGTAGGAGGTGAGTAAACTCATTGAGGGGTTTGGAGGGGAGTGGTCATTGAAGTCGTGTGAGTATTTAATAGAGGATAGAAGTTTAGAGATGTCATGTTCATTGAAGGTTTAGAAACATGGCCGGATGGCATTGTTTTTGGGTGTGCGGGAAGGGTGTCTGGTGTAAACGTCCATGTCAGATAGGATAGGGTGCATAGAAATATTTTCAGATGGTCTTTCCTGATTGTAGGGGAATATAATTTCCTGCCTCAAATATATTAGGGCGTTAACTCTTGCCATTAGCTGTCCCTTATTTATGAGAAGCCAACAGATATTTGCAAAATAAGCAAAGAATGAGTCAGGGTGTGTTTTTTTTATCTCAAAGGAAGGCCCAGAGGGAGGGTATGGAACTAATTAAGCCCTCAGCCAGGGAATACTGTCTTCTAAAAACTTTGCAGGGGGTGTCACCTTATTTGTACCTGTTTCTGGGTACTTGGGAGCGCATGCTGTTGTCCTGAGTTAGGCTAAGCTCAATTGGGTGGCTATTTTGCTTCCCACAAGGACAGTTTGAGCCATCTGATATATCCATTTGCCCGTGTGATGAGGTGTCTCCCCAGACATATTCCCCAAATATTTATTTTCCCTGTACTAAATGCAATTTATTCCCTGTGCTACGCAAATCCAATTTTAGCAAGTATAGACTGGCATTGCTTTACGTGCAACAATTAGAGTGCTTTGATATATATATATATATTTCTTTTTTGTAGAGTTTTATATAGTGCGAACTAGACCCGAACCGAATCAGGTATCAGAGCACTTTACATAGCACCAGTTACGTTACATGAGGACACACATTCATTTTTAGGCACGGGGAGATTAAGTGATTTGCCCAGAATCACAGGAGGTTTTGGCGTCGTTACCGAGACTCAGATCCCCAGGTCCGAGGTCAAGCGCCCTAGCCGTTAAGCCAACTCCTCTCCCCCAATATATATATATATGCATAGCGGCAGGCTCTTTCTTCTTTTTTTTAAATGTGCTTTACAATTGCAGTGCCTCAAGACCATCACAGGTGAGTTGCCGAACTCTATAAATGTTTAATTGATTGATTGCATAATTCAATGAGGTTTTAATTATGTGTTTTTATAGATTCATATGATTGATAACAGTTTTTTATCATGTCCTCATCTTTTAAATGCCTTTTAACGTGTATTCATTTACCTTTGTCATATTTAATCATGAATTCATTTATTATGTTGTGTCTTTTATGATCTGCTTTTAAGTGATCGAATAAATATTAAAGAAAGAAAGACTTATGTTGTACCAGCATTGCCTTCCCCTTGGGCCTAGCAAGGGGCGACCTCTTTACGCTATTTAAAGTTTCCTTGAATGTGTCAAGGTTGTGCCCATTCCCTTTCCACATTTAGGGATGCAAACCAAATATTTGGGTGTTTTAAACAAGACAATTAGTTTTACTTTGATACATTTTTACAATGACGTTGGTGCAAATTCAAAATCAATAGTATTGTTTTAAGTCCAGTACTTAACACTCTTAGCAATAGATGTTAATCACTTCACATGCATTTCAATGTTTTTTTCGGAGGAGATGTTAATGCTAAAATTGGAAATTGACCAACTTTTTTGATCTTTCCCCAGCATGGTCATCTGGTCCACCCCTTATGAAAATGGACGTGAGGAGGTGTAACGCCATGAAAATGATTGGCGATCCAGAAAATCAATTAGTAACCTTTACCGGGTGGAGTAGGGAACTGTCATTGAGTACATTTTTTTGTGTAGAGGGCTAAATAATCATGGGCCCGATTCACAGAACTAACTTAAGACAAAATCCTAAACTTACTACTTTTGGTATTCACAGAAGTTAGGATTTTGTCTTAAGTTTGTCTTAAGACAGACTTAAGGCAAAATCCTAACTTAAGTCTGTCTTAAGTTTGTCTTAAGTTTGTCTTAAGACAAACTTAAGAAAAAATCCTAACTTCTGTGAATACCAAAAGTAGTAAGTTTAGGATTTTGTCTTATGTTAGTTCTGTGAATCAGGCCCCATGTTCTGTTGGGTGAACCAGGACTAGTTTTTAGCGACCACCACCCCAATGTGCTTCTTTTAGATATTCCTCTTCATGATAGATAAACTCAACTCAAATGCACATCATCAGTTACACACAAGGACAAAGGACTTCGATCACAATCGATGGAGGCAGTTATATCCCCCAGTTATTTGGCAACATTGTGAGTAATCACCCCTTCCTGATCAAAGAATGTCTGGCAGAGGAAGGTTGCTCAGGTGCATCCATTACTAACGCTTTTGTCACCCTTTGCTGTTGCATCTGGAATTTAATCTAGTTCCCAAGGCCCAGAATTATGGATAAACAGCCCTGGTGGTTAGATAGTACCTATAGGGAAGTCAACAAGAGTTTAGGTTAAGTGTTTTTGAATATGAATCCCAGAGACAAGGAGGAAATAGTTGCAGGATGGCCTCCAAAAAAGACCTTAAAAATAGGAAACTCACCCTCAGATAAAAAACCCTGAAAGCCCTTTTCGTATCCTTGACTAATCGTGGCCATACTGCTTTTGGGGAAGTCATTATTAAAGATCATTTTTATAAACCCAGTATGTCTTGCTATCCACATTCCAGGGGATCTTTAGGTTACCCATTTTAGTGCTATATATATCTTGTGTCTGCTGCAAGCCCTGTGAACCTAATTCCCCTGAGTGGGAGGTTAGGTACTTGCTGCCTATTTCGTTTGAGGTACAAGAGGTTGCCCTTCCCATATCACAGAGTCTCCTTGATAAGGTCCCGGCCCAACGGGGTTAGAATGGACATGAACACGTTGAACAGCAAGTTCTGGGCTCCCTTATTTACAAATATCCTGAATTCTGCATGCAGAGCCAAGTTGCCATCGTCCTGGCACATCATCAGTATTATACTGGTATTACTGATCCAGTTGTTAAAGTTCTTGGGCGCATTGTGCTTGCAGAATCCACTCCTGGTGTCTTCAGTGAGTCATCTTGTCTGAGGTTCAATATAGATTTAGATCAGGGATTGATACTAGAGAACACTGTCTTAACCTCCACTTGGTGATTAAGAAATATATTATAGGTAAAAAAAAATGCCCTTGAATTTGTTCTTCATGGATTTCAGCTCAGCATTTAACAGGGTGAATAGATCCAAGCTGCGGGACTTGCTTCTCGGCATGGGCATTCCCTGGTCAATTTTCTCACTGATCTCCATGCGGGTATTTGTGCCTCAGTGAGATTTGTGGAGGAGGGTGAAAGTGCCCGGCCTTTTTCTTTAAGCCATGGAGTCAGAAAAGGGTGCCTGATGGCACCCATTTTGTTCTTATTGTACACCAATAGCCGGTGTTCATTTTACACCTTTCATGGTCAGGGTATGCCAAAGATTAATGATACATTCCTACAAACTTTATTATATGCCGACGACGCAGGTCTAATGTCACGTAACCCAAATGAAGGGAAAGCACTTATTGATGAATATATTTAGCTCATGGATGATCTTGACCATGATACCAATCCAGCTAAATCTCTTCATTTGGTTTGCGTTCCAAAACATAGCAAAGCCGAGCATTATGTGTTAAGGGGAAAAGGCTGGGGAGGGCTTGCCATTTTTCCTACCTTGGTATAACCTCAAGGGCCATGGGTTCCATTCTTACCCACTAGGCTCCAAAAGGTTTCACGCTCTTTTGCTAAGCTCACGAACTTTGCTCGTAACATATGGTAATAGTCCTGTGAAGCCTAAGCTCAATATGTACAAACTTAGGGCCAAAAGTATCATCAACCTGATTTGCGATTCTGAAATAGTGATATTTTTAGAAATCGCTATTTCAGAATCGCAAATTGGGATGTATGTACAAATGTGCAATTTTTTTGCGAATTCTTAGTATTCCTTAATTGCGATTAGCAAATTGCGAATCGCAATTAAGGAATACTTTCCCATTCATTTCTATGGGCCGGGAGGCCCATAGGAATGAATGGGAAGTTATTCTCAATTTATGATTCGCAATTTGAGAATCGCAAATTGAGAATAATTTCAAGGGTGCAGGGGTGTCCAAAGGACACCCTGTTGCACCCCTGAAATGAGCATGGGTGCACATGTGGCGCACATACATGCCCTAAGGGCATGTATGTGCCTCACATGGCACTTTCAAAAATGCAAAAATGTGCATTTTTCAAGGAATTCGCAAATTACCACTAACTTGAAGTTGGTGGTAATTTGCGATTCCTCAAGGACAATTTGCATTTTTTTTTGCTTCATACATTGCATTTAAGGAATCGCAAAATGTGCGATTCCTTAACTGCAATAGCAAAATAAGGAATCGAAAATTTTGCGATTCCTTGTTTTGCACCAGATTTTCCTTTATACATAGAAAAACCAAAGGTGGTGATGGACGGAGCGTTGACAATACAAATACTCACCCCCAGTCAACTGATCTGGGTTTAATCCATCACCGTTCTTTAGCTCACTCCGCCACCCCAGTTCAGACATGGCCATATGCAAATCAGTCTGACCCTGTGCCTCATGGGAACAGTCCAGCCCGAACTGCCAAGCCATGTCTTCCCTGGACCGGAATCAAGCTTTCGAGTCCCTTGCTCACTTTGCCACTGGAGTCAAGCAAGCCCGGCTGAAGACGGCTGTAATGCCAGAAACCGGTCCTGGGAAGCTTGATTCCGGTCCAGGGAAGACATGGCTTGGCAGTTCGGGCTGGACTGTTCCCATGAGGCACAGGGTCAGACTGATTTGCATATGGCCATGTCTGAACTGGAGTGGCGGCTGGCAACATTAAAATATGATGAGGCGTGATGCCCAAAAAACTCACCATATATGTTGCTCGATACGAGTACAGCTCCTGGCACTCTTCTCTGTGGTGACTCCAGTAGGAAAGGGAAGGACTTCCTCCTTTCTGCAACGCGAATCCAGGATTGGTTGGAGCAGGCTGACCCAGCACTCATTTTGAGGCTGGGGTCCTGTGGCTTCAATCCCCGGCTGTTACCCAGTCCAACCGTCTAAACGTATTCAAGGGGAAGAGAAGCGCTGCTGTGGGTAGCTGCTGGACTTACCATCCGGCATCCCCTTTTACTTTGTGCACGAGGAACTGGGACTTGGATATGTGGCTGACAGTTTTACCTTGGCTCCCATGTTACTCTGGCTGACCACTTGGGCTAACCCCCATACAATGTATAATCATAAGGTCATTTTGCATTGTTAATCATGTTAACAGGGGTCCTTTATTCCCTGGTTAAAGCGTATCAAATATTTTGCCCACTTATTATTTTCCAACCCTCCTACCTTTAATAAGTGTGAGTTCCCATGAGTAGAAAACATTACAGGGAAATTACTAGCTCTATCAGCGTAGCCGAGACGCTCCTTAAACGCTCTATTAGGAATTATTCGATAATTCTAACAATTTGGGATACTGAGCCTAATTTGAAATGAATATCTAACTCCTGTAAGAGATCCCTTTTTACGAGATTATGTTTGGGGACGGTACGTTGACTTCTTAATTTTCCCTTGGGGCAATTCGACATAACTACTGTAAAGATCTATTCTTGTGATGAATCTTCTGTAACTTTACCTTCATTTTACGCGCCGACTTTTAGTACATGTTCTTAAAAAATGTAATATTACCAAGGTGTAAAGTCACTTTACATTTCTTACGGACTATATGAAGCCCACTAGTATGCCCCTCTGTTTCTTGAAAGGCGCTGTTATTCATAGAAAATCTTTTTTGTTTTAAACTTGAATGGGTATGGTTTTTCTGCTTTTATCATGATTTCGATTGCCTTGTTGTTGCGTTGTTCTTTTCTGACTACTCTACATCAGTGGTTAATTTGTAGAATAAAACGTGCCGAGGCTCTCCTCAGGAGGCAAAGCTAACAGGAGAAATGTGCTGGTGCAAACTGCCTCCTGACGAGAGCCCCGGCACTTATTATTCTGGAGAGGACTTGGCCTAATGGCTAGAGCTGTCATTTCGGAGCTGGGGAACCGGATTCGAGCCTCAGCGTGGCTCAACATCCTGTCATTCTGGCGAAAATCAGTTGCCTTCCAAAACAAGTGTGTCCTTAATTGCTGCTATAAGCGCCGGTGCTGAGGATTAGGTGCTGGTGGAAAGCACCTGCTCAAATTAAGCACTGCTCTACATAGTTGAATAAAGATTCTAAAAAATTGTCCTCATCACCTAACTATATTGAACTCTCTTTATTGACCGTCCAGTTGAAATGAGATTGGTTTAAATAGGAGCCTACAGGTCGAAGGTCATACACATATTTCTGCAGCAGGCAGTGCTTAATTTGAGCCGGTGCTTTCCGGTGCTCAGCACCGGCACTTAATTGGTTTCCGGTGCTCTGCACAGGCACATAACTGTCAACACCATACTTCGAACAGTCTACCACATGGTGGCGGTGCTCATCTAATTTAGAGATAAGCAGAACAGGAGTAGTCAGAATACAATGTACATAACAATTTCTAATACCTGCCTCCCTCCCCCCCCAACCCCCGCCCCCTAGCAATTCCTTTAGCTTTGGGGACCTGGAATAATCTGAACTGTCACATTTACATGCAAGAGAGATGGTCAGTAGTTGTTTTGGCAGAAATAACAAGGGCGATGGGTGGTGCAAGCTGCAGTGGCCTCCTCTTCAGAGCCCTGGCACTTTAATATTTTACAAATTAAGCTGGGCAGGCACTCTCTCAACAAATTGTCTTTTCAGTGATGCTGTAGTGTAGTTCCTATCATCCCAATAGGCTCTGCGCATTGGAATAATACCTACAGCAGTAAAGGCCTAGACCAGACGTTAACTAGGTCTACTACTGTCGATACTAGACTTAAAGTTTTGGGTTTGCCAGCTTAGCTCAGAGTTCACTAGAAACTTTCTCGAATGTTCAAGGAGGACTTAACTTCCCTGATTAGACAAGAAGGGATTTAGTTTCTGACAACCATAGAACATGACAACTTTGCTCTCCCCTAATCAAGAGTATATCTCAAGAGTCGTGTGAACAAAAGGCAATTTATTTTACTCAGTCAGTACGTGCATTCTTAGTCTCATCAGAATGTAGAGAAAAGGAAGAGACGGGCGTGTTCAATAAAAAGGTGTTATTTATTGATCAGTCTCTTTTCTCATACAAGAGAAATGGATCGATATTATTGCAATACTTATAGTTAAGTAAAGTGCATACATTAAAAGCAATAGTATAAAATAATACTGTAAAAACATTGATATGGTTTCTAAGCCATAAGATGTTTAAAATGAATAAAATATATTACATACACATATACATTTGACTAAACGTACTCAACTGGTGTTTCTAAATACGCCTACCCCGTGTACCTGACCTAAGCCTAATACGTGGGCGGGAATAGAAAGTTACAGTTTAAGTTAAGTTTGTTTTTGCCAAGTGAATAACTAAAGAATTCTCTGTGAGGGGTTATTCAGTTCTGTACCTGGAATCTAGGTTGAATGAGGGATGGTATCTCTCTCTCTGGTCTTGATATTCCAGGCTGCCTGCGAGGGCTACCCGGAAACGCCGGTGCTGGATTTCTCGGCAGGAGAAAGCAGCTTCTCTCAGCGCGTCAGGAAGGCGGGGCTGCGCCAGCGGGGTCTGCTCTGCTCTTCGCTTCGGCAAGTATGGCTGCTCCGTCTCGTCACCACGCGTGTGTTTGCATAGGGCAATATCGGTAATATTTATACCTTTAAGGTGCCGAGATTGACGTAAGGATGGACATAGATACGTCAATAAGGATGTCATACGACTTGCTCGTTAGCACATTCTTTTACTGAAGTTCTCGGTGAAATCAAAACAATGGCCGCAGGGTTTTGCCCAGGTTGTCATAGGTTTGATTTGTTATGAGAACTCCGTATGCCTTATCAGGGGCTGGAGAAATATCGCTTGTCTAATTAGATCGCAAGCGTTATGACCTAATCAGATAACACGTTCCTGTGCCGTAGTGTGACTGCGTCAGATAACGGTATCTGCATCATGGGGGTTTTCTGCCTCATGGGCTGACTGCTAGTTAACTTGTTGGTTTGTTTAACCAGAATAGGGTCAGGAATAGGGGGATCGATTCAGAACCTATAGGAATACATCACACCCACTCCACGCTAACTATGGACATATTTACTAATCTATGCATAGTAAAACATACTATAGAGTATAGTGTATACCTTACTACCCCAAAATACATAAATGCATTTCGAAATTTTCAAATATACGGAAAAATTGCAGTCATATGTATTGTATGCACTCAAGCTGTAGAATAATGCCAAAGTAATCGCATTTGTATACATTATTGCTATATTGTATATGAGAATTTACACATGAAATGGCTCTAAGTACAGAAAAAAGTTCGAAACCATTCCATCACATAATAAAATATTTATGAAAAATATTTATGAACATACCAGCGGGCAGCTAATGTCTATAAGCTATCTAAAATTTAGAAACCTTAGTTCTCTAAGAATAGTTCTTACTTTAAGCAGAAGATAGTGTCCCGAAAAATATGCAAAAATATTTTGGGGCTGCTGAAAAACTGCTGTCCGTGAACTGGAGGGAAACTTGTTCATGTGACTTTATTTTTAAAGTTGAAGGCCGAATTCAGGGAACGCCGTGTGCGAGCTTGTTCAAAAGTCTCTATTTCTGCTCTGGTGAGAACATCATATCATTTAGGCTTTCGAAAAAACTGTCAACAGCTTCCTGGGAAAGTTCCATTAACTCGGATATAGGTGTAATCATGCATTCGTGCTCATGATTGTCTCCATTGACATTCTGATTCGCATTGCTGTCAGAAGGTCGTACCTGTTCGATGCTGCTGTTATCTTGAACTTCACTACCCATCAATCGTAGTGGTGAAGATTCCACGAATGCCGTCATCAGGATTGGTAGCCTTTGAGGGCAGCACAAAGCATGAACCTTGATCGGGCTCAACAATGTTTCTGCATCCATCGGCGCATCCGATTGTAGCGTCAGACAGGTGTCCAACACGCATTCTTCTCCGCATAGCAGACACCTTAATACAGGTAAAACACATCTTTGCCACATTGGTCGAAATGATAGAAACCAAGTCATGTTCAGGTCTCTAAGCCGGGAGAGTCCCAGGATTTTTGATATCCGGTCCCGGTATCCAATGGCTAGGATTGTTTCTTCCCTTGTCGCAAGAGTTTTGTCTGTGACATGGGTTGCCATAACGAAAAATGAGGACTAAGAATAGGATTCCTGCAATTAGTCCCAAGATCAGGGGAAGTCCGCCAAAAATCGAATGGACGAAATCTGGAAAAAGACCCAGTATGGCTTTGAATGGTGTTAATGCCATCGAAAATACTGTCTTAAATACCTTTGAGACCCCATTGGTATCAGAAATATTTAAGATTTTGTTTAGAATTTCCGCGAAATGTATGGGGGAATTAGTTGATAATAATGAATGTATCTCTGCAGTCGTCCTTGCGACTTGTAGATCATAAGTTTCTTTTGATGACGTGAGCCTTGCAGGCATCTGAAGAAGCACTGTTTTCATTCTGCTTAAAGTATCTATTCGAATAGAAGTAATTTTCAAATTGGGCCATGCCCTTGCCTCCCTGTCTGGAAAGGAGCTGGGGAACAATGAGCGTCCACAGCACTTGACCTTCGCAGTCGTAGTTACGAGATAAGGAGTCCCGGGCATAAGACTACAACATCTGCGGTCTACAATTAGAATGTAACTCCCATTATAGAGTCTTTGAAAGAATGGTTCTATTTCTGTTGCAGGTGCGCCTTGCTGGTGACATGAAAGGTTGTATGAATTCCCTTCACAGGCTCCATGCAAACTAATTCCGTTACACAGAAGTGTGCCACTTAGTGACATCGCACAATTGTTGCCACTAAGGAACACTTTCTGTCCTTTATTACTGACACATGCATGTGAATAGGGCAGGTTCCATGTTGTTTTAAGGTACCCCTTTCCCAATTTCTCGTACATGCCAGCCTGTATATATTTTTGGCAGTATTGAAACCTGAAGGTTGAGATTGGAATATTTATTATCCCATGTATTATCCATTCACTGACAGGTCGTTCTGACATTGTCACGGGTAATCTTTCGAGTTTTTCAATGCTCAAGATTGTATAATCAGCACCCTTTTGCGCCATACTGACTTGTCTATCAGTAAGGTTAAAGATTTGGAATAGTGACGTTGTGTTGATTAAACGCCAAGGCACATAGCCTGAACGCAGATTTTGTAACGTCCAGCCAAGCTGTACAATAGAGCGCAATTGTGACTGACCGTGTTGTAATAACAGTAAGTCTTGCGACAATATGTCGATTGCTGAAGACACAATGCTGTCCAAAGAAAAAATTCTGGAGGACAGAGTCATTAACCCATTGTCCACTACAGAAAGTGATTTTTCCAAATTAATACGGTCAATTTCCCGTATTCTCTCTGCTGTTTCAAGTTGAGTAACCTTCCAGGCCTCATTGTATGCTGCATATACAGAGGCTGCTATGAAACGTTTTTGACGCTGTTTGCGCGGTCCCATAATGAAATCACGCAAGTCAGCACCATCAGTAAGTAAAGTTAGGTGTTGCTTAATTTCTGCCAGTGTTGAAGTTTGCAGCCATTGAAGGCATAATTTACCCACACTGTAGGTGGTTATTATCCCTGGGTGATGTCTTTGAGGATATCTAGGGTCTGGCCTGGTCATTTTGAACCCCTGTGTTTTGTTCAGGAATCTGTCTTGACAGTTATTAGTATCTGTGGGCCAGATCAACCACTGTTTCCAATCAGGATGTGTTCTGTTTTGGTTTAATACATAATTTACGTCTATCTCTTCATCTGTAGAGCTATTGCTGAACATTGTTGGCTTTGGAATAGACGGTTTATTTAAGTCTTTGATTTTGGCTAGGCCAAGACAGGTAGTTTGTTGAACAGTGTCATTTAAAAATATCATTTGTTCTGGGATCATGCAGGCTCTAAACAAAGATTCTATACCCTGCACTTGCCATTCTTTTGTACCCCAAACACTTTTCAATTCAACATTTTTGTCCCAATAATCAAAACCAAAAGTATTCATTTGTTCAAAGAATGAGTCTGAATATATCAATTTCGTGTTTGTTATCATGGTCTTTGTCCCTGTCTTATTCGACAATTTAAAATAGAATGCTTCAGCATTACTTGTGTTAAAACCTGAAAAGTATGAATATTTGTCATAGAAGGTTCTTGAGCTTCCTTTTGGAGGGGTTGCACAATGTTCCCATTGATTATAATTTAAAACATTTCTAGGTTGTGCAGATTTATGTAAAAAATGGTTACCATAGTGGTTATAACAGTACATACTATCATAATTTGTAGAACCCTGCAAATAATCATGTTTGGTAAATTTAGCAGACATTACTAAGTCAGACATCATATTATTAATGCTTTCGAAGTCCCAATCATCAGCAAAAGAGCTTGGTTTCACAAAGTCACTCAATGAGATCTTAATTTGGTGTGGATATTTCAGGATTTCGACCGGACCATAAATTTCATAGTCTGTGTTGTCCCAGGCTACCCCACCCGGTATCGGATTGGCTGTGAAGTTGACTGAAGAAAGTTCTCTTTTCTCGATGTGTGAAGATGTGTGTGGTTTGAGGATCAAGTTGATTTTCTGACTTGCTGTGTCCTTTTTTGCATATTTTCCCTCAATGAAGCGTCCCAAAGTTAGTATCATGATGAGCCAAAGTATGAGGATAAATGCACCAAAACCCACCCAAAATTCAATCCATGGGGAAATCAGATATGTTTCTTTCAGTTGTTTCAAAAGTTCTTTAGCTTTATCTTTAAAGGTTTTTGATGATGGCTGTGTCTTTGATTCACTGAAGCCTTCAGAGGAATCATCGAAGTTTATGAAGTAGCCGGATGCTGTTCTGTCAATTGTTCCAATTGCTTCAGGATTACTGTTTCTTGCATTTTCACTTGGTACTTCATTATAGATTGGTGTGTCTCTGCTAAATGTTTTTATTTGGGTTTTCAGAGGTCTGAGTTCTATTGCATTGTTGCATAGTCCTTGTTGTTCTTCTGTAGGCGTTTCGAATGTGATGAGCCTTTTCGTTAGGACCTCTGTACTGGTAGCAAACCTTGGTGTTCTGCTACTTATTGGGAGTCCACTTGGCCTACTGTTTGTTATCGGCCACATGATTGTGGTTTTACCAGGTCGATGGATACAACTCGGTTCTCCTTTTTACCAGCAAGTGGCGGTAGTACAACTGATCTTGTCCCGTTGACAGACAAGACAGGAACTGCTTTTCTGTAAGAAGGCCCAAATTCCTTCTTTACCGCGATCTTTTCCCTGACTAGATCCCCGACTTTTGGAATCCAGACAGGTCTTGCTGGGACAGGTGGTGGTTCTTCAGTGGTTGTTGGCTGTTATTTCAACTTTATGTTGCTCAGGTCTTTTCTTGTTTTGTTTAAGTCCTGCAAAATAGCCAAACGGTCTTTGATATCAAAGCTTTTTTCTTTCACCACTGAAGTCTGACTATCAATGTCAGAGATCAACATCCTAGTTCCAAATAATAATTCGTACGCACTGAATCCCTTCAGAGAATTTCTTGGCAAGTTATTTAGACTACGTTGGACACTTATTAGATGTTTGACCCACCCAGCTCCCGAACCTAATATCCTTTCCGCTATAGATTGCTTTATGCCTTGGTTTTTTCTTTACACCATCCCGTACCCTCAGGAAGGAAGTGAGAAGATTCCCGCTGTGCTATGCTCATTTGGCCCTGTTTCCCCCCAGGCTGGAAGGCTAGAGTGAAAACAATGGTCAAACGTAGCATGCTCTTAGCGTATATGCCATTTAGACTCGCGAATCTTTGTATAACAGTCCGGACGTCAGCCGAGTGCTGGTGATCTACATTATAAGTGTAAACTAGCCTGTATATGTTAATCGCAAGCCTTCTTTTTTACTCTTGATCTTTTCTGGAGTAAACCGACGAGGTATTAAACTGTTTCTCTCCCCACTGCGATCTCTGTTGCAGTTTGGCCAGTTTTTTACAAACATGGTGTGACGCAGGCTCATGCCTGGCCACCAGTACCGTGATTGTAATTCTTCCAGAGAATCTTTTAGTTTGAGGTGTCTGAGACCCTCGCCCATATGTGCGTCTGCGATTAACAAGTTTCTCCTGTCCATGTTTGGAATCACTCTATCCCCCACTCCAGGGATTCGAGCAAAAGGGACGGAGTTTGCATCGATTATGTATGTATAATTGAGTGGATAGTTGATCGGTAACGCTGAGCAGTCGCCTTTTGATGACGTTTTCACTGCCAGCACTGTTTCACCGTCAATGTATTTTAATGTACGCTTTTTTCGACCTACGGGAGCCGATTTAGTGGCTGCCGCTGTGGCTGTTTCAGCCAATGAATTCCCTGCAACGTGAACGCCATCACGTTGATGACTCAGTGTATGTATCACGTGAGTCTTTGGTAGTTCTTTTTGTAAAAGAGCTATTTGTTCCCAGAGCAGTTTCTGCTTTATTGGTGCATCTGTGTCATCTTTGTAATCGTTTTGAATCCATGTCTGCAAATCCTTGTTATATGATTTGACGCAGTAATATGAATCGGACACTATAAGTGTCGGGAATTCGCGATCCGCATTATCTAGCGCCATTTTCAATGCTATTATTTCAGTCTGTTGTTCTGAATTAGTTTCTACTGAGTGTGTTTTTGTTAATAGAGGTCTTAGTTTACCTCCGCGCCACACTTCTTTTGTAATCTCACATGTGGGGTTGTATGCTTGTTCTCCCCAAACGGAGGGTTGAGCATGTCCGTCTGTATAGATTACACAAGCGTATTGTCGTAAGGGCAGAATGTCGATTGGCAGAGGGAATGTTCTTTCGTATTCTAGAAGATTGTAAGCCAGGCTATACTTGATAATTCATATCCTACGAACAGGACTGTCAGATGGGCAATTCTGGATTTTTTAAAGTTGAATTTGTAACCCTCTGCAGCGAACCCAAGTATTATGGTGTTCACTCTTTTCAAGTGAGTCTCCAAGTCATCATCTGTTAAGTAAATGTCATCGACATAAGATAATGCTTCATCATCATATATTTGTAGTAATTCTGTTACTCTCGCTGAGAATACTCCCGGGCTGTTCTTGTACCCCTGGGCTAACCGACAGAATTGTTTTTGAGTGCCATTTATTGAGAATGCAGTTAAATATCTGCTCTCTGGTGCTATGTTTTGACAAAAGAATCCATTAGAGATGTCTAAGGTTGTTTTGTATTTTTTGCGCACTATGTTATTCATTAGTGCAGCACTATGCGAATTTTGCACTGCAAAAGTTTTGCAACATGTGTTAAGGTGTCGGTAATCCAAAACTAGACGATATGAATTGTCTGGTTTGGAGACCGGAAACAAAGGGTTGTTCATTTGTGAGGTGCAAGTTTCAATCACCCCCTGGTATTCTAGCTGATCTAGTATTTCATTTACCTGTTTTTTAGCTTCTTGCTTAATTGGGTACTGCCTTTGTGCAGCAGGTTGTGATTTTAACTGGATTTTGTGAGGAGGAGAGTCCTCATCCCATCCTACGTGATTTTTATATAAAGCAGGAGCTAGGGCTACTGCCCACTTTCTAGCAAGTGTGTATTTTTTATGAATTGGAATATTATTTGAGAAGGCAGGCATAATTACTTCTTCGCCATGAGGGCAATCCCTGACAAACTCTGGTGGCCAGTCTTTTTCAGCTAGAAGGATATCATAGCCCTTGGAGAGATTATCCCAAAATAGTCCCCTTATTTTCCTAGTCTTATCTCCCTCTATACGCAATGTTATTTCGTATATCTTGTGAGGTTTGCTAACTCTGGTGTCCTCAGTTTCCACTTGAAGATATTCATTCGTGTCCACTGTCTCCAGATGATTCATAAGGACTTTGCGAGCTATGCTCACTTCTGCTGCGCTGTCTAGCATTGTCTGAGCCCATTCTCCGTTTTTCAGTTGTGTCCTCAGTATTCTCGGCATTGTTAACTACCTTGATACTGGCTACCTTCTTTTTTTGGAAATTGTAATTACTTTTTTAGCTGAGCAGGTTCCTTGTCTTTGGACTTGGCGTGCTCTTCTCTTTGTTCTGATCGTCCTCTTCTTTCCGATTTCTGCGAGGAAGTCTGAAAAGATTGAGAGGGACGTGTATCAATGTCTTGATATCTATCAGGCTTTTTAATATTATCCCTATTTCTAAGGTTATATCTTTTCCCAGAGGGGTCACTTTGAGGTGACCTATGTCTTTGGTTCGGAGATTTTTCTCTTCGCCTAGGAGACCTTCCTCGGGACTGGAATTTCTTTTCTTTAGGATTGGATTGTTTGTTTCCATCCCAGTTCTTTTTCTGTGATGTTGAGTTATTATTAAAAAATATTTTTTCAGGACTTTCAATCAGTTGTGGTTTTACTGGTATTCCACCTAAACTATCTCTACCTAGTTCCTCATAGGATTTTTCTATGATTCTAGTAATTTCAGCTGGTTGGTCTGCTATATCTGTCTCTTTTAACCTCTGGCGAATCGCCACGTTTGCTGCTTCTCCTTTTATGTTGGCTAATAGTATAGCCGAGACCTGCTTGAAGTCTTTTAGTAATTTCATACCAAGAGTTAAAGCGGGTTCAGGACCATATTCATCTTGAATTTGTTTTAGCACATCTGGTATTACCGAAATGGATGGAACACCGTGCGTTTTTGTGTAGATGGAAGCAAAGACTGTACCCCAAGTGTCACAGTCCTCAATGTGTGGTGCGATTCCCATTGGAAGACAGATAGTCAGAATCCTGTGCTTTTCTAGCGGGGTGGTGTCTGGAAACACCGCCTCTATTTGGGTGATTTTCTGTGCCAACCAGAATGGTATTTGTTCCCGTTTAGCCGGTACTTTACCTAGGCAGGACTGGATGTTCTGTGGTGTAATTTTATTTGTGTTCCCCTGGTGAGGGGTCAGCTGTGGAATTTTAATCGCTGGCTGAATTGTTGAAGTCCGCATCACATATTGGACTAATTGTCTGTGTATCTTTATTAGTTGTTTTAGCTGTGTTAAAAGGTTTGCTGCAGACATCCCATCGATGTCTGGATGTGGTGTGTATCCGGCTAGGACCGGCCACGTTGCTCCTGGTCTACCTAAAGGACCGAGCCTGGTGATGTGATTATTATGTTTTAGGGCGCCATCAAATAAGAGCAAATGCTCTTGAAATTTGAGTGGTACTTCCACCTCCTCGAAAGGAGTGTACGTTTCAGGAGGTTCCTCTATTTTGTAATAGTGGAAGTACTTTGTTACAGGATTTGCTGCTGGAAAATTTATCCATGAATAGTATACCTCTGTCTGCCGATATTCGTGTGCCTCAATTACGAATATGACTGTGCCACCTCTAGGTGTCAGTCCATTTTCTATAAGTTTTATGGTTATAGATTTCCTTTTGATGACCGGGATGAGTATTATTTCCGGGTCTGCGTCTTGCATGGTAGCATCAGCTACTGCGAGTTCAGTTGCTAATCAAACTGCCTATCTTTCATCCTCATTGTCTGACATTTTACTGTCCAAAGGGTTTTTTGTTTTGTTTGCAGATCAGGTTTCTTATGGAAACAAAGATTAGATGCACAATATTTTGGAACTGTTTTTATCCTTCAACGTTGACTTGTACCAAGAAACTTACATAGGAGTTCCCTCCTGTGAGGTCTGGCGGATATAACCTTTCACCCACTCCAGACGTCTTTGGAGTATTTGAAAAAAAGGGGTCTGAGTGAGAAAGCACGACTGAGTTACTCTAAATGTCTTACGTTAGTTTTATCGCCCTTCCAAACGCGTTGGGCGCCATGTAGTGTAGTTCCTATCATCCCAATAGGCTCTGCGCATTGGAATAATACCTACAGCAGTAAAGGCCTAGACCAGACGTTAACTAGGTCTACTACTGTCGATACTAGACTTAAAGTTTTGGGTTTGCCAGCTTAGCTCAGAGTTCACTAGAAACTTTCTCGAATGTTCAAGGAGGACTTAACTTCCCTGATTAGACAAGAAGGGATTTAGTTTCTGACAACCATAGAACATGACAACTTTGCTCTCCCCTAATCAAGAGTATATCTCAAGAGTCGTGTGAACAAAAGGCAATTTATTTTACTCAGTCAGTACGTGCATTCTTAGTCTCATCAGAATGTAGAGAAAAGGAAGAGACGGGCGTGTTCAATAAAAAGGTGTTATTTATTGATCAGTCTCTTTTCTCATACAAGAGAAATGGATCGATATTATTGCAATACTTATAGTTAAGTAAAGTGCATACATTAAAAGCAATAGTATAAAATAATACTGTAAAAACATTGATATGGTTTCTAAGCCATAAGATGTTTAAAATGAATAAAATATATTACATACACATATACATTTGACTAAACGTACTCAACTGGTGTTTCTAAATACGCCTACCCCGTGTACCTGACCTAAGCCTAATACGTGGGCGGGAATAGAAAGTTACAGTTTAAGTTAAGTTTGTTTTTGCCAAGTGAATAACTAAAGAATTCTCTGTGAGGGGTTATTCAGTTCTGTACCTGGAATCTAGGTTGAATGAGGGATGGTATCTCTCTCTCTGGTCTTGATATTCCAGGCTGCCTGCGAGGGCTACCCGGAAACGCCGGTGCTGGATTTCTCGGCAGGAGAAAGCAGCTTCTCTCAGCGCGTCAGGAAGGCGGGGCTGCGCCAGCGGGGTCTGCTCTGCTCTTCGCTTCGGCAAGTATGGCTGCTCCGTCTCGTCACCACGCGTGTGTTTGCATAGGGCAATATCGGTAATATTTATACCTTTAAGGTGCCGAGATTGACGTAAGGATGGACATAGATACGTCAATAAGGATGTCATACGACTTGCTCGTTAGCACATTCTTTTACTGAAGTTCTCGGTGAAATCAAAACAATGGCCGCAGGGTTTTGCCCAGGTTGTCATAGGTTTGATTTGTTATGAGAACTCCGTATGCCTTATCAGGGGCTGGAGAAATATCGCTTGTCTAATTAGATCGCAAGCGTTATGACCTAATCAGATAACACGTTCCTGTGCCGTAGTGTGACTGCGTCAGATAACGGTATCTGCATCATGGGGGTTTTCTGCCTCATGGGCTGACTGCTAGTTAACTGGTTGGTTTGTTTAACCAGAATAGGGTCAGGAATAGGGGGATCGATTCAGAACCTATAGGAATACATCACAATGCCTTCAAACGTAATCATTACTAGGCATGTGCAGTTTACAGACAAACACTGATGTGGATTGTAAATGAAAGGTGGGCTGCAAAAGATCACTCACTATTGAGTGGCTGAACTGAGATTGGAACTCAATCGTTCTGATGCTAAATACACACTGGAATGCTAGACGTCTCCTCCCATCACCCTGCATTTGACAAGTGAATGTCTGGGAAACATTACATTGATCATGCAGCATTTTTACCACCACAGTTGCATGAAGCATCTGGGATGACAGGAAACACTTTTTTTGTATATTTTTTCCCTGAAGGTAGGGTGGGACTAAGGGGCATATTTACAAGCCCCTATCGCCATCAGAACCTCACTTTCAGTGACGGTGTGATGGCGATAGGGGCCTCGCCTTATTTACAAGTCAGGGTTAAGCCACTTAAAGTGGCTTAATGCTAGCCTTGTGAATAAGGCACCCTTTTGAACTGTATTTAGCGTGAAAGGGGTGGGCAGTGTGTGTTGCGGTGGGCGTTCCACAGCAACACCCATTGATTTTGACGCTGTCTCCTATTTACAAGGGCAGCGTAAATTGGAGGCAGCGCCAATATTAAGACCAGGAAAAAACTGGGGCCATATGTTCAAAGAAGTGACGGAGTGAGGCGTTGCCCTTACTGGCTTAACACCTCACTCTGCCATTTAAGAAATACAAGATTGCACCATATTTACTAGAATATGGTCAGCCCTGCGTTTCCCCCTGCACTGGCGCTAAGTTTAGCAGCTGAGCGCCAAATCAGGCACCCTTGCACTACACCCTTGCATCATAGTGCAAGGGTATCTGCGTTCAAGGGAAGATTGTTTATGTGCAGGAAGGTCTTCCTTCCTGCACATAAACAATCATTAAGAGCTGTTTTGTCACTTCTATGTATCTGCTTAGTGCAGCACACATCGAAGTTACAAAATTACATTTTTGTTTAAAGATTGTTTATCCTTTATTTCTCATCGTTTTTGCTGCTTATATGTGTGCTGCCTTGTGCAGCACACATAGAAACAGCAAATTCTATGGCAGGACCGGAGGCTTCGGATTATGCCTTCTTCCTTTCCTTTATTCCTTACAACAGCAAGAACAAACAATAACAAAAAACGACATTTCCCATGAACACTTGGGAAAGCAGAGAGTCTTATCGGGAGTCCTTCATCTGTGTCTGCACTCTGGCCAATCCCCATAATGCACTCCTGCTGTTTCCTTTTCCTCTTTCTTTGCTGCTCAGCAGCAATATAAGTGTTTTTTTCTCTTCTCTCCTGGGTTTTGGGGTTTATTAATATTGTGTTTTTACTGGTATGTTAGGTGCTTGCATATTTTTACTTTCCAGATTCCCCCTGTTAATCGCGGGACGCTTTGGCGTTCCTAACGCGATTTTTAGGCCCAGTTGCGAGTGCGGTGTGGTCCTCCCACGGCTAGGGGGCGATCGCTCCTCTCTGTGGTCAGCGCGAGTGTGAGGCATTTCTCACAGTGTTTTTCTCGCGCTGCCCACAGATAGCCTGTCCTGCCTCCTGCCACCCGCTCAGACGCCCTGAGGGGTCGGATTTTTCCACTTTCCTTTGGTTACAATGCCCTGGTGGGTCTGTATTTTGTGTGTCTGGACACCCTGCGGGGTCGTAATTTGCACCAGTCTCTTTTGGTGCTCTGGGGCGCTTTCCCGGGTGGTGCCCTGTGATAGTGAGGGCTGAACCGTCCCCAGGGCTAGTCCCTTCCATTGTGTGCCTGCTCACCACCCACATTTGTCTGGGCACCCTCCCAGCTTAAATTGGTGCCCGTGAGGGTACCCTTGATTTCTGCTGCCTGCAGCTCCTGTGTGCCTGTGGAGCGTAATTTACCTCGTAATCCAGGGGGAGCAAGGCCAGTACCCAGAGGAGGACCCTCTTAACTGCGTAACCTGGGATGATGTCTTTTATCAAGTAGTGGACAACTCTATTTACAAGGCCGTGGATCAGGCCATGATTCCCCTAGAGCAGTGCCTTTCTGCACGGTTGGATGAGGCCTATGCGAAGCTGGCAGTCCTTATTCCCATGCAGGTCCCCGCCCCTGCGCCCTCTCCCTCTCCTCCCCCTAGTAAGAGGCCATGCACCGAGGGGGTAGACGTGGAGGCTTTTGCGTGCGTTAAAAGTGCATTTTTGGCGCAGGAGGTTCCCCAACCAGTACCATTGCCCCAGGTTGATAATTTTCCACCGACCCCTCGGACCACGTCCCCTGAGCCACGGGATGATGGGGATTCTCCGGACACGGATGACGAAGCATGCTCCTCTAGGTCCTGGCTTCCTACCCAGACTCCTGCCTCAGCGGGGCCATCTGACATGTTGGACCCAGACGATATTGTCCACCCTCCGTCTTCGGACTGGGTGCACGGGGACAAAGTGGCCCAGTATGTTGCAAGCCGTCTGCGTAAACCGGTGGATAAGGACGCTTGCAGCCGCCTTAGGGTGGAGTGCCCACGCCCCACCTTAGAAGGGAAGGTGGCGTTGTCTCCTGATATTGACCAGAAAATGGCGACATTCTTGGTGAAATTTGTGACGGACCCTAGAAAGGGTATAGACCGATCATGGCATAACTGCCAAGACAAGCTGCTGAATGCGGTAGGGCCTATGACCACAATTTTGGATATGGCCGAAGAGGCCAAGGTGTCGGGGGATCTTATCTCCCCGGAGGTTCTCTCCGATTGGGCGCAGCAGGCCATTGTGTACCTCGGGAACGCCAACTGCGCTCTCTCGACAGAGAGACGGAGGTCACTCCTTATTAAAATCTACCCTAAGCTGGGTGATCTTGCCTCTTCAGAGGCTGGTGCAGTGGCGCCAGGGGGCCTGTTCAGGGACCCTTTCGTCAAGGAATTAGGCAAGTTTGTGGCAACCTTCACTTCCCTGGACAGGGCACAGTCCAACATCAAGAAGGTATTTGCCCCACGGGTTTTTGAAAGAGCCAGACATGGCAGGGACCGCTCCTTCGGCCGTGGCAACAGCTTCGATCGGGGGCAAGGCTCCGGTCACGGGCAATTCCAGGACAATGCCTACTTCAATCATTTCTACCAGATGAGAGGACAAAGGTTCCGTGGCTGAAGAGGTCAAAGAGGACAGCATCAGGGTGCTGGAAGAGGTGAGTGCGCTGCCCTCGGCAAGCTTGTGGGTAGGGGGGTGACTGGCGCAGTTCTTTCCGGCTTGGGTTTCCCTTACAAGCGATGCTTGGGTACTGCAGACCGTCCTGGGCTTCCACTGGAGTTTCATGGCCGTCCGTGTCAGCTGTATTGCCCCCGCCCCATTACTTTCTCGCAGCGAGATGCAGACTTGGTGCTCGAAGAGATTTTTGCCCTCCTCCAAAAAGGGGTGGTTTGTTACGCACTCGAGCACCCTGGGGTTTTTCTCAGCAATCTCTTTTTGGTCAACAAGGTCGACGGTGGCCGGCGGCCAGTCATCAACTTGAAAGAATTCAACTAGTTGCTGGTATAACGCCATTTCAAGATAGAGGCTATACACCTCCTGCGAGATGTGTTGCGCCCATCCGATTGGATGGTCAGACTCGACCTAAAGGACGTGTACCTAACGGTGCAGATTTTTCCACCTCATCTGCGTTTACTTCAGTTCAGGTGGGACGGTCAGGTTTACAAATTCACCACACTCCCTTTCGGGCTCTCCTCCGCTCCGTGGTGCTTCACAAAGGTTCTTAGGCCGGTAGTGGAGTTCTTGCAGGTGCGGGGTATGAGGATGATCGTTTACCTGGATGATATGCTGTTCATTGACCAGTGTCCCAAGCAGCTGTCGTCCCAGTTGCAATCTGCAGTCAACCTCCTTCAGGGGTTGGGTTTCGTTATCAACAAAAAGAAGTCCCTTTTGGTTCCCGTCCAACGTGCAACCTTTTTGGGGTTCAGCATAGACTCAGTGTCTTCCACCCTGAGTCTTCCTGCCACGAAGATGGCAAAGATCAGGCACGAGCTACGCCATACTTTAGCGAAATCTCAGATATCTCTCCGTCAGTTGGGGCGATTGGTAGGTCTCCTTTCATCTTCAATTCAAGCCATATTCCCAGGTCCCCTTCATTATCGAGCAATGCAACGTCTGAAGGCGTATCACCTCAGGAAGGGGCTAACGTACTCTCAACTGATTCCGTTGTCAGAGGAGGTGAGAGACGAAATGCAATGGTGGCTCACGCACATGGAGGCCTGGAATAGCCGTGCGATTTTCGGTTCAGCCCCGGACATAGTTATCAAGTGGGACACCAGTCGCTCCTGCTGGGGGGCCAGGTGCTGGGATTTTTCCACAGGTGGCGCCTGGTCCACTCACGAGCAGTCTTTACACATCAACTGCTTGGTGTTGCTAGCAGGGTACTTTGCTGTTCAGTGCGGGACGAAGGACAAGGTGCAGTCGTGTGTCCTCCTCAGGATGGACAACATCTCTGTAGTACGGTGTATCAACCATCTGGGGGTATCAGATCCAAGATGCTGTTGACCTTACCAGGGATTTTGGCATTTTTGCCTGGACCATCATGTATCGGTTACAGTGGAGTATCTGCCGGGTCAGCAGAACGAGGTAGCCGATTGGCACTCGGCACCTTCTGGATGCCAGCGTGTGGAACCTGGACCCTCAAGTGTTCTCCTTGCTGTTGGAGACGTGGGGTCCATTCTCAGTGGATCTGTTTGCTTCGCCCTAGACCATCAACTCCAGAGATTCTTCAGTTGGCGCCCTGATCCATTGGCGGAAGCGACGGATGCTTTCCTCCAGAATTGGTCAAACGAGCAGGGGTATGCGTTTTCCCCGTTTTCGGTTGTACTGGAACTTTCTTGGGATTTTCCAATCCTACTCCCCCACTCTCCTCACATTCTGCTCAATCCAGACCTGGTTCCCCACCGGTTAGTCCAGGAGGGATCACTGAGTCTGATGGACTGGAGGATCTCCAGCATCGCTGGTCGCTTCCAGGCCTTTCAGGAAAGGCCGAGGACCTGCTCTCCAAGGCATGGGCAGATAGCATGATGAGGAGATTCAGGTCATCCTGGCATAGATGGCATCGTTGATGTGTGCAACGGGGTTTTGATCTCATGGGGGCAGATGTTGTCCACGTACTTCATTTCTTGGCGAGTTTGGCTGAGGAGGGGCTGGCCTATCGGTCAATCAACACCTTCGGCAATCTCAGCTGGTCATGTGGTAGTGCAGTGTTCCCCGGTGGGGGAGCACCCCTTGGTGTGCCGGCTCCTGAGAGGGATCCCCGCCTCTTGCTGCCCCTGGAGCAACGCTACTCAGTCCTCTGGGACGTGAACAGGGTTTTGAACCTCTTTCTTTCTTGGCAGCCGAATAGATTTCTTTCTCGTAAGGAAGTGACTGCCAAATTGGCAATGCTGTTGTGCCTGGTTTCCTGCAGGTGGGTTTCGGACATATGAGCCCTAGACATTTTGGCCAGAGTTTTTTCCCCGGACGGAGTGTCCTTCACAGTGAGTAGGCGAACTAAGTCCAACACAAGGGTTATTTCATATCCGGCTCTTCCAGATTCTCCTAAACTGTGTGTAGTGCAGTACCTCTGTGCTTATGAAGACATGACTGATGATACCCGCTCTATAGGCGAAAAACAGCTTCTCATTGCCTTACGTAAACTGTACAAGGCTGTTTCATCCCCAACAATTGCGAGGTGGGTGCGTTAGGTAATGCAAGAGGCAGAGATTGATACTAAACAATTTGGTGCTAAGTCAGCGAGAGGTGCGATGGCCTCTAAAGCTTTCGCCCTAGGGGCAAGATTGGAGGATCTGATGTGAGCTGCCGATTGGTCCTCAGCTTTAAGAGGTTTTATTTTTAACCTGTGTTGGAGGTGAAAAGGCTAGTTGTCTACAGGCTTTGAACTGGCATAATCTGAAGCCTCCGGTCCTGCCATTGAATGAAAATTTGCTTAGCCTTCCTGCTGGTAAGTTTCAATTCTATTAAGGACTCGGAGGCGAGGTTTATCCCTCCCAATGACTCCCAAGAAGTGGACCCTGCCTGTAAAGAATGTATGTAAATCATTCATGAGCTTTTTCAGCTTATTTATGAGTGTTGATGTTTTGCACTGTTTTCTCTCCATGCGACATGTTCTGCTGATTGAGGTTCTGCCTCTGACACTGCCTCTTTTGCATGAAACGACGGTCCCAAACAAGATGCGTGAGAATGAAACAACATGAGCTTCACGCAAAGAAAGAGGAAGAGGAAACACCAGGGTGTCGATTCCGATCCGGTAAAATGCGCTCCGAATGGTCGTACGGAGAGTTTTTTCCCCGTACGAATCGTATCCGTAGACGTCCCGTACGTACGATGAAGTACGATCCGTACTAGGTGCCGAACTCCGTACGAGTCGTACAGGACTCCGTACGACTCAAATCTCCATACGAATCTCACTCGGAACCCGCTGTACGCGACATCGCGGCACGTTTTTACGACCCAGCAAGTACGATTCGTGTCGGGTACGCGCCGTACGACCCTTTTCCTACGGGAGCCGAAAACAGTCGTAAACGCAGAGTTCGCGCCGAAACAGGTACGGAACGCCCCCCCCGGGTATGGCACGTACCCCCCATGATCGCAGGGGTACGCGGCGTACCCCTGTGGTCATGCGGGGTACGTGCCGTACACCCAGCGTACATGGGGTACGCACCGTACCCCATGTACAGTGGGTGTACGGCACGTACCCCATGTACGCTGGGTGTACGGCACGTACCCCGCATGACCACAGGGGTACGCCGCGTACCCCTGCGATCATGGGGGGTACGCGCCGTACGGTGTGTAGGTGATCGTGCGCTTTTCCGTACGAATCGACGTGTACCGTACAAATTGCGTACGGGTCGGCCGATCGGGATCGGAATCGTCCGGTCGTACGGCGTCTGTACGAGTCGTACGGAAACGGCTCCGGATACGATTCGTACGCCGGATTATTTTACCGGATCGGAATCGACCCCTAGGAGTGCATTATGGGAGCTGGCCAGAGTGCTGACACAGACGAAGGACTCCCGATAAGACTTTTTTGCTTTCCCAAGTGTTCATGGGAAATGTAGTTTTTTGTTACTGTTTGTTCTTGCTGCTGTAAGGAATAAAGTGAAGGAAGAAGGCATAATCCTAGCCTTCGAGTCCTTAATAGAATTGAAACTTACCAGCATGAAGGCTAGGCAAATTTTCATTGTCTATGATTGTTTATGTGCAGAAAGGTCCCCCTACCTGCACATTAACAATCATTTAAAAAAATGCAGTTTTCCAACTTCTATGTGTGCTGCATTAAGCAGCACACTTAGAAGTTACAAAGCAACATTTTAAGATTTTTTATGTGCAGCAAGGGAGACCTTCCTGCACATAAACAATCTTCCCCTCAACACAGGCACCCTTGCACTTTGGTGCAAGGGTGCCTGCACCAGGCACCAGGTAGATGAAGTTATCGTCAGTGCAGGGGGAAACACAGAGTTGCACCATATTCTTGTGAATATGGTGCAGCCCTGCGTTTCTAAAGTGACTGAACGTGTCGTTAGACTTCTAGGCTTAACGACACGCTCCGCCACTTTATTTGTGAATATGCCACTAAGTAGCATATTTACAAGCACCTGTCGCCACAACAACGTTAATTTTAGTGTTGTTGTGATGGTGGTAGGAGCTTTGCCATATTTACAAGGCAGCATTAATCCACTGCCCTGTAAATAAGGCACACTTTAACGCTACACTTAAAAGGGGTAGGGAATGGGCTTGGTGGTGGGCATTTCACCGCAACACCCATTGATTTTAACACTGCCTCCTATTTAAAGGAGCAGCGTAAATAGGAGGCAGTGCCAAAATAAAAAACCGGGAAAACCTTGTCTTAAACAGGCGAAACAAGGAGAAATGCTTTGTCCCCTTTGGTGCTCATGAAGGAACTGCTCCGTGGCACCCACCCATGGGGGAAGCGCTAGCGCTCCCCCATGGGCAGCCCAACATGGTGCCACAAAGGAGGATGGCAGCGGAAGAGCCCTCAGCGATCCTGTGACATCAGCGCGCAAAGTGCCCGCCAATGTCATCAGGAAGCGCTGGAGGCCTGGAAATCATTTGTTTCCAGTCGAGGAACATGTGCTCTGGCGTAATTTTACACTAATGGAGCTTGGCTCTGCAAATCTAGTAGCAGGTAGCTAAGAAGCATGAACATAGCTGTAAGGGATTGGAACATGAATAAAATAACACACACTTTGAGAATAATGCAGGATCGCTACACTTCAGAATAAGAAGAAACAACAGTCTGTTTGAAATAACTTTATGCAGTAGCGCAGTATACATTTTTCCCGTCTTAAGATGGCCACCACTAGAGCAACAAGAGCGTGGTCACGTTATGAGCCGACACGTTGCCTGCCAGGGCGTGACCAGGAGTTCATGTAAATCCCCCGGGAGTATGAGCCCAGCGCCGGAGCTCTACACACGCCGGTGGGACTCGGCACGGGTGAGGAGACGGGGGGGCCAAGGGTCACATAGGGATGCTGGACGAAAGTAAGTGTCAGGCACGGTTGGCAGGAACCGCGGAAATAGACGTGTGGTTGTTATAAATGTGTTGAGAGTTAACTATGTGAGTGGCAGGCACAGTCACCAGGAACCGCAGAGTGAGTCGCGTGGTTGTCATAAATATGGTAAGAGCCAACTACAAGTTTGAAGAACTGAGAGCAATATTGAATAATCACATTAGTGATATAAGTGACATTTTAGATCAAATTGTTCATATGAGGACAGTTAATGTGCTAAGGACGTTATGTTTGGGATGAGCAATGACAGTAATCGAAGCAGACAGTTCACAATGTCTTTTTTGGCTTGTTTTACACCTGCAGGGGGCTAGATATTGAACAACCTTTCCACGGACACGAGATCAAAAGACACGATGTCCATTGTACTGACGGTTGCAGGTATGCGGTGACTCCATGACCGTCAGGTAATGCATGTGTGCTGAAATCTGAGTAAAACTGTGTGCGGCAAAAAACTGTGATTTTGAATATGACTTTCTGGAAGGCAGATGTGGACTCACTGCTGTTTTTAATATCATCAAGGGTTTGGGAGAATTTTAGAGCGAAGATTGAAAATATTGAACCCCCGACTAGCCCTGATGAAGTTGCGATAAATGTTAGCAACGAAACATGTTGGTAATGTTGAAGCAATGATGGTTTATTGGTAACCATTTTTAATCGGGAGGTCTTGCAGCTTGGAATAAAATTGGTTGGCCAGCAAGCTCTACCGGGTTTTAAAGTTGAGAATTAGGTTCACTGGTTTTCACAGGGGTTCAACGAGCACATACATTAATAGCAAGCATGGTTTGTGCACTCACTAATTACCTTTTTACTACATTTTTGTTTAAAAGGGAGAACACACATTTGTCTTTCTTCTTCCCCACACACAATGGGAGAGAGCAGTCGATGATGATAAGTGGGTATACTGGCAATTACTAGCCAGCAACCCCCTTGGGTGTTGCTACCGTGAGGTACTCTCTCTCTCCCTTCACAATTTTTTTATGAAAGTGGAATTCAGCCTGTTTGATGTTGTTTATAAAGTAGAGAATAAGACACCGTGACATATCATTGTAGTGCAAGTTGACACACTCAAGGAAATTCGGAAATTATTAAGAACCCTTAGGTTGTCATTCCTGTTAGGTGTAGGTATGATAGAGTTGAGGTCCTTTTTGTTTATAATTTGCAAGGGGATCCCATGAGTTTTTGGCCCGGGGCTCGGCGACCATCTAGGGAAACCTACCAAACCCACACATTTCTGGAAACCAAACATCCGGAGGAGTCCAGCGAGGTATGGTTTGCATGGGTCCCCCTTCATTCTCCTACCTAGAATCCCCTGCAAACCTCAAATTTCGCAGAAAAAAATCACAGTTCTGGAATCTGCGTGGCTCCACGAATTTCCTGCCACACAGCGTTACCCCAGTTCTACCGATAAAAATATTACCTCACTTGTGTGGGTAGGCATAGTGCCTGCAAAAAGAAAAATGGCCCAAATCGTACTGTGGAGACTTCAAAATTACCTATCACAAACCTACCTGGTTTTGGGAGGGGCAACTGGGGTTTTGCCCATGGGCTCGGCGGCCATCTTGGGAAAGTACCAAACCCAAATATTTCTAAAAACTAGACACCCGGGAGAGTCCAATGAGGTATGGCTTGCATGGATCCACCAACGTTTTCCTACCCAGAATGCCATGCAAACTTCCAATTTTGTTGAAAAAAACATATTTTCCAAATATTTTTGTGTGGAATTACCGTGCTGGCACAAATGTTCTACCCCACAGCGTTCCCCTGAGTCTCCTAATTAAATGATACCTCACTTGTGTGGGTGTCCAATACAGAATTGGCTAAAAACGTATTTTTATCAAAATGTAGCGCTTAGAATTCTCGGTGCTATACCCTTATTCCTTATGTTTTGGGCTCTTCCCAGTCACAGGCCCTTGCCCCTCCCACCTGTCAAGAAGTGTTTTCAGGCTCAGCTAAGAGAGATGGGATGGCAGCCTCCCCCTTCTGAATGGCAAGCTTCACTAGCTCGTTTCTGCCACTGGGGATTTCCTAAGGGCCGGACTGGCCGCCGTAGGCATCGGGCATTTCCCGGGGAGGCTGAACGGGTACAAGAAGGCTATCCTTCCAGTACAAAACGTATGCAAGACATCAAGCATACACATCCTTGTACTATGGTGCAAAAGTGTTTTTAGGGGTCTCAGCTGCGTGGTTCTGTGCCAGCACCAGGGAGAGGTACAAAAGGGGGTGGTGATGGACGGAGCATCTGAACCAATCAAACACTCACACCCAGTCAACAGATCTGGGTTTAATCCATCACCGTTCTTTAGCCCACTCTGCCACCCCAGTTCAGACATGGCCATATGCAAATCAGTCTGACCCTGTGCCTCATGGGAACAGTCCAGCCCGAACTGCCAAGCCATGCCTTCCCTGGACCGGATGCAAGCATCCTAGGACCGGTTTCAAGCATTACAGCCGTCTTCAGCCAGGCTTGCTTGAATCCAGTTGCAAAGTGAGCAAGGGACTCACGTCTGAGCATACCCTGCCAACTTATGGCGAACAAAGCAGTACAAAAGAGGGTGGTGATGGACGGAGCATCTGAACCAATCAAACACTCACACCCAGTCAACAGATCTGGGTTAAATCCATCACCGTTCTTTAGCCCACTCAAAATTAGTGGGCAGATGAAGCATTATACGTCAGGGGTGACCCCTTCTTCCAGGTCCATTCCAAGGCCATTCAACACAGCATTCAGGGTCATCTTTGCCCAGTGCCAAACCCACTTGACTGGGCCTAAGGGACAGTTATTTTGTAGGTGCCAAAATAGCTTTCTAGCAAGAAACGTCTCTGCAATATTGACAGTGGTTGGTAACAAGGAGCTTGTTCTGGAGTTGACTTCAAAAGAGGGATCCAATCTGGATTTTTTTAGTAGCAGTTTAACAACCCCCTCTTGCCAGACTTTGGGGATAACACCAGACAAGAATGATCAATTAAGGATAGAGGTAAGAGGTAGGGGAGGAGGGGACGGCAGCAGCTAAGGTTTGTAGAACCATTTCTCAGCATATATCATCTGGAGACCCAGGGGCAGATTTACAAGGACTGGCGAATCCCTGCATATGAGTAGGGATGCACCAGTAAATATACCTGATGCAAGTATAATGTAGCAAAGGGCTTTACAACGTGACACATCTCACTAAATACGTCACGTTGTAAATCTGTTGCATGATGGCGCAGTGTTTATGACACCGCTGCATTACCGAAGTGATGCAATGGTGTCGCAAACATGTCGCAAGGGGCTTGTAAATCTGCCCCCCGGATTTCAAGGAGGCACTTGGGCTAAAGACCTCCTCTTCTGAGACTGAAGGCGAAAATTCAGGGAAGTAGGCAGAGCTGAAGAGCAACTTCGCAGTTCACGAATGAATCTGGATCCTGAGAAATGTTGGCTTGGATAGCCCTGAATTTCTAGTGAAAGAATAGGGCGGATCTGTCACATAGTGACTGAAAGGGAGGAATGATAGTCATGATGCTATTAGGACAAGTAAGTCTAGAGACCTACTGAAAGTGAGTTTTTGAAGAATGAATAGCCTGTGTAATAAAAGCTCCAATATAAGCTGTACTGACAGCAATTACATTATTTATAGTGATTTGGTTGTAGTTGGAATGTGGTACAGGAATTATCAAAGCAAGAATGCTGCCATAAACGCCCCACCTGTCATACTTTAAATCAGGAGGAAACTGGGGATTATTCGGGCAGCTAGTTAGGTCGAGCATTCAAGACCTCTTGTATATACTTTAGTATATACTTATATGTGTATGTACTTTGTGGGCTATGAGATCAGCCCTAGGACTTGTTTGCTTCCACGTAGGGACGTTTCTTTTTTTGTTCAACTGCCTCTATTTAACTGTCCTGATAGAAAATGACCACTAGAGGTCAATAAAATACCAGAATTGTTTTCTGCTTAGGGACTTTCTTTTTAAAAAACTTTCTGGCAACTGCCTCTATTTAACTTTCTTGATAGAAAACGACAAGCTGAGGTCAGTAAAATACCAGATTCACTTTAGCATCCTCTAGATTCTAGTCCTTAAAAATTGAATTCCACAAGCACCCGTAGACAATAATATTTTTTTAAAATCTTGTATTTTCAGTGATATGACCACCGAAGGCCCTGATTTTATATTAAAAACAGAGCTTTGGACTATACCATTTCCCGCTGAAATGTAATATTTCTCTCCATGTGTTCCCATACGTGGCATGTCACGCAGTTTGGTGCTTACTTTCCTTGCATGTTAAAGAACAGTATTTGTTTCAGCACCTAGGCTAATGTGCTGCATAGCTAAATAAATATAAGATCCCAAAGGCGAGACCGATTGCATTGCAAATGCTTGTTTTTTCTTACCTTTCCTAACAAGAAGGAGCTACTCAAGTGTTTGCGATATGAGATAAAATTGTGGTTGATATCACTAGGACTGAAAAAGGACCAGAACTTACAAGTGGTGCCTAAACATATCACAAGCTCTAATTACCTCGGCTAATGTCGGGGGACAATTTTTGAGCAACGGCCAAATAGAGGGGCATATTACCAAGGGTGGCGATAATTCTATCGCTCTATTAGCAAGCTGTCGCTAACTGATGTTAGCGACAGCTTTTAGGCGATAGCGAGTGGTTTGGGGCCCACTTTGCATGTCAGCCATATTTATCGCTAATGACATGCAAAGTGGGCGTACCTAACCTGTTAGCGACTGAAAGCAGTCGCTAACATCGTTATCGCCTATTAGCAAGGCAGGCGTAGCGATGGAAATATCCCCGCTATCGCCAAAAACCAACGCCTGCTCAGACCAGTTCTTAGCCATGTTATCCAATGGGAGGTGGATTACATGGCTAAGAGCATTTCGTCGCTAATGTGTGAATATCGCTGTATTCTCAGTAATATTCACGCATTTCGCGGCTATCGCTGGATATTTTAGCACAATGGAGAAAAACGTTGCTAATAGCATGTTTTCTCCGCTAACATATCCAGTGATAGGCAGTGATAAAAAAATCGTCGCTAAGCCTATTTAGCAATAAATATCGCTACTTGTTGGTAATATGCCCCGAAGTTACTACCTGGTGGTTGGTTCCTCCAAGAAGTAGGAGGCATATTATCAAGGGGGTTTATCTCCGCTTTTTTGGCTTTAAAAGCCAAGAAAGCGGAGATAAAATTATCTCCCTATTACCTAGCTGTCGCTAACACCAGTTAGCGACAGCTAGTAGGAGATAGCGACCATCTTGGGCCCCACTTTGCATGTCAGTGATATTTATCACTAATGACATGCAAAGAGGGCGTGCCAAGATGTTAGCGACTGGAAACAGTATCTAACATCACTATCTCCTATTACCAATTTATGGAGATATTCGCGCTAAGCCCGAATATCTCCAAAAGCTAACACCTGCCCTGAGCAGTTCTTAGCAATGTTATCCAATGGGAGGTGGATAACATGGCTAAGAGCATTAGCTCGATAATGCATGAATATCGCTGACTTTTCAGCGATATTCATGCATTGCGGCGATTTTTATCGCATTTGCGATAAACCTTGGTAATACCAAGGTTTATTTGCGATAAAAATCGCCGCAGCTTTGCGGTAAATTTTTGTCTCTAACCAAGCAGTAGCGATAATTATCGTTATTGCTTGGTAATATGCCCCTAGGTTCTTATATATTTTTACTAAATCAGGCTGGCAAAGATTAGATGAATAAAATATCTTGCAGTATGCTTGAGACCTTATACCTGCTTAAAAATACCAAACGATGAAATTCTGCTATCTTAATTTGGATGGCTCTGAAAGGACTGTGGGGCTAATGTCGTGTCAGCCACATTTCAGAAATGCCTCTGAAATTAGAGCAGGCTGGAGCAGTCAGTCACCCGCCAGGCTTTTCCACTAAAATACCTTTACAGCTGGGGCCGCGACCTTCACATGACCGGTTAGTGTTAAGCACATTTCATAGTTTGCCTGAAACGAGACTAAAGTAACTCTGGTTTAATCGTTCTGGTATTTCAGGAGCCCGGCCTCTCAAGCTCTCCTGAAGTACACCCAAAGTGAGGTGGATTAAATGTCTCCGTATTCCGTAACCTCCACAACAACGAAGAACCACATTCCATCTCAAATCCCTAGTGAGTTTCGTATCACTACCATGTCAGGCATCTAAGGACAGCCGCTCTGACGCCAAAATGCCCACCAGATGTCAGTGTTAACCAACATATGACCGTAAGGTTAATACATTAGACGTCTGATGTGCATGCAATACATTTGAGAAATAAAAGGATGTAAAGACATTTTTACACACATTTTCGGGAAGAGCTTTATTAAAGTATCAACATAGAATTCTGGCATGACGAAATTCTAATTTGTTTAATTATCAATAGCTGTACGTGTTAAAGCGTTAAAGGCTAAATCGGTAGCAACATGAGCAGAATATAAAAGAATGTTTTCGCTTGAAAAGCGCTCTAATGCCTTCGGTTCAAGTTCTTGCTATAAAAAAACACAAAAATCAATAATACAAGCAGTGGCAATGCCAATATGTCTGGCTTTAAAGGAGAGTTGGATGGTAATGTAAAGCATTACAAGTAAATAGCTTAGGAATAGATATGTGTTAGACCTGTCTGACTTTTTGCGTAGTCCCTTCAATTTATTATTTATTTTGTCCCCTTTTTGCCCCTCATGCCTTTATTTATTTTTGTGTCCACTAGATTTTTATGGTGTTGGCCTGGGGGGATAGGTGCTCTTTTTCCCTCATAAACAGTCACCTCAGTTTAGGTGCCTTTCCTGTCAGGGATTTACTGAGTTTCACAAAATGGTGGCCACCAACTGTCCCCACCTGCCACATTCTAGACTGCCCCATAGGTTAACATTAGGCCTTCCAGAACTTTCTGGACCCTACTGGACCCTGTGTGGTTTGGCTATAAAAGGGCAAGGGTCAGGGAGCCATTTTGTGTAGTACAGGGAGTTGGAGGAGAGAGGCAGTGGTGTGAGGAGGAGGACGCACTGGAAGCAGTTAGTTTGTCCGTGTGATAGACAACCACTTCAGGGAGACGTTCCCCCTCTGGCCCCTGACCAAACCCTCCCAACCGCCTTCTTCTTCTTCTGTGAAATTGGCCCGGCTGTGGCGGAAGACGCCCCCTTGAGCCCTTGGCCCCTTTTTCCCCCGTTGTCCTAGCTCCTGCTGGGGACCTTCTCCCTACATTCCCCTGGTAAACTTCACCTACCAGTGTTTTGGTGGAAGCGGATTGGAGCGAGGTGTGGCGCCCTGCGCCTCCAGGAAGCTGCAGTAGAGAGGCGAGTGACAGCAGAGCTTGTGCGGCATTGAGCACAGGAGGAAGTGAGCGTTCGACTCTGTGCAGTTCCAATAGTGCGGCAGGGTGAGGAGAGAGAGCGCAGGCCCAGAAGCGGTGTCAGGGCAGGCGAGCAAGCAAGTGAAGCGGCGCCAAGCGGGAACACTAATCACCCGCGCCTGCGCTGCCTCGCATCCTGACAGTGAGTAGTGCGTCTTGCCCGGGAGCCGGAAACCCCGATTGCCTCAGCCCAGACGCCGCCCCCTGCGAGCCCAGGCGTCTAGGGCGTGCTTAGTGAGCGGAGTAGCAGCGGAGGCGGGAGAGCTGAGGGGAACCGAGTCAGCGCCACCCTCCGCTCCATTATCAAGTAAGGTGGAGGTTTAAGGGAGGAGAACAGCTTGACTGAGGGGATCACACGAGAAGCGGAGGAGGAGTTCTCTTGAGCCCTTTATTGGAATCACCTGACAGAAACCTCCCTCATTACCCGCTATTTCCTGGGGATCTCCGTGTTGAGTCAGGAAGGGCCCGGGAGAGCCGGAGACAAGCCTACGTTTAACAAGCTCAGAGGGAGGCATTTATGAAAAATCTCCACAGTACTGGGGGAGTGTCCTGCAATTGCGGAAAGTTATAAACTTGAATGCTGAAGTGTGAGATTCTTTTACAGAGGGGGAGGGGAAGAAGAAACGGTGACCTCACTTTATTTACCTATGTGCAAGTGATAATTGAGCTATAGAAACATTCCATTTGAAACTTGAAACTGTCATCTTGGGGTTACTGATCTCTTGCGAGGAGGGTGTTGCTCTGTCAAGGGGAGGTAACCTTCCAGGGTTCTAAGACCTGGACATTTCTAATGTGTTAAACTGAAGTGGAGGAAGTGTCAACGTTGTGGACGTTCTGGTGATATAATTAGAGAGCCTCCACTGGGGTGAGAAACCTAACACCGTAGAAGACCAACTTCTTTTGAACTGAATTCTACTGAGGTTATATGTCAACTGGAATCTTCTGACCAATTTGTACAGTATATTGAGATGTAAAATGACTGAAGAGTAGATAAAATATTTTTATAAAACAAGCTCGTATTTTTACACAAACATTGGTGTAGTGTCATTTTTAAGTGATATTGCATTAGATTACTGCTGGGTGGCTTGCAACCTTTACACATGTGCCTCTGTTGATATTGCCTTACCCTAGGCCAGGCTACCCTAGGTGACCTGACATATTTAGGTTCCAACAATATGTATTTGCGTGGATTGTAGAATAATATTGGTGTAGGTTAAAGGTTCAGGTAACAGTCACATTGTCAAGCCAGACCTAAAAAAAACACGTAGGTTAATGACTACCCTCCTCCCATCTGTGCTGCTGCCAGAGAAAACTGGTGCAGTGGCGCCTTATGCCCCCATATACTGAAAATGAGGACACAGGCACTGGAATATGCTTCCTGTAACCGGCCAAGGGCACGTGCGCCAAACCCCTTTTATTCACAGTGTCACATGTCCTGGGATGCCTGTGTTGGATGGGTCCAGGGTGGAGTGTAAGTCAGTCCTCGGGGAGTGGCTGTCACAACAAACACTAGAACAGTTACCAGCCAGTCACTACATCCCTCCCAAACGTAATTAAAACTGGAACAACAAGTCCAACCTGTGGGAGAGAATAAAACAACAACAGAAAACTCCACTGAGTCTATACACCTGCTTTCAGAACAGGACAATGGACAGCAGCTAGGATCACCAGTTCTAATTGGCACAGTTCAGCAGTGCACTGCGGATCCTGTCCTCCATGGACTCAAGGCGTGGAAGTTTACAACCAAAGTCTATATGCACAGTTTAATGTGACGGTGCATGTGGAGCGACAGTGAATATGGTGGATGCTACGTTTTCACAAAGACGTCCTGGTTCCATGAACATCAAACCTCCTATGGGGGATGACATCCTGTTTATTGTTGCTGAGTCTTTCGCAGATGCAGCAGTGCTTCCACCTGCAGGATGGAGGAGTAATTACAGACATCCTTCTCTCACCAGGGTGACTTTCTCATACTGGCCATACTCTAGGCTTGTGGAGTAAGTGCTACGAGTTCCACCTTCAAGTCCTTCGCACCGCCTGGAGGGTAGTTATTTCCAGGTCAGATTACTTCTGCCATCCAGACTCTGGTGCACCGGCATTGACAGGGTGGTCTTTGGAAGAACCAGCTTATGGCAAGAGATCTTCGTGCTTCCTGGAACCTGTGGGGTAGCTGCTGTAGACTTATCTCTCATGTTGAGATACTGCTCTCACTGGTAATCCCTGAGGCCCTTGCCCCTGCATCACCACGGTCTGGTGTGGAGTGGTCGGATCCTCTTCTAGACCCCACGTCCGAAGTTACTCAGGATGTCTGAGCAGGACCACAATCCAGTCTCCAGTGAGACCCCAAAGGTGGATGGTACCAATGGTCCAGCTTGCTCTCATCTGCAGGCGCCAGGCTTGCTTGGAGTAACCAAAGAGTTCTCAACAGCCATCCATGGTGTCATAGATGGTACATAGGTACTGTGCTTCACTCCTGATGTCCAACACTCCTACGATGTTCTTGATCTCAGGCGTCTTCTGTACCTTGCAGTGTGCCAGATGTCTATAACACACTTATCCCTTCCTCTTTCTTTGGACTCACTTCATGGTGGCCTTGTGCCACACTTCTTCCGTTTCCTCTTCTTTCACTTCAAGATGTGGTCTGGTCCCATCTTGTCTTACTCTTCTTCTTTTCTGACCAGGCCTCTCCATGTGAAGTGCACTTCAAACGGGTCTCCCAGGCCATGTCCTACCCTTAGGACAATGCTTTCTCCTCATCCCATAACTAGGCCTCTTTTCGTGACCTTCTTCATTTCACGACCTCACCTAGGTCTTCTTTCTTTGACTTCAGATAAATCTTCTCAGACCTCTCACAGGTCATCTTCTCTAACCTCTCGAAGGTTTCCTTTTCGACCTCTTGCAGGTATCTTCTATTAAGCACGCACTCCTGGCTCCTCAATATTATGCCAACTTGGCTTTATTTCTGCAGCCTCCACTTGGTCCGGCTTCGCAGGATCTGTCACTCCCTGTGACAACATGGGCCCTCTTCCTCGCCGGGCTCTCACTCTCGGGCACCAGCCAGGATAATCATTTTCTCTGATCTGGTCTTCGACGCGCTTCTGTGCGCCCTCCGTCCCTTCACTTGAGGGTACTCCTACTTCTGGAGCATTACGCACCCAGTTCTTCTTCCTGGGGTGATGTCCTTTCATCACTGGACGCACCTGAAGCACACTTTCTTCATTCTTGTGCGGACTTGCTGCCAGGGGCTGTTGCCATGTACACTACATGCCATCCCGGTACATTAACCACATGTGTCTTTACTGCTGCAGTAACCACCGATGGCCACTAGGTGTCACTGCATTCCTCCTCACAAGCACTGGCAGCCTTTTTCCTCGAGGTTCCCTTCTTGCCAATGTCTAACTCACTTTAAGTGGGGGTCGCAGAGGCCTTTTCTGTGGTGCAGTCCACTTCTTTTTACTCTGTTCTTCACCATTGGACCTCAGCAGCCGTCCAACTCGAGCTTCCCTTCAGGGTTCACCTCCTGAATAGGGGATTTAATCCTTCCTGCTCACATGGCATGGCAAGATCTTGGGGGGGTGTCTGCCACTTATATCTATTCCTATGCACCTTCCCCACTTCAGTCTATTCCTATCAGTAGCGGTCGGCAGTAGGAGTTACTGCAGGGCGGTGACGTGGGCAGGGGGAGGGGCAGGGTGGGGGGTAGTAATGTATGGATTACGGAGTTTTACAGGTAATTAAGCATTTAAATAAATAAAACTAATGTCGTTGCGCGCACTGCATCACCAAATCTGAAGCAGTGCGCCCAACGAAATTCGTTTTATTTATTTAAATGCTTACTTACCTGTAAAACTCAGTAACGCATACATTACTACCCCCCACCCTGCCCCTCCCCCTGCCCGCGTCACCGCCCTGCAATAACTCCTACTGCCGACTGCTACTGATTCCTATGCACTTTCCCCCAACACTTTGAGCTGCAGCAGCTGTCCCTATGCTACAGTCCATTTTCTGGGCATTTGTCCCTTACAAACATTGTTTTACTTCAGGGCAGGCCGCGGTGCCTACAGCTACCTGTAGGTGGCACTGCCGCCATTTCTTCTTCTTGGCCGCTGCCTGGCTGGGCTGCCGTCGGAATCCCTTCATTTTCTGGCAACAGTTGCTCTTCACTCACGGGGGCCACGGAGCCTCTCATCATGCTGGCATGGCCCCGTCTGCAACCTGGCCCCTTTCTCCTGCGGGGAGAACAGCAGTGGCAGCATGCTTGCCGCTCTGAACACCCTCCTTCCGCCTACCACACTCCCTCCATTGATTGCCAGCCTCGTGGGGTTGGAGACTCCCGATGCTGCCCGATTCCTTTATTCATGGGCGGGGCTACATGCCCAGCCGTCTTCTTGCTCATCTGCACTTTTTATTGAAGGGTGCTTGAGTTAGCCTCCCATTGGCAGTGCCAAGATCGGCCTCGGTAGCTCTGCTCACCCTGCGAGGGCTGAAGCCTTCACGGGTGTCGCCAGGCCTGACGCCCAGATCAGCTAATACTCTCCTCTGCCCCGCTCACATTCTTCTGCTGCCCTCAATGGGGGTCTGCCCCGCTCACATTCTCCTGCTGCCCTGTATGCGGGGTTCATCTTATGCCCGATGGCTAATCGGGCCCTCCTGCTTGTCCAATACCAGGATACGGCAGTGAGCAGGCAACGCCACAGTCTGGTTCCACTTGCGCTCCATTTGGGGTCTCTTCAGGCCATCAGCAGAGGCCATAGCACTGGCTCTCTCAAGTGCCAAGCGAGTCACACCACTGTCATCACACACCACTTCTCACTCAGTGCGGGGTGGGCTCGCAATCGCCTCCTTCACCCCACAGGCACACCACATGCCCCGCGAGCAACCAGACACTTGCTAGGACCACTGGCAGGGGATGCCCTCAGTGCGGGCAACATTCTCCCCCTGTTCCATCATCAAGGGGGCTGCCCGCGGGTCCACACACTCATCACCAATGTGATGCATTGGGGCCCTAGGCCCCCATTAACTGATAATGAGGACACAGACACTGGAATATGCTTACTGAACCTGGCCCGGGGCTTGTGCGCCAGTTTTTTTTTTATTCGCAGGGTCATATGTCCTGTGATGCCTGTGTTGGATGGGTGTGGGGTGGAGTGTAAGCCAGCCCTCGGGGAGTGGCTGGAACAACAGACACTAGAACAGTGACCAGCCGGTCACTACAAAAACCAACATAAATTATCTAGTCATCTAAGACACTTTAATAGCATTCCAATGTCATTTCTGTGCCTCTAAAGGTTCATGGGTAGGAGGCTGGATAAATCATCAAAATGATCTCAGCTGTTTGAAGAGCAAGCCCTTTTTCTGTGGAGTCACAAAACTTCTGGCCAATCTAAACATGTACTCCTGGCTCCTAAAATGTGGACGATGCCAAAGCCCCACCCTAATGATGCTCATATAGTTGTCTATACTGAAAAACTGTGTGCTGAGTGTGTCATTGTGCGCAGCACGTAAACTACGTTTGCCCTGCTAAGGGCTACCCTACATTGGCGATGAAGAGGTCCAGGCCTGTAGTGTTGCTGGCTGAGGGATCTTTGGTGCCAACCAAATCCTGGTGGATTTGATTGGGCTCCGGTGTGACATGACCGAGGGGATAGATAAACGTCCTGAATCACGCGTAGGCAGTTCTATACCAGACCAGTATGAGTGTGTAAGCGGTGTGTTTATTTGTGCACGTGGCCTACCCTCAGCGTCTTGGGGCTAGCCTAGTCACCTGACCCCCAGAACACAACAACTGGCAACGAGGATGGGGGTACTTTGCCTTTGCACTGATGCTCTTCCATGCCCTGAAGCCTGCCATTTCTTCCCTATTGCGGGGGTATTCCAAGGATGCTGGTCAGCAATATTACAATCCCATATCCTTCGTGTACCAGGCATAAAGCTGGAAGATATGCTAGTGCTCCCTCGCTCTCTTGAACTCTGACCAGGTGAGACGAAATGATAGAGGTGAACTCTCATAGACTGACATCCAAAGGGACCCAGACCCACCGCCAAGGATCAAAAACAAAATTACAGCTGTGGTGCATAAAGCAAGATCTACCAAGCCTTTTCATATACCCCGGCAGTGCCCAAACCTTTGCGCAAAAGGCTACGACTTCATCCAATATCAAAAAGACCAGTGCAATGATAAAACATGTAACAAGTTCATTCACTTTGCGTGAGCGTTTAGGGACATAGGCCACGACAAAAGGAATTCAAAGCCGACCATGGCAGTACCACCTGTAAGAAGGATAATAATGAACTCCATATGATACTGAGGAAAATGTATTTTTGATATTGTATACAGCAGTGGCGGTTGGTGACATTTAAAAATGGTTGAGCATGCAGTCAAGCTCACAAACACTCACATAAATACAGTCACTATCATAAACACAGCCACACAACCACACAAAATCACACAGCAAGTCAGGAAGACAAAAAAACATAAGTTTCACTTACCTTGCAGCGCCTCCTCATACTCTCCAATCCGTGGCTACGACTCCTCCAAGTACCAGGTGACGTAGCAAAGCAAACTACACCTTATCCAATCCAGGCGCTGCTCAGAGCAATGTCTGGATTGGCTGCAGCAGGCTGCCTCAGTGCTCTGGAAGGCACTGTTGTCCTGTACTTGCTCTCCAACCCAGCTGTCTAAGACAGCTGGGTTGGAGAGTTTGAACTGTGCAAGTTGGTTTGGCGGTAGCAAGGTAGCCAGTCAAACCGGCATGCACAGTTCAAAGTGAAGGGACCACTCGTCATTGCTGCCAATCAGCAGCATTGACACACTGGCCCCACCCTGCCTTCTCCATTCAGCAGAAAGCTGGAAAAGTAAAATGGTAATAAAATCATTTGTATTACCATTTTATTTTTCCAGCATTCAACGCAGCAGTGTGGGGGTACGATGTACATCCGCTTGTATGGAGGCACCAGCACTGGTGCGCAGGAGGACAATCTGTGAGGTTGAGATACTGAGGTCACACATCCTAGCATTAATATAGACATCAGTGCCAGTGAATGTAATGGACTACCAATTTCAGACCCTCCAGGTGTCCTCAATCGAAGTGATGTCCTCAATCTAAGGGATGATATAGTAATATATTCCCAAACGGTAGAGGAATACCACCAGCATGTGAGAGTCACCCTGCTGAGACTTTCTTACGATGTTCTCACATTGCATAGTGAGTAATGTAAATTCTTTGAGGATCATGTTTAGTTCTTTGGATATAGTTCCTTCAAGGGGGGAGTGCAAATGCATCCAAAAAAAGTCTGATGACATCAGAAATATACCCACTCAAATATCCACAACTGAAGTTCGGAGCTTCCGCTGCATAGCAAATTATTAGGATTGATTCATCCCAAATTTAGCAACATTGTTGAAGCCCCTCAGAGTCCTCATGAGCCCAGGCACAATGGTAGTGGTACCCTACCCAGGACGTTGCTTTTCAGAAAGTTAGAGATGTATTACTACATGATATCATGATGGTGTACTTTGGCCTCCAGGAGACCAGTGAACTGATAGAGGACATCAGTCCGGTGAGATTGGGAGCTGTACAAGTTTAAGAACAAGATAGAGATAACTGATTCCCCTGAAACACACTATGCCCAGACTGAAAGGGAAGCTCTGAAGATCAAGTGGGGATGGCCCACTTCCATCTTTTCCTATATGGGAAAAGTTTCAGAGTTGTTGTGGACTACAAACCTTTAGTGAAATATAAGAGAACGTTGTAACACCAACCTCCAACGAAAAAGAAGTGTGAGCTACAACTTCAACAATACAGACTGGAGGTCAACTATAGACCTGGAGCTGAAAATCCAGCCTGAATTCCTGAATCATCCACAGAGCAACCCAAAGCCTGCATGGCAACATGCAGGATTGGTGCAAACTGACAAGCAGCCAGCATCTAAAAAAGCCCTACGAACAGTTCTTTAAATGGGCATGTACTGTCCAGTATTGAGCACCAGCACTTCTTTAATTTGACATGAAGAGTACCTACACATCTCAGCACTGCAGCAATACATTTAATGGGAGAGTACAGGCACTTCTAGGAGCAAATAAGTATTCTAAATAATGAGTACTAGAAACTCTATAAAGCACTGCAGATGAATCTGTGACTTAGCACAAGAAACGACAGATGCTGAGTGCCTGCGGAAGGTACAAGAAGCAATCCAACAAGACAGGTGGAAGATGTTTCTCACCCAGCTACCTAGGTATTGCGAGAAGCTAGGAAGATCCCGACTGAAAATAAGTTTCACCAACAGTCAACCACTGATTCAAGGAAATTACCTAATGTACATCATCACCAGACCACATTGCGCTGGCCCCAGGTTAACAGTGATCTGAAATACCTTATGAGCTCTCTGAACACAGTGCTACCAAAATGAGTAGATCAAGGTGAAGACCATGAATGTCTCCTACACAATTTTATAAGGTCCTACAGCAACACTCAACTCTGCGATACGCAGTGCACTCCAGCCTCCCTGTTATTCAGAAGGGCATTACAACACATCCTCTCAGCATCACCTCACTGGCATCCTAGGAATCTAGACCTGTCAGGAAGCCAACTAAGTAGAGAGATAAACAATAACACCACCACCCATCATAGAAGAGGCATCTATCGAACACTAGCAGTTGGTGACCAGGTTTTGCTAAAAGACTGCCACCCGTGAAGGAAGTTTTGAACCCACTAAGAAAGGGCCTATGACTGGTGGGGTCTGTAAAAGCAACTATGAACACTGCCCAAAAGCAGACTGAAGTGGTGACCCGAGACATTTCCTGGTTTACAAAGATATTTCTGTACTATAACACCTGGTGCTCAGTGACTGAAAGTCCTCGTGAAGATAGGGGAGATCGGACTGGGAGGATGAGGGAGAAGGATTCATCCCATCATCACCCATGCTGACTATGACTTAGCCCGAGCCTCCAGCCTCTACAACAGTGAGGGAACTCCAAAGACCACAGCCTCAATCAGACGTACCTGCCGAAGAGCTGCAAGCGTCCTAACCCGAAATGTAACTTAAGTCTCAATCCTACCCATAGCTAAAAGTTGTGAAACTTTCTCTGCTGTGAATGGATCCCGCATCATCGAGCCGGAGAACACCAAAAAATTCAGTGGAGAGGGATATAGTGATCCACCCAGCACCTACAACAGGGGCTCCCTCTTGGTACATGCATCTTGAGGCGAGGGAAGGTCCAGCCAAGGATTTAAAAAAAGGGATGTCAGACTGCTTTGGGCTGATTCTGCACTGAGAAGCTGTCGATGACTTAGATCACAGCTCCTTGTCTAGCCGGTGTTGCATTCTCCAAACTTTAGACTCGCTATGAGAACTTCTTCCAGCCTCTTGCCCCGCTTGGCTCCATCAAGCCGCTCCTTTACCCAGTCATTTTAACTGTCAGTGCTTCTGACCCATGCAAATGACCTCTGTGGGTGAAAAGCTGTGAATGGCTGAGGGTGTCAAATGTGACACAAAGTCAGTTGGAACTACTGCCTTTAGTCTTGAAAATGCACACTTTGTCAAAACTCCCATTTTCTCTCTACAGGCTTCATTCCACCTCCATTCAAATACATATTTTTGGCAAGGGGCATCTACAGCTCATCAGCTTCTAGCTTATATTTGTGAAGGGAAGGTAAAGTGAGCACTAGACCATACTTCTACCCCATATCCTACATTCATGCAAATCTATGTCAATCTTCTTCTTATGACCATGATGGCAGTATCAGCACCAGTAATCACTGACTCTTTTGTCCTTTCCTGGCTCGCCATCTTTGCTTCTTTCCAGCCCGCTATCACTCCGGTTCATGTCTGTTGAGATTTTGGGATTTCAAGAGGGGTAGCTCCTTGGAGTCGCCAACTTTGTCTGATGTTTAAACTTCCAGTTGTTCAATGCGAAGGTATCAACCCAGGCCAAATTACAAAAAACACACTGGCTATTTAAAGAAGACAATTATGCACAATCTATAACACAGAGAAATGTACTGTTATACAAAGGTATTTTAATTATATTGATAAAAAGAGATTAAACATGTGAATCATGTATACATGATAAATTGATACAATAAAAAGATTTATGTTAAAAGATAAAACATTTGTTCTTAAAAAATTCAAGGGACAGTATTGTTGTCCTATATCTTATTGGCGTGGCTGTAGTCTGTCAACGCGTTTCGACACATGGTAGTGTCTTCCTCAGGACAATATGCTTTGCAGCCAAATTTTCATTATATATAGGATGAACTCCAAATTACTGGGATTTTTCTGTAATTTCTGTTTTTTCAGGTTAAAAATCAATCGATATTTATTGGGCCTTGAGTGGTTTCTTTTTTTTATAAAAGTCATCCAATCTTCACAGTGGTAAATCGGAGAATGAGGCACCTTAAACAAATCTTTGTTTCGGTATGTGAAATCTTTTTTTTTAAATTTCACTGCTCACTTCTCACTCCCCGTTCTAGAAGTTCATGACTATTATTTTCCTTAAAATCAGTATTCGCCCCAAATGATATTTTCGCTTCGCGGTGGAAAAAGTGCTGGTGAAGAGAAACGCTCAGGACGTCATTATGGCTCCGGGTATTATTTCTTTAACACTTTTGGTGTTGCTTTAAAAGCATTCAAATAATACGTTCGTGACGTGATACTCCAGCAGTGTGGCCGAGTCTTTCTTTCAGCGTATGGCACCCAAGAGACAATGTTTCTAAGCGTCCAAATACGAGGACGTTTTCGACAATGTGGGTTTTGGAAAACTGTAGGATTTCTTTTGATCTAGTATTTCCACCGTGTGCTGGCTGGTTAAAAAAACATTTTCGCGAAGGCGTTTAAGGTGCCTCATTCTCCGTTTTACCACTGTGAAGATTGGATGACTTTTATAAAAAAAAGAAACCACTCAAGGCCCAATAAATATCGATTGATTTTTAACCTGAAAAAACAGAAATTACAGAAAAATCCCAGTAATTTGGAGTTCATCCTATATATAATGAAAATTTGGCTGCAAAACATATTGTCCTGAGGAAGACACTACCACGTGTCGAAACGCGTTGACAGACTACAGCCACGCCAATAAGATATAGGACAACAATACTGTCCCTTGAGTTTTTTAAGAACAAATGTTTTATCTTTTAACATAAATCTTTTTATTGTATCAATTTATCATGTATACATGATTCACATGTTTAATCTCTTTTTATCAATATAATAAAAATACCTTTGTATAACAGTACATTTCTCTGTGTTATAGTTTGTGCATAATTGTCTTCTTTAAATAGCCAGTATGTTTTTTGTAATTTGTCCTGGGTTGATACCTTCGCATTGAACTTATTTCCCTGTCCCAGGAACTTTATCCTTACCAGGGGGTCCTTGATATATTACATATTTAAACTTCCAGTTGTGTCTGATTTACTTCTCAGGAAAGCAACGCTCATTGGCTAAAGGCACTTTAGTTCCCCCACCATCTGTTGTGTGTCTTAGCCTGGGCTGGTGGAGCTTCCAGGACACACACAATTACACAGTTGAAGTGTGTTGGGCTGCGATGGTGCTGGGACATCAATGACGGCGTTCTATAAAGTTTTTTGCAATACAAACAGAGTATGAAGTGCATGGAAAATAGTAAGGGAAGTGTGTTAAAGTAATCTGGGGGAAATGCATTCTTTTTTTTGTTATTAAAAATCAATTGGTTAATGTAATCACTGCAGATGTCTGTGTGTGTAATTGGGCAGTCACAGGAATAAATCCAGGTTGGAGTTCTGGGGCGTAATGCATATTTATGGAGCTACTAGGCCTTATCTAACGGCACAAAGCACTGTGAATAGGTCATTATTTAAAAATGTTATTACATGGAGTATAACATGGGCTGCCACTAAATGTACAGAAATGTAGGGCCTCATTTAGATCTTGGCAGACGGGTTACTCCATCCGTCACAGTGGTAACGGATATCCTATCCACAGATATATAAATCCTATAGGTTATAATGGGATTTAAATTTCAACGGATGGCATATCTGTCACTGTTGTGACGGAGTAACCGTCCACCAAGATCTAAACCAGGCCGTTAGTGTTTAACATAAAACAAGCTTGTTGAAATATGCATTAATATATAATCAAACTGTGCCTAGTCCAAAACTTTTTTTTAATAAGTTTTCATTAGAAGGACACAATCCAGAACTCTGCTGATTACATTACCTCTAAAAAACAAATAAATCTTTGTCACCATAAAGTCTAAGATTGCTTCATCAATTAAAGCCATGTACCCATATCAGTCTTTAGATTTGCTGATTACCATATTTACATTTCTTTCAGGGAGAAGTCAGCCTCGAGAGAAGGCCTGTTTTTTCTTTCTCTGCCTGACTCACCCGTGGCTTTACAGTAACAGGAGACCCTTTCACTCAGTTTCAACCAGAGGCACATGAAGGTCGACATTATCTCTTCTGGAACAGATATTTTTAACAAAAAGCATGGTAGCACTTATTGTAAGATATAAAAAGATTGGATACCTCGTTCCCAATAGATCTGAGTGGACTCCATTATTAAAGCACACACTCAGCAAGATTCTTGGTCTGCAGAAAATACACTCTCAAAGGGGGAGTTTGTGTTTTTCAATACAAAACACAGATGGCCTGACATGCAGCGAGCTTCCTCCCTGCATTTGGGAGCCATTCTACATTATGCCTGTCTGTATCCATTTTGCCTCAAGCAGGGAAATTAAGTTATGGTAGCCCCACCCTCAATAGGGTGGGCCGACCATCACTGTTACAGAAGGGCCTCCAGGTCAGAGGTTTAGACAAGCTGTTGTAAACATCACCCTTCTACCAACTCTAAATTGACGGGGGGGGGTTGTGTTTGTTAGGGCGGAAGTACTTCAGAAATATGGTGGCCCTTCCACTCCACAAAATTCTAAATGAGACCATTGGTTTTCATCTCTATCTTTAATTCTTGTGACTTGAAACCACCAGCATGCAGTATATACTGCTTATGAAAACACCAAAAATGATTGGGTAGAAAACAAACACCATTCTTTAGAGAGTAGAACAGGCTGGAGGTAGTTTAGGCCTATCTACTTTAGTTTAGGGGATGAGCAACAGGACTGCAATCCCTCCACCTTTGTATGTGAAAATTATGCATTTGGCAAAACTCAAACTTGTGTGTATGCACAAATACACTGATCAGACTTTGAAAGTATCACATAAGTGTCAACCACTCAGATGTAAAAATCATCTCATATGACTACTAAGACATGTTTTATTTCAAATTCTGTATCTTAGGTCTCAAACACCCAAGGGCTCTTTTGCACACAGTCTACAATCTCACGAAAGTACCCTGTGTGAAAAGGACTATTTCCCATTCCTCCCCAGTTGTTTATGACAATTTGGCCTCTTTTTTCTATAAGAAGATCAAGCTCATGCATAATGGTAGTAACCAGCTCAAGTTTCATCCCGTCTCATACAGCATGATTACAAGCATTGACCCTTTTTGTCACTCCTCAAACAGATGTCCCAATGATTGAGGCAGAAGGAGCGGTTTCCTCCTTACTTACCTCCTTAAAGTTGGGATAACTAGATGATGCATGTCCAGCCAGGTCTGTAAAGTCTCTACACTTTCTTTTACTATAATCCTTAACACCTGAATTCATCTGCCACTGTCCTAGTGAATGGAAGTAATGGGACGTAAAACCCCTTTTAAAGAGATCAAACTGAGCCGCGAGGACAGAAGCTAACTATAGGCCCATCTTCTTTCACCAGTAGTCACGAAAGAGTTTCCCAAAGCAAAATTACTGGTCTAGTAACCTTCCTCCTTGCCCCTGCGATGAATTGTCAGAGCAATCACTATTGCACTTAGTCTTTTTCTGTAGCCTTTATGAATACCCGCGGAGATATTGGGTTACCCCTCTAAAAAAACACATGGGTTTGCGCCGCTGTCGCCCGGCGCTTTTAGCCTTGCAATGCTTAGTAACTGAATTTAGTGTTAAACCCATAGCTTGTTTTCTAAAGGCCTGCATTAAATATCGCAGAGACTATGATTAGCTCTAAAACGAGTAACTGCTGCTCCGCTATTTACTATGATCTCAAAACCTTAGAGAGTGTGGCTTCCTAGTACCTGCACTTTATGCTGCTAGTAGATTACATTTGATTGTACTATACTATGTAAATGCTGCTATTCTCTAAAAACCGACTGTACTATCCCAAAAAATGTTGTTACTTCCTATGTGATGCCTATTATCAGTTTTTAGGAATTTTGCTGTAAACATATAAAAACTGGTCCTGCTGCACACCTGGTTTTCTGAAACATCTGTCTGCTCGCTGTATCTTCTACATGTCATGAATTTCAGTGTATTCGTTGTGTAATATTTTACCAATTTTAATAATGTACATTTTATCTGCTATCTTTGTACTTTTATGGATATATTTTCGTCCGAATAAAGTTTTATTGACTTGACACTAAAGAGTGCAAGTTGCTAGATGCTAGCCAGAAGAATTAAAGGCCTGGTTTCAGTTCTGGCACTGGGCCTGTAGCTGCATTAAATGCTGTCAAACAAGATTACAATGATAGCATTTCCATCTACGAATGGGCAGTGGGCAGTCAGGGGGCGGGGCCGCAGGGAACACAGCGGTGAGGGTGGTGTAGGACAACGAAGGTAACAGAAGGAAAAAGGGGTACAAAATTGAGGGAAAAACAAGTGGCACTGAAGGCAAAAGGGCACAAAAAACGAGTGGAACAGAAGGCAAAAGGGGCACAGAAATTAGGTAAAAACGAGTGGCACAGATGGCAGAAGGGCACAAAAAAACTAGTGGAACAGAGGGCAGGGCACAAAACACGAGTGGAACAGAAGGCAAAAGGGGCACAAAAACGAGGGAAAACTTTGTGGCACAGAGGGCAGATGGGCACAAAAAAACAAGAGGAACAAAGGGCAGAAGGGCACAAAAACAAGTGGAACAGAAGGCAAAAGGGGCACAAAAACAAGGGAAAAACGAGTGGCACAGAAGGCAGAAGGGCACAAAAAACGAGTGGAACAGAAGGCAAAAGAGGCACAAAAACGAGGGAACAACGAGTGGCACAGAAGGCAGACGGGCACAAAAAAACGAGTGGAACAGAAGGCAAAAGAGGCACAAAAACGAGGGATAAACGAGTGGCACAGAAGGCAAAAAGGGCACAGAAATACCGGAAAAACAAGTGGCAAAGAGGCAAAATACAGAATACAGAAATACAGGGGCAGCTAAGAAAAGAAGGCAAAATGGGCAGAGAGGCACGGGGGCAGCGAGGGGAACTGAAGGGAAAACCGGGCAGAGACACAAGGGCAGCGAGGGGTACAGAAGGAAAGACCGGGCAGAGAGAGCAGGGGGACAGCGAGGGGAACAGAGGGAGGAAAAAGGGGGACGAACCCCGTACAGGCAGCGGGGGAAGACAGACAACAGCAGTCACAGACACAACAATGAAAATACAGGAAAAACAATAAAAGCAAGAAAGCGGAGGATGAACAAACCTATCTACGGCCTACCACTGGCCACCAGGGATGAGGCGAAGGTGGCAGCCTGCGGGTAGTGGAGGGCCTCGAACTTCCTCAGCAGTGGCAGCTGGGGCAAGGAGACACAGGAGGTGCTGTGCGGAGGGGGAACGACCTACCTGGTGTGGTCAAGGGTCACTCTCCTTAGTGACTATTTACAAGCTCCAAGGTCTTCGGAGCGTAGCCAGGCCGAATCTATAGGGGGGGATAGGGTGGCGATTCTTGCGGCCGCCTCCTGGCAACAGCCACAGGTAAGAGGGGGATCGCCATCTGCCACCCACAAAAGTCCTGCCGCCTGAGGGGATACGCCCACCTTGCTACGCCACTGTTCAGAATATGTCAGCAAGGGATTTACTTTAAAGAAATTGAAGAAACACCAATCACCTGAATGAATTTATTGTCAAGCCCAACAATGGTGAATATCTAATGAACAATCAAAATTAGAATTAACTTATTTGAACTTTGATGAATCTCACAATAAACAATTTAAACACGGGTGTGTATATTTCAACAAATCAAAATATTTAATACAAGCAAATAGACAGGGTACAAAATAATATAACTACATACGAAGACCAAGGTAGTTCAATATTGTACACAAATTGTGACCTCAGGGTCAGTATGTAAACATCTATTCCAGAGTTTTTCTATAGTGGAAAACGAATCTTAAGTAACAGAAAACAATTCCAAGAAAAACAGCTAACTGTGGAAATAGATGAACTAGTCAACATTTTGGTCGCTAAGGCTTAAAAGTTCGTTGGACCATCTTCAGGAAGATGAATAAAAAGGTAATAGTTGACCCTTATATCTGGTCAAGTAATATATTTCTTGGACCAGCGGAATCGTAATTTATTCGATGATTCCAGATAGCTAACGCCAGGCAAGTTATTGAAATTCCAGCCTAGTTGGAGAAATTTTTAACAGCAATCCGATGGATTAGCTGTAGATATCGCTCGCTGCCATCGAGCAGTATCTGTACGGCGTTGCTCCCCTCACTGACCGTTGTCAATACCCGCCTGTTGTTAATAGTCATTTATTTTTTATTAATTATCTTTATATCTTTTCTGATGTTGTTAGTTCAATGCCAAGATGCTTTAGGGCATTAGTTGCACATTAGTAAATAACAACGCAAACCATCTGATATCTTGCATGTATAGGTTTCTAATACTTTAAGTGGGTACTCTCGGATACAAAATGCATGACCGGTGGCAATTTTAGAAAAAATAGAACAGAAATAATGAGTTGTGGCTTTTGTTCTTTGACAATGGAGCATTGTCATCTGAGGGATACCTCAGGTGTCTGGAACCTGACCTATGAGTAGGCTAAGAGATAGCTTGGTTATGTAAAGACTGAACATTCTATTTATGTCTAAACAGATGCATACATCTTTTATCTAAAGCAAACACCACTATGACGTGTTTCTCAGAGTGTAAGACAGATGAAGAATTCTCAGACTGCATTGCAAGACAGATCAATATTTTGCTTTAATGTATTCTTTGTGTGAGTTTTCTCTGGGATAATGTTTGTGCCAAGGCATTACAACAGCACCCCCCCTTGAGTATGTATTACATCGATGTGTCCTGATTCATCAAACCAGTGTAGTTTAGCAGGAAAATGTTTGAGAAATCTTATTCTGCCAACAAACTAAGCCTGAGTTTGTCCAAAGTAGCCTAACGTCCATATTCAAACACAACCTTGCACACTGTAAAGATGGCTGCGCTCACTCAGGAAAATTGGTGTAATCACTAGGGGTGGATGCAAACTTCTGCTCCGCCGTGGAGTTCGCAGAGTTTTGCTCACTCACTGTTATGTCCGTAATGCAGAATTCTGGCAAAACTCTGCCAACCACAGCGTGGAAGATTTTTTTTCTCGAACGTGGCCTAGCATAAGCGAGAATTTGCATCATCTAGCACAATTTTCAGGTGCTAAGACGGCACCCGGTGAGAATTTCTCCACACGAGTGGTCGGAGAAGGTTGAAACCATTCAGGGTGAGAAAGATGCCACACAAGTACACAATCTACTAGAGCAGCAGCAAAGAAGCAACCCCCTCTTGCATACTACATAGTGCCATTTGCACTGATTTTGCAATGTGGAACAAGCTCCCGGCGCTAAAAATCACTGAGTTTCTCCAAAAGTGAAATTGCAAGAGTTCCATCCACCCCTAGTAATCGGTAGGGATCTTTTGGTCAAACCACTGACACTGATTTCCCTGAGCGAGTGTGGTCTTCCTTGCCACATGCAAGGTTGGGTTTGGATTGAAATTCCGGGAACCGCTCCCAGAGTACACGCCACACCTCAGACAGCTCAAAAATTGGTAGCAGTCGTGAGCTATAACTCTGACATTCTGTATAACAGGTTCACAGTGCAAAAGCATTGCACAATGAAAATGCTACTTTCTGCATTCCGTGTTCCAGTGCTACAATGGCAAACTTATAACCAGGTTGCCTTCCTGGTGTCTCTCTAGTGGCCCTAATCATGGGTGTCCTTTTCTCTACCCAGGCCTGGATGATTGCTTTAATACTAAAGACGTTTAGGACCACCCGTTATAGAGAATATTGACATTCTACTCAAAGGAATTTTTGAGAACTTTGTAACAAATGTTGCATTTTATAATACACAATGCCGGTGCAGAATTTCAAAATGACATTGATGGTGTAGTGGATTTAAGTCTTTGTGTCAGGGTTTTCAGAACATAACTGAAAGCATGGTTGTTGTTATTATAACATATATATCAACAAAGAGAGAGGTAGGGAGGGAGCAACACTCTTATTCCCCACTTGACAATATGAACAACAATGAAAGAGTGTTCTATTTTGAAAACATAAAGGTATTCGAGCACATAGAAGAACAACACCTATTTGGTGTGTCTAGAAAGCCCTCACTCACCGACCTGGTCGGTGACATGCTTAATCATTGGGCCCCACTGGGAGTGACCGAATGTCACCCCAGTGTGCTTCAACGCCAGATTTACTGCGGAGCGGGTAATGTGAAGATGTGGGAGCTAAATGATAAACTACATGAATAAGGAAAGTGTAAAGTGGTGAGTTTAAAAATGTCTTTATTGTATCAAAAATTGATTTAATGGCTGAACAAAAAGTCATATTAAAAATGTGTTGGAGAACTAGGCCAACTAAGTTGAATGGTCTGTTTCCAATACTCTTAAGTGGTGGTCAACATGTTTCTGCCAATGTCGGTATAATTAACCTGGCATTCGTCAGGACCTATGGTGAATTAAACCCCGGCGGTATGGACACGCTAAGGCCCACCCTACCAAGGGACGTGAAAGTAAAAAGTCGTCTGAAAAAGTGCAAATGGAAGAGGGGGGCCACACAAATAAAAAATGTTTAATGGTGGTCAAAGCCCCTTCGTGTCTCTGAATTAAAGAGACTCCAAAAATTAAAATGCACTTGAGAGGTGAGAGAGAATCACCACATAGACCTCGGGAGGGGGGTGATGGCGTATTTGGCACACCGCCCGTGACGCCAGGCACCCGTGTGTAAACCTGCACGTTCCCTCTGACCGGGTCTCGACGACACATTTTTAATATGTCTTTTTGATCAGCCATTAAATACATTTTTGATACAATAAAGACATTTTTAAACTCACCACTTTACACTTTCCTTATTCACGTAGTTTATCATTTAGCTCCCACATCTTCACATTACCCGCTCCGCAGTAAATCTGGCGTTGAAGCACACTGGGGTGACATTCGGTCACTCCCAGTGGGGCCCAATGATGAAGCATGTCACCGACCAGGTCGGTGAGTGAGGGCTTTCTAGACACACCAAATAGGTGTTGTTCTTCTATGTGCTCGAATACCTTTTGGTTTTAAAATAGAACACTCTTTCATTGTTATTATAACATATTCTTGCAAGAGGCACAACTTCTGTTTCTTTTGGAGTGACCTCTTTGCAGGACATTTCCCATCAGCCAAGCACTTTATGTGACCTGGAGATTGAGAAATACTTGTGCCTTTTGCATGCTAGAGCATCATTTGTTGCAAATTTGTTTCAAGGCAAATACCTTTTTTGCCAGTTGCTTATACTTGCAGGCTTAGCTTTCTGCATGGAAGCAGCTCAGTCATCCCATATGGGAACTGCTCAAAATGGGGTGCTAACAACAACTACTTATTTAGATTTAGGTTCGCACAGATTGCTGACAGAGTTATCAACAAGCATTCATATAGCCAACTGTTCGGCACTCATTCAAGCTCAGGAGGACACCATGGTGTCATTTGCACTGATTTTGCAGTGCAGAATAAGCTCCCGGTGCTAAGAATCACTGAGTTTTCATGCAACTCTGCAAAATTCTTCAAAGTGAAACTGTGAGAGTTCCATCCACCCAATCAGTAGAGATCTTGTGATCAAACCACTGACACTGATTTCCCTAAGCGAGTGTGGTCTTCCTTGCCACATGCAAGGTTGTGTTTAGATTGCAACCACTCCGGGAGTAAAAGCCTCACCACAGATAGCCTGAGACAGCTCAACAATTGGTAGCAGTTGTAAGCTATGACTCTGACATTCTGTATAACAGGTTCACAATGCAAAAGCATTGCACAATGAGAATGCCACTAAGTGCATTCCGTCTTCCAGTGCTACATTGGCAAACTTATAACCAGGTTGCCTCCCTGGTGTTTCTCTTGTGGCCCTATTGATGGGCGTCTTTTTCCCTTCCCAGGCCTGGATGATTGCTATATTACTATAGACGTTTAGGACCACCCCTTATAGAGACTATTGACATTCTTCTCAAAGGAATTAATGAGAACTTTGTAACAAATGTTGCATTTTATAATACACAATGCCCGTGCAGAATTTTAAAATAACAATGATGCTGTAGTGGATTTAAGTCTTTGTGTCAGGGTTTTCAGCACATAACTGAAAGCATTGTTGTTGTTATTATAACATATTCTTGTAAGAGGCACACTTGTGCCTTTTGCATGATAGGGCACCATTTGTTGCAAATTTGTTTCAAGGCAGATACCTTTTTGCCGGTTGTTTATACTTTCAGGCTGAGCTTTCTGCATAGATGCAGCTCAGTCATCTCATATGAAAACTGCTCAAAATGGGGTGCTAACAACAACTATTTTATTGAGATTTATGTTAGCACAGATTGCTGACAGAGTAATTAACAAGCATTAATATAGCCAACTGCACGGCACTCTTTCAATCTCAGGAGGAATGGAAGATATATTTGGAATCAATCCCGAGACTTGTTAGTCACACACCCTGAAATCAGGTGTGTTAACCATCAAATTCTGAGACCTGCATGTGTGCAGCTTCAGACAAGCATATGTTGGCACGTCCTGATGAGCAGACTGAAAATGTGAGTTTGGTAAACAGTCAGACAGGGGCATCTTTCTGAAGATGGAATTAAAAATATTTCATGAGCTTGCTCTCATTTCACAGACCAAATTTTAAGAGAATCCACAAAAAAGGTTGCATCCTTAAAATACATTTTTGAAAAATGATTCTAAAGTGCATTGTATTGAAACCTTTTTAGGTGTTAAATCACTTATTCCCCTTGTGAAAGATTTCTGTTAGTAGCAGATAAACATTATCAACATTATCAAATCAACAAAAGCATGTTTGATATACTCATATTGGATTTGACCAATATGTTTAAAATGCACAGTGCACCACTATTTCCTCATAATGACTCTAAGGACAGCTCTGCCCAATTATTTGAGGTGATAACTCTGCTTCCATTTACTGACATGTTTGCCCCACTCCCAAAGTTTGAGTCTAGTTGCACCACTGCCACTTCTAGACTTAGATTTGCTCAAGTTTCTACTCGGCCCATATAGCCTGAGCATTTTCAACTGTTACTTGTCGCTCAGCTCTCTAAACATTTGCCACAAGTATTTACCATTGTTCTTCTCCATTTTCATAAATTGGTATATCCGCTGCCCACATCTATTGCCTCAAAAGCATCTTACATATACTCTCTTCTGATTGGTCTAGTGGAGGGAAAAGTAGGCTGCATCTGTGTTCCTCAAGTATTTTCCACCGTTTGTTCGACTGACTTTGTAGTTTCTACAATCCTATTTTAGGCAGTTTTTATAAAGCACAAAGTTGGCCCAATGGCAGTGGAGCATTTGACATAAGCTCCAGAATTCAATAGGCTTATTTTGGTTAAAGCACAGGGCCAGTAACCTATTTGCCCAGAATTTGCAGAGGCCAGGCCTTGAACCTGGTTTAGCAGGTCCAAAGTTGGAGGCTCTGGTCATCTGTCCACATCCCCTCTCACAACTCAAAGAATGGTTTCATAAATGAGAAAGTGGTAGTCCCACATCTTCTACCTCCTAGATGATACACACACACAAAGATTTTTTTAGGTTACTTTTTCTGCCCAGGGTGAGATTCCTGGTTTGTGCCCTGGGGAATAGTGACATGTGAGTTTACAGGTCCAATGAGGTCACAGCCTTGACAGAAAGCACTGTGAATATGTAAGTAATTTGTTAAAAAACATATATTACACACAGTTAATCGGTTACACAGCTTAAAAGATCTATTACACTCAGTGTTAGATAGGCTGCATACACTATAACACAGTCACAAAAAGTGAAAAAGTATTGGGGGCCATATTTACAAGGAAGTAACGCAATGCGGTGTCGCAAGCCATTTGGCCTTGCTGCTATGCGTTACTTCCGAAGCAAAGGGATGCGTTATATTTACAACAATATGACATATCCTTGAGCTCTGCCCTATGCTGGCACACAATTGGCTACAATGCACCAACGCAGGCAACCTTGCACCATGGTACCAGGGTGCCTGCATTGTGGGGATGATTGTTTTGTACAGGAATGCAGCACGCATAGAAAGAGGAAACAAGCATTTGCAATGCAATAGGTCTCACATTAGGAAAACTTGATCTATTGGTATTGTAAATGACAAATTTTTTTATGTATGTGTTGGTTTTGAAAATAGCAAAATTAATAGCTTTGTCATTTACAATGCCAATAGTTTTAACTTTCGTAAATGTGACACTTATGGCATTTGTAATGCAATATGTGTTGGATTTACGTGACTTAGATGTACTGATATTACAAATATCAATGGCTTTCAATTTTTTTTAAATAATTAATACTTAAATAAAAGTTATTGTAAATTATAATGGCAATAGCTTAAACTGTTGTAAATAACTTTTGTGAAGATTATGTTTAGTGTATTTTATTGTGACGAAAATCCAAGAACAGAAGTGAAATATCCACATTTTTTTGTGACATTTGTAATAAAGCTTGAAACACTGAGAGAACATATTTGAACCAGTTGTTGCTGAATGGTTGCACAGATTGATGCTGTGGTGGTGCTGAGTTATGTTGTGGTGGCGACGAGTGATGCTGTGCATTTAGTGATGCTGTGGTAGAGCATAGTGATGTTGTGGTGCCCCTGAGTGATGCGGTGGTGGTGCTGAGTGATGCTGTGGTGATGCGATAGATAGAGTGAGTGCGTTAGATAGATAGAGTGAGGGCGATAGATAGATAGATAGAGGGAGGGCGATAGATAGATAGAGGGAGGGTGATAGATAGATAGAGTGAGGGCGATCAATAGATAGAGTGAGGGCGATAGATAGAGTGAGGGCGATACATAGATAGATAAATAGATAGATAGATAGATAGATAGATAGATAGATAGATAGATAGATAGATAGATAGATAGATAGATAGATAGATAGATAGATAGATAGATAGATAGATAGAGGGCGATAGATAGATAGAGTGAGGGCGATAGATAGATAGAGTGATGGACTTAGATAGATAGATATTTAGATAAATAGATAGATAGAGTGAGGCCGATAGATAGATAGATAGATAGATAGATAGATAGATAGATAGATAGAGGCTGATAGATTGATGTATAGATAGATAGATAGATAGATAGATAGATAGATAGATAGATAGATAGATAGATAGATAGATAGATAGATAGATAGATAGATAGTGTTAGAACTGGCTATTTCTGGTAGGCTAAGGCTGACGCCAAAGCCAGGCAGAAACCACCATTCTAGTCAGGGCAAGGGAGTCACACGCCAAGATAACCCCTGCTCACCCCCTTGGTAGCTTGGCACGAGCAGTAAGGCTAAACTCGGAGGCAATGTGTAAAGCATTTGCGCCAGCACACAACAGCAACAACATACTGGGCACACCACAAAAGGAACTCCACACAAGGTTATATAAAAATAACTTCTGTATTGTCAAAATCACATCAGATAGAAATCACACATCTACATTGTGCCAACTGGCAGGGCAATATTCACAAGGGATTATTTACAAGACAGGGCCACATGGGCCACTGTCAGAATCAACACTTTTAGAAATAGAAATACTGTCAGAAATTAGAATAGAAGGATATAAAATCACTGTAGCACAAATTAGCAAGTATAGCACACAACCAGTAACTACTGGTAACAGGTAAGTACCACCTACGCAACCCTAACCACCTTAGGAGAATGTCACTCAGGGAACCAGGACCTCACTAGGACCACCTGTACTGGTAAGAACAACCACCTAAGAATAAAATACATTTAGGGGTGTAAGCAAGAATACATTACACATGATGCATAAAAACATTCAGAGGTGCAACATAGGAAGAACACATGATGCATAAAAACACATTCAGAGGTGCAACACAGGAAGAACACATGATGCATAAAAACACATTGAGAGGTGCAAGGAAAGAGAACACATGATGCATAGAACAATCAGAGGTGTAAGAACAAGGGAGACACATGATGCATAAAAACATTCAGAGGTGCCAGAACACAACTCAATAGTGCAAAAACACATGATGTCCAAAAACATTCAGAGGTGAAATAAAACCACACAATTGCGCAAAACTCACATAAGCCACTACCTGTGGCAGTCCCTAGGCCAACTGGCCTTGTTGGGGCTAGGACGCCCAAATGTCAGGGGCCTAAACATGGCAGCTGCCCACAAAGTGCTGGGCAGCTGTAGACGATCCCAAGCGCCTAAATGGTGCAGCTGCCCACTAATTGCTGGGCAGCTGGGAATCAAAAACTGCGACAGGGTCCTCACTGACCCTAGAACAGAACTACGCCAAAAGGTAGGAGCCACACAGGCTCTGAACTGCGCACGTTGGAGCCATACAGGCTCTGGACATCACACATGCCCCAAACGTTGGAGCCACACAGGCTCTGAAAAATACACATGGCCCCTGGAGCACTTTAGCTCCTTAAACACCGGGCCCATCGTTGGAGCCACATGGGGCTCGATATATAACTAATGTCCCCTGGGAGCCATCTGGCTCTGGAAACTACGGGGGGCGGGGGAGCCACCTCGGCTCCCTAAACAAACATGCCCCCAAACGTGGAAGCCATGGGGCTCAGGGGCTATCTACAAAACCTTGGGATGGCCCACTGCCATCCGGGGCCGCCCTGAATGCCCCCTTCGTTGGAGCCTCGACAGGCTTGAAGCAAAAAGGTCCTCACGCTGGAGGGGAGGGGCGGCACTGCAATATGCCCTGACACACTCCTCCCCACTAACCAGCACGGGGCCCCACTCACCGGCTTCTTGGGAGGCGGGACTCCACTCTTCTCTCTGTCTCTGGGCGGGCTGCAGCACACACGGCAGCGCAGCATCGGTCGGCCCATATCCTTCACTTGCGGCGGGGGCGGGCACCGGCAATGTGCCCCGCGCCCTCTCCGCCTTCCGCTATCACTGGCTGGTGCCTGCGGGGCTCTCCCTCAGCAATGAGAGCTCCGCACCGGCAGGTACCAGCCTCCATATTACCGGCGGCTTCCCCTTCCCTCTCTGCACGGCCTGGAAGCAGAAGTGACGGACTCCCGGCCCCGCCCACAACCAGGCGGCGGGCCGGACTTCAGTTTCCGGTGTTTCCCCTCGGCTGCGGCAGCGATCACTTTAGGGGACAAAGACGAGGGGTAGGCTCCCTCGAGGCAAGAAATAAACAGCGGTTCGGACACCCGCCATGATTTTAAATTAAATCCAAAGACGCAGGGTGGCACCTAGATAACAAAACCTCAGCAGGCCTAAAAAGGAGGGGGGAATCCCTACGAGGGGGATTCCCTCGGGAAGGTCTGCAGCGCCGAGCTGCTCAGCACCCAGGCTCCCCCTTCAGCTGGTAACATCACCAGCATCCATAAAGCGCTCCTCCTGGCAATACAGCGCTCTGCTGCAGGGGAAATAAAGTCCTACCAGGTACTTACAGAAAAACGGTCCACAAAGATAAAGGGGGAATCCTGGATCTCAGAAAGATGGAGCAAGCAGCTCCCAAGGAAAAAGTCCTCCAGCATTCAGGGATCCAGGGGCTGCGCAGGGCACAGGGAGGCAAGCTTTCCCCTGGGCCCAAGCAGCAGCACGCCCCTGGCAGGATTCAAGTCAGAAACAAGAACATTTTGGAAGGGGACACAGCCCCTTTTTATACAGAGAAATCCTTTGTCTAGCAGGGTGCAGGCAGTGTGAAAACCAGCTAGAACTGGTTATAGGGAATTCCTTTCACTGGCCAGGCTAGGGACATCAGCCGCACCCCAGGGGGTGGAGCCAGCATTGTGTGGGGAAAACCCAGCCTCACTCAGGACCCTCAAACCAGACGGTCAATCCACAAGCAGGCCCAGGCTCACTCCTCCCCTCACATCAGCATGCTAAACACTCCATTCACCACTGGGGCAGACCCTCCCAGACTCTTGGAGCCAGGCTCACCAGTCAGCCTCAGCCAATCACATGCCAGACACAAATTACACAAATATGCCAACTTCTAAAAGTGGCACTTCTACACTAGACACAATCATGCCGCATATACCATTGCGCAGCATTCAATCTCACGAGTTCGCACATACCAAACTCGACCCTGCACTCCCCATACATCAGGAACTATCATGGGCATACATATTCCCCATTCATTCCTATGGGAGGGCAGGTCACTCACCACACATACACAGAGAGCTCACGCATTTTACACTGTACCGAAGTGAAAAAGTGCACAGAGGCCTAAAATCACCAACACCAGGTCACAGAAACAGGCTAGGAAAAAGCAAAAAGTTTCGGGGTGAACCTGCCAAAAGGGCCAGGTCCAACACCACTCCCTTTCAGCCAAAACGCAGGGTAGACCAATCACTCCACTGATGGGCTTCCCTGCTTTGGGCGACAAAACACGGACACGGGCCCGCACGGCAGGGACACCCTCCGTTTTTTCGCCACTTTGAACCCACATGGATCTCTCTCAACAAAAGCCCTCTGGCACAACTAGGCTACCCCACTGGTACTCTCTAGTCCTCCACGGCCAGGACCAGGCCCTAGGCCATCCAAATTTCACAGGTCCTGACCACTTCACAGAGTGGGGGGCAGTAACCCCTGGCACACAATAGCCATTCCCCACTCTCCCTCTCAGTGTAGCTACAACTACCACTGATCCTTCAACCTAGGGACCACACCCTCAGGCTGACCAGAGGTCACGGGCAAGAATGCCCAACCCTACCTCTACTTCTGGGGTTTCGCACCCTCCCAGGGAAGCACCCACCAGAACACAACTCTCCCACCAGATCAGGACCTCTCCATCAACTGGTCTACCACCTGGGATCTGGAAACTATTTCACTTCAGAGGTACAAAGCACACAGCACAGTCCCTCTTCAAGCAGGTGGGGGGACACAGCACACATCAAAATCCCCTTTCCTCTACCTTAGTGGAAACAACAAACTGCAGGTGAGCCCCAGATCACACAGCAAGGGCAGCCCCCTCAGTCTCTTCAGCTGATCTACTTTGGCAGAGATTTCTTCTTGACCTGGAAGTTTTCTAATCTCCCAACCTAGGATCTAAACCCTCAGGTTGCACCGGGGTCAGAGACAAGGACACGGTCCCTCTGCACCCCCTTCCAGAGTTCTGCACCCTCCCACTTTGGAGCGGTACCCCTGGAAGCCAAAAACCGGTCAGGACACTGATTACAGATGCCCTTCCCTCCAGGTCAGGCTGAACCTGAACCTGGCCTCCCCCCTCCTCGGGGAATGACCTCCAGAGGCCACAAAAAATGGTCAAACACTCTGGACGGTCAAATGCCGAGCGAACCAGGACTTCTGCAGCCTCCACTTAGGAGCGGTACAACCCAACACCAGGACCGCCGGAGTTCTGGTTACAGACACTCCCCGTCCTCTAGACACAGGAAGATCCTCCTCAAATGACCTGTAAGTACAGCCTAGGCCCCTGACCTGGCGCTCCCTTAGGGAACCCTCCAGGCCCTGAGATAGGGTTTCGGGCCAACGTGCGACACACTGTCCCACACTCACTCCGCCTCCACTCAATCAATCAATCAATCAATCATAACACTTGTATAGCGCGCTACTCACCCGGGAGGGTCTCAAGGCGCTTGGGGAAGGGGTCGAACAGCCAGGTCTTGAGTTGTCTCCTGAAGGCGAGATGGTCCTGGGTCAGTCGAAGGCGGATGGGGAGGGAGTTCCATGTTTTGGCCGCCAGGTAGGAGAAGGATCTTCCTCCGGCGGTGGCTCTTCGTATGCGTGGAACGGTGGCGAGGGCGTGGCTGGTCGATCGTAGCTGGCGGGTGGGAGTGTAGAAGGTCAGGCGGTCGTTGAGGTACTTGGGGCCCAGGTCGTGGAGAGACTTGTGTGCGTGGGTGAGGAGCCTGAACGTGATCCTCTTGTTGACGGGGAGCCAGTGCAGGTCCCTCAGGTGGCCGGAGATGTGGCAGCATCGGGGGATGTCCAGGATGAGTCGGGCGGAGGCGTTCTGGATGTGTTGAAGTCTTCTTTGTAGCTTGGCTGTGGTTCCGGCGTAGAGGGTGTTTCCGAAGTCCAGTCGGCTGGTGACGAGTGCCTGGGTGACCGTCTTCCTGGTTTCGGTCGGGATCCATCGGAAGATCTTGCGGAGCATGCGTAGGGTGTGAAAGCAAGATGAGGAGACGGCGTTGACTTGTCTGGTCATCGAGAGGGAGGAGTCCAGGATGAAGCCCAGGTTGCATGCGTGGTCTGTTGGCTTGGGAGCGGTGCCCAGGGCGGGGGGCCACCAGGAGTCGTTCCAGGCGGAGGGCGATGGTCCCAGGATGAGGACTTCCATCTTGTCTGAGTTCAGTTTCAGGCGGCTGGTCTTCATCCACTCGGCGACGTCTTTCATCCCTTCGTGTAGGCTATTTCTGGCGGTGTCGGGGTCCCTGGTGAGGGAGAGGATCAGCTGGGTGTCGTCGGCGTAGGAGATGATGTTGAGGTTGTGTTGGCGTGCGATGGCTGCAAGAGGTCTCATGTAGACGTTGAAGAGGGTGGGGCTGAGTGATGATCCTTGTGGTACGCCGCAGATGACTTTGTTGGCCTCGGATCGAAATGGGGGGAGGCGAACTCTCTGTGTTCTTCTGGCGAGGAACGAGATGATCCACTCCAGTGCCTTCTCTTGGATGCCGATGTTGCTGAGGCGTTGAACTAGGGTGCGGTAGCAGACAGTGTCGAACGCTGCAGAGAGGTCCAGGAGGATGAGTGCCGCTGTTTCCCCGTTGTCGAGCAGGGCTCGGATGTCGTCGGTGGCTGCGATCAGGGCGGTCTCGGTGCTGTGGTTGGCTCTGAAACCGGACTGCGAGGGGTCGAGGGATCCGTTCGTCTTGAGGAAGGCGGCCAGCTGTCTGTTGACGATCTTCTCGATGACTTTAGCAGGAAAAGGGGGGAGCGAGATGGGGCGGAAGTTCTTGAGGTCGGTGGGGTCCGCTGTTGATTTCTTCAGTAGGGCGCTGAGCTCGGCATGCTTCCAGCTCTCCGGGAAGGTGGCGGTGTTGAAGGAGGAGTTGATGACATCCCGGAGTTGGGGTGCGATGATGAAGTCGGCCTTGTTGAAGACGTGGTGGGGCAGGGGTCGGTCGGAGATCCGGAGTGGATGGTGTTCATCGTGCGGGCTCTGTCTTCGGTGGTCACCGTGGTCCAGGTGCGGAGGGTGGCGGTGGGGGGCGTTGGTTCGACGGTTGGGTGCGTGGGTGGTGCGCCGAAGCTGTTGTGGATGTCGGCGATCTTGCGGTGGAAGAACGAGGTGAGGGAGTCGCAGAGATCTTGTGAAGGAGTGATGTCGCTGTTGCCGGCGCTGGGGTTGGAGAACTCCTTGACGATGCTGAAGAGTTCCTTGCTGTCGTGGGCGTTGTTGTCCAGTCGATCCTTTAGTGATTTCTTCTTGGTGGTGCGGATAAGCTGGTGATGCTTACGGGTGGCTTGTTTGAGGGTGGTCATGTTGTCTGTGGTCTGGTCGAGGAGCAAGGCTTTCTCGAGGGTGCGGCAGTTCTTTTTGGAGTCCTTGAGTTCGTCGGTGAACCAGGAGGCCTTCTTGCTTCTGGGTCTGCTGGGAGGGTTCTTCAGTGGTGCGAGGTCGTCGGTGCAGGCGGTCAGCCACTGTGTGAAGTTGCGGACTGCTTCGTTGGGGTCCGTTGTGCTGGCGGGTGGGCTCTGGCTGAGGGAGGTGGTGAGCTGGTCGGCGGTGATCTTGCTCCAACTCCTGTGAGGTACCTGTTGCGGGTGGTGGTGGGTCGTGGTTCTTTTGAAGCTGAAGTGGACGCAGCTGTGGTCGGTCCAGTGGAGTCCGGTGGCGTGGCTGAAGGTGATGTACTTGCTGGACGAGAAGACGGGATCCAGCGTGTGGCCGGCGTAGTGGGTAGGGGTGTTGACCAGTTGCTTGAGTCCGAGGTTGGCGAGGTTTTCCAGCAGGGCGGCGGTGTTGCGGTCCTCCACTGAGACAGGACGTGAGCCCCTACACACCCCTACCATCCTACTGGGACCTAGCTGGGCTACACATGAACCTCTGCACCTACACAGGATCATCAGATACACAAGCAACTACTTTTAGAATCACTCCCTAATGCCTCTGCAATACATCTAGCACACCGCCAGACATCCACCTTCTTGTCCAGTGCCTCTGCAGGACCTCCTGCACACCACCAGAGGTACACCTCCCGTGCAAGATCCTTTTATCACAAAAAAGACTCACACCAACTCCTCTAGTTCAACACACCACTCATCCACACACTCCCCCTCCAGACTGGCGAGACAGTTCCTCACTGCCCCTGACTCTCAACCTGTACCCCTCTTACTGAGCACCAGGCACCATACTCTGGGAACTGGGAATGGGACTTCACGCACTGGACATATTTTAGCTGCCACCACTGGATCCTACCATGCTGGGGAATCCAGACACACACACTAAACTCAGGGGATAACCACCCTCCCGAGCAAGCCATTTCTCCTCCACACTCCCTCTCTTCCATCTACCCACACAGGGACAGGAACAGGGATTGGCCACTGGACCCAGCAAGGGATTCCTAATCTATGGGAACCTCCCCCTCTACTGGCGTCCCGCCCTGTCATTTTCTCTCATCTGCCACTAAACATAAAGCGCAGGAACACCATTTGAAAATGACACTCTTGAGGAAAAACAAAATCATAAACAATAATCCCAAACATGTGACTATCTAGAATGCAGAGTTTTGTAATGTAGCCAGCTGTCGCTGTGGTACTGCGCAAACACAAGTCCTAATCCGCACCGCTGACCAACAATGTTAGAACTGGCTATTTCTGGTAGGCTAAGGCTGACGCCAAAGCCAGGCAGAAACCAACATTCTAGTCAGGGCAAGGGAGTCACACGCCAAGATAACCCCTGCTCACCCCCTTGGTAGCTTGGCACGAGCAGTAAGGCTAAACTCGGAGGCAATGTGTAAAGCATTTGCGCCAGCACACAACAGCAACAACATACTAGGCACACCACAAAAGGAACTCCACACAAGGTTATATAAAAATAACTTCTGTATTGTCAAAATCACATCAGATAGAAATCACACATCTACATTGTGCCAACTGGCAGGGCAATATTCACAAGGGATTATTTACAAGACAGGGCCACATGGGCCACTGTCAGAATCAACACTTTTAGAAATAGAAATACTGTCAGAAATTAGAATAAAAGGATATAAAATCACTGTAGCACAATTTGGCAAGTATAGCACACAACCAGTAACTACTGGTAACAGGTAAGTACCCACCACGCAACCCTAACCACCTTAGGAGAATGTCACTCAGGGGACCAGGACCTCACTAAGACCACCTGTACTGGAAAGAACAACCACCTAAGAATAAAATACATTTAGGGGTGTAAGCAAGAACACATTACACATGATGCATAAAAACATTCAGAGGTGCAACATAGGAAGAACACATGATGCATAAAAACACATTCAGAGGTGCAACACAGGAAGAACACATGATGCATAAAAACACATTCAGAGGTGCAAGGAAAGAGAACACATGATGCATAGAACATTCAGAGGTGTAAGAACAAGGGAGATACATGATGCATAAAAACATTCAGAGGTGCCAGAACACAACTCAATAGCGCAAAAACACATGATGTCCAAAAACATTCAGAGGTGAAATAAAACCACACAATTGCGCAAAACTCACATAAGCCACTACCTGTGGCAGTCCCTAGGCCAACTGGCCTTGTTGGGGCTAGGACGCCCTTTGTCCAAATGTCAGGGGCCTAAACAAGGCAGCTGCCCACAAAGCGCTGGGCAGCTGTAGACGATCCCAAGCGCCTAAACGGTGCAGCTGCCCACTAATTGCTGGGCAGCTGGGAATCAAAAACTGCAACAGGGTCCTCACTGACCGTAGAACAGAACTACGCCAAAAGGTAGGAGCCACACAGGCTCTGAACTGCGCACGTTGAAGCCATACAGGCTCTGGACATCACACATGCCCCAAACGTTGGAGCCACGCAGACTCTGAAAAATACACATGGCCCCTGGAGCACTTTATCTGCTTAAACACCGGGCCCATTGTTGGAGCCACATGGGGCTCGATATATAACTAATGTCCCCTGGGAGCAATCTGGCTCTGGAAAGCCACCTCGGCTCCCTAAACAAACATGCCCCCAAACGTGGAAGCCACGGGGCTCAGGGGCTATCTACAAAACCTTGGGACGGCCCACTGCCATCCGGGGCCGCCCTGAATGCCCCCTTCGTTGGAGCCTCGACAGGCTTGAAGCAAAAAGGTCCTCACGCTGGAGGGGATCGGCGGCACCGCAATATGCCCCGACACCCTCCTCCCCACTAACCAGCACTGAGCCCCACTCACCGGCTTCTTGGGAGGCGGGACTCCACTCTTCTCTCTGTCTCTGGGCGGGCTGCAGCACACACGGCAGCGCAGCATCTGTCGACCCATATCCTTCACTTGCGGCGGGGGCAGGCACCGGCAATGTGCCCCGCGCCCCCTCCGCCTTCCGCTATCACTGGCTGGTGCCTGCGGGGCTCTCCCTCAGCAATGGGAGCCCCGCACCGGCAGGTACCAGCCTCCATATGGCGGCTTCCCCTTCCCTCTCTGCGCGGCCTGAAAGCGGAAGTGACGGACTCCCGGCCCCGCCCACAACCAGGCGGCGGGCCGGACTTCAGTTTCCTGTGTTTCTCCTTGGCTGCGGCAGCGATCACTTTAGGGGATTAAGACGAGGGGTAGGCTCCCTCGAGGCAAGAAATAAACAGCGGTTCGGGCACCCGCCATGATTTTAAATTAAATCCAAAGACGCAGGGTGGCACCTGCATAACAAAACCTCAGCAGGCATAAAAAGGAGGGGGGAATCCCTACGAGGGGGATTCCCTCGGGAAGGTCTGCAGCGCCGAGCTGCTCAGCACCCAGGCTCCCCCTTCAGCTGGGAACATCACCAGCATCCATAAAGCGCTCCTCCTGGCAATACAGCGCTCTGCTGCAGGGGAATAAAGTCCTACCAGGTACTTACAGAAAAACGGTCCACAAAGATAAAGGGGGAATCCTGGATCTCAGAAAGATGGAGCAAGCAGATCTCAAGGAAAAAGTCCTCCAGCATTCAGGGATCCAGGGGCTGGGCAGGGCCCAGGGAGGCAAGCTTTCCCCTGGGCCCAAGCAGCAGCACGCCCATGGCAGGATTCAAGTCAGAAACAAGAACATTTTGGAAGGGGACACAGCCCCTTTTTATACAGAGAAATCCTTTGTCTAGCAGGGTGCAGGCAGTGTGAAAACCAGTTAGAACTGGTTATAGGGAATTCCTTTCACTGGCCAGGCTAGGGACATCAGACGCACCCCAGGGGGGGAGCCAGCATTGTGTTGGGAAAACCCAGCCTCACTCAGGACCCTCAAACCTCACATCAGCATGCTAAACACTCCATTCACCACCGGGGCAGACCCTCCCAGACTCTTGGAGCCAGGCTCACCAGTCAGCCTCAGCCAATCACACGCCAGACACAAATTACACAAATATGCCAACTTCTAAAAGTGGCCCTTCTACACTAGACACAATCATGCCGCATATACCATTGCGCAGCATTCAATCTCACGAGTTCGCACATACCAAACTCGACCCTGCACTCCCCATACATCAGGAACTACCATGGGCATACATATTCCCTATTCATTCCTATGGGAGGGCAGGTCACTCACCACACATACACAGAGAGCTCACGCATTTTACACTGTACCACAGTGAAAAAGTGCACAGAGGCCTAAAATCACCAACACCAGGTCACAGAAATAGGCTAGGAAAAAGCAAAAAGTTGAGGGGTGAACCTGCCAAAAGGGCCAGGTCCAACAGATAGATAGATAGATAGATAGATAGATAGAGGCTGATAGATTGATGTATAGATAGATAGATAGATAGATAGATAGATAGATAGATAGATAGATAGATAGATAGATAGATAGATAGATAGATAGATAGATAGATAGATAGATAGATAGATAGATAGATAGATAGATAGATAGATAGAGGCTGATAGATTGATGTATAGATAGATAGATAGATAGATAGATAGATAGATAGATAGATAGATAGATAGATAGATAGATAGATAGATAGATAGATAGCAAGATGTGGTTGTTAGTTTTACTGAAAGAGGGAGTGTTTAGAAGCATGCATGCAGTGGCTCCAGTAATAAAGGTGCATGCTGGGCTGGAAACACGTGCAGAGGATGGACAGCTATGACTAGAAGGAAAGGGGGGGTCTAGGGCTTTGGGATGAGAGTCAAATTTAGCAAAGCGATAGATTAATATGGATTTAACCATGTTACAGTCCTTAGTCGTTCCTTGAAAGACTTCCTCACGAAGTACCGACAGGGCTACAAGGAGAATATGTTGTAGTTAGGTGAAAGTTAAGTGGGTGAGACATGGCAGGTGGTGAGGTGGACCTATTGTGTAAAAGTGATTTTGGCAGAGAAGGGGTTTACATGGGTTTAAATAGAGGCTTTCTGGTAAAGTGTGTAGCAAAAACGTGTGGGTAAAAGAAGGGTATGGAGAAAGATGGAGAATTATGGTATATGACTTAGAAAGTAAGTATGGAGCTGAGGCAGAAAGTCACTATATGAGAAGGGAATGAGGAGGCAAAGAAGGGAATGAGAAGGAAAAGGAGGTGCAGGCGCGATGACACCTGATGGAGGAGTGTCGAAATGTGGGGGTAGGATGAGGAGTAGAGCAGCCTGATGTTTAGGTACGAATGAACAAAGCAGTAAAAGGAGAGAGTGTGGAAGAAGAAAGTACAGTGAAGTAGGTTAATGTTCAGCTAGGAAGGAAGGACGAGGCACACATTTGTAGGTATATAGGGAGAGGTGTGTATAGATAGAGAGAGGTAGAGATAAAGCGAGTCATCCTATACAAGCATCTCATTGGGGCACATTATAAGACCGGAGCTGGAAAAAAACAAAAGAAATAAGCATTACAAAACATAACATAACGCTAAAAACAACTTACCTTGCCATCGCTGCGCTCCGCCACCACCATCCTGTGCAAGCATCTCATTTGAGCACATTATAAGACTGGAGCTGGGGAAAAAAGAAAGAAATGAGCATTACAAAACATAACATAGACAAATCTGCACTACCAAACATAACATAGCGCTAAGTACAACTTACCTTGCCATCGCTGCGCTCCGCCACCGCCATCCTGTGCAAACATCTCATTGAGGCACATTATAAGACTGGAGCTGGGAAAAAAAGAAAGAAATGATCATTACAAAACATAACATAGACAAATCTGCACTACCAAACATAACATATCGCTAAGTACAACTTACCTTGCCATCGCTGCGCTCCAACACCATCATCCTGTGCAAGCATCTCATTGGGGCACATTATAAGACCGGAGCTGGAAAAAAACAAAAGAAATAAGCATTACAAAACATAACATAACACTAAAAATAACTTACCTTGCCATCGCTGCGCTCCGACACCATCATCCTGTGCAAGCATATCCTTGGGGCACATTATAAGACCGGAGCTGGGGAAAAAAGAAAGAAATGAGCATTACAAAACATAACATAGACAAATCTGCACTACCAAACATAACATAGCGCTAAGTATAATTTACCTTGACATCTGCGCTCCGCCACCGCCATTCTATGCAAGCGTCTCATTGAGGCACATTATAAGACTGGAGCTGGGGAAAAAAGAAAGAAATGATCATTACAAAACATAACATAGACAAATCTGCACTACCAAACATAACATAGCGCTAAGTACAACTTACCTTGCCATCGCTGCGCTCCGACACCATCATCCTGTGCAAGCATCTCATTGGGGCACATTATAAGACCGGAGCTGGGGAAAAAAGAAAGAAATGAGCATTACAAAACATAACATAGACAAATCTGCACTACCAAACATAACATAGAGCTAAGTATAACTTACCTTGACATCTGCGCTCCGCCACCGCCATTCTGTGCAAGTGTCTCATTGAGGCACATTATAAGACCGGAGCTGGAAAAAAACAAAAGAAATAAACATTACAAAACATAACATAACCCTAAAAACAACTTACCTTGCCATCGCTGCGCTCCGACACCATCATCCTGTGCAAGCATATCATTGGGGCACATTATAAGACCGGAGCTGGGGAAAAAAAGAAAGAAATGAGCATTACAAAACATAACAGACAAATCTGCACTACCAAACATAACATAGTGCTAAGTACAACTTACCTTGACATCGCTGCGCTCCGCCAGCGCCATTCTGTGCAAGCATCTCATTGGGGCACATTATAAGACCCAGCTGGGGAAAAAAGAAAGAAATAAGCATTACAAAACATAACATAACGCTAAAAACAACTTACCTTGCCATCGCTGCGCTCCGACACCGCCATCCTGTGCAAGCATATCATTGGGGAACATTATAAGACCAGAGCTGGGGAAAAAAGAAAGAAATGAGCATTACAAAACATAACATAGACAAATCTGCACTACCAAACATAACATAGCGCTAAGTACAACTTACCTTGACATCTGCGCTCCGCCAGCGCCATTCTGTGCAAGCGTCTCATTGGGGCACATTATAAGACCGGAGCTGGGGAAAAAAGAAAGAAATGAGCATTACAAAACATAACATAGACAAATCTGCACTACCAAACATAACATAGCGCTAAGTACAACTTACCTTGACATTGCAGCGCTCCGCCAGCGCCATTCTGTGCATGCGTCTCATTGGGGCACATTATAAGACCGGAGTTGGAAAAAAAAATAGAAATAAGCATTACAAAACATAACATAACGCTAAAAACAACTTACCTTGCCATCGCTGCGCTCCGACTCCATCATCCTGTGCAAGCATCTAATTGGGGCACATTATAAGACCGGAGATGGGGAAAAAAGAAAGAAATGAGCACTACAAAACATAACATAGACAAATTTGCACTACCAAACATAACTTAGCGCTAAGTACAACTTACCTTGACATCGCTGCGCTCCGCCAGCGCCATTCTGTGCAAGCGTCTCATTGGGGCACATTATAAGACCGGAGCTGGGGAAAAAAGAAAGAAATGAGCATTACAAAACATAACATAGACAAATCTGCTCTACCAAACATAACATAGCGCTAAGTACGACTTACCTTGACATCTGCGCTCCGCCAGTGCCATTCTGTGCAAGCGTCTCATTGGGGCACATTATAAGACCGGAGCTGGAAAAAAACAAAAGAAATAAGCATTACAAAACATAACATAACGCTAAAAACAACTTACCTTGCCATCGCTGCGCTCCAACACCATCATCCTGTGCAAGCATCTCATTGGGGCACATTATAAGACCGGAGCTGGGGAAAAAAGAAAGAAATGAGCATTACAAAACATAACATAGACAAATCTGCACTACCAAACATAACATAACGCTAAAAACAACTTACCTTGCCATCGCTGCGCTCCGACACCATCATCCTGTCCAAGCATCTCATTGGGGCACATTATAAGACCGGAGCTGGGGAAAAAAGAAAGAAATGAGCATTACAAAACATAACATAGACAAATCTGCACTACCAAACATAACATAGCGCTAAGTACAACTTACCTTGACAACGCTGCGCTCCGTCACCATCATCCTGTGCAAGCATCTCATTGGGGCACATTATAAGACCGGAGCTGGGGAAAAAAGAAAGAAATGAGCACTACAAAACATAACATAGACAAATCTGCACAACCAAACATAACATAGCGCTAAGTACAACTTACCTTGACATCTGCGCTCCGCCAGCGCCATTCTGTGCAAGCATCTCATTGGGGCACATTATAAGACCGGAGTTGGAAAAAAAACAAATGAAATAAGCATTACAAAACATAACATAACGCTAAAAACAACTTACCTTGCCATCGCTGCGCTCCGACACCATCATCCTGTGCAAGCATCTCATTGGGGCACATTATAAGACCGGAGCTGGGGAAAAAAGAAAGAAATGAGCATTACAAAACATAACATAGACAAATCTGCACTACCAAACATAACATAACGCTAAAAACAACTTACCTTGCCATCGCTGCGCTCCGCCACCGCCATCCTGTGCAAGCATCTCATTGGGGCACATTATAAGACCGGAGCTGGGGAAAAAAGAAAGAAATGAGCACTACAAAACATAACATAGACAAATCTGCACTACCAAACATAACATAGCTCTAAGTACAACTTACCTTGACATCTGCGCTCCGCCAGCGCCATTCTGTGCAAACGTCTCATTGGGGCACATTACTTACCTTGCCATCGCTGCGCTCCAACACCATCATCCTTTGCAAGCATCTCATTGGGGCACATTATAAGACCGGAGCTGGGGAAAAAAGAAAAAAATGAGCACTACAAAACATAACATAGACAAATCTGCACTACCAAACATAACATAGTGCTAAGTACAACTTACCTTGACATCTGCGCTCCGCCACCGCCATATTTCGAATCTTTGAAACAAAATAAACAATGAACACTTTTGTTGACATAAGAAAATCCTAACCACTGTCACCTGTGCCTAGTAGTGTTGCATATAATTAAGTGCATGGCCGACAAAAGCCTACATTTTAACGGTCGGGTTGGCCACATCTGTAGCACTGAGAGGTAATACTGCGACCTTCCAGACAAAGGCCAGCAGGGGACCAATGCCAAGTGACTGCTTTAAAACAATTAATTACGATCATGCGTTCCTCAGTCCTGTATTATAATATCTGGCATAGTACATTTTTTCAATTGGTTGGCCAAAGAGAGCGGTGGTTGTATATTCTTACAGAACAGGGGCACCCTCCCACCCTCGAACTCACTTATGCATATAATTTTGGGAGAGGACAGCATTACCAAGTGCGTAGTGCTAGTCGACCAACAAGAACAACGAGATATTGTGTAGCTTTCTATAATTTTAAGTCTGAGAAATGCAAATGTTCGGTTACATCTTTAAGTATTTAAGTAGGCCCTCTGCCAATAGGTCTTGTGAGTTCATAATGCTTAATTCTGACCAGCTGGGAATGGGAGTCTTTTAACAAAACAAAAAAAGCAAAACAAACGTGATGTCACTTCATTGGTTCCACGGGGAAAATGTAGCAAACTCCTTGCTGGCAAACTGCTTTGGTCGCAATTGAATTGGATGTCTACTGCTTTATCTTCTTAGTGTTCACTCTTGGTGTTTTTTTGTCTATTCAGGTGCGCATGGATGGCTTCAACTACACAGGCATGGGCAATTCTACTAGCAAGAAAGATGCACAGAGCAATGCAGCGAGAGACTTTGTCAACTAATCTGCCTTTTTCGAGTGGCAAGAATAACTCAGAAAGTTAAAAGAAAAGGAGACAAGGCCTGGCGGCCGTGAAACTGAAAGCACGGCCGGCCGGCCGTGAAAGCCTTTGATGCAGCAGGGGGCGGAGTGGAGCGGGAAGAGCTGCTGGCGGCACCAAGCCGGGGAACAAATGGCTGGCGATTTGATGCTGTGCACGCGCATTTTAACTCATTGCGCTTGCGCATTGACCTAAAAGCGCACGTGCACTGCATCAAATCGCCACTTTGGTTAAACTCTGGATAAGCCCCTATATCTCTCGCCAGCTCGAATGCGCAAGCGCATCGGCAGGCGAGACCTAAAACCAGGAGAAATAATAGTATTTCTCCTCGTTGCGCCTCCTTATGCCTCCCCCGGGGAATGCAGCAGAATTCATGGGTGTTGCGTCAACACCCATGGAACACCTCTTTCACGCAATGTGATACTTGAAAAGGGTCCGTATTTACAAGGAAACGAAAATCCATGCAGGGTGGCTTTGCGTGTCCTTATAAATATGGAGCACCAAACTGCGCCACCAGTGCGTCATAATTTTATGATGCACCTGCAGCGCAAAGGGCTTGGAAATATGCCTATAAGTGCTTACAGTACTTTCAATAGCTACATTTGTAGTAAAATGTAGTAAAATGCAATCAGAATGTACCTAGTGAAATTTTTTTTAAGAGAGTCTATTATTAAAATGCATTCCAGAACTTGTAACACCCTTATAGTACCTCTCAAACAGAATAACTCCTTGTCATCATGAAGTTTCAAATTATTCAGTTAATTAAAGCCTATACTGTCTCCCAAGCAGCCTTTACAATTAGCCAGTTGCATACACTACATTTCTTTCAGGTAGCAGGCACCCTGGAGAGCAGACTTGTTTCTTTTATAGCTGTTTGCCTCTTCTCTTGCTTCACAGTACAGGAGCCTCTTTCAGCCTGAGGCACCTCAAGGTCGACCATATATAACTTTTTAGGAATGGCTGTTGTGTTTTTTTTTATCAATACAGTAAGGGAACTGTTTTGGTCGAATAAAAAAATGCTCGGGAACGTTGTCCCTTGCATATCCCGTATGGAATACTGGCAGCTGGGAAGGGGACTCGGAGGAATGGATGACTGTCAAATACTAGCCTGTTGCCCATGGTGGCTCTTAACAGCAGTAGTAATGGTTCTCCGCTATGCGAAGGGCCACCAAAGCTGCCACGTTTTTCTTTAAAAAAAGGTTTGAAAATTTGAATTCCCTAAACTTCCAAAGTTTTGAAAAAATTAGGCCACAGCATGAATACTCAGCAACCCCTTCACAACAGTTCTCCAAGGGTCCCTAAACTACACACTAGCACGGGGCATAGGACATACCACCTATCTTGGCATCACCTGCAGTTAGTAAAAATTCCTGACCAGGCCCAAGCTTTCCATTATGGTACTTATTCAAAACGTGAAATTGGTCTGCAACGTAGGGTGCCAACCTGTTTATTCTGGTGTAGGTTGGAGATGGAAAGACATGGTTACGGCGGAGGTCAGCATAAGAACCAAACATTGCGTGCAGATTGGGGAGCGCTTGGGCCATGGGTGTCCAGTGTATCTCCATAAAAGCCTGATCCAGTCCAACTTTTTAGGTTCTCTTCACTATATACATTTTCATCCATTAACTCCAAGTGTCACTAATTTACATACTCTATGGGTATGCTGAAACTCTGGGTCTTGTAGACCTCTGACCTCTTCTGGCATAGCCCACCCCAAACTTTTGATCCCTTTTCCAAAGCAGAACAGCTCTAGAATCATCCTGCATTGTTTTTGTTGTTGCCTTTCTTCATGCAATGGGCCTCTCTGCCTCTGATCTCTCAGGCAAACCGTCCTTTCTCCCAGAACCCTGATCCTTTTCAGGAGTAGACCTTGGAGATCCAAAGGTAGCCGTCGGAGCTGCATTTAAGTTGTTCCAGTACAAGTCATGCATAGAATGGGGTATTCATGAGAGTCAAGCTTGCTGTAATCCTCTTTGTGGGTTGGATTTACACTAGTTTCACATGATGCAGCACATTGAACAAATTTTCTTGGCTGCATCAGTCAAGGGAGAAAACAGCACATAACCATTCCTACTATGATTGGTTCGCTGCTGCAGTCAAGTTCTGCACTGGTGCTCTAACTAGTCTGTCTCATGCAATGAACATCCTTGAATCATGGTTCGAGGGTGAGCTGCACTGTCTAGCTTAAGATTTGCACTGTAAACATACTCTTCCAGATCAAATTCGTATGGTTAGACAAATTATGAAGCATTCCGCACAATGAATTTGTGCTGCGGACTTCAGGTTTCTTTTTACAAATATAAACATTTCCCCTTGTTAATACTTGCCTCAAGAAGGTGCTACTTTTTTATGTAAAGCACTGTATGGCTATCTTAGTAGATCGTGCTTTGCATCAAAACCTGTGGGTGTTTTTCCTGAGCCACCCAAGTAATGCCCCAGTAACTCACTTTATGTTGTTTTACTTCACTTTGTAATGGTGCAAAGCAATAGTAAATCTAGAGCAGTGTGTTTTCAAATGTAGTTAGGCTGGCATAGAATGATAACAATTCAAGAAAAAAACTAATCGGACCAAGCAGATCTGAAGAACTTTAGATATATTTATTTTTTTAAGTTTAGAATACTTTATTGAGATGAAATAGCAAGTAAAACATCAATATACATTGTACAAACAAAGTTCAGATATAAACAATACCAAGAATATGAAATAAAAAAATTAGAAGTATATTAGGAAACAGTTGCTGAAAACCAATTTGAATCTTCTAAAACCTATACTTAGAAAATAGTGCAATTTTAGTGTTTAAAAAGGAGAGGAAGAAAAAGAAGGAGGGAAACAAAAAAGAAAAAAAGGGGACGAAAGAGAGATGAGTGAAACAAAAGAGCAGCCGTTAGATTAAAATGAAAAAAAGCTGAAGAAAGAGAAAATACAACATGATATTGTCAAGAAGATTCGTGATACAGAACATACTGAAAAATCAAGCAGGCAACTTGGAAAGAAATGTGATGAGTGGCAACCATAGCAAGTCCTTTTTGATCAGTAAGAGTGTTGAGGTGGCATATGCACGATCTAGTCTGTGATGATGGCATAATAAGTTCCACCAAGCTTGGTATGAGATTTTAGTAGTGTCCTTCCAGTTGAAGGTGATACTCTGCAAGGTAATAGCTATGAACAAATCAACATATTTGCCAACGCTCTTCTGGGCATTCCAGATAGTAGAGGAATCACCTAGAAAAACGTGTACTATATCAAAGGGAACATTGGTAGATAAAATATCATTCAACGTCTTCCAAATAAGTAACCAGAATCTCTTAACTACAGGACAGAGGAAGTACATATGAAGGAAGTCACTGTTACCATGTGAGCAAGACCAGCATTTCGTATCATCCAACAATCTGAACTTGTAAAGGTCGGTGGGGGTAAGGAAACGCCTATTATAGAAGTAATAAAGAGTTTGCATAATACTTGCCGATCGTACAGAGGTGTGATTTTTGCCCAGATGGAGCCCCAGGTTTGAAAGGAGAATTCATGTGCCAGATCTTTTTCCCAAAGGAGTTCAGTATTAGATTTGGTTTTAGGGATGGATGGGAGAGACAGAATCTTATCAATATGGGAGGCTTTGAGCTGCGTTGAAAAATCTAAAACAATAGTGGAGGATTGACTATCAGAAGTCAAGGAAGGGTTTTGCGATTGGAAATGAGTAATGGGTGATCTAAGGAGAGGATACTGAGGAGCATGTAAAAGAGATATACCATATTTTTCTTGAATCTCTGTGAATTCCATAAGAGATCCGTTGATCATCAGGTGTTCCAAAGTTAAAATGCCTTTGTCAATCCACTCTTTCCAAAAGAGAGCTCTATTTTTGATTTTCATGTGTTTGTTTTACCAGATAGGAGTAAGTGTGAGATTATACAAGTGCGAAAAATGTGCTTTAAATAGAGAAGTAGCAAAGGCAGAAGAATGTGAGAAAATGGGGGAAGAAAAGCATCAATGGGGTTGGGATAATCTAGCGGCTCCTGCAAAAGGGAATGGTGTGTACTGAGATAGTTTTAGGGAGCTTCAGGCTGTTGAAGATACATGTGAGAAATCTGATAAAAAAGTCCAAACTTGTTTCAGAGTGAATGCAGAAAGATAGCGTCTGATGTTAGGAAAATTAACCCCACCAATTTCTTTAGGCCCATGAAGTCGAGTGAGTGAAATCCTAGTTTTATGGTTATTCCATTAGAATTTAGTGAGCGAGCAATTAACAGTGTTAAAGAAAGAGAGTGGGAGAGTGACAGGTAACATAGAAAGAGAGAAATTGTTGATTGTGAGCAGCATAATTTTAATAGTAGCAAGTCTACCCCACCAAGACAAAAACAGTGTAGACCAAATATCTATGAGGGCAGAGAGCTTTTTAAGAATGTCTACAAGATTAATTTTAATAGTTTATTTTATATTATTGGTATAAAGGATACCTAAACACGTAATACTCTTGGGGTTCCATTTGAAACCTGTGTCTTGAAACATATGAGAAAAACAATGTTTGTTCAGCGGCAAATCTTCGGACTTGTCAAGATTACGTTTGTAACCAGAGACTTGAGAATATTCTTTTAGCAAGGAAAAGAAGGTGGGCAGAGAGGTAGTAGGGTTAGAGAGATATAATAAAATATCGTCAGCATAAGCAGTCAATTTAATATCTATATGCCTAAATTGGAAACCCGTATACTGTGGGGAACGGCAAAGCTTTTCAAAAAATGGTTCTAGGGCAAGAATAAATAAAAGAGGGGATAAAGGCCTACTTGTTTAGTACCTCTGTGAAGTGAAAAATATTTGGATTGACAACCATTGACCCAGATGGAAGTAGAGGGCACAGAGTATAGAAGCTGAATATATCGAATGATGATGGGGTTAAAACCATGCCATTTCAAGGCTCCAAAAATAAACTCCCAATGAACCATGTTGAAAGCTTTTTCAGCATCCAATGTGACTGCAGCAATTGGTGAATTCATCTTAGAGGCTAAATGGATAATATTAAGGAGAGTCCTTGAATTATCTGTAATTGACCGTCCTTTTACAAACCCTGATTGATATATATTAATTAAGTCTGGGATTATAGAATTAATATGAAGAGCTAATAATTTGGCAAAGATCTTAAATCAGTGTTAATTAAGGAAATGGGTCTATAATTTTTGCACTGGGCAGGATCCTTATCTTTTTTAAGGATCAAACACAACATTGCTTGAGTGAAAGAGCCCTGTGATGTACCGGAAGCTGAGAAGTGATTAATGAGGGATACCAAATGAGGGACTAAAATTGCTTGAAGTGAAGAAAAAAAATACGGTAAAACCATTCAGACCAGGTGTTTTATCTTTGGGGAGGTGAGTGATAGCATTGAGAAGCTCCTGTTCCAATATAAGGCTATAGAAAGAAGTAAGGTCGACTTGGTTATCAGGAGATTTGGGAATGGATTGAAAGAAAGAATCAATTTGATCAGTGGTAGGGGTTGAATTCAGAGTATAGGGAGAAGTATAGTAATCTGTGAAACATTCTAGGATTTTAGATTCTATAATGTGTCTCACTCCTTTGTTATCAGTATTGGCAACGATCTTGGACTTTTGTTTTTTGATTTTGAGATAATTGGCTAGGGATTTGCCAGCTTTATTCCGATCACCATACATGTTTGCATTAAATTCAACGAGATTATTGCAGGCATTATCCCAGAACTGTTTGTTATAATGTAATTATGCAGAAGAATCCAGCTCCGGTGATTCCAGGCTACCCTTGCGGGTTGCTGGGGGATCGAGTCCCGCGAGAGAGATACAAGACCTCTATTATTCTAAAACCAAGGTACGGAGCTGATTAGATCCCTAGAGAATTCTTGACCAGATTCTTGGCAGAGAAATACTAAAACTTAAACTACTCCTTACTTACTTCTTCCCTCATACTAGGCTTAGGTTAGGTACACCGGGGTAGGCGTATGTTAGAAGCACCAGTTGAGTTTTAGCCACTATTTTATCATTGTATGTATTTTATGCATTCTATGTATTTTATGTATATGGCTAAGAAACCATATAATGCTTTTACAGTACTATTTTATAATACTATTCGTATTATATACAGTGTACTTCTTAACTAGCATTTAAATTGTAGCAGTGCATTTCTTATGCTTAAGAAATAAGACTGTTCAATAAATACTTTTATTAAAAACGCCCGTCTCTATTTCTAAGCAACTCTGGTGAAACGAAGCATGCACCTCTGACTGAGTGAAATAGCCGTCTATTGTTTCCGCGACTCTAAAGATACGTTTCATTCTGGGGAAACAAAGTTGTCATGTTATATGGTTGTCAGAGACTAATCCCTTCTTGTTTATTCAAGAAAGTTTCTAGTGACCTCTGAGCTAGCTGGCACTCACAATTAAGTCTAATATATTTGGCAGAGACCTAGTAGACCTCAGTCCTACGTCTAAGCTGCAGGGTATATTATTCCAATGTGCAGAGCCTATTGGGAATATAGGAACTACACTACACTCCCATCGCAGGCCCATCTGTTTCCCCTTGATCGACTTCAGTGGGTAGGTGAGTGGGTTGGGGAGCATAGAAGTGTGTAGGCAGGGAATCGGGAGATTTTGATCTGAAATTGTTTGTCAATATCGTCCAGAATAGCACCCCAGTAGTCTGTCAGTTCTTTACATTCCCAGAGTAGGTGAGTTAGGGTACCCTCTTCGTCGCAACCCCGCCAGCATGTTGGGCCTCGATTAAGGTTCCCTTTATTCAGCCTGGCCGGTGTCAAATACCGGTATGTGACCACTTTGACCGGCGCTTCCCTACTGACCGTATTGCAAGCCGTGTTGTTGGCCCAAAAGTAAACATCTTGCCATTCTTTCTCCGTTAGGTCTCTCCCGAGTACCCTCGCCCAACGCCGCTGCCCCGCAGAGGGCGAAGAGGGAGGTGGTGGACAAAGCATACTGTATAGTTCAGAAATCATCTTCTTATCTGAGACTTCTGTTATGAGCCACTTCTCGTATGTTGTGAACTTTCTATTTACCAGTGGCGCCACTTCGGGGTGGAGGAGCCAATGGAGGATTTGGAGTTATTGGTAACGTCACGGTGCAGTGATCGTGTAGTACTGTTGCACTTCTGTTAATGGGAGGAGCCCTTCCAAATCGAAGAGGTGTCCTGCCGACTTGCACTCCGTAGCCCGCCACTGTGGGAACGCTCGTTCCTCTAGCCCTGGTGTAAACTCAGGATTGTCGAATATGGGTGTCAATGGTGAGGGGAAGGATGTAAGTGCCCGTTTGACTGCCACCGAGTCCCAGACTCTTAGCAGTGTGTTTGTGATTGGGGAGCCCTTAAGATTTAGTGGTCAATCTGGCCTCTTTAGAAAAGGCACCTTCCACAAGGAGAGCTTTGCTAGCGCCCGGTTCTGGAACAGCCATCGTTTTTCAGACTAAGGCCTCCTCCACTCCACCAAGTGTCTAAGTTGCGATGCTCTAAAATATTCTAGGAAGCTTGGGATACCCAACACTCCCTCGTCTGGAGGTCTGTGGGAGAGATCTCTGCAAATACAAGGACATGCCCCTGCCCAGATGAACTGTCGCACCTCACTTTGTATTTTATGGAGGGTACCTGGTGGGGGCCAGATCTGTATGATCCCCTTGTTTCTTTTAGAGGTGCCAAACACCTCATTTTGGTGACAATCAAAAATTATCTTCTTTCAACTCCAAGAGTCCTCAACTCGACATATTCAAAATGTAAACGTTACATCTTACCGTCATTCATCTGGACTCTTTCTGCATTTTCCTGGTAATTTTATCTCTCCAAGTATTGTTTGCTGTGCTCTGTTTCGAGTGCCAGCCACTTTGCAACAGTTTTTTTTGTCTCCCTTCACTCTCATGCTGTTTGGAGTGGTCTTGTTATTATATGTTATGTTATTATAGGTCTTCTATAGCGCACGGCTACTCCAAAGGAGTGTCCCGGCGCTTTGTGCTCCAGACCAGAAAAAGAAAGTAAACAGATACAACATAACAGTGAAGGGACAAAACGGCAGAACCAAAGATGGAACCATGAGACTCTAGGCAGTAAAGAGCCAGGTCTTTAAGCTCTTCCTGAAAGTGAATAAGTTGGGCATGGAACGCAAGGACAAAGGTAGGGAGTTCCAAAGCTGAGGGGCCAGCAGCCTAAAAGACCGTCCTCCGATGCGGGCTTTCTTTATGCGGGGGACTACTGCTAATGCCAGTGACTCCGATCTTAAAGATCGTGCCGGCAGATAGAAGGCCAGCCTCTTTTGTAAGTATTGGGCACCCGTGGCATGCAAGGCTTTGTGAGCCAGTGTCATAGCCTTGAATATTATCCGCTTCCGGATGGGGAGCCAATGTAGGGTTCGCAATAAGTTTGACGCCCTCACTCGTCAATGTAAGCCGAAGATGGCTCGAGCGGCTGCATTCTGGGCCACCTGCATACGCTGCAAGAGGTATTCCGGCAGGCCCAGATACAGGATATTGGCATAATCGAGTCTGGACCCGATGAGGGCCTGAACAATTATTCTCCTATGGTCCTCAGAAAGCAGCGGAAAAAACTTCCGCAACGTCCTGAGGATACCGAAACATGTTCCTGTGAGGGTCAACACCTGGGATTTGAGCGTAAGCCCATTATCTATTTTAATTCCCAGGTTCTTGGCTGACTCAGAGGAATTAGCTGGAGGGAACATGTCGGCAGGCCACCACCCTTGCCAGTCCGGTTCCGAGGGGTATCCAAAGAAAAGTATCTCGGATTTATCCGAGTTGCACTTGAGGCTGTTCAGTTGGAACCAGTTAAAAACAGCCCCAAGGCACTCACGGATACTTTCACCCTCGAATTCTTCGCCCTTCTGGCAGGTGAAGAGAAGCTGGGTGTCGTCAGCATAGGAAACGATCTGGGCCCCATAGGACTCCACCAATGTCGCCAGAGGGGTCATAAAGATGTTAAAAAGAGTTGGGCTCAATACTGAGCCCTGAGGAACTCCAACTCCCAAAGGCGACATTTTGGCAGATCCTGGTCTTGCTGACTCCTGCTTTGGTTCCACTGCACTTCGAGGTATCGTGCTCTGACCAACTCCTGCTCTGTTTTCCATGCACCTCGAGATATGCTCCTATTTACTGTTTCCTCTTTTTGCATATGAGGAGTGCGGGGGCAGTTGAGGTGCCTGACTTTGCTTGCCTGGCCTCGGCGTAACCCTGCCGTCACGTTACGCTCCCGGCCATCTTAGGTCTCCAATTCAACTCGCCTAGCTTCTCCACGATGTTCGGACGCAATGTCACATCAGCTGCCATTTTGGGAGAACTTCACTTTATCTTCTCTGCCTGACCCTTCCTGAGCCTGCTGCGACGAACTTCTCTGCCACGTTTGGACGTCACGTCACGTTCGCAGCCATTTTGGGAGCACATTGTCGATGCTGCCTGACCCTGCCACGACAATCTGCTATTCCTGCTGCAGTTGCTACCAATGGATGAGCAGCACCCTGTACATACTTGTTCTCAGTGTGTGAATAGTGACAAGAAACTCTAGTGCAGAACCCAACCGATGATTATCAGGGAACAAGCCAATGGTCCCTGGGTGGATGTTGCTGTGGACAATTTGGGTTCAGTAAAGATAAGAACACAGGATCGCTATGTTTTAGTCTGTATTGACATGTTTTCCAGGTGGCCAGAAGTCAAAATTGTCAATTCTGTTGATTCTAGAGCTGTCATTAAGTTTTTTGGAGGATCTTTTTGCGAGTGAAGGGTTGCCTGCATCTGTGTTGTCTGACAACGGAGTTAAATTCACCTCTGTTATGGTTGAATTTTTTTGGAGAGAGTGAGGCATTGTTCATAAGCGGGCTTCGCTATGTCCTCCCGAGTGCAATGGCGTTGTAGAAAGGTTTGTGAAGGTACTTAAAGAGGAAATGCAGTTAGCAATTGTCTCTGGTGGTGACTGGGAGGAAGCAGTAAAGATCTTCCACTGGAGTTTCACCCTTTAGATTGTTTAAAGGAAGGTGGCCAATTCCCAAGTCACTCCTCTTTGGGTCACTTCTAGTAGAAAGGAGGCTGGTGGAGTGGAGGACGGTACTGAGGGATGGAAGAACAGAGAGTTATAAAAGAGGGTGAAAAGAAAAAGTGGTTTTGATGCGAGAAAAGCTTTGAAGAAAAGTGTGGTTGAGGTTGGCCATTGGATCAGAGTAAAACTTCTGGAAATAAGATTTGGTAAGTCAAAGTTTGGTCAGCCTATTAAGGTTGTCAAACTCTTGGGTAATGCCATTAAATCCCAAGATCACAGGATTTGGAATCTCAGCACGATTGTAAAGTGTCTTCCCAAATGTGTTGGTGAGGGTACCGGTGTGAGAGGCTCTCCTGTCCCACAAGTTGTGGAAAGAAGGTCTAATAGACTGAGGAGGATTCGTCTATGTTAGCAAGATTGTATTTCTTGATTGTTGTTATCTTTTTGTTTCAATTTTTTTAAGGGTTTGTAAAGGGGAGGTTATGTGGTCTTCTATTATTATCTAATATCTGTTCTATCTTGTTGGCAAGGTAGCTGTTCCATGGCAGAATGTTTCACTGTTAGGAGTGAAGATGCTTGAATTAGGAATTAGTTGCTGTGGTTGTCTGTAGGATGAGGTCTCTACAATTGGAACTACATTAAAATGACCTACCTCAAAGGACCTGCCTTGTGTGTTTCTTTTAGAGGTGTCAAGCACCTCAGGGGGTTCTTACGCCTGAAAGTTTTTGACAGGAGGGTCTCGGCATCAAAAAGTTTGGGGACCTCTGCCTTAGAGGGATATCCAGAGAGAAGATGACAAGAAGATGGAAAACTTCAGTCAAAGTGACCATATAGGAGAAAGATATTGAAGTGAGGGGGGGGGCAGAAGAACAGAGGCAACCCCAGGAGAGGGACATCGAGAAGAATAAATATAATGACCATAAAAGACTTATAGAAAACTGTAAACATGAACAAAAGCATACATAAAGGAAGGGAACTTACCGAACAATGAAGAGGATAACAGAACAAATGAAATACACAAAACGGAACAGGTGAACATTGCGGAAACTAACTGTATCCCTCAACAAGACACAAGAAAGGGAGCCTGCAGAATAAAAGAAACGACTTATATGAGGACATTCAGGTTTTGTTCAAATCCATAGCTTGTCCTCTATGAGTGTGAATGAATTTCTTCAATTCAGCAGGATGTCCAAAAGCGTAGGTTTTGTCTTTGCAAGTGACTTTAAAGAAACATGGATGAATCAAGCCATAACGAGCATTCATGGAGCGTAATGACGGTCTGAGGTCTAGATATTCCTTACGACGGATGGCAGTGGGTTTAGAAACATCTTGGCTGAAAAATATTTTTTGTCCAGACCGGAGCATTTGTTTACGTTGTCGAGCTGCATTGAGAATCAACATGAGATCTGAATATAATAGGAAATAGGCAATAATTCCTCATGGTTTGCTAGTAGAAGAAGAATGTTGAGGGCCTATCCTGTTTGCTCTTTGAATGTTGAGATCAATGGATTTCGACAGGCCAATGATCTGAGGAATGTAAATCTTCAAAAAGGAGATCATATCTGAACCTTTGGAGCCCTCCGGAACACCATAAACGCAGAGGTTGTTGCGCCTATTTCGATTTTCTAAATCCTCTGTGGATTTCTTCAACTGTTCCACTTCACGAGAAAAAATGTCTACTTTAGCAACAACATCTGCTCGACGTCTGAGAGCCTCAAGTCCAGACCAGACCATTTTTCCTCAATCCGTTGAAGTGTCGCAGTAGTTTCTGACAGAAAAGGTCGAATGTTGTGAAGCTCTTCCATAATGTTCTCCAGAGTCAACGGTACAGGTGATTTCATGGGGGGGGGTCCTTTATGGCACGTTTATTTGTTCTACCAGAAACGTCCTTGCGACCATTAGTGTTATAACCAGATGCACCAAGGGATTAGGTAGGATGAGAGGCATCCATACTTGAAGTGTGAATGGCAGCAGGATACAGATAAAAAGAAGATCTCCTGAATTATTATATTCCGCAATGACAGTACACAATACCAAGAAATTGTGATGAGAATTCAAATAAGGGTCTAGACTGATAATGGTTAGCCACCGCAGTAAGTAAAAATAGAAGGCAAACAAGAAAAGAAAGTCTAGTAGGCTGGAATCAAAGGTTATATTAATGCTCTCACCGTATGAAGCACTTGCCCTTAAACAATATGCAGCACAGCACAGCAGACCATCAAATATGGGAGGGCTTATCTGACCAACAAACCTGTGACATTAGCTGATCCGTTCCGGTGAGCAGTTATTAAACAGGTTCATTTACTTGCTGGCATTGATCTGTAAATTCCAAAATTATTCGCGTTTGAACATTGCTGAGGAAAAGAAATCTCTGACAGCATACACACAAAATGCAAAACGGCGGCTGCGCAAAACAGGGCCACTGAGGTGAAGCAAGCACGGAGAAAAGGGCACTGAAATAGACCATCAACAGGTCTGTAAACTTGCCTCAATATGCCCTGTGACCACCAACGTAAGGAGCCAGGTTTCAAAGACGAGGTCGCATTCTCAAGAAAAGCCCTTCAGCGCTTTCACTGTTATGATGAATTTGCCTTCAGATAATGTACAGCTTTACACAGCAGACTGTTGAAAATGGGAGGGCTGGTAAATCCAACAAGTATGTGTAATTTGCTAATCCGTTCTGTTGGTCAATTAATAAACTGGATTATTTACTTGCTGGCACAGTTCTGTAAAAACCAAAAATAATCGCGCTTGAACATTGCTGTGGAAGAGAAAAAACGCCTACAGCAAATGCGTAAAATGGAAGCCATGCAAAACAGGGCCACTGAGGTCACGCAAGCTCAGTGAAAAAAGCACTGAAAAAGACCATTTACAGGTCTGTAGAGTTGCCTCAATGTGCCCCGCAACTTCCACAACACAGAGCCATGATTCAAGAACGGGGACGCACTTGTAAAAGGAGTCCTTCAGTGCTGACCGGAGCTCGGTGTCTCGGGGTTTCTCAGGGGGCGGCCATCTTGTATGCCGCACGCCTCCTTTTTAGATATATTTCTCTTCTTCCACACTTGTTACTAGTTTTGGCAAAATGGGCCTTTCAACAACTCTCAGAGTATGTGAAGTCTAATAATATTCCGGATACTGTCCAGGCTGGTTTCCGCCCGGGGATGAGTGAGTGGGAGGAGGAGTGGCTGCAAGTGAGTGAACATCAGTGAGTGAAAATGAATACGTAATGATGAGTGGAGTGAGGATAAGAGGGTGGGAATAGTGAGCAAGAGTGAATGAGTGGATGAGAGTAAGAATGAGAAAGTATGAGTGAGTGAGAGCAAGAGTGAATGTGAGTGAGAGTGTATATGAAGGCATGACTCAGTCAGGTGTAGTGAGAATGAGAGGGAGGGAGTGAAAATCATTGAGTGAGATTAAGAATGTGAGCAAGTGAGTGTGAGTGAGTGAGAAAGTATGTTAGTCAATACGAATGAGTAATAGTGCATGTGAATGAGTGAGAGTAAGAGTGTGTGTAAGAATGAGAATAAATGTATAAGTGCAAATGAATGAGAAAGAATGAGTGAAAATTTGAGTGAGTGAATGTAAGTGAGAATAAGTGAGAATGCGGTTTTATGCTTGTGCGTCTGCCTTTGGTGCTGGATTACTGAATGTAATTCTGGATTATCCACGGCAAAATATTGGTGCTGTCATACTACAACCAATTCTTTACATGGCAGACAGCTATAACAAAATTCTAGCACTGGCATACTAGAAGTATTTTTGTTTTGCATAATGGATATCCAAGGTAAAACATTAATACTGACACACAAGAGGTAATTCTTGGCACACATGGAAAAATGTGGCACTGGCACACTAAAACAAATTCTTGGCATAAGGAAAACCTGTGACAAAATGCTGGTATTAGCTCACTGGAGCCAATTCTTTTCATAAGCGACAATCAAGGCATATGGTAGGGGGATAGCCATGACAAACGTTTTGCATTACACCCTAGAGGTAATTTTTAATATAATGATCACCCATGCTATATGGATGACATTAATAGTAAAATTCTGGCACTGACACGCTGTATGTACCTTTCTCAAAAGGAATCACCAATGGCATATAGAGTACAAACAGGACAAAATACTGTCTGTTGCACAATGGAGGCCAATTTTGACACATAGGGCACCCATTGAACATTATATAACACATGGGGAGAACTGCTAGGGATAGTCAGGTTTTATTTGCTTAGAACATCATGAAATTATTTTGAGACTTTAATGAGAGCCTTTTAAGAGCATATGGTTTTTATAGCAACTGTCTGTGAAATTGAGCCTAAAATGCACAATTGGACCCTATTTCTTTCATACTTGTCTCGGGGGTAGACCCCTCACCCCTTACCCGCACTCCCCAACTCCTTAATTAGAAGTATGGCTCACTCACCAGGCATCACCGAGTCATTAAAAAGAAAAGAATTCCACAGTGTATAAAATAGGCTTCCACAAAATGTACAAAGAGATTTAGGCCCAGATTTACAAACACTTTTGCTAAATTGATACAATCCTTGGAAAAGTGTTGTGGGGGATTTACCTTCCAACGCAAGTCATTCAGCCAGATTCATGAAGCAAAATTGCGATCGCAATAGCTGCGAATTAGCTATTGCGATCGCAATTAACAGAAAAGCAATTCATTATTGCAAAAATACAGATTTTGCGAAATCGCAAAAAACAATTTGCGAATTCGCTAAAAAATTAGCAGATTCTAGGAGGAACCCCTATAGTGAATCGGAATTTGTGAGAATCCATGGATTCTGCGAATTGTTTAGCGAATTTGCTAAATAATCGCAAACGCTTTTCATGAAAACTCGCAAATTGTGAAATAGCTTAAAATCGCTATTTGCGAGGCGCAATTTAAGAAGAACCAAAAGCAGGTGGTAACCATTAAGGAAAAAAAAAACTAAAAATGTTACTAACGAGCCACAGGTGCAGTCCTAAACAAACACACTTAAGGAAACACAGTAGTAGCATGAGGACTCTCACAATGCCAGGACTCTACATGGTGGTCAGGCGGCGCAGGCTCCAGGCTGCAGCACGGAACAGACGCAGGATCCAGGAGCGAATATTCCGCCTGCGGGTCACCCTGCTGGGCCAAACAGCGGAGCAAATTTACTCTAAGTACCGCCTGAATGGGCCAATGATCTTAAAGCTGATCCGGGACCTAGACCCCCTGATGCAGCACCCAACAAGGAGGACCAATGCCGTGCCCACCCATGTCTAGGCCTTGTGCTGCCTGCACCTACTGGCCTCCGGAAGCTTCCAGGGGATAGTCGCTGTTGCTGGGGGGATATCCCAGAGCACCATGTCCCGCTGCCTAAAGAGTTTCCTGGAGGCAATGCTGACCCGGCTACAACACTGCATCTCATTCCTGACATCCCAACAGGACTTGATGAGACCAAGCTACAGTTCTACAATATGGCGCAATTCCCACATGTTATCGGATGCATTGACTGTACCCACATCCACATCTGCCCTCTAGCACAAACGGAATACATGTACCGCAACCGCAAGTCCTACCACTCCCTCAATATCCAGATGGTGTGCAACGCAAAGACCTACATCACGGACATAGTGGCACAATACCCGGGGAGCACACATGACTCCTTCATTTTCCGGCACAGCGGCATTCACACACGACTGGCCAGGGGAGACTTTGGCGAAGGACACCTACTAGGTAAGTACACATGCCCCCATATAGTACACTGTGATCATGTAGCTGCGCAGAACATGCACTCACCCTCTGCTCCTTTCATTCAGGTGACAGCGCCTACGGTCTCCGTGAGTACCTCCTCACACCTTACCTCAACCCTGCAACACCACAGCAACGGCGTTACAATGCAGCACACATCCGCACTAGAAATTGCATTGTGAGGACATGTGGGCTTTTGAAGAGCCGCTTCCGCATACTGCATAAGACTGGTGGGGCCCTCAAATACGAGCCTGAGATCTGCTGCCGCATTGTTGCCGTGTGTGCAATACTACACAATATTGCTACTAAGCGCAGGATACCTGTTGAGATATCTGGCAGTGAGTCGGAAGGGGACAAACGCCCACCAGCACATGCGCGTCATGCACGCGGGGAAAATCCAGCTGAAGGACACAGACGCTGCAACCAAATCACAATTAACTGTTTCTAGTGCACCCACTTCCCTCACCCAACACTTGACTCATGCATGACAATTGAAATAATGACATGAGTCTGATGTACTGTTATTCAATGAATATTATTGTTGTTTTCACAATACTATTGCATTATTTTCACAAGATACATTTGAGGTGTATTGCGTCATACATCTCCTGATTTGTTAGAGGGCATGCTTTTCTCATCAGCATGTCCCTGCATGATGAGCAAAAATGTCAATGGCGTCTCCGGTCAGAGGCTCCGATTGGCCTCTCCACATCTTCCTCCGGATTCGCCCATGAGGCCTCAGTGGGCCTGCTGCTGCGGCGGGGAACTCTAACCGGTGGCAAAGACAGGCTGCTGTGGCTAGATGTTCCCTCACTAGCGTCATCCCCTCCTGCCTGGCCGTGGCCAGTTGCCTGCAGAGCCTGAACTGCAGTGGTTGCCTGCTCAAGTGCCCATGCCACGTCCTGGCAGCATTGGACCATCTGGATTTGCATGGCCAATGATCTGAGGGACATCTGGGATATTGCGTTGCCAATTATATAATTGGAGCGCGTGTACGCCGAGAGGCGTGTTAGGAGCTGGCGGTGGCGGCGCCGGGTGAGGTCCCGCTGGGTCAGCATGGCCTCAGTGTTTGCCTCCACTGCTGTGGTCATGCGCTCCATCCGGTCGGACAGCTGGTCAACATTCCTGGCTGTATTGTGCAGCTGCAGATGTATTGCTGCAATGTGTCGTGCCTGTTGTTGGTGGACGTGCAGCATGCGGCGCTCTATTGAGAGATCCGGCACATGCACAGTCACCCCCCTCCTGCCGGCGCGTGGTGTAGTTTGGCACCGCTCCCTGACCTGTCCGCTGGACTGGGTGGGCACAGTAGGTGTGCGTTGTGTTGGTGGCCTGGCGGCTGCTGGTGTTTCCGATGCAACTGGTATGGGTCTCACAGTTGGCGTTTGTGGTGCGCCTGTTGTCGCTGGCGTTGCAGGTGGTGGTAAGGCTGCTGGCGCTGGTGCTCGCACTGATGGACCAGGTTGCGTGGATGGATGTGCGTCACCTGCAGCCCCTCACTGTCGCTGCTGGTATATTCAGCGCCACCTGTGATGTAAAGTGGACGTTGATTAATAACATGTCTCTTGCACATGGAAGGTTGCTACATGCATGCAGGCTAGCATTCCCTGACTGGCTGTTGGATTTACTCTATTAGGACATATCTGGCTGTATGGGGCTGAATGTAAATTGTGGTCAGACTACATGTCCCACAATGCAATAGGGATTTTCTAGGGTGCATGGGCTGCATGACTGGGGTTTCTAATGGGTAGCTCTAGGGTCATGGCCATTGCTAGGGTACAGGGTCGCAGTCGCATGGCACTTACCTTGGCTTTCTTGGGTGGGTCGGGAGGAGTCCAGACGGGTTACCCCCACGCATGCCTCAGGTTGCAAGGTGTCCTCAACGAGGTCCTCCAATGGTGTGTTGGAAGGGACTGTTGGCTCTCCCCCTCCTGTTGCAATGCGCTCACCCAGCCTCTCGGCGATCCTCTCCTTGGCACGACCTCGGAGGTCGTACCACCTCTTCTTGAGATCGTCGATTGATCGCTGAGTGACTCCAACAGAATTGACTTTTGCGCGGATGCGCAACCATATTCGCCGTTTGTCGGCCTCTGGCACCCTCCTGGAGTCCTTCCCAAACAGTCTGTCATGATCTCGACTGACTCCCTCAATCAGATGTTCAAGCTCCTGTTCGGAGAATTTAATTTTTCTCTTTCTCCCAGTGGACCTGGCCCGTGCTGCTTCCTGGGACATTGCTGCAGTGGGGTGTATCCCGAATCAAAACTGGAGGTGGTTTAGAGTGGAGCTCTGGACAGTGCTGCTTCCAAATCAGCCTCAGTATTCAGAATGAGGGAGGAAACTGCCTGCTTCCTGGTTGTGATGTCATCACTGTGCTCAAAATGCGACTTCCCGTTTTTGCGATCTCGTTATTAGCGAGATCGCAATTTGCGATTTCGCTAATAGCGAGATCACAATTTCAACACGGAAATCGTCCGATTTAGTGATTATTCTGCGATTTAGGGAATATCGCAATCGGCTTTTGTGGCCGAATGCGAATCGCTATTTTTTTTTCGCAGATTTTCATGAGTCCCATTATGCGAATTCTAAATTGCGATTCGGTATTTCTCGCAATTTAGAATTCGCAGAAAATGGGTTTCATGAATCTAGGGGATTATCCCATAGATTCATCAAGCATCCATTATGTGATTCCTTATTAGCGAAAAATAAGGATTCGCAAATAAGGAATAGCAAAAGGCTATGCATGAAGAACTCGCTTAAAAAAATAGCGATTTCTTAATATACCTTAATTGCGAGTCGCAAATTGCGAGTCGCAATTAAGGAATACCTCCCCATTCATTCCTATGGGCCTAGAGGCCCATAGGAATGAATGGGAAGACAATCTCAATTTGCGATTCTCAATTAGAGAATCGCAAATTGAGATTGCAATTTCAAGGGGGACAGGGTGTCAAAAGGACACCCTGTTGCACCCCTGAAATCTGCATATGGGTACATCTTGCACACACACATGCCCTAATGGCATGTTTGTTTGTACAATGGAACTTTGAAAAATGCACTTTAGTGCATTAATCAAAGTTTTTGCAAATTACCATGAAGTTCAACTTCATGGCAATTTGCTCCCCCTATTAGCAAAATCGCTTTTTTTTTTTACTTTAATGCATTGCATTTAAGGAATCTCAATTTGAGATTCCTTAAATGCAATAGCAATTTAAGTAATCACAATTTTACGATTTCTTAAATTGCGATTTTTGCATTTGGGATGATGCGTCCCAAATGCAAAAATACTGGTCGCAAAGGGGCAGATTCTGAGAATCTGCCCCTTTGCGATCGGTGTTTAGCTTGATGTATCTATGCCTATGGGTATTGGAACGTTCTCTAAAGTACCATTAATTAGCTAATTGAACTATTTTGCATTAAGGGAGTGTAGTGTGGGGGGGTACATAAGAATTCTCATGCCACCATCTTGGGTTTTGTTGCAAATCTCTATCTACTAACTTTGTATATAGGGCTTTGAGCCAGAAATGTATGCCTCCTTGAGGAAGTCATAGCAATTTAGCACCTTAAAATGTCACCACATGTTTCCAACTTTGCATAAGTGGTGCTCTGTGCAGCAGACGTCCAAAGTGTTAAAAGTATTAAAGTATAGTTTTTGTACTGAAAGGCTCCCGTACCAGTACAACATTTGTACTTGACATCATGCACATAACTTTGCATTGTAGGACACCCATATTGGATCTTGGTCGCTGTCAACTGATCCAGCATGACTGTCCATTTTGATTGCAGTACGAAGACTATTTGTACATGTAATCTCTGAAAATCATAACTTAAAAAGTATTACCTGTATTTTTATTGTTTTGGTCTTGTTTGGCTTATAGTTTAATAACTTTTTGTGGCATATTCATTGTCTGACTGTGTGTGTTGCACAAATACTTTACACATTGTCTCTTTAGAAAAGCCTGACTTCTCTGTGCCAAGCTGCCAGAGTGTGAGCACAGACTATGTGTGCACCAGCTTACCCTGATCAGGGGTGGTTGGCAAACCTCTGCAAACCGCCAGCAGATCAGAGTATCCCAGAGTGCCCATCCCTGTTTACATCAGTTGTGGTCTGACTGGGAAATGGGAATGGCAAATTTATATTGCCTTTTTTCTCTTTTTATGCCTCTGTGGCACGTACGTGTCCCAGGTCTTGTTCTGGCCCATCCAGTCTGAGGAAACAATGCACTTCTGCTCTAAAAAATATGCAGCTGAGAGGAAGGAAGCCGTTGCACCATTTACCTACTCTGGAGCACAGTGTGGCCCGGAAGGACATTCAGCAGAGGGTGGCATTCCCACAGCTGCTGGGGAAGCAGAACAACCTGGACTTCAGCCTAAACCAGGTATCTCAGTGCTCCACCTCTGCCTTATTGAGTTGTTTCCTGCTTTCTCATTTTAAATCAAAGGAATATGGGGGCATATTATCAAGACAGCCGCTAAAACGGCGGTAATGGGCTTGATAATATGCTGTATGGAATTCCAATTGAAGCCCATGTTAAATGTTAAGGACATCTAACATGGGCTTCAATTGGAATTCCATAGAGCATATTATCAAGCCCATTATTGCCGTTTTAGCTGCAGTTTTCTGCCGCTAAAGCGGCAAAAATTTTATCCCCTGTCTTGATAATATGCCCCATGGTTTGGCAGGATCATATTACAAACATAGCTTGACAGCGCGTACAACTCCCGCACCATTACTGCCTCTTTTGGGATTTTGCTTGAGCTCTTTCCCATGATGATGGGGAGGGAAAGGAGAGGGTTTGGGAGGGGACTGGGTTGTCAGATCTCAGTGCAAAAATCTCAGTCTCACCAGTGCAGTTGACCTTCAATTCGGGGTGTCCCTGGAGAGATGCTATATGTCGCTGCCTGGTCGGACTCCTCTGCATTGGGGTATACAAATGGACATTTGCTGTGGTTTGTTGACCCACCCCCTTTCGCTGCACTCAGAAATCAACTGCTATTTTTCTGTGCATGTGCATCCCGTCGTTGGATCAGTGTGTGTTTTGGGGTGCACATGGAGATTCCAGGCACTTGAAGAATGGTGACAGGTGCCAGGCCCTACTCTCGCCCGGGGTCGACGCTGCTAGTTCACACTCAGTTTGTTCTCAGCAAGGCAACAGCAGCACCCTGTTTGTGTTTGAAAAACATGTAGCCGGAAATTAGTACCGTGCATTTCTGAGCAGGGTCTGACTAGAAAGTGCTTAGTAACCCACGCAGGTTTAAGCGCTATTGATATGTGCTGTAACATTGTGTGATCGGATTAAATAATGATGTTCCTGAAAGCAATCATTGACAGCATGAGCCTGGCTGAAAACACAACAGATGGCCGAAAGGAAAGGGTTCTGAAATAAAAATGTGTCCGTAATTCAATGTCCATATGGAGCAGATCTGTATCCCTGGACTGAGTCCCAAAGAAACGTTGGCTATTATGTGCTATTTCTTCTCAGAGAGACGTTCCGTGTATCGTGGTTATGCCGTGTCGACCACATCCATTCCACCCCAATATTACCTTATATATCCTCAATTAATATGTTGTCATCAGCGGTGGCGAGGCTGCCTTTTAAAACAGAGGTTACCAATGTCTGGATGTTTTGAAGCCATAATACTCTGCCTGCTCACTGAACTCTACGGAATCTCATGGAGTTTTTTGTTGACTCAGTGGAGTTTTGCTGAGTGAAACTCCATGAGCTACACCCAACACTAACCATGAGTAGAGTGGTGGTTCCTTCCTGGTATGAGTTCATTCCTCAGCCAAGCAGAAACCTAATTTCTAACATTGGTGATCAGCGATGAAGATAGGACTTGTGTTTGGAAATATTATACAGTAATTAATTGTTCAAAACAAATCCATGCTCAGACCATTTTAAGTTTTCTAATTCTCCCTGATTGGCCTTTTACATTTTTTTTCTTGCTAAATTGTGTTTCAATCTGGAGATCCTAGACCTGCAGCTACCCCTGCACCTGAGGTTTTGGAGTTTGATCTGACCAGGTTTCAGTCTTATTCTGTGGCTCAGCTGAAGTTTTCTGCAAATATTTTCAGGTCCCCTTGAGAGGCTTCACCCGGAATGTGCAGCTGCAGAAAGCCTTGAGGGCCTGGGAAGAGTCCCAGGTTGCAGGGGATGATAATCCTGATGAGGAGCAATACATTCCTTAAGAAGATGATGAACTGATCCTGGAGACTATTGAGGCTCTAGACCTACCTGTAGATGAGGCCAGCAACTTGCCAGGGTCAGTAGTGGGTCCCAGAGCAGGGAGCAGTGTTTCCTCCAGGAACCTGTCACAAGAGCAGCTGGCAAAAAGGAAGAAGGAGAGAAAGTTGAAGCTGAAGTTTGCCAAGCTAACATTTGAGATGGGGCAGGTTTTAGAGGAGAGGAGGAAAAGAAATGAATACATGAGCTCAACCTCAGAGAGCTGGATATCAGAGCCCTAAAAGTGGGGTCCATCAATAGCAATAGTAATGGTGGCAGCATGCCTGCAGTGTCTTCACATGACATGAGTAAAAATTCAGGCTACCCAAGGATTTGGTGCCTGGCTATTGGGTAGGAGATGACAAGGACAAGTGGTTTGCAGCCTATGAGGTGGCTCTAAGAGTGCACAAAGTCCCAGAGGAATTCTGTGGTGTTAGCATGTGGAAGTACATGACCGCAGTGGGGAGGGACACTCTTCTTATACTAGAGCTCAGAGACCATATATGCAACACAGCTATGAAGTGCTGTGGCAACAAATGATGGATGGCACTGCTATGAGGCCATCTTGACCAGTATGTTTGGGCTAATACCTGAGAAATACCAACAGAGGGTCAGGGCTAGTCACAAGCTATCCACGCAGGGTTGGGCTGACTGTTTAGACTATGCTGGTAAGGCACTGAAGGGCGGGGTGAGAGGCAGAATAGTAGATAATTCTTCAGGGCTGAACAACTTGATTTTGAAAGAGGACATGCTTGATATTTGTTTTATAAAGCTGTGTCAACACCTAGTGGATAGTAAGTTTACTGGTCCCAGGAAGCTTGCTGACGAGGTGGACATCTGGGTCAGCACCAGCTTGTCCAGAAAGCATCTGGGGGGAATCCCGAAAGGGGGGGTAAGGGTTCCCACCACAGGAAGGAGGGGGTTAAAAAGAGGGAGTTCTCTTCAGGCCCACAAAATAACTCACAGTGGAAAGGGTCTGGCTCTCATTCCCAATCTGTCCCGAATAAGAAAAACGACTCTGACAAAAGTCAGCAGTCCAAGCCCATTAAGTGCTATGAGTGCTATGAGTATGGACACTGCAAGGGGGTCTCTGAGTGTGCAACTGGGACACATCCTCTAACTGAAGGAACGCTTCCAAGGTTGGTGAGTGTAATGCTGGGAGAGGTGTTTGTCCCAGTTAATATGGGGGAGTTTATTGAGGTTACCCTAGTGTGCTTGGCTGACAGTGAGATGGTTCCTAAGATCCATGTGCCCTCTAATAGTGCAAAGTATAGGCAATGGGTTGCAATCAATGGGTAAGGTGTGAAGGCTCTGAGGGATATAGGAGCCAGTATGACTATTGTAAAGAGTTAGCTGGTTTCCTCATAGCAGGTCATTCCTAATGCATTCAGACAGGTTATGGTGGGTGACAACAGAGAGGGTCACTATCTTGTGGCCCCAGTTCCATTTTAGTGTGTGTGTGTGGGAGAGGGGGTGGGGGTCACTCTCAGGTCTTTTAAATGTTGTTCTGAGACCTGCATGTTTGTGAACTGTTTGGTAGGTAATGACCTTGAGCACACTACCTGGAAGGAAGAGGAGCTCAAGGGTCATGTGGAGATGTTATGATTACCTGGTTGGATCTGTGCTATGACAAGGTAAATGGCTACCCAGGATGGAAGTCAAAAAGAGCTGAGCCTGGAAAAATGGCCCAGCCAGCTGCTAACAAGGGGAACGGCAAGGGGCATGATAAACCAGCCCCTGAATGTACCTCTAGCGAGACAGATGGGGCACCTGCTATGGCTGCCCCGGAGTCCACAGAAGAGGGCATTGCTCCCCTTGGTGACTTGCCTGCCATTGCCGGATGGCATGTAGAATGAGGACCCACCATGCAGGAGTTCTGTAGGACATAGAGGGAGTGTTCAACCCTTGAGGGACTGAGGCTACAGGCTGAAGCCCAAGCAGCAGGTGATGTCTCTAGTAGTTACCATATATACTGGGAGGACGGCTTCCTTTACAGTGAGCCTAAGGTTCCTGTGCATGGGACAACAAGGGCCCTGGTGATCCTACTGCAGCTGTCTCACGAAATTCCCCTGGCAGGACACCTGAGCCAGGATAAGACGTTTGCAAGTCCTGTCCCACACTTTTATTGGACTAGGCTCAAGACTTCCTTAGATATGTTTTGTAGGACTTGTGTAACCTGCCAGGCTATTGGGAAGACAGGGCAGAGACTAAAAGTCCCCCTTAACCCACTGTCTGTTGTTGGCCCCCCATTTGAGAGGGTAGGTGTCAGGACCTTTAGCCTACAGGTAGCGACCATCTCACATAAACCACAAAGGAACCCAATAGGAGGTTCATGGTCTGCATATGTGCGCAAGCGGAACTCCAATATGGCCGGAGGGCTAGAGTTCAAGCTAGCAGTCTAGTGTTTCCCTACCATAGAGTGCCGAGTCCTGGTGAGGCGCGCGCTCCCAGGAATCAGCGCACTTCACCTGCGCCATGACCCTGTGAGGAGAAGAAGTCGAGAGCTCCGTGTTAATTTTGAAGAAAACCGCGTTTTAGCTATAGCGTTCGAGTGTGTCTTTAAAAACGACTCGTTTCGCTAGTCAAGTGAATCTTAGTTAATTATTAGAGTGCCGTAAAGCAAAGAGCGATTCTAGTCAGCTGAGGCAGCCGTTTCCTAACCTGAGAGGACGCAGTCAGAAGACGAAACGGCAACCAGGATACCCCGCATGAGAGAACCTGTAAAGACAAGAAGAGAAGCTAACTGAAAACGATTTCAAGTGACATTTAGAGAAACGTCGAAGTTAAGACATATAGTGTATTACTTACCTGATAAAGATGTGTAGTGAGATAAACCAGCTCTAAGGTCTCGCATCACTGGAACCAAAGTACGGAAATTCCTAGAAGAGATAAAAGCAATATATTTAGTCCAAAATCGAGCAGGAAGCTAGCGGAAGGTTGAAAGAAGAATATAAATAAAATACAGTAAGTTAAAATCAGTAAACAGTACATAGGCAAGAGTAGAGTAGGTAGATAAAACAACTAACTAAGGGTTTGTGTGTCGTTATTTCACAGAGAAAGAAAATAATTGACAGCAGAGAAATTAAGGCAATTAGGATTAAGGCACTGGAAGACAAGACACAAGTGAGTGAAGACAGACAGTGTAACATTAAAGACCCAGCATAGTAAGAGTAAGAGAACTAATGACATATAACCTTATTGTGCATTGCAGGAAATAACATACCCAAAGGTTCAGTCCCACAGAGCCAGAAATAAAGAAAAAATAGAAGAGAGGGCAAGACTCTTGGAAGCTAATGGTAGGTGAGAAATAGAGAGAGAGAGCGTAGAAAAAGGAAGAGTAGGGTAGAACCAAGGTTAATTGTGATCTTTCTCCACAGGGTTCAAAATAAGTAGCGGTCTGCAGGTCGGACTGACGAGAGGAACCAGCCAAGAAAGTCTCTTCTTGTTCTTTATTATTTTATCCAATTGCCCCTTCCCCCCTGAGTTAACAGGTTGGAGGCTTAATTACATTGAGCTCCGAGCGGTTGCCCAAGGAGGATTCGGGAGCTAGCATCTCTGTTCCTGTGCAGCCATACCACGAGTATCCTTTAAGGTTTTAGTAGATCTGACAGAGTGAAGTGCCCAAGTTGCACCTTGCACCCGAACAGAGATGGCAAAGGGAATAGATTTGCAGGGGTTAGGAGTAATCTTAGACACAATACAAAAAGAGCTAAGTGCTGTTAGAGAAGAGAATCAGAATCTTAAGTTGGAGATAGGGAACTCCAGAAAAGAAACGGCAGAGTTAGTGCAGAGATTGAGGCAACCCTTTAGTTCTGGACAGGAAGCTCAGAATCCTTTAGTGGACAGTGCGAATCGAATGACCACTCAAGTGATCCATTCATTGTCCCCAGTGATACCCTTAGCAGCCCCAGAGCGATTTAGTGGGGACCCGCAAAAGGCGCAAATATTTATAACTCAATGCTCACTACATTACATGTGCCGCCCTTCAATTTTCCCTGACGCGCAATCCAAAGTGGCGTTCGCTTTATCCTATTTAAGTGGGGATGCAGCAGCCTGGTCCTTACCGCTCATAACTAGAAATGATGCGATATTGAGAAATTATGAGGAATTTAAACAAGAATTTCTGCGGATTTTCGATAGGAGGAGAATATCTCAAGTTGTAGATAATGAATTGCTGGACCTGAAGCAAGGCAATAGAGATCTGGTCTCGTACTTAGCACAATTCAACAAACTCGTGGTGGAAACTGATTGGCCAGAGAGCAAGCGAGCAGCAGTATTCTACCGCGGATTGAAGGACGAGTTGAAAGACGCCCTGGCTGGAATCCCTAACAGACCCACTGAAATTTCCGCTTTAGTGGACCTTGTGTTAGAAATAGACTTTTGACAGGGAGAAAGAAAAGGAGAAAGGAGAACAGAATTTAGACCAACGGTTCCAAGATTTGATCGTGCTAGATCGGAGAATAGCCGAAGCAGTGAAGGATCATCAGGGGTGGAACCTATGCAAATCGGAACTATACGTGGACCTCTGTCGAAAGAAGAAAAGGAGAAAAGGCGATCTAGTAATTTGTGTATGTATTGTGGATCTGGAGGTCATTTTGTCAGAAATTGCCCAAGAAAACCCAAGACAAGCTACAAGCCGAAGGAAAACTAATAGCACCACCTGTTGGAGGAGTTGAACAGGTGGGTGCGAGTCAAGAGAAAACTCCAGAAGAGCATAGAGTGGCCAACACCTTACAGTCAGCGGCACCTCATTTTAGTTTATCGATGGAAGTCAGGTTTAGACATTTAGTCCTAACGGAAGTATCAGTAATGATAGACTCAGGAGCCACGGGAAATTTCTGTGACCTCAAGTTTGCACAGAAGGTGGGAATACAAGCTATCATGAAGAACAAGAGTGAACCTGTGAGGGCGGTGGACGGTACAAATGTATCTTCCGGTCCCATAGTTAGTCATACCGAAGTTATTCATTTGGTTTCGAATAATGGTCATGAAGAAAAGATCCAGTTTAACCTGATTGACGCTCCCCAGTTTGAACTAATCCTAGGTCTGCCTTGGCTTACTGAGCACAATCCGACAATAAACTGGAGTAATCGAACAATCAAGATGGATTCCAAGTATTGTATAGAGAACTGTTTTGGAAACCAGGAGAAAATGCAAGAAATCAATCAGGCTCACTCATTGTGCTACAGCGGAGGATCAGTATGCGTAATTAATGCGCCAGATATTCCAGAGGAGTATGCGGAGTTCCAAGATGTGTTCAACGAGGTGGAAGCAGAGCAGCTACCCCCGCACAGAATCTACGACTGCAAAATAGAAATAGAACCTGGCTCAAATCTGCCCTGCAGTCGGGTGTATGCATTAACCGAAAAGGAACATCATCATCTCAAGGAGTATTCGGACAGGTACCTTGCCAATGGCTTCATTCGACCCTCACAATCCCCTGTCTCGTCGCCTTTATTTTTTGTACCAAAGAAAGAAGGGGATTTGAGGACTTGTATCGATTATAGGGCAATCAACAGGATTACCAAGAAGAACAGGTATCCGTTGCCTCTTATATCAGTGTTATGGGACCAAGTGAAAGGGGCACAGATATACACAAAGTTTGATCTGAGGGGGGCATACCACCTGGTCAGAATGCGAGAAGGGGACGAGTGGAAGACGGCCTTTAGAACCCGATTTGGATTGTTCGAATATCAGGTTATGCCCTACGGCCTTTGCAATGCCCCCGCTGCTTTTCAACATTTCATTAATGATGTCCTGAAGGAATATATTGACCAATGTGCCATCGTTCATATAGATGACATTCTGATTTATTCAACCAGCAGAGAGAGACACCCAGACCTGGTCCGAGGGGTCCTACAGAAATTGAGAGAACACCGGCTGTTTGTCAAGTTGGAAAAGTGCGCCTTAAATGTTACGCAGGTGGAATTTTTGGGCTTCGTTATCTCCCCAACTGGTATACTCATGGACCAGCGGAAGATAGAAGCAGTAATCAATTGGAAGTCCCCAGTGAGCGTTAAGGAAGTTCAAAGCTTCATTGGGTTCGCAAACTTCTATCGAAGGTTCATCAGTGAATTTTCTCATAAGATCCTGCCACTCACACGATTGCTAAAAAAAGGAATTCCATTTGAATGGACCACAGAAGCTGAAGAGGCCTTCAATCTGTTGAAGCAAGATTTTACCTCGGCTCCAATTCTTCAACATGCTGATCCTACCCAACCCTTTTATGTGGAAACGGACGTCTCAGAATAAGCTGTGGGAGGAGTCCTATCCCAACGCAACAAGGTTTCTGGGCAACTGCATCCAGTTGCTTACAGATCGAGAAAACTGTCTCCAGCAGAATGTAACTATACCATCACCGAGAAGGAGTTGTTAGCGATAAAAAACGCTTTTAAGGAATGGAGGCATCATCTCATGGGAGCCCAGCACCAGATAACGGTGTTTACGGACCATAGAAATTTAAAGTTCTTAAAGACCGCCAGAACGCTGAGTCCAAGACAGTTGCGATAGTCCTTGTACTTCGCCGATTATGACTTTGTAATTACCTATCGGCCAGGTACACAGAACGGAAAAGCAGACGCCTTGTCCAGAATTGATACCCAAGGTCAAAAGATGCCACTGGAAAATCAATCAATCATTCCCAAAGAGAAAATAGTAGGTGTTACCAGCTCAATTAGCCTAGAAACCAATATTTCGGAAGTGATGAGTACAGAAGCAATGGAAGAGTGGGTTAAAGGAAAGGAAGGTAGAAAGATCATTCGGCAACTTCCATATTACCTGGACAACTTGTATATTCCCACTAAGGAGTTGCAGGAACAAATCATGCAAGAGTGTCATGATGCTAAACTGGCGGGACACAAGGGAGAAGTGAAATCCAAGGAACTGATCAAGCGGCATTATTGGTGTCCGGGAATGACCAAGGATATGGAGAATTACGTCAAGACTTGCGAGGTCTGTGCTCAGGGAAAATCTGAACGGCAGGCTCCGAAAGGTTTGTTACAGCCTTTGCCCACACCACCCTCTCCTTGGCACACAATCACATTGGATCTCATCACTGATTTGCCTCTCAGTCAGGGATGCAACACCATTCTAGTAGTGGTAGATTCCTTTTCAAAGATGGCACACTTCACAGCTTTACGAGGCTTACCTTCAGCTAAACAGTTAGCTACTCACTTCAGTACAGAAATAGTTATGACTCATGGAATACCTAAGATTGTGATCTCGGACCGAGGTCCGCAATTCATTTCTCACTTTTGGAAGTCTTTTATGGAAAGTTTAGGGACCGAGGTGAGGTTCTCCACCAGTTACCATCCTGAGACCGATGGTCAAACAGAGTGAGTGAACCAGGAATTGGAACAATATTTAAGGCTGTTCCTTTTAAAACAGGATGGGAGCTGGTCTGAGTATTTATGGGCAGCAGAGTTTGCTTATAATAATGCTAAGAACTTTTTCACAGGTTTTTCTCACTTCTATATGAATTATGGAAGGCATCCAAACTCCACCTTAAGACAAGTTGATATTTCAGTTCCAACTGTGAAAGACTTAGTGTCCCACCTAGAGTCGATTCATCAGGAAGCAATAAAAAAGTTTGAAGGTAGCGAAGGAGAAATATAAGAACTATGCAGACAAGAAAAGACGAGAGGGTCCCATCCTAGCACCAGGAGATAGAGTCTGGTTGAGTACTAAGAATCTGAGACTGAAAGGAAACCGAACGTTTCAGCCCCGATATATCGGTCCTTATTCCATTGAGAAAAAGATTAATCCAGTGACTTATCGACTCATTTTACCATCGAGACTTAGAATTCATCCAGTTTTTCATGTCTCATTACTAAAGAAAGCCCCAACCAGTTTGCGAAAGATTTTGCCACCAAGACCCTTAAACTTAGAAACGGGAACTGAGTATGAGGTCAAAGAAATACTCCATTCAAAATACTCTAAGGGACAATTATACTATCTAGTAGACTGGAAAGGTTATGGTCCTGAAGAATGATCTTGGGAGAGAGATGAGGATGTTCATGCTCCAAGATTGGTCAAAATCTTTCATCAACGATTCCCTGCAAAACCAAGACGGAGAGGATCTACCTTGTTGGGGGGTACTGTCAGGACCTTTAGCCCACAGGTAGCGACCATCTCACATAAACCACAAAGGAACCCAATAGGAGGTTCATGGTCTGCATATGTGCGCAAGCGGAACTCCAACATGGCCGGAGGGCTGGAGTTCAAGCTAGTAGTCTAGTGTTTCCCTACCATAAAGTGCCGAGTCCTGGTGAGGCGCGCGCTCCCAGGAATCAGCGCACTTCACCTGCGCCATGACCCTGTGAGGAGAAGAAGTCGAGAGCTCCGTGTTAATTTTGAAGAAAACCGCGTTTTAGCTATAGCGTTCGAGTGTGTCTTTAAAAACGACTCGTATCGCTAGTCAAGTGAATCTTAGTTAATTATTAGAGTGCCGTAAAGCAAAGAGCGATTCTAGTCAGCTGAGGCAGCCGTTTCCTAACCTGAGAGGACGCAGTCAGAAGACGAAACGGCAACCAGGATACCCCGCATGAGAGAACCTGTAAAGACAAGAAGAGAAGCTAAGTGAAAACTATTTCAAGTGACATTTAGAGAAACGTCGAAGTTAAGACATATAGTGTATTACTTACCTGATAAAGATGTGTAGTTAGATAAACCAGCTCTAAGGTCTCGCATCACTGGAACCAAAGTACGGAAATTCCTAGAAGAGATAAAAGCAATATATTTAGTCCAAAATCGAGAAGGAAGTTAGTGGAAGGTTAAAAGAAGAATAGAAATAAAATACAGTAAGTTAAAATCAGTAAACAGTAGATAGGCAAGAGTAGAGTAGGTAGATAAAACAACTAACTAAGGGTTTGTGCGTCGTTATTTCACAGAGAAAGAAAAGAATTGACAGCAGAGAAATTAAGGCAATTAGGATTAAGGCACTGGAAGAAAGGACACAAGTGAGTGAAGACAGACAGTGTAACATTAAAGACCCAGCATAGTAAGAGTAAGAGAACTAATGACATATAACCTTTTTGTGCATTGCAGGAAATAACATACCCAAAGGTTCAGTCCCACAGAGCCAGAAATAAAGAAAAAATAGAAGAGAGGGCAAGACTCTTGGAAGCTAATGGTAGGTGAGAAATAGAGAGAGAGAGCGTAGAAAAAGGAAGAGTAGGGTAGAACCAAGATTAATTGTGATCTTTCTCCACAGGGTTCAAAATAAGTAGCGGTCTGCAGGTCGGACTGACGAGAAGAACCAGCCAAGAAAGTCTCTTCTTGTTGTTTATTATTTTATCCAATTCCCCCTTCCCCCCTGTGGTAACAGGTTGGAGGCTTAATTACATTGAGCTCCGAGCTGTTGCCCAAGGAGGATTCGGGAGCTAGCATCTCTGTTCCTGTGCAGCCATACCACGAGTATCCGTTAAGGTTTTAGTAGATCTGACAGTAGGCATCGACATTGTAGGGCCTATGGATACCCAGACTGCCCCAAGCAACAGGTTCATCCTGGTTTTGGAGGATCATGCCACTAGGTATCTAGAGGCAATCTCACTAAGAACCATGACTGCACCTACAGTGGCAAATGCCCTGATGGAGATTTTTACCCAAGTGGGTTTCCCTAAGAAAGCTGAGTCTGAAAGGGGCACCATCGTCATGTCTTCATATATGCAGTCACTGTGGAAGGAGTATTGAGTTACTTACAAGTTCTCCACCCACTTGCCATCCACAAACTAATGGGCTTGTTGAAAGGTTCAACATAACCCTGAAAGGCGTGATTTGAAGTCTGCCACAGGCCCTTTGGAAATAGTGGGGTATCCTCTTACCATGCCTGCTGTTTGCCTGCAGAGAGGTGCCACAGAAGAGAGTGGGGTTTAGCCCATTTGAATTTCTGTTTGGATGCCCTGATAGCGATCAGCAGCGTATGGCCAAGGAAGGTTGTGAACAATCTCCCAGGAACTCTCTCCAGGATGTGGTGAGCTACATGCTGCCATTCAGCAGCCAATCGGCTATGTTGTGGAAGTTAGCTTTCATCAATCTAGAATCCAATTAAACTGTCATGAGGGAGTGCTGTGACAAAAATGCTACCACTCTGGATTTGCAGCCTAGTCAAAAAGTGTGGGTAGTGGAGACAGTGGTGCCAAGAGCTCTCCAGTACCACTGGTCTGGCCCCTATGATGTTATTGATCAAAAGGGGGAGACCACCTACCTTGTGGATCTTAAGACCCCTGGACAACCCAACCATGTGCTGCATATCAATTGCCTCAAGTCACACTTTGAGAGTTCTTAGGTCACCATGCTGCTAGTGACAGATGGCGAGGAGGAGGAGGGGAGTAAACCTCTGCCTGATCTCTTAGCCTGCAAGGAGAAAGATGGGTCTGTGGAGAGAGTAATCCTTTTCCCTTCTCTAACTCCCAAACAACAGAGAGAATGCCACCAAGTGTTGTGGCAGTACTCCTCTCTGTTCTCACTTATCACTGGGACTGCCCAACCTGCCCAACCTGTGTACCCATGATGTGGACACAGGGGACAAGTATTAGACTTACAGGTTGTCAGGTATGGTTAGGTCCAGAATTAAGGTGGAAGTGACCAAAATGCTGCAGTTGGGGATTATAGAACCCTCCAGTAGCCCCTGGTCCAATCCTATGGTTCTGGTACCAAAAGCTGCCCCACCGGGCACAACACCTAAACTGAGATTCTGTGTGGATTATAGATTTTTGACAAAGACTGATGCTCACCCCATCTCCCGGGCTGATGAGCAGATCAAAAGGTTAGGGGCTGTCCAGTACATAAGTACCTTTGATCTTACATCAGGGTTCTGGCAGATTGCCCTAACTGAGGGAGCAGAGTAGAGGTCAGCCTTCTCCACCCTAGAGGGCCACTACTGGTTTTGAGTGATACCCTTTGGGTTAACCAATGCTCCTGCCACCTTCGAGAGGCTGGTGAACCAGGTACTCGCTGGTATGGAGGGCTTCTCTGCTGCTTATCTGGATGATGTGGTCCATTTCCCTACAGGAAGTGGTTTGCACATTGTTCAAGTAGGGACCCTCACTCTAGTCAAGATAAGGAGGTCACACAGCTAAGATAAACCCTGCTCACCCCATTGGTAGCTTGGCACAAGCAGTCAGGCTAATCTCAAAGGCAATGCGTAAAGTATTTGTAGACACACACGCACACACACACACACAGAGCAACACAGTAAAACACTACAAAAGGAGTTCACACAAGTTTAGAAAAATAGCCAATACTTATCTGAATAAAACAAGAACAAAACAGCAAAAATCCAACATACACAAGTCAAAATATCGCTTTTAAAAGATTAAGCAAGTTTAGTCCATATAAATCAATGGATGCATTAGTTTTAGCACAAAGTATCTTAGATGCGTCAAGATGGTGCATGGCCCGGGGGGGTGAGGTGCCAGAAAAGCTATGCGTCGATTCCATGATATACAGGGGAGGGGATGCACTGGTTTTCAGACACGCTGCCTTGGTTCCTTACTGTGGTGTGCTGTTGAAGAAGAATCTGTTCCCAGGGACGATGCATCAAAAATCCAGACGTGCTGCATTGGTGCAATAGTGGTGAAGCAGGCGCTGCGTCGATTTCACAGCCGTGAGGAAGGTACAGCGTCAATTCCACAGCCACAAAGCAGGTGGTGTGTTGGAGTCAGAGCTGGTGCCACGGACATCGGTGAAACGGTGCTCGGGACTCACACTGTGGTGATTTCTCTGACAAGCTGCGATGGCAAGCTAAGCCGTGGTCGATGCTTCAAGCAGAAACCACGCTTCGGGGCAGGCAGCGGTGATGCATCGAGAAAACAGGTGCTGAGAGTCGCTGCGTGGATTTTCTCCATAAGATCACCAGGTTACACTACCAAGGGCCCAGGACCTGGATTTGCCACCACTTGGCAAGTCAGGACTCTCAGCATAAGAGCCCAGGCAATGGCAGGTGAAGTCTTTTATGGCCCTGAGACTTCTTAACCAGAGGCAAGCACAACAAGCTCTTAGAGAACCTGGGTAGCAGGATATAGAAAGCAAAGTCCAGTCATTTCACTGCCAGGACCGAAAACAGCAAGCAGCAGGCCAGCACAACAAAGCAACAGGCTGAGGGACTTCAACCGCATCCAGCTCTTCTTCCCGGCAGAATGTCCTCAGCCCAGACGTGTTCTTATTTTGGGGTGTCAGAGGTCCAATGCTTCAGTGTATGCAAGGCACACCTCAGCTACCTTTGTGTGACTGTCTAGAGCAGAGGTCTTCAAACCGGGGGGAAAGCCCCCTTGGGGCATCGTGGATGGGTTCCCAGGGGGGCGCAAATACCTCTGCAAGTACATGTAATTCAAGATGGCCTGGAAATGCGGGGATGTTTATTTGCCGCATTTCCAGGTTGTCTTAATTTACACCTAGCTCTTGAAGTGAGAACTGTGATCAAAGTGCCATGGGGGTGAGGGTCAGCGAGTGTGCTGGGAGGGTCAAAGAGGTTGCTAAAAAAAACAGTTATTTTGGAAGCAATAGGTCTTGCTTTTTATCCACACAACTGGCTATGGCCTAATATGGAAGGAGTACACATGCTTGACGAATTGGCTGAAAACAAAAGAAATGTATGTACCTTTCACTTATTCATCCATTCTTTCACTCATCCATCATTGCATCCATCATTGCATCCATCCTTGCTTTCATCCATCCATCCCCCTTTCAACCTGTCCATCCATCCAACCTTTAACTCATTCATACACTCATCCATCTATTAACTTTTCACTCATCACCCATCCTTTCACTTATTCATCCATCCATCCTTTCTCTCATCATCCATCCACCCTTAACGCATCCATCCATTCACCCTTTCACTCATCTATATCTATCCATCCATCCATTTATCCATTCGTCCTCCCATTCACTCATCCATCATTACATCCACCCTTTCATTCATTCATCCATGCATCTATTTATCCACCCTTTCACTCACCCATCCATCCACCATTTCACTCACACATCCAAGCATCCTTCCTTTTCCTCACTCACCCTCCCTACCTCACTTGGCCATAGCTCAGCTGTGTTAATTAGACTTACAACTATTGTTATACTGAATTATAATTTTGCTTTTAATAATGTTTCTCTGTATGTGGCACCAGCATATTGACAAGAGATAAAGGCAGATTTTCCAACCCCATAATGCCCACTGGACTGTGAAAAATAAAGCATGAATGCCTAAGGTTTAGAAGAGAGGTGTACAGGAGTGGCGGTGACCTTTGCGTCGGAGTTCAGCAAGCACATTGCCAAGCTGCAGCTCGTAGTGACAGCAGGACGCAGTAGGACTGAAAACAGCTTCACTGGCACTGCAGCGCTTTGTTATAATGTTGTCCATCTGCTCCCTATCTGAATATCTGCCCAGCAGTAACAACAAGTGCAGCTTGTCATGCTGGGCATCTTCAGAATGTGCCAAACAAACATGACAACATGCTTGCTATTCACTCCTTCTGGAGCATAAAGGAAACCAAAAATGAAAATGCAGAACTCCTCCTCCAGCTTGCCCCTTAACATTGAGAAGTAAACCAGCAGTAGGTGAAAATGGAGGAGGCAGAACACTCAGATGTTACCACCCACTACTAACTTGTACTCATCTGTCTGCCCCACCCCATCCCAGTGCATCAATGGCGCTGGGTCACAGCAGTAACCATCCAAATATAGAACTATTCAGCACTGTTAAATCTTGCCTTGCCCATCACCATGATGTCACTGCCCTGATATATGCCTCCAGGGGGAGGACTTCTCCCACTGGTGCATTCACAGGGCTCTCTAGTCCTAGCACCAATCCTTCACAATATAAAAACCGAAACAAAACAAATAAGGCTGAAATAGCTCACGTATCTGTTTGCTCTGTTTGCTAAATTGTTGGAATTTCCTTCTCCTCCTCCCCTGTTTTGGCAGGTCAGCGCCCCTTATGCACTTGAGAATCAGCCATTCATGAAACTGTGTTAAGCACTTTTTTTACATGCAATCTCTGAAAGTCATAACTTGAAAGTATACCTGCATTTTGTATCGTTTGGTTCTTGTTTGGTTTATAAAATATGAACCTATTTTTATAATCCTGTGTGGAGTCTTTTTGTGGTGTATTCATTGTGTTACAGTGTGTGTGTGTATGTGTGCGTGTGGGTTGCACAAATACTTTACACATTGCCTCTTTAGATAAGCCTAACTGTTCTGTGCCAAGCTACTAGAGGGTGAGCACAGGCTATCTTTTAGTGTGTACCAGGCGTACCCTTACCAGACTGGTGGTTCCTGCCTGGCACGGGTGCCTACCTCAGCCAACCAGAACCCCCATTTCTAGTACACACATTTACACTACTTCCAGGTAGCAGGCACCCTGTCAAGAAGGATTTTTACTTCGTTCTCTGCCTCTTCATTTAGATCCTCCACTTCCCTTTTATCCAGTGGCACTTGAAGTTTGGCATTATTTGTTCTGAAATTGTTGTTTTTGACACAACATATGAAGACGGTTATTGGAAAATTAAAGAAAAGAATTGGGGAAATTCCTAATATATCTCTCCCACATCAACTACTTAGGTCACCCAAAAGAAATACACAAAAAATGTATTCTGGGAGGTGTACACCCTGTTGTACTGTGAAGTTCCGATGGCATTTCCCTTCCACAGGAGCGGTTTGAGTTTGATTGGATGCACTCATAAGTCTTAACTACCAGAATGCCTGGGTTTACCCCCCCCCAAGGTAGCTCGAATCATCTCTGGGTACTTTCTTAGCCTCTTCTTGCTCTATGAAGTTCGACTGATTTATTCACTGACCACTCTCCACATGGTATGTATTGACTTGTCTATCATCACATATCTCCCTGCAACCATGAGTAAGCTCAACCACACACTTGTTTATGACAGAGTTGTAGCCATATCCACACACCAAAACACTCCAGACATAGGTCAGAGTGCCTTCACACACTTCGGTGAATTAGAATTGAATGCTTAAGCAACCTATCCCTCACTCTTTTATCTTTAAATTCAAGCAGACGTATAGCTACAGAACTTATAAGAAAATCACAACTCTGGTTCTGATGCATGACATCAAAAAGCTCCACAAATAGACTGGACTGCAAACATGCATTTTTCCAACTAAGGCACTCGATGGAGTAGCATATTACCCCCGCAAATGAGCTTTGGAACCTTGATAAGAGTTTGAAGCACTGTATAAATACAGCTACAATTTAATACAACATACTTGAAACCTAAAGCACAGCAAATCCATAATAATGGCAATACAGAGCTGGGCAAATTACTATTGCCATGATCGTGCCCTTCCTTCTATAAATGTACACACTTTACTTACGCCCTGATTCAAAGTTGAGTTTAAAATTCCAATCAGTATGCAAATAAATGTTTGCACACAATTAGAATTCCGAGTTGTGTATGGATTACCCACTGTAATTTTCTCCTGACGGATTCCACCAGAAAATCCTCTAAGAAATCTGTCAGGATAAAATGCTAAGATACAAATGCAAAACATGCAAGTAACCTGTGTGGGAAACACTGATTCCACATTTTAGACTTTATTTTAAGGAGGGCAACTCGGGAAAAGCTACTTATGTTACCCATCAAATAATGGATATTAGGGTATCAGTAATTACAGCATCCACAAATTATCTTCTAAAATCTATGTAACTTGGAACCATGGCCATAGTTTCCACATCTGTTTTTGTGCTTCTAGCATAATACTATCTATACAGGCACATAGTTTACAATATATTTGCGTCAGTTTGGGGGTCATCAAGCCCAACTTGTATGCCCATTTTTATACCTTTCAGTATCTAATAACTCTCCACCTCTGTCTATCCTCACAATACACACACAACATAGGTGTGGTGCTTATGGAGATATTTAGAAATGTGTGGACAGTCGGTATATCTATAAGGGGTGAAATAAGTCCATGGCTTCCACCACTCCTGCAGAGGACCGTTTGCCCTATTAAGTGGTCCCCACCTGCCTGGCTTGGATTTCTGCCATTTTAGGACAATCATGGTGGGGGCACATGCTTTATTTACTGCAGGCGTGTTGAGCTGAAATTATTTGGAAAGGACCCACTTCTTTGTATTGAGAAAATAAACTCTCAAAGCAAGAGTTCATTTTCTCAATATAAAAAAACACAGGTAGCCTGACTAGCAGGGAGCTTTTGTCTGCATCAGGGGACCATTCTACATTTCCCCCGTCTGTATCCACCATGCCTCAGGCGGGGAAAATAAGTGACCGAAGCCCCATCCTCTATATGGTGGGACAACCATATTTGTGTCTTGGCAGCCCTATTGTAGATGGGCCACGAGGCCAGAGGTTTACAACAGCAGAGCCAGTAGAGGCTCCATTGGTGAAAACATGGTACTTCCGCCAATTCCAAATAGAGTGGGGGAACAGCAAGTTTGGTAGGGCAGAAGCACCATAGAATTGAGGTGGTGATCCCGCTCTGCCAAACTCTAAATGAGGGCCTTAGTTTCACCTCTGTCTTTGCTCCTGGTGCATTGAACATGCCAGCCAGCGTGCAGTATATAGTGCTAAAGAAAAAACAAAAATGGTCTGACAAATAGCAAAGCATTGTTATTTAAGGAGAAGGACAGGCAGGGGGTAGTTCGGGCATATCTGGCTAAGGTTAGGAGAAGAGAAACAGGGCTACAATCACTGCACCAATGTATGCAAAATATGTATTAATAATGATAAGCTAAATGTAAAGGCTGAATGCAAGTCAAGTCAAAAATATATGTTTATTGTGACCGTAGTCTTTAAACAATGCAATTAGAATAGCACAGAATGGAGTATGACTTATTATTTTTAAAACTTTGTCCATATGCGAGGTTTGTACACACCATTATCAAAAATACAACAAAATCAGTAAAATTTACAGTTATCTTAAAACTTAATTTATCTAAAATACCTATTCCTATTCTTATTACTCCATACAAATACAATCTGCTAAAAATTCATACAGTACTACATGTTATTCTGTATCTCTCAGTGCCGTCAGCGACACCTTTAAAAATTTCCCGAGGGCAATTGCGATATCAATGTAGGGGATTTCTGTTAAGAGCCTTGCTGCCTGTGCTCTTGTTTTTACATCATATTTTATGAAGACAGGACGCAACCAAAGTTTCCTAAGGTCTAGGAGTGTAAAACAGTCTAACAAGATATGCAGCGGGTCTCCCTTTGTCCTTAAGTAACACTTGCAGTGACCTTCCTTATCTAACATTTTTGCATTCAGGTCTCTGTTTATTACCCATGGGTTGATCCCGATTCTGATTCTGAGGATCTCTTGCCTGTATCCACAATTGGGTAATCTGTCGAGGTAGGGGAACCAATTCTCAAGGGACCATGCATTTAGCATATGTACCACTGATTTTTTCTTTCTTAAATAGCCTCTATCAAGCAATTTCGAGACTTCTTTCCCTCTTTGCTTCAATTCACCTTTGGTACTAGTGATTTGCAATGAGCTCTGATCCCAATCGAGCTCAAGAGTGTTACAGATTCCCTTCACTTTATCCCTACTGGACTTCGCCCATTTTAGCTCGCTTTTCTGGATTTCTTTGCGACACCAGTATGCCACTTTTTTTGTATCAGGGTCTTCTAATCTCTTCCAGAATCTGATCACAGCCATCTGGGTTAATATTGCCCAGGACTTTGTATCTATTTCTGTTCTGATGGCTTGAATCATAGCAGATTTAGGAAGTGATAGGAGCCTTTTTATGCAATTTCCCTCTATGACGTCCCAGGATCCCCTACCGCTCAAATAGAGGATCTCTGCGCCATAGAGAACTTGGGGGGGGATCATTGCCTCAAAAGCTCTGAGCATTGGCCGGTGTGACATCTCACCATATTCCCTATTGAACCTTTTAAGTCCGCATATGGAGGAGAGAGCCTTTGCTTTTTGCGTTTCTAGGTGGGTGCTCCAATTTAGTGTCCTATCGAACCAGATACCCAAGTAACGGTACTCATTTACTGTCTCTAATTTAAGGTCCCCTATGTACCAGCTAAATCTGCTTGGCTTTTTCCCGAAACATAGGGTTTTTGTTTTATCCAAGTTGATGGTCAAAAATTTTTCAGCACAGTAGGTATTAAAAGCATTAAGCTTCCTTTGGAGGCCTCTCTCGGTCTGATCTACTATCACCAGATCATCCGCATATAATAGGCATGGGATTTTATTCCCATCCATTTTTGGGCTGGCGCTGCCCTCCACCTCTAAATAGGCCGGGAGATCTGACAAGTAAACAGAAAAAAGCTGGGGGGCCAGCACACAGCCCTGTCTTAGCCCGTTAGCTATGGGTATTTTGGGAGTTAGGGAGCCCCTCGTATCTTTAATTACTTGCCCCCAGTTTTCCCTGTGTAGTTCTTTTATTATGGTCAAGAGCTCTGTCGGGATATTTAGTCTCTTTAGTGTCTCCCATAGGCAGGCCCGATCTACAGAATCAAAGGCTGCTTTGAAATCAACGAAACAACAGCATAGTTTGCCGTTCTGTTCCGTTGACTTCCTCGCCAACGCCCATAGTGCAAACCCGTGGTCTATTGTCGAGTGGCCTGCTCTGAATCCACCCTGTTCTATGGGGATTATTTGGCACTCTTCTACCCATGTATTCAGTTGTTTTAAAACGATTTTTGAGAACACTTTCTCTCCAATATCTAGGAGGTTAATCAGCCGATAGTTTCTTGGCTCCTCTTTGCTCCCTTTCTTATGTATCGGCCTGATTATGGCCCCCTTCCAAGTTGGAGGCATTGCGCCATCTTTTAGCACTACCTGAAACATATTGGCCAGGAAACTTGCCCACCATGTTACCTCGGTCTTCAGGATTATTGCAGGCAGATTGTCTGGGCCTGCTGCCCGGGTTAACTTGAGTTCTTTTAATGTGAGCTCTACTTGTTCTTCGTTAAATTTGGCAAGAAACTCTTCAGAAATATCTTGCCATGATTTAATCTCCATCTCCTGACTGGGAGTCCTTGCCCCGTACAGTTCCCTTATATATGTATCCCATGCTGCCTCACTCACCACACAGTTTAATTCGCCCTCTGAAGTGCCAGATGCTGTCTTTACTAGTTGCCAGAATTTCCTTAGATTTTTGTTCTCTATGGCTTCCAAAAGTTCTAACCAGCATTTTTCTTTATGTAACCTTTTAGTAGAGCGTACCATTTGTTTGAATTCTTTTTTCTGTTTTACCAGGAGATCCTGTCTCTCTTGTGTGAAGGTCTTTTTTTGTTTCCTCTGTGTTGCTCTTATGTCCCTTTTCTTGTTTTGACATACTACTGAGAAGCCTTTACCATAATTTCTTTGTTTTACCCTATTGGGATCTTCTCTTTTTAGGTTTAACTTGAGGCATTGAACCAGTTCTTCTAATTTTAAGATGAACCATTCCAGATTTTTATTTTCAAAATTGGCAGGTGCCATTTTTATTTGCATGGCCTTCACTTTTTCCAGATATTCCTCAGTTAGACGTGTCGTCACACGTTTGGGGTACTCAACCGCTTGGTTTATCACTGTTTCTCTCTGTAATTTCCTACCCCCCGTTATTACTATATGGAGGAGTTTGTGATCACTCATCACATTTTGAATTAACTTAAAGGAACTTATCTGGTAAAACTTCCAGGCCTGCAGGAATATATAGTCAATTGGACAGTTCTGCTGCCCTTGAGTAAATGTTTTTCCTGCTGGTATATCTGATTCTATTCTTCCATTAACACAGTGAAAACCCCTGCCTCCTAAGATATGTATTAAATCCTGGTCTTGTTTCGAGGTTTCCCCTACAGGAAACCTTGCCGGGTTTATACCGTATGCCTCTAGCTGTTCCATATTGTAGAGATCAGCTTTTCTTGGGTTTAGTTTATGGTTGAAGTCCCCCAGTATCACTATTGTATCTGCGGAGTATTTTTCTAAAATACTGTCAACATCATCCTTAAAAAACCTCCTTTCCCTTTCATACTCCTCCCCATTTTCCCACTGCATATATACATTCAGTAAAATCATCATTTTATAATTTAGATCCGCCGTCAAGAGTTCGATTCTGCTTGATTGTACCCATTTACATTTTGTGTTCAACGGTTTTATTTCCCTCATTACTCTTGTTGATACCAAGGTCATGAGGCCCCCAGAGGGCCTCCCACGATTTTTCTTTAAGGCCGGCTGATGTATCTGGGCATAACCGTCAAAGGTTGGGGTATCGTCGCATAACCAGGTCTCTTGCAAGCAGGCAATGTCTACTTTGTTTATGAATTCCTTTATGCATTCCCATTTTTGTTCATTTCCTAGGCCGTTTACGTTCCAAGACAAGAGACCTAAGTCATGCGGACCCCCTTCATCCTATTCGACGTCACTCAGCTCTCCTTCCTCATCTGGCTGAATGCCTAATTAGTTAATTGTAAAACGTTTTGTCAAAGGCCATGTGTCTCAACTTTTTATCATGAGAATGTATCTTAAATGTAGTAGGTTTGACTTTTTTATTTTGATAATCAATTATAAAAAGACTATAAGCTCTTAAGGGTGAGTTTTTCCAGGTGGAGGATTGCATTTTGATAATACTTGTTAACCCATCTTAGGAGTGCTTTTTTATTATTTTTATTTTAGTTAAGGCTACTACCATGGCAAGATAGTTTGTCCCTGCATGCATTACACCATGCTGGATTCAAAGCTTCATATCTCTAAAGAAGCTCCATGCAAACTAACACAAAACCAAGATGGCTCCTTTGGGGTGCTTAGTAGGCAATGCTTGATCCTTTCGAAAGTCATTGCTTGGATGAACCTTAGGGAGGTAATGCTTTAAAAAACAATATCGTTTTATTGGCCGTTTTAACAAATAACATACAGTAAGTTCTTCTCACACCATTGCAGACAGTGGTGCTTCTCACCTGTATGATAGCACAGAACTATTCCCGGCAAATGCAAACAAGCAAAGGAAACCCCTTCGCTCCAGCTTGAACATTGTCCAGACAGATAGCATCAATCATTCTGCAGTGTGTAGGTCACCAAGAACTATCCCCATTGCTCTAATTTTAGCAGTTGTGCACACACCAGTGGATGTCTATGACACTAGCTCAGCCGGAGTCCGTGGTGTTCTTGCCTGGGCTCATCCACCCATGGCCCGGCCGCTTCCATCCCCACAGTTAGTCTTCCTCCTTTCTGCACATGTGTGAGCCTTATCAGATTCTCCCTTCCAGCCCTGCTCGTGTGTTAACTACCATCATTGACAGGCCTCCTCCATCCGCCAGTCATTCCATATTTTCTCAAACTTGCGAGGACAAGCTCAGACTTTATACACCAATTCCTCCACTATCATACACCTGCCAAGATTAATTTCCCATTCCTGCACAGTGGGCGTGTTGGGGCCGCCTGACCATATCCAGGAGTTCCACTTCTAGAGTTACATTGCAAAAGAGCAGCATGTATCTCTCTAGGGATTACTCCCACAGATGCCAAGGGCAATCAATTGAGGTGTGAGTTGTATCTGCACCTCGGTTTCTTTAGATATTCATGTTCCAACTCTCTTCCAGTGTCTCCGCACCGGTGAGCATCCCAGATAGTATGTAATAAGATACTTCTCTGACCACATCCCCTCAGGCATACGTCACATTCACTATGCCTCATTTTATGTAGTTTCTCCCTTGTGAAGGTTGCTCTGTGCATCAATTTTAGCTGCACCAGGCAAAAACCCGCCTGTATTGCCACCTTCTATGGATAGCGGCAGGATTCGCCCCATGCATCATTCTCCAGCAACCAAACAAGCACCTGAGAATATGACGTGTGGCTCTATCTGGCATGAAGCCCAATTGGTCAGCAGCCACCAGAGACTCCGCCATGTGCATCATGTGAGTTGCAAGGACCCGTGCCAGCACCATTACCTTGACATTAATTAATGTAATGGGGTGGTAGGATGAAAAATTCTTTAGTAATTCCCTTCCTTATACATGGCAACAATCAGGGACTGCACAGATCTTCCAGCAGTGTCCCTTCCCTCCTCGCACTACAAAACAACTCCCACAGGTTCAGCACTACCTGCATTCAAAGTCAATTAAAGTACTCAGGAAGGAGACCATTGGAATCTGGCGACCTCCTCCCCTACAGACGAGTCAGGGCCTCTGCAATCTCAGAGTCTGATATATCAGCCTCAAGAGTTTCTTGCCTCATCTGCAATAAGAAGAGTGTGGACATCACAGACAAAATTGAGCAGCTCCTCCTCATCGTCGGTGGTGTGTGAACTGCAGACCTTTCTGTAAGTGGGCCACCAGTTTGAGGGATGTACCCTCTGGTGTCTCTACCATAGCACCACTTCACCCCCTGAATATGTGTATCCACTTCTGCCCTTCTATCTGCTTAGCCAGCCAGGCCAGGAGTTTCCCCGCTTTATCACCAGATTCATATACCCACCCTAGTTTCAACCTGTTGCAATAGTTGTATGTAGACCTCTCTAGTCTTTTCAATTCTGATTGTTAAGTCGATAGGTTAGCAAGGAGACGAAATCCACCTCTCCTTTCACCAGTTTAGCTTCTACGCCCATGTATTCCCGCTCCCTTTTTTGTCCCACCTTGTGGGAGATCAATTTCCCCCGGATCACTGTCTTACAGGACTTCCATAAGCTCACTTCTGATTCCACAGACTCCTTGTTTTCCTCAAAACAGCTGGTGGTCTCAGCCGTCAGGTACTTTCTAGTGTCCTAATATGTGAGCTCACATGGGTCAACCCGCCTTCTAGCTCACCCCGGGCACCTAGCATATCGTGAGCATGGGGGAGTGCTGAAATGCCCCAAGGCAGGTATTAGGTATCTCCCCACCAGTCGATTTGATGGTACGAGTCCAAGCGGTAGTCCAGTCTGGAAAGTGACCTCATGGCACTTTCTGCATATGAAAATTGTTGCCACCTACAGTGCTGCACCCCCCCACCCATGATAGTCAGATAGATACAGCCCATGAATGTTGTCAGGCTTACATCAGGCATCTCTACTGTGTTATCCTATCTCGATCTTCCTGTGCTGTCATATTGAGGCCCCCCCAGGAGGGTAAGAGCATTCGGTATTGTCAACAGCCAATGCCCCATGTTAACCATCCCATCTATCTGCAGTCCCGGGGGGGAGGTACTACGATACAACCAACAAGAGCAGACTCTTCCAGGTACCGGAGGCAGCTGCCCCGCAACCATCCAGGGTTGCCCATTATTGTGAAATGTGGAAGGGGAGAAGATCCCAAACCGTCTGAGGCCCAATGAGAACCTCATGTGTGCCACCAGCTGATATTTCCCCCATTGAAGGATCGTCACCTATTGCCCACTCGATGGGTCTCCTACAGCAGGACTATGTCCAGGTCATGCTGGGATATACATTTTGTCACCACTCCTCTCTTTAGCCTGCTACCTAGACCCTTGACATTCCACAAGAGGACTCTGAGGTTTCCACCTCCCCCTTTACTGGGTCCTGGCCGATTATCCAGTGTGTTCTGCTTCTGCCCATTTAGCACCTGTTTGTTTCCAATAGCCTCTTCATTTCCATTGCCTGGTTTTACCAACTCCCCCCCAACAGTATCCACCAACAACATGTGCAGTAAGCCTGGAACTACTCACCTCCCTAATGCTCGAAGCACGTGTCATCCCCCCCCATTTTTACTCGCTGTCCTAGCTTGTCTATATGGATCAGTACTACGGTGATATAGGGGCGGTCCGTGAACCTGCAAAGACTCAATATTTCCTCAGACAATCAAGTCTACCATCATGGGAGTCACCACTGGTGGTCTCCCCTCTTCCTGCTGACCTCTCCGTCAGTGGTATCCCTGTCCCAGTCCAGTGCCACCCATTTGTTGCCTGTGGACTAGGCATGATGGTTTTAAATTTCAGGAACCACCCTTGCGCTTTCAGACTCACCCTGTGACTTAGTGGGGGTAGATCTAGGTCTATGTCGTCACCCCGGCCGCTGTCTCTTGGACCTCCAATTCTCAGCATGAATGCCTTCATGGTATCTCTGCATGGGATGTCCTTTTGCCACCAGCCATTTCCATACCGATGCCAAGGACTCGAAGAAGAGCGAGTCATCCGTATCTATTATATGCATCTTTGCTGGGAAAATAAGCACATACTAGAGGTTTAGTTGTCACAGCTGCCTCTTTACCTCCATGTACGACTCTATCAATTTCTGTACCTTTGTGGTGTAGTCTGGGTATATGCTGATGACGCCCCATCCAGCTACCAAGGTCCATGGGTCCATGCCACCTGTATATTATTATCTAGCTCGAAAATTTAGGAGCCTTGCCATCGTGGCTCTTGGAGATGCACCCAAGGACAGGGGGCTCCCTTGCACCCAAAGGGCCCTTTCCAGCATAAACAGTTTCACAGGTCACCCCTCCAGCACCACTGACTCCAGTAAGTCCTCCAAATACAGCTCAGGTGAGACACACTCTGGGACCCCCACAATCCAGATATTGTTGTGGCCGGAGCAGCACTCCGAGTCATCCAGCTTTGCTGCCATGGTCATGTTTTCTACCTCTAATTTATTGAGGTGGTCATGGGTCACAGCAACTGTATGCTTCAACTGTGTGAGGGACTGCTCCTTAGTCTGACCCTCTCCACATGTTTCCTGTGATCTGCCAGCAGCTACCCCACCTCTTGGGACTCTGATTCTATTTTGTGTTCCTATGTAGTCTTGGTATCCTGAATGGCAGCCAGGACTCTCGCAGTATGGTCTTCCAGACTCTGGTCAGCAGCCCCCATTGGGTGACTTCTCATCCTTCCCTGTAGGTGTGCAGGATTCCTCTGATGCGCTTGCTTCTCCCACTTGGGGTGGCCCATCACTGTTGCTGATCTCCCAGTGCTCTACTCTCCATCTGTTGAAATACCTCCGCTGGTGGCCCTCTACAGTTTATTCCATAACCTATGTGGAGATGGAGAGCCTCCCCTGCTGTGCAGGCTTCTCTTTCTGAACTGCACTAGGGCCGCATCGTCCATTGGTGACTGCGGGTCAGGGGCAGACTACAGCCAGCAAGTCACACCCCCCTCAGGAGCTCATGCCACCCCCTATTCCCCAGAGCAGAAGCCATTTCCTAAATCGCTACCCGTAAGGAAACACTGACAGAAGGCATACACCAACCCCTGGCAAAGTGCCCCAGCCGCCTTTGCAGGGCATGAGCAACCTGCCCTCGCCCAACGCTTACTGGGGGGTATCAAATGTGGGGCTCGGAGCCACCGTGCAGCTGTCACTTCCTGGTCTTTGTGGCAAGCTGGTACACCGCTGCCTCTGGCAGTCCTCAGCCACTGCAGTAAGCTCTAGCAGGTCCCTTCAAATGGCAGCCAGACGTTCCACTGCATTGGGGCCATCCTGGGGCTCCGCCTTCTTTCTACCACTGCAGTGCTATGCACAGAGACGGCAGACGAACGTTGCCCCAAATCTTTTTTTGCAGCAGTATAAGAAAAAAAAAATTATAATAACCCAGTAATTATCAGTTTATTTTTTCCTTTTTGGTGCACAGCAGATTTGTGAGGCAAGGTGGGTGGGACTGACAAAGCGGCCGAGAAGTAATTTGCCCCCACTCCCAAGTACGTAATGACTGTGAACATAACAGTCATGCTCACTTTCCATCTTCTCCACCCAGGCTGCATTATAGCCTGGGTGGAGAACATGCCCTGTCTGAACACAGAGCCATGGTGCTCAGACCAATCACAACGCTACATTGCAGCGTTGTGATTGGCTCATGGGAGCCTGGGTGCTTCCAGGCTACTTCCTGTTCCTGTCGGCGGGAGGAGGAGAGACGCGACAAGGAGGAGAGGTAAGGAGGACGCGGCAAGCAATGTTTTTTTATTTAACCCTCCCCCTCCCTTCCGCCGCCATTCCCCCCGATCGGTGCCGGCCTCTGCTGGCTATGGGCCCCGCATCTGGCCACTGTGCCTCAGGGCTGGCCACCATTTTGGCTCTGCAGCTAACTAGCCTTCCCTCTAACTCCCAGCCTGTAGATGCAGGTCCCAGGACTTGTGGCTGAGCTGGTTACATCAGGTGCCAGGCACCCCAGCTCAATGTCCGGGTCCTGTGGCGACCCTGGAAAGCAGGATAAGTGGCTCTGCGGCCGATGGGGCTTGAGCACTCGGTTAACCTGGCTGGCTCCATGCATGTCCAGGCCACCCGCTGATTTGTTTAATTTAATTTTTGTAGTGCGAGCATATGTCTTTCAACTTTAGGTGACCGCATGTTTTTTTCTACATTTGTTCTTTTGGTTTAACTACCTCATACTTGTTAAGTGGGTGTGCCTATTTTATTGCGGAGTAAGTCAGTGCATGCGAGAATTTTTTGTAACCTGTGCAAGTATCGTGGTCTCTCCTATTGTAAAGCGCTCTGATACCTACAAGTCTAGCCAGCGCTATATAAAACTCAAATAAATAAATAAATGAGTCAGTGGGAGGATGAGTGGATGTGTGACTGTAAAGATGAGTGACAGAGTACTTGTTTATTGACTTATTGAGCACCTAACCTCATAAGTGACTGGACAGTCACTTTTATTTACTATGCAGTCCAATCAGCATTGTCAAGGCTTGTTATTGTCATGTACCTCTGTTTGACTTTTCCAAGCCTTCCATGCAGTGAAATCCTATTTCTCATCATACAGCCTGTCAGGGAGGGAGCCACAGAAAGATGGATGACGCAGCAAGTAGTGGGAGCGTTGCCTGCACCTCAGGACACTGTGTAGCGTGCTGTCAGGCTTACTACTCCGATCCGCTTTGTCCATGTGAGCTTGACGTGCCCTGATGTGTACATTGGAGCCCTCCCCTTGTATCTGGTGAATTATTAAGGACTTCACACAGGAAGCGAGGGACTTTCAAACCCCCTCCCCATTGTCCCTCGTGTTCTACAACCTATTAATCCCCTCATCTTCTGCCACTGCTCGCGATGTGTGCCTGGGCTCTCGCTTGTGGCACTCCTGACATTCCCCATATCCACTGAGTAATCTACCGGCACCCACTGGTATTATCTCGCTAAACCTTAAATTGAAAATGCCACTCTTCCTTTCTGGAAAGCCGAGGGGAGAGCAGGCGGCGGCCTCCGACTCACTGAGTAATTTGCTCTCTTTCTAATTAAAACCAGTCACTCAGGGGTCCCCGCTGAGAGCGCCGAGCCATTAATGGAATGGGTGCTGAAATCTCGACACCGCCTGCACAGGTGTTTCGCTGATAGGGTGCAGGGCACGCGCACGGACCGTGCTTTGCAAGATGGGAAAACGTAATCTACCAGCAACCTCTGAAAAACGGCAAATCAATACCAGGGCGCCAGGGAAAGCCAATGTTTCAATAGCAAGCGTTACTTTTTTTTAGCTGGTTTTCTTCAACATTCAGCCACAGGGCCTCCTCGATCATTCAGGGCACGCGCTTCACATCTTTACAAATCCCAGTTAGCCTTGCTGCCAGTGTGGAACCCGAGGGCCAGAACACTGCACTGTAAATAGCCAGTTATCATGAGTCACGTAGTACGTATTATACTGAAGAGACAGACAAATGAGACGAGCAGCGCTGTTTCCAAATGTCAGAGGCAGCATTAACTTCACCATGTTTTTAAAGGTCATTTACTCGTCAACTTGATATTTATTCAGCACTCAACCCATAACCATTTCAGCGCTCCTTTTTGTATTAAGCTAAGCCAAGTGGATGGTATTGGTGGAAAGGCTGCAATTTCTATAACCTCATTATAGTCATATTATATATATTTTTAGCAAATATTACAGGAACATATTTGTTGGAGACTGTGGGCTTATTTATGAGAGGCTTGCACCGCCAGAGCAGCGCTTTTATTGAGCTACGCAAAGCCGCTTTGCATGGCCTCACAGATATGGAGTAAGAAAATGCAGTGCAAGGTGCTGCGTTGCCTTTCACAGCGCCAGGGAGGCGTTCCACGGGCTTTGCGGTGGGTGTTCCCACGCAACATCCATAGATTTTGATGCTGCCTCAGATTTACTTAACCCCTTCCCAGCACCACAAATTCTGCCGTGGTGTGGGGGGACTAGGGGGTGAGCGTGGCGCACCGGTACTTATGATGGCTCCACGCCATCATGAGTCACGGGCGGCGTGTGCTCATGGCGGCTTGGAGCTGTCATGACCCTGCCCACTCACTAATTCGCCCTCACAGGTGGGGTATTAGTGCCGTGTGGGCGGAGCTGCAGCGGCATCACACGTCACCCGTGACTCATGACAGCATGGAGCCGTCATGAGCCCCCAAAGGGTTAATCATGTAAACCTGGGGCAGTGGCAAAAAACCTTTCGGCTTATTTACAAGCCCCTTGCACCACCCGTACGTCACTTTTCCCATGTTAAAAATGATGCAAAAGTAGCTTGTAAATAAGCCCCGTTATACTTCCGCAGAGCAGGCGTAACGAAGATAAATATTTGTATTTCTCCTCGTTTTTCCCTCTTTCCATTGTGCTGAATTCTGCATATCATTAAGAACAGAAAGAGGACAACACCTCTGAGGATTATTTTGTAGAGGAAGGTGCCTGCACAAAACAATCCTTGCTGTAACAAAGGCATCCTTGCACCATGGTGAAAGGAGGCCTACGTCGGAGCCAGGCTGCCGAAATGGTGCCAGTGCAGGCAGAAAGGGCAGGAATGAACCGTATTGCTTATATACGGCGCATGCTTGCCCTTTCACTTTGGAGTAGGATGGTGCAGCAAGGTGCTTTGCTGCGCTGCCCCACGCCAAAATGCCATAAATGAGGCCCTGAATTTATTGTCTTTGATTTGTTGGAAGGTCCTGCCTTATTATGTCTTGTGACTCAATTTGACTCAGGATTAAATTGTATTACGAACAAGGGTTATGGTTTAATTTGTAAAACATTCTCACTGTCAAAATCCTCCCCCAGCCAAAGACGAGAGAGTCCGCTTTGAGAATCTTTTTTTCCCATGTCCAGATTCAACCAAAGATGTGGATCCGCTGAGAATCTCAGCTGTCCTAAAGTCTCTCTGGGGTATCCAGGACTTGAATACCTCAAGAAAGAAGGGTAAAACGGGGAAGGAAAAGACAAGACACGGAACGCTTAGTGTGTTGCGACATTGTCAAGAACCCCAGCTGGAGTGGCGCCTGCTAGCAGACAGTGTGCTAGTTGACCCTTAGGTGGTAGGTGAAGTGGCTTTTAGATAGGTAGGGTCATTGTTGAAAAGTCAATAGACATGAAATGCAAAGTAATATTTTGTGTAGTGAGGCATTACCCGCTACAAGGGTGAGTAACTTACCCCGTTACCCTGATCTCTGGTGGGGGTGTTGGGGGCAGTTGGTAATGTGACCAGAAGCCAACCAGGATACCAGCACTGACCTCCAGGAGGTGAAGTAGCAAGGACCTCATCGAACAACAGCAGGCAGATGGTAAACACATAACATTTAATCAAACAAACAAATACAAAAGTGCATAAATGCACAAGAGCAATATAAAACCTGAAAAGGGGATTGGAAAGAGGAAAACATAAAAGGTGGTGGGAAACGAGCTCTAGTGGATGAAGTTAGCATGAGGGGAGGGCCAATACAACCACAAATCCTTGCCAGACAGGGAGCCAAGTGTGCAGTGCGGTTAATATCTCCTCTTTCACTACTGCTCTGTAAGGGAAATCCTGAGCGAAGAAATTCCCACACATGCAGTAGTTACTGGTCTAATGTGTTCCAGAGGCAGTTACCTAGACTTCCATAGTTTCCAGTCTCTTCCTTGCCTGAATCAAATAATTCTATGATTTATGCGGGGGGAGGAGAGGAACGGGGGTGAATCAAAGATTGTGAGATTTCTTAGGACAGGTCTGGATGGATCATAATTTGAAGACATGACTCACTGACCCCTTCAATACTTGCTCTTGGACCGAAATCGTGACAGTACCCTGCACCAAAGAATACGTCTGGGAGAGTTTTTCATTTATTAGAGAAACATTTGTAGAGCTGATGGACTGGAAAGGGAGCAAGCACAAATGAATCTGGTTCTCAGGCTCTTTCAGAAATGTCATATCCATTTGAGGCAACTAGGTTTTGCGTATTCTAGAATCTGTGTTAGACTCTACTTCACACTCAGATGGGCTGTCAATCAAAGTATCAAGTTTGACCGGGGAAATATGTACAACAGGGTGCATTTGCCATTTAGTTGATAGTAATAATCTGACCATCAGTGGGGACAGGTGGCAGGCTAGAGAGGCGGTGGGGCAGTTGGGGGTTAGGGAGGAAGTGGGGACGACGGACAACTGAGGACGACAAAAATAATTAAATGAAAATAAGGACTTACCTGCCACATCTCTGTGTTTATGAGATCGAATAAAGACAATTTTGAATTAAATTTTAATTGATTTGCCCAGTATTACACTACTTAAACAATCTCGTTTCCCAGGCTCAAAATTCAGCAGATTTGCGACTGGACCAAGAGGGACTATGGTGGCAAGCAGTGGAGCACAAACTGATATTTTTCAAAGAGTTTGTGAGAGTCACCACAAGTACAAACAATAAAAAAGCATCACAGGATCAGTAGCAGATCACTAGAACAGCAGATTGACAACAGGCATCTAAGGATAACAATGGGACAGGACTCCCTACACGAGTTAACACATTTTTAAGGTTCACGAATAAATAACCCATCTTTGCATGAACAGTCAAAGTACTTTCATATTTTTTAGTAGGCTGGGGCCATAATCCAATGTTGGTACAAATTTCAAGGTACAAGTTTTCATAATGCAAACGTTAAGATAACTTGAAAGCTTCCATAATCTTCCTAATATGCAGTTTCATGAAACTCTCTAGTTTCCCAGGTAGTACAATGTATTGTTCTGTAATTGTATCTTAATAGGCAGCATTTTATGTTTTCTATGGGCACATGTAAAGATATTTTGTTAATTTTAAGAATCCCCAGCCAAAAGACTTTACTATTTTCTTTAATACCAAGTTTTGATAATTCACAAGTCAACATTTCTGTCAGTCTTCATTTTTTAAGTTTCTTAATATGTTAGCTATTACCTTTTGTTATTTTCCATGAAGCAGAATGCAAATTTCACAATTCAGCAATTAACAGAATGCATGCTATTTCGCTTTAGCTAGGTGGCTCACTGAACACTGCACTAGACCACACCCCAGATGTTAAATCAGTGAGTAGTAACGAAAAGAAACAGGAAAAATGAGTAATACACTTAGATGTCTTTGTACAATCAGTCCATATGTGTGGTACTCTCTTGGCTCTAGCATTGCATGTTCTTGTTCTTTACACTGAACCATAAAATGGGATTGCAGGGTCGTGTGTCCCACCTCACCTGTTGCAATGGTGACTGCAGATGAACGGGGGTGGCGGGGCAGGAGGTGATGGGTTGGGGGAAGGAATAAAAAAAAAGTAATTTACCTGGGTATGGTTGCCGCGCCGCTGCTTCTCCTTGTCCCTTCTGATTCTCGGTATGGAAGCGGGAAGGAGACAGGCTTCCCCAAAGCCTATCACGATTCTGCTGTCACCATGACAGCACTGTCGTGATTGGTCTGAGTGCTGTGGTTCGGCGCTCAGATGGAGGCTATGAGCCTGTGAATGTTCTCCACCCGGGCTGTGCATTACAGCCCGGTGGAGAACATGCAAAGTGCATATGACTGTTTGGCCGGCCCAAGACGGCCGGACAAACCGTCATGCTCACTTAAGTGCTCACAACTCCTTCCCCTGTTCTGCACAGCCTAGCCCGCCCCTAGAACTGAGCAACTGCGGAAAAAGAAAAATATAATAACAATGAATATTATCATTTTGTTTACCTTTTTTTAACTACTCGGAGGAAAATGGGGTGATGCTAGTGGGGTGACGCTCCTCTGCCTTAGCGAAGGAGCTGCCACTGACCTGATGGATCCTGCTACTGATGCCATCGGACAGCAGAAAGTTTGTAATTCCCTTTCAACAATCACAATGCGCCACCACAGGGCTTGCAGCTAAAATGTCTAAAGCCCAATGTCTTGGCAAAAATTTATTTCTGCCTTAACATGCCTCTCTGGAACAGTTATTAGAAAATCCAATGGAAGAATGGAATCTGTTAGGCCAAATATGCTTTCCTTCACAAACAAATATCTGCGCTGTGTAGCACTTGCAACTTAAAACGTAGTCACGGAATAATAATAAGCAGCATTTTACGGTGCCTAGAGTAATTTGTTGACCATGAGCAACATTTTGGACCACTGATGTACAGTATCCCACATGCCCCTGATTTTATTCAATAAGAGCGAGACTGAAGGATCTTAGTAGAAAATGCAGTGAGAGGCTGCTTGTGAGGATGAATGCCATATGTGTGTGGAAAGTTGGAGATCCCTAATGAGCAATGCAAAGAATGATTGTCCACAAATTCTGGAAGTGATATCCACCTAGAACACCCAGACTGATGATTCAGTAGAAGGTCTTAAGGTTCAGTTCAGTAGAGTAATTTACTGTCTCTCTCTGGGATAGCGGTTGGTGGAATTGAAATAGACAGTACCTAACCTTTCTGTTAGTTCAGTCAAGAAAGTGAAATTACTCTAACCTGATATCAAGTACTTACCCTACTTCTTCTACATGACTGAAGTTAGATGCATTGACTCAATGAGTTGCAGGTAGTCCAGAGAAGCTGTGCAGGAGGGAGAGAGGAGGAAGATGTCAAGGGAGCTGGAGCCATGGGCCCCACAGGTTCAGATGGACTTGTTGGAGACTGGAGTGTGGCTTGGTTCTAGCAGGATTCTTCAGTTAAGTGGGAAGGGTGAAGCTTGTTCCGTAGGAAGCAATGCCAAGCCACGATTCAGGGTTGGGTGGGTTTTATATACCCTCTCCAAGATTCAAAGGATGTAGCTGGATCATGTGTGGTACGTGGGGCACATGGCCCTCTGGAAGGTTCTCGAACCTCGGAGAAAACACGTGTTTGTACACTCTGTTTGACCTTGGGCAGGCGCAACTTGATGATTGGAACAAAAAAACAGGAAACAAAGGTATAGTTTTTCTCAAATGTGCATAATGGAAAACAATATCAAGTCGCCAGTAACAGCAGGAGCAAGGCTTGACATAGGCTCACAGGATTCTGGGACAAACTTGCAGGGATTAAATGGAAAGCCTCACCAAGGCGCTAGTAACAGGGGGTGCAGATAATCTTTTGTTTCTCGGGTTCTGGGGCACACTTGCAGGGATTCAAGCGCAAGAGAATCACAGGTTTTGGGGAACATTACTAATTACATCATTAATTCTTCTTTTAAACCATTTATTGGGTTTCGCACATTTTAGGATCATTTCACTTTGTTATTGATCATGGTTACAGGCATAATAATTAAAGACATATCAAAAGTACTGAATCATGGTTACAGGTGGGAGATGTAGAAATTGACAATGTGAAGGGGTCCAATGATGCTTTAAAGGAGCTAGTTCTTCCCAAAGAAGGGGGGATGTCCTCCTACATGTGTATCTGGTATTGGAAAATGGGACGAGGTAACAAACTGCAACTTGGGGATGAACCAGGGAGAGGTGACAGGGGGTGTAGGTGTAGGTGGGTGCATGTCGTTTTTAGCTATACTGTTGGGGTTGTGGGCGTAGGCAAGGAGTGGCCTGGGCATGCCCAGTAGGAGGCTGTCGGTGTTAAGTGTTCATGCATGTTGTGTAAGGGACTTTGGGAGGGAGGGGGCCTGCTTGAGTCTTCGGGTGAGGGCGTGCAACAAGGCATCCCGGGTGGAGTCAGTGTTGATTGGGGTGACTGGGCATTCTGTCATTTGTCGGAAGCTCTGAAGGAGAGCTGCCCATTCAGCGGAGATGCATTGTCAGCACACTACCTGTACCTCTTCGTGTCTGATCACATCCTCCACTGTACCCCACGTACAGACCGCTCCCATCCAGGTCAACAGAGGGGGCCCTGCAGGTGCTTGCTAATGCATTGTGATTCCCCGTTTCCCTAAAAGCAAGGCCAGGGATGCAAACCTCATCTGGACTTTGCAATGTTTCCGGTTTTGAAATATGCCTAGTGAGCAGACCTCCCAGGTGGTAATGTCGGAGAGCCCTGTGACCTCGCGCAATGTATTGTGAATGGCATCCCAATAAAGCTGTAAGGTGGTACAGTTCCAGAAAGCATACAGAAATGTTGCGCTAGGATCCTGACAGTGGGGAGAGGAAAACTGTCACTCTGGGTAGTATCCTGAATTCTCGCCAGTGTCAGGTATGTGGGGTGTAGGATAAAGAATTGTATGTTTTTAAACAAAGAGTTTTGGGACACTTTCTTCAGGAACTCTAGGATATACTCCCATTACTTATTGTGTAGTGACCTCTCAAACTCCTCCTCTCACTTATGCCTCAGTTGGGTGAGTGTTGCGGCTGTATGCTTGCAGATGGGGGACGCGCATAGAAATTTAAAACTGAACACTACAGGAGGTGTCTTTGTTGCCCCTTGAAGCCTGGAGGAATTTTGACTGACCTGGCTTTGGGATCGTGTTGGGGATTGTGGGTGAAATCTTTGTGTCACGTTCCAGCTGCCCCGTGGACCGCTCGCACCCCAGGACTTTCCATCTCACCGGGCAGCGCGGTCTCGCGAGAGGACAGAGACACGCCCCCTGCCCCCGGCCCTACAAAATCAGCCGCAGACCACCGCGGCGCAGGACGCGCATAGAAATTTAAAACTGAACACTACAGGAGGTGTCTTTATTGCCCCTTGAAGCCTGGAGGATATTTTGACTGACCTGGCTTTGAGATTGTGTTGGGGATTGCGGGTGAAATCTTTGTGTCTCGTTCCAGCTGCCCCGTGGACCGCGCGCTGCCCAGGACTTTCCATCTCACCGGGCAGCACGGTCTCGCGAGAGGCCAGAGACACGCCCCCTGAACCCGGCCCTACAAAATCAGCCGCAGACCACCGCGGCGCGGGACGCGCGCGGGGCAGGCCCGTTTTCGCCCGTCACAGCCCGGAGGAGGCTGGGCTGGGCCCACTCCCCTGGTTTTTGACTCACAAACACAGTATATTGTGAGTGTTCTCATTATATAGGTGCGCCTATTCAATACTGATATGGGTAAAAGGAAATTACCTAGTTCAAAGGGCACTAAGAGAACTATAGATACCCAGCAAACAATACTAGACTATCTAACAGGGGCTGTAGGTGCCTTAGATAAACAGATTTAATCTGTAGAGGAGGCAATCGGAGGGGCGTCATCTAGACATAGCCTAGAGTCCTCTACAACTGAGGTAACTCACTTGTCGACCTCAAGGGGGAAAAATCCACTCCCAATAAATGGCTGTATTCAACCTGACTCAGATGATCTACAACTGATCATCAATGACTCCCCCACACAACCTCCCCAAACAAAGCAGAAGAAACCAAGTGATAGTAGAACAATTGATCCCCAAAAAGAAGTCATCCCAATTACAGTACATTCCCCTCCAAAACCGAAAAAACAAACAAAATTTTCCATCCAAGGAAAAAAACGGGCAGATCGCCAAAAAAACCCGGCTAAGCAGAAGCAGAGGATAATACATCATGGCGAGTGTAGGTCTGATATCCAACTTTTGATTAGATTAGATATGTACATAAGACTGAGGCTGGACCAGCTAACATCAAGAATGGAAAACATAGAAAGTACTTTGAACATTGTACATAAAACATTGGGCCCAAATACAAATAATATTGAGAAGTCCAATAATTTGTCATCATACCCAGACATTAATGATCCTCTACTTAGAAAAGGAACTACTAAAACCATACCTCCTCATTCAGAGATTATCCCACAGACCAGTTTAGTAAATACAATTTTAGCAGGAAAAAAGATCCAATCTACCTCAGAAATAGTGAAAAGTAGTATTATTAGTAAAAAGACATCTACTGCCCAATTAGATCAGCGAACGCCCCACTCCCCACATATTATGTCTGACCCCAAACGATATAGTATTCCGAAGGCCTTAAAGGATGATATATCGCCACCTGGTACACATTTAGATCTGCCCCCACAGGCTATCCTGTGATGTATTCCTATAGGTACTGTATCGATTCCCCTATTCCTGACCCTGGTTTGGTTAATTATTAACTAGCAGCCATCCAACGGTGCAAAAACCGTTATCTGATTAAGCCACACCACGGCACAGAAGTGCGTTATCTGATTAGGTCATAACGCATGCCATCTAATTAGACAAGCGATATTCCTCCAGCCCCTGATAAGGCATACGGAGTTCTCAAAACAAATCAAGCCTACAGCGACCTGGGAAATTCCCATAGCCATTGTTTTGATTTCACCGAGAACTTCAGCAAAAGAATGTGCGAACGAGCCCGTTCATATGACATCCTTATTGACGTATATATGTCCATCCTTACGTCAATCTCGGCACCTTTCAGGTATAAATATTACCGACATTGCCTTAAGCAAACACATGCGGTGGTGACGGGATCGGAGCAGCGAGACGTGCTGAGGAGCCCAGCAGAGAGCGAAGCCCACAGACGCTGCCCCGCCTTCCTGACGCGCTGAGAACGAGACGCTGCCTTTCTCCTGCCGAGAAATCCAGCTCCGGCGCTTCCAAGCAGCCCTCGCAGGCAGCTGGAATATCAAGACCTGGGATAAGAGATACCAGCCCTCCATCATTCTAGATCTCAGGTACAGAACTGAATAACCCCTTGCAGAGAATTCTCGAATCAGTCCCTTGGCAAAACAAACTTAACTTAAACTGCTACTTATCTACTCCCGCCCACGTATTAGGCTTAGGTCAGGTACATTGGGGTAGGCGTGGTTAGAAGCACCAGTTGAGTACGATTAGTCAAATGTATATATGTATGTATCTATTTTATCCATTTTAAAGTATCATATGGCTCAGAAACCATATCAATGCTTTTACAGTATTATTTTATAATTCTGTCTCTACTGTATGCACTTTACTTAACTACAAGTATTGCAATAATAGCGATTCATTTCTCTTGTATGAGAAAAGAGACTGATCAATAAATAACATCTTTTATTGAACCACGCCCATCTCTTATTTCTCTACAAACTGGTGAAACTAAGAATGCACGTACTGACTGAGTAAAATAAGTTGTCTTTTGTTTTCACACGACTCTAGAGATACACTCTTGATTAGGGGAGAGCAAAGTTGTCATGTTCTATGGTTGTCAGAAACTAAATCCCTTCTTGTCTATCCAGGGAGGTTAAAATCCTCCTTGCCTATTCGAGAAAGTTTCTAGTGAACTCTGAGCTAGCTGGCAAACACAAAACTTTAAGTCTAATATCGTCGGTAGAAGACCTAGTTAACCTCTGCCCTAGGTCTATACTATTGAAGATATTATTCCAATGCGCAGAGCCTATTGGGATAATAGGAACTACACTACATGACGCCCAACGTTTGGATAGGCGATAAAACTAACGGGAGACATTAGAGTAACTCAGTCGTGCTTTTTCACACAGAACCCCTTTTTTCCCATAATACTCCAAAGACGTCTGGAGTGGGTGAAAGGTCATATCCGCCAAACCTCGCAGGAGGAGACTCCTATGTATGGTTCTTGGTTTATTCAACGTTGAAGGATACACTGTTCCAAAATATTGTGCATCTAATCTTTATATTCCGTGGAAACTTGATCTGCAAACAAACAGAATAACCTTCATGTCAGTAAAATGTCAGACACTGAAGAAGAAAGAGAGACAGCTAGACTAGCAGCTGAACTAATAGCAGCTGATAATACTCTGATACAAAATGACCCGGATATAATACTCATCCCGGTCAACATAAGAAAATCTATAACTTTAAACTTATAGAAAATGGACTGACACCAAAAGGTGGTACAGTCATATTCGTAATTGAGGCACACGAATATCGGCAGACAGAGGTATTCTATTCATGGATAAACTTTCCAGCAGCAAACGCTGTAACAAAGGACTTCCACTATTACAAAATAGAGGAACCTCCTAATGAGTACACTCCTTTCGAGGAGGTGGAAATACCACTCAAATTCCAAGAGCATCTGCTCTTGTTTAATGGCGCCCTAAAACATAATAATAACATCACCAGGCTCGGTCCACTAGGTAGACCAGGAGCAACGTGGCCGGTCCTAGCCGGATACACACCACATCCAGACATTGAAGAAATGCCTGCACCAGAACTTTTAGCACAGCTAAAACAATTAATAAAAATACATAGACAATTAGTCCAATATGTAATGCGGACTTCAACAATCCAACCAGCAATTAAAATTCCACAGCTGACCAGTCATCAGGGGAAAACAAATAAAATTACACCACAGAACATACAGTCCTGTCTAGGTAAGATACACGCAAAACGGGAACAAATTCCTTTCTGGCTAGCACAAAAAATAACTCAAATAGAGGCGGTGTTTCCAGATACCACCCCTGTTGAGAAACATAGGATTCTGACTATCTGTCTTCCAATGGGAATCGCACCACATGTGGAGGATTGTGACACTTGGGGAACAGTCTTTGCTTCCATTTACACAAAAACACATGGTGTACCATCCATGTCAGTAATACCAGATGTGCTAAAACAGATTCAAGATGAATACGGTCCAGAACCCGCTTTAACTCTCGGTATGAAACTACTGAAAGACTTCAAGCAGGTCTCTGCAATATTATTAGCCAACATAAAGGGAGAAGCAGCAAATGTGGCGATTCGCCAGAGGTTAAAAGAGACAAATATAGCAGACCAACCATCGGAAATTGCCAGAATCATAGAAAAATCCTATGAAGAACTAGGAAGAGATAGTTTGGGTGGAATACCAGTGAAACCCCAACTAGTTGAAAGTCCTGAAAAGGTATTTATAAAAAATAATTTAAACACTCAAAAAAAGAGCTGGGATGGAAATAAACAATCCAATCCTAAAGAAAAAAGATTCCAGTCCAGAGGAAGGTTTCCTTGGCGGAGAGAAAGATCTCCCGACCAAGGACGCAAGTCTCCCCAACGGGAGCCCTCTGTGAAAAAATACAACCTTAGAAATAGGGATAATATAAAGAAACCTGATAGATATCAAGATATTGATACACGTCCCTCTCAATCTTTTCAGACTTCCTCGCAGAAATCGGAAAGAAGAGGACGATCAGAACAAAGGGAAGAGCACGTCAAGTCCAAAGACAAACAACCTGCTCATCTGAATAAAAAATTACAATTTCCAAAAAAGAAGGTAGCCAGTATTAAAGTAATCAACAATGCCGAGAATACTGAGGACACAGCTGAAAAACGGAGAATGGGCTCAGACAATGCTAGACAGCGCAGCAGAAGTGAGCATAGCTCGCAAAGTCCTTATGAATCATCTGGAGACAGTGGACACGAATGAATACATTCAGGTGGAAACTGCAGATACCAGAGTTAGCAAACCTCATAAAATATATGAAATAACATTGCGTATAGAGGGGGATAAGACTAGAAAAATAAGGGGACTATTTTGGGATAATCTGTCCAAGGGCTATGACATCCTTCTAGCTGAACGAGACTGGCCTCCAGAGTTTGTCAGGGAGTGCCCACATGGCGAAGAAATAATTATGCCTGCCTTCTCAAACCATATTCCAATTCATAAAAAATATACACTTGCAAGAAAGTGGGCAGTAGCTCAAGCCCCTGCCTTATTTAAAAATCATGTGGGATGGGATGAGGACTCTCCTCCTCACAAAATCCAGTTAAAATCACAACCTACTGCACAGAGGCAGTACCCGATTAAGCAAGAAGCTAAAAAACAGGTAAAAGAGATCCTAGATCAACTTGAATACCAGGGGGTGATTGAAACCTGCACCTCACAAATGAACAACCCTTTGTTTCCTGTCTCCAAGCCAGACAATTCATATCGTCTTGTTTTGGACTACAGACACCTTAACTCATGTTGCAAAACATTTGCAGTACAAAACTCGCACAGTGCTGCACTAATGAATAACATAGTGCGCAAAAAATACAAAACAACCTTAGACATTTCTAATGGTTTCTTTTGTCAAAATATAGCACCAGAGAGCAGATATTTGACGGCGTTCTCAATAAATGGCACGCAAAAAAATTTCTGTCGTTTGCCCCAGGGGTTCAAGAACAGCCCAGGATTATTCTCAGCGAGAGTAACAGAATTACTACAAACATATGATGACGAGGCATTATCTTATGTCGACGACATCTATCTAACAGATGATGACTTGGATACTCACTTGAAAAGAGTGAACACCATAATACTTGGGTTCGCAGCAGAGGGTTACAAATTTAACTTTAAAAAGTCAAGAATTGCCCATCTAACAGTCCTGTTTTTAGGATATGAACTATCAAGTGAAGGCAAAAGCCTGGCTGACAATTTCCTAGAGAAATGTGCTGTAATCCAAGCACCTAGAACACTAAAAAACTTACAATCAATTCTAGGCTTCCTAAATTTCGGAAGAACTTACATTATAAATTATGCAGAGAGAATTAAACCTCTCTATGATCTAATAAAACCAGATTTTAAAAGAATCAATTGGACTCAAAAACACACAGAAATTTTGAGATCTTTACAAACGGATATGTTAGTTAAAACAAAATTACAAACACGTGACAACACACGCAACCTTGTGATTCGAGTCATCCCAGGAAGATGCGGATTCACATACCTGACCTCTAATGAGGCAGAGAAGGTACCAATAGCATACAAATCACATTTGTACACAGAAGCTGAAAAAAGGTTCAGCATTAAGGAAAACATTGTTCATGCGGTTCAAACAGCTGTAGAAAAAGAAAAATACCAAGTAGACGGTAGACAGGTTACAGTCAGAACAGCAGAATCAGCTTTTGAGGCATTAACAACACCATGTAATTTACCGACAACTGCACTAAATCCAGAATGGATACAATGGGTAAATTCTGTTGCTACAGACAAAGTAAAATATTATTTTGACCCGGAAATGAAAGAATGAAAATATCTAGAATATGAGAAAGAATACCCTCTGCCAATCGACATTCTGCCTTTACGACAGTACGCCTGTGTAATACATACAGACGGGCATGCTCAACCCTCAGTTTGGGGAGAGCTGGCTTACAAGGCCACATGCGAAATTGTAAAAGAAGTGTGGCGCGGAGGTAAATTAAGACCTCTACTTACAAAAACACACTCAGTGGAAAATAATTCAGAACAACAAACTGAAATAATAGCGTTAAAAATGGCGCTAGATAATGCCGATCGCAAATTCCCAACACTTATTGTGTGTGATACGTATTACTGCGTCAAATCATACAATAACGATTTACAGAAATGGATTCAAAACGGTTATAAAGATGACACAGGTGCAACAATAAAGCAAAAAGTGCTTTGGGAACAAGTAGTTCTTTTACAGAAAGAACTACCAAAAACTCACGTGATACATTCACTGAGTCATCAGCGTGATGGCGTTCACGTTGCAGGGAATTCATTGGCTGAGACAGCCACAGCGGTAGCAACTAAAACCGGCTTCCGTAGCTACAAAAAAGCGTACAGTAAAACACATTGACGGTGAAACTGTGCTGGCGGTGAAAACGTCATCAAAAGGCGACTGCTCGGCGCTACCGATCAATTATCCACTCAATTATACATACATAATCGATGCAAACTCAGTCCCTTTTGCTCGAATCCCTGGAGTGGGGGATAGAGTGATTCCAAACACGGACAGGAGAGGCTTGTTAATAGTAGACGCACATATGGGTGAGGGTCTCAGACACCTTAAACAAAAAGATTCTCTGGAAGAATTACAATCAGTGTACTGGTGGCCAGGCATGAGCCTGCATCATCACATTTTTGTAAAAAACTGCCCAGACTGCAATAGAGATCGCAGTGGCGAGCGGGGAGGACTATTGCCATGGCATTTCACTCCAGGTAAACAACAACAATAAGAAAGCCCCCATCATGAAAAAAAAGCGTTATATTAACATAAAAAGACTAATTTTCACTTATAATGTAGACCCCAGCGCTCGGCTGACGTCTGGACTGTTATAAAAGGATTTGCGAGTCTATAATGGCATATACGCTAGGAGCATGCTACGTTTTGACTAATGTATTCCTTTTAGCCTTCAAGCTTATGGGGAAGCATGGCCAAATGAGCATAGCATAGCGGGACTCTTCTCACTTCCTTCCTGAGGGATACGGGATGGTGTAAAGAAAAAACCAAGACATAAAGCAATCTATAACGGAAAAGGTATTAGGTTCGGGTGCTGGGTGGGTCAAACATCTAATAAGTGTCCAACGTAGTCTAAATAACCTGCCAAGGAATTCTCTGAAAGGGTTCAGTCCGTACGAACTATTGTTCGGGACTAGAATGATGATCCAAGATCTTGATAGTCAGACTTCAGTGGTTAAAGACAAAAGCTTTGATATCAAAGATCGTTTGGCTATTTTACAGGACTTAAATGAAACAAGAAAAGACCTGAGCAACATAAAACTGAAACAACAGCCAACAACCACTGAAGAGAAACCACCTGTCCCAGCAAGGCCTGTCTGGATTCCAAAAGTCGGGGATCTAGTCAGAGAAAAGATCGCGGTAAAGAAGGAATTTGGGCCTTCTTACAGAAAAGCAGTTCCTGTCTTGTCTATCAACGGGACAAGATCAGTAGTACTACCTCCCCTTGCTGGTAAAAAGGATAACCGAGTCATATCCATCGACCTGGTAAAACCACAATCATGTGGCCGATAACAAACAGTAGGCCAAGTGGACTCCCGAGAAATAGCAGAACACCAATGTTTGCTACAAATACAGAGGCTCAAACTGGAAGACTGATCACATTTGGAAAATCTACAGTGAATCAACAAGGACTATGCAACAAAGCAATGGAACTTGAACCTCTTAAAACCCAAATTAAAACTTTTCATCAAGAAACAACAACCTATGATGATGTAACTGCAGACTTTGCTAATAAAACAAAGCAAAATCCAAAAGCAATTGGAACAATTCACAGAACAGCATCCGGCTACTTCATCAACTTCGATGATTCATCTGAAGCCCTGAGTGAAGCAAAGAAACAGCCATCAACAAAAACTTTTAAAGACAAAGCTACGGAACTTTTTCAACAGCTGAAAGAAACCTATCTGATCTCTCCATGGATTGAATTTTGGGTGGCCTTCGGTGCATTTATCCTCATTCTTTGGCTCATCTTAGTACTATGTTTGGGACATTTCATTGAAGGGAAATATGCTAAAATGGACACAGCAAGCCAGAAAATCAAATTGGTCTTAAACCACACACATCTTCACACATCGAGAAAAGAGAACTTTCTTCAGTAAACTTCACAGCCAATCCTATACCAGGCGGTGTAGCATGGGACAAAACTGATTATGAAATCTATGGTCCGGTTGAAATCCTGAAGTATCCACACCAATTCAAGATCTCATTGAGTGACTTTGTAAAACCAAGCTCATTTGCGGATGATTGGGACTTTGAAAGTATTAATGATATGATGTCTGATCTTGTGATGTCTGCTAAATTTACAGAACATGATTATTTGCAGGGTTAGTCTAATTATGATCAGATGTTCTGCTACAACCATTATGGTAACCATTATCTACATAAATCTGCTCAACCTAGAAATGTTTTAAATTATAACCAATGGGAACATTGTGCTACTCCTCCAAAAGATAGCTCGAAAACATTTTATGATAAATATTCATACTTTTCAGGGTTTAACACAAGTAATGCAGAAACATTTTATTTCAAATTGTCAAATAAGACAGGTATGAAGACCATGCTTACAAACACAAAATTGATATATTCCGATTCATTCTTTGAACAAATGAATACATTTGGGTTTGATTTCTGGAACAATAATATTGAAACAAAAACTGTTTGGGGTACAAGAGATTGGCAAGTACAAGGTATAGAATCATTGTTTAGAGCCTGAATGATCCCAGAATAAATTATATTTTTGAACGACACTATTCAACAAACTACCTGTCTTGGCTTAGCCAAAATCAAAGATTTGAACAAACCGTCTATTCCAAAGCCAACAGTGAACAGTAATAGCTCTATAGATGTTGAGATAGACGTAAACCATATATTAAACCAAAACAGAACATATCCTGAATGGAAAAAATGGTTGATCTGGCCTACAGATACAAATAACTGATTGATTGAAAAAGCTTTATTCGAGTTATACACTCATAAAAGCACACACATATAAATTACATACATTTCTTAAAACATCAACATTCTATAACAATTATTTTATAATTAAAAATACATAATAGACAAACATAAAAATCATTTATCATTGGGAATTAAAAATAAGCTTTTTCAAAATGTGCGGTAACTAAATGCAAATGTAGAAACCTCCGCGTTACGTACCATTCCCAAATTTGCACAATAGAAATTAATGCCATGCATGTTACTCGCATTTAAAGGTTAAAATTCATATGAATCTCCCAGTTGCTATCTGTAAGGGCATATCGTACGTAAGATATTAGAAATACATAAGGTTCAAAGCACATTAGTAGATAGAGCCCTCCTCCTTAAGGACCACGCCCAACCCAAATATTTGGCAGTTCCAATTACAATTTGCATTTCAGTGGAGGAACAAATTATTCTTAGCCCCTCGACACCAGTTAAAACACCAAGATTCCTACAAACTGGAGCCAACCAAAATTTCCTTGGATTTGCATAAGCCACACATGCAAAAAGAAAATGTGCAAGATTTTCATTGGGGGCCCCACAAGACGGACAACACGCACTATCTCCAGTTTTCCACCTGGACGTCATACAAATAACTGTCAAGACAGATTCCTGAACAAAGTACAGGGGTTCACATTGACTAGGCCAGACCCTAGATATTCCCAAAGACAACATCCAGGGATAGTAACCACCTACAGCGTGGGCAAGCTCTGCCTTCAATGGCTACAAACGTCCACACTGGCTGAAATTAAGCAACACCTAACTTTACTTACAGAAGGTGCTGACTTGCGTGATTTCATATTGGGACCACGCAAACAGCGTCAAAAACGTTTCATAGCGGCCTCTATATATGCAGCTTATAACGAAGTCTGGAAAGTAACTCAAACTGAGACAGCAGAAAAAATACGGGAAATTGACCGTATTAATTTGGAAAAATCACTTTCTGTGGTGGACAATGGGTTAATGACTCTGTCCTCCAGAATATATTCTCTGGACAGCATTGTGTCTTCAGCAATTGATATAATATCGCAAGACTTACTGATGTTACAACACGGTCAGTCCCAATTGCGTTCTATTGTACAGCTTGGCTGGACGTTACAAAATTTGCGTTCTGGCTATGTGCCTTGGCGTTTAATCAACACAACGTCATTATTTAATATCTTTAACCTCACTGATAAACAAATCAGTTTGTAGAAAAGTCAGCCCATATCGCACCCGATGCCCAGGCTGCTGGTGCAGGGCGACTCTTCGTTTCCATCTTGAATAATTACCAAATAAAGAGACGGGCGCTGGAGGCAGGAAAACAAGAACAGAGTTTATTACTCCAGAGGAGAGCATGTCATTTGGGACGCTCGCATAGTGTCTTCTGGAGGTGCTCTAACAAGTTTCTCTGAGGCTTCGTCTTTTATACACAGGTTTATGACACACACACATCCTCCATTACAATCAGGACATTGTAAAGTACAAAGATATTCCAACACGTGGCTACAGTAGGGGCCCTTATCCTCCATACAATAGGAGGGGGCTGTCATGCAGCTGAGTGTGCTGTTGATTCCGTTGGAATGTGTGCTCCTGATCGAATCTCAGGGGGTGGGGTGGTCATGATCAATAGTGGCTCCTTTCAAGAGAGGCGAGTGCATACAGTAGTGGGCAATAAACTGTATCCTCAGGCTAAGGGATGACCAGCGGTCCATGTAGACAATTAGGTTCAGAGGAAGAGGTCATCAAAGGAGAGGTATTCATGGAGGGACAGGAGGGGTTTGGTCAGGCGCGGGGTACGATTCTCAGAGACAGAGTCATGCGGGAGGGGAGGGCTCATGACTTGTGCATGTGATAGCGGGGGCAGTCAGGGTGCATGGGGGAAGCTTGCAGGGTCAAGGAAGGGGCGCTGGTGATCGATCGCAAACTGGGAGACCATGATACCTAAAATGGCTGTCGTGTACGTGTGTACATGGGTCTATGCTAGCGGGATAACACAGTCAGGGTTTTAGCGATATCCGTTCTGCTTACAACAAGGGGTACAGTGAACACAAATGAACGCCGCTTATGTGTATATACAATGCCAATTTCAACAGTCGCCGCTTTTAAACATAGCTAGTACATTTGTGTTTACCCCAACTGATGGAGTGTACATATAGTCATGTGGGGCCAATGAAATAACGTTCGTCGAATGCTAGCAAATTGCGTGTAGCCATATGCAGTCGATACAATTGGCGGAATACGGTACATGTGAATTTACATTCGCTGCGTTATTCATAGATCGGCATAACACGTAGTCGAGGGCAATCAGGAAAAACGTTCCGACATATTGTAGACTCAGGTTCTGACTTTCTTTTCAATGACATCAACATATAGTAAAAAGTGCTATATGAGACCTTTGGACTTAAGTGACCAAAACATTTTTGAAAGCAACAAGAATTGAGGGAGAAAGTTCAGGAAGGGGTCTTAGTGAAAATGTCTTTTTCAACGACGAGCCACCACTGGTAGACTCTGTTAGTCCGTTTTTCTTTTCGTTGGCGCTTTTGAGCACCGGCGTGGAGCTATAAGTCCAGCTCGGAATCATCCTTACGCGTTGCAGGGCGCGATCAGTCCTCTGCTGTTAGATCACAGTCCTGTTTCCTAACTCATTTTCTTAGGGGTGCCTCATGCTGGGCACCTGCGTGTCTTTCTTTTTCCGTGGCAAAATCCCAGTCCATAGTCAAAGTTTATATAAAAGAGTTTGTTGAATAATCGAGGGAAGAGAGGGCGGAGTGGGGCCAGATCTTTGAACATACCAAGGGACCAAGGGAGCAAAGGACGACGAGCAGGCGAGCCCAACAGTCGGACTCAAAAGGGGACGGGGGACTTCAGGCACGAGTGGGTCAGCGAGTCGAGGGCTTCAAGGCAGCCCTTCATTCCTCCATCTGCTGAGTTTGAACGTTATGCCTCGTCCCTCGTCTCATTGCTCTGCGGCTCCACCTTTGGTTGTGGTCACACGTGTTCCATGATCTGAGGCCAGGCTGTGCGTCACGTCCAGCTCCTCTCCTCCGGTAATTGGATCTTTGAATGGGTAGAAAACAAGTTTTAGAAAAACTGGCAGGAGAAGACATTTGTACATCTCAATTCCGTCCCCAATCCTATGTAGGTGGGGAATAAGTTCATCGGTCGCAGTCAGAAGTCGTCATTTATGGAGTCTGTAGGAGTGCATTGCTTATGGAATTCATACATTTGTTCGGTGCTCATTCGTGACGTACGTGGAGAGAAATTGGACCTTTATACACAGTGTATTATATCAATCTCAAAATCGAGTCCTTATGTAGAGACTCGCCCTTCCCTTTAACCCAAGTATCGACACTCTTACATTTCCCTTCGGGGTCGGCTAACCCTTGTAAGTGGGGCGTTATCGTCATGAAGAAGGGGGAGGGGGTGGACGTAAAACATGCTCTTCTTGGGGACTGAACGTTAATCAAAGTCATCAATTTCGCTTTCGAGGGTAGATGACATGAAGCTGGGGTTAATCGGGGGAAAGGGGACGTTTTGGACAGGGAGCCGGGGTCGATCGGGAGAGGTGGGGTATTCTGGACATCCACATTTAAGTGCAGGGGGGTGGGACAATCGGGGCATTGGGGATCGTATTCCTACCGAGCTTGAGAAACAGAAGGCCATTGACGTTATAGTTCCCTTAGAAAAAACCAGATTAGGGGACATCCGTCGTCATACCTGTCCTTTCCTTTATTACCAACTCGGGTTTTATCGTTTTGCAGAAAGGAGAGGTAGTAATATGGCAAGTCACAATTGTTTTGGTTTTGGTCAATTTTGCTGAACACCTTTGCGTTCGAGGAAAATCCAATAATGTTTTTGTGCCGGAGAGGCACAACGTCATTATACACGAAAAGAGGAAACGGGGCTTTTGGAAAGAGAAAGAGAGAGAGAGAGAGAGAGAGAGAGAGAGAGAGAGAGAGAGAGAGAGAGAGAGAGAGAGAGAGAGAGAGAGAGAGAGAGAGAGAGAGAGAGAGAGAGAGAGACCGCACCCTAAATGGTCCATTCGGTACACGTATGACATGGGGAGAGGAAGAGAGAGGGTGAGAGAGAGAGAGAGAGACGTGTATAATAATGGACCGTTCAGTGCGCGCACAACACAGAACAACAGGGGTTAAGTAACACGGAAACACAGGCAGAGGGATGACGTAGATTCATGCATCACGTACACACAAACTCAGACGGGGGAGACAATACATGTATTATATACAAAAATCCAAGACAAAACATAAAACAGTTATTGGCCTAAATTATCCCTTTCTGCATGCTGCGCGTTTTTAGCATCCTAAGCTCTTTTTACCTTTTTCTTCTCTTTTAACCGTCGGTTGCCCTTACTGGTGGCTTTGATTGTACACACTTACGCCTTGGGCAATTGGTCATGAACTAACCTGGTCGGGCTACTGCTCACGGTGGTTTATTCGAGTCATTTTTAGCAAATGCGTTTCCAGGCTGGGACAACAGTTGGTGTCAATTGGAGAACAATGGGGCAGCTTGAAGCTACATGTCTAGGAGGGTGCGAAGAAGGATGCAGTAGATTTTAAATGTACCTCACCTCAAAATATTCCTTAACCTTCCCCATTCAATTAATTGTGGGGTGCTTATTTATTAGCGCACGTCATTTTAGTTGCACTATTCGTGGTGCCAAGCGAAGTTATATTTTGTGGTTTTCCCTTCAGGCTGCCCTCCCAGGCGCTAAGTTCAGGGAGAGAAAAATAGTCATGGTTTGCTAGTTGCGGTTAGGTACCATAATCAAACCCTTTTTCCCGTCTCTTCGTCCGTTAGATCACCGTTTTCATACACTGGGCGATATTCCGATGCGACCTGCAGAGAGAGGGAAAAAGAAGGGGCAGGGGCTACATTGATAGACGCATTTAGCGTGCATAAACCCAGAAAGGCTTTTACTTACTGCATACTCGGCCTATCTCCACGGGATGCAGTCCCTGCCAACTGGGCGTTCAAGCCCGGGTGGACCGTTAGTGTGACTCTTTTTATACAGGTAGCACATAAAGTATAGGCTAAACACCAGGATCTTTAGTGGTTGTTTTTTGGCTGTACAAAAAGAAAAAACGCACACAACGAAAACTTGGACCCTTCATTTTTGCAATATTTCTACGTACTATACTTTTTAATCCTTTAAACAGCGGTCATTTATTCAAAAATTTCCAATTCACACGTGACAACTATGTTTGCTTTTTCCAAAAATCTTTAATAAGAATGTCGGTGCATAAATATGGGCCTACAACCCCGTGGGCCGGCCACGGAGCAGGCTGGAACTGTAGATGCGGGGATACTTTATTAGTACAAACTTTTAGTGGAGTCAGTGGTCGTTTATTTTATAATAAAAGTGCGAAAAGCGCAATAAAATCATGTCGAGACTTCAGTGTGAGCGAGTGTCATAAGTGTTGGGCTTCCAACTTTCGATAATCATGATGTGCAAAACTTAAACAACAATTCATTGTCCGAATGTTCAATCAATACCCATCTGATGTCAATTTACCGTCTGAACACATAATCAGTACCCATCCAATATCAATTCATTGTCCGAACCTATAACCAGTACCCATCCCATATCAATTCATTTCCCGAACTGACAGTACACATCCTGAATCCATTAATTCTCCGAACATGTAATCAGTACACATCCTATATCAATTCATGTGGTTAAGAAAAACCCTTCATACATATCTCATGACACCAGGGCTGAACAATCGGGGTACAACAAGGAGTTGAAAGTTTCATTTGCATCGGCGCCATTTTGGGTGCAGTCAGGCAGAACCAGGCATAGTCTAAATGTCTACTAACTCGTGGTTGGCCCAGAGTTTCTTTTGGCAGTCCAAAAGTTCCGTTAAAGGGTAAAAGAAGGGATCGGTGGTTTGAACCATCAGTCAAAAAGGGGAGGGGGTGCAACAATTTTCCTACCGGGTCATACTGTGCTTTCACCGGAACTGATCCGAACTGTGGTCTGCAGGATTCTAGTCATTCAAACTGCTGCTGGCGACAGCATGGAAGCGTCGACGTCCTGCGGCTACATTTCCATTGTTACGCGGGCAATCATGGCAGTCATTCCCCATCGGGGGTATCTGCGGGGGTCGGGGACTCCCGCGGCTCCTCTAGAATCTTCAAGGTTGTGGAGAACTATGGTGGTGGAGTCGACAAGTGACCGGGCCATTCCTTCATGCTGGGCCCGCTCTTGCCAGGTCGATCGCCATTTTGAAAGTTCGGCAGCTACCGGCGATCGCGGGGTCAAATGAGCGGACGGGCTCCACCCTGCCGGGCGAGGCGTTGCAGCATCGCCACAGTGGAAGAACCCTTTTCCGGGCGCCTGGAGCGCCGAGGGTGCAGCTGGGAAGCCTCCACCTGGGGAGGCGGGAGAGGCTTGTACGCACCGCCTCTCCCTCCCAGTGCACCCCACGGCGTGTCGCTTGACATTTGTTATGGCCGGACCAGGCGATGAGGACGAGGGGGGGGGGTCGGAGGCATGTGCAAGACATCCCCCCCCCCCCAGTGTTGTTGCGGCCATTACGGAAGAGAAGAGAAATGTCCCATCCGTCTTTGGGCCGGGCCTCTGGTTAATGGCGGCCAGACGCTCCTTGCCATGACTGGGAGAGAGAGAGGGACAACCTGCAACTCTCCAGTGTTACCGCCACCGCGGCCGGATCCCGTCGGCCTCGGCCTCTGGTTGATGGTGGCCGGACAGGGAGAGGGAGGGGAGGGTCGAGGACACGGACATTCCCTCCCCTGCAACTCTCCAGGGTGGTCGTAGCAATCCCCCTGGCCGGGTCCCGTTGGCCTCGGCCTCTCCTCCGGCTACACCCTACGTGATGATCTCCTGTCGACGGTTGGCAGCAGGACCCGCCCTATATGTGTTGTTTCCGGCTGGGCGTAGCCGCAACCCTGTTGCACTTTGGAAGTTTCCAGAATGGGGCGGATGTCTGCTGACTTGTATCTTTCCCAGTTTTGCCGTTATTTGGGCGTGGCAGGCGGTGGGACAGACATGTTTGGGGCAGTGAGGGGCAGTGAAGCCTCGTTGCCTTGTGACCGTTGCAATGTCACGCTTGGTTTCTCTTACTGTTTTCAGGTTTCTTATTACGGGCTTATTTCTAACGTTTCTTGTTTCTAGGACAATAATAGATTTTATCATTAAGTATTGTTATCGTTTCCTTGTTCGTTATTTAATAAAAAGTTCATCAGTGGCATACTGGTTTCGTTCTCCTATTCCTTTCTTTCCAGGTTGTTTCATGCTAAAGTTTCTGTTAACAGGATACAGTGATCACTTTGTTATTATTGTATATGTCCTTTTCACTAGGGGTGCTCTCTGGTCGGGCCAGATGACCTTCCTCTAGTAAATGGTCCGGGTGAGACTGGCGTATCAATCAGTGGGGGGTAGATAGGCATGACAGATTACAACAGGGGACAAAGGTCCGCATTACCTACCCTTCACTATTTGCAAAGACTAGACAGAGCATGGCGACTCTGTGCTTGTTTGCAAATAGAGAACACCTCCAAAAAGAACCAATTCCAAACAGTCAATGTTCGGACAATCAATCAATCAATGAGGAATGAAATAGGTACGACGTGTTAAAGGTTTGCGTTACCTACCCTTCACTATCGGCAAAGGGAGAGAGAATATTCCTATTCTTCCCCGTTTGCAGGCAGAGAAGATCCTTAAAAGAACCAACTTCGAACAATTCAATGCTCGATTCAATCAATCAATCAATGGGGAGAAAAATAGGTATGACGGATTACAATGGGGACAAAAGTCTGCATTACCTATCCTTCACTATCTGCAAAGACTAAACAGAGTATGGCGACTCTGTGCTTGTTTGCAAATAGAGAATCTCTCAGAAGCAATCAATAAGTAATACTAGTATTTTCAAACAATCAATCAATCAATTTCGCACTTTGTCGTGTGTCACGACCTTACCCGGACCGGACCATGTGGACAGTTCTTCGCCTTCCTTTTTTCCAGCGCCCGATCGTTCTCTTTTCTCCATGTTTTTACCGCAGCAGTCCTGTGGGATTCCAGTCAGGACAATAGGTCACTTGAGAGAGGTCCGTTCGGAATCGGTGAAGTTCATTCAATCGGCAGCCGGACGAGGGCCCTCTCAAGGCAGGTATACTCCAATCATTTAGATGTTAACCCCATCGTCTGGACCTCTCTTACCGGACCTTATGTCGCTGATGGGCCCCGCGTTGGGCGCCAATTGTAGAAAAGTCAGCCCATATCGCACCCGATGCCCAGGCTGCTGGTGCAGGGCGACTCTTCGTTTCCATCTTGAATAATTACCAAATAAAGAGACGGGCGCTGGAGGCAGGAAAACAAGAACAGAGTTTATTACTCCAGAGGAGAGCATGTCATTTGGGACGCTCGCATAGTGTCTTCGGGAGGTGCTCTAACAAGTTTCTCTGAGGCTTCGTCTTTTATACACAGGTTTATGACACACACACATCCTCCATTACAATCAGGACATTGTAAAGTACAAAGATATTCCAACACGTGGCTACAGTAGGGGCCCTTATCCTCCATACAATAGGAGGGGGCTGTCATGCAGCTGAGTGTGCTGTTGATTCCGTTGGAATGTGTGCTCCTGATCGAATCTCAGGGGGTGGGGTGGTCATGATCAATAGTGGCTCCTTTCAAGAGAGGCGAGTGCATACAGTAGTGGGCAATAAACTGTATCCTCAGGCTAAGGGATGACCAGCGGTCCATGTAGACAATTAGGTTCAGAGGAAGAGGTCATCAAAGGAGAGGTATTCATGGAGGGACAGGAGGGGTTTGGTCAGGCGCGGGGTACGATTCTCAGAGACAGAGTCATGCGGGAGGGGAGGGCTCATGACTTGTGCATGTGATAGCGGGGGCAGTCAGGGTGCATGGGGGAAGCTTGCAGGGTCAAGGAAGGGGCGCTGGTGATCGATCGCAAACTGGGAGACCATGATACCTAAAATGGCTGTCGTGTACGTGTGTACATGGGTCTATGCTAGCGGGATAACACAGTCAGGGTTTTAGCGATATCCGTTCTGCTTACAACAAGGGGTACAGTGAACACAAATGAACGCCGCTTATGTGTATATACAATGCCAATTTCAACAAGTTTGGCACAGAAGGGTGCTGACTATACAATTCTGAGCATTGAAAAACTTGAGAGATTACCATTGACAATGTCAGAACGACCTGTCATTGAATGGATAATACATGGAATAATAAATATTCCGATAACTACTTTCCAGTTTCAATTCTGCCAAAAATATATACAGGCAGGCCAGTATGAAAGGTTGGGTAAAGGATACATTAAGTCAATATGGAACTTGCCCTATACACACGAATGTGTCAGCAATAAAGGCCAGAAAGTGTTTCTCAGTGGCGATAATTGTGCAAGATCACTGAGCGGTACACTTCTGTGTCAGGGTATTAGTTTGCACGGAGCCTGTGAAGGGACTTCAAATAACCTTTCATGTTACCAGCTAGGCACACCTGCAACACGAATAGAACCATTCTTTAGGAGACTCTCGAACGGGAGTTACATTCTAATAGTAGATCGCAGATGTTGTAGTTTGCTGCCCGGAAAACCTTATCTCATAACTGTGACTAGGAAGGTCATGTGCTGTGAACATGTATTGTTCCCCAGCGATTCTCCAGACAGGGAGGCAAGGTTATGGCCTGATTTGAAAATTGCTTCTATTCGAATAGATACTTTAAGCAGAATGAAGACTGTGCTCCTACAGACGCCGACCAGGCTCACGTCATCAAAAGAAACGTATGATCTCCAAGTTGCAAGGACAACAGAAGAGATTCATTCATTATTATCAACTAATTCCCCCATACATTTCCCAGAAATACTGAACGAAATCTTAAATATTTCTGATACCACTGGTATCTCCAGTGTATTTAAAGCAGTGTTTTCGGGTGCTTTAACTCCATTCAAAGCCATCCTGGGTATTTTTCCAGACTTTTTCCATTCCATTTTTGGCGGACTTCCTCTCCTTTTAGGACTAGTAGCGGGTATTCTATTTTTGATCCTGTTATTTCGCTATGGCAAACCATGTCACAGACAAAACACCTGCGACAAGGGAAGAAATGATCCTAGCCATTGGCTACCGGGACCGGGTAACTAAAATCCTTGGACTATCCCGGCTTAGAGACCTGAACATGACTTGGTTTCTTTCATTTAGACCAATGTGGCAAAGTTGTGTTATGCCTGTATTAAGGTGCTTGCTATGCGGCGAAGAATGCGTGTTGGACACCTGTCTGGCACTACAATCGGATGTGCCAATGGACGCAGATACCTTGTTGGGTCCGGTAACGGCTCATGCATTGTGCTGTCCCCAGCGGCTACCAATCCTGATGACGGCATTCGTGGAGTCTTCACCACTACGATTGAGGGGTAGTGAAGTACAAGATGAAAGCAGCATCGATCAGGTACGACCTTCAGTCAGCTATGCTGATCCAAACATCAATGGAAGCAATCATGCTCAGGCTCATGAATGCATGGTAACAACCTTTTCCGAATTAGTGGAACTTACGCAAGAAGCTGTTGACAGTTTTTTCAACAGTCTAAATGATATGATGTTTTCACCAGAGCAGCAGGAATAACTTTGAGCAAACTAGCACTTGGAGTTCCCTACATGCTGAATTTGGCCTTCAACTTTTTGAAGAAAAGCGATATGAAAAAATTTTCTCATAATTTTTTTTCAGACTGCAAGAACTTTTTCCCCAATTCCAAAATATTTACGATTTTTGGGACACTTATCTTCTGCTTAAAGTAGACGTTATTCTTAGAGAACTAAATTTCTATTTTTAGGTAGTCACAAGACATTCGCTATGCTAGCACTGTTATACATAAATTTATGATTGTGATGAAATGGTCTGGCACTTTTTTTCTGTATTAAGAGCCATTTCATGTGTGGTTTTCGCATTTAGATTATGCTGAATTTTTAACATATGAGTAGCATTATTAGACTGCTTGTGCTTATAGTATACGTGACAGTACCTGTGATTGTGTTTCGTATATTTTATAAAATCCAATTTTCGGAATGCATATAAATGTATTTTGGGGTGGTACGGTATACACAAACGCTACTGATATTCACTATGCCTAGATTTGTAAATATGGACATAGTCTACGTGGAGTGGGTGTGATGTATTCCTATAGGTACTGTATCGATTCCCCTATTCCTGACCCTGGTTTGGTTAATAATTAACTAGCAGCCATCCAACGGTGCAAAAACCGTTATCTGATTAAGCCACACCACGGCACAGAAGCGCGTTATCTGATTAGGTCATAACGCATGCCATCTAATTAGACAAGCGATATTCCTCCAGCCCCTGATAAGGCATACGGAGTTCTCAAAACAAATCAAACCTACAGCGACCTGGGAAATTCCCATAGCCATTGTTTTGATTTCACCGAGAACTTCAGCAAAAGAATGTGCGAACGAGCCCGTTCATATGACATCCTTATTGACGTATATATGTCCATCCTTACGTCAATCTCGGCACCTTTCAGGTATAAATATTACCGACATTGCCTTAAGCAAACACATGCGGTGGTGACGAGATCGGAGCAGCGAGACGTGCTGAGGAGCCCAGCAGAGAGCGAAGCCCACAGACGCAGCCCCGCCTTCCTGACGCGCTGAGAACGAGACGCTGCCTTTCTCCTGCCGAGAAATCCAGCTCCGGCGCTTCCAAGCAGCCCTCGCAGGCAGTTGGAATATCAAGACCTGGGATAAGAGATACCAGCCCTCCATCATTCTAGATCTCAGGTACAGAACTGAATAACCCCTTGCAGAGAATTCTCGAATCAGTCCCTTGGCAAAACAAACTTAACTTAAACTGCTACTTATCTACTCCCGCCCACGTATTAGGCTTAGGTCAGGTACATTGGGGTAGGCGTGGTTAGAAGCACCAGTTGAGTACGATTAGTCAAATGTATATATGTATGTATCTATTTTATCCATTTTAAAGTATCATATGGCTCAGAAACCATATCAATGCTTTTACAGTATTATTTTATAATTCTGTCTCTACTGTATGCACTTTACTTAACTACAAGTATTGCAATAATAGCGATTCATTTCTCTTGTATGAGAAAAGAGACTGATCAATAAATAACATCTTTTATTGAACCACGCCCATCTCTTATTTCTCTACAAACTGGTGAAACTAAGAATGCACGTACTGACTGAGTAAAATAAGTTGTCTATTGTTTTCACACGACTCTAGAGATACACTCTTGATTAGGGGAGAGCAAAGTTGTCATGTTCTATGGTTGTCAGAAACTAAATCCCTTCTTGTCTATCCAGGAGGTTAAAATCCTCCTTGCCTATTCGAGAAAGTTTCTAGTGAACTCTGAGCTAGCTGGCAAACACAAAACTTTAAGTCTAATATCGTCGGTAGAAGACCTAGTTAACCTCTGCCCTAGGTCTATACTATTGAAGATATTATTCCAATGCGCAGAGCCTATTGGGATAATAGGAACTACACTACAATCCCTTATGTCATCGTCCTAGGCAAAGTTCCCAACTATGAAACACCCTCTGAGGAAACACTGATATCACTCAAGAACAGGTCATTAAACTGGCTCAGTAGTAGGGTAGGATTTCATAGAGACCTATTTCAGGACTTTAAGATGGTAAGGCGTGTACGCTGGGTGGGGTTGCGAGAAAAGATTCTAACAGGAGACTGTATAGTCTTCACATTCAGCTCACCAGCATTGGTAAATGACATATTGAGAGCGGGGGCTAGTATAACAGTGGACGCTATAGGGATAAACATACTACCATTAGGATTCTTTTATCCTCCGAAAAGAACCAGTTACCCTCACTATAATTGGAGAAATCCTTCTAAAGACCAATGGGCACCTAATCACATACCTACTTACAACAGATTTAATATTCTCTTGGGACTTGACAATATTGAATGACTGGAGAATGAATTAGACAGTAGTAAAAAGGCAGAACAATCTGGAAAACAGAACGGAGAGACTGCAAACTATTGTCAATCGCAGCTAACCGTAGCTGTTGAATACCATGTAGGTAGTATAGACCAACTAGACCAAGTAGATCTGGAGGTCCCCCAGCTAAATCTAAATCCGTTAAGGGGTGCTCGATTAATCCATCTAGCTAATTCCGAACTACCTTCGCGACCTATTACAACTAGTCACAAACTTAAATCCCTGAAACCCCAGAAACTTAATATAGTTTTTTGGAATATAGCAGGTCAATTATCAAAGAGTACAAATGATAAGTGGCTGACTGAGGTGAGGGCACATAATATTATATGTCTCCAAGAGACTTGGCTCAGCACCCCAATTCACTTGGAAGGCTTTAAGACCTACTTTTCACAAGCGATTCCATCATCTTCCGGGAGAAGCAAGGGGGGCTTAACGACATACGTGTCCAACACCCTGGTTCTAGAAGAAATAGATATCTTGAGCCTGGAAAATTATTATCACATTTTAAAGTTAAAAATGAGTAAATCAACTTCCTACTTTTTAGTAAATTTTTATCATAATTTGAATTCAAATGATTTAATTGAACTTCTTAATAAGGTTTCCTTTTTATTACAGGAACTACGTACAAACCACATAAATAATTCATTCGAATTGATTTGGGGAGGTGACTTCAATTTATTCCTTTGTAAAAAAACTCCACTAAAATATGCGGAGTTCAGGACGATGAGGGAACAAACTTAATGCACTTCGCACACACTAAATCGTGAAAACGCATGAATAAAATTATATTTGGATTGGAATTGGGGTTTGCAAATGAGCTGGTAACCCCACCAGTAAACTTCTTTCCTACCTTTCACAGGAGGGGGTTAGAAAGTATAATTAATGTTATACTAGTCTCGGATAGCTTAGTACCAACATTACAAAAGTTTGAAACAGTTGATAATGCAATAAGTGATCATACCCCAATTAGTATAACCATAAATACCCCACATAAAATAGTGGAGTATGCCTATCTAAATATGTTGGACCAAGAGAATTTGAAATTAGACAGGCTAAATGGTTACGCCCTTAAGTGGGGTAAAATTAATCAAGAATTAATGACTACTAAAATAGTCAAACGCGCTTTACATTCACTAGAAATCTGTTTAGACCCTAAATCTTCACCTGAACTAATTCTGACCAGTTATGAAAACATCACTAAAATTATTGAAGAAGAGTTATATCGTAAATGTTCAAAGAACAAAAATTCTCCGAAGGGGTGTTTTAATCCCGAATGCACTAAAGCGCATTCTACATTGAAAATTACACTAAGTAATCGTAATAGGGAAAAAAAGAGATTATCAACTTAAGAAAAGCCTATGATACGGCCTTAAAAAAGCGGAAAAATTAGTTAAAGAATGATTTATGGACTCAGCTACACAATAGCTGTATAACGAAAGATAGTTCAATTTTTTGGAAAGTAGTTAAAGCTCCTTTTCTAGTACAACAAAATAATATTCCAAAGTTGGATGTTGCCATAGATGCCCAAACATGGGTTAACCACTTCTCAAAGATATTTAGTAAGGACCCGGAAGGGAACACAGAGAATCCTGATTGTCCCACGAGAAAAATATTCTCTAGAGAAGCGATTTACCCCTTTCAGTTAACTTTCACCCACACAGAGATACTAAATGCTATAAAAGCCTCAAAATCTGGAAAAGCACCGGGCCCCGACGGGGTCCCTGTGGATGTTTTTCAGCATAACCTTGACTTCTGGTCTCCTGTTCTCACAATAGTCCTTGAAGCAGCAAAAAATGTGGGACTAATTGAATCCTGGTCCACCTCAATTTTAGTCCCAATTTTTAAAAAAGGCAATAGGCAAAGTCCGGTATGTTATCGTCCAATTTCGCTTTTAGATTCATTCGGTAAGATAGTGGGTCACATATTGTTAGAGCGATTACACGACTGGTCTGTTGACCACAAAATAATTTCAGACCTTCAATACGGGTTTCGTGAAGGGCTGGGTACAATTGACCAGGCACTAAATCTAACACTCCTTATGGGAGAATATGTGCAAGCAAAACGGGGGTATCTTCACATGGTATATGTGGATTTGACCGCAGCTTTTGACTGTGTAAGTCATACAAAGCTGTTTTCAATTATCCTAGAAATGGGAGTGGACCCTTTATTGGTTAACTTTTTGTGCAAGCTATACTCCGGAGCAACTGCCAAAGTTAGATATGGGAGAGAGGGAGAACTTACTGAATCCTTCCGGATAGAGAGGGGGGTCAGACAGGGATGTGTTCTGGCCCCCTTCCTATTCACACTTTAAACTAATGGACTAGAAGTAGCCATGCTAGAAGGTTCGAAAGATCTCCCAACAATCCGCCATCGGCCAATTCCAGCGCTACTATACGCCGACGACGCGGTGATTCTAGCCAGAACTCCTATCCAGTTACAGCACACCTTAAATAAATACAGTAGTTTTATGAATAGTTTAAACCTTAAGGTAAAGATAAAGAAAACTTATACCATGCATGCAGGGCCTAGACCAAGGAAAACATATACATGTATATAGGACATACATGTAAATAATATTGCACTAGAAAGCACTACATCCTATCCTTATCTAGAAATGTTGATAGACAATAAATCTAAATGGACACAGGCCATTAACACTAGGAATTTATTATTTCTGAGGGCTACTACTGCCCTAGCGGCATTTGCACAGAAAATAGGCAAGAGTGCCCAGTTAGAAATGTTGAAGATTTACAAGGCCAAATGTATGAGTGTTGCAGTCTATGGTTCAGGTGTGTGGGGGTACTCTAAAGTGAAAAATTTACAGAAAACCGAGAATGCTTTCCTGAGATATTTTCTTGCAGTCCCCATGAGCACTTCTACCTATGGGTGTCACTTAGAGCAAGGGCTGGATTATATAACAGACATCATACGAATTCAACCCATCAAGCTATGGCACAGAATCTGGTCAAAAGACCAGTGTGATCTAACTCGATCTTAAGTCCACGACTGCATGTCTCTTGATAACATGGACAAAATTGAATGGCTAGTATATGTAAAATATTTCTTGAGAGATTTGGGCCTTGAGAGATTTTTTAGTAATGCTTCACTCATATCTGAGCTGCCTAGAAAATAATTAAAAAAGACTTCACTAGCAAAGCTAGGCGAGCTCCGTCTCTCAAAATAAATAGGAAAAAGTTCAGTGCAGCACTTGTTGTCTATTCAAACTGTCTCTGCATTACAACCGTATTTAACATATAGCTTGAACCCGCATGAAAAGTTCTTACTGACCCGTTTTAGATGTAAAAATTTTCATAGGTTGGTTTCTTTCCCAGAGCAAAATGATTGGTCCACGAATTTATCTCTGTGTCCATGTGATGATGTTTCTTCCCAATCGTCAATCCATATATTGTTTTTTTGTAAATTTTATACTGAACCTCGTAAATGCTGGATTGTCCCTTTATTGAGATTGATGGGCATTCGTGGTTGTCGCCCAGCTTTTATAGCAATACAGTTTCTAGACAATGAAATACACGCAAAAACGATAGCACATTTTTTGAAATGTTGTGTACATCACCGTCCCAATCTGGCCTAAATAATGATAGTGAGGCTTTATTTTAACTGATGAATTAGTAATCAATTGTAATCAATAATGAATCAAAGTGTGAAATATGTTTGCAATGATTTTATGAAATGTTATGGTTTTTAACAATACCAGAAACCGAATAAAGATTTTGAATTGAATTGCTTGCAGATGGCCTTGTATATCCAGGTGATTAAATGATGTCTGGAGCCCATGTGCAGTTCACCTTCAGATAGATTCCATAGCCGGTGGCAGTCCGAGATAATTTGCCAGTGGAGAAGGAACTGACCTCGAGTTAGTCCACTGTCCTCTGCCAGTTGGTCAAATGTGAGAAACTGACCGTCAGCGAAAATGGATTCTAACTCGAGAGAATGAAATGGTCCGTCCAGGTCTGTAAGGCCTGGGCAGTATAATGGCTTTTGTCCCAGGATAAGCCTACCAGTGGTAGCAGGGGGATGTATAGTGTTCCTCCGGACAGATGGTGGACCCATAGCATGCAGGACCTTGCCACCGCCACCTGGATCGAGTGGGTCAGGGCAGGTCAGGTTCCTGGCAAGAGCAGACGTCAAATTACCAGTACCGATAACGGCCCAGTGTCGGGTGTGGCCTCTCCCATATAATGCACCGCCATCCATAGTGATAGCCACTGAAGCTGTGCTGCAAGAAAATATGCTTAAAATGACAGGGCCCCCAGTCCTCCCTGGTTGACCGGCAGTTGCATCTTGGCCAGGACAACTCATCGACGACCACTGCCCCAGATAAGGGAGCAGAGCAGGGCATCAAGTTCCCAAAAAAAGAGGCGGGGGAATGACCGGAAAATTCATGAAGTGATAGAGGAGGCGAGGTAATAAGACTATCTTCGCCAGGGTGATTTTCCCTATTGGGGCCAAAAAAAGGGTCTTCCTGAAACCAACTAGTGCTCGTATGCCTGCCAGTACCTTACAGTGATTGCCCTCATAGAGTGCATGGGGAGAATGGTAAAGTTGAAATCCTAGATAACCAGGAGCACGCGCACTCCAGGTGTGACTGATGTCTCTAATATACACCTCTCATGGAGGAAGGTCGGGGTAAAAAGGGTAATAGAGGATTTCATTGAGTTAACCTTCAAACCGACCGTGGCAGCAAAATGTGTGAGCGTGGCCCAAAGGGGCTCGAGGTTCATTGTGATTTACCGCACATAGATTAGCAGGTCATCCACATACATGGAAAACTGTTAGTAACATACGCCAGAGGAATACCCCAGTCCCTGCCCTTCCCCAGAGAAGAACTGCCAGGGGCTTCATCGTTAAAGCAAAGAGCAAGGGGGAGAGCGGGCATTCCTGGCGTGTGTCTTGTGACACTGGGAAGAGAGCAGAGATATAGTGGCCAAGGCGAACCAGAGAAGTATGGTTTGAGTATAGCAACCTCGTGTAGGCCAGGAGTGTGGGCCCCACTCCCAGGCGCTGACGCACTGCAATGAGTTAGGACCAGGCCTTCTCAAGGTAAAGGACCAGGCATGCAGCATGGGGAAAACGACACTGTACCCGATCCTGGACGTGGAATAATCTGCAGATGTTTTCGGAGGTACTCCTGTCTGGGACAAACCCACACTGGTCCGGATGTACCAGTGTTGGGAGGACTTGGGCATAATGGTCTTCCAGTATCTTACAGGGGATCTTGCAATCTGCCGATAGTAGGGCAATTGGTCTGTAGAAGGCCAGCTGCGTTGGATCCTGATCCAGCTTTAAAAACGATACCAGAAGATATTCACAAAGCGAACCATGTCCGCCAACTGAGGTGCCAGGAGGGTGACAAAGGTACTATAGTATTCTAGTAGTAGGCCATTCAGACCTTGGGCTTTGTTACGAGCCAAGGCCTGGATCACCTGTTTCACATCAGCTGATGTGATATCCACGTCTAGGGAGCTCCTCTTGGGCAGAGCAATTCGGGGCAAGGCAAGGGCGTTGAGTAATCGGTCTATTGATTCCGAGCAGTCCTGCTCTGAAGCCCTTTATACTCCGGCAGAATAGTCGATAAAGGTCCGCAGGATGTCTGCCTAGGAGCGGACCACAACATCAGAAAGGGTGAGTATTTCCATAATCGTCTGTCTGACGGTGTCTTGGCACATAAGCCAGGCCAGCAATGTCCTCGGCCTGTCCCCCTCCCAATGCACTCTGGTGGCATGCGCCCTAAAGTTGTACCGCCGAAGATCCACTAGTACTTCTGCATATGAAGTATTTGCCTCTGTGGTCTGCCATGTTGGCATCCACAGCCTTGGTTAGGGTCACCAGTTTATGCTCCACGGCTTGTAGCTTTCGATCTAGTGCTGCGCGGACTCCCACTATCTGTCAAATGCATGACCCTCTAGTAACAACTTTAAAGGCGTCCCATTCCAGCATCCTAGAGGGTGCTGTGTTAGCATTCTCGAAGAAGTAGCCCCGAATGTTATTTTCTTGTTCATGGCGCAACACCGGGTCCGCGAGGCAGTCGCGTGGCAGCTGCCAGGTGAGAACCGGTGGTAGGGGAGGCCACCATCTGAGGGCTCTAAGGTGTGCATGTCGGATCAGGGGGACAACCGCCAGTGAGCACAGGAATCGAACAAGACACAGTTACAGGTTATGTGGGATGGAGTGGAATGAATATAGTTTGACCACTGGATGGCGGCTACTCCAGGCACCTACAAGCGACCAGTGGTTCACCCAGGTACGATAGCGTTCTGACTGCATGCTAGCCAAAAAGTGGGGAATGGGACGGTGGAATCTGTTGAAGGAGAGTTTGTGCAGACAATTGTAATCCCCTCTCTGTATCCATAATGATGTTGTGAACTGGGCTAAGATGCCTGACAGAGAGTCCCAGAATTTTCCTTGCTCAGTGTTAGATGCGTAGATGATGCCTAGGAATACTTATTGGCCGTCTAACAGCCCCTCCAGGAGTACATACTGTCCCGCTTTATCAACCACCCTGCTGAAGCCATATCAATGGCACTTGCGCATATGCTAGGTACGTGGTGGTGCAGAAGGTACACTGCCCTCTCTTGGGCAGCTGGTCCAGTTCTCCAGCAGTGAGGTGCTTTCCTTGTAATAGGGCTATCTGTGTCTGCTGGCGTTTAAGATAAGAGTAAACGGTCTAGAATTTGAGGGCTGTGTGCATACCACGTATGTTCAGAGTGAGGAAACAAGTGTCAGCTGTGGGGTTCATGATGCGACAATGGTGGTGTTGGGTGGGAAATGGTGCAGGGAGAGATAACCTAGCTGACTTGCTTACATCCTGAGAATAGCCGGTTTCTAGGTTGAGTGGCACCCATCCACCGTGTGGATAGGATTAGAGCATAAAGGAGGGCAGATGATAGGGCAAGAACTGGGATGGGACAGGTTCCCAATACTGGGGGCCTACCGTGACAGGCAGTATGTCCAAATCAGACAAGGTGATGGTGCACTAGTGTATTATGGGAGCGAACTGTGCGTGTATCCAATACAAGTGACATGAGTAACGAGGAAGTCGAGTGGGGCCGAGAGCCAAGGGAAGCTTTACTGCCAGCAACTTGATTGTGTCTGAGTTCTGATACAGTCAGAAAATAATACATGAGGAGACCAGGAGTCACTGTAGCTGTCATTTAAATGAGCGTGCCCGCTGTTTGAAGGCTGGGGTCACTGACTCTGCTCAAGAGGAACATGTGTCACTGGGGTCTTTCTCAGAGAAGATGATGTGGGGGCCCCACTAGTCGCCCGAGGTCATAGAGGCGGGTCCCAGGTCCGCCGCCTATAGGGCCCTCCTGCACTCTGCAATAATTTGTTCTAAATTTGGGGGTCCTGTGATTGAGCAGCAGGGTAGAGATTTCGAACATGGGTGGGTTTTCCTTCCATGACGATGCCTGATACGGGGTCCTTGTGGTGTTATTAGTCATGACATCATGGCGAGCCAAAAAGCGTCACAGGGGTAAAACAACATGAGCCCTACATGTCAGACTACTATGCCGGGGGCGCAGAAAAGGGTCATGACAGAGAGGGTACAGGAGGGGGTCATGACACCTCCAAAACTGATGCAAGAACGCATTCCATGAGCAAATATAGCACTAAGTGATTTATTCACATTCTGGGTAATTACACATCATTTTGCATAATTTTCTCAAAACTACACATTATTACACAAAGGCAAATTACAGGAAATTTTTCACACCCCTAAATAGGATACTAAAGGTTGCTGAGCTTCAGTTTTTGGATTATTTGTGATCAAATGCAAAGAGAGGACCTGGCTTGGCAGTTCGGACTGGACTGTTCCCATGAGGCACAGGGTCAAGACTGATTTGCATATGGCCAGGTCTAAACTGGTGAGCAAAACAATGATGCATTTAACCCAGATCTCTTGACTGGGGGTGAATGTTTTGATTTGTTCTGCATTCCGTCCATCAATTGTGTGTCTTTTAATTTGTGATCACACAGCTCCTCTTTCAAGGGAGGGTGCATTACTGTGTACTCTGAAGAGAGACATATTTCAGGATGTCTGAGAATAGAAGAACTATTAAAAGTTTTCTTTAAGGCTGAAAAGCTGCTTTTTGTTCTTCACCACACTGAAATAAGATTCATTCTTTAGCCAACGTAATAATCGGTTGAATAATGCTGGAGACACTCTGAATAAATAAAATGCTGATGACTTATTGTTGAAGCCCATCATTATGATTGTCACATGAGCTGAAAGTAGCCTTAATGGCGAATCGGCCACAGATTGGCCACAGATTACTCTAAAATAGCAGCCAGATAATTTCAGCTCTGGCTGGATAAGGCCCTTGGTAAGATAGCACCTATCATACCCAAGAGGAGTAGTAGGATCTAGCCCTCAGAACCCTGGTTTACGGAAAGCCTAAAGCTTGAAAAACAAGCATGTTGGAGGCAGGAAAAAAAATGGAGTCTCCATTATGTGAAGTAAGAAAACGAGAAATATAAGAACATTTTATCCACCTATAAGGATATGATTTTCAAAGAAAGAAATATATTTTACACAAAAAACTCCTCAAAAGAACTCTTTGCCACCATTAAGAAGCTTTCAAAGACACCTGAAAAGGTAAACCATGATTTTAATCAAACTTTTTGTGACTCGCTGGCCACTTTCTTTCAAGAGAAAGTAAAGTTGGTGCTCATTCCTTTCACCACATATACTCTAAGCTAAACTGACCACCTTAACGACCTTCAAACTAAGGGAAATGAATATGTGAAAACCCCATCAACCTTCTCCGAACTCTCCCCAGATCAAATTCGAACCCTACTTATGCAAACTAAGTTAGGATCTTCTCTCGATCCAAGCCCACCTTAAATAACACATTTAACATTGGAAATCATATCTGGTCATTTAGCTGACATCTTTAATCAAATGAACAGATGTGGCATTTCACAAGCAACTGGAAGGTAGCCTCCATTCTCCCTTTGCTTAAAAAAAGTAACCTATATCCCATAGACCCCAAAAATTACCGGCCAATTTCAAGACTTCTTCTTCCAGCTAAGATATTTGAAAAAGCTATAAACTCTCAGCTGACCTCCTTTATTGAGGATCATAGTCACCTAGACCCCTACAAGATTGGCTTTAGGAAACATCATAGCACCGAACTAGCCTTGGTAAGTGCATTAGAACAAATCAGGCAAACATTGGATGGTGGTGGCAATGCCGCACTGATTCTATTAGACTAATCAGCAGCATTCGACTCTGTCAATCATTACATCCAACTGAATCGGCTCTCAGCCATTGGAATAAAGAACAGCTTATTCTCATCTCAAATCCTTTTTATTGGGCTGAAAGCAGTTTGATGCAGTAGACAATTTAAACTCTTCTTTTTTATCCCTCCATTGTGGTGTCCCCCAGGGGTCGTCTCATAGCCCAACCCTCTTTAATATATATGTGGCTCCTCTGGCCAAACTTATTAGGGTTTTCGGATTCTCGGTGGTAATATACGCAGATGACACCCAAATATTGGTATAAGTGTCAGCAAATCCAGTAGACACAGCAAGACAGTTTTGCAGCTGCATGCAGGAGATAGGGAACTGGATGGCCCAAAACTGTCTAAAGCTGAACTCAGGTAAAAATGAAATTATGCTTTTTGGAAAAAATGGCTCTTTCTGGTCCCAAGATTGGAGGCCATCAGAACTGGGGCAGCTCCCTATCCCAGTTAAGAAGGTACAAAACTGGGAGTAGTTTTTGACAACCAACTTATCTTTGAAAGGACATGTCAACTCTATCACCTCAGCCTCCTTTTTCATCATGAAATTTCTAAGGAAAAAATTCCCTTTTATACCCAAAAACCTGCAGAAAATGGTAATCTCCTCTCTGGTGCTTTTGTAGAGCAAGGCAGCATGCTTACTGTTCAACATACCTAAAAAAGAATTGGTCTTGGCCGCTTTTCCCCATCTTCACTGGTTACTTGTAGAGAAACTAATCAATTTTAAGGCCTATGTATTGTCTTTAGGGCCCTTCACGGAGAAGGCCTAGATTTCTTCAGGCAAAACTTTTGCTGTTACTTCCCCCAGACCACTGCATTAAGAAACAGCATTTAACCTGATTATTCGAAGAGCAAGAAAACACAATAGGAGGAGGAAGCTTTATTGGCAGTACCTCAAGGCTTTGAAACTGTCTCTCTGTGACATTAAAAAAGGAAACAGACCCACATACTTTCAGGAAAGCCCTTACAACGTGGCTTTTTAAACTATATTTTCTGCATCAGTATGGCTTGCCACCCTTCAAAGTCTCACGTCTAGACACCCTAGGGTAGTAGTACACGTTTATAAATCTATATTTCATTTAATCTAATTTGACACTATTATATAAGGTCACTCTAATACAGCCTGTACCTTCAGTTGTCCATGTCAATATCTTTCTCCGATATTTGAATTCCTAAAAAGTGACCTCTTACCCATCAAAAAGTAATTTCTCCACATTGGAATAAAGTGGTTTCACAAAGTGCTGCACAGTGACAGAGAATTGCACAACCCAATTAACATGACAAGGTAATCAAAAGGTATATACCATATTCTGAATACTATTTCCCACTCTTCTTCCTCTCAGTTCTTAATGAGATTGTAGGCTCCTCTTAAGTAAAGTTTCCCAAAAACCTTGGCTGATTGCATTTGTTCTAATAAATTGGAGATGAAAGGGAGAGGATAGCAATTCCAAATAAAGACCGCTATACTCGCGGTGGCGATCTCACCGCCTCCTCCTCTGCAGTCTGACCGCAGGATTATGGCCAGGGCACTTGGACCACCACAAGAGTGCTCCCACCACCAGGATCCTGGATCCCTCGGCGGTAGGGAAGGCGATGGGGATGGGTAGCAGGGCTGATGCCGGCACCGCCATCCCAATCATGACCTGCCTTTCAGCATACCTTTTCATGGTGGGGACACTGTCATGAGGGAGCATGTTGTGCCCCCTTCTTACTCGACTGTTGTGCGTGCAGTGTGTGTCATGCACCACATGGTGCATGGTACACAGTGCACCCGACATGCAAGTGGTGCTGCCACAGTGGCGGCATATGCTTCAGGGACTCTTTGAGCCATAGCCAGCCAGACGCTGTAATCGTAATACGGCAGTCAGGATGCCACCGACATGCTGACATTCTCCCGACCGCTGCAAAGGCGGTCTGGTGATAGGATCGCCTATATCGTAATCAGGTCCAGAGTACTTTTTGCACCTCCCCACTTCCGTCAATTACCCATTTGATGGTTTCTCTTTGGAAGCTGGGACAATACCAAGAGCAACATGCCCTTTTCTCTTTTTGTTTTCCTTCTCTGTGGTTCTACATGCCTCTGCAGTGTTAATTCTACAAAAGTGATGGTCGTAGTGGTTCAATTAACCAGCATGGAGAGAGTTTGCTTAAATTCCTCTCCAAGGACTTGACAAAAAAGCAGCAACTTCTGCCTAATTATCCACACAGCCTTGGCCATTAACTAATAAACGTGACTAATATTTGGAACATGATTGGGCTTGTTGGACATGCTTTCTTTGTCTTAAAGTGAGGAGCCCAATTTGGGCCTACTCTTAGGTCTGTTATTTTTCAATGATTATCAAAAACAGATCACAATTAGAAAGCCAGCGACTCCTAAAAGTAGTCTGGGAAGCCACACAGGTGATTGGTCATTTGTAAGACAAAATCAAGGCTATCTTTGCAGAGTTATTTAAAAGATATCCAGGTCTTGACAAGAAATATATGGTGATGCTGAGCCAGAAATTACTGAAACTATAATAGATCTCTTGAATGCTTTGCAGGCAGAGCTAGCAGGATTGAGGGTTTCCCAAATGTTGTTTCTGAAGAAACTACATCTGTCTAACTTCCCATATAATTGCTCTCCATAACAAGTGACGTCGGTTACTAAGATTGAACTTCTCGAAGTATGAGGAGGAGTCATGATTTGATTAATGGAATTAACAGAAACAACCTGTCCTGGCTAGCCATCACAATGTCTGTCTGAATTTTTTTAATACAAGAAAAGTGCACATCAATTCCATCAGATTCCTTTGCATAGGAGTAATGCGTGTATCCAACTTGTGAGGATTAGTCAATCAAATTAAGCATATCATCAGAAATGTATCCAAGATATTGCTTTTTTTATTTTGTCACAATACACACAATTGTGTGCAGTGGGGTGCTCAACAATGGTGACTATGTGGTATGTACATTATAGATAAAATCAGCGTTGTCAAAATAATAGGTGACAGACAAAGTCCTTTCAATGTGAATTTTAGATCTTTATTTCGGTTCTGTGGGACATCTGTGCCAAGGAAGCCACCAGAACTAAAACTTATTTTTTTTGTAATATATACTCTGCTTCCAGTTTTGGGCATAGAAGTGCATTCTGTGTTCTATAACAGAATTTTAGTGACGGTTTGAGGCATTTTCTGGAATGGATTCTCAGGAGGGCCATGCCTGAATTAGTGACCTGCTAAACTATCAATTTTCAGTCACTGATGTAAATCTGTTGAGACTCACCGCCGTCTCTGGATCTCTTCAGTGGTATTGAGTACTCAAATAGCTTATAGAAGAAACAAGCATTTGAAATGTAATAGGTCTCGCATTAGGAAAGTGTGAGCTATTGGTATTGTAAATGACACATTTTTTTAATATGTGTTGGCTTTGAAAATATATAAATTAATAGCATTGTTATTCACAAAGCCAATAGCTTACACTTTCCTAATGCGAGTCCTATTGGCTATGGCAATGCTTGTTGGTAGCAAGCAAGGACAATGCTGTTGTGGTGCTGAGTGATGATGTGGTTGGGCTGAGTGATGTGGTGGTGTCCCAGAGTGATGTGGTGGTGTCCCCGAGTGATGTGGTGGTGTCCCCGAGTGATGTGGTGGTGTCCTCGAGTGATGTGGTGGTGTCCTCGAGTAATGTGGTGGTGTCCCCGAGTGATGTGGTGGTGTCCCCGAGTGATGTGGTGGTGTCCCTGAGTGATGTGGTGGTGTTCCCGAGTGATGTGGTGGTGTCCCTGAGTGATGTGGTGGTGTCCCTGAGTGATGTGGTGGTGTCCGTGAGTGATGTGGTGGTGCCCATGAGTGGTGCCCCTGAGTGATGTGGTGGTGTTCCTGAGTGATGTGGTGGTGTTCCTGAGTGATGTGGTGGTGTCCCCGAGTGATGTGGTGGTGTCCCCGAGTGATGTGGTGGTTCCCTGAGTGATGTGGTGGTGCCCCTGAGTGGTGCCCCTGAGTGATGTGGTGGTGTCCCTGAGCGATGTGGTGGTGTTCCTGAGTGATGTGGTGGTGTTCCTTAGGGATGTGGTGGTGTTCCTGAGTGATGTGGTGGTATCCCTGAGTGATGTGGTGGTGTCCCTGAGTGATGTGGTGGTGCCCCTGAGTGATGTGGTGGTGTCCCTGAGTGATGTGGTGGTGTTCCTGAGTGATGTGGTGTGTGAGGGCGAGGTTGTGTGGGGGTGCGAGGGGTTGAGGGTGAGTAAGGGTGAGAGGGTTGTGAGGGTGAGGGGTGTGAGGGTGTGAGGTTGTGAGGGTGAGTGAGGGTGTGTGAGGGTGGGTGAGGGGTGTGAGGGTGAGGAGGTGTGAGGGTGAGGGTACGAAGTAAATGGTGGCAGGGCAGACATCATAAGACAGAGAGAAGAGACTGAGTGGTGACTGCGTTGGTCAGTTTCAGAATCAGGAGGAGCAGAGTCAGCACAGTCTGCGAGGGATCAACGTGTCTAAAGGCAAATCATAGCGGATGTAGCATTGCAGCTAGCAAGTCGAGTGTTTTCAAGCTGAGTGTCCCTAGAGAGATGGCAACACAGCAACACCATTTGAGGAGCAAGGCTACTGTAAACAAGCACGGTAGGCTTTCACTTTCGTCCAGAAACAACCTCTCTGCGTTGCTGTGGCGGGGGTGGGGGCTGTGGCGGGGAAGCGGCAGCCTTTGAAGTCAGATGCAGAGGCACAGACAAATAGTGGTGCGTGATGTGCACACGGAGGGCGGGGGAGCGGCAGCCTTTGAAGTCTGATGCCGAGGCACAGACAAATGGTGGTGTGTTATGTGGCTGGCATTATGTGTGGACGCGCATATGTCACATGAACTGTATGCGATCCGCAGCCGTTTCGGTAGACTGTTCTTTTCCGCTTACTATAATCTCACCGGAGCAATGCGCAAGCGCATTGGCTGAGGCGAGACCTAAAAAGGGACAGCAGGGAATAGGAAGAAAGTAGCACTTGCTGTGGTTCTGCATCATCAGGAATACACATTCCTACGGTGTTTGCTAACAAATTAACGTGCTCTCTCAGGCAGTAGGTAAAGTCCATTCTAGATATGTATGGTGTGGCGAAAAACCTATGGACATGACATACAAAGTAATATTGTGTGCATTGAAGCATTACTTCCTATCAGAGTGAATCCTTTGTCCCTATCCATGATAGGGGACATTGTAATTAGTCCAGACACTGTTAAGGATGTCCAGTGCTGGTGCCTTGGATGTAATAGAGCAGGGACTCTTCTAACAACAGCGGCTATATTGAAGACAAATGAGGATCAAGCAAAGACAAAAGACCAGCATTGCACATTGGCAATGTGTAACCAGAAAAGGGATTTGTTAATGCAGACAGCAAAACAGGGGTGGGAAGTTCAAGCCAATTAACTAAGCAGGACTGGAGAGATAATACAACTAGAGTTTTTGCAAAGCAAGGAGCCATGTGGGCAGTGCATTTCAATATGTGCTGTATAACTGTTGACTCGCAGGTGAAATCCTGAACTAGGAAGCTGCTGCCAATAGAGTAGTTGGTGGTTGAGTGTCTGCCTGATGCCATTGCCCACTTTTCCACAGTTTTCTGCCCCTTCCTTGTATGAATCGGGCCAGTCGATGAACTATATATGGGATGATGCGGTGAGTTATACTCTTTATTCTCAGTGTAGTAATGGTGAGCAGTCACAGACTTATAAGGGAGGTAATGTAAGGAGCACGTGCTCAAAACTCAACAAACAACCAACAGACGCAATAACATATTGTCCAAGCCAGTGCTTATCATTTGAATAATAGAAAGTAGTTTTCCCAGACAGTATTGCCTAATACTGCACAGCACAAGTATGGGAAAGTGACACAGGGTTGAAATCCTGTTTACGATGTAACAGACTTCCTCAGCGTCTTTAATCACTGGCAATCTGAGACACAGCACAGGTTAAGCATAGGTGCAGTTCCAGGGCCGGTTCTAGGATTTTCGAGGCCCTGGGCTAAAAGGGAAACTGCGAGGCCCCCTCTAATTTAGATAAGTGGCCCCTTGTAAGGAGACCATTCACAGACACTGTGGGGGGCCCATTGTCCAGCATTTTGGCGCCCCCACAGTTTTAACTTTTACTCCACAAGCATTTCTCACACCTTCAGTCCGATAGGTGTGAGAATTGATTGTGGTCGAAAAGTTAAAACTGTGGGGGCGCCAAAATGCTGGACAATGGGCCCCCCACAGTGCCTGTGAATGGTCTCCTTGCAATTGAGGGAGCGTCTCCATCTCCCCCCCCTATGCCTCAAGACACCATCCATGAGAGGCCCAGGGAGGGGGCCCCCCTCCAATGGACCTTAATTGCAGGCAACACCTTTCTTTGTAATAGATCGCCAGGGAAACAACAGGACACATCACCGGTGCGTGGCCCCATGCTGGTGGGCTGAGTGCGAGGCCCTGTGCAGCCGCCCACGCTGCCCATGCCTAGCGCCGGCCCTGTGCAGTTCACACAAGCACCCCCAAGGCGTATATATAGACGAAACACTTTCAGTTCATTTTATAATTACTGGGACATTTGTAAAAAGTATTGGGGACAGATAGTTTAAAAATACACGTAATGCAGTGCACCACCCAAAGAGGCTGTGCTGCGTTGAGTGACAGGGAGGGACCAGGAGAGTGCCATATCCACAGAAATATGGCTCTCTCCTCCCCTCTCCCTAGCGCTGACGCTTATTTCAGCTGCCGAGCGCCACGCTCAAACCTTGGCGCCATAGCCCTAGGGTATGTGTGTGAGTCTAGCATAGTTTCTGTACTGGAAGGATATCCTTCCTGTACAAAATACCATGACTAGACAAGTTTAAAAGCTTTCCGTTTGTATGTGTGCTGCAGAGTGCAGCAGGCATGCAAAGTGGGAAAAGAAAAGAGAAATAAAAGCATTTCTCCTGTTAGCGCCTCCTTTGAAGTGGCATTATCATTTAGCTAACCCTGTTTGCAATTCTTTGTAGACAGATTTTTGCATCAAAAGGCATGGGGAGTTGAAAGAGAATGCCCATGTACCACCCATTAAACGCACTCTTGGTGGTAAGTAAAAAAAAGCACTGCTGTGTGCTACTTTTAGGGTACTTTCCAGCACAAAACATGTTTTGCACTGGAAAGTAAATTCCCCAAAGTCATTTTGTGCTGGATCAGGGTCACTTTTGTGAAATGTTTGAAAAGCTACCCCCTTGTACATTATGCAGGCTTCTATTCAGTGGGGTGCAAACTCACCACACACAGATTCCTACTACATGGGTCACACACTCGCTGCACATACACACACTCAACATGCACACAGTATATTAGTGGAAGGATCAGGGGGTCTGTAAACAGCATAACTTTACATGAAAAGGGTTAGTAGACCTCACTCTTCGTGATACAGAGAACATGATCCAGTCATACTAATTATTCATAAATACGCATTAAGGTGCCACCAGAGCTCTATGTAATTTGCCCAAGGTTTGAGCAGTAGTCCAAAATCTGCTATGAAGGCAGGCTTTGAGCACCCCTTCAGGGCACGGGACAAGTTCTGTATCTTACATTACCAGGTACAGGCCTGAGCCTATGCGCACATGCTAAATTACCTTGACTATATAACCGAAAAAATCAGAATACCAATTCTCCATTCAAATGAGCATTTAGGACAGTGATAGGCACCTGCTCGTCATATAGTAACATTCCAGTCCCAACATGTGCGACTTTAATCCTTATTATTTCACGGTTGTATAGAGGTCTACATGCTTTTCCTGATTGTCTTCGGGGTGTGCTGTCATGCATCACTATCTCTAAAGCTTCTTCTCCAGCTTACACTTCCATCTGAGAAAATCTGAACCCATTTACTTTCTGCTATCCATGGATCTATGACTGCATGAGAGGCAAAAGGGAGAACACGTTTCAGTTTCAAAGCTTAACAGTGCAACCCATTAAGTCCACAACTGGAAAAAGATTGAGTAGGGTGTATTACAAATTAAAAAATAAGCTCACATAAACCACTCTTGGCATAAACCTATAAAAATACAAAATTAGCAAACCTTGTCCAAATCTCCTGAAGCGATATGCTCGATACAAAAGAGAAAGTATGGTTGGTTCAATTGTTATGAAATACACAAACAGGGACAAGAAAGTTGAATCAAATTGCATTAATTGAGTCTCAAAAAGCAGCATTAATCCTACCCATTCCTACATTATCCTAACAAGAATCTAGTGTTCTAATAGACGATTGTCAAGTTCAGGACAAATAAAGGAGAAAAAGAAAGAAAGGTTTCAACAGCAGCATGAGTCAAGTAGCATGAAGCCACACAAGCATAAGTCTGCACCCTGTGGAGTCTCAAAAGGTGTGTGTGCCCACTAAGCAACAATAGACAATAACAACTGCATTCGAAAGGATCATGTCCCACGTGACCTTCCCTTGAGAGCTGTTCTATCGGCCATTCTTAATTGTTCCAACTCCCACCTCACACAGATAAGCGGTCCTCTTCATCCTTGGCCATACTTCTTGGCCTCCATGGGAATTCATCCCTGCGCTTGTTACCACTTTCCTCTTGTGCTACTTTGTTCTTTCACACCAAGCTATAAAACAAATAATAATCCTTCTATGTTAACAAGGCTTTAGCCACACCTGCAGTAGAGACAAAATACAGCAAACATTCCACATTGAAGGTTTAGCACAAATCAAATATTGACTACATTGTACACTTGCACTGAAATACAGTGTTATGCTAAAAAAATCACACATGAAGTTAAATCAATAAACATTAGGCATGAATAATAGCCAACTTAGCAAATGCACCGAGCTACATAAACATGCACATTTTCTCTGTAGTTAATAAATGTGGGTAATTTACCAGTACATCATTTTCCACTAAGTTATTAATAATAAATTCCAACTTCACATTCAAATGATTAGACTTCAACCTACCCTTTTTTGAGAGAGAGAGAGAAACTTTGTTTATTTAGACCATAGTCTTTTAAACAATACAAAACACGATCAGGATCCAAATAATGTAGACAATCTAAATTCTACTGCATAATAAATATTTAAAACCCAATACATGTTAAAAGGAGGTAACACCCTCGAAAACATACAATTCATTGAACCCACATTTTAGAGAAATCTCTAGATTCCTAAAATAAAAGAAAAGTTCACATTTATAAAAGACCCAGAAACCCTTTTAATCAATGCCCCTCTTTCAGTATCTCCCTTCCAAATTATTTTATGGCCTTCAGGAATGTTCCCAATCCTATTGCAATTTCTAATGAGGGCATATCTGTAAGTAAACAAACCGCTTGGGCACGCAAATTTATCTTATGTAAAAAAATATAGGACGTAAAAACAATTTCCGTATGGCAAGTACAAATGTGCAATCAAGCAATATGTGCAACATGTCGTTTCTTGATCCTAGTCCATAGTTACAATTACCATCTAGGCCAATCAGTGCAGACGTTATTTTTCCGTCTGTCTTCCAAGGGTTAACCCCAACTCGGGTCCTTAGAATTTCGTATCTTAACCCTTGGTTGGGCAATATATCCAAGTACGGAAACCAAACTTCATTTACCCATGAGATAACCACTGGACCGATTTTTTCACTAGCATATAATCAAGGTCCTGTGCCCTTGAAAAGGACTCACCTTGTTCCCTAAGCATTCTCTTTGTAAAATCAGCCACCAAGGAGTCCTGGGAGAGTCTCACATTAAGGCGCCCTGCTACTTTCTGGAGGATTCTTCTCACGTCATTTGCCCAACCAAGGCTACTTATTTGAATCTCCTCTCTACACCATTGTGAGACCTTCTGTACCAGTCCTGGGTCTTGACGCTACCAAAATCTTACCAGGGCCATTTGGGATTGCACACTCCAAGAGATTAACCCTAGTTCCATTCTGATTGCTTGAACCATTGTACAGCTAGGTAAAGACAATAATATTTTTTTAATTTTTCCTTCTTCCTGATCCCACTCATGTTTACCACTCAGGTATAGAACCTCAGCCCCATACAATACGTGGGGGGGATCATTGCTTCGAATGCCTTTAACATTGGTTTGTGTGTCATATCGCCATATTCTTTATTAAACTTTTTTAGCCCGCATATGGACGAAAAAGCTTTAGCTTTTTGAACCTCCAAATGGGTGCGCCATTTTAGCACACTGTTAAACCAGAGGCCTAGATATCTATATTCTTTAACTGCCTCCAATTTGTCATGGCCCAAAAAACAATTAAAATTCTTCTGGCTCTTCCCAAAACATAAAACCTTGTTTTTTTCCATATTTACAGTCAATATTTTTCTATCACAATAATGTTTAGAAGCATTTAATTTCTTTTGGAGTCCTATTTCAGTTTGATCAAGAATCACTAGATCATCAGCGTATAGGAGACAAGGCACTTTGTGACCCCTCATTCTGGGGCTTGCGCTTCTTTCAACTTCTAATGCCGTGGGGATATCTGCCAAGAAAATTGAAAATATCAGGGGTGCCAAAACGCACCCCTGTCTAAGGCCATTCCCTACAATTATCTTATGAGTTAGTGACCCCTGTGTATCTCTAATGACCTGGGCCCAGTTCCCTCTATGTAACTCTTTTAAAATCATCAACAGACTATCCGGGATTCTAAATTTTAACATATCTTCCCAGAGTTTATTACGGTCCACAGAGTCAAACACTGCCCGAAAATCGACAAAGCAGCAATGAACTTCCCATTTTGTTCTATCGATTTCCGGGCCAGGGCCCATAGGGCAAAACAGTGATCAATTGTGGAATGGCCTTCTTTGAAACCACCTTGTTCTACTGGGATAATTGATCCCTCTTCTGCCCAAGTCTTTAACCTACCTAATATTATTTTAGCAAATATCTTTTCACCAATATCAAGTAGGTTAATTAATCTATAGTTCCTAGGTGCGGAGACATCCCCTTTTTTATGGATCGATCTAATGATCGCACCCTTCCAATTAATCGGAATTGTCCCTGTTTCTAGGATTACTGAGAAAATTTGGGAGAAAAAAAATTCAGCCCACCATGATGTCCGTGACTTTATTATCAAAGCTGGCAAGTTATCTGGGCCAGCAGCTCTTGTTAAGTTTAGGATCTTTATCGTAATAAGAACATTTTCTACTGAGAAGTCTGGTTTTAAATCAACTACCAGACCACTCCAGTCCCCTAGTATTTCCTCTTCAATTTCTCTCCCCGGGGAATACAATTCCTTCAGATAGTCCTCCCAGGCGCCCTCTTCTACCACACAATTTATTGAAACAACTGAGCACTCTGTTACTGATCAAACTGGCTTCCAGAACAATCGTATGTTCTTGGATTCTATTGCCTCCAACAATTTCCCCCAGCAGGTTTCCTTATGGGCTCTTTTTGTACTATAAAGAAGCATGATGTATTCTTTCTTTAGTTTGACAAGATTTTCTGCCGTAGACTTATCAAATTTTTTATGCAAACTACGCTGTTCTCTCCTTAGTTCTCTTTTCTTATTTAAACATTCTATATTAAACCAGTTACCTTACCTAACCTGTATATTTTGTTTACTCTTGGAGGCCTTTACTTCTATTTTAAGTTCGACCTTGATACTTTGTACCGCTTGATTTATTTTTTCAATGTACCAGGCCAAATTTAATCCAGCTACACTTCCTAAAGTGATATTTTGTTGGAGCCTGGTTAACCTTTCTATATATTCTTCGGTTAACCGTGTTGAAATGCGCCTGGGATAATCCATCTGTTGTATGATTACTTTCTCAGCAACAATCTGATGGGAATATACCAACTCCAATTCTAGAATATTGTGGTCACTGTCTTCTATATTGTAGACCCTGAAGCCCTTTATTAAGTTGAAATTCCATGCTGGCATAAAAACATAATCTATGTGGCAGTTTTGTGTACCTTGTTTGAAAGTTTTCTTTGCCGGGCAGTCTTGTGGGAATCTACCGTTCAAGCAGAAGAGACTCTTGGTCGCTAGGTAGTTTCCCAGACTTGCATCATGCATTGAACAAGGACTTTCAGGAAACTTTGCTTGTATTATATCTTAGGACTCCAACATTTCCAAATACATAAGGTCATGCCGCTTAGGGTTAAGTTTATGGTTAAAATCTCCTACCAGCAAAATCAAATCTGAATCGTACTTTTCACACAATAAATCTAAATCATTTTTAAAATGTCCCATTTCAATACCATATTCCTCCTGATCACCCCATTGCATATACACATTTAAAATCAACACATTTTCTTTCTTATTACCAGCAGCAATTAGGGTTATTCTACAACAGAGCAGCTATTTGCATGTTACAGTGAGCTGTAATACATTTTTCACTAGTTTTGTAGATAGTGTGGAGAAGCGTGGCTCAGTGGTTAGAGGCGGCAGAGTGTGGTGAAGCGTGGCTCAGTGGTTAGAGGCAGCAGACCTGGAAGCTGAGATCGACCGTGGACCAGGGTTCGATTCCCCTCCTCGGCGGGTCTCGGGCTCAAAAATTCCACGGACTTGACAATTCTTGCTCTGGTGCCTACTCGACTCACGGGGTCACACTCTGCGACTCTGGGCAATAGCTTGCTTAATCTCCACTACGGCCCCTCGCGGCGGGATGCCTGGCTTTCACCTTGTGGATACCCTGCCGGGGTATCTCACAGGGGAATACCAGGACGGGTTCCCTAAGCAAGCGCCTTGATGCCTTCGGGTGATATGTGCGCTATATAAGTTGCAATACATTTACATAATGTCAGTAAGTCACCTGCAGGGCGGCCGGACCTAGATTTTACTGCCGGGCGATAAACTTGACGGAACCCATCCACTATGGGGGTCTCGCCACATAGCCAGGTCTCCTGGATACAAGTGATCTCGTTGTTTTTGCCAGTTCTTTTATCCATTCAAGCTTTATTTGGTTTCCTAACCCATTTATATTCCAGGAGACCACTTTTAGGCCATGTGGCTGCCCCATTACCTATTCTACGTCACTAGGGGGCCCGTAACCATTGGATTCCTCTAAGTATCGCTGAGAAGGCCCTGGGGGGTTAGTACTAAGGCTCCAATTCTTCCAAGAGTCCTCTGGAGCGGAATTATTTATTATTATGTTAAGATTTCCCAAGCCTAAACCTGCACCTCTTTCTAGTAGTCTTACTTGCCTTTTTCCAAGCCCTGCATGGTGCTTTAGAAAAGCTTTTTCTTGTTGAACCTTATCTTCTGCCCCTACCTCTTCAATGGGTACTAGCAGAATCCCTGCTTTTAGTAACTCACTCTCTACTCTCTCTATCGCAATTTTTACCAGGTGTTAGACCTGACACCCTTGGCGTGGTTTTCCCCCATCTTTTTGCCTCTGCCTCCTGTATTTTTGATGCTGTGCTGGATTTCGTTTTTGCTGGTTTAGATGCTTTGGACACTCTGCCACTGCTGATCAGTGCCAGAGTGTAAGTGCTCCCTATGTAAATTGTCATATTGATTGGGTATACCTGATTGGCATATTTGTATCACCAGGAAGTCCCTAGTAAAGTGCACTGTGTGTGCCAGGGATGGTGATGACAGATGCTACTAGTGGGCCTGCAGCGCAGATTGTGCCACCCACATGAGTAGCCCTAAAATGGTGTCTCAGGCCTGCCAGCGCAGTGCCTGTGTGCAGTCAGTGGACTGCCATGTCTGCCTGGCCAGTGTCCCCACTGGCTGGGCCTAACCCTTCCCTGTCTGTGCACTTCAGTCACCCCTATAGAAGGCTCAAGGTACCCCCCTGGGCAGGGTGCAGTGTATGGGTACGGTAGAGCATGTACTAGTGCAGGTCACATGCTCTGGTAGTGAGCGGCAGCCATTTTGTGTGCTCACGGCTGCAAGGTTATCTTGCTCCATAGACTAACAGGGGGGAGGCTGGTCCCAATGGATACCAGCCTATCTTCCCATAGGAACAAGATGGGACATAAGTGATTGATATCCCTGAACTCAGAATTTAATAACATATCTTTTAGTAAAGTTTTTTTTTAAATCCTGTGTTTGAGAATAGTACTTTTAGAAAGTGGCTGTTCTCTTGTCTAACCTTTCTGTGTGCCTGGGCCTGCTTGTGGATTGACTGTCTGGTTTGAGGGTGACAGGGGCTGCAGAGCCCCCAGGAGGTTGTCTGAGTCAGTCCGTGGATGAAAGGATGCATCTGCTGCCAGGGAAGTGGGAGGAGATAGCACCTGGGAGTGAATAGGGCTGTGTCTGCCTGACCACAATGCTGGCTCCACCTCCCGCTGGGCGACTGTCACCTCTGTCCCTGATACTGAAAGAAAGAAGGAAGCCAGGAAACCCCCAGTGCTCCAGCAACACCCAGAACTGGTTTAGACCGGGCTCAGGGCCCACTTGCACAAAGACTTCAAAGGACTTCAAAGACATTTAGGGGTATAAGAGAAGGACCCCTGACAACAGAAAATTAGATTCTACAATCAAGAGGAACCTCTGCTGGAAGAAGGACCGCTGAAGAACTGAAGGAAGATTGCCTTGCTGTGTGCTCTAAGGGCTGACCTGTTCTGCTGTTCAACTAAAAGCTGAGAAGAAGAAAGGGACTTTGCTGTGTGCTGTGACCCTGCCTGCTTGAACTACAAAGACTTTGCTGTGTGCTGTGTCTTCAACTTGAATCTCCAAGGGCCTGAGAAGAGCTGGCCTCCTGTTCCTGGAACCCAGGGTTAAAAGGTTCCTAAAGAAACCCCAAGACGCTGTGAAGATCGTGCTGTTTTGACCTGGTGTGTGCTTTGTGACCAACTGCTGAGCGTGGGCAGAGATCGGTGTGCTCATCGGCACATACTCAGTGAGGGTCGGAGGTCCGTGGCGTCTCCCCTCGTGAGTTCTGCTCTAAAAAGGTTGTGTGGCCGTGAGGGCGGTCTTGCTGTGACCTGCGCCCTCGAAAATCATCTGCTGCCTGTTCACCGCCGCTGTCAGGGGGCCAGAAACACCCTCCGAAGGTTGCCGTCCCTGGTCGGAGCTGCGGGGCCGAAGAACGAAGCCGCCGCGCTCCCATTGGTCAAAGAGGACGAGCCCTCTGTGAACGCTGCGCTGCCGCGTCATCACAGAGGCCGCGCACTGATTGGCTGCCGGCTCGACACCATCAGAGGCTTGTCCCGGGAGCCGCACTGTCATTGGCTGACTCCCGGGTGGCTGCAGGGGCTCGTCTGCGGAGCCGCGACATCATTGGTATGTCCTGGGGAAGCCTACGATCGATCGTCGGAGCTGCGCTTGAAGCGGCAAGGAGTCCCGTACTCGAGACCCGTCCTCGCCGAGGGAGCCCGCGAGTGCTGACTGCCCCTGGCCTGTGTCCCTGATCGAAGCGATGTGCTAGCTCCCCGCCGCTCCCTGGAAGTGCTGAGAGCGGGCGGAGAGCAGCCGGGACCGGCCGGGGCTGGGTGCGAGTCAGCTCTGATCGGCACGGTGGTGCCCATAGAATACTCGGCGAGGCGCGCTCACAGCGTTTGAGCTCATTTATCCGAAAGGCTGATTCTGAAGTAAGAACACGCTGGCATTGCTTTTACCACTCGTTTTGAGAGCTAGTTTTGAAATAAGTCAGTAGCATTATTTTTTATACTGATTTAAGAGACTTGAGACTGATTTTTATATAAGAACTTCCTAAATACAAGTGCAACCTTCAAGATTAAGTGCAACCTTTTATCAAAGAAGCAACTATAGTGTATTGTTGTTTTTTAATTGCTGCAACTAGATAAAGTTATATTTTTATAAATATACTTACCTGTGTGGTCTCAGTTTGTGGTGGATTGGGGATCATTGTGTATGTTAAGTGCATTTATTATACACATTGCCTTGGGGATAAGCCTGTCTGCTCGAGACAAGCTACCTAGAGGGTGAGCAGGGGTTATCTACTGTGTGTACTTCTTCACCCTGACTAGAAGCAAGGGTCCCTACTTGGACTAAGGTACTTACCTCTGCCAATTATAGACCCCCAGATCTAACATTGTTGGACAGCGGTGTGGATTCTGAACTAATATTTGCACTTGACCTACAGTGATTTCTTGTACATCACTAGTCTAGTTTTAGCAGCACAGATTGCACAAGATTTTTCTTTTTGGTGAAACCTATTTTTGAAAGGCTAGGAAGCATCATGTCTCAGAGAGCAGTAAGCGAAGGAGTAGAATTGGAATTTGAAATTCAGGAGTTGCTCATCTATAAAAAAGGAGCAGCTGAAACAATTCTGCAAACAGCTTGGATGCCCAGTGAAGGGCAGCGCAAACAAGGAAGAGCTACAGAAAGCTCTAAGGGCCTGGTGGGAGGCCAAACATGTTCCAGAAGATATTACTGGAGAGGGAGGCACACAGGAGAATGCTTTTGTATCCAGTGATTTGCCAGTGAATAGGCCAGCTTCTAGGGTTGGCAGCAACCATTCCAGTAGGGGTTTTTCTCCAGAGGAGCTGGAAGAAAATCAGAGGGCTAGGGCCCATGAGATTGAGTTTTTTAAACTCAAGACCCAAGCAGAAGAGAGGAAGGTTCGCCTTGACAATGAGGAGAAGGCGGAGGAGAGAAGAAATTCTCTCGCTTTGGAGGAGAAGAAACTCCAGTTGGCTCATGAGTTGAGTCTGAGGGAGCTGGACCTTAAAGCTAAGCAAGGGGAGTCCAGTTCTAATGGTGGCAGCGTACAGCCAGTGCAGGCGGGTAAGGTATACATACCCAAAGATTTGGTGCATAATTATCAGAGGGGTGAGGATATTTATGCATGGTTTAGATCCTATGAGCTTGCCTTAAAGATGAATGAAGTGCATGAGAAGAGTTGGAGGGCAGGTTTGTGGAAGCATTTTGAGGCCTCTGGGAGGGATGTCTTGGCACCCTTAGAAGCAGCAGGTACCTTAACCTACCCCACTATGAAGGAGGCTTTATGCCTCAGGTATGGGCTTACTCCAGAACAGTACCGCCAGAAGTTTAGGAACTTCAAGAAACTTGACTCTAGTACTTGGGTGGAGTGTGTGAGTATGTACACGCGTGCACTGGAAGGTTGGATAAAGGGCAGCAAGTAACTGATTATGTGGGGTTGTGTCACTTGATTAGTTGGGAGCACTTGAGTAGTTTATGATTTCCAGAGCTGCACCAGCATCTTTTAGACAGCAAGTTAACTGATCCCAGTGAGCTTGCTAAGGAGGCGGACCGCTGGACTAGCACCAGGGTCCACAAGGGGGTGGTAAGTACCCCAGCCAAGGGTGGACAGGGTCCCCAGCAGAAGGTTGAGGAGGACAAGGGTAACAGTAAGCAGTCTTCTAAAGGGCCCCAAACTAGTTCCAAGGAGAAGGAGTCCCAACCCCCCAAGTCTAAGAAGCCTTGGCCCCATAAGGGCAGGCAGGACAACAGGTCCCTGCCTACTTGCTATGCATGTAGGGAGGTGGGGCACATTGCCCCCAAATGTCCCCACAAAACCTCAGCGCCCAATGGTGCTCCAACCCCAGGGTTAGCCAGTGTAGTTTTGGGAGGTGATTTGGTTTCCAGCGGGGAGGAGGGGTTAGCAGTGATGACCCTTGTCTCTTTAGGAGACCAAGAGATGGTCCAGGAAACCTTGCTGCCCGCTAACACTAAAAAATACGGGCAGAAGGTGACCATCAATGGAAGAGAGATAGAGGCTCTGAGAGACACAGGGGCCAGCGTGACATCTGTCAGGTGTCAGTGGGTGTCTGAAGAGCAGATCATTCCCAATGTACTCCGTCTTGTGGTGGCAGCTGACAGTTCAGTGCGCCTCTGCAAGTTGGCACGTGTTCCCTTTGAGTGGGAGGGAGTCTCCGGTCTTTTGGATGTGGTTGTCAGTGATGCCTTGCCTGTAGATTGTCTCTTAGGTAACGACCTGGAGAGCTCTCCATGGAAAGATGTGGAGCACAGAACTCATTTGGAAATATTGGGCTTGCCTGCGTGGATCTGTGTGACCACACGTGCAATGTCAGCCAGTAGGGGTGGATTAGCAGAACTGGAGCCTGGAACAATGGCCCAGGGACCTGCCAAGAGAGGAAGGGGTAGAGGGCGTGGGAAACCAGCCCCTGCCGTTCCCACGGTCCAGGAGGAAGCAGAACCTGAGGGGGATGCCCTGGAACCTACAGGGGAACAGGTGGCTGAACTGGGGGAATTGCCTGAGCTGTCCCAGTGGCAGCAAGATGGGGGTCCCTCCAGGGAGGAATTCTGCCAGCCTCAGAAGGAGTGCCCTTCTCTCATTGTTGTGCGACAGCAGGCTGCAGACCAGGCAGCAGGCCTGGGGTCCAAGGAACATTTGATTTACTGGGAAGATGACTTACTTTATAGTGAGCCTAAGTTCGCTGAGCCCGGTGCAGCCCGTGTGCTGGTGGTACCCGAGCGCTTCAGGAACTTCCTCCTGGGTCTGGCTCATGACGTGCCTCTTGCAGGACATCTGGGGCAAGACAAGACCTATCACAGGCTTGTCACCCACTTTTACTGGCCCCAGATGAAGAAGCACGTCACTGCCTTTTGTAAGTCTTGCCAAACTTGTCAGGCCAGTGGCAAGAGCAGAGGGAAGTGTGTGGCACCCCTCCAAACCTTTCCTGTGGTGAGCACCCCTTTTGAGCGGGTGGGCATTGACATCGTGGGGCCCCTGGACCCCAAGACAGCCTTAGGCAACAGGTTTATCCTGGTCTTGGTGGACCATGCCACCCAGTACCCGGAAGCCATCCCGCTCAGGACAATCACAGCCCCCGTGGTGGGCCGTGCCTTAATGGGGATCTTTTCCCGTGTGAGGTTCCCCAGAGAAGTGGTCTCCGACCGGGGTACAAACTTCATCTCTAGGTACATGAACTCTCTGTGGGAGGAGTGTGGGGTGACATATAAGTTCACCACTCCTTACCATCCTCAAGGAAATGGATTGGTTGAAAGATTCAACCGCACCCTAAAAGGCATGATTATGAGCCTAGAAGTGCCCATGAGGCGGAAGTGGGACGTCTTGTTACCATGCCTGTTGTTTGCCTACAGGGAGGTGCCTCAGAAATCCTTAGGGTTCAGTCCCTTTGAGTTGCTGTATGGCCACCCTGTCAGAGGACCTCTCACTCTGGTGAAGGAGGGGTGGGAGAAATCCCGTGGGAAAACCCCTCAGGATGTGTTCAGCTATGTGCTGGCCATTCGCAACCAGACCAAGCGCTTCAGGAAGCTCGCTCAAGAGAACCTGGAGGCTAGCCAGGAGGAGATGAAAAGATGGTACGACCAGAACACTTCTCTGGTTGAGTTCCACCCTGGTCAGAAAGTGTGGGTGATGGCGCCGGTGGAGCCTTGTGCGCTCCGTGACAAGTGGACCGGGCCATATGAGGTGATAGAGCGCAAGAGCGAGGTTACCTACTTGGTTAACATGAAGACTCCCAGGCAGCCCCTGAGAGTGTTGCACGTGAACCGCCTCAAACCCCACTTTGAGAGGTCTGAAGTGACTATGCTCCTGGCTACAGATGCTGGAGGGGAGGAGGATAGTGACCCTCTCCCTGACCTCCTGGCAACCAAGGAGCAAGACGGGTCAGTGGATGGTGTGATACTCTCACCCACCCTGACCCCAGAACAGCAGAAGGACTGTCGCCAGGTCTTGGGTCAGTTCGCCCCCCTGTTCTCCCTGACCCCAGGTGTCACCAACTGGTGCGTCCACGATGTGGACACTGGAGATAGTCTGCCTGTGAAACAGAAATTTTACAGGGTGTCTGACAAGGTCAGAGCTAGCATCAATGAAGAAGTTTCCAAGAAGTTAGCGCTAGGAGTAATTGAGCCCTCCAGCAGCCCCTGGGCTAGCCCAATGGTCTTAGTGCCTAAGAAAGCTGCTACCCCCGGTGGCCCCCCAGAACTCTGGTTCTGCGTGGACTACCGTGGGCTCAATGCGGTCACCAAGACTGACGCACACCCCATCCCCAGAACTGATGAGCTGGTGGATCGGTTGGGAGCTGCCCAGTACCTCAGCACCTTTGATTTGACTTCAGGGTACTGGCAGATTGCCTTAACTGAGGGGGCCAAGGAGAGGTCAGCATTTTCAACGCCAGAGGGGCACTTCCAGTTTTGTGTCATGCCCTTTGGGTTAAAAAATGCCCCTGCCACATTCCAGAGACTGGTCTACCAGGTATTAGCAGGGCTGGAGGAATTCAGCGCAGCATACCTGGATGACATTGCTGTGTTCAGCTCCACTTGGGAGGAACACCTGCAACACCTCTGTGAAGTGTTGAAGGCTCTGCAGAAGGCAGGCCTCACTATCAAGGCCAGTAAGTGCCAAATAGGGCAGGGATCAGTGGTGTACTTGGGACACCAGGCGGGGAGCAGCCAAGTGGCGCCCCTACAGGCGAAGATTGATACCATTCTGGCTTGGGAACCCCCCAAGACTCAGACTGAGGTGAGAGCCTTTCTAGGTCTCACCGGGTATTACAGACGGTTTGTCAAAGGTTATGGCACCATTGTGGCCCCTTTGACAGAGCTGACATCTAGAAATCAGCCCAGGAAAGTGAATTGGAACGAGGCCTGTCAAACTGCTTTTGACACCCTCAAAACTGCCATGTGCACAGCACCGGTGCTCTAAGGCACCTGACTTTTCCAGTGAGTTCATTGTGCAAACTGAGGCTTCAGAGCAAGGCGTGGGAGCAGTACTCTCACAAATCAACGATGAGGGCGGAGACCAACCAGTGGCTTTCATTAGTAGGAGGCTACTCCCCAGGGAACAGAGATGGAGTGCAATTGAAAGGGAAGCTTTCGCTGTGGTCTGGGCTCTGAAGAAGCTGAGGCCCTACCTGTTTGGGACTCACTTCCGTGTTCAGACCGACCACAGGCCCCTCAGATGGTTAATGCAGATGAGGGGTGAGAATCCAAAACTGTTGAGGTGGTCCATTTCCCTACAGGGGATGGACTTTACGGTGGAGCACCGCCCTGGTACAGAACACGCCAACGTTGATGGTCTGTCCAGATTCTTCCGCCTTAGTGATGAGGACTCCCAAGAGGTTGGGTAGTTCTCCCCACTTTCAGCTGGAGGGGACACGTGTTAGAACTGACACCCTTGGCGTGGTTTTCCCCCATCTTTTTGCCTCTGCCTCCTGTATTTTTGATGCTGTGCTGGATTTCGTTTTTGCTGGTTTAGATGCTTTGGACACTCTGCCACTGCTGATCAGTGCCAGAGTGTAAGTGCTCCCTATGTAAATTGTCATATTGATTGGGTATACCTGATTGGCATATTTGTATCACCAGGAAGTCCCTAGTAAAATGCACTGTGTGTGCCAGGGCTGGTGATGACAGATGCTACTAGTGGGCCTGCAGCGCAGATTGTGCCACCCACATGAGTAGCCCTAAAATGGTGTCTCAGGCCTGCCAGCGCAGTGCCTGTGTGCAGTCAGTGGACTGCCATGTCTGCCTGGCCAGTGTCCCCACTGGCTGGGCCTAACCCTTCCCTGTCTGTGCACATCAGTCACCCCTATAGAAGGCTCAAGGTACCCCCCTGGGCAGGGTGCAGTGTATGGGTAAGGTAGAGCATGTACTAGTGCAGGTCACATGCTCTGGTAGTGAGCGGCAGCCATTTTATGTGCTCACTGCTGCAAGGTTATCTTGCTCCATAGACTAACATGGGGGAGGCTGGTCCCAATGGATACCAGCCTATCTTCCCATAGGAACAAGATGGGACATAAGTGATTGATATCCCTGAACTCAGAATGTAATAACATATCTTTTAGTAAAGTTTTTTTTAAATCATGTGTTTGAGAATAGTACTTTAAGAAAGTGGCTGTTCTCTTGTCTAACCTTTCTGTGTGCCTGGGCCTGCTTGTGGATTGACTGTCTGGTTTGAGGGTGACAGGGGCTGCAGAGCCCCCAGGAGGTTGTCTGAGTCAGTCCGTGGATGAAAGGATGCATCTGCTGCCAGGGAAGTGGGAGGAGATAGCACCTGGGAGTGAATAGGGCTGTGCCTGCCTGACCACAATGCTGGCTCCACCTCCCGCTGGGCGACTGTCACCTCTGTCCCTGATACTGAAAGAAAGAAGGAAGCCAGGAAAGCCCCAGTGCTCCAGCAACACCCAGAACTGGTTTAGACCGGGCTCAGGGCCCACTTGCACAAAGACTTCAAAGGACTTCAAAGACTTTTAGGGGTATAAGAGAAGGACCCCTGACAACAGAAAATTAGATTCTACAATCAAGAGGAACCTCTGCCGGAAGAAGGACCGCTGGAGAACTGAAGGAAGATTGCCTTGCTGTGTGCTCTAAGGGCTGACCTGTTCTGCTGTTCAACTAAAAGCTGAGAAGAAGAAAGGGACTTTGCTGTGTGCTGTGACCCTGCCTGCTTGAACTTCAAAGACTTTGCTGTGTGCTGTGTCTTCAACTTGAATCTCCAAGGGCCTGAGAAGAGCTGGCCTCCTGTTCCTGGAACCGAGGGTCAGAGGTCCATGGCGTCTCCCCTCGTGAGTTCTGCTCTAAAAAGGTTGTGTGGCCGTGAGGGCGGTCTTGCTGTGACCTGCGCCCTCGGAAATCATCTGCCGCCTGTTCACCGCCGCTGCCCGGGGGCCAGAAACACCCTCCGAAGGTTGCCGTCCCTGGTCGGAGTTGCGGGGCCGAAGAACGAAGCCGCCGCGCTCCTATTGGTCAAAGAGGACGAGCCCTCTGTGAACGCTGCGCTGGGATTGGCCCAATGCTGCCACGTCATCACGGAGGCCGCGCACTGATTGGCTGCCGGCTCGACATCGTCAGAGGCTTTTCCCTGGTGCCGCACTGTCATTGGATGACTTCCGGGTGGCTGCAGAGGCTCGTCTGCGGAGCCGCGACATCATTGGTCTGTCCTGGGGAAGCCTACGATCGATCGTCGGAGCTGTGCTTGAAGCGGCAAGGAGTCCCGTCCTCGAGACCCGTCCTCGCCGAGGGAGCCCGCGAGTGCTGACTGCCCCTGGCCTGTGTCCCTGATCGAAGCGCTGTGCTAGCTCCCCGCCGCTCCCTGGAAGTGCTGAGAGCGGGCGGATAGCAGCCGGGACCCGCCGGGGCTGGGTGCGAGTCAGCTCTGATCGGCACGGTGGTGCCCATAGAATACTCGGCGAGGCGGGCTCGCAGCGTTTGAGCTCATTTATCCGAAAGGCTGATTCTGAAGTAAGAACACGCTGGCATTGCTTTTACCACTTGTTTTGAGAGCTAGTTTTGAAATAAGTCAGTAGCATTATTTTTTATACTGATTTAAGAGACTTGAGACTGATTTTTATATAAGAACTTCCTAAATACAAGTGCAACCTTCAAGATTAGGTGCAACCTTTTATCAAAGAAGCAACTATAGTGTTTTGTTGATTTTTAATTGCTGCAACTAGATAAAGTTATATTTTTATAAATATACTTACCTGTGTTGTCTCAGTTTGTGGTGGATTGGGGATCATTGTGTGTGTTAAGTGCATTTATTATACACATTGCCTTGGGGATAATCCTGTCTGCTCGAGCCAAGCTGCCTAGAGGGTGAGTAGGGGTTATCTACTGTGTGTACTTCTTCACCCTGACTAGAAGCAAGGGTCCCTACTTGGACTAAGGTACTTACCTCTGCCAATTAGAGACCCCCAGATCTAACACCAGGTCAGAGTAGACTTGTACTTAAGTAAACTCTTTTCCATCGAGGGTTGGTTAAAAGCCTACCTGTCAGAGGTCTTTTGTGTCGATTCCTTTCAAGTTAGGGCTATGGGCGAATGAATTAAGGAGAAGTGATCTGTTTAAATACGGTCTCTTCTTCATTTTTTTCCCGCCCCTTCCCATTTTTACTTGTTCAAAATACTGCCACTGGTTTCTTTTACCCTCCATTCCTTTTGATTTTGGCCCCCTATGTGGTTGTTGTATATTAGTTCTAACCCCATCCTCTGATATATTGCTCAGATGATGCCTCTCTTTAAGTGTAGCATTTGTAGCAGGTTTTCTAGTTCTATTGCATGGTGCATTTTTTATGCATCTAGTCAACTTTTCCTTATAATTTTGTTTCCTACTACCAATAACCTTTTTCACTTGATTCTTTGCTGGTTTCTCAGTGCTTCCTATTCTTATTCAACTCACTCTCTCTCTCATGTTTTTTGGGGTCTTTAATTTTAACACTTGTTCCACTGATCCTAGGGGTTCCTCCAACTCTCTCCCTTTTCCCACTACTCTGCCTATACCCTTTCTTTGCACGCCTTTCCTAATGGGTCTCCCCTGTCTTAATAAGGTATGTCTATTATAATCGCCCCTTCTTTTTACCAACATCGGCCATCTTGAGATGTATACTTCGTGGTTGGCAGCTGGGGGTTCTATATTCCTGACCTCCTCCCCCCCCCACAGATGGAATTATATGCTCGGGGTCGGGAGCTGGTCTTAACATTGAAGGCATTTGGCCCCTAATTCCTTGTAATTCCCCCTGAATTTTTGAAAGGTGTGAGTTCTGTGTTTTTAAAATATCATGATTTAACATTGTCACTTCCAGGATTCCCTGGAGTGCTTTTTGCAACATTAACATCAATTCCAACATTGAGGAGGCCGGATTTGTAGAAGATTCTGGATTAAGCTGTAAAGATTGATTACAGTCGCTAGGACCCTTGGTTCCTGTATTGTGCTCCTCGTACACTTCATGTCCCTTTGAATTTCCGTCCAAGGCAAAACCATCTTCCTCCTCTTGCCCTTGATCTTCACTATTTATTTCCTTAGGGTCATGGAGTAAGGACAACCTTGGAGACGAGGATAGTTGGGGTGACATTATTGTTCCATTATGAACAGTTAAAGACTGTAGGGATTGGTTGCTTAAGTTTACAGAGTCCATCATTTGTTCATCAAATATAACGGAGGAGCCTCCCTTCCATGATTCTTCCCCGGCTATTTCAAGATCAGATGCAAGGGGCTTAACTGGTGAGAAAACCCTTTTAAAATGCTTTCCCACAAAGTCTTTCAGGGAGTTTGAAGCTATACCCCCCTTTCGTCCCACTTGCGATGGCTCCTTTGGTATTTTCTCTTTTTTCTTCTGTATACGTTTGGATTTTGGTTTTAACCCAGGGTCCACTGGGCTTCCTCCCGACGCATTTTGATCCATTGGGGGGTCTTTTGATATCTTTGTCTGTCCCAGTGCGCTTTTATTCTTCCTTGGCGCCATCAATTGAGCTTTTTGACTAAGGAATTACAACTTCTCTAAACCCTAGCTGAGCCAACCCCTTATTTCCAAACACAGTCCTCAGGACAGGGGTGGGCAGTTAAGGTATTAAAAATAAAAGAAATAAAAAGAAAAGGGAGGGAGCGAGAGAACTCCCCTTTCCCCACTTACCTCTGTTGATCTTTGTGCGTATACCTGCGCCATGCCCCTGCCCTTCTCTGCTTGCACTTAAGTGGTTCTCCAAGAGCCTGGGACCCGAGGCCAACCAATGCTGGGTCACGTACCTTGCCCCTTGAGCCTTATGTCTTACGTCTTCCCCTTGTTCAGTCCGGCTTCAGGCGTCTCCCTCCACCTCTCTGCTTAGTGCAGGCGCTGGAAGTCGGAAGCCGGAGGGGGCGTAATTCGCGGGACCGGGGGCGGCTCGAATACCGTGTCTCTCGCCTCTCACCTCTTGCCAACTCTCTGCACACACCAGTTAGCGCAGGCCGGGGGAGCCGGGGGGCCGCGGGGCCGTTTAGCAGTCCGATACTTGCGTCTCGCGTCTCTCGCGTCTTCCGATCACGTGAAGGTCACAGGTCACGTGTGGAAAAGTAAATTTTGCCATGTTCTGTGTCCCTACGTGTCCTCCATCTTATGTTATGTGTGCATGATTAATATGCACATGTATTCCCCATGTTTGATTAAAGACGCAATTATAGTTGTGTCCATCTCTAGTATGCCAGTTTCCAGTTCTCGTGAAAGCTACGAGTATTAGGCCTATGTAAAGTTACGTTGCCACGTTTCTCAGTGTGCACGTTATTTCATTGAAAAGTCCCCGTTTCTAGGCCTCAAAAGGGCCTGGACACCAGATTCAGCTCCTGTCTCCTGAACCCTCGCTGAGGAGCGATACAGCCCCCACCTGTATCCTCGACCCTTCACTTACTTCCTGCCTCACAGTGCCCGGCTCGGCCTGGCTCTGCCTGTTAGTCTGCCAAGAGTATGTTATGATTCTAGTTATCAGTCCAGCCCTCCTTCTCTGCATTTCTAAGCTACCGAATCGCATCAATAGTTTCCGTCATTGTCTAGCCTTTACGTCTCCATGTAAGAGAAATACTGTATTAATGGTCATTTAATATTCTTCATCACGCACTACATGTAGAATAATGCATGCTCCAGTCTTAGAGTCCATTAGCCTCTCCCCTCCTGACTCTTAGTTTATATCAACATGTCCTCTAAACATCAGATACTAGATAGGGTTTAGGTACATGTCGCCCTGACTCTCCAGACTTCAGTCTCTACTCCTAGCACAGAGTTCATAGCCCCCAGCTTCTCCTAGTAACACGTCATTGTCAGTTTGCGCGCACCATTAGGTTAGAGGTCCCGGCTCCTTAGGTAGCCCCCTCCATGTTTCCGCCCCATTTATGACATATTCTGTTACGTTTACATCACATGTCTATGTACACGCCTCCTGTTACACCTACTTTCACCCTTATCTTTCGCGACTGCTATTGACCACACCCACTGCCCCGCCTACTGTATTCATTGTAATGCAACTGTTTTAATATATATACTTGTGTACTGTTATTAAATGTTACGCCGATCCTGATCCTGCCCCCGGCAGCGCTGCCATCCCATTCCTGTGCAGGTTGTCCTGTTCCTGTCCTTTATGCTGTAGTAAACCTGCAAACTCCTACTACCTCGAATCTTGACTCTTATTTATTGAGCTATCTGTTATTACTATGTCCAGTAAAACCTAGATCCGGTATTATTTATTTATATACCACATAATGGCGCCCGAACAGGGACTTGCCCTTTCCCCACGCGCCAGTGAAGCCACGCCGGCCCCCTGACCCTCTGCAGCCGTGACGGAACCATACCGTGCACGTGCAGATATTTCTGCTTCAAGTATCCCTCAGGCCCACGGAGGAGACGGAGGTGGCGGTCCAGCATCCAGACGAGGCGGTGGAGGAACGCGGCGAGTCCCGACCAGAGCCCAAGCCGAGAGTCCAAGGTCCGAGGTATCCGGAGGCCCACCCGTAACAGAAGTCCGAAGTTCGTCCGTCCGGCGTCGAAGCAGTCCAGTCCAGTCCGAGGCCTTCCGTTCTTGCTGCCCGGTGAGTACCATTGCTGGGGGAGTATCTAGACAGGGTCAATCTAAATTGACTCTGGTCCGTGGGTTGGTGGTACACAGACCCAAAAACGAAGTGTCCACTTCGGTGGATGCGGGTCCTGACGTGTCTCTTTATGAGACCGGTAAGTTTCGTACTGTTTTAGCAGTACATCTAGTTTCTGTTCTAGTCAGTTCTGTTCTCGAGAAATTCATGTATTCTGTTTTCAGTATTCCAGGTAGTATTCTGTTCGAACTGATATTTTAAATGTTCTTCATGTATTTTAATGTCGTGGTATGAATGTGGAGTAATTATCGTGTTCATTGTGTATTGTATTGTGTCTAGATCAACAGTTCAGTCATGCCGTTATTTTCCAGACTACGTCAGTTAAGAACTAGAAAAGGTCTGTTAGAAGAAGCAGTTCCTGTCCCGCCTAGGGACAGTCCAGGTCATTTTATGTATCAGAAGCATGGCATAAGTGCCATATTATATCTAGATTTATGGGTAGAGTATACCAAACAGTTAGAAGAAAAGTATAGATGGCCCGTATCGGGTACATGGGATGCCGAGTGCATCATGCGAGTAGAAGAAGCATTATGGAAAAAGAAAGCCAGACAGTCACAGAAAGATGCCATCGAGTTATGGCGCAAAGAATCTCATAAAAGAACCGAAAAAGAAATCAGAAAGTCAGAATTAAGTAGAGAATCTTTAGAACGAGCCCAAGAAAGGGAACTAATCGAGATAGGAGAACGAGTCAAAACTGAACAGTCAGATAGACAGAGACATGCCCTCATTAAGGGTATGTATCCTCTTCTTGCCGAGGGCTTGCCAAAAGCGACCCCGGAGGCATCCAGTAATTTTCCGCCACCATTAGTTCCGACCAAGCTACGTCACAAACCGACCGCAGCTGATATTTTTATTTCGTCCTACTTGGACGACACGGTTCCGGAATATGCAAATCCTGTTCCGCCAGTCCCTGTAAATAATGTAAATCCTGCTCCTCCAGACACCGGAGTACCTGCTACGGTACCCCCGGTTCAGCCCACATTACAATTTCCCACTCTGCCAGCACGAAGAGTATCAGTCGACGATTCCAGCATAGGGGCCGCAGGAGGAGGTCCTCCTGGTACCCCGCCACCACACCAACGTAGAACGTTGGCCGAGTTACATGAATGTGCGTTACAACGTACGCCCAAATTTAAGTCCGTTGCAGACATCCGACGAGCTCTTACTGAATGCCGCTATGATCCGGTTGCAGGTGATGATAGTACAGTAATATATTCCATCCGTGTAAGACGGGTGACCGGGTATTTAGACACCCTACCAGATATGAAAGGAGATCTAGACAGAATATATCGTTTCATCCGTACAGGGGATGATCCAGAAAGTATTGGTGAAGCCATGTCTCAAAGGAAAGCTGAGATCCAGCTCATGATATTAAAGTTTCTGATTAATTGTCTAATAAGAGAACAAGACTACCCGACTAAAGATCCGGCCGAAATGAGAATCCTGACAAGGTGGAGTGATAATATAGCCGAGGGTAAGCACAAGACTGTCAGTAGTATAGAGAGTATGTACAAGAGAATTCGTAAAGAAATAATAAAGTTACATGAACAACGTAAAGCAGCACAAGTAAGCGAGAAAGAGAATGACTCTTCTACTGAAGAGGTAGACGACGAGAATCCCACTAGAATAGCGTATGTAGGAAAATCTAGATTTCCAGACCGACATTCACGTCTAGACTACAAGAAAACTGTTCATCATCCGGCACCAGAACAAGGTTCTCTAGAACAAGTATTTCAAGCTACCGATCACATTCTGAAGTCACGAATCGGTTACAGTGAGTTAAGTACTATGCATGAACAAGAACTAGTCCGATCAGCAGTCCGATGGATTACTGATTCTACCACTTTTCCAGACGAAATAGTGGCACAAATGTTTCTGAAACTGCCCCCAGCCGAGCAACGACTGGTGGGTATGTATATGATCCAACACCTCATTACTCTGTATGAGGGTCAACATTCTGATCCAGGTCCGTTACATGATGTCCTGAACGAGTTACTCCAGTATAGATGGAAAGGTTTAGGTACCGATTTAATTAGGATCATTCTAGAACAGCGCCACAAATATAGAACGTTTCTGAACCCGCATTTTGTTCATGTCTCGCCCCCAGAAAGTAAACCATTTTACATAGATAGACAGAATCCGTTACGAGAAGTACACCCAGTCAGGACAACAGATGGTGAAATGCAACGAGTGTTTCTTTACACTCCGATTACCAAGATGGAACTCTTAGAGATGAAGAAATTAATTCCCTGTCATGACAAAGATCCAGCAGGGTTCCACCGAGAATTAAAGGACATGCTCCGTATGGGAGAATACACGTATCCAGATATAATTAAAATGCTAAAAGTCCTGTTGCCCGCAGGGGTATATGAAAAACTCAAGGAAAAAGAATGGGAGGTGGGAGAGAAAAAGATCGATTGGGCAGTTCTAGAAGCTGAAGATAAGATACGAGTACCAGGTACCGGTCTTGGAGAAAAATGTAAAGAATTACCAGAGCTGTTAATTCAAGTTTTGCCAAGATTATTAGCCACTAAAAAGGAAGACTGGGATGCAATCTCAGCCTGTAAACAGAAACAAGATGAAGACACTAGTGATTTTTATTCTAGATTTGAAAAGTGTTTTATTATAAACAGTGGCCTCAAGACGAGTAGCGAGTCATACCCTCATCTTTTTGTTACTAAATTAGTCGAGAATTCAAGTCCACAAGTTAAGAATCGAGTTTTGAAAGTCGAAAGTACCTGGCAAGCTAATACCCCGTCCCAGATGTTACAGATGCTTCAGTATCACCAGAATAGAATCAGAGAAGAGCAAGATCATGAAAGAAAACGTATGAAAGACACGAAAATGAAAGTACTAGTTGCACAATCTGTTCCTCAAGACAGTCAGAAGAGGGGTCCGAATCAAGCCAGTCATCCTACAGCTCCCGTCAAAGGGACCTGCAATTATTGTAAACAGCCAGGTCATTTTATAAACGAGTGTGCAGTTCTAAAACACAATATAGCTACTGGTAAGACTAAAGAAAGACCACGTCCGCCTAGACAAGAACAAGTTTCACAGACTTCTCAGCCACAGAATGCACAACAGACAGTTCCAGCACCGCAGCCTATTGCTGCAACACAGCATGTTACACAGCAGATGTACCAGTATGCACAATCCGAGTATCCAGAGTATCAGCCATATTCATGAAACAGCCTAGAGAGGGAGGTAGGCTTGCCTCTCATCGAGATACCTGTAGATCAAGAGGGTCCCTATGTTCATAGTCAAGTACTAGGGAAAGACAGAAAGTTTCTGATTGATACAGGGGCAAGTAGGACGACCATTAGTCACGCCGAAGTTCCAGGGGCTCCGCTCTCAGGCTCTAGAAATGTTTCCCTTGGATTTTCAGGAAAGCCTATTGTGAACGAGATATCTAAGCCAGTTACTCTAGAAGTAGGTCCATTGTCCCGCACTACTGATCTGTTACTTACGAAGTCATGTCCAGAAAATCTGTTAGGCATTAAAACACTGAAAGAATTAGGTGCAGTTATTTGCTGCTCCCCAGAGGGAATACGCCTGTTTTTACGTGACTTCAAGGGTCACTATGTATTACGAGATTTTGATCCGAGATTGTCCAATGTTCCGCAGCATCTATGGGCGCAAGGTCCAACTGATGTAGGTTATATGCAAATCACACCCCATCGTGTGACTCTCAAGCCAGGTGTAGTGTTACCACGAATCAGACAGTACAGATTGCCACCTGAGGCTGTAGCAGCCTTATCCAAAATTATTGACGAGCTCATGGCTCAAGGAGTAGTTGTAGAAACTGACTCCAATGTATGTAATTCTCCGATCATTCCAGTCATGAAACGTACTGATCCAAATGCACCCCCAGTATATCGATTAGTGATTGACCTACGAGAACTTAATAAATGTATTATTCCCCAGTACCCAGTCGTCCCAGATATCTCTTCCCTATTGACAGCCATTGATTCCGAAGCCTCATTTTTTACAGTCATAGACCTCAAGAACGCGTTTTTCAGTGTCCCCATTCATCCAGACAGCCAGTTTCTTTTCGGATTTTGTTTAAATGGAAGGAGCTATATGTTCACACGAGCTCCTCAAGGTTTCACAGAAAGTCCTAGCATTTACAGTCAAGCACTTAAGAGACAACTAGACAACATTCACATGCCAACTAACACTGCCCTGCTCCAGTATGTCGATGATCTACTGATCACAGCCCGTTCTGAACGTGCTTGCGAGCGAGCATCACTTACAGTCTTGTATTTCCTTGCCGAGATGGGGCACAAGGTGTCCCCTTCGAAGCTTCAATTCTGTGTCCAGCAAGTGATCTATTTAGGCCACTTACTGTCCAAGAGGGGTAGGCAGTTGACACCAGACCGTATCCAGTTAATAGCGAGTCTTCCTCAGCCCAAGACCCAGAAGGAGGTACGTGCTTTTATCGGCCTCACTTCTTATTGCAGACAATGGATTCCTCAGTATGCATTTCTAGCTAAACCACTGATACAGTTAACGACACAGGAGGCAGCCGTATCGACCGTCCTCCCTTGGACATCTGAACATACACTTAGTTTCAATGAGTTAAAGAAAGCTTTATGCCAAGCTCCAGTTCTAGCTACACCGAACTACAGTAAGCCTTTTACACTTTTCGTCACAGAACGCGAAGGTACAGCATTATCTGTTCTCACACAAGATCAAGCAGGACAATACAAGCCCTGTGCTTATTTTTCGAGCACACTAGATCCTGTAGCCCAGGCTCTGCCTGTGTGCCTCAAGTCAGTTGCAGCCACAGCACTAGCTATCAGACAAAGTGATTCCATAGTATTAGGACATTCCTTGACAGTACAAGTTCCACACTCCGTGGAAGTTCTTTTAAACCGAACACAGACTCAGCACTTGACAATTGCACGTTTAACAGGTTATGAATTGACACTGTTCCAGCCACACACAGAAATCAGACGCTGCAACGTTCTAAATCCTGCTACACTGTTACCGTCAGTTAATTCGAATCCTGCCACACACGACTGTGTGGAAGTAGTTAACATTATGACAAAGCCAAGACAAGATCTGACAGATATTCCATTACCAGATCCAGACCTGACACTTTATGTGGATGGTTCATGTATGAGAACAAGTACAGGAGAACTAGTAGCCGCGTATGCAGTGACTACTGACACTGAAGTTATAGAAACACACCGTATTGACACCCTGTCTGCTCAAGCAGCAGAGCTAGTTGCTCTGACACAAGCCTGCATACACGCTAAGAACCTGAAAGTTAATGTTTACACAGATTCACGCTACGCATTTGGAGTTGTACACGACTTCGGAGTGCTCTGGCAGGAGAGAGGTTTCATGACTTCCCATGGAACCAAGATTCAGCATGGTCTCCTTATTCAGGCTCTGTTAGATGCCATACACTTACCGACATCTATTGCTATCATGAAATGCAAAGCACATACGAAAGTTACTGACATTATTTCCCAAGGTAATGATCTAGCAGATCGCACAGCCAAGCTTACAGCACAGACTCCAGACATTTCAGTTAATCCGACACAGACACATACTCCAGATCCGACTACTTGTATGACAGTTAAGGACCCCACTCAAGATGTCATAGATATTCAGTTACATGCTACTCCCGATGAAATCAAGAAATGGTCCGAACAAGGAGGGGTCCAGACAGATCAGGGATGGGTAACGAAGGGTAAAGCCACATGGTTTCTCCCCGACTCCATGGTTCAAGTCATTATCAATACCGCACATAGTCCAGCCCATTTAGGAGAAAAACCTATGTTAGACAGTATCCAGAACATTTGGTTCAACAAGCATTTACGAGCTGCAGCCAAGCAGAAAGTCCGTACCTGTATGATATGTTGCCAGTTTAATCCAGGTAAAAGTGTCCCGGTGGATCAAGGTGGATTCCAGCCCCCTGACCACCCTTTTGAAGTCCTCCAAATGGATTATATTCAGATGGAGCGATGTCGAGGTTTCAAGTATGTCCTTGTAGTGGTATGCGCTTTGTCCAGGTGGACAGAAGCATATCCAGTCCCAGATTACACAGCCACGACCACTGCCAAGCAGTTGGTTCGTGAGTTCTTCCCCCGTTATGGACTCCCTAGAGTCGTATATTCTGACAACGGCCAGCCATTCTCATCCGAGTTGATGAAACATGTTTCCCTTTTGTTAGGGTACCAGTGGAAGTTCCATTGTGTACGCCACCCTGAAGCAGCTGGTCTAGTAGAGAGACATAATCAGACCCTGAAAATCCGTATTGCCAAGATTTGTAAAGAGAAAGGTGTGGACTGGCTAGTAGCTCTGCCAGTCGCTTTATTTTATATGCGCATGGTCGCACACTCCAGATCAGGTCTGTCCCCGTATGAAGTCGTATTCGGCCGCCCCCCTAACATGTGGGGTACACCTAGACCCCGAAGTATTACCGATGTTTCAAGTAATATGCTGACAGATTACCTACCTTCCTTGATGTCTGCCCTCAACTCTTGTCGTTCACAGGTTGCTGCCGCATTTCCAGACAATACCGAGGTGGCACCGCATGACATCGTTCCCGGATGCATGGTTCTTGTCCGGAATTTTGATCGTTCAAGTCCGCTGGAGCCTCGCTGGAAGGAACCCCGACAGGTCCTCCTGGCCACCCGTACTGCCGTCAAGCTGGAAGGCAGGAAGGGCTGGGTCCACCTGTCACATGTGAAAAGATTTTTTGGATTGAAGCCTGTTTCAAAGAACATTTCCGAGGATCTTAAAGACTGCCAAAGTACTATTCTTAAGGACTGTCCCGCAAAAGACAATGATATTGAACCCTCCCCGTTAGAGAAAACTCCGCAACAGGAGTATAAGCTCAAATTAAGGTCTAGTAAAATAAGTCAGCCAGTTTGATTGTCTAAGTCCTCCCCTAGGTGAAACGGTTAGACCGGTTTCTGACATGTATATAATAGACCCCCATAGTGAGAGAGTTAGTCAAAACTCAATCCGATGTATCGTTTTTCTAAGTTTCATATTGTTTTTCAGCCTCATGATTACCTGCACCAGTTTTGCTTTTTATTTGTGTTTTCCAGTTTCTCATGTAAATAAGTCTTCTAATGCTACAGTAGAGCACACGTTTAGTGATCTGCCTCCTCATGAACTCTCATATCGTCTTGCTGTGCGTAATAATTCTTTTATCCGCATGTTACATTACTCACACCAGACCAGCAATGCCACTAATTGTTGGGTGTGTGGTCGACTCCCCCCTTTCCAGACACCGAAGGGAGTTCTGCCACTCTTTCCTTATCCATTTTCACATAATGGTTCGTGTGGAGCATGGTCCACGTTAACGTCATCCTCAACAGATATGTCTTTTCTTAACAGTACATGTTTTCCAGACAAGCAAGGTCTTCCCCACAGAACAGGGTTAGATCTAGAAAATGAAGTTTATAATTTAGGTAATTATTCTTCGAATTTTATGGTCCTGAATGTTCAGTCTGATTCTACTCCAGACTTACCTGCTATGTCAGTACTACCAGTTAAAGGCGAATTATGTGTCCGAAAGAATGGTTCCGTACATGTAGGCCATAGTGATTGTACTACTATCGTCAAGTATAGTGACAGCAGGAAATCTATTTTCAAAGCTTCACGTCATTCTTATTTTGTTTGTGGTCAGACCGCATATGTTCGTCTGCCCCTCGATTGGGAGGGAACCTGTTACATTGCCTTCCTACTGCCACCAGTTTTTCTAGCCCCACCTGACTACCATAGGAATTCCCACCTAGTACATACTAGACACAAAAGAGACCTCCCGATTGTCGATTATACTGAAACTGCTCTAGAACAATACATAGATATCAATAAAGGTGTCTTCCCTTATTTAGGTACTGTCGTGAATAGTAAACTGATACGTAGATTAACCAGAACCCTTGAAGCAGTAGTGATTGAGACTACTTCTGCTCTAAGTAACTTAACCGAAGAGCAATCCTTTATGAGAATTGTCGTGCTCCAGAATCGTCTCGTCCTTGACGTCATACTGGCCGATAGGGGCGGGGCCTGTAGAGTCATCGGATCTAGTTGCTGCATTTTCATTCCTAATAACGCGCGGTCTGTTTATTCAGCTATAACCAGACTCCATAAAATTGCCCATATGTTACACCAAGATCCAGGCACCTGGACATGGTCCGGTTGGTTCTGGAATATGATTTCCACCTGGGGATGGAAAGTATTGTCATTTCTGGGTATTGCAGTAGCGATCATATTCAGTTGCTGCCTCTGTTTACAATGTGGCCCTGCGATTTGTGGCATTTGTGCTACCTCTTGTATTCCTAGTCCTAAGTCCCGTTCTAAATCCCGTTCCAAGAAAATTCGAGACGAGCAAATGATACTGTATGAAATGATAGATGGTATCATGAATATTGATGTTTCCTGATGGAAACGTAGTGACAAGGAGGGAATGTGGAAAAGTAAATTTTGCCATGTTCTGTGTCCCTACGTGTCCTCCATCTTATGTTATGTGTGCATGATTAATATGCACATGTATTCCCCATGTTTGATTAAAGACGCAATTATAGTTGTGTCCATCTCTAGTATGCCAGTTTCCAGTTCTCGTGAAAGCTACGAGTATTAGGCCTATGTAAAGTTACGTTGCCACGTTTCTCAGTGTGCACGTTATTTCATTGAAAAGTCCCCGTTTCTAGGCCTCAAAAGGGCCTGGACACCAGATTCAGCTCCTGTCTCCTGAACCCTCGCTGAGGAGCGATACAGCCCCCACCTGTATCCTCGACCCTTCACTTACTTCCTGCCTCACAGTGCCCGGCTCGGCCTGGCTCTGCCTGTTAGTCTGCCAAGAGTATGTTATGATTCTAGTTATCAGTCCAGCCCTCCTTCTCTGCATTTCTAAGCTACCGAATCGCATCAATAGTTTCCGTCATTGTCTAGCCTTTACGTCTCCATGTAAGAGAAATACTGTATTAATGGTCATTTAATATTCTTCATCACGCACTACATGTAGAATAATGCATGCTCCAGTCTTAGAGTCCATTAGCCTCTCCCCTCCTGACTCTTAGTTTATATCAACATGTCCTCTAAACATCAGATACTAGATAGGGTTTAGGTACATGTCGCCCTGACTCTCCAGACTTCAGTCTCTACTCCTAGCACAGAGTTTATAGCCCCCAGCTTCTCCTAGTAACACGTCATTGTCAGTTTGCGCGCACCATTAGGTTAGAGGTCCCGGCTCCTTAGGTAGCCCCCTCCATGTTTCCGCCCCATTTATGACATATTCTGTTACGTTTACATCACATGTCTATGTACACGCCTCCTGTTACACCTACTTTCACCCTTATCTTTCGCGACTGCTATTGACCACACCCACTGCCCCGCCTACTGTATTCATTGTAATGCAACTGTTTTAATATATATACTTGTGTACTGTTATTAAATGTTACGCCGATCCTGATCCTGCCCCCGGCAGCGCTGCCATCCCATTCCTGTGCAGGTTGTCCTGTTCCTGTCCTTTATGCTGTAGTAAACCTGCAAACTCCTACTACCTCGAATCTTGACTCTTATTTATTGAGCTATCTGTTATTACTATGTCCAGTAAAACCTAGATCCGGTATTATTTATTTATATACCACACACGGGTCACGGGTGTTACATAGGCACAGCACAACAGAGTTACTCATGTTAATTACTAGCATTACAATATCACATGTTAACCCTTTATTTTCTCAAACACATCCCTCACAATACTTTCCATTAACCATGTTTTATGCATAGTGTTTTTGACGTCTACATCTACATGGAATATTCTAAAAAAACAATACCCCTTCTTTCATAAAATTAGTCATCCATATTATGTGAGTGTCGACTATAGGTGAATATGATGCACTCCTACGTTATCTCACACTGAAATCAAAATGATGCTTTCCCACTTCTTACTGGTGCACGCACTTCAGTCTGATTTGAAGGGCTTGTCAACGGAGGGAACGACTAGGGTAACCAACTGCAAGGGTGCAAATTCAGGACAGTGAATTTAAAAACTCAGGACAAAGGGTCAAAATTCAGGACAAAAATTCAGGATAGAAGGTCAGAATTCAGTATAAAAATGCAGGAGAAAAGATACGTTTTACAGACACATCAGAGGAGGTCGCGCATATTACACAATTAAATAAACAACCAACACAAGCACAAATCAAAATAAGTTTATATTAGGTTGAGAGAACATTGCACTGCATCTGTTGTTTGCCTGAGTGAAACTTAAATACCTGTGTTTGCATATTGGATGCACCTGGGTAACATGCACCAAAATGAAACTCCTACCCCACCCCCAAGAGCTTGGCCCCTGGTGAGGTGACAGGAGCCCATAAACAAAAGCAGTTTGCCATGCCCTGGGCTCTGTCAGGAGGAGACCCAGCAAATGCTGTCATTGGCCCATTATCATTCTGTATTTGATAATTAGGCCGACATACAGAATGATAATGGACTGATAGCAGCATATGCCTGGTCGGGGAGGGGCTGCTGCAGGCCACTGTCACAGCAGGAGCACCTGCTGTGAGAGTTTCAGGTCTCTCAGGCTGCTTGCAGTGGGCAGCTCTAAAGAAGCAAATTGCGGACAAAAGGCATCCGTGAAAGAATTCTTCACGGACAACGGGCAAGAGGCCCAAATTACGGGTAGTCCGTGAAATTTACAGACAGTTGGTCACCCTAGGAGCGACATCCACATAATGCTTGGAGACCAGAAAGGTAATTTGTGGGGTGTTTGAAAGTTCCACTCATTCACCAAGGAATTTATAGATTTACTGTCAGAAGCCTGCCAGGTATTCTTCTATAGCAGAGAGATGAAACGAGATTTCTGACACAGTAGCATTGTTGCCACCTTCTCAGCATCCTTTCACCATGCTGTCTTCTCCTATTAATCTTTCTCTGCTCCTTTAGTCTGCAGATATTTTGTACTCTTTTGATTTCACACTTTTCACCCATTATTTGCTTTGCCTTTGAGAGAGCGCAAATCAAGAAAAATATAGAAGTGCACCATATTTACAAGCACGTTGTATTAGTTTAGTAAACATTATATAAGAGTGTCGAATCTATAGAGGGAAAATATATAATAGTGTCTTATTAAAATAGAATATCAAGTGTGAAAAGCTAATGTAGAAGTTTGTAGAGATGTTAGAATGATGTTGAAATCCCATGTTATGTGGCAGTGGTAGGGGAAAATGTAATGCTGCTAAACGTAGAAATGTGTAGGCCACATGGCAGTTCACATAGAGTACAAGATGCTGTTACACTCTTATACGATGGTGGATTTTAATGTTGTTATAATTCAAAGTATTATTGATCCTAGAACTGAAATATGTTTTATAGACGTTTCATATAATCATTGTGTGTAATAAGTTAGAATGCTGTTTAGAAGAAATTAAATGTTTTGCAGAGTGCACAGGCCCGTTCATGTAATTCTAATAGGCCTGAATAGACAAAGTCATTTCGTTTGATCTGCATGTGCTCGTTAGAGAAAGGTTGTGTTAAGCACAAACTGTGGAGCCTGTTCAAATGGTTTACGACTTAAAGATATGGTGGAGGCCGGAATTTGGGGCCCACAGTACAAGTGTCTGTTTGCAGGTGCGAGGAGGTTTTAATCAAGAGAGTGATGAATAGACTTTTGTTCAAGAGAGCCAGGCACAGGCCTGGAGGAGTCTTCAGGAATTTCCTGGGGGTATCGTCTTGCCGGAGAGGAGCCTGGGAAGCAAGGTCAACGCTAACGATGGGCCCAGAGGAGTACCAGCATGGAACATACCAGAACCAACACCACATGTGGGGCGTCTCTAAGGGGTGTCTCCAAAGGGCGTTTCCATTGTAAATGTGATTTTGTATTAGGGACAGTACCCCGGGGTGGAGTTAAGGCAGATGATCTGAGGAACCTAAGAGAGCGGATGGGTAGGCAGATAGGGAACTGCGAGACATCGTTTTTGAAAAAAAGACTAAGGGAAGTGTGTGATCTTCTTTGGAAGTCACCACTGCTGACACCTTTTTAGGTTAAGATCTTGCTAAGTAGAGATGTCACTTAGTCTAGTGTAGGGACAGTCTAATCTGATTTCTTTCCTTTCTGTAAATGACTCATAAGCTACAGCTTGTGTCTATTCTTGCAACTTTGATGATTTTTGAATTGGTTTTGGTAATATTCTTCTGCCGACTAAGAGCATTTAGAAAATTCATGTTTGTATTGATGCCCGTATATCTTTTGAACCTTATATTGAGATGTTTGTATCTCCAGTTAAGTTTGGCTTTGTAATAAACTTTTAAACTTTTAAGCTTCAGTGGTTCTTTAGAGTGAAGTAAGTCATTAACTGATTGACCTAGTAGTGGATTGCCTTTTACTCTATGACAGGTACCAACGGTTCAGTCGACCGGAGTTGGGATCTAGATCTATAACAATAGATCAGAAATCCCGCGTTAACAGTTGGTAGCAGAGTGAGGATGGTTACCTTCTTGAGGAAGGTGATCTAGACTAGGTTAAGTTTACCCCAAGGTCCCTAGAGATCGAGAGGTGGCCCGCCGAAGAGGGTGCTGACGGCGCGAGAGAAAAGCAGCAGAATCGGACGAGAGTGAGTATAACAAGGGTCATGCGTGGACAGATTGCGGTGTTTTGTGTTGTATCTGTATTGTAATGTCTTGCGGAGTTGAATGCCTGTAGTGTGAATGAGAGAGGGTTGTGAGCGCGCGCAACCTGGCAAAATCTTAAGTTCGGGGAAGAGCTTAAGTGGTTCGGGTGTATCGAACATCCAGAGTAGTTGTCGACCAGAGAAAAGGGGGTCATGAGGTACCATTGATCGCCCGCAGGACCGAGATAGGGGGAATGCAAGAGTGAGTGTGTGGGTAACGGACGCAGGTCGAAAGTTACCGTGTGCAAGTAACCTATCAGAGAAGGCGATTGTCTGGACGTACACGGAAAGACATTTCGTCAGTTAAGGTGACAATTACAGTTAAACTGTGGACGTACAGTCAAGGAAAGTGATCGCTTGGACGGAAGTAATCATTTTTCAGAGTATGAATGGGACGCATGCATGACCGGGAGACGAGCGGAGAAAGGAGGGGAACTGCTGCGAAAGAGGGACGAGTGACGTCAGCGAGAGCCGCGCTGTGATAGGCCGGTTGGTGTGACGCCGCGCTGTGATAGGGCGGTTGGTGTGACGTCAGCGAGAGCCGCGCTGTGATAGGCCGGTTGGTGTGAAGCCGCGCTGTGACAGGGCGGTTGGTGTGACATCAGCGAAGAGCCGCGCTGTGATAGGCCAGTTAGCGAAAACCGCGCTGAGATTGGTAGATTGTCATCAGGAAGTAAAACGAACGCGGAGAAAATAGAAATTTTGTAGATTTTGAACATGAAGTGTTTTAAATGTTTGAGAGGGATTTTTAAGAGAAAAAGAAGAGAATCCTATTCCGGGGAAGAGGCACCGCCGGAGGGTACACCAGCTCACTATATGGCAACGAATGTTGGGTTGCATACTATACTGTGGCTTGGGACTTGGAGTAAGATTACAGAGGGGAATGAGGAACTGACTTTTCCAAAATACGGAACGTTTAGATTAGAAGTGTTACATCAGTTGAAAGCAGTTATGTCCTCATTGAGACCTTTGCCTAGACCAACACAGTTTGAGGCGCTTAATGCATGGATTAGGGCGGCGCACGACAGGAGTCAGAACAGACGCCAGGAAAGGGTACGGTGATCAGTGAGGGCAGTGCAAGATGCCAAATGGGATGCGGAAGCCAAGAAGTGGAGGGTACAGGTGATTGAGGTGGATAAGTTGTACCCCATGAGAGAGGTTACAGGTGGAAAGAAACCCTTAGAAGAGGATGATGAGAGCGAGTCGGAGGACGGTCTAATAAATAGGTTGTTGATAGATAAACCACCTCCGGACAATAGCGAGATAGAGGGTACGGAGCTCTCAAGGAAAGGTAGGGTTGACATAGAAGAGAACAGGCCACTCCCCATAACGGATTGGGTACCTACCAAAGGTGAGGAGACACCTCAACATAGTCCTGTACAGAGAGTAGTCGGAAGGGTTGTGGTGCAGAAGATGCCAGCAACAGAGAGGGTTGAGTCTTATGGATTGCCAGATGCTCTTTGTTAGACCTGTCTGGATTTTTTGCGTAATCCCTCCTCATTATTATTTATTTTGTCCCCTTTTTGCCCCTCATCCCCTTAATATTTTTTGTGTCTACTACTTTTTATAGGTATTGGTCAAGGGGATAGGTGTTCTTTTTCCCCTCATAATCTTTTACCTCAGGCCCAGAGGCCTGTTCCGACAGGGAAAGTTGGAAACACAAAATGGTGGCTACCAACTGCCCTAACTGCCAAGTCCAGAACTTACCCATAGACCAGCATAGGGCATTCCAGAACCTTCTGGTCCATTCTGGACCACTGAGGGGCAGCCTATATAAGGCGGAATGCGGGGCAGCCATTTTGTCTACCTGTGAGAGTCAGCTGGAGGACAGGCTGTAGCTAAGGGTGGGAAAAGGTTAGACATAGGGTTGACCTCCTGGACTGGGAAGCTGCCTTACTGATCCACCCCACTACTCCCCTTTTGGTTACCTGTCCTGGCCCCGCTGTTGAGGGTTACTGGAGACCCTGGGCGCCTAGCTGGCCCCTTGTCTAAAATTATACAGGGGAAGCTTTCAGGAGAAGGAGACTGCAGTGCTGCGGTGCGCAGTCCTCTGCCCAGCAGAGAGAGGCTCTTCTTGAGCAGTGTTTAGTAGAGGTAGGGGTGGATCCTGTGACCCCCCCCCAGTAGCAGTAGCCAACTGTATCCTGCCACTGGCTGCCGTGACTTTCCTTGCTGGCAGAGCCTTTCTTCCCCCCTCCTCCTAAGTTCATCACTTACTGGCTGGGGCAGAGACTTGCTGTGAGGAGGAGCCCTCCTTTGAAGGGGCGGAAGCAGGGTGAGGCTGAGCGAGGTGACCCCCAGGCCAGCGCTGGTGGAATGGCGCCGGATCATTGCTGAGGTCACTGGAACTTTGAGGGGAGATAGCGAGGCCGTCGCTGGACACAGGAGCCGTCCTGTAGTGATTTTCCCCGGCCCCAGTGTGTGAGGAGAGCGAGGGGAGGCGCTGACACAAGTGCGCGATCTCTGGGCTGGAGTCACTGCTCCTTCGCGCATGCCCCGTGAGACCGCCGGTTTCTGGGAGGTGGCGCCGGCTGGAAGTGAGGAGGAGAGCGGTAGCGCAGTGCGAGTAGCGCGGTCTCTGTCCGTGAGACACTCGCTTCCCGCGCATGCTCGATAGAGCCACAGGGCTCTGTGAGGCGGACCTGTGAGGAGGTAGGAGCGGAAGCAGTGCCTGCCTGCGCAGCTAGTCTCGGCCGAGTCCAACACGAGGGGTGAGCTCCGAGGCCAGAATCCGGCAGCGGAGACGTCCTTTTCCCCACGCCAGCACCGTGAAGCAGCTTGCTGGGTGTGGAGTAGCGAGCCTGGTAATTCAGGCTATTGTGGAGCCTCAAGGCAGCAGCGACGCGTGGAGACTGGGAAAGCATCGTCTCCACGCTACAGTAAGGAGTAGAGGAGAGGGACCCCTGGGGAGTTCTGAGTAACAGGGGATAACTTTAACTTTGGTCATTGCCCTCAGCTGTGGAGAAGAGGTGGGGCCGGCTGAGTAGATCAGAAAACAGCTTCTCTTAGAGACTGTTAATGCCCCTATGAACATCTTGTAGTTCTGAACCCTCACAGTGACTGCTGAGTTGTTAGGAGAGTGGGAGGAACTGTGGGAGGAGGATTAAGGACACTTTATGGAAGCCAAAGTTAATTAATGTTGAAGTCCAGTTATATATCTCAGGAATATTTACAGAATTGAATGCAGAATATTGATGTTGGTGTCTGATGCAATGTTCTATTGATAATAGCTACTGAAGCAGGTTAACATTTCTGGAGGTGGCACTACTGACGTACATGACATCTAAATGTGATGAAAGATACTATTAATGTGGAATTTTAATGCCAGTTAACACTGCTAATTAGATTGCTATTAATTTCATGACATCTGCTTTTGCTTATAATGTCTGATAGTTTTCTCTCCCAAAACTTTAGCGGATTGTTATTTCACCTGATTGACTGTAAAGTACTGAACTGTAAATTCTAAAGTATAAGAGAACAGAATATATTATTTTTATAAAGCAGTACTTATTTTCCTATACTTGGTGTAGTGTTGTTTTTGTGTGCTATTGCGTGGATTTACTGCTGGGTGGTCTGCAACCTTCACACTGTGCCTCTAGAATTGCTTGTCTTACCCCTAGGCCAGGCTACCCTAGGTGACCTGGCATCTCAGGTTCTAACACTCTTCAAGTACCCGTTACCATAGGTCCTGTAGTGTTGGTTTACCACCCAGAGAAAGGGAGAGAGAAAGAACAGGTATGGCTAGAGAAAGAGAGAGTTGAAATGGAGAGAAGGAATAACACGACAAATGCCTGGAGGCAATTGCCGGGACCGATAACGTGGAACACCCCATTGGAGTCAGCAGTGGATCCCGTAACAGAACAGGGGGGTCAGAGAGGACCGATGGACCTGAGGGGACCACGGCCGAAATCCTATAAAGAGTTGAGGGCTGACCTGAGGGAATGGGATGGGTCCACAGGAGTACCGAGCAACAGGTCAAGAGCAGAAGCAGAATGGGGAAGTCGAGGAAATGGAATATTATCTCACCGCGGGGCTAGCGAAAGCAGTCAGGAGTGGGAAGGTAAAAGTCAGGAGAGTAGAGGAGTTACACGTCATACAGACAGAGGAAATGGGCAGGAACAAAGAGGCAGAAGTACGGAATGTGGAGAGACATCTCGTCCCATTCAAAGTGAGGGAGACCAAAGGACCCAAGAATACAGAGATAGGTTTAGGTGCACTCACCATGCACCTAATGATAATGTGCAGCACTGGAATCGTGGGAACACGGGGAACAGTGAAGGGTCTTGCCATGCGTCGAGTGATCAGAGGTCGCAGGCGAATTGTGAAGACATGGGGGATAATGGAATGTCTTACCATGCACCTAGAGAAACCAGGCAGAATGGTAAATGTGGGACTATGGGAAATAGAGGAGTGTTTCACCATACACCCAGAGAGGACGGAACTGCATGGGACCTGGAGAGATGGGAGCATGGGAGGACTCCCCATAACTCGCCTGAGCCTAGACGTAGGACTCAGAGCTGTGATGGGAGAGATGTAAATAGACTCTCTAGAGATGGCATATTGAAAGCTGTAATAAAAGCCAAAAGACTCGATGTGACCAGCTTAAGATCTGATCTGGACGATATAATAGATGGTACATTGTCTTTAGAAAGGATTGACATGTACGAACAAGATGAGCTGCTGTTTATAGCAAAGGACATCAGAGCAACTCATGAGAAACTGTCTGAACTGGCAGACAAGTATATGGTAGATTTGTCCAGAACCAAGGCATTACAGGGTAACCACCGGTTGCATTATTCAGATCAGGACCTAGATGAGAGGAGGACAACTGGATTAAAAACACACATACGGGAACTGATCACAGGAATAAGGGCTTGGAGAGATCTGGACAAATGGGAAGAGAGGTGGTCCAAAAAGGGAACAGTTAGACGGAGTGCGAATGTGATGTCTCCGGAGGGAAGGCTAATGCAGATGGAGGCATTCCCCTTACGAGAAATAGCGAATGGGAATTATGTACATGTACCCTGGAGTAGGGGAGATTTGGCTGCCTTTACCAACTCATTTCCGAAGTTAAGGGAGAACCCTGTAGAGTGGTACAAGCAGGTAGAGAGGTTTGTGAAGATCTCAAAAGTATTGTGGATTGATTTGAACACCTTGTTTGACATTGTGGTCCCAGGAGACTTGTGGATAGCATGCAAGGTTAGTGTCGAGTGGCCAACTGCAGAACCAGCAAGGGATACTCGTACTAATGGACCGTCAGAAACAGTAATGTTAAAATACGACAGGGTAATGACATGGCTGAAGGAGAAGGTGCCACCACAAGACATAGATTGGGTAAAAATAGACCGAACAAGACAGGAACCAAAGGAGACAGTCCATGAGTATTACGAGCGATTGCTGAAAGCATTCAAACAATACAGTGGACTAGATGTAATGGACCCCAAGGATATTGGACAGTTTGTATCACAGTTTGTCTTGGGGTTGAGACCTGATATTTGTTTGATGATTCAGCAGCATTTAATTTGTTGGCAAAACAAACCATTGGATGAGATTCTGAGATACGCAAGATACTGCAGTGATGAGATAGAGTCCAAAGCAAAGAAATTAAAGGAGAAATTGATGATGGTGCAGATGCAGTCAGCTGGAAAGGGAGGACAGCAGCAACAGGGAACAGGGACAATGGGACGGAAATCAAACAATCAGAATAAGGACAACGAGGAAAATCCGAGACCTAGAATAGACTTTGCTACATTGAAAAAAACGACAAAGTGTCATCTGTGTCACCAGGTGGGACATTGGAGATGCGAGTGTCCCTATAACCCTGAAAACGGAGAACTGGAAGTTCTAGAGGAGGAAGTTCAGGAAGTTCCACTCCAAAGGGTGACCGTGACAAAGGGTAAGGTGGCCAAAGGGGGGATTTCGGCTCCACGAGCTCAGTTCCCGCAGCCACCAAAGATTACGACAGGAGGGAAGGTCTATAGACAAATGCCTTTGTTCACAGGTAAAGAAGAGTGTTACTACGTTGATCCATTGACGGGACGACGTGTAAGTAGAGAGGAGGACTGTACCCTCGGGGCAGTTCTAGAAGTGGATCAAAGAGGACCGTTTGTTGAGGCTGAAGTGGCAGGGTGTCCTACAACATTCTTGGTGGATACTGGAGCTACTCGATCAACTTTGACATCGGCAGTGGTTCCGGATCTACCAATGTCGGGGGAAACGATTCAGGTGGTAGGAGTTGCAAATAGGAGAATGAATAGCCCTTTGACGGAACCAGTATCAGTGAAAATAGGAAACTACACGGATGAACATCAGTTTGTAGTATGTGATTCTAGTCCTGTGTGTCTGTTAGGAAGGGACTTGTTGTGCAAACTGAACTGCACAATATACTGCACACCTCAGGGAGTAGAGGTACAGACTACAGATGATGACGCTACCTTCAAAGTTGTAAATTCGAGAACATGCATAGAACTGTATCCTACCCTGACAGTGGAGGAGCTCCCAGGAGATTTACGAGATGCAGTGTCATCAGAGGTATGGGATTTTACGGGAGAAGAGATAGGACTGATCAAAGGAGTAGAACCAGTGAAGATTATGGTTAAACCAAATGCTGAATATGCAAGAACGCCCCAATACAAACTGACCCCAGAGACAATTGCAGGAATAAAACCTGTAATCGACTCTATGATTCAACAGGGAATACTGAAAGAAATCGTGGGTAGTCCATGCAACTCCCCGATTATGGGATTGCAGAAACCTAGTGGGAAATTTAGAATAGTGCAGGATCTTCGAAAGATTAACAACATAGTTGTTTCATGTTGTCCAGTGGTACCGAATCCATCAGTGATATTGTTTCAGATACCATTCCAAGCTGAGTGGTTCACAGTGATAGACCTTTGTCAGGCTTTCTTCTCAATCCCATTGGATGAGGAGAGCCAGTACCTTTTTGCTTTTAAGCTGGAAAATCGCGTTTTAACATGGTGTCGTATCCCACAAGGGTATACAGAAAGCCCATCAATTTTCAACCAGCTGTTGAAGAAAAATCTTGAAAGTCTGGTACTGCCACAGAACTCGGTTCTGGTCCAGTACATAGACGACCTACTTGTTGCGTCAGAAACGGAAGAGGCTTGCAAGACAGATACCATTGCATTGCTGAACCATTTAGCTGAAAATGGGCATAAGGTATCTCCGAACAAATTGCAGTACTGTCTGACAGAAGTACAGTACTTGGGTCACAGGATAGAAAAAGGAAAGCACAAAGTGTCACCAGATAGGATAGAGGCGATAATGAAGATGAATGCGCCTACGACACAGAGAGAAGTCAGGATGTTCCTAGGAATGGTTGGTTATTGCCGACAGTGGATAGCTAACTTTTCACTGAAAGCAAAACCTTTACAAAAACTGACGCACAAGGAGGTGAGTGATCTGGTACCATGGGACAAGGATTGTTTGATGGCATTTCTACAGCTGAGAGAGGACTTGTGTCGTGCTCCGGCTTTGGGGATGCCTGACTATGAAAAACCATTTTCACTTTTCTGCTGCGAAAGGGAAGGTTGTGCTTTGTCAGTTTTGGTACAGATACATGGAAATGCCCGTAGACCAGTTGCATACTTTTCGGCTACCTTAGATCCAGTAGCCGCAGCGTTGCCCGGATGTCTCAAATCCGTTGCTGCAACGGGTGTCAGCATTGAACAGTGTGAAAATATTGTCATGGGACACCAGTTAGTGGTGTATGTACCTCATTCTGTAGAACTGTTAATGACCAGGACCAAGACACAGCACTTGACCAGTAGTAGGCTCACGCGCTATGAGCAAGTTATACTTGCTGCGGAGAACGTGACCCTTAAGAGGTGCTCTGTTTTGAATCCTGCTACATTGATGCCACTTCCTAATGATATTGAAGGCGAGGAATGTGAAGATCACGACTGCCTTGATGTGATTGAACTATGCACGAAGCCAAGACCAGATATCGTGGATGAGCCGTTGATCGACCCTGATGAAATTTTCTTTGTTGATGGCTCATGTTTAAGGGACGATACTGGTCGGTTGATAGCAGCTTATGCTGTTTGCACCATTACTGGAGTTGTGGAAGCCGCTTGCCTGGAAGGAGTACACTCCGCACAGGTGGCAGAAATCATTGCATTGACACGTGCCTGTATAGCAGGAAACAAAATTAGAGTCACCATCTATACGGATAGCCAATATGGTTTCGGTGTAGTTCATGATTTTGGGCAGTTGTGGTCTCAGAGGGGTTACATGACCTCCTCTGGTTCGCCTATTCGAAATGGAGAATTTGTGCGACTGTTGTTAGAAGCATTACAAGGTCCAGCTGCAATTGCAATCGTCAAATGCGTAGCCCACACCAAAAATACAGATTTTGTGTCACAAGGTAATAGATATGCAGATGAAGTTGCCCGCTATTGTGCGGAGCACGGATACTCTTTCACAGAGGTGGAAGTAGGTGGGGCTCAGGAAAAGACAGAGTTAAATATGATGCTAGAAACAGTTGATACTTGGGAGGATTTAAAAGAGATGCAAGAGAATGCACCTGATTCTGAGAAAAAGGCATGGGAAACAGCAGGTTGTGTGAAAAGTGAAATGGACTTCTGGGTTTCAGCAGATGGCAGGGCAGTACTACCTGAGGAATTTGCGAATCCCATGGCACAACAGATACATGGTCCAGTACACTTAGGAAGAGATGCCATGCTGAGGGTATTTAGGCAGACTTGGTATTGCCCTAAGTTTAGGATTGCAGCAGAAGCAGTCTGTAGGAGATGCGTTACTTGTCAACAACTGAACGTAGGGAAAAGAACACCAGTTACAATGAGTCACATTGGGAGGTCTGGGGGGCCTTTCAACAGAATGCAATTAGATTTCATTGAGATGCCAAAAAGCAACCGCCTCAGGTATGTTCTGGTGGTTGTATGTATATTTTCCAGATGGGTCGAAGCATACCCTACACGCAGGTGCGACACACTCACAGTAGCAAAGTTGTTGCTTAGAGAGTTGATCCCGCGCTTCGGGGTGCCGACCTCCCTGGAATCAGATCGAGGAACTCATTTCAACAGTGAAGTTGTGAAAATGCTTTGCTCTGCATTGAACATTGATCAGAAGTTGCACTGCAGCTATCGACCAGAGGCTTCAGGTATCGTGGAGCAGATCAATGGCACTTTGAAGTCCCGAATAGCCAAAGTATGTTCATCGACTTCCTTAAGTTGGCCTGATGCTCTGCCCTTGGTACTCATGAGTATGCGTAGCACACCGGACAGGAGGACAGGTCTCTCTCCACATGAAGTTTTAATGGGGAGGGCAATGAGACTTCCGTCTGTACCGACTACAGCTTTGTTGAATATTACAGATGACCTGATCCTGGACTACTGCAAGGGTCTGTCTGACACCATTCATTCTGTGTCTCTTCAGGTGCAGGCTGCTGAAGTTCCATCTTCAAGAGATCTATGTCACGACTTGTGCCCAGGTGACTGGATCCTGCTGAAGAAGCACGTCCGGAAGAACTGCTTAGACGTGCGTTGGAAGGGCCCCTATCAAGTTATCCTGACGACGAATACCGCTGTGAAGTGTGGAGGGTTGCCAAACTGGATTCACGCTTCCCATACTCAAAGAGTTTCAGCACCCCTGGAAGAAACAGCTCCTCTCGCAGATGAAAACCCAGCTGTAGACGGCGAACCACTAGAGGGGATCAGTCAGGCTGTGGGGGTGTCGGAAGAAGTTGGGAGCGCTACAGAACAAAAAGAAGAAGGACAGGACGGCAGTGAAACTGAAGTTGCCACAGAAGGAGAAAGTTGCTGTGAATACGGTTCAGACCCAGATCAAGCCCAGAGTGATCAAGAACCGAGTGTGCGGACAAGATATAGGAGAGAGAGGCGTGGAGAAGCTAGTTGGCCAAGTGAAAGAAGAAAGAGGCCAAGCTTGAAGCCAGCTCCAGAGAAAACTCTTGCCCCTGTATCTGAAGACTCGGATTTGGACGAAAGTGCACAAGGACAGGAACAGGAAGGTCCGAGAAGATCGAGGAGGGTGCGGGTGCCTAGCAGAAGATACGCTACTCCTGAGTGGACCTACCTTGCTGCAGATGTCCAGTGTACAGGGAACTGGGAGGGTGAGGGAAGTGACCCTGATCAGTACTGACCCCATCATAACAGTGGCAATAGTGTTGTTGATACCGGGAGTGGAAGTCGAAGGGTTGCTGACACTCAATATCCCCTATCCTCCTTATCTGAGTGGAATAAGAGACTTGGTTTTAAACAGAATAGATTTCCCGACTTGTTGTCCAAGAAGGTCAATACTTGGGGAGGTCCTTCTTCGTTTGGAAATATTAGAAGCCGTGATTAGAGTCGCTGGAACACGTATAATTTCGGATTGCTAAAAGACTGTGTGAAAGACTTTGTAAATAAACAAATTGAGAGATAACCTAGCGCCAAGTGGAAGAAGAAGAAACTAGGGACTTCCATTTAGAGGACGAAGAAGGGCTAGGGTTGTCTGTTGCTATAGAACACAAAGACGGATCTTGCGGAGAAGATTATCAGCTTCCAGGTGTGGTTCGAAAAGAGACATTGTGCTGTGAAAGAAAACTGGAACTACACTGTTTGAGATCATGGAGGTTGGCAACTCGAACCGCAGGGCCAAATGTATAGTAGGCACACTTTTAGTGGGAGTGATTTTTCTTATAGCTTTAGTAGTTACTATATCATATGTAGTGGGACATGAAAATGAAGAAAAGGCTGCAAAGGAAGCAAAAATTGTATCGACACAGAAACCTACTATTGCTGGTAAAAAGGGGGACAATACAGAGAAAGATAAAGCTTTACTAGCAGCAGAGACTCGTAGGTTACATGTAGATGAATCACAGGGTAATTTTAAATCGAATGCATGTGCTAAATTGCTTTATGAATATATCGATGTTATGGAGGCTAAACATTGTTACGTTTGCATGAAATTGCCAGCCTCTGTAGACGAAGGTATCAGATATCATCATCTTCCATTGACTTATGGAATCACATGTAGTTTGTTGCTTAGTATATTTTATGAACGTGATGGGTTTGAATACTATTTTTTGAATTTCAATGCTATTTTACCTGAAGTGCCGAACTACAAGCATTTAAATAAGTGGGATTATTATAAGAGTGAAGACAGATTACAGAAATTTTTCCTTCCCTGGAAAATATTAGATACTTCACTTGCCCGAAGAAATAATTTGACTTGTAAAGTGTCAGAAATTGAGAAAAAGTTTGTAGGGCAAGTGGATGATCGATACCGGAGACAGAAGATTTTAAAAGCTTCAGGTCAATGGAAAACAGATTGGACTGAGGAAGAAAGGGCACACCAAAGAAAGGGTAGCAATGGTCCAATAGCTTTAGATCGAGAGAAAAAGGGGAAACTGTGTATACACAGGGGTGAAACCTATTATGAAAATGTGTTTGTGGGAAAAGTGAGTTGTGAACATGCTTTTCAATTAGAATATTATTCGAAAGACTTCTTGAAGGAAATGCAGGTGATCCCAAATGTATATTTTGTCTGTGGAAGAAATGCATACGTGAAACTACCAGATAATTGGTATGGATCATGTTATTTGGCAATTGTCTTTCCCAAAATATACCATGCTAAGGATTTGGAAATTATAGAGGGAGGAATTCAAGCTAGAGGAAGAAGGGATGTAAGCGCTGAGGAGGTAGTTGGAGACGTATTTGGTGCTATGTTTCCTATTTTAGGGATAGCATTAAATGATGTCAAGATTAGAAGATTGGCAACAGTTGTAGATAGGTTGTCCGCCAGTACTGCTAGGTCACTAATGCTGGTGGAGGGAGAGATGCAATCGATAAGGGCAATGGTTCTTCAGAACCGACTTGCTCTAGATGTTCTGTTAGCCAAAGAGGGAGGAGTCTGTAAGGCTTTGAGGGTCCAGGAATGTTGCACTTACATTCCAGACAACTCAAAACCTTTAGAAAAGTACATTCGGAACATTACTGAAATACACCATGAAATTGAGGATTTGACAAAGGTAACAGTGTGGGAAAAGGTAGGTCAAGGAATGGGTAAAGTTGGAGGTTGGTTTGCCAACCTAGGAAAGAATATTATTTGGTACATACTGAAACCTATCATAATAGTGATTTGTATAATCACCTTGTGGGGATTGGTGCGGCTGTACCAATGGTATAGATCAAACCGGTTGCAAAGAACCATGAGAAGGCAAGAGAGGAGATTGACTGCGATGCAGGATAATCAGTATAGGAGTCTGAAGGCTCTAGAGATGATGAAACGAGGGGGTACTGCAACGACTTCAGTTTGACTCAGACCATACCTCAGGGATGGTGTTGTAATGATGATGACTACTGAAAGTCATGAAAGGGGGGATTGAGAGAGCGCAAATCAAGAAAAATATAGAAGTGCACCATATTTACAAGCACGTTGTACAGCAGCGGTGCGTCCATTGGGGCGTAGGGGCGTAGCCCCACTAAGCCTGGTGGACGCACCTGCGGCTGCAGCAGAGAGAGAGCACCTAAACAAAAATGCAGCGCTTCAATCGGGTGTTCCGACCGGGACAGACCCGATGGAATAGGGAGTGTGCAGGGGGTGGGGCTGGGTTAGTGTCTGACTCGTGATTCCTCGACTGACTCTGCTGCGCATGAGGAATTCAGGAGGAAACTTGCCCGCGCATGCGCTTTAGCAGCCAACTTCGTCACATTGACTGAGAGGGACCTTGAAGGGGCCAGGGGTGTGTGTCTTTGGCTGGGCCCCGTCCTTGAGAAGGCGCCAGGGCGAGTACACTGTGTGCCCCCCTAGCCAATCCTGGCGCTTATGTAGCGCCAGGATTGGCTGGCCCACCGCGCCGAAATCCATTATTGGATGCTGCGCGTGGGTGGGTGGCACACTGGGGGCAGGCTCGCAGCATTGGGCATGATGGCCAATCACTGTGACTTCAACAGCATGTGAAGTCCTTCAGTGATTGGCCATGATTCGGGACGTGCCGTGCGGCTGTACTTAAGTTTCTGTCTCGTGCGCCAGGCAGCAGCCAGCAGAGCAGACCGTCGTCACTACTTGACTTCAATCACTGGACTCTCTCTCAGTCTCTAATCTACCTGCTCTCTACTACTACACTACTCTGAGCACTGAGACTGAGTTCGTCGTTGTTGCTGTTGTCCGGACCGTCCGTCACTGAGTCAGACCATCACGTCACACTCGAGCTGGTGACAGGCAGCCTGGTTAGTAGTGGTTTTCAGGGTTTATTAAAATTGTTGGTTAGCGCCGTCAGTCATTGTCGCTACCGCGGTGCTGCTCGGTCAGTTAGTTACGGGAAACCGGAATTCTAGTCGCCTGGATCTTGGGGTACCGTCCTGCTTGGACCGTCCAAGCAGGTCTTCTAAGTTCAGAGATTCTTACCTGATAAAGTAAAGGTTGCAATGCTTCGATTATTTTTCTTAGCACACTCTGTGAGGTCTGCACGGGTTTTAAATTCAACATGTGAAAGCATGCCGGCTTCTGGGACTCCAATGATTTCCACACACACATGCATACACATAATTGCTTATCATTCACACTTCAAATAACAGCAAATAAAAAAATGTGTTTTAAGGTGAAGTCGGTATGACAACACGCAGGCTTTAAATGATCACTTAACAGAACGTTTGTGTTAAGAGAGCAATGAACACAATGAAAAATGTCATGCCGCGGAAAGTCAAACGATTATCATTCACATCAAAGGCCCTGCCTCCCCACATATTCAAGAAAAAATGTAACGCAGGCATTCAGCTGATGAAATACTAACGTCTTTTCGTTTCCCCCCTCGGGACGTGGTGCCATCTTAGTGGCTTTGACTTTGGGCTGTGCCCGGCTTCCAGGAGACCTATTTCAAAAGGTGCTTTATGGTTCGTGGTGGTTACACTGGCGGGTACGGCAAACCCTATGTCGTCTTTCTTTTGATGAAACCGTGTAATGTATTGTAATTCTATTAATATAGCGCTTACTACCTCTGGGCATTCGAGCTGTTTACTACTCATATTATGCTACTACACCCAATCCAAGTTTGGTGGCTAATTTGGGGTATTTTTTTTTGTTAGTGCTTTAGGCTTGTGTTCTCCGAAGAAACTCTTCCATGCTTTCCCCAGGTGCGTTTATGGTGGAAATCAAGGCGACATTAGATGGGATTGCTTCCTGGGGGGTGAGGGAGGGAAGGGGAGCGTTAATGAGGTAGGGGTCGGGTGTGTCACTTCATGCGAGTCCTGTAGAGGCGGACAGACAGACAGCCAGGCCCCTCGGACCGCGGCCGGCTGGGAGGAGTACGAGGCACCCTCGACTGTCTGTCAAGAGAGGGGCCGACAGCAGCCTTTACCCCATGTCATGTGTGACAGCCAGTGGTACAGCTTAGGACAGGCCCCTGGAGCCCAGCTGTCAGGGAGGAGGGGAAGAGACGCCTTTACTGTCTGTCAGAAAGAGTGCAACCGACAGCAGCCTTTACCGTATATTATGGGTGACAGCTTAAGACGCATCCCTTCATCCCAACTGTCAGGAAGGAGTGAAAGAGACAGCACTCTTTAGTGTCAGTGCTGTGACCTGTAGGACAGCTTCAGAGACACCTACAGCCCAGCTGTCAGGAAGGAGTGAAAGAGACAGCACTCTTTAGTGTCAGTGCTGTGACCTGTAGGACAGCTTCAGAGACACCTACAGTGCAGCTGTCACAGGAGAAGTGGAAGAGACAGCAGTTTTTATGTTGTGTGTGACACACACAGATTCAGACAGGCCCCTAAAGTCTACCTGTCAGGGAACGATAGGAAGAGACAGCACTCTTCTGTGATCTATGGGACAGTTACAGCTTCAGAGAGACACCCACATTGCAGCTGCCACAGGAGAAGTCGAAGAGACAGCAGTCTTTACTGAATAGATAGGGCAGACAATGATAAGGTTATCGATTTGGGGAATACAGAGGATTAGTGTATGGATACAATCACAGGCTATTGATTAGCAGTGTGGGAGTAGAAGGAGGTTGTAGGCTATATAGGTGCGGTGGTGGGTAATTCGCAAAAACACATATAGAAACGTAGTTCAGAGGGCATGCAGTTTTGAATAGGAGTGGATTAAGGGGAACAAGGCTTGCAGAGGATAGTAAGTATTTGATGGGCATAATCAAAATAATTTTTGTTTTGTTAGAGTTAATGCAATTTTGTGGCTGCAGAGGGGTTAATGACAGATTTAGCGGCTATCAGGGTTTGCCCAGTTCATATGGCCACCAGCTAGGTGGCCAAGTATGGGAACATTTGCTGAAAGTAAGTACCTCAGTTTTTTTATTTATTGTGTGTGGTCGGGAGCTGGCGCCTGTTAGGTCAGAGGGCAGGTATTGGTAAGTGCCCTCGCTTGAGGGAGTGGTCCTTTCAGGAGGAGGCAGCCTGTGTCTTGGGTAGGGAAGGGTACGGACGGAGGGGATGGGGTCACTAGCTTTTGAATATGTGAGCTAGGATTAGTGTGCACTGCTTTTGATTTTCTTTTAATAATAGTTGCCTTTAGTCATTTCAGGTCCATGATGGGCGTCAGTCTTCAAAGTGCTTAGTAAAGCATGCATGATTGTGGAAACATTTGTGGTTGTGTCTAGTTCAATGTAACACTAATTTATCTATTTATTTAAGGATTGTTGTAAAGCACTAAAATAAGTCACTGAGTTGTCACTTTTGAGCGCTCATCTTGCTCCATATCACAATGCACACTCATCTTCTTTCTGCAGCCGCGGTGCGTCCATTGGGGCGTAGGGGCGTAGTCCCACTAAGCCACATGGACGCACCGTGCTATATTTGGCAATAATAATTACCTCTGTGTTATTATTAGCGCTACTGGCCGGGAATCCGCCGGGAGTGGGACACACCCGACTCAATCGGGAGTGCGCAGGGGGTGGGGCTGGCTGGGTTGCTGCAGCTTGAGTGACAGTCCACTCAGCTGCAGCAGTATAGCGCATGACAAGTTTAGGTGCCACATTGCCCGAGCATGCGCGCTAGACTTTCCCCACAGAGAGGGGTGCTGCTTCTTACAGCAGCGCCGCCGCTGAAAACAGGTTGAAAAAGGGCGAGTACTAAATGTGCCCCCCTAGCCAATCCTGGCGCTGCATGCAGCGCCAGGATTGACTAGTCCACTGCTCGGAAGGTGTCAGGAGTAAAGGCGGGCATTTACTCGCTTCCCCCGAAGGCAGGTGTGACAGCTTCCCTCTTTCTCTCCTGCAGGGTCGGTCGGCGCGCGGACAAAACTGTGACTAAAATATGTTCTTAATAAGCTCTGCCTTCTTGTGGTCAGAAGGCCACTGGTATGCTGGAGTGTAGCCTCTGGACTTTTCCGAGTGTGCCTCCTTTTTGAGGAGTTTTGCTAACATTGGACTTCACGAAGGACCTTGTCTGCAGCACCATGACGCTTCCCAGGCATGGGCCCTTCATGGACCCTACCAAGTGAAGGGGCCCCCAGTTCCCAGCCCGGTGCATGCACCCCCTGCTCCTCCTCGCCAAGGACTGGACATGACCGTGAACCCAGCCTACATTACCATAGAAGTCATCATCGCCGTCCTCTCCATCGCGGGCAACGTGCTGGTCTGCTGGGCCGTGGCCATCAACAGCACCCTGAAGAATGCCACCAACTACTTCCTGGTGGCGGTGGCGGACATCGCCGTGGGGCTGCTGGCCATCCCCTTCGCCATCAGTATCGGCTTCGAGACGGACTTCCACGCCTGCCTCTTCTTCGCCTGCTTCGTGCTGGTCCTGACCCAGAGCTCCATCTTCAGCCTCCTGGCCATGGCCGTGGACCGCTACCTGGCCATCAAGATCCCGCTCCGGTATGTAGGGCTGGGGGCTGTGGAGGGGACGATGTGTTCGATGTGTAGAGGGAGTGTCGCAAAGTCCACTGCTGGCCTCTGAGATGAATGCTCAGGACCTTTACGCGGTACTGCTGATCACATTAGGAATTTGTGCCCAGTTAAAATATTGCTATGTGGGCGATCAGCTTTGTCCAAAGCTGCTCCATGTGCTTTGTATGTATGTATGTATGTGTGTGTGTGTGTGTGTATATATATATATATATATATATATATATATATATATATATATATATATACACACACATACACACACACACAATTGAGCAGCACTTTCTCCTTCGTTATGGTTGAATCATTTAGTCCATATTCAAAACAGTTTGTTAATGACTGTTCAGCGAGTAGGTGAATGTCCCTGTTAACGGTATCACGTACCTTAAAGAAATGAGGTGTCTGCAGTGAATCAGAAAATGTAGTGCTCCCCCCTCAAACCTTTCCATCCATTTTAGCTTATAAGTTATTGTCTTGTGCATTGTTTTCTTAATATTCGCCTTGAAGCTAGGCTTCCTCCTGCACCTTGTGTGTTATAAATAAATACAAGTGTTTACTCTGGGTACGGATCCTGAGACCTCGCATCCCACAAGGAGTGGTCTACTTACTTTTCTAGGGTTATGTGCAGTGCTTAATTTGAACCGGTGGCTGCAGGTGGGTCCCACCGGCAGTTGTTTTTGGGGACCACCACTTAATAAATCTCTCCGCGCCTATCAAAAATGAATTTTTTGTCTGTAATGTAAAACTCTCAAATACCTTCGGGAAGAGTTCGCTTTGTACAAAACTGCAAAAGTAATCTGTCTTGCCCGTTTCTTTTTTTTTTTTTTAGAATAAAAGCTTTATTGTACAACCTTAATCTATAGACACATCCCAGTGCTAGCAGTATGTAGACACTGGGTGTGATATGTCATGTGTGCCACATGTCGCTGTCCTGATGAATAACACAGACACACTAATGTGTGGCCTTGTCACCAGGACTGAGGGCACACCCGATCTGTTTTTCTCCAGCTGTCCGATTCGACGTGACACGCGTTCCGTTTACTGACATGAACTGCTGCTCAATAGGAATAGGGAACTTGGTGCCTGGGGGTCTGTTCTGTGGGTCTGTGTGCCTGGGGGTCTGTTGTTCTGTGTGCCTGGGGGTCTGTTCTGTGTGTCTGGGGCGGTCTAGTGTTCTGTGTGCCTGGGGGGGGTCTGTTCTTCTGTGTGCATGGGGGTCTGTTGTTCTGTGTGTGGGGGGGTCTCTTGTTCTGTTTGCCTAGGGTCTGTTGTTCTGTCGGCATGGGGGTCGGCCCGATGGTATGTATGCATGTGGTACTGTAGGTGTGTTAGTCTGAGAGTGCATGGATGTTTACATGCATGTATCATCTATGTCGAGTCAACATGTGCTTGGATGGTGTGTATCTGTATTTACTATAAAAGTCAAACACATTCGCTTTGCCAATATTTGGATTTCATCTCGCTTCAAAAGCGAATTTAAAGTCTAATTTTACGCCCACTTTACCTCTCAGCCTTGGTCATGGTTCCTCTAGAGAGATAACGGATGCAGAAATCTGACATTAATAGAAACAGAGTGGCTGGCTTTTATCTGGTATAAATGCTATCCCCAAGGCCTGTAAGTATGAGTTTTTATGAAATTGCATTTCTGCATGTTGCCTAGCTGCAGGGAGGAGGTTAATATTGTTGTGTAGATATCTCAGTGCACAGGAGGCTGTGGCAAATTACTTAGGACATAAATACAGTGGGGAGTTCATTGCATTGATTGTAATTCTTTTCCCAAACACATATAAACTCAAACATACTCACACATGCAAACAGCCAAAAACACCAGCACATGTAAACGCAAACCTGCTCACACATGCAAACAGCCACAAACACCAGCACATGTAAACTCAACCATACTCACACATGCACACAGCCACAAACACTAGAGACCAACAAGCAGACAACCACATCCACTCACTTATTCTGATAATGGGAAGTTCCAGGCTCAAGCATGCGTACCGGAGGGCCCTGGAACAGGTGAGGTGCCAAAGATATAAAGACAACACTCCTAGCATTACAGAGTAAAGCTCATTCTCTTTCCGGTTTTTCAAAGCTGTTCCGCTTAGAAAAGGGTCAGTTCCTCTTGATCATTCCACAAGAGTCACGTGCTGCTTCCTGGGTGTATAGGCCTATGGGGAAGGCATATGAGTCATCAGTCATTGCTTCATAGGTTCCCCTCAGTGACCGTGTGTAGGACCTGTATAATTTGATCATTGAATAGTCATATTGTATGGCTAAGCAGACCTTAAAGTTCAGATTTTTTCTTTTTTGAGTTTTATATAGCGCGAACTAGACCTGAGACATCGGGTATCAGAGCGCTTTACATGAGCACCAGTTTCGTTATAGATGAACACCTTCATTTTTTTATTGGTAGGCACGGGGAGATTAAGTGATTTGCCCTGAATCACAGGATGTAGAGTGTTGTTGCTGAGACTCCAACCAGGTTACCCAGCTTTGAAGCCGACCGCTCTAGCCGCAAGGCTACATCCTCTCCCCTTGATTGTTGATTGTAGTCAATTGGTCACAATTATGCAGCTCTCCTGTACGGATCGCTCATAGTGTTCTATTTACTTAATAAAAAATGTTTGGGGAAAACAACAAAAATGTTTGCCCTTATAACGTTATTTTGTATTGCATGTTCTTTAAATGCCATTGTCGACATCCGCCATGCCGCTGTGCTTTTTCCTTGAAGCACATGTCTTTTCAATGCCATCTGAAATTCCTGCAGAGATTGGATGGTCCAGATATTGGGTGATGTGGAGTTTCAGTGTAGAAGGACAGAGATGTAAAAGTCCCAGAACTAGGAGGCAAACATAGTGGCTTTGGTGTTGTTTGAAGGTTGTGATTGGTGGATCTAAGGTTCTGATCTGGTGTGTAGTATGGTAGAGTGTCCGAGAGGGTGTTGGGAGCCGTGTCATTTGCTAATTTGAAAGTTGTGATTGGTGAATCTAAAGTTCCGAGTTGGTGTGTAGCATGGTAGGGTGTCAGAGAGTAGGTTGAATGCCATGTCATTTGCTGATTTGTATGTCCATGTAAGTGGTTTGAATACGGTCCTGTTCTTGAAAGTGAGCCAGTTGGCCTGGTGACAGGATTCAGTCTGAGCATAATAGGACGGAATGTATGAAGCTCTGTGGTTATACTGAATAAGCAGCTACCTATGTTATGCCATCTATTAATGTAATAACTGCACGGTCACAATTGCTTTATTAACCTTCCTGTTTTCTCAAATTTGCTTGAAAATGCATGATTTTTCTTCTTTTTTTTCAAAATTTTCTTGGGGGGGGGGTTATCCCCCCAAACCCCCCTTTTGGGGTTCAGGCTCGCTCGCTGCGCTCGCTCGCTACGGTGCTGTATGCAAATACTTTGCGCCCCACCACTTTCAAATGTCACCCACCGCCCCTGACGTTGTATTAGTTTAGTAAACATTATATAAGAGTGTCGAATCTATAGAGTGAAAATATATAATAGTGTCTTATTAAAATAGAATACTTATATCAAGTGTGAAAAGCTAATGTAGAAGTTTGTAGAGATGTTAGAATGATGTTGAAATCCCATGTTATGTGGCAGTGGTAGGGGAAAATGTAATGCTGCTAAACGTAGAAATGTGTAGGCCACATGGCAGTTCACATAGAGTACAAGATGCTGTTACACTCTTATACGATGGTGGATTTTAATGTTGTTATAATTCAAAGTATTATTGATCCTAGAACTGAAATATGTTTTATAGACGTTTCATATAATCATTGTGTGTAATAAGTTAGAATGCTGTTTAGAAGAAATTAAATGTTTTGCAGAGTGCACAGGCCCGTTCATGTAATTCTAATAGGCTTGAATAGACAAAGTCATTTCGTTTGATCTGCATGTGCTCGTTAGAGAAAGGTTGTGTTAAGCACAAACTGTGGAGCCTGTTCAAATGGTTTACGACTTAAAGATATGGTGGAGGCCGGAATTTGGGGCCCACAGTACAAGTGTCTGTTTGCAGGTGCGAGGAGGTTTTAATCAAGAGAGTGATGAATAGACTTTTGTTCAAGAGAGCCAGGCACAGGCCTGGAGGAGTCTTCAGGAATTTCCTGGGGGTACCGTCTTGCCGGAGAGGAGCCTGGGAAGCAAGGTCAACGCTAACGATGGGCCCAGAGGAGTACCAGCATGGAACATACCAGAACCAACACCACGTGAGGGGCGTCTCTAAGGGGTGTCTCCAAAGGACGTTTCCATTGTAAATGTGATTTTGTATTAGGGACAGTACCCCGGGGTGGAGTTAAGGCAGATGATCTGAGGAACGTAAGAGAGCGGATGAGTAGGCAGATAGGGAACAGCGAGGCATCGTTTTTGAAACAAAGACTAAGGGAAGTGTGTTATCTTCTTTGGAAGTCACCACTGCTGACACCTTTTTAGGTTAAGATCTTGCTAAGTAGGGATGTCACTTAGTCTAGTGTAGGGACAGTCTAATCTGATTTCTTTCCTTTCTGTAAATGACTCATAAGCTACAGCTTGTGTCTATTCTTGCAACTTTGATGATTTTTGAATTGGTTTTGGTAATATTCTTCTGCCGACTAAGAGCATTTAGAAAATTCATGTTTGTTTTGATGCCCGTATATCTTTTGAACCTTATATTGAGATGTTTGTATCTCCAGTTAAGTTTGGCTTTGTAATAAACTTTTAAACTTTTAAGCTTCAGTGGTTCTTTAGAGTGAAGTAAGTCATTAACTGATTGACCTAGTAGTGGATTGCCTTTTACTCTATGACAGGTACCAACGGTTCAGTCGACCGGAGTTGGGATCTAGATCTATAACAATAGATCAGAAATCCCGCGTTAACACCTTCCATTCACCTTTTCTACCACTACTAATCCTGCTTTATTCTCAGAGACTGACAGCTCCTCAGGTGTACGTGAACAAGCATCTTATCTATAGTTCAGTAGTCTGAGGCTGGCAGAATGTGTTAACAAGCAGAAACTCAGCTCCAGCCTTTCACCACTGAAGATCTCAAGGATTTTGCAAGGGTCTATGTTGATATAACATCATAGCACCAAAGAAGTGTATAGGTTGTTAGAGACTTTACGGATCACAGGACCCATCCCAATCTTCTGCTGAGGTGCAGGAGCAGGTGAAGCGATGATTTTAATGTAACTTGTGAGTAACGTAGCTTTAAACAAATAGGGGAAACCAGTCTCAAAGATCATGCAAAAATATAATTTTATTGAATAAAAGCTTGAAATCGTAGAATTATAGATATGAACAGACAGGAAAGAGACCATGGATCATTGTATTTAATTCCGTGCTTTATATATACATATAAGAGGAAGATGGAAAGCTGTGTTGGCCTTGCTGGGATTTAAACTTGTGGACTGCTGATGACTGCTTTGTTCCAGCGATGAACATTTAATTCATTGATCCTCCGACTACTGTACAGGACCCCCCATATATCATATATGCAGCACCCTGCTGAGAGGCAGCCATTGCAGTAGGGGCGGAAATCATTACAGTACCAGTTTACTAAAACTACCTCCCAGACACTTATACTCACTTTTATACAGCGATCATCATTAAACAAATTTACTGGGGCGGTATGGGCACCCATGATGTCCAACCCTTGCCTTTGAGCATGGAACATCGATGTACTGATCTACTCTCCTCATGATGTCATGAAGGGTATGCTTAAAGCTTAGAATTGGGAGCTTTGAGACTGATTTGATGATCTGGTGGCTACAGCACTTTTCTGATTCGACTATGTAAGGCGAATTTATTTTCTGCACTTTGAAGGAATTGTCCCTTTTCAAGTTATGTGATATAATAAATACATCACCACCTATAAGTCCTGCGATTACTAATATGAGAGGTGGGTGACATTTACAAATTTGGCTATAGTCAAGTATGTCATTTTTTAAACATTGCCATTTTCAAAGATTTGGTGACTTTAAAAATAATAATGACTGAAAAATCATTAAAAAATTATGCTTTCTAAGGGCCATATGTATCATACTTCCGTTTTGCGAATTCCAAATAGCGAATTTTAAGGAATCGCTATTTGGAATTCGCAAAACGGTATGTATGTACAAAATCGCTATATAATAGCGATTCCTTACCATTCCTAATTTGCGATTAGCTTATTGCTAATCGCAATTTACCCATTCATTTCTATGGGCCAGGAGGCCCATAGGAATGAAGGGGCAATTTGCGATTAGCAATTTGCTAATCGCAAATTAGGAATTTTTCCAAGGGTGCAGGGGTGTCTCAAGAACACCCTGCTGCATCCCAGAAAAAGACATTTGGGGGCATATGGCGCACATACATGCCCTAAGGGCATGTATGGGCGTCATATGGCACCTTTTGTTTTTTGGAAAAAAGCTTTTTGAAAAGAATTCGCAAATTACCACCAACTAGAAGTTGGTGGTAATTTGCGAATCCTTAATGGCATTTTTTGAATATTTTTTGTTTGATACATTGCATTTAAGGAATCGCAAAATTTGCGATTCCTTAAGTGCAATCGCAAAATAAGGAATAGCAAATTTTGCTATTCCTTATTTTGCATCAAACATGTTTGATACATACCATTTGTCTAATTAGCATTTGCAAAGGCCGAAATTCGCAGAATTTCGGCCTTTGCGAATGCTAATTAGCTTGATACATATGGCCCTAAGGGCCATATGTATCATGCAAATTCGCAATCGCAAAGGCCGAAATTTGCAGAATTTCTGCTTTTACGAATGCAAATTTGCTAAATGGAATGTATGAAGCAAAACTGGTGCAAAATAAGGAATCGCAAAATTTGCGATTCCTTATTTTGCAATTGCATTTAAGGAATCACAAATTTTATGATTCCTTAAATGCAATGTATGTAGCAAAAAAATTAGCAAAATGCCCATAAGGAAACACAAATTACCACCAACTTCTAGTTGGTGGTAAGTTGCGAATTCATTGAAAAATGCACATTTTTGCATTTTTCAAAGTGCCATGTGACGCACATACATGCCCTTAGGGCATGTATGTGCGCCACATGTGCACCCATGCATATTTCAGTGGTGCAACAGGGTGTCCTTTGGACACCCCTGCACCCTTGAAATTATTCTCAATTTGCGATTAGCAAATTGCGAATCGCAAATTGACAATAACTTCCCATTCATTCCTATGGGCCTCCTGGCCCAGAGAAATGAATGGGAAAGTATTCCTTAACCCCTTCGCTGCTAGGCCTTTTCCCCCTCCTGTGCTAAGGCTTTTTTTGGTGTTTTGGGGTAGTGCGCGCTTAGGCCCTTGTAACTTTTTGACCACATAAGGGATCCGCGCCAAATTTGCGTCCTTTTCTTCCAACATCATGGGGATTCTAAAGGCGCCCAGGGTTTGTGGATTCCCTTGGAGGGGTCCCAGAAATTAACCAAAATATAGTGTTTTTTTTGTTTTTTTCAGAAAAATGGGAAAAACGGGCTGCAAATGAAAGCCTCTGGCTTTTTCCCTGAATATGGTATCAAAAAAGGGGTTTGTGGGGCTGAATTCTCCATTTTCTCAGCTTTTAGGGAATGACAGTGTTTTGTCAGAGAACCGAAATTTTTCACTCAGTTTTGGCATTTTTCTGGGACATAGCTTATTTTTGCTATTTTTAGAGCTTTCCACCTCCTTCCAGTTAATGGTAGAAATGAGTTTGAAAGCAATAATGGATCCTGGAAAGCTTTACATTTCCGAAAAATAGACAAAATTCTGAATTCAGAAAGGGGTCATTTGTCTAAATCCATGAAGGTTTCGTTATAGAAACTAACAGTTAGATATTGGAATATTTGAAAATTTGTTGAAAACAACGGCCTTTTGTCTCAACGTTTTCACCTATAACTTTCTCTAATTTTGACAGCTCTTGGAAAGCAATATACCGTTACATCCGTTAGACCTTCCTGGTTGTGGGGATATATGGGACTTGTAGTTTCACCAAGAACCCGACGAACCCAGATCCAAAAACTGAGCAGCAACTTGCAATGGTATTTTTTCATTTACTGGGTATAGTGCACTTTGTCTTGGAAAATGTACACATGGAATAATCTGCATGAAAGACACCTATGTATGTATGAATTGGGTACAAATTATAGAGTTCAGAAACAGTATATAATTGCACATTTTCAAAGTTGGGAATACTCATACTAGCATGAGAATTATTGGTCATTTTTCATAAAGTTTTTTGTTCTACACAATATCTTTCATTCAAAGGGAGAAATGCAAGAAAGCTCAATTGGTAATAACAGTTGATTTACAAATCTGAATTACCCCAAGTGTCCCGATAAAAACGGTACCTCACTTGTGTGGGTCGGCCTTGTGCCTGCGACAGGAAACGGCGCAAAATGCAACGTGGTCACACCTAAATTTTGCAGTTACAAATTGACCCTTTTTTGGCAAAGTGCCTACCTGTAGTTTTTGCACCTTAGTTCTTCCGGCACCTAGGGAAACCTAGCAAACCTATACATTTTTGAAAAGTAGACACCCAGGGGAATTCAGGATGGGATGACTCGACTGCCTACCACCAGGTTTTGTTACCCAGAATCCCTTGCAAAGCTCAGATTTTGACAAAAAAAACACATTTTCCTCACATTTCTGTGGTGGAAAGTTCTGGAATCTGCGTGGATCAACAAATTTCCACCCACCCAGCGTGCCCCCAGGTCTCCCGAAAACAATGGTACCTCACTTGTGTGGGTCGGCCTTGTGCCTACGACGGGAAACGGCACAAAATGCAACATGGTCGCTCCTCAATTTCCCAGTGAAATCTTAAGCTCTTTGGACAAAGAGACTACCTTTTGTTTTTGAGCCGTAGCTCAACCAGCACCTAGGGAAACCTAGCAAACCTATACATTTTTGAAAACTAGACACCCAGGGCAATTCAGAATGGGGTGACTCGTCTGCCTACCCCCAGGTTTTGTTACCCAGAATCCCTTTCAAACAAAACAATTTGACCAAAAAAACACATTTTCCTCACATTTCTGTGGTGGAAAGTTCTGGAATCTGCGTGGATCAACAAATTTCCACCCACCCAGCGTGCCCCCAGGTCTCCCGAAAAAAATGGTACCCCACTTGCGTGGGTAGGCATAGTGGCTGCGACATGAAACAGCGCAAAACGCAGCATGGTCGCACCTCAATTTCCCAGTGAAATTTTGCACGATTTGGACAAAAAGACTACCTTTTGTTTTTGCGCCGTAGCTCTGCCAGCACCTAGGGAAACCTAGCAAACCTATACATTTCTGAAAACTAGACACCCAGGGCAATTCAGGATGGGGTGCCTCGTCTGCCTACCCCCAGGTTTGGTACCCAGAATCCCTTTCAAACAAAAAAATTTAACCAAAAAAACACATTTTCCTCACATTTCTGTGGTGGAAAGTTCTGGAATCTGCGTGGATCAACAAATTTCCATCCACCCAGTGTGCCCCCAGGTCTCCCGAAAAAAATGGTACCTCACTTGCGTGGGTAGGCATAGTGGCTGCGACATGAAACAGCGCAAAACGCAGCATGGTCGCACCTCAATTTCCCAGTGAAATTTTGCACGATTCGGACAAAAAGACTACCTTTTGTTTTTGCGCCGTAGCTCTGCCAGCACCTAGGGAAACCTAGCAAACCTATACATTTCTGAGAACTAGACACCCAGGGCAATTCAGGATGGGGTGACTCGTCTGCCTACCCCCAGGTTTTGTTACCCAGAATCCCTTTCAAACAAAAAGAATTGACCAAAAAAACACATTTTCCTCACATTTCTGTGGTGGAAAGTTCTGGAATCTGCGTGGATCAACAAATTTCCATGCACCCAGTGTGCCCCCAGGTCTCCCGAAAAAAATGGTACCTCACTTGCATGGGTAGGCATAGTGGCTGCGACATGAAACAGCGCAAAACGCAGCATGGTCGCACCTCAATTTCCCAGTGAAATTTTGCACGATTTGGACAAAAAGACTACCTTTTGTTTTTGCACCGTAGCTCTGCCAGCACCTAAGGAAATCTAGCAAACCTATACATTTTTGAAAACTAGACACCCAGGGGAATTCAGGATGGGGTGACTCGTCTGCCTACCCCCAGGTTTTGTTACCCAGAATCCCTTGAAAACATAAATATTTGACCAAAAAAACACATTTTCCTCACATTTCTGTGGTGGAAAGTTCTGGAATCTGCGTGGATCAACAAATTTCCACTCACCCAGCGTGCCCCCAGGTCTCCCGAAAAAAATGGTACCTCACTTGCGTGGGTAGGCATAGTGGCTGCGACATAAAACAGCGCAAAACGCAGCATGGTCGCACCTCAATTTCCCAGTGAAATTTAGCACGATTCGGACAAAAAGTCTACCTTTTGTTTTTGCGCCGTAGCCCTGCCAGCACCTAGGGAAACCTAGCAAACCTATACATTTTTGAAAACTAGACACCCAGGGGAATTCAGGATGGGGTGACCCGTCTGCCTACCCCCAGGTTTTGTTACCCAGAATCCCTTGAAAACATAAATATTTGACCAAAAAAACACATTTTCCTCATATTTCTGTGGTGGAAAGTTCTGGAATCTGCGTGGATCAACAAATTTCCACTCACCCAGCGTGCCCCCAGGTCTCCCGAAAAAAATGGTACCTCACTTGCGTGGGTAGGCATAGTGGCTGCGACATAAAACAGCGCAAAACGCAGCATGGTCGCACCTCAATTTCCCAGTGAAATTTAGCACGATTCGGACAAAAAGACTACCTTTTGTTTTTGCGCCGTAGCTCTGCCAGCACCTAGGGAAACCTAGCAAACCTATACATTTTTGAAAACTAGACACCCAAAGGAATTCAGGATGGGGTGACTCGTCTGCCTACCCCCAGGTTTTGTTACCCAGAATCCCTTGAAAACATAAATATTTGACCAAAAAAACACATTTTCCTCACATTTCTGTGGTGGAAAGTTCTGGAATCTGCGTGGATCAACAAATTTCCACTCACCCAGCGTGCCCCCAGGTCTCCCAAAAAAAATGGTACCTCACTTGCGTGGGTAGGCATAGTGGCTGCGACATAAAACAGCGCAAAACGCAGCATGGTCGCACCTCAATTTCCCAGTGAAATTTAGCACGATTCGGACAAAAAGACTACCTTTTGTTTTTGCGCCGTAGCTCTGCCAGCACCTAGGGAAACCTAGCAAACCTATACATTTTTGAAAACTAGACACCCAGGGGAATTCAGGATGGGGTGACTCGTCTGCCTACCCCCATGTTTTGTTACCCAGAATCCCTTGAAAACATAAAAATGTGACCAAAAAAACACATTTTCCTCACATTTCTGTGGTGGAAAGTTCTGGAATCTGCGTGGATCAACAAATTTCCACTCACCCAGCGTGTCCCCAGGTCTCCCAAAAAAAATGGTACCTCACTTGCGTGGGTAGGCATAGTGGCTGCGACATAAAACAGCGCAAAACGCAGCATGGTCGCACCTCAATTTCCCAGTGAAATTTAGCACGATTCGGACAAAAAGACTACCTTTTGTTTTTGCGCCGTAGCTCTGCCAGCACCTAGGGAAACCTAGCAAACCTATACATTTTTGAAAACTAGACACCCAGGGGAATTCAGGATGGGGTGACTCGTCTGCCTACCCCCAGGTTTTGTTACCCAGAATCCCTTGAAAACATAAATATTTGACCAAAAAAACACATTTTCCTCACATTTCTGTGGTGGAAAGTTCTGGAATCTGCGTGGATCAACAAATTTCCACTCACCCAGCGTGCCCCCAGGTCTCCCGAAAAAAATGGTACCTCACTTGCGTGGGTAGGCATAGTGGCTGCGACATAAAACAGCGCAAAACGCAGCATGGTCGCACCTCAATTTCCCAGTGAAATTTAGCACGATTCGGACAAAAAGACTACCTTTTGTTTTTGCGCCGTAGCTCTGCCAGCACCTAGGAAAACCTAGCAAACCTATACATTTTTGAAAACTAGACACCCAGGGGAATTCAGGATGGGGTGACTCGTCTGCCTACCCCCAGGTTTTGTTACCCAGAATCCCTTGAAAACATAAAAATGTGACCAAAAAAACACATTTTCCTCACATTTCTGTGGTGGAAAGTTCTGGAATCTGCGTGGATCAACAAATTTCCACTCACCCAGCGTGCCCCCAGGTCTCCCGAAAAAAACGGTACCTCACTTGCGTGGGTAGGCATAGTGGCTGCGACATAAAACAGCGCAAAACGCAGCGTGGTCGCACCTCAATTTCCCAGTGAAATTTAGCACGATTCGGACAAAAAGACTACCTTTTGTTTTTGCGCCGTAGCTCTGCCAGCACCTAGGGAAACCTAGCAAACCTATACATTTTTGAAAACTAGACACCCAGGGGAATTCAGGATGGGGTGACTCGTCTGCCTACCCCCAGGTTTTGTTACCCAGAATCCCTTGAAAACATAAAAATGTGACCAAAAAAACACATTTTCCTCACATTTCTGTGGTGGAAAGTTCTGGAATCTGCGTGGATCAACAAATTTCCACTCACCCAGCGTGCCCCCAGGTCTCCCGAAAAAAACGGTACCTCACTTGCGTGGGTAGACATAGTGGCTGCAACAGGAAACGGTTCAAATCGTACGGTGGTGAATTTACATTACCTTATTGCAAAACTACCTTGATTTTGGGGGGGGCGATCTGAATTTGTGGCCCGGGGCTCGGTGGTATTCTTTGCAAAGTAGCAAACCCAAACAGTTCTGAAAACTAGACACCCGGGGGAGTCCAGGGAGGTATGGCATGCATGGGTCCCCCAATGTTTTCCTACCCAGAACTCTCTGCAAACCTTAAAATTAGGTAAAAATTGCACTTTTCCAAACTTTTTGGCGTGGGATCGCCGTGCCGGCAAAAAAGTCGTACCACCCTGCGTTCCCCTTGTTCTCCCGAGTAAAAGGATACCTCACTTGTGTGGGTGCCCCAAAGCAGAACACCCCAAAAATGAATTTTGAAAAAAGTAGTTTTTACTCATATTTACGTTTTACAAATTAAGCACCCCAGCCTAAGTCACTTGCCTTTGGCCCACCCACACAAGTGAGGTATCATTTTACTCGGGAGAACAAGGGAAACGCTGGGTGGTAGGACATTTGTTCCGGCAGCGAGATCCCACCCAAAAAAGTATGGAAAAGTTGGTTTTTGGACCAAAATTTCAGGTTTGCAGGGGTTTCTGGGTAGGAAAACATTGGGGGACCCACGCATGCCATACCACCCTGGACTCCCCCGGGTGTCTAGTTCTCAGAACTGTTTGGGTTTGGTAGTTTCCAAAGATGCCTGCCAAGCCCCGGGCCAAAAGCTCAGGTGACCCCCTCAAAAAATAAGATTATTTGGCTAAAGGTAATGTTTTCGTCTCCACAGTATGAATTGGGCCTTTTCCTAAAGCAGCCGCTATGCCTACCCACGCAAGTGAGGTACCATTTCTATCGGGAGACCTTGGGGAACGCTGGGTGGGAGGTAATTTGTGTGAGCCCAGTGATGCCACGCTTTCCCACACTAAAACGTGTGGAAAAAAAATGATTTTTTCCAAGCAAAAAATGAGGTTTGCAAGGGATTCTGGGTAAAGGAACGTTGGAGGATCCAAGCAAGCCATACCTCCTTGGAAGCCCCCGGGTGTCTACTTTTCAGAAATGTGTGGGTTTGGTAGGTTTCCCTAGATGGCTGTCTCGCACGGGGCCAAAAACCCGGGTAACCCCTCTTGCAAAAGCTGGTGGACATGAATTCTCCAGCTTTTGCAAGAGGGGCTACCTGGGTTTCTGGCCACGTGCGAGACAGCCATCTAGGGAAACCTACCAAACCCACACATTTCTGAAAAGTAGACACCCGGGGGAGTCCAGGGAGGTATGGCATGCGTGGGTCCCCCAATGTTTTCCTACCCAGAACTCCTTGAAAACATAAAAATGTGACCAAAAAAACACATTTTCCTCACATTTCTGTGGTGGAAAGTTCTGGAATCTGCGTGGATCAACAAATTTCCACCCACCCAGCGTGCCCCCAGGTCTCCCGAAAAAAACGGTACCTCACTTGCGTGGGTAGACATAGTGGCTGCAACAGGAAACGGTTCAAATCGTACGGTGGTGAATTTACATTACCTTATTGCAAAACTACCTTGATTTTGGGGGGGGGGGATCTGAATTTGTGGCCCAGGGCTCGGTGGTATTCTTTGCAAAGTAGCAAACCCAAACAGTTCTGAAAACCAGACACCCGGGGGAGTCCAGGGAGGTATGGCATGCATGGGTCCCCCAATGTTTTCCTACCCAGAACTCTCTGCAAACCTTAAAATTAGGTAAAAATTGCACTTTTCCAAACTTTTTGGCGTGGGATCGCCGTGCCGGCAAAAAAGTCGTACCACCCTGCGTTCCCCTTGTTCTCCCGAGTAAAAGGATACCTCACTTGTGTGGGTGCCCCAAAGCAGAACACCCCAAAAATGAATTTTGAAAAAGGTAGTTTTTACTCATATTTATGTTTTACAAATTAAGCACCCCAGCCTAAGTCACTTGCCTTTGGCCCACCCACACAAGTGAGGTATCATTTTACTCGGGAGAACAAGGGAAACGCTGGGTGGTAGGACATTTGTTCCGGCAGCGAGATCCCACCCAAAAAAGTATGGAAAAGTTGGTTTTTGGACCAAATTTCAGGTTTGCAGGGGTTTCTGGGTAGGAAAACATTGGGGGACCCACGCATGCCATACCACCCTGGACTCCCCCGGGTGTCTAGTTCTCAGAACTGTTTGGGTTTGGTAGTTTCCAAAGATGCCTGCCAAGCCCCGGGCCAAAAGCTCAGGTGACCCCCTCAAAAAATAAGATTATTTGGCTAAAGGTAATGTTTTCGTCTCCAAAGTATGAATTGGGCCTTTTCCTAAAGCAGCCGCTATGCCTACCCACGCAAGTGAGGTACCATTTTTATCGGGAGACCTTGGGGAACGCTGGGTGGGAGGTAATTTGTGTGAGCCCTGTGATGCCACGCTTTCCCACACTAAAACGTGTGAAAAAAAATGATTTTTTCCAAGCAAAAAATTAGGTTTGCAAGGGATTCTGGGTAAAGGAACGTTGGAGGATCCACGCAAGCCATACCTCCTTGGAAGCCCCCGGGTGTCTACTTTTCAGAAATGTGTGGGTTTGGTAGGTTTCCCTAGATGGCTGTCTCGCACGGGGCCAAAAACCCGGGTAACCCCTCTTGCAAAAGCTGGTGGACATGAATTCTCCAGCTTTTGCAAGAGGGGTTACCTGGGTTTCTGGCCCCGTGCGAGACAGCCATCTAGGGAAACCTACCAAACCCACACATTTCTGAAAAGTAGACACCCGGGGGAGTCCAGGGAGGTATGGCATGCGTGGGTCCCCCAATGTTTTCCTACCCAGAACTCCTTGCAAACCTTAATTAGGTAAAAATAGCACTTTTCCCAAAAATTTGCCGTGGGATCGCCGTGCCGGCAAAAATGTCCTACCACCCAGCGTTCCCCTTGTTCTCCCGAGTAAAAGGGTACCTCACCTTAACAGAGTTACTCAAAAGTCAAACATTCAAGCACGGCTATCTATTCCTCAAAGACACACACATACAGGTTGGATTTGGCACGAGGGCGAGTGATGGTTCAGTATATAAAATTTTATTAACAAGATATTTCAAAAAAATGAAATGCTCTGTCAATAAATAAATGCATAAAAACCGAACCAGTGACTCGCAACTCGTGAGCTGTAAAGCCACGACAAGGCACCAACCGTTTTACAGGCCATTCACGCACCTTTCATACCTGATACAAACAAGACCACTGACACCATCTGGAATAAAAGCAACACATTACAACAATCACAATAAGGGACAAGGTACACCCTAATGCAGAAAGAGAAAAAAAACAATTATTACTGCACACCCATCTAATCCGCAAGCACACACACATACTGGTTGGATTTGGCACGAGGGTGAGTGATGATTCAGTACATACAATTGTATACGCAAGTAATTTCACAAAAATGAAATACACTGTGTATAATTGCAAGTATGATAAACTGAACCACTGACTCACAGCTCGTGAGCTGTAAAGCCACGTCAAGGCACCAACCTCTTTACAGGCCATTCATACACCTTTCGTACGTGTGACACATTCAAAACATTCACACCGCCAGCCGCGGACCCATCACATTTCAACACTCACACCAGCAAACAGCGCCATTCAAGGGCCCATCACTTTCACACGCCCACATTTCTGACACTGGAACTACACAAATTGATGGACTGCGTGGAGTGTCACTCAACAAGCAGTGTGTGCAGTGACCAACAGAAAGTAACTACTCACACACCGCCAGCCGAGCGCCAGTCCACCCACACCACCAGCCAAGCACCAGACCATGCACACCGCCAGCCAAACACTCAGCGCACATCACCAGCCAAGCGCCTCTCCACGCACACCGCCAGCCAAGCACCACTCCATGCACAGACAGCTAAACACCGCTCCACGCACACCCTCCAGCCAAGTACCACTCCACAAACACCACCAGCCAAGCGCCACTCCACACACACTGCCAGCCAAGCACCATTCCACACACACTGCCAGCCAAGCACCACTCCACACACACCGCCAGCCAAGCAGCACTCCACACACACCGCCAGCCAAGCACCACTCCACACACACCGCCAGCCAAGCACCACTCCACACACACCGCCAGCCAAGCACCACTCCACACACACCGCCAGCCAAGCACCACTCCACACACACCATCAGCCAAACACCACTCCATGCACAGACAGCCAAGTACCACTCCACGAACACCACCAGCCAAGCGCCACTCCACACACACCGCCAGCAAAGCACCACTCCGTGCACAGACAGCCAAGCACCACTCCACACACACCGCCAGCCAAGCACCACTCCACACACACCGCCAGCCAAGCACCACTCCACACACACCGCCAGCCAAGCGCAACTCCACACACACCGCCAGCCAAGCACCAGCCGGCACACACCACAAACACATTTAGAATTCTTTTTTTGAAAATGACACTAAACAAATGGAAATACCTACAAATCAGGTAACACAAATTCTTAAAATAAAAACTTTGCACTAATGCCAATCCTTGAAACAAACTAAAAATGTTTTACAGAATGCAGACCAAGCAATTCACTTTACAGCTCAATCAAACTCCCAATAGTTCTTTTGCGTGTGGTACGATTTAAAACAAGCTGACATACACAATGCAGGCTTAGAAGGACAGTCAGGACAGTATATACGAGACTCCTTCCGCACGCCTCTTCGCCAACAGACTCTGCATCTTCTAGTCGGAAAGTCTCTAGCAGTAGTGGAAGGAATAGATTCAGGAAAGTGGCGATCTTGCAATCTAGCCACTTCCTCCACCACTCCAAATCTAGGAACACTTGCCTGCTGCACAAGTACAAGGCTGCCTATTATAGACTCCTGAAACTTAAGAAAAGTCATCTTCGTCCCAGGACAAGACTTCTGGTACACAACGAAAGCATTAAATGATGCCAAGTGGAACAGATGGATAGCCAACTTCTTGTACCAAACGTAAGCCTTTCGAAGAGCAGCATAAGGTTCCAACCTCTGATCTACTCTGTCAACACCACCCATGAACTTATTGTAAGCTAGAATGCACACAGGTTTGCGCACTTCAGCACCCTGACCCCAAACAGGCACAGGTACAGTACTTTCATCGTGGATAGTAGTCAGCATGTACACATCTCTCTTGTCTGAATACTTCACAGCTAAAAGCTCCCCACATCGCAATGCCGTAGACTGTCCCCGCACAAGCCTTTTGCAAACAAGTTCCTTTGGGAAACCTTTACGGTTACTGCGCATTGTGCCACAAGCAACAGTGCCCACTTTGGCCAACTCCTTGAACAACTGCACACCAGTGTAGAAGTTATCTACATATAAATGATGGCCTTTGTTAAATAATCCTCTACCTAGTTCCCACACAATTTTCTCAGTTACTCCAAAAGTAGAAGGACAACCAGGAGGGTTAATGCGGGACTCCTTACCAGTGTACACCCTGAAATTGTAGACATATCCAGTCTCACTGTCACACAGCATATACAGTTTGATTCCATAGCGTGACCTCTTACTAGGAATGTATTGCCTAAAAACCAAGCGGCCCTTGAACAACACCAAAGACTCATCCACTGCAATTTCTTTACCAGGGACAAAAATCTCAGAAAAACGATCAACAAAGTGATCAAGGACAGGCCGAATTTTAAACAAACGGTCACAATCAGGGTGATCGCGTGACAACGCTAAACTATTATCAGCAAAATGCATCATCCGAAGAAGAAGCGTATACCGATCACGACTTATGACTGCTGGAAATATAGCTGTTACCATCAAGGGACTAGTGGACCAATATGAAGTAATTGATGACTTCCTTATCAAGCCCATCAAAAAAGTTAATCCCAGAAACTTCTTCATCTCTTCAACATTGGTGGGAGTCCACCGGATTGCTCTACAATAGGGCTTAAGGCTGGCACTGTTGGCCCTCAAATATTGTTCTGCATATAAATTGGTTTGCTCAACAATCTCTTGCAAAAACACATCGTCAAAAAACAACTGAAAAAAATTAATTGGCAGAAAATTCTCTGTATTCACTCTACACCCAGGAACACCAGTGAACTCTGGCAATGCCGGCTGCACCAAGCCTGGGGGAACCCAGAGGCCATCCCTATCAACGGGGGGAGCAGCCACCCCAGCCTGCAGCACCGAAACATCTTGCTGCTGTTCTCCAACGGGAAGCCTAACAGCCACAGATACTTCTGGCTGCACAACACCAACAGAAGACGTAGCATCCCCAGAGGGCTCTTCCTGCACTACACCAACGGGAAGCCCAGCAGCCTGAGATGCTTCTTGCTGCACTACACCACCGGGAAACCCAGCAGGCCCAGATGCCTCTTGCCGCTCTACACCAATGGGAAGCCTAACAGCCCCAGATGCCTCTTGCTGCACTACACGAGCAGGAAGACGAAAAGCACCAGATGCCCCTTTGCGCACCACAGCAATGTGAAGCCTTTTGGGTGCAGGCTCCAGCCCACATGCCTCTTGCCGACGTAAAAAGAAAGGAAACCTTGCGGCCCTAGGCAGCAGCACAGGTGCCTCTTGGCCCACTACCGGCAACACAATGTCCTCCTGTACCATAGGCCCTTCATCAGCACTAGAAGAAGAGTCATCATCCGATGATGATGATTCCATGCGAAGAGAAAACTCACTGCCTGAATCTTCTGCCGCTTCCTGGGAGTCCGAATCGGACTCAGACTCTGAACCATGGTCCGAGGAAGACTCAAAAAGCAAACCAAGAACCTGCTGAGCAGTAATCCTGCGACTAGCCATTATCCTTACAAAGCAAGAAGACTGCACACACAAGTGAACAACAACCTACACTGTGCAAAGTAAGAAGTAAACAAGGTAAGGCTTTCACTAAAAGATAAATACAATCCAAAACAATTTCACTCTTACAAAATATAGCTACACTCACCAGCACCTACTCTGTTGAGACACAGCGAAAAGAAATGAAATCCCACTAGAAAGAAAAAAAGAAATGACATTAGAAAACAAAGTGCACATCAAACACTAATGCTGAAAAAAAAAACACAGAGCCACACAAACTGCTAGAAGTACAACCTTTTTCAAAAAGACAAACATCAAGGAGAAGTAGTACAAAATACATTCACTTACCAAGCACAAGCAACTACACAAGCTGCAAACAGACACGCAACCTACAACAATCCAAACAGCAAAAGCCTGGACCAAGACAAAAATAGAGAAGAAAAAAAAATTACTACCACATTTCACAAACAATATAACAATTAAAAAAACAACACACAAATTTGCCCCCCAAATTAAAATTCGGCCAGATGGGCCATCAATTAGGGCTTAGACCAAATGAGATTAGATGAGGTTTAACATCAAGACACTGGATAATTTTTTGAATTTTTTTAAAGTGCCTGACCACTTTGGTGCCAGTCAGTCTTTTGCTACTACCAGTACCCATATCACACAGGGGCAGTAAGGACATTCATACACCTTTTGTACGTGTGACACATACAAAACATTCACACCGCCAGCCGCCCATCACTTTCACACGCCCACATATCTGACATAGCAACTACAGAAAATGATGGAGTGCGTAGAGTGTCACTCAACTAGCAGTGTGTGTAGTGACCAACAGAAAGTAACTACTCACACACCGCCAGCAGAGTTCCAGTCCACCCACACCACCATCCAAGCACCAGACCATGCACACCGCCAGCCAAACCCCACTCAGCGCACACCGACAGCCAAGTACCACTCCACGCACACCATCCAGCCAAGTACCACTCCCCACACACCGCCAGCCAAACACCACTCCCCACACACCGCCAGCCAAACACCACTCCACACACACCGCCAGCCAAGCAGCACTCCGTGCACAGACAGCAAAGTAGCACTCCAGCACACCACCAGCCAAGCGCCACTCCACACACACCGCCAGCCAAGCAGCACTCCGTGCACAGACAGCAAAGTAGCACTCCACGCACACCACCAGCCAAGCGTCACTCAACACACACCTCCAGCCAAGCAGCACTCCGTGCACAGACAGCAAAGTAGCACTCCACGCACACCACCAGCCAAGCGCCACTCCACACACACCGCCAGCCAAGCAGCACTCCGTGCACAGACAGCAAAGTAGCACTCCACGCACACCACCAGCCAAGCGCCACTCCACACACACCGCCAGCCAAGCAGCACTCCACACACACCGCCAGCCAAGCAGCACTCCGTGCAGACAGCAAAGTAGCACTCCACGCACACCACCAGCCAAGCGCCACTCCACACACACCGCCAGCCAAGCAGCACTCCGTGCACAGACAGCAAAGTAGCACTCCACGCACACCACCAGCCAAGCGCCACTCCACACACACCGCCAGCCAAGCAGCACTCCGTGCACAGACAGCAAAGTAGCACTCCACGCACACCACCAGCCAAGCGCCACTCCACACACACCGCCAGCCAAGCAGCACTCCGTGCACAGACAGCAAAGTAGCACTCCACGCACACCACCAGCCAAGCGCCACTCCACACACACCGCCAGCCAAGCAGCACTCCACACACACCGCCAGCCAAGCAGCACTCCGTGCAGACAGCAAAGTAGCACTCCACGCACACCACCAGCCAAGCGCCACTCCACACACACCGCCAGCCAAGCAGCACTCCGTGCACAGACAGCAAAGTAGCACTCCACGCACACCACCAGCCAAGCGCCACTCCACACACACCGCCAGCCAAGCAGCACTCCGTGCACAGACAGCAAAGTAGCACTCCACGCACACCACCAGCCAAGCGCCACTCCACACACACCGCCAGCCAAGCAGCACTCCGTGCACAGACCGCAAAGTAGCACTCCACGCACACCACCAGCCAAGCGCCACTCCACACACACCGCCAGCCAAGCCGCACTCCGTGCACAGACAGCAAAGTAGCACTCCACGCACACCACCAGCCAAGCGCCACTCCACACACACCGCCAGCCAAGCAGCACTCCGTGCACAGACAGCAAAGTAGCACTCCACGCACACCACCAGCCAAGCGCCACTCCACACACACCGCCAGCCAAGCAGCACTCCGTGCACAGACAGCAAAGTGGCACTCCACGCACACCACCAGCCAAGCGCCACTCCACACACACCACCAGCCAAGCAGCACTCCGTGCACAGACAGCAAAGTAGCACTCCACGCACACCACCAGCCAAGCGCCACTCCACACACACCGCCAGCCAAGCACCACTCCGTGCACAGACAGCCAAGTACCACTCTACACACACCACCAGCCAAGCGCCACTCCACACACACCGCCAGCCAAGCACCACTCCGTGCATAGATAGCCAAGTACCCCTCCACGCACACCGCCAGCCAAACACCACTCAGCGCACACCGCCAGCCAAGCACCACTCCACACACACCGCCAGCCGAGCACCACTCCACACACACCGCCAGCCAAGCACCACTCCACACACACCGCCAGCCAAGCACCACTCCACACACACCATCAGCCAAACACCACTCCATGCACAGACAGCCAAGTACCACTCCACGAACACCACCAGCCAAGCGCCACTCCACACACACCGCCAGCCAAGCACCACTCCGTGCACAGACAGCAAAGTAGCACTCCACGCACACCACCTGCCAAGCGCCACTCCACAAGCACCACCAGCCAAGCACCACTCACCGCCAGCCAAGCACCATCCAGCCAAGTGCCACTCCACACACACCGCCAGCCAAGCGCCACTCCACACACACCGCCAGCCAAGCAGCACTCCGTGCACAGACAGCAAAGTAGCACTCCACGCACACCACCAGCCAAGCGCCACTCCACACACACCGCCAGCCAAGCAGCACTCCGTGCACAGACAGCAAAGTAGCACTCCACGCACACCACCAGCCAAGCGCCACTCCACACACACCGCCAGCCAAGCAGCACTCCGTGCACAGACAGCAAAGTGGCACTCCACGCACACCACCAGCCAAGCGCCACTCCACACACACCACCAGCCAAGCAGCACTCCGTGCACAGACAGCAAAGTAGCACTCCACGCACACCACCAGCCAAGCGCCACTCCACACACACCGCCAGCCAAGCACCACTCCGTGCATAGATAGCCAAGTACCCCTCCACGCACACCGCCAGCCAAACACCACTCAGCGCACACCGACAGCCAAGTACCACTCCACACACACCGCCAGCCAAGCACCGCTCCACGCACACCATCCAGCCAAGTACCACTCCCCACACACACCACCAGCAAACATGCCCAAGGGGTCGCTTCCTAAAAACTTTGTGTTAGTGGGCATTTTCCGCCCCCCCTGGGGGCAAAACGGCAAAAAAAACAGGCCGATTTGCCCCCAGGGTGGACAGAAAAACAAAAACACAATCATGTCCACCTGGAAGCGACCCTTACCCAAGGGGTCGCTTCCCAAAACAAACACATTGCCCCAACAAAAATCCCTGGTTCTAGTGGGTAATTTCTGCCCCCCCTGGGGGCAAAACGGCCGAAAAACGGGCCGATTTCCCCCCAGGGGGGGCAGAAAAAAACGAAAACATACTCAGACCCCGCCTGGAAGCGACCCTTGCCCAAGGGGTCGCTTCCTAAAAACTAAAATTACATCCCTGGTGTCTAGTGGGCATTTTCTGTCCCCCCTGGGGGCAAAACGGCAAAAAAAAACGGGCCGATTTGCCCCCAGGGGGGACAGAAAAACGTAAACAAAATCAATGGCCGCCATCTTGGCAAAAATCAATATCCCTGGTGCTAGTGGGGAATTTCTGCCCCCCCTGGGGGCAAAACGGCCGAAAAAACGGGCCGATTTCCCCCCAGGGGGGGCAGAAAAACGAAAACATATTGCCAGCCAGCCTGGAAGCGACCCTTGCCCAAGGGGTCACTTCCTAAAAACTAAAAGTATATCCCTGGTGTCTAGTGGGGGCATTTCCGCCGCACAATCGCGACGCTGTGCGCGATCGTGAGGCAGAAATGCCCTGCAAAGAGACATCAGGGGAAAGGAAAATCTCTTTCCTCTCCCCTGATGCCTCTTCGCTGCCCCCAAACCCCCGCCAGCCTCGAGAAACCTACCTTCTTCCAGCGCGGTCAGGAAGCAAATGGCTTCCTGAGCGCTGGGAATCCCTGATGATGTCAGCGCGCGCTGTGCGCGCTGACGTCATCAGGGATTACCATGGGGGGGGCGGGGGCGGCAGCGGAAGCTCTTCCACTGCCGCCCCCAGCAAAACAACGAGGATCAGAGAGCCTCGGGGGGAGCGCCAGCGCTTCCCCCGAGGGTGGGGCTGATGACGAGCTGGCCTTGTCATCCGCGCAGGACAGGTAAGCGCGATGACGAGCCCAGCTCGTCATTAGCCCCGAAGGGGTTAATTGCGATACGCAATTTGCTAATCGCAATTAGGGAATTCTAAGGAATCGCAAAAAAAATGTGATTTTGTACATACATACCCATTTGTGATTCTCAAATAGCGATTTCTTAAAAATCGCTATTTGAGAATCTCAAATGGGTATCTTGATACATATGGCCCTAAAATCTGTAAACCTATTTTTTAGCGAAATTAACTTACTCAATCCATTTTTGAAGTAATTTGACTCATTGCAAAAGATACAAGTTTAGCACCTTTACAAAACTTTGTTGGAGCAATTAGGATCTCACACCCTCCTAATTAACATATTCCTTTCATGTTAGCACATAGACTCGAGGCGTGGTTGACTACACTGCAAGATGGGCGCATCTTTGTGAGAGCTGCTGTGTAGACTGCTGATTCGCAGCCATTCTGAATCACAGGAGGGGCTTGCAGCAGAACACCGGTAGCAGGACCAGGACAGCTGCTAGCTCTGAAGTAGTAGTCTGCACTGGGCCTGTACAAGATGGTGCCCGGAGCTGGCTGCGGCCTCAAACCCCAGCGCGGTGTAGCTACATAAGCATGCCTGGTTCCTGCTGGTGTGGCCCGGAGAGGCAATGCTGAACAATGCAACGGCCGGAGGAGGCCTGATGAGAAAGAGGAGCATTGCCAGGTGGTGTGGAGGAGGTCCTACTGCAGTGGTGCTGCAATCCACCAGTTCTGCTGCCGCACAAGGTCCTGAAGGCTGCGGTGGGAAACAACAAGAGAAGAAAGAAGCAGGAGAGTCCCCGCAGGCACGGATGACCCCTGTGGAATGACTGGCTGCAATCTGCGGGAAGGTTAGCCAACCTCCATGCGGCGATGAGTGGACACACTCTGTGGCACCATTAGAGCATGTGGCATCTCTTCTAGAGCCCCTGCAGACATTGACAGGACTTTGGTGGAGAGCAGAGAGGGGACCTATGCAGAGGGGGCACTCAGCGCCTGGAAGACCTCCTGATATACTGTGGGGCTGCATCGTGGGTGATGGCCCCTCCCATTTGGGATGACGCTGCTGGGGGACCTCCTGCTCAAGACACTTGTGAGCCCTCACCACGATGGCTAGGCGTGCTCTGAATGATGGGGGAGGAGAATGCCTGCCCCATAAGGCGCCAAATAGACACCAATCACCACAGTGGTATTGAAAGAAGAGGCGACCGCCCCGCCACCCACCTCCACCTCAGGCTCTTACGGTAGAGGTTGCATATAGCACTTTGGACCTAGAACAACCCTTCACCCACCATTTGTAACTTAAACACTGACTTCCTTGCCGAGATGGGGAGACCCTGTTCTGTTAAGGAACTGCCTGGGGCTCCACAACAGGCGCCAAGGGGGCATCTCACCCCAATAGTATGGCCTGATGAGCCCCACACACCAGAACGCTCATGAGACCCAATGCCCCAGGTAATAGTTAGACCTGATACGCAGTGAAAACAGATGTGAGAGAGCAAAATAGACAAAGTAGCTACAGACCTGAACATACTAAGGAACGACCACCATGAGCCAGTGGGCAGAGGTAAGCATAATTGTGATGCTTTGAAGAGCTCCAATCTCAGGTACACCACCTTACCAGGTGTGTGGAGGGCACTTGGACCGGAGAGTGGGTGCAGTGATGCAGAGGGGTACAAGGCGAAAAAACATCCAGATTGTTGACCTCCCAGATGGGACAGAGGGAGCTGATATGGTCGCACACCTAAAACAATGGCTGGTGAAAGAAGGGGCCCTACAGGGGCTCCTTCAGTTTTTCACAATGAAAGGAGCCCACAGGGAACTAGCGCACCCTCCACCGCCCAGACTGCCGACGAGGCCAGTGGTGGCATGACTCCTACATTATGTAAATGTTTTTGTACTTGTATAGCGCGCAGCTACCCGGACCGGGTCTCCCGGCGCTTGTACTCATACCGCTAAGCAACCCTTCCTGGTTTACCTTGTGAAGTGTCAACTCCTGGGCACCCCCATGGTGAAACCAGGCATCCTCGCATGGTTGGGGCCGTTGTTGAGATTAAGCAAGCAATTTCCCAGAGTTGCAGTGTGGGACCCATGATTAGAATAGGCACTGAGGCGAGAATATCCGGTCAGAGGAATTTGAGCCCGAGACCCGCCGAGGCGGGAATCGAACCCTGGTCCCGGGCCAGAGCTCTGCATCAAGGTCTGCCGCTCTAATCGTTGAGCCACACTTCTCCACATTATAGTGATGTTGACTTGGTGCTACAGAAGACGCACATGCTAGATCTCATTAAGGTGAACAGGGCCATGGTTGCAATATTTCTGGACTACAGGACAGCAGTACAGTGACAACTAACTTATTTCATGGTAATTTAAAGAGGGACTCCGGAACGCAGGGCTCTGATAGGTGCTCCCTTTCCTTACTTGCCTGAAAATCATTGTGGCAGAGAAAACCTGGTACTTTGAAGACCCTGAAAGTTCTTGGAGCTGGTTAGAACCACATAAAGCAGGGGCAGATGGCACGCCATGTACCAGGCCACCATTACCAAAAATCAAAAGATGCAGAAAAGTCATGCCGGGAAGATCAGCCCGACCCACTGAATCTCAGACAGCCCTGGAGAGAGCAGCGGCTATAGATGGGGTGTCTCTCTTTCATGGACAGTGAGCTGCGGATAGATTTGTCACCTGGCTCGACAGACACTGAGAGCATACTTGGATTCTTATGAAGCTGACCAATGATCACCCTGCAGGGAAACTATGGTACTTGGTGGACTTTCTTCACACCCTTGAACACCAAGACAATTGTAGGTTGATACATTTTCGAGGGATCAACAAAGAAGCAATGCAACAGCAGTCGTAGGAGAAGCCGCCCCCTGCAAGAAACCCCAACTGTTGGACTAGTATTGGGATTTTGAATGGTATAAAAATGGTTCTTAAGTATTGGTTTGACTGGCTTACTATTGCTAGCTCAGCCTGGGGAGCAATGGATGGATTTCATTGCTGTTTGCATACCCAAGCTTATTTGATGTGGACGGGGTAGCCTGCTTCTGGAGCAGGTTGGGGAGCTTGGGGGATGAGTTATGTAAATGCTTACCGATCCTTATGGTTGATGCCGGACTAGTCTGGGGGGAGGAGTGGAGATGGATGGTGCTCATACTACCGCTAGCACACATAACACAGATGCGACTCACTAGGTTCACCTACCTCACCAAGAGCGTCAGGGTGTGGGCTCAATGGCCAAGTGGTAAAAAAATCTTTGCATAGTTGAAGCTCAGTGACATTGACATTGAACTTCTACAGGGGACACAAATACAGGGACTTCATTTGGCCCATGCAGCACAAATGGTGTGGACCTCCTACTCTGCGTTCTCTAGGGGAGCCATGTTGTGGTTGAGGTGGGGGGGGTCCTGTTTGTAGACACCCCACCAAGATTGCCTGAGAGGGGGGTATGTCCTCCTTACCGGTGCCCTTGATGAACTGAGTGTGGTGTTGGGCATCGTCTGTGCCCTGAACACTGGTCAAACTAACTTTCTCGCTGCTCTGCTCCTTTTGTACGACGACAAGGCACTGCTGATATTTGGTGGTGAATACTATTGCATGGTGAACATTCACATTGACAGATCAGTACTGCCTTTGGCACACTCCCCAACAGTGCTCCTTGCAGGATATTTTCAGTTTGGATAGACGATTAGTGACTGTGTGATCTTTGGAGGTTATGAAGCATAGGGCATCAGGAGTTTTCATTTTATTCTCCAATCGACCACCTTCATGTCTGTCTGGACACAATACTCTGTTCCCCCAGGCAACGGGCAGGTTGCTGGGACCGAATACTTAGGATGCACGTATGACCGGACCACAACCTTCTAGTGATGCAACTGAACTGGTACAGACATATGTTGCCCATACCAATGTAAAGGCTCCGGCCTGATCTACTGAGCGTGACCCTGGCAGACATTATACGTGGTTATTTCCAGACTAATGAAGACATGACGTTGCACAGAAATATTGAATGGGATGCATCCAGGGCAGTGGTGCAGGGCCATGGAATAGTGCAGGCCATGGGAATCAAGAGGTTGCTCAATACAGAGCTGGTGACAGTAGAGGACAATGAGCATGCCTTGAGATGGGAGTGCAGGGGAATCCACGGGTGCAAAGTCATGTTTGATACCCTGCAGGGGACTACCTGGGCTAGATAATAAACTGGAATGTCCTAGGCATGGAATGGACAAAATGGGTATCGCTCTATACGCCAACAAAGCGTGCCTGTTCATACCGGCTGCTGTATCTCCAAGTCATTTAGGGTTTACAGAAGCACAAAGCATGGCTGCCCACTATCCCCCATGCTTTTCGTGCTGGCAGTGAAACCATTTGCTAGCATGGTAAGAATAGAATAAACAGCATATTATGTTGCTGTATGTCAATGATATGCTCCTGTATTTAAAGGAGGATTGTAATGGAATAGTGGGCGATGGAAGTGCTAGCGGTGCTGAGAGAAATGGGCTCTGCACAAATTGGTTCAAGACATGCGCCTTCCCACTGGAGGCAAAACCCCAGGAAATACCAGAGGTGACACCGACTGCTGAAATTTACTGGGAGCCTTTAACGTTTTTCTACCTCGGAGTTAGGATACATCATACCGATGCCGACATCAGAGATGGCAACCTGGGGAGAGCGAAGAGGGCCCTACGTGGAAGTGCGACATTTTGCCAAACATTGTGACTCCGCATTTTGGCCACGGCCGCTTTGACTGAAATGATTGTACTGTCCCGCCTGCTCTAGTACTTTGCTACTCTTCCAATTTGGATTCCACAGCCTGTTTAATTCCTTTCACTCATTACTTCAAGAATTGATCTGGGTCGGGAAGCGAATTAGGTTATCCTTGCGGGTGCTGCAGAGACTGCCACTGGAAGGGGGACTAGGGTGGAATATGAATATAAATTGTATCACAATGCTGCACATCTGCAGTGGCTGGCCAGGTGGCTAGTGGGGCTGGATAAGGCAGCCCTGGTGGATTTCTGGGAGGAACATGGAGAAGGAGCTCTCACTGAATTGCTTCTGAAGACTGCAATACAACCTTGGAGGAAACCGTTGCTGGAAAGGAGCAAATCAAAGTCTTGGAACACAACCGCTCAATGCACCAGCAATGCCACTGGTGGGATTACCCACTGCTTGAGGGGGTTATCACACAGCACGCCAGACAGCAGTTGACCTGACAACAGTAGATGATTGCTACGAGGAGGACACCCTCCAACAATTGGACACCCTGGTAGATGAATACCACCTCTCTCGTGCACAATTCCTGACCAATTGGGTGCTAACACATTCCCTTATTGACTCTATGGGAATCCCAACCAAGAGCCCCATGCACATGACTTAGTGCAAACAGTGTTGACCTTTGGTAGCAGCAGACACCTTCTGTTTTTGCTGTATCAAAGGAAGCTGACTAGGACCCAGAATGACTTACAGGCATACGGGACAGGCGGGAGCCAATAGGCAATCTTGGGAAGGCAATACGTGGACAAAGAGTGGGAGCACACCTAGCGCGCACTAAGAAGGTCTCGAGCAATACTCACTTTAAATACACCCAGTTTAATTACCTGCACACCATGTTTCGTACACCCCACTGACTGAATGTTATGTACCAAACTAATGATAAAGGTTGTCCCAGGTGTGTCCACCTTAACACAGATTTTGGACGTATGGTCTGGAGCTTCCCAGTGATCACAAAATGCTGGAGAGGGTGGTGGCAGAGCTGGAGCATACCTTAAACTGCCAGGACTTGGGAACTTCTGCGGTAAGGCTTCTAGGCCTTTACGTCAAACAGACAGCTAAAAAAGTAGATAATAACTTCCTGACCATAGCGCTTGGGGTGGCTTGTACATATTTTACCAGACATTGGAAATCCCCAGACAGATGCCACAAAGACAGTGGAGGGTGGAGGTATGGAACGGGCTAGAGTGGAGGAGACAGCAGTGCTCCTCGCAGATTATCGAAGACTCCCAAAGAAACCATTGGCAGACCTCTGGCAGGAAGCAACTGATGGAGGCGGGATGTTCTGAACACGCAGGAATTTGGGGACGGAAGCAACAGCTGGGAAGCAGCACCAGACCAGTAATAGTAAGGAGATGGGAAAGACGACGGCCCCCTCCATTTCCTCCATCCCATGTACTGAAGGGCCACATAACCTATGACAAACCACAAAAGACTCCTCAGGAACCAAAAAGCTTAGAGGGCATTACGGGCTTGGGAAAGGTTACAGGTACATTGGCTCAATGTTTAACACTCATGGAGGAGAGGAATTACAGATGTAATATTATGTGATGGATATGTAAATTGACAAAATATGACACTGACATTCATTGTTGTATAACTTATTCTCTGGAAAAAAGTAAATAAAACAGATTACAAAAAAAATATTAGCACTACGTTTATCATATGTGAAACATACAGGTCTTCATATTGTTTTTTGTCATTTGATCAATCTCATCAGGCTTTCAAATTTGATCCTTTCCTATAAGAATGAAAGGCAAGACCAAACATGACTGTTCTGCCACAAAAGGGATGATTGTTTTAAAGTTTATAGGGACAGACATTTATAGAATACATTTAGAATTTGATCTAGGACAAAGTGCAAGAGAGGGTATCCAATATAGGTCCAGGAAGGGAGGATTCCTGACAGATATTCATGGTATCCACGAAAGATAAACACATACAATGAATCTGATGGAAGCTCCTTTACGATGTAATTGAAAATCCACAAATACCAGAAATTAAGATTTAAAGTTTAGAAAAGTGAGAAACTTTTAATGTGAAGAAATTGTATATTTTTGCTGGAAAAGACAAAACATGGGATCACCTCCAGTTAGAATCGTTTTCGGCATTTTAATATGATTCGTTATTTTATAGAACACGCCCCGTAATCTTGTCTGCTTGATTGTAACTGTCTTACTTTACTCAGTTTCCTTAACCAACTTTATTGAAAATTTGAACAAGCTCACACAGGCTTTAGCCAGTTCAGGATTTACTAAAAAAAACATTAAAGAACAGGTACAATAGCATAATTCAGTATGAATCATTTCACATGAGGGTAGAGATTCCATGGCTCTCCAGGACAAGAAGGCCACATTGTCCTATCTCACTCAGTGTTCTACCAACTATCACCGGCGATGACCCTGGGAGAGGATCACCTCTAGGGGTCTCGGGGGTGGGGACTAATCAAAGGGGGCTAGTCAAATTTGTCAACCGTGCACATCAGATCCAGAGGTTGGGGTGCCCTTGTATCCCTATTTATATATGTGTGAACGGGGGTTCATGTCCTGTCTTAGGTAGGGAGTATGTCCCTGATTGCTGTGGTAAGCTTCTCCACAGACTGTACTATCCGCACCCTAGACCACCACAACTTGATGGTCGGCAGGGCGACCACCAATCGAGCCACAAAGATTAAGTGAGTTGGTAGTTTATTAGTGGTAGCAGATAGCAGTCACCAACCCTCATCATCCATAAAATCCAAGAGGTCTGGTTGGGCTCTCTTCAGTACTGTGACGCTAGTTATGTTTTTGGGTCTCTAGCACCCGACACCATAACAAGAAAGTCCACAGGGAATCCCACCACATGTGTATGCAGGATGCTCTCCCTCCGCATCCCCTCCAACAATAATTCAAACTGGCATTATTTGCCTTTTAAGAGGACCAAGGTCTTGTATCACCTAAGCATAACCTTAAGGGCATTGGCCCTATCCTGTAGATATATAGAGGATTTCACTACCCCTCCAAATTTGGATCCAATCCGATTCAGTCAGGTCTAGAACAAGGTTCTCAGACCATATTTTGGTATATCCAAAATCTGAAAGGGGGTAGGTTTGTTGAGTGCCTTGTAGAGCCGAGACAGCATCTTCATTGTATCGCCATCTCTCTGGCCTACAAGCCGAGTGTAAGAGCTGCATCACCCTATACAAGTCTTTTGGGTGAAGCAAAAAGTCATTCGCTCATTGAACTCTGGATTTAGGGGACCCATTGTCATACAATTGTCCCAGGCAGACAGTCTCAGTTCCCTTTTCTAGATATCCCCTTGTCCATCCTGACCGACAGGTAAATCTGGGTTCCCATCATTATCACACCAATCTTTATTTGACAGTAAAACCATAAAATAGTTAAAAAAAACATTACAATACAATACATCACTATATCTGAATCCGAATAAATACAAAGATAAAAACTTTCTCAGAGGTATATATTCAGCGTTTCAGTCATCAGAGCGGCCCAGTTCAACAATTCAGACCATAAAGTGACTTGTACAGATGTAAATAGCAAGATAAGAGAAATGCTCAGGTTCTCCACAAGTAAGTCACCATTAAAAAAACTCACTGACCTACCAAATTCCTCATTCCTACAGCTGTTGAAATAAACTTATTAAAGCATCAAACAAATGTATTCTGTTTGTAGTAGCTGTAGGAAAAGTAAGGCAGGTTTACACCTTCTTAAATTCATGAGCCTCAGCAATGGAGCTAATTACCCCCGTGTGCATCATACTTTCTACAAGAAAAGAAAAAATGGAGCGTAGATTGAACTGAGCACAAGTCACAAGGACAAAGTTTGAGGTCAGAATCATGGTATCTACGGGGCCGGACTGGCCGTAGCAGGCCCTGGGCATTTCCCCGTTCGGCCGGTTTTGTTACTGGGGGCCGGTTTTGCAGCAGTGCCCCCAGCCGATTGGACGTAATTGACAGGAATGGTTTGCTATCCCAGTCTGGCCCTGGGTATATATTGCTGGGATAAGAAACCATGAAATGAGCTACATTGAATTTGAACCTTATTAGATTACATCTATAGTGGTGTTGAAGCCTGGACAGAAGATGGGGTCGGATCCCATAGTTACTAATGGAAGATATGCAGTAACCCTTTTCTTTATCATCACTAGATTTTCTCTGCGTTGACAGCAAACAGTTAAAAAATCTAGCTTTCATTGATTTTTAGAAACGGTTGCATTATTCTTGGGACTAAGGAAACAATCCAGTCTTCCTAACAAGTCTCTTACATATCTCAGCCACAGAATTCTGCGGGCATTGTCAAGTTTCAGACAATCATTAATTACCTCCTGCATGCCAAAGAAATACAGGTAGTCTATTGGGTACAGGCAGCAGCCTTCTCAGAAATACATTTTCTCTAACCTGTAGGCGAGAGGTATCACAATATTACCAATCAACAGCTTCATAAATCGTTACAAAGCAGAAACATGCTGAATAAATATTAATCATAGCATCCAATGGTTTAGAATCCAATCATCGGAATGAGAGGGGAAGGGTATGCTTCACCTCCTGAGTCCTAACATTCTAATGACATAGGATTGTCTCAGAGTGTACCCCCTACTTTCTGCACTCTTGGGGGCAACCATAGCAACTGATGGAGCAGCTGCTTACAGCACTCTTGATCTAAGAGAGCCCAAGGTTTCCCTGCATTGAGGGAACATTACGCTAAAGCTGGGGTCGCCTGGGTGTACTTGATAATGGACTGCAACGTCTATTATCAGGTACGCCCATACCCTCTCCTCTGGGCTCCTGCCCAAAAGATATTTAGCAATATGCATGGGTTTATCCTTCCATATAAAGGACCACAGCCTTTGTGTTCTGGACTTCAGTGTCTCTGAGGGGATCATTACTGGCAGAGAAGAAAACAGGTAAAACAGTCTCGGCAAGAATTTCTTCTTGACATAGTATATCCTGCCAACACTTGAAATTTACTGTTGACTCCATATATATAGGTCTTTCAAAAGGGTTGTCAAAAGCGGGGATACATTGCAATTAAACACTTCCATCATGTGGGGAGTGACTCTCCAGTTTTCTAAATATAGGGGGATATTCACAAGGACTTATCTCTGATTTATCTCCACCTTAACGCATCAAAAGTGGAGATAGATTTACCACCTCATTCACAAGCTGGTGCAAACTGCAGACATTGCCAGTATTCCCACGATAACTGCCCCAAAACTAATCTCTGCGGAGGACACCACCAACTAATCCTAATGAGATGCAGAGTTGTTCCCTTACAAAAACACAAGAAAAAACCACACCACCACTTTCACAACAAACTGCAATAGCACCAGGGATTTAACACCTGCATTTTGCTGGTGCTAAGCAGAACAACTGCCCACAGCATTAAAGGGAGCCACACCTGAAGACCCACAGAAGCCATGGAGACAATGAGCATGCAGCTCCGATACCCATGAGGGCCACATCATCCCCCGCCATCCCCCTATCCCCCCCGTACCTCCCCGGACATACACGTACCATGCACGAGACAAGAGCCCCAAAGAGCGCATGATGACGCACATTGCCAAAATAAATACACACGTGTGGCCAGAAGAACGAGAAACAGTCACACAGCACTGAAATAACAACCAAAAACTTTATTGAAATACAACACAAAACATCAATGCAGAAGACTCCTGTCGGGTCCGTCAGGGACAATCTAGACATCACAGCCTGGAAAATAAAGCACAAAATCAGGACGTGTATCATGCACACACCAAAGGAGCGAGACACAGAGAAACAGAGAAGAAAAGTAAGCCAGAGAGAGAAAGAGAGGGAATGAAAGGAAAGGAAGGGAGAGAGAGAGAGCGAGAGAGAGAGAGAGTGAGAGAGAGAGAAGGAAAGGAAAGGAAGGGAGAGAGAGAGAGACAATGGCGCCCACACATGACGCTGAGTCTTGAGTCATCAATGGCGGAGACCACATCAGTGCACATGTCATCACCGCAGGCTGCACACCCATTCAGCCATTTTGGTGCCAATAAACCTGTGCAACGCTAGTCAGCGCCACGTGATGGTAGGCCGGTGATGGCCGCAAGGCTTCGGGTGCCACTAACCCTGTGCAACGTCAATCAGTGCCATGTGGTGGTAGGCCTGTGATGTCTGCAAGGCTTCCGGTGCCACTAACCCTGTGCAATTCTAGTCAGCACCACATGGTGGTAGGCCTGTGACGGCCACAAGGCTTTGGGTGCCCCTATCCCTGTGTGCAACAACTCATGGGCCCTTCATGATTGAGAACTGTGGAACGTCCGTCATCCAGTCACCACCGGCAGAGGGGAATGTGACGTTGTCGGCCCCTTATATTTGTGGGGTCACATGGCCTTTGACGCCTGTGCCAGGTGGGTGTGGTGTGTGTGCAAACTTGCCCTCAGGAAGTGGCAGTGACATGCTGACGACTAGACCAGTGACCTTCACACCACCAGCGAGTACGCCTGCGACAGGTAGCTAAGTGGGACCCCCCTCGAGCGTGAGCGGAGTGGTCTGGCCTGGCATACGCCGGACCAGCGCAAGGCTTGCAGTGCTACAGGGGCTCTGGGCGTGGTTCAGTCCATGTACAGACAGGGAAGTGACTAATGCATGTGTCCCTGTTGTAGTGTCCATGGCACCCGGAACACAATAGGCAATGTAGCATACTGTGACTGGCATCCCACTAGATGAACATCATTGACGTAAGGGAAATCACTGTCCCTACATTCATCCACACATTCTTACATGAATGATGAAAGACATGACACAGCAGTGCGTTAGTGTGAGGCAATCACACACCAGGGGCGGAGATGTGGATGATGTGGAGCCAGCAGCATTCAGCCGCGCCACACCTTGTGGCAGCAATGCCATGATGAGGATCTGCAGGGCATGGTAGATCCCAGCTACATTTTGCTGGTGTGCAGCAGTGGCTGCCATCCTTTCCGCCTCCATCCGCACCATGTCCTCCATGACCCTCCGCATGTGTGCCAGCTCACGGCTGGGATCGCTGGAGCCAGTCTGAGCGGACAGGTGTTCTTCTCTCCGCGTCATGACTCCGCGATGTTAGTCAGGGCTTGTTGGAGACCATGGAGAGGGCCTTGGGTGTCCGTTAGGGACAGGAGCTGGTCCCTGATGGGACCTAGACACCCATGGATGGCATCCAGTTTAGTAGCCATGAGGCCGAACCCCACCCGCACCTGCTCAGCCTTCTCCCTCTGGCCCTCCAGCACATGGCGTTGAAAGGCCATGTGTTGTTCCTGGGTGTCTTGGGAGACTGCCGGGGCTGTGTGTGCCTCCTGATGGGTGGTGTGGGCAGTGGGTGGGGTCTCATTTAAGCAGTTGGGCTGCCCTGTTCCTGGAGGTGAGTGCCGGATGATGTCAATGATGTCCTGGAGGGCTTGGGTGTCGATGCTGGGGGTGTCCGCCTCATCATCAGTAAAGAGTGGCTGGGACTGCTGTGCAGGAGGTGCTGATGGTGTCTCTGCAATGTGAAGGGGAGATGGTGTATTACAATATGTCCACATTTATGTAGCCGCTTGGTACACATTGGCATTCAGACAGCATGGCATTGTACATTGTGACAATCTGTAGATCAGGGCCATGACCCAGAGTCATTGTGGGTATGCACTGTGCTGTGCTTGATTGTGCATGTGTGCCATTGTGGCCATCTCCACCCGTCCCCCCAGTACCTGGTGGTCACTCACCCTGTTGCGGTTCTGTTGTGTCCTGTCGAGCAGTGTCCGGTCCCCCGACTCCAGCCACAGTCTCCACACGGATGACTGTTGACACGATCGCCTCAATGTCATCCAGCACAAGCTGTGGCGCTGGGCTCCCACCTACAGTCTGCATTGCTGCCTTCTGGTTGGCTGCAAGTTTCTCCTTGGGCTTGCGCTTGATGTCAATCAATAGCCTCTTGGCCTCGTCCATTGACCTCTTGTGCTCTCCAACGGCATTCACCTTGTCCATGGTGTCCTGCCATATCCCACTTTTGGTTCCCAATGACATGTTGGAGGTGAGAAATAGTTGTTGATGCTGTTCCGCCACCTCCGTGGCCAGGATCCTGCTTTCCTGCAGACTGAACTTCGCCTTCCTCTTCTTCTTGTCCTTGCCCTTCCCTGTCCCCGAGGTCCCAGGCTGGTCGTCCAGGGTGCTTGTGGGGTTGCGCTCGTCCTCTGCGCCTGCTCCGGCTGTCTCCATGGTGCTTGGGTCTTGGTCAGTGTGTGTTTGAGTGTTTTTTCTACTTTTATAGTGATTTTTCCCACCTGCCATGTGTGTATTGCAGGCCTGGCGCTGCTTAGCGCTTATTTCCTCGTCGTGCTTTGGCCCATCGCATGTTTTTCCGCGTTGAGGTTTGTTTTTTTATCTCCGTCGAGGTGGTTGTAGCACAGACATTGGCCGCAGTTTCAGCAGACTATCGCATGGTACCGCCTTGTTGTGAATTCCACGTTGACACCGGGTTATTTTCCCGCGATAGGCTGCGATGTGTAAAGTTGTGTTAGCATTTTTTGGTGATGTTTAGCACACATTCTTGTGAATATACCCCAGAGTCTGTAAGGGAGACCAACTAACACTAATCTTTCCCCTAACCTTAATATTACCCACAAGAAACAAATCATCCCTTACCGCACACCTATCTTATGTGCTTTCCGTTACCCTCTTTCAAACCCCAAGTAAATACCTAATCCCATTCTCAACAATATCCTTAAGCCTTTCCCATACCTCTACCATCACACTACCCCTATGCCTAAACATAAATCAAATCAAACCCTAATCCTAACACTTACCCCAACCCTAAAACTAATCCTAAACCAAACTCAACTTTTAAGACCGGCTATCAATGTACTGATATACACTACTCATTACTTCATGAAGCTTTGAAGTGATGAGTTCTTGCAACCTTACCTGGTCAGTAAACCAGTGTGCTAGCTATAGTGTTTTCCTACTCAAATTAATTGTCCTCTTCTTTTAAAGATTTTTTTCTTAGGATATATTTTAGCATATGTGTACACAGCTCCCTTAAAATGAATACTAGGGATGCACAAACTTTGCATAGTTTGTGAAGTGTTTTCAAAATTTGGTAACAATGGGTTTGGTAAAAGAAACTATATATATTTTAAAAAGGGTGAAACAGCATGCAGCAAGCAGGCTTAATAAGAGTTAACCTGTCCAAGCCTTCTTTTTGTCCAGGAATTTCTCCCAGAGACGCATTTATAGGGATAATCGCCTGCAAAATCGTTGTCAGTAGAATGAGGATGTAAAATGTATCACCTTTGCAATTCTTTTCTATAGAAATTGTGATTTCGCACCCATCAAACTAACAGACGGCTTTCATAATACCTCTCAGCTGCCATTTTGGAAGATGTAATATGTAGGACTGTGAGCCTTTGTTCATATGTGAAACCCTCCAGTTATTTAATATCGTTCTCAGAAACATATACAGCTCTCTCCATTCGTGTGTAACCCCAAGAAAGTGCAAGCAGCAATGACGCAAAAACCTTCTGTCATAAAACTTATGATTGGTTTAAGTTTCTAAATACAGACATGTCAGTGCAGGGTTAGCTCAGAATCGAATCCTGGAAGGAGCGGAGGACAGAGGAGTTCAAACGTTTCCCTGCATTGGTCAGTATAATGCCGGATTTTATGATATCCGCATAAAATAAATGGACGAAGAATATACATTAGATAATTTCAATTCTGAAACTATCAGTTCAATTCAGTCCTTAAAACATGATTAAGTCCAGGGAATTCAGGCTCAAAGTTTAAAAAATTTACAAAACATTTATTAAGATACTTAGAGCTAGATATATAAAATTCTCATTTTGCATTTCCTAAATAGCGATTTGCCCCATAAGTAATGCAAAAAGCTTTCATACATCTTGCCCTTAAAGTGAGAAAATGTATCATTTTAGTGAAAATGCTAAACTTAGAAAAACGTTTTCGGGAGAAATGTTCCACATATTTAAATATTGCTCTTCATTCTCCATTATTTCGTTAATTCTACCCACAAAAGCTATATGTAAATCTGTAACTACATTTCTCCCACCAGCTACTAAATGTAGCCCCCGAGTGAGACAATCCCAAACATAATCTTATCATTAACCCTAACATTAACCCTAAACTACAAACTGTCAGTTTTCTGGAACGTAGGTAAAGACTTAACCAAAAACCCATCCTGAGAGGAGGACTCATTGCCCCTTTAATTGAAAAGCTTCAGCTCTCTGGGCCATCCTGCCAATTTGGCCGCATAGCTCCTTTACCTATGGTGGCTAGTGGTCTTGAGAATGGAATCAATCCCCAACTTCAACATTTTTCAGAAGATTATAAATAGAATTATAGATGGTTAACAGTGAATTACAGGGATGTTTTTCACCAACAGGTTCTGAGTGACAGAGCGAAGCTCGAGTTGTCAATGATGTCACTCAGAACCTCTTGATGAAATACTTCCCTGTAATTCACTTTTTACCCATCTATAATTTTATTTCATGTATTGCCCCCAAAATGATCGGCCCTTGCTTTCAACTTCTACTCAGTGGCAGAGGAGTAATGGGGGAGGCATAGACAATATGGCCTCTTGATAAAAGCTCTCAAATCAGGTTTAGTAGGAAGAGCTGGTTTATTAATACAACCATCAACAGCAAGCTTCAGTAACTGACTCTGTCTTAGGAATGTAAACACTCCATCAATGATGTAGGACCGGCAATGTTCTATTAAAGAGACAGTGACCATAACACATCCCCTTACCAATATAAAAGAAAAGATAATTAAGATTTAGAATAAAACAACTTAAAAGCATTGGTATAAAAACTGAATAACTAATACATAAGGATAAACAATGTACAAGTCTTTAAACAGAACTCTATCTTTAAATCTCCTGGGATATAAACAATATGCAAGAAACTGTATCAGATGATTTAATACAGAACATAATCTTCAAATTTCTTAGGAATTTGTCTCATCCTAGGAACCATTCTTGAGTTATTAAGATCATTATTATTTCTTTGGTTACGAGAAGTGCAAGTAAGACTAGAATTACCAATAGGAACAGAACTACTATGGGAATGGCTATTAAGCTCGGTACACTTTGCTAATCTTGACATGTTCCAAGTGCACCCATTGTCTAAAGTCACAACATTTTTCCTTATAGCAGTAATGATGAAAGGACCACTAAAATTGGAAGTACCCTTGTGTCCATATCCTGGTTTCTTTACAAGAACACTATCTCCAATATTCCATTTCTTATATTTGACAGCCATCTTATCATCATAACGTTGTTTATACTTCCATTGGTATTCAGCCAACGCATCTCTCCTCTTTAATTTGTTCTCAATACTATCATCAAAAACTCTTTGTGGAAGCCAAGCTGGATTGAGTTTGGAATTAGCTAACCTCCCCCTTAATGCTTCAAAAGGAGATTTTTGCATGATAGCATTGGGAACAGTTCGATGTGCCCACCAAGTCTCCCTCAGTACACTACTGAAAGAAACTTTGGATTGCAAAGCTCTCTGCGCACAACTTTTAACAACTCTATTCATACGCTCAGTAAGTCCATTCGCCTGAGGTGAATAAAGAGCTGTCTTCTGGTGAACAATTCCAAGATCTTTAAGAAAATAGTCCATTTCATTAGAGGTAAATTGTACCCCATTGTCAGTAAGTATATACTTAGGCACCCCTTCTGACACAAATACATCCTTGAGAAATTCAATAATAGTTCTAGAGTTCACCACACCCATGCATTTTGAAATCACCCATTTCGAAGTGTAATCCCCCAGTAAAACTACAAACCTCTCATGTGAGGGCATGAGTTCAAAAGGACCCGCTATATCTAGCCCTACTTTTGTCCAAACTGCAGCAGGAATTTCTACTGGAGAAAGAGGAGAATGACTAGTGGTGTGTGATTTATCATTGGCAGCACACAAATGGCAATCTTTCACAACAGCTTCTACCATTCGATCCATACTAGGCCACCAGTATCTCTCCCTGATGCGAGTTTTGGTAAGATTCCTCCCCAGGTGTCCTTCATGAGCTAGATTGACTACTTTCTCACGCAAATCACTAGGAGGTATTAGTCTGTCACCTCTTAACAAGCTACCTTGACAAAATGTCAAGTCATTTCTAACCATCCAATAAGGTTTCAATTCATTATCTAGTTGATCATATCTAGGCCACCCTTCTCTGATGATACTTCTCAAAGATTGAAAAACATCGTCATTATTAACACAACCTGACCATTCATCTTTAGACAAAGAAGATTCCAGTACCCAATTTATGCATTCTAAATGACCTGAAACACAATTCCCTTCAATCGGCAACCTTGATAAACAGTCAGCAGGCTTGTTGTTCTGACCAGCAATATACTGTACTTTAAAGTTAAATTCCTGTAGACCTTCACTCCATCTCTTCAACCTGGGCGTCATATGATCACTTTGATGACAAGAGAAAATCTGAACAAGAGGGCGATGATCCGATCTTACAAGAAACGGAATGCCCCATAGAAAGAACTTAAAATGATATATAGACCAAAATACAGCCAATGCCTCTCTTTCAATGCAAGAATAATTCAATTCAGCATCTCTCAGAGCTCTTGAAGCAAAAGCCACCACAACTTCTTCCCCATTCACAATTTGAGAAAGTACAGCGCCAAGGCCTTTAAGGCTGGCATCAGTAGTGACAATGGTTTTCTGTTTTGAGTCAAAGTGACCCAGAGTGGGCATTTTGCCAATTTCATTTTTTATCAAACAAAATGCTTCTTCACAATCATTCGATCAAGTGAATCGAGCATTCTTTTTTAAAAGAGATCTTATAGGCTCAACAATGCTAGCGAAATTTTTGACAAATTTGGAATAAAATTCTGCCATGCCTAAAAAAGACTTAACCTGATCTTTATCTCCAGGAGCTGGTGCTTTGACAATACTCTCAGCTAATTCTAACTTCGGTTGTATTCCTTTCCCAGAGATCACATGTCCTAGGTAGGTAACCGAGTCTAGACCAATTTTGCATTTCTCTTTCTTGACAGTGAGACCTTTATCAGTTAGTCTATTCAACACCGATCTTAAAACAGCATCATGTTCCTTAGCATTCACTCCATACATCAAGATGTCATCCTGGAAGAACATAACATTATGTAGATCCCCAAGAACCATTTTCATTACTCTTTGAAAGCAAGCAGCAGCCGAGGCTAACCCAAAGGGCATTCTCAAAAACCGATAGGCACCAAGAGGTGTAACAAAGGATGTTAAGTGTCTAGACTCTTGATGTAAAACAATTTGGTGGTATGCAGAAAAGAGATCTAGAACACTGAACATGTTCGCTCCTTTCAAAATACTAATAGACTCAGATATATTCGGTAGAGGTTGTCGATCAACCCAAATACATTTGTTCAACCCACGCAAATCCACACACATTCTTACTGCCTTTCCACCATCCTTGGGTGCCAAAACTATAGGACTCAACCATTCTGAAGATTCAATTTCTTCAATTACTCCTAATTTCAAAAGTTTCTCAATCTCCAATCTCAAGGGTTCAAGCATCATATAAGGAACTTTGCGAACCTTATGTACACACGGTTTTTCAGATTTTTTTAGAACAATCTTGTGTTCAAATCCCTTTAAACAACCCAAGGTATCTGAGAACACTTTAGGAAATTCAGAAAAAATATCATTGGAATCGGAAACATTGCTAACTCTTTGGGAAAGAAAAGAGGACATTAAATCTTCAATGAAAACTACTTGATCTTGGGGATTTTTGGCACAGGGAGTAAGGATTATTCCAAAATCATGTTGATGTTTCCAGCCAAGGAGATTGTCTCCTCTCACAGCTACATAAACTTTGCCGGTGATTTCTTTACCTCTGAAAGAAATTTAAGCTACTGTATACCCTAAAATGTCTATTTTTGAACGATTATAACTCAATGGAGCAATATCTGGAGGTAATAGTTGAACATTTTCTAGGCCAACAACTTCATCCCAAATCTTGTTACCTATCAAGGTAAAAGGAGATCCTGAATCTGCCATAAGTTTAAACATATACTTGTCAATTCCTATATCACAAAAAGGCATAACAATCTTTTCAGAATCTACATCCTCCTTAATATCCTTTACATTTGAAATAACTACAGTGCGTACAACGTCAGATAAGTTTTCATTAGATTCTTTCTTTTTGTTGGATTTGCAAACACGTGCATAGTGACCTTTACCCCCACAATTGTTACAAATGCTATCCCTTGCAAAACAGTTTGGATAATTAGAAGTGTGAGAAAAACTACCACATCTAAAACAACGCAGTCTTTGATTAGAAAGTGAACGTTGTTGTCTAAAATCACGTTCTTTGGATAAAGAAGTCTCTTTATTAAATAAAGGACGATTCTCTTGAGAAGTTTTTTGAGATGAGATATTCTTTTGGGGCAGTTTATTCCTTACATTAGTTGAAACTTTAGCAATATAATCAGGAGAATCCTCTAAAAACTCATCCTCTTCTAATCTGTGTACAACATCTTGATTCTTTTTTTTAACTTCAATAGAAGTGTGATTTGCTTCCTCTTAATTTTTTCTAATCTCTTTAACCCACGTAGAAGTATTTTCCATGCCTTCTACAATATCCATAGCCTCTTTCAATGAAGGGTTCTTAGATAATAACTTTTCTTGAACTCTAGCGCTATTTGTACACCTTACAAGCTGATCTCTCACTAACGATTCAGCTAAATCTCCAAAATCACACGTGCGTGCAAGAGTTTTCAGAACAGCTACAAATGTACCAACACGTTCTAGAGGACCTTGTGCGCGAGTGAAAAATCTGTGACGTTCCAAGGTAACATTAATTCTGGGACCAAAGTAATTCTCTAACATGGACATAGACATCTCAAAAATGTCAGAGGGTTCCCCATCAGCACCACCTACTGGTATTGTATCCATGCTGTCATAGGTGTGCCTACCCTCAACTCCTAAATTATGCAATAAAATTGCTTGTTTTCTGGCAGCTGAGAACTTTTCACCACCAATTGCCACTAAATATGAATCAAAAAGATTCTGCCACCTTTTCCAAGGGAGAATAGGCTCTCCTTCTTCAGATAGAAAAGGTGGGGGTTGTGACATACTGGAGGCAGAAGTCATGTTGTAAATGAATAACCAAAGCAGATAAGAAAATAAAAACAATAAATATAATGTAAATATGTAAATCACACCTCAATATACATCTTAATAAAGAAGAAATTTCAATGTGCGGTCGTGCACATCGACATTGTTGAAATGGTAGTCCTAAAATACACAGCTGTGTGTATCAGCGTTGTTAATTTAGTCAAAATGCGTCGTTGTGCATTAGTGTCGGTTTCTCAAGGATACACTGCCGTGTGTATCAGCGTTGTGAAGTTGAAGCAAAATGCGCTGCCGTGCGCATCGGCGTTTCTATGGTAACCAAATGTCCACAAAAATGGCTGCTGTTACGGCGTGATGACGCGTGCGAGCGTGATGATGTTGCACGCGAGGTTAGATTTCTGCAACACGCAGATCAGGAGAGCGAGCAGGAGAGCGAGTACACAGGTACTGTTATACATGCGCTGCTGTTACACACGCGCTGCCTCACCCACAATGGCATACGCTGCTTGGGTCACACGCGATGTCTCAGGGTTTAAAGGGAAACAAGATCTAACGGAAAGCGCCGAGTAGACGAAGACAAAATCTATTTCCCACAGCTTTGTGTTTTCAAGGTTATAGCGCGATGTCCAATACAGGCTCGTTTCTCTCCAATGTAGATACAGCACGACCAATGTTATTCAAGATCAAAATGAGTGAGAACAGTCAGCCAGATTTACATGTCCAGTCCTAGGAACTTCAGAAAGTGCAGAAAAACAACAGAAAAAAAACAATCCAAGATAAATCCAAGAAAAATGTCTGTAAAATATCAATCCAAGTTGATTGAAACCAAGTCCAAATTGAATATCCAGTGTTTAAGATGTAATCCAATGCCCAAAAACGAAATTCGAGTAAATCCAAATCCAAAACGAATTCCAATGGTAGGGGAGTTGATGGTTGTGGTTGCTTGTCCCCAATCAAGCCTTGAACCTCTTCGCCAGTGATAAAAGCTCTTAAATCAGGTTTAGTAGGAAGAGCTGGTTTATTAATACAACCATCAACAGCAAGCTTCAGTAACTGACTCTGTTTTAGGAATGTAAACACTCCATCAATGATGTAGGACCGGCAATGTTCTATTAAAGAGACAGTGACCATAACACATCCCCTTACCAATATAAAAGAAAAGATAATTAAGATTTAGAATAAAACAACTTAAAAGCATTGGTATAAAAACTGAATAACTAATACATAAGGATAAACAATGTACAAGTCTTTAAACAGAATTCTATCTTTAAATCTCCTGGGATATAAACAATATGCAAGAAACTGTATCAGATGATTTAATACAGAACATAATCTTCAAATTTCTTAGGAATTTGTCTCATCCTAGGAACCATTCTTGAGTTATTAAGATCATTATTATTTCTTTGGTTACGAGAAGTGCAAGTAAGACTAGAATTACCAATAGGAACAGAACTACTATGGGAATGGCTATTAAGCTCGGTACACTTTGCTAATCTTGACATGTTCCAAGTGCACCCATTGTCTAAAGTCACAACATTTTTCCTTATAGCAGTAATGATGAAAGGACCACTAAAATTGGAAGTACCCATTGTGTCCATATCCTGGTTTCTTTACAAGAACACTATCTCCAATATTCCATTTCTTATATTTGACAGCCATCTTATCATCATAACGTTGTTTATACTTCCATTGGTATTCAGCCAACGCATCTCTCCTCTTTAATTTGTTCTCAATACTATCATCAAAAACTCTTTGTGGAAGCCAAGCTGGATTGAGTTTGGAATTAGCTAACCTCCCCCTTAATGCTTCAAAAGGAGATTTTTGCATGATAGCATTGGGAACAGTTCGATGTGCCCACCAAGTCTCCCTCAGTACACTACTGAAAGAAACTTTGGATTGCAAAGCTCTCTGCGCACAACTTTTAACAACTCTATTCATACGCTCAGTAAGTCCATTCGCCTGAGGTGAATAAAGAGCTGTCTTCTGGTGAACAATTCCAAGATCTTTAAGAAAATAGTCCATTTCATTAGAGGTAAATTGTACCCCATTGTCAGTAAGTATATACTTAGGCACCCCTTCTGACACAAATACATCCTTGAGAAATTCAATAATAGTTCTAGAGTTCACCACACCCATGCATTTTGAAATCACCCATTTCGAAGTGTAATCCCCCAGTAAAACTACAAACCTCTCATGTGAGGGCATGAGTTCAAAAGGACCCGCTATATCTAGCCCTACTTTTGTCCAAACTGCAGCAGGAATTTCTACTGGAGAAAGAGGAGAATGACTAGTGGTGTGTGATTTATCATTGGCAGCACACAAATGGCAATCTTTCACAACAGCTTCTACCATTCGATCCATACTAGGCCACCAGTATCTCTCCCTGATGCGAGTTTTGGTAAGATTCCTCCCCAGGTGTCCTTCATGAGCTAGATTGACTACTTTCTCACGCAAATCACTAGGAGGTATTAGTCTGTCACCTCTTAACAAGCTACCTTGACAAAATGTCAAGTCATTTCTAACCATCCAATAAGGTTTCAATTCATTATCTAGTTGATCATATCTAGGCCACCCTTCTCTGATGATACTTCTCAAAGATTGAAAAACAACGTCATTATTAACACAACCTGACCATTCATCTTTAGACAAAGAAGATTCCAGTACCCAATTTATGCATTCTAAATGCCCTGAAACACAACCGTTACTATGTCTTAGCATAGCCAGAATTAACATTTTATCTTAAGCTAGTTTCCCAAATTACTATTGCTGGTTTGCCTGAGAGTAAAACACGTTTGGGGAGCCCTTCATTTCTTTTCAGAGTGAAGTCATCATTTTTCCTTTATCGAATTAACGAACAGTGGAAGATTCAAGACCTATTCTAAACACATTGTATTTTCAACAACGAAATATAATCTTTGTGCATTACAGATTGACCAATTGGAAAAAAAACGTGCATAGAGAATTCTAAAGAATTAACTGAGATTATAAAAAACTCAGGGACCTGAGTTTGTTAAAAAATACAAGTAAAGGTGCTGACTCAATTCATTTTGAAATTATTGTTCTAAAAATAGGAGTGTCATAAGAATGCTATTTTCAAAGCTGTATTCTGTAACATCAACTCCTGACCCCGCCTCGGCCCCAACGGAAAACGTTTCTCACTGCAATAATTAAATCCGCTATTCTCTTGTCCTGCAGCTGAAAGAAGAAGCCTGGTTCAACAGGAGCAGCAGAGCGGGGGCCTCCTCCCCCCTTCAGCTTTTCTCTGTCTTTCAAAATGGTGAGTGCGTCACTGTAAGGACAGTGAGATAGAAGAACAAGCATTTGCAATGCAATAGGTCTCGCATTTGAGAGTTTGAGCTATTGGCATTGTAATGACAATTACTTTTATATATGTGCTGTTTTAAAATTAGGAGAGAGTGTGTGTTCTGTGCAGCAGGCAGGACAAAGCTATGTGAGAATGACAGGTGCCCCCACGCCTAGAGGTGTGGCGCCCTTAGTAGCACCACGGGCTGAGGCTCCTCCGGGGCCCTTGGGCAAAGAAGGGGGTTGGCTGGCCGGGGTGACATAGAAATGAAACTTGCAAGAAATGAAACCTAGCAGGCTATTTAAGGCTGTGCCAAGGGGGTTTCGTTCTCTTTGTCACCTTGGTGTACAGCCTGGATTAAAGGAGCGTTCCTTCCTCTTTCTATGTGTGCTGCATTCTGCCGCAAGCATTGAAAGAGGAATATGCCATTAATGACTGTTTATGTGCAGGAAAGTGTCTCTTCCTGCACAAAACCAATCATCCCCGCAACCCAGGCACCCTTACAACATGATGCAAGGGTGCTTGCACTGGCACATGGCAGCTAATTGTGTACCAGCACAGGGGAAAGTACAAGGATGAGTCATTATGGTTCTTAATACGACGCATCCCTGTGCTTTTAAAATGACGCTGCGCGGCGCAGCAAAATGGCTTGCGGTGCCGCGCTGCATCATTATCTTGTGAATCAAAAACAAACAAAAATGGGTAACTATTCAGGTTTGGGTTGAGAATACAAAGAGGTGGTAATGTGAGCATGCAATTTTTAAAAGCAAAAGCAATTATATACTTGTTTTTTGCAGAGACAGGCTTCACAAACTTGCAGCCAATGGCTGGAGAATGGACCAGAGTTGCAGAAGGGGTAAGGTTTAGGCAATATCTTACAACTTGCTAACTGTATGCTTTAAGTGCATTCATTTTCTTCATTCTATTGCGAAAGGATTCAGAAGTGAGGTGAATATTTCAGAAAGCAGTGACACCCTCTCATACTAATGTGATCTTTTTCTTATTTTTTTAGACGTTTTCATATAGTGCGACTTGAACCATGGACATTTGAGTGCTTTAAATGAGAGCGAGATATTGTTAGGTATGGGAGATTGTGATTTTCCCAGAATTGCAGTATGTGAACAAAGGCAGGACTCAAACCTGGTTCCCCAATTCCAAAGTTGGCAGCTGTGAGAATTAAGACAGATCTTCTCCCCTTTAATATTCCAATATATATGTGGTATATGACTGCAGGTAATTATCTGCTGCTCTGTAGCAGTGACATTAACACGAAAATATTTAAACTAATTGGCCAAACACATCCCAGAATTATGTGTGGTATCACAAATGGAGACAGACATCCTTTAAATGACTGGGGTACTTACACCAAACCAGGGCATACAAGTTTTGCCTCCTTCCCTGGGGAAAAGGTCTTAGTGCATTTTACAGACTTTGACTACATCTTTATATGTATATAATACATTGGAGCCTGCCATCCATGTATAAAAGCCTGTTTCTATTTTCCTTATTACAGGCGAGTTGTGACATCCTTAGTCACCTGTAATAGGGAGATGACATAGCCACTCAACTGTAATCACTTATTTAAGTTGAGTTCCGACATAGCCAGCAGTGAAGGGGAAAGACTGGTCGCAAAACATAATTAAGGTTAAAATACGAATACAAAACATGGGGCTTTTCATTCTGCCTAGTTTTGTAGATGAACAGTGATATGAAAAATAGAGATAGTTATGACCACATGTTTCGTTTTTGTAAACATCAGGTAATATAGGTAAGACAGAAAAACTCTGTGTATATTTCCATGCATTCTAGTCCACAGAGTTGTTTATAAATCTGACCTGTGCTAAACTGATTCTAATATATTTTTGCAACAAATATCTAACTGCTTATTGGTGTGTTTAATTTTGTGATAGAGTTTCTAATTGTATTTTTCATTTTTATAAACACCCTATCTCTTTCATGGGAAAGAGCACCACACCAAGTATATAAGTGGTTTGTGGGAAGGATTATGGTGTGACCATGGTTTATAAGGAATAAAGTAGAGGTGGGCGAGCCAACAAATTAACAGGGAGAGTCGAGCCAGAGCCAAACCAAGGGCTGGCTCTGATCTTAGAGGCAGCCAACCAGCCATAAGCTGCACCCTGAAAATAGTTGCTATGTAAATGATACAACAAATATCAGATAAAATACGATAAAGTCTCTTCAAAATTCAAAAAAGTGTTTATTTAAAAAGTGGAAGCTTTGACATTAATAGGGCACGTTATAGCACTGCACTGAAAGGTGATATTTTACTACAACTGGTAGTCTGAAGTCACATATTTTAAAGTGCTTTCATATGGGAAAAAGAAGAAAAAAGAGTTTTGGTGAAATAAAATAGTTGCCTAAGCTCACACAATTTAAGTAGGGAAGCCTCGATTTAGCCAGGGTTTCTGGTTTCACTTTGTACAAATCAGCCAATAAATTGGTTTATATTTGTCTTCACTTATGTTAAGACTTTGTTTTTACCTCAGTGCATTTTTCTGTAGTTTTTAAAATAAAATGCATATATGGAGCTTGTTACATAAGCACCAGTTACATTACACAAGGTCACATGCTTAGTTTATGCATGGGAAGATTAAGTGATTTGCCCAGAATCACTGGATGTTGAGCCCATGCCGAGATTGAAACTGGTTCCCCAGTTACCCAGACAGGCACACTAACCCTAATGCCACATCCTGAGTAGAAGGAGGAAGGGAGTCCGGCAGGAGCCACATGAAAGCTCGGCTCATTATGGGCTTGAGGTTACGACAGGACCTCGAGCTGCGCCAGAGACTGGCTCAGTGCTTAATTTGAGCAGGTGGTTTACAGTGCTCGGCACCCACATATAATTATCAACACCGGAGTTTGTGAGAGCCCGCCACAAGGTGGCACTGTCTAAGGAATTTAGAGATGATCACCACAACAGTTAGTTATGAATTCAATAACATTTAAAATGACTGTTACCTGCTGCCCAAGCCATTCTTATAGCTTAGGAGGCCTGAAATAGTCTGAATTGGCACACTTGGAGGAATGGGATAGTTACTAGTTGTGTTGGTACCGTCATTGGCAGCTCTGGCAAAAGCAATGCATGATGCAGTTTACAGTGGCCTCCTGACGGGAGACCCGGCACTTATGCTTTTGGAAATTGAGCACTGGCCAGGCAGGAGACTTGAGCCTGGATCAAGCTTTGGCTGGCATGCCCACCTCTAGCATAAAGCACCCCCTGCTGTGCATTATAAGAATAATGTAAGCAACAGGCCCTGAAGTTCGTAAATCCTGACATGGGCGTTTTTAGAAAGAAAACTGACATCGCACAGAAACTGAAGGGAGGCGGCAGCCTAGGTGGAAAACCAGGCCCAGAAACGCCCATTGAGAAACACTGAGGAGGAAGGAAGAGCAGGAAGGGCGTGCAGAGGCCAAATGTGACGCCATCTCTGACCTCCATTCCCATAACCTGTGCTATTTGGTCGTTAAACATTGTGCACCACCCCTGACAGTCAGGGAAGAAACATGCTGTAGCAGGTGAGGGGGGTGGAGGACATGTCCCCCGTGGAAGATGGGTGAGCCTGGGAGCCATGCTTCCTTTTCACAGCAAGCTGCTGAAAGCTAGTTGGCTGCCGGCTTGTAAACGGGATCTGCGCGAGAGGGGGGAACAGCAAATCACGTCTCTGTGGAGTTACGACCTTCTTTTGGATTTTGGGTATCAAAGTGATGGCACTGGCAGGTACCATGGGTCGGGCCTCGGTTCAGGGAGGGCTTGTGAGGGGAGCGCCTGTGAATGTGCTGTGATAGGATGAACTAGGAAAGAGCAGCAGGGCTGAGCTGAAGACAAAGAGAAAGCAGGCAGGTGCCTTTAAGAGAAGAGCAGACAGAGAAAGGGAAAAATACGGAATAGGAAATGTGAAGACAGAGCTGTAAAAGAGGATAGAAAGAGTGAGGAACAACAGGGAAAAGGGGAAGTATGTGAAGGAGTGTAATCAGCGAGGAGGGAGCTGATGGGGAGGCAGAGTGAGAGGGGGCACAGGCGAGGGAGCGCAAAACAGGAAAGGAGGGAAGCAGAGAGCATGAGATGGGGAGGGAATAGAGAGAAGAAGAGAACGAAGTGGGAGTGAGCGGAAAGGAGGAACTTGGATAATGATCGGAAGGGAGGGACATGGGTAAAAGGTGAATGGAAGAGTGGAAAGTGGAGCAAGAGGGAAACAGAGAGAGGTCAGTCGAAGGTCAATATTCAGAAAAGATGTTAGCGGAAGCAGGGAGTGAGACGAGAGTATGGTGTGATGGACGAGAAGTGATTACCCCTGCACCTATTCGTGTCCAGAGGATCCCAATCCTACATTTTATGATGGAATACCTTTAAAGCACATTTTAAAAAATACACCAATGTAATAAACACTGGAACTTCCCAAATGGAACCCCGGTGGAAAGAAACTGGTGGCTTGTAACATGATAAATGTCCACCAGGAAGATAGTTAAGCAAGTAAATGCACCCAATCCAGAGACTCTGTGGAACCTTCAAGTAATGGGTCCTAGCCGCTGGGATGTTAAGTCGGCCACTCATCTTTCAGAGGCTGATGAACTGAGTGGCCGGTAACAGTAACACCTATCATCAGCGGCACTTTAAGCTTTCGTGACATTGCAATAATTACAAAGGACCCTTTACATTGATGTGAAAGACCCAATCGCTGATAGAACACCCCAATGTATGTACTCGTATCTAGTGGTTCTTCCAGCAGAACGGAAGCTTCTCCGTTACAGTCAGGCATTCCAACCTAAACAAGAGACTAGGTGCCAGTGAGCAGACCGGCAGCTCCCCCGGGACACAAGCAGGCATCCACTTCTGTCAGGACAGCTGATCGCAGCAAAAAGACAGAAATGGATGCCCGCTTGTGTCCGGCGGAACTCACAGCAAAAAAAAAAAGCTTGTGCGCCAACAGGGGGAGGGAGGGGGCCTGCACTTGCGGGAGGGATAATTGCTGCCATATGGCGGCCTACGCTCCCGCAAGTAGATCGCTTCACGTGCACGCGTTGCCATTGATGGCAATGGAACGCGGGCACGTTTTTGGCTGAACAGCCAAAGCAATTGGAAAAGGCTGTTTTGCCTACGCAGCACAGGTGCGCTGCGTAGGCGAGACCAAAGAAGTGTCTGTGACTTGAGCAACAAAACCCGACGATCACTGAGCTGGGCTACCTGGGTGGCTCCCAAAATACACAATAAGTGAAGCACGTACTACATTGTGCTTAAATTGATCATTAGCTGGGAGGAGGCCCCTTAAAAGATGGGGGCCCTGGCCAAAGCCCACTTCGCCCATGTATTAAAAAGTACCTGCAACCAGTGGTGTAGTGTAAAATGATGGGGCGCCCCTGCAGCATGCCGAGTGGTGCCCCTGACTCTCCCATTTTTCACTGATATTCAATAGCCTTGGGCTGAAAGGGGCCCCAATTTTTGAGGGGCAGGGGGCAGCCTGGAGATTTGGGGACCTTCTGACCCACAGGAGTAGCAGGCAGTGGTGTAACACAGGACCCGCAGCCCCCACAGTGCGGGGGGGAGTGGCAAGCTCCTTGGGCCCCTTCAGCACAGTACCCTGACTTGAGAGCTCCTGATTGAGTCCGGAGGGGGGCCCTCTGTGCACCTTGGAGCAGAGCCCCCTCAAGTTGTGCAACACCGGGTGTTGCATGGGCCTACGTTACGCCCCGGAACACAACATACATTGCTTGATGTCATCCTTTGTATTCGAGGAGAGCCAGTGGTGTAAGGAAATGTTAGGCCGGCCACCTTCAGTGTGCAGGAAATAGGCCACCCTGATAACCACATGCCATCACCATCCCCTGCTTCATGCCTTCAAAGGAGTCACAGAGCCGCCCAAGTTAAACAGACTCACAAAATGGGGTTCACCCAGCTGATAAATCATGCAGATGAAACAAGGCTCAGACCTTGCAGCTGAGCTCCCTCCCCCCCCCACATACCCCCCCACACACCCCGGCTACACAGACCTCCAGGGTCTGGATCCAAACTGCTGAGCCAGTTCTCAGGTGAAACACAATATACAGGTGTGTGCCTTGTAGTAGAGCTGACACACATGATACACGCTCACAGTCTCTGGCTCCATCGCTTGTTGAAGACTATGCCACCTTATTCCGCAAGCTTTTTCCCCGCATGCAATTACAACACGGTCGTTACTATGACCGCATTGTAACAACGCATACCATTACCCCACAAATTGTAACAACGACTTGCTCTAGGAGGGGGGCGCGGATGTTGGAATAGTATAATTTACTATTCTAACTCAAGTATTTGCAACTGTAGGGAAGGTGCTGGAGTTTAAATTGAACAGCTTCTGCCCCCTCCGCAAGTCTTTGTTCCGACTTGCGGAGTAATGGTATGCGTTGTTACAACGTGGTTGTTGTAACGACCGCATTGTAATTCCCTGAGGGGAAAAGGTTTTGTGGTAAACGATGTTTACCCTTGTTATAACAGAATGTACAGACTCAGACCTTATACTGCAGGGCTGAGGCCCTCTAGCTATCTGAGACATCGGCAGAATATACTCGTCAAGTTTACAGTTTCTATTGTGTGACTATTAAAAATTACATGGATCAATGGATGACTGTCCCCGGATCAAACCAAAAATCACAATGGTGCTGAGAACATCACATTTAAAGGCCAGACCCCTACCACACCTTCATTCTTTGATGGGTGCTGAGTGAGGGATTTTCAATATCCAGATTTACTTGGGATATTTTGAATACTTGCATTAGCGTCAATGTGCACCAAAACTGGTTCATGCATAATGCATTGACCCTCCAACCATTATGAATAATCTTACTCATTCCCTTGTGTCCATATTCACTTAACTCATTCCTGCCATCGCTTCTCTTGTAAAATGTTCTGATCCAGTTCAAGGGGGTCTCTTTATAATGTGCACAGTCGTAGTGGAATCATTAACATCTTTTGATGCAGCTATGTTTACTAGTGAGAGTAGTACCATGGGTCTTTGACAAGAGGATGTTGAATCATTTATGGTAATGCCAACACAGCCGGTAATTATAAGATTACAACAACTTTACAATGAAATGGGGAACAACACAGGAAATAAGTCTTCCCACATGTTTTTCCACAATTAAAGGTGCAGAGTTAGCACAAGCCTTTTGGTTTTGGTAGCAGACATAGACTAACCTTACTCTGAAGTGGAATAATTGCAGCTATTGTTATGCTTATCCCACCTTTTCAAAATCATGGTAACACCATGGAATCACCCATACCGCACAGTTAACATGATTTTCCCAGGAAGTGTGAACACTGAGGGCCACATTTCTGAGACCCCTTGTGCCTCCCGAATGTCACATTTTGTGATTTTCTTTGCCGCAGGAGCCTGCTCCATGTTTACCAGCTAGCACTAAGACACTTTTTTGGCTTAATGCTGCCTCGTAAATATCGTTCCCTTTAACGCAGTTATCTGAGTTAAAGGGGCATGCAAGTGGTGTTGCTGGGGGCATTCTCAGCAACATCTATGGCTTTTTGACACTGCCCCAGATTTATAAGAAATCGTAACTCTGAGGCAGGGCCAAAAGCATACGCCTCCCCAGGGGAGGCGTAAGGGAGGCACAACAGGGAAAAATATCTTTATTTCTCCTAATTGTTCCTTTTTCTATGTATGCTGCATTCTGCAGCACACATGGAAAGAGGAAATGCCCTCTTGTGACTGTTTTTGTGCAGGAAGGTTTTCCTTCCAGCACAAAAATAATCATCCATGCAATGCAGGCACCCTTGCACCATGGTGCAAAGGTGCCTGCATTGGCGCACGGCAGCCCCTTGAGCGCGGCGCAGGGAAAAAGGAGAAGAATGCTCTTTATCTGATGGATACGGTGCATTCCTGCCCTATTCGTTTGTTGTAGGGAAGCACCGCAGGAAGGCCTGTGGCGCTGCCCTACTAGAAAACCTCATAAATGAGCCCCTAGATGAACACCTGTGAATTGAAGTGTATGGACAATATCTCTGCAACATTTGTGTGCCAAAATCTGCATGCATGGGATGTAAGCCATTCCACCCCATGTTTATAAGTGTGCATGGCTGCTACCTATTAGTTGGGATTCTGATCAGTGCTCTTAACCCACACCATAGCATTTTTTACCTCAGTTACCATATTTACTAGTTTTGAAAAAAAGAAAAACACTATCAATGTCAATAAATTGTAAATCCTAAATCACATTAGCTGATATTCCCTGAAGATATAACTAGTGCCCTGAAAATGAGGTAATATCTCTGAGTCTGAGGGTATGAGCCCTGAGTCCCAATGCATGTTTAGAGTTAGAGAAATATTCGTAGTAGTTTTACCTCTATTCAGTTGTCTATTTTATTAGGTGAGTCTGTAACACTGATTAGCTTTTGTGCCATTTAGTGGATTGCAGTCTTGGAGACCTATAAAGCCCCAACAGAAGTGTAGAGAAATAAATAACTTTCAAAAAGGGAATGCACCTGATTCACAAATTTTATTTTGAAAAAAATAAAGTAGTACTACAGAAGTACTACATACTTAGTACCAAATGGAATTCATAAAACTCTGACCACCTTTGAATTGTCCTATCTTTTCTTCGCCCTAGTGGAAGGGGTTTGGATGGCTTTCCTATTCATCATGCCACCTTCTGATTAGGGGTGGGTGAAGAATTCCGCTCTGCCGGCGGAGTTCACAGAGTTATGCCAACTCTGAGCGGAGTTCCGAAAAAATCCCCGAAGTGATGCGTAGCAGAGTTTTTCCTCTCAAGTGGCTCGCTAACAATAATTTGGTGAGTGCTCGTGAGAAAAAATTGCATGCTAGACTTCCTCCCGGCGAGATTTCTCAATGCAGACGGTCATGGCAGGTTGCGACACTCATGTTGAGAACTCTGACGCTCACACTGAGAAAGCTGCACTCGAGTAGAATGTCTACTCGAGTGGCAGAGAGCAGCAGTGCCCTCTGGCGTGACGCATAATGTTGTTTGCACAGATTTTACAGTGCAGGACAAACTCTAGCCGCTAAAAATCAGTTTGAATTGTTGGAAGTGTCATTAGAAGAGAAGTGGCCTAGCCACGTAGACATCTGTCTCAAAATGGCTGCAGGGGTGGCAAAGCGCAACCTAGCTAGGCTATGGGGGGCAAGCAGGCCGCCGGTGACCAAAGACTAGAGGGATGACCTAGATTGGTGCCAACTAGCCGAACAGGCAACATATCGCTCGTGAGGCTGTCCATGCAAAGTTGAAAAGATATGGTGACCATGGAAGCAGTATAGGGGCATAAACGACAAAGGAGGGTGCGAAGAAGTAGATGTCCTTAATACAAAATAGACTGAAGGGAAGATTCTGAGACTAGCTCTATTGCTACAGGGCATTCACCGAGGGTTTGGGTGGACCTGGGAATGTGCTTAGAACGTGGTAAGGCCCCCTGCTTGAGGCCCTTTTACTGTGCAGTGCTCTGTTGTATTTGACTTGGGTTTTTAACCAACTGCTTAATAAAAAGAAGTTAAAAAAAATCAGTGTGAGCAGCGGGACGTAACAGACTCCGCTACTGGCGGAACCCCATGGATCGTGGTGGAGTACTTCCAGCACTTTGCAGAGTTCTGCGGAGTAGAAAGCTGCGAACTCCGCCCACGCATACTTCTGGTAGTATTGTCTTCTCAAAGATTGGTGAACTGGAATTTGCCTTTGAAGAGGTTATTCAAAATCCAGCAAAACACTGAGTAGTCCATAGCCAGAATTTACCATCTTTTCTCCCCATCTTTGTGAAGAAGGCAAAAGCATGAGTATTACAAATTGGCAGTGCCGGGTCACAGATGGATCGACTCTCAGCAGCATGCCTTGGTATCTGCCTGGGTTCCAATAAGAGGTAGTGGTCTCACCACAGCTCAAGGAAACTGTTGTTACTCCCTTCATTAAAACGGAAGGCTTTCCAATTTTAGAACAGGGTGTTATATTCCAGTTTTGGGCAAGTGTTGGAGAGTGGTAAATGAATTGTTCCAGCAGCATGTGTAGAAGTGTTCCTTATATAAATCACACAATGAACGTCTTGGGTCTGTCAGGGCTTGGAACCAGCAGAGGTTGGAGTGAAGTGCAACTGTATCTCATCAATGAGACCCTAATGGGGAGCGATCCCTTTTAGGACGAATGCCCTCACTCACCAAAGGTGACATGCGTCATCATTTGGGCTTTCTCCTCCCAGTGGGAAAATCTAGTCCCACGGAGGGCTACGACCACCCCTCTGAAAAGTGGGAGCTCTGGGATGTGACATCTGGGGCATGCTACAGAGACATTCCTGACTGATGTTCAGAGAACTATTGTAGGAAATGGTGGTGGGCCTGTCAGCAGTCCTGTTGTATTGGACCTGTTAGCAGCCAGTGTTACACTAGACCCCCTCAATTGTTTCTGCCATCATAATCCTGAGGATTGATGCTGCTTCTTATTGTAAATCAGTCGGCATTCTGTCTTAGAGTGAGGGTTGACTCCCTGTACCACCTCATTTTTGGGACTAGTGAGGAGAAAGAACAACTTCATATTAGAATGAAGGTAAGTAATCCAGCTATTAATGGTGGAAATAAAGACATTCCATAAAACTGAATTCTATTTAATCTCAGCCTCTGTTTTTCTGGGCAGATGTCATTAGGGCATCATTATGAACCAGCTCTACAGTTAAGAGTCTGATGGTCTATATTGACCATCAGTTATATGCTTCCAAATCTAGGACAGGCATGAAAAGTTGCACATTTTCATTCTGACTGACCAGGAATATCTTTCCATTCCTGGAATGAACACACAAATCAGAGTTTATGAGAACTTTCATTTTTATTTTGTTTGCACTTTGCCTTCTCCATTTATATGTTTGTAATTGTGGAAAATAATTTAGATATGCCTGGTGATTCTGAATGAATGAATACTTTATTGTAAGATTACCTAAAATCATTTGAATACATAAACAACTGAATCTGGTGGTCTAAGCTAAAAATCAAGGTACAATCACTGATTTAGTAGCCCCCTACCTGTGTATGCCACCAATCAACCCCTCACTCATTTGGTCAGTCTAATACATAGGATAGTGACTGTTATGAACAGAGTTGGATTTCCATCAACTGCCCTTCAAGGCCAGTGTCATCGTCTGGATCTCCTTCTTTCCTACCACAGCACCTCTCAGTCAAAGAGGGAGAATTTGTGGATCAGATATCATACTAGTCACTGACAACTTTTAGAAAGAAACACAAGAGACCCAGTGACCCGCTTTTTCCATAGTTTGTAAAGTGTAAACCTGGAATCAACAATAGGACAGATTGTGGAAAGTGTTAGTACAGTGCAGTGAATGTGAAGGTTTAAAAAGGATATGGAAGGAACAACCTATTTTATTTTAATATCACTTCCAAAGCTATTAAAAAAGTGCAGGAGCGGCTTGTACCAAATACGCCGCTAATATAATTGGTCTACTAGTTTCAGCCAACATGGGCCAATAGCCCTGGCTTTCTTCAGGACCCAATCTTTTGTGCAAAATATAATTATCTAATTAATACCTCCATACAGGAAGGGTGATCTTCACACCTGTAAAGAATGGTGACATAAACAAAAGAGTTTTGAGCACAAAAAACAGTATACACAATTCTTCTACTATGTATTGTAAAAGTACCTTGATCTTAGTGTGAGGACAGATTCACTCACCTGTCCTGTGCGAGGTATTGGCCTCACCTCACCTGGTAACCACTCAGGTTTCTGAGACCCCGCCCTGTAATAAAATCAATTTACTTCTATGGGACATGTTTTCAGTCATGCTACTGGGTTAGTTCCACTAATATTCCCAGTCCTTAGTTTAAAACTAATCGTGAAAAAAACTTTTTTTCTTGAAAAACAATGCCTCTATAACTTCATTCTCTGGCCAGCTGGCCTCAGTGTCATAATTCTATCAACAACTACTGTTCTACAGTGTGCATTGATTTTTGTTAATACCGCATTCTGTGCCTCTTTGCCAGCCTGCTTTAGACTTAGGTATCACCGACATGTATTAGTCTTTCAAACATCCAGTGCAACCTTAAGCTCACACAGTATCGTCAGTGGTACAAAATATGCACCGGTGCCGTAGAGACTGCCAAACTATTTCGAGCACATCTGTGTTCTCTACTCTGTCTAAGAAGGTCAGACACAGAGGAATAGGCATACAATCTCATAAAGCACCCGCACTCATAACAAAGTAGTCTTAATATATGACAGTCCTATTAGTTTGCGTGCACGCTAAAGCGCATCAAGAACGGACCTGAGAAATCTTCCATTTAAACACAATCAATATGTTTATCTCAGTGCTCGTACTCATTTTAAGAGTGCACCAGTCGCCATGTTGTTGATTACGAAAAACCCTTTTACGGATGTATGACGTTACAACGCAGGCTATTACAACGCCTGCCTTTACAACGCGGTTTTTACATCGCATACCATTACAACGCATAGCGCTTTTGGGTGCTGGATAGTGAATAGTTTAATTTACTATTCCAACTCCAGTCCCCGTGGACACTAGGGAAGGTGTTGGATAGTAAATTAAACTTATTCCCTATCCTAGAGCGCCCCCCAGTGCAATGCGTTGTAATAGTTTGCGTTGTAATGACCACGTTGTAATGGTAGTGCGTTGTAAAAGTTTCGTTGTAAGTGATGTTTACCCCTTTTACACTGTTCTAGAGCCTTACCTCTCTGTTGGTGCCTCGGGTTTCTCCTGAGTTCGTGGGAGGTCCAGAGGCACTGGAGAGACTCCATTTTAAAACACGTGCGCTCGATGTACGTCGCGTCACGTGTTTGGACTACAAAATCAAGTGATCCATGTGAGACCTGTAGTTTCCAAACCCTGCTGATATTACTGCCGGGAAACTTTTAATCGTACTCTTAAGTTAATCGGAGTGTGTCATGACCAAAACGCTCTAACGGGAGATCCCCTAGTCAATATATGTTCCAGAGATATCAATAACAGTGTGTGGTATCACAGAAATTCTTTCTGATCTGTCAATTGTATTGTAAATAGGTGGACAATAAAGCAATTTTTGAATGTCAAAGACATCCCTCATCACAGTCTCATTAACTGCAGTGAAAATAAATGGACAATAAAGCTTTAAATGGACAATAAAGCTTTTCTAAGTCAACATATCTCCCAATCGAGGGGTAGCAGTATGTCAAGCGGGGCTTATTCTGTTCCGTCAGCAGCACCGTTTAGAGATGGTAGAACATATATCTGGCATCCTGCCTCGCGACTTCGTTCGGTGGTTCACATATCTCCTAATTATTACCGCAGCCTTAAAGGGAGAACGTGCAGCTACCCAGAACCAAACCGACTTGATATTGTTGATGCACATTACTCTAATAACATCTACTTTCCTAGTATATATCATTAAGGTATAACTTGCAAAGACCAATTACTAGTTATTGACAAAAAACCCAGGAGTGTACCTAGCCCATCGACTGGTTTGATCCATGAAGAGTATTTGGAGTGCTTCCCTCATGGTGCCCGGGCTAGCCTTGTTCACACAGTGGTACAGCTTCACTATGTCTTTTTTGCATTCTATGTCCATTGATGTTAAGTTAAACTCAAGTATGATCAGTGTACACCTTGTCGAGAATGGTAGCCCAAAGACCTTCCTAAAAGCCACGATATATAGGTGCTCCAATTTATCGGACAATAGGCCCGGGAAGGCCAGATGGCCATAGCTAATTGTTGAAAATAGCTTGGCTTGTATTACTCTTCAGATACCCTCAGTTGAATGGCTCACAAAATTCTGGTGTATTTTGCATAGGGCATGTGTGACCTTAGCAGATTTTGTCTCCAATGATTTGGCCTGGGATGTTGTTCTGCCGGTATCTGAGAATTGTACACCCAGGTAGGTATACTTATTTGCAGTTGCAATTCTTAGTGGTCCGATGTTCCAGCCCAGCAAGGATTTTTTTGGTTTATGTCCAAAAACCAATACCATGGTTTTATTTGCATTAGTTTTGAGATTATTTTCTGAGTTGTATAGATGAAGAGTCTCCAATGCCCTTTTCATGCCTATTCTGGTTTGGTCCGGGATGACAAGGTCGTTCGCGTAGTGCATAATAGGTATTCTGAGGTGACCCAATTTAGGTGGAAAAATATTGGTTTTTGAGAGTGCAGCTCCCAGGTCCGCAGTATATAGGTTAAACAATGTTGGCGTGATCACACAGCCCTGTTTTAACCCTTTGTTTGTATAGATCTTGGCAGTTGCGTGTGACTGTGTGAGCTTAGTGAGGACCCATGTACCAGTATGGAGGGACATAATGGCTGCCAAAAGTTTCCTTGGCATCCCCCACTTTGCAAGCTTTGCCCACAATATGTTGCGGTTGGTGCCATCAAAGGCAGCACTATAATCAACGAAGCAGGCATATAGGGATGGGTTTACCCCCTCTGTGACCTTAGTTACCAGATATGATAATGCAATGCCTGGTGATTCAAGACAGGGCTCTGTGGTTGATAAACAGATTGAAGAAATCACCTCATGTAACTTGTCTTAGAACTAACAACACTACTCCTAGCAAATACAGATGGTTGTTACAAAGGCCATTTGTACCTTAAAAAGGTTTTGGATGATATTGCCCTTTTTTTCTTTCAGCTGTCTCTTTCTTACTCATGGTTCGCTTTACTGCCGCTGGCATCATTCTTCCCACTCTTGCTAACCAGTCCCCTTCTCACTTGCCTGTCTCTTTTAACCTTCCTCACCTGCTCCTCTTACCTGTGTTAGCGCGTAGTTGGAGCACAATTTTAATAATATGGTTTATCCTTTTCTTAACATCAATTTCCGGGTTAAGGCCAGTTTCCGCTCTGACTTTCGAGTACAACTCATTTTGAATCAGGAGCTATTTCATCATCATATATTAAATCACAATGGCAGTTCTAAGTTCAGTCAATGACGACATTTTAAATTAGTTTAAAGAGTTTATTTCTCATTAAAAGTATAGTAAGATTCTTTTTGTTCTTTTTAGTCAGAAAATGCAATAAATTCAAGTGAGTTTCTATTGTGCACACTTCAGCATTATCGATTTCACTTCTAGTTAAAAGAGACCTTGCATTTAGGAGTTTCTGCAACCAAATCCAATAACTATGCCTGCATAGTGCAGTCTGTACATTTAAAATGCATGTCATTTCATCTTTCGATTTTACGTTAATCATTGTACACATAGCTGTTATTCTAAATGATTTGCATCCTAATGAGTTAGCTTCTTCACCTGTCTCTTTATAGCGACTCTCTCTTTTTATCAATGTGCTATCTTTTCTCTCTCTCCTTAACTCCCCTCTCACTGCTCTCTCTCACTTTTCCATCTTTTTATCACCCCGCTCACTCTCTCCAATCTCCCCTCTCTCCATGTCTCTCTCAGCACTCTTTCTCATCTGTTTCTTTATCTCTCTCCTCTCTCTTTCATTTCTGTATCTTTACCACCTCCCCAATCTGTGTAACCTCTTTCTTTCTTTCAGCTGTTCCTTTTCCACCTGTCTGTAGCTTTATCACCTTTTTACCTGTCTATTTATCTCCCTCTCGCTCAGCTCGCTGTGAATCCTGCATGTTTTTTCTCACTCCTCTGGTCTGTGTCTTCCTGCACCCTCTCTCACAACTGTCTCTTTGTTAGCTGTCTCTGTTTGTGTCCCAGCTCTCTCTCATTCATCTACCCCCCTTTTAAAAAATATTTTTTTAAACATTCTCAAAGGGTAAGGCATCCCAAGTGGACCCCTTCCCATTTCCGAATGGGTTGCCTCCAACTTTTAATTTGTGGTAAAGTGTGAATGTTTTGCAACCACATTTCTGTTGCAAACCAGTAGTACATACCATTCAGATTTCCTATTTGAGTAGGACGCCCTGAACACGCCCCTTACAAATAGCAATTCTGTTATTGTTTGTAGTCCCAAACAGCGATTCAGTAACAAGTTACCAAATCACAATTTGGTGCTTGTACATTACAAAAAGCTTTTTTGCGGGCACATGTGAATCTGCGCATCTCCGACAGCAAAAATGCTTTGTGTATCTAGCACTTTCCCCCCTCCTCTTTCATTTTCTAATATGTCCCTTTAAAAGTCCCAATACTTCCATGCGCCTCTGTCCTTCTCTCTCGCCTGTGCCTCTGTAGTTCCAGATTCTGCTTTTACTGGCTGACTTTACCCTTTATCACTCTTCACTGTGCTGTATTTTTTTCCTGCTCAAAGGTCAGTGACATCCATAGACATGGAGGCGCCTTTCTGTTGTGGGCCCTTCTTTGTCAGCAACAATTCAATACTGTTCAACCTTGTTATTTCTGTTTCTCGAGAAAGACATGGAGCTGCCTGGGGTATATTTTACAGCAGGTTGTAGCCAAGCAGGCAGCAGCTGCTCTGGTTTGTTCTGCACACCTTTGCACACTGGCAATTGGACAGTGCCAGACTGGGAACCCAAAGCAGTCCTGACAAATTTGGTCTGACCAGTCCTCTTACGGTTCTCCCCCGAGAATATTTGGGAAAAAGTGTGATAAATAGTGACACAATTTTCATTATATATTCAATTTTGTAAAACCTTTATTTTTATTTTTGGTAAAAGAGACAGTAACACGCGACAATCCCGCAGAACATCCCACACAGGGGAAAGCACAGGTAGGCACGTAGTCTAGACAGTCATCCCATCTTGGCCCGGGTAGGCGGTCTAAAGAGCAATAAACTCCCCCAGACTACGGTTGCATAGGGACCACAGAGGCAGTAGTCAAGACGGGACGGTAGCTCTTGTGGGGCCATATAGTGCGAAACAGGCATGCCGCATACAGTCCGTAGAGTCTCATTGCGCCTCAGCATTGTGTGGGATGCCACCTTAACATGAACCAAATAGAACAAAACCCCTCCCCCCTCCCACCCCACCCTCCCCAGTGGTGTTGTCAACATCCTCTCAATCATTCAGCAGATCGCAACATTCAAACCTGAAACAGATGGAGAGCCCGCACCGTAGGTGGACAAAGTGCGGACGGAAGACCTGTAGAGAGAAAGCGGACCAAAGGGCCCCAGTGGAACACAAAGTTTTTGAAGTTCCCCAGGCAGATATCCGCCATGCGTTCCATGCTCAACAGTTTCCACAATCTTGCATACCATAGTGAAATCGCCGGGGCGTCCAGCTTCTTCCAGGCCGCGGCTAGGGCGAGCTTGGCAGCTCCGAAACACAGCCACATGATTTTTTTGTCCGCCCTTGTTTGAAATTCGAGCTCCGGGTCCCAGAGACCAAGCAGTACGTGGGCCATCGAGTCTGCTATAGGGTACCCCAGAATCTCCTTGATATGTGACAGGATCTCCTCCCAATAGGGGCATATGATCAGGCAGCCCCACCAGATGTGGCAGAAGTCTCCCAGCAGGCCACAGCCCCTCCAGCACCTATCAGATGAGGTCGGGAAGATTCTATGCAATTTGGCTGGGTACAAATACCAATCCATGAGGGTCTTAAGATGGGCCTCTCGGAGTTCGACAGAGTGATTATGCGTAGCAATGTCACGCCACAGGTGCGACCACTCCCCGTCCGAAATATCACGCCCGAGGAGCTCCTCCCATAGGCCCATATAACGTGGACGCTGCGACACAGCAGAAGTAAGCAGGAGACCATAAATGAAGGAGATGGCGCCCTTCATGGCTGAGGTCCGCAAAAGAAAGGCCTCGAAGGGGGAGGGAGACCTCGTGGCCGCGTCACCCACCGCGGAAGATAATGCCCAGTGAAGCAGCTGTATGTGGTGGAACCGTTCAGACACTGGGACTCCGTAATCTCGCATGCAATTTTCAAAAGTAAGCGGGGCGTGGCCATGGAATAAATGCGTGAGGGCGCGACAGCCCCCTTCTCTCCAGACATCAAAGGGCCCTTCCCTTAAAGCCGGCGGAAGGCCGGGTTGAAGAGTATTGGCGTGAAGGGAGACGGGAATGATGTCCAGCGTTCATCCCTAGACACAGAATCCCAGACCTTCAGGGTAGTGCCGGTGGGAGTACTAATGTACGCATTCTTAGGTCTATCCCCTTTAGGTTTCCATGCCAAGTCCCAAATCGTTCTACCAGCAACGCTTCTGTCCATATGCAGCCAGTGTTTCTCCGAGGTCTGTTGAGACCACTCTACCAAGACCCGTAATTGCGCAGCCTTGTAGTAGAGGTGCATGTCGGGAAGTCCCACTCGCCCCTCCTTCCGTGGACTACGGAGAGTGGTAAAGGAAAAACGCGCCCGTCCCCCCTGCCAGACGAATCGAAGCATCTGTGTTTTGAGATGCCGGAAGAAGTCTGTGTGAGAAGTTGGCCTGGTATATGATGCTCACTAGTTCTAGTGATCACCTTGTACCATACCAAGCAACCCTTATGGTGCAGGTTGTAAAGTCAACCTTATAGACAAGCTATCCTAGGGGTAGCATGGACTAAGCAGTCTTAGGCTAAACTCTGTAAAGGCATGTGAAGCAAGCTGTTTTACCATACACAATCCCCTTGAATACCAAATGAAAGGACACCACACAGATATATATTGAAAATATATAGAGATTTATTTCTACAAATATCCCTGATACTCTTTATGAGCACAGAAGAAAATGCGTTAAAACAAAACACAGTTTAAATATACAAAAGTTGCACGAATATGGATGAGCCCTAGGGTCCACCTAAACCATATACTAAAATAGTGGTATAAGAACCACTATGGGGAAAGTGAAGAGGCCTAGGGCCTGGGGAATCACTGGAGCTGTTCGGGACTAGCAGTGAAGAAGTCGGGAAAGGCCCGCGGGACTCGGGTGCAGTGTGGAAAGTGCACGCATTACCAATGCAATGTCAATGGTGCGTAAAAGTTACAAAGTTAGTTATTAAGGAACCTTCCGAGTGACCTAGAAGGATGAAACTTTATACACAGACACTAGAGGTGTGTACCAGTGTGGGAACACCGGCGTTGCTGAGTTACCTCACCCACAGGAAGCGGGTGCACAGGGTCGAATTAGTGTCGGGTTTCGTCACGCAGGTCGATGGTGCTTGGAGCTGAAGATGCTGCAGGCAGCTCGATGTGAAGAGTTCCGGTGGATCCAAGGGTGGATCTGAAGAGGTGAAGACCTGAAAGCAGAGGGGACAATGTTCAAAGTCACTAGCCAGTGACTACCGTGGAACCAGGAAGGAACCAGGCGATGTCGGGTGCAAACAGGTGATGTTGTGAAGATTGTCTCTGCAGCCACATGGACACGAAGAGGTCAAGGATGTCCAGGAGTTGGTCACAATCTGTCCCACGTAGGTTCTCGCTGATGGCGGTATCGGCAACTTGATTGGAGCAAACAGGCCTTGGCTAAAGCAAGCCACGCAGGAAGTGATTCAAGCTTCTCACTCGGACCAGCAAGGTCAGAGCGGGTGCTCCTTTTTAGGGGAGATGGGGCCAGTCTGGAGCAACCAGACCAGCAGTGTAGTTTGTCGTTTTCATCGTCAAGATGGCCGCTAGCCACGTGGCAAGTGGCCGAGATGGCGTGTCAAGTGGCACAGTGCAAAAGGGCCCCACGCAGATCGTGGAGATGCTGGGGGGCTGATCTTCAGTGCAAGGGCTGCTCGAGGTTGGGGCTTCTCAAACCCCAAAGCACAGCATGGAGGGTGCCTTGGGTGCTGCGCAGTCAGCTTCTCAGGGGTCTTTCAAGAGGTCCGGTCCCACGTCTCTCGGTGCCTCCACGGGTCCCTTCTTTGCAGGGACTGTGGATCGGGCTGTGAGAAGTCTGGGATTCTGGGTCTTGTCAGGCTCTGGGCTCGGGCTCCGGCGGGAGGCGGCGGCAAAGCAGACGTCGAGTTACTGGATGGTGCCTGTGTTCACAGGGTGGCCACTCCTAGGCCACAAGGGAGATGCTCTTCAGTCTTCTGTGCAGCAGAATGTCGAAGTCCAGTCGTCTTCTTAGTTTCAAGTTGATTCAGGATGATCTGAAGTCTCAGGACACAGCTCCCACTCTTATTCGAATCTGGGGGGCCGGATCACCTACTAGGTCCCTCCTCTGGGTGGGACCAGGAAGGGGAGTGGTTACACCCCCTTTCCTTTGTCCAGTTCGCGCCAGGACTGGGGCTGGAAAGCCCCAGCACCGGTTTGAACTGGCCTATGCACGGGGACACCTTGTGTGCCCCAGGCATGTCTGATTCTATTCAGCCCTGTCCTACCCAATACACAAAATCCTGTCTGGGGTGGTGCTAGCACCTCCCAAGGCAGGAAACCCTTTGTCCAAGCTGCCCTCGCTGGAAGGACTCCCAGCAACAGGAGGTCAGACTTGTGTCTGTGGTGGCAGCATCCATTTTGTGATGCTGAGGCTCTGTTTAACTTTAACCGGGGTTCAGGTTAGGTACATGTCGTGTCCCTCTAGAAGGGTGGAATGCTACCCCCGTCGCCAGAACTGGCGAGGGGGTAGTATTCCAATTCGTATGACACCTTACTCGACATGTTTTGATAAAGCCAAACCAAAGATAGCATTTAACCGCGAGGTTCATAATGCACTTAAGAGTATATGGTATGGCAGTATCATGGAACAGCTAAAGGACATGGTTCCGAAAGCTGCAGACAGGCTCAGCTCATGCCAGAGCACCATCTCACATATTCCCAAGCACTCTGCCTCCAGGATTGATGAGGCCTTCCATGGGAGTGGCTGATAGGAACATATGTGTCCATTTTAGGTTAGGCATAGGCATACTACACCTAAGTAAGGGGTGGTTACACCGACTTACCCCAGCTGAGTGATCAGCCAGTTGGGTCAAATATGGAGGCCAGGCCAGGGGTGGCACAATACGTGCTGCAGCCCCTGGTAGGTCTTGGAAGCACCTATGCCCTGGGTACCTAGGGTACACTGTTACAGGGGCCAATAAGGTGAACCAGTTCCAATTGGTAATGTACCTAAGGTACATGGAGTCCATTTTAAGGAGAGAGCAATTAGCCTGGGGCCCTGAATAGCAGGATCCCAGGCCAACTAAGTCAAAAACCAGCTAAACACTAGGCAAAAAGTTTGGGGGTAACCATAGTCAGATATCCACCTTCCTACAGTCCGTCCCCAGGGGAATAGGGAGTGCCTGGAAGAGATATAGGAACTTGGGGAGAAGAACCATTTTGAGCGCGTGTATTCTACCCAGCCACGATATGTACTTCGGCCTCCAGTGCCTCAGGTCGTCTTGTATCGATGCTAACAATGGGGGGGAAATTGGCGGAGTACAATTTCCCTATCGTGGGAGTCAAACGGATCCCCAGGTACAGGATGGAGCTGGAGGACCACGGCAGCGGTGTGAGAGGCCGCAGACGATCCACCTCCGCCGAGGAGAGCGTGAGGTTAAGAACATAAGACTTGTCATAATTGATCTTAAAGCCGGCCACTTCCTCGAAGCGCCGCAGTGCTGCCTGGACGTGGGGCAGGGAGTGAGCAGGATCCATAAGGGAGAGGAGAACGTCGTCAGCGAATAGGGTAATCTTGTGCTGTTCCCCTGTAAAGGGGAGGCCACGGATCTCCTCTTTTTCCCGAACAGCTAATGCCAATGGCTCGATGCTCAGAGCGAAAAGCAGGGGAGAGAGGGGGCCCTGTCTGGTGCCTCGGGAGTGCGGGAAGAACGCCGATAAGTGGCCATTAACCGCTACCCTAGATCAGGGGCTGTTATAGTTCGCTCTAATCATCGAGAGGAAGGCTTCCGAAAAGCCAATGGCAGACAAGGTGTGGAACAAGAAGGCTCGAAGGTCTTTTCCGCATCAAGGCCCACCAGAACTGCTGGAATCTTAAATCTATTTGCCTTTTCTATCAGATGGATCACCCTCCTAGTATTGTCATGGGTTTGGCACCCCTTGATGAATCCAGATTGGTCTGGATGAATGAGCGCCGGCATCAGGTCTTGGAGCCTGCTCGCTATGATGGAAGAATACAATTTAGCATCTATATTGAGGAGGGCTATTGGCCTATAGGAGGATCACTTGGAGGGATCCTTCCCCGACTTGGGGATGATCGAAATCACCGCCTCGGCCATGGATCCCGATGTTTCCCCCGCCTCAGCCATGCCGTTAAAAAGGCTCACCAGAAAGTCGCACATCTCGGCAGCGAAAGTCTAGTAAAAAAGAGCTGTATAGCCGTCCAGCCCGGGAGCCTTGTGGGGCTTCAGGGCTTTAATAGCACCTAACAGTTCCTCTCTAGTGAACGGGGCAGTAAGTAACTCATTCCACTCTCTGGAGACCTGGGGCAGAGGGAGACCGCCTAGGTAATCACGTTGTTTCTCAGGGTCAAGGGCATCTCCCGCATAAAGCGAGGCATAGAATTGTCCGAAGAGATCAGCCTTGGCTTCATCTCGATGTTGCATAGTCCCCGTCCCATCCCGGATACCCCCTATGTAGTCCCTCTCCCTCTTGTCCCAGAGCTGTTGCGCCAGGTGTTTCCCTACCTTATTCCCTTGGGAATAGGAGAGGCGCCGCAGTTTCAGCAGGGTAAGTTCCGCCCTGTTGTTATAGTGAGCTCTAAGCTTCCCCCTGACCGCCACTAGTGGGCGAAGTGTTAGTCTAGTAGGGTTCTGTTTATGCGTTTGTTCAAGGAGGGAGAGTTCCCTTTCCAACTCCTCTCGTTCCTTCCGCCGCAATCTGTTAAGATTAGCATTGAGAGCTAAGCAGGTGCCCCTCAGCGACGCCTTAAAGGCGTCCCATGTGTTGAACAACGAAGTATCGGTCACGGGGTTGAGATCAAAAAACTCCTGAATGGCCTTACGCAACTCCCTACACGAGGAGTCGGCCCGCACCAGCGAGGCCGGGAAATACCATTTACGTTGACCGTCTCTTCCCACCGTCCAGTGGAGACAGAGTACGAGTAGGCTATGATCGGAGACAGAGAGCGGGAATATTTGGGCGTCGCGGATATCACCTCTAAGGGTTTGACTTAAAAAAATGTGGCCCAAGCGGGAATAGGAGTGATGGACATGGGAGAAGAATGTGAAATTCCGAGACAGGGGATGGACAGCACGCCATCCATCAATGAACCCCCTATCACCGACCAGCCGTTGCATTGCAGCGGAGAACAGTCCAGCATCAGACTCTGAGCATGAGAGCTATCCAACTCCTTGTGCCATACCAAATTAAAGTCTCCCATCAGAAACAAAACCCCCTCAAAAAAGTCCTCTATCTTCTGCAACAGATCCCGAATGTAGCTATTTTGGCCCACATTCGGGGCGTACAGAACCACAAAGGTGCACAATCTACCATGCAGCATGCCCTTAACCATGAGCCAGCAGCCCTCCCTATCGCTACGTACACCCATTGGTTGGAAGTGGAGGACAGAGAGCGAAAGATAAGGGCCACCCCTCTTTGCTTCGTGGAGGCGGATGATCTATAAATAAGGGGGAACTGCTTTTGCTTAAGACGGGACTCGTCCTTGCGTGCCAAGTGAGTCTCCTGAAGGCCCACCAATCCAGCTGGTGATCAATCACATACTTCCACACTTTCTGACGCTTCTGCGGGGAGTTCAAACCCTTGACATTCCACGTGCCTATGGTGAGTGGCATTACGGATTAGAGACCCCCTCCCTTTCCACTGTTAAACAATTAAAAAGGCTCCCTCCCTTCCCCGTCTGAAGTTGCCAATATCCAAGACATGCTAGTGTGCCACAACTAGTAAGAGTGCAGAGAGCAAGGTCCAGAAGGGTGCCGTGCAGCCAACAGGTCGCCACTCCCCCCCCTCCACTCCCAATCCCCACTCTCCTCCAGGCCCCAACCCCAACGCCCCGTGGGCGCCTTCACTCCAACCACCTCCCAGTCACACCGAAAGACCAACACCATTTATCCAGCAGGGCAGCAAGGTCAGCCATACAATTACTAAGTGCCCCAGAGCCCAATCCCAACCAGCCAGAATGCGGACCCTCAGCACACCATAAACCGGAAATCACACAGATCCATACATATCGAACACCACCACTGTCACCCCAACTTCCAACCTCCCCAACCCCCCCAATAGCCCACCCAAGTTCCCTCCCCCCTAAGTCCTAGAAGCCCCGCCATAAAGCTAACAAAACAAAATGAAGCAACAAGGAGTGCAATAGGCAGCCCCATAAGAAAGAAAGGAAGGAAGGACAATCCCAGTGTGTGGACGTCCATAGGTACCCTCAGGGGATGAGAGTCGTGGCCACAGCCAACTTCCCTCCTGAAGTCAAGCCCGGGGTGTCTTCTCAGAAAGTACATAAGTACCCACGGTACCTGGAAGGAGGAGTCCCTCCGGCGCCAATCAATCTTCCTCCCTGAGCTCAGGCTGCTCCGGAGCTATCCTGCGTCTGCGTCAGTGTCACTGTCGCCACAGAGGCAACCGCCGCGCCCCGTTCCTGCAGGCTAATCGAGGGATCTGGCCTCCTTGATGCAGTCATCGGGCCCACTCTTTGCCAGGACGGGGAGCGCCGTCTCCGCCTCGACGGGGAGCCCCCCCCCCTCTCGGGGAGAGGGCAGTGTCTTCCAAGCCCAGGAGGTCCTTGGCAGACTGCAGGTATCTGATCTGAACTAATCTGTTTTGCCATCTGAATATGAGGCGAAAGGGGTGGCCCCAAGAGTAGGCCACATTCTGGTCGCGCAGGAAGGCTGTAATAGGCTTAAATTCGCGCCTCTTTTGGAGTGTCGAGGCTGCCAAGTCTTGGAATAGTTGGGGACGATGGTCCCAAAATTGCAAAGAAGGGATCCCTCGTGCTTTCCGAAGGATGCGTTCTTTAAGTTGGAAGTCGTGGATGCAAACTAGAATATCAGGGGGCGGGGGCCCCCCAGCTCTCGGCAGCCCGACTCTATGGACCCTGTCCATACGGCTCTCATGAAGGTCGTCCTCTCCCAGGATCTGCCGAAAAAGGGCTTCCACATAGCCCCGCAGGTCCCCAGCCTCCCCGTCCCAGAGCACGGCCCGGATGTGAATGTTGTTCCGGCGGGACCGATTTTCCAGGTCCTCCGTGTGGGCCTGGAGGTCCAAATTCTGATCGGTGAGCCGGATCACGTCCTGCTGGAGATGGTGCACCTCCTCAGCCATACTCAAGTCATGGTCCTCCAACGTGGCCACCCGCTCCCCAATGCCGTCAACTCAACATCTCTCCTCACCTCGCGGAGGTCCGAAGCCAGCTGGGAGCGAAGCTCCAAAATATCTTCCTTTATGGCAGAGAATAGTTCCAACATGAAGGCCTTAGAGGCGGGCGCCTCATCGTCTTTCAGTTTGGGCGAGGAGCTGGGACCAGGTGAAGCCGTCTGCTTTGTCCCCCTTGGCTGGGCGTCCTTGCCCAGTTTCTCCTTACGCGGCTTGGTGGACATGGTGGTGTCTCAGAGGGGCCGACCCCACCAGACGGCGCAATAGTTTCGGCCCTCGCCGTCGGAGTGGACCGTCAGGAGCCGCCGTGAAGCATCGCGTTGGTCTCCGAGTACTGCAAGTCCCCACTCTACTGGAGAACAGGTCACCACAAATGGCGGGGTTAACCAGCTCCCGTCAGAATGCGTGCAGGGTGCAAGGGGCCCAGCAAAGTACCATCAGAGCCTCAGCCAGCGCTCCGTAGGCCCAACACGACCCCAGCCCATGCAGAGCCAGAAGGCCCCAGTCGCGGTGCAGGTCACCCCTCCAGCCCACCGGGCTCAATGTCCAGATGAGCGCTGCCCTCGATCCAGCCCTCAGGTATTCAAAGTCCACGCCGAGGTCAAGGGGGGGCAGAGAGGCAGGGGGTCCCCAGTCAGCCTAGTCCAAGAGTCCCCGGATGGCGCACTCGAGGGGAGCGACCGGGGTGGGCTTCCTCAAGTCACCCCCAATGACCGGGACGGGTCCGATGGCGCCGCCGGACACCCCCAGGGCAAGGGGCACCGATGCGACCCAGAGCGTCTTGCCCCATCACCTCCAACGGGGTCCCGGAGCAGTGGCAGCACGAAGCGAAACAGGTCCCCGGGTCCCAGTGGCCACCGCGGCACAGCATCTCTGACCCTCCAGTCGCGCTAGGCCCAGGCAGGGCTGGATCCGCGTCAGCCTCTCCGCGCCCCCAAGCAGGGCAAGGTTCTCGAGCCGCACCACTCCTTTCCGCGGTGGCCGCTATGTGCTTCGCAGCAAGGGTGGCGCCCCAGCAGCAGTCCAGCTCCCCCGCCGGGCGAGCTCCACAGGCCCGGAATACACGGCCCCAGGTAGCCTCCGCAGCCGCACTACCTCCTCTCCAGGCGCGGTCGGTCTTCCCTCCGTGGGCCGCACCAGACGTGGACCGCTCCGCTCAAAGAGTTCCCCGGCGTGCGGGGGCAGCAGGCGACACCCAGATCGCCCGCACCGGGCAGATGGAGACCCCACGCGGGACAGCCCCAGCTCGGGTGCCAGCGCTCACTACCCCATCCGCCGGAGCTCAACCAGGCCGCAGGGCGCCAGACAGGCCGCGACTCCTGAAGGACTGGACTTTTTAACAGTACCAGCGGTGCCAGGGAACAACACCTATAACCTTCATGGGATACATGTTTCGGCGCACAAACTACAGAGACACGGGACACTTCCTTCGGCGTCAAAGATTCAAGGTTTATTTACTGCAGGGAACACAGAAGTCACAACAAGTACAACACGTGCAACTTGGGGAGACTGCTTCAAATTGGTTCTGTGGAGCGCTCCTTTTATACAGAATTTACTCATAGGACAACATGGTACACAAAAGTTTACAACCTGGTTCCCATAATTATCCCCCAGAGGGGTCGCTTTGGTCACTTTGGTACACATAAGGTCCGGAACATAAGTGCGGAAACATTTGGCGGTTCCCAACTGTAAAAACCCATCTTCCCTACATTAGTGAATTCCGATCGGCAGCAAAACAGATCGAAATAGGGACAAAGACAGGTGCAGAGGAAGATGGAGACAGTGGGGAGATCGAAAAGGGTGTAAAAGGGGAGGTATCGGGAAACACGAGATACAGGCATCAAAGGGACGTGCCTAATGAGATGCACGGCTGAGACAATAAACCGGCACGGCCAAAGCGGGGCCATCTGCCTTACAGTGTCATCCCCCTCATCGTAAAAGATACTTTCAAAGAACATGTGTCTTCCAAAAATATCTTGAGAGTCCCAAGGTAACGAAGCGGACAGTGTCCGTTCGCTGGCTACTTGAGGGCAAGAGACAAAATGGATGCCGTATCTAAGATGGAACCCGTGGGTACAGATGAAAAACCCACATATCAAACGAACGGTTTAAGTTAGCACAGCGAAACTGCGTATACTTACTAAACTCGTCATTTGCGGTTCTTAGATACCAGACTCGACCATATTCGTGCGAGTCGAAAACATCACTTACAATTGTCACGGAACCTCAGACGCTCCTTTTGCCCTCATGTAGGCAAGCACTAGTCGGAATCATATTCGATATTCATCAGACCCTCGAGATGTTGCTGTAGCATAGCTCTGTCCAACCGAGACCCTTTGGTAACAGGTGGCTGTCTCATACACGTTGTAGCACAGAGGCCACATAAGGCAGGACCGCACTGCACGCAAAGGCAACACGTGAACAGGAACGCTACAACGACTCCAATGATCATCAGAATCTTCCAACCCCAAGTCGACATCAGGCCCCAAAACCATCCAAGTAGCGTCCAATCCCCTACATCCACGTGTATGGATTCGGAGATCTTATGCAACTTCGAGATGGCTTGATAGACAGTCGGAGCGTTATCAGGAATGAAAATACAGCAGCTCGAATGGATCACCTTACATACCCCACCTCGATCTGCTAAGATCACGTCTAAAACCATACGGTTTTGTAACGTCATAAGTCTATCCGCCTGTAGTTCTGTGGTGATATTACCAAGGGCACTGGCAGTAATATTAGCTGTCGATTCTACCACTCGAGTCAACTGTCTTAGGTTCCTACTATTAACCATAGGTCCCCAAAATGGGAGGAAACCCTTGAAAAAGTCTCCTGCCTCTTGACCGGCAGTATCCTCTTCGCTAATTACGCCTCTCACAACTCTAGTTTTGTGATAATCTGCATCTACAGTAAACGTCAGAGGCAACAAGTTTGCGATAAAACATGAGCCCATGAAGTCAGAGGGCAACCATGCATACGCACGATCATGACAAATAAAGTATGTACCCTTGGCAGCCAGAAACACAGGGGACGAGACTATTGGCAAAATATAATTTTCAGTGCAAGCACTCTCTCCAAGTCGGGCTTTCGATCTACGGCCGCGACCTATTAAACAAAAATTACCAATGTGGGGTACGACCCATATCGGAGGCGAGCTTTTAAGCTGTTTTTCACCAGTAAACACACTATATTCGCCTCTACTTAGGACCCTATAGGCTTGTACCTCTTCCTCAGGGATAAGCGAGGGATCATAGATATCGCTATCTAAATCCTCTATTGCTATAGACAAAGGTTTTTGGTACGAGGTAGGACCAGAGTAGGGGGAACGTGGTTCTCGAATGGGGTGGAAACCCAGTGCGCTCTGAAACATTGTTTGAAATGCTCGAGCAGACCCTTGGGAGCTATACGGTAACACCAGATATGGAATTCCCTTATCCGTAGTATGCGGCATCAACCCACACACCCAACAATTAGTAGTGTTAACCACTAACTGATGCTGATGAAGGAGCTGAATAAAGGAATTGTTGCGGAATTCTGCACGTCTAGCCTGCTCGTGTTCAGGTAAGATGTGAAAAGAATGAGGAGAATCAGTGGAGATGAGTTTAAGGTCAGGGGTAGGAGTAGGTATGATAGAAGGCAAGAAGTAAGACATCGTGTAATATACTCCACCCGCCAATAACGCAGAAACAGTCACAAACAGTACGAATATTTGGAACACAAAACATTTGGTACGACTGAGTTGCTGCAGCTTGAATCTTTGTGCTTGAGCTCTTTCCAAGTCCATCAGCTTTGAAAATGCCATTCCCTATGACCGTCCGCAACGTTTCTTGACGCACTTCGTTCTGTGTAGCAATAGTCAATTCCTAGGAGTTCCCAGGAACCGACGGTCTTTAACCTAGCGTCAAGACCTACTAACGAGAAGGAAGTACGCGCGCGGCCCTACGGCCTTCATTTCACAAATATATATATATATGCGAAAACAATGTCTCTCAGCTGTGGAAACAAAAAGTGTAAGGAACGAAGCTCAATGAATATGTACAAAATAATTACAATAGTATGAGTGTTCAAACTGATCATGGAAAACGGGATAATGCACTTGTCAAGGGACAGAACGGGGTTTTTTATTAGTCTTTAGTGCTGGATCGCAAAAAATATCGGGTTTTCCCAGGACGTGTCTGTTCGTTAAACAAAAGATCCGTCGAAGGGACAACGCCCTGTTGATCAGCTGAATGTTCTGGTCTTGAGTCTTCTGATGACAAGTGTTCAACAATGCCTTTTTGCTGCACTGAGGATTCTCCGACAGGTTGTGCGTCGCTGAAAGGTACAAACGCTGACAATCCTTCGGTTTCAGTTGATGCAATGCCTTTCCTCACCCACGAGTCTGCTGGCAACGGGATGGGGACTTTCTTGGTATGGGTGGCATGCACCCAATTCTTCAGCCCCTCAAGACGAACTGCAGTTCTCGTGGCAAGGAGGACCTGATAGGGTCCAGTGAATCTGGGATCCAAATTGTTCTTGCGCGAAAAATTTCGCGTTACCACCCAATCTCCGGGCTGGAGCTGGTGGCCTGGACCCTCCGTCTGCGTCGGCAATGCTTCGTAAACCTGTTGGTGAATTAACCTCAGTTTAGCAGTCAAGTCATGAAGATAATCAATCAACATTGGATACTCAAGATCACAAAAGGCACCCGGTCTAGGGACCCCCCAAACATTGGCAGGGCGACCGAACACTATTTCATAGGGACTGAGCCCTACTCGGGAGTGTACAGTTGCCCTTGTTGACAGTAATGCTAAGGGTAAAGCGTCAGGCCATGAAAGACCTGTCGTAGCCTGAATCTTTGCTAGTTTTAGTTTAAGGGTGCCATTGTACCCTTCAACCAAACCAGCTGACTGAGGATGATTGGCACTATGGAATTTCTGATTAATTCCAAGGCCCTTGCACACACTCTTCATCACACTCCCCACAAACTCACTTCCATTGTCTGACCACACAATTCTAGGCATTCCATACCGAGGAAAGTATTCCTTCAGTAGGATTTTCGCAGTGGACAAAGCAGTATTGTCTTTGAGAGGATAGGCCTCAATCCATCGGGAGAATGCGCAAACAACAACTAAAACGTATTTCAAGTTATTGCATCGCTCCATATGGATGAAGTCCAATTGGATCACCTCAAAGGGACATGAAGGGGGAGCAAAACTACCAGGAGGAGTTGGGGTTCCCTTACCAGGATTGTACAACATACATACCATACAATTCTTAACCAAGCGTTCAGCACATTTCGTAATACCATCATTCTTCCACACAGGAAACAGCAATTTACAGATACCTTTCGCGCTAATATGTGCTAACCCATGTGCCATAGTCACAACAGCCAGCACATATGCATCAGGCAACATCCATCTTTTCTGTTCCGATAAGTCAATCCAACAACCATTCGCATCCAACTTTCCCTTACTTTCTTTCCACTTCGTCTTTTCAGTCTCGGTGGCCTCATTCTGAATTGCTTTCACACTCTCGATAGTGTTTTCACACATACTTGATTCTGCAGGCCACCTAACCGAACTCGTCACATACATTCGAGTGCTAAGGTTCCGGGCAGTCTCCTTAGCAGTCTCATCCGCAAACGCATTACCACGACCAACATCATCCGTCACCTTACGATGCGCACTACATTTAACAATCGCCACTTGCTTAGGCAACGTAAGTGCATCCAAAAGATCATTTACAAGCTGGCCATGCTGAATCTTCGTACCATGTGACGTAAGGAATCCTCTCTCTCTCCACAGTCGTCCAAAACTATGTGCCACACCAAACGCATATTGACTATCTGTAAACACATTCACCCGTTTATCTTTAGACAACACACACGCTCTCGTCAAAGCAATTAACTCAGCAGCCTGAGCCGAATTCTGACTTAACCTTGCGTTTTCCACAATCGTTCTCAATGTAACTACAGCATACGCAGTTGTCACATCACCGTTCGGCAACTTGAAACAAGAACCATCCACATATAAAGTGCCATCGGGATCTGTCAATGGAGTATCTTTTAGGTCAATGCGACCCTTGGTTTCCTCTTCAGTTCTGAGATAGCAGTCATGTACTGCTTCACCACTTGATTCTGTGTCGATCGGCAGCAATGTTGCTGGATTCAACACATTACATCGTTTTATCCGTATGTGACTGGCCAGCAACGTCAACTCATATCCAGACAATCTTGCACTTGTCAGATGTTGAGTTTTTGTTCGGTTCAATAGAGTGTCGACTGCATGCGGAACCATTACCGTGAGCATATTATCCATGACTAGACCTGCGGACTGTCGAATGGACGCCGCAGCTGCCGCTGTTGCCCTTAAGCAACTTGGCAAAGCTCTTGCTACTGGGTCTAAAGTCGAAGAAAAGTAGGCACATGGGCGTTGCTTACCACCAAAAGGTTGTGTCAAAACACTCAACGCGCAACCATCCCTCTCGTGAACGTATAGTGTAAACGGCTTACTGTAGTCAGGAGTGCTCAACACAGGAGCCGAACACAACGCATCACGCAATTCAGAAAAACTTTTCTGACATTCTTCAGACCAAGGTACTGGGGATGAAACATCTTTGCACGTAAGGGCAATCAATGGTTTCGCCAACAATGAAAAATTTGGAATCCATTGTCTGCAGTAGGACGTAATACCTAAAAAGGCGCGAACATCTCTCTGGGTTTTTGGCACAGTCATTCGGGAAATCGCTGCAATTCTCTCTGGGGTCAACCTTCTCCCTTCTTTTGACAATAAGTGACCTAGATAGGTAACTTCTTGACAACAATACTGTAGCTTTGAAGGCGATACCTTGTGGTGTAAGTTATGTAGATAGTGCAATAATGATACTGTAGCCGTTTTGCAAATAGCTTCTGTATCAGCTGCCACTAAAAGATCGTCAACGTATTGAATCAAAGCTGCACCTTTAGGTAATACAAAGTCATCAAGTTGACCTTTAAGTGCTTGGCTGTAGATTGACGGACTCTCACAGTAGCCCTGTGGAGCGCGTTTTAGCCTAAAACTGCGACCTCCTAATGAAAATCCGAATAGATCTCTGCTTTCCTCTGCAATTGGGATGCTAAAGAAAGCATTCTTTAGATCGATCACTGTGAACCAGGAGGCAGTTGCCGGAATCATTGTTAGTAAAGCCGTAATGTCAGGGACCACGGGAAATTGTGGAACCACTATTTTATTTACCTCTCTCAAATCTATAACGAAACGATACACAGGAGGTTTAGTTGGGTCAGTTCGTTTCAGAATTGGCAATACAGGGCTATTACATACATTTCCACGAGTTTCTTCAACAACACCCTTTCCAATGAGATCATAAACAATTGCTAACAGCGCTCGTTCGCCCTCGAGAGAAATACGATATTGAGGTAAACGCGGTAATCGCGCATTTGGTTTCAATTGAATCACATAGGGTGGAATGTCTAACAGGCCCACGTCATTGGGACCTGTGGCCCATAAGGACGCAGGGAGGGAACTCAACTCCGGTGGGAATTTATCGACTGACAAATACATGGGAGAGATCACTCTCCGTCCCAATGTAAGCTTCACTCCTTCGGGGGAACAATACAATGTTGCATATAATCGTTTCAACAAATCCAGACCCAAAAGATTTTCACCACAACCTGTAGATAGAATCAGTGGAGCGGTTAGCTCACGGGGTCCAATCATAAGAGACAAAGGATTAGAGACTGGGTTACTAACAGGGGCGCCAGAAAATCCAACGGAAACGTTCGTTAAGCCAGACAAAGGTGCGCCAGGGAGTTTTGAATGCATGATGGAACTTTTTGTCGCACCAGTGTCTAACAGAAAAGGCTCAACTACACCCGATGTAGCCACTGCAATGTAAGGCCCACTCTGATCGACCGGAACTGACACTACTCCCTCTCTGTGTCGTTGGCTGTCCTAGTAATGGTCATTTACAACAGTTTCATACTCTGCATAATAATCATCAACATTATACTGTGCAGATCGAACTGACCTCGCATTTCGCTGATCAAAGTAATTATTTACATCCGATTGATTTTGATAACGATCACTCTGATTGTGGGATGAACCCCGACCTCTACCACGAAGTGCCTGTTGAGGACCACCACCACGGTTTCCACGTGTCGACACACCATTCAGACGGTCCCGTAAGGCAAGACAATCATATTTTAGGTGTCCCTCTTTCCTACAATATGCGCACTGATTATACCCAAGTGAAGATCTGGAATCAAAGTTGTCAGAGCGCGGCTGTGTTCTATCGAGCTGTGCTCGTGGCCGATACTGCTGTTGTGCATCATTTTGGTTTGATCGTGGAGGGTATGCTTGCTGCAACAAAACCTTCGTTTTGAGCTCCTTCGTTTTCTTTTCTACACGATCACTTTCTTCCTTTTCCCTATTCTCATAATACTGAGCCGTTGCTAGTATTTGCGCAGGGGTTGAAACTGCCCATGCACTTTCTGAATTCTTTAGTTTGTTGCTTAGTTCAGGCAACAAATTCGACACGAATTTGTCAACGAATAACCGCTGGCCTCCCTCAGCGCCCATGTCCTGGCCGCTGTGGTCGACAAACGCTTCCTCAAACCTTGTAAAGAAATCCGAAACACTCTCGTCTTTCTTTTGCTTACAAGCTGATAACTTATCCCAGTTCACCTTCATCGCTGGCATGAGAGTTTTCATGAGCGTAATGATTTTCTGAGGCAAATCCAAGATCAACTGTTCAGGTTTGGCCCCACCGACTTGTAATGCATCAGCTGCTAGCAGTGCAGCCCAATCACCCCCTAATTCAGCTGCGTGATTGGCTTGACGAATTTTAGCCCAAACTGGTTGCGGTACAACGTTGCCAAACAACATGTCGATGTCGGCAAGGTTCATAATAGAAGCTTCTACCAGTTGTGATAACTCCTTATAATAACCAGCCGGATTTTTACGCGGATCGGGTAAGGATTGCTTCACTTGCAAAACTTCCGATCGTTTCCATGGAAGATGTATCCACACCCTTCGAAAATGCGGTAGCACCACAGGGTTTGCATTAGGATCACCAGGCACCCACAGTGGCGGGACTTCTCTCATAGGATACTGACCAGGAACCGCTTTCCAGTTTTCAGTGGTATCATCTAATGATACCCGAGAATGTGCTGTGGGTCTGAATGCTAATAAGCGTTCCACGGCACGTCGTACATCGTCTCCTATAATCATACCGTTTGAAAAGTGACTCTGAAGTTCAATTATGTCGGACGGTACCTTATCTACATCATCATTATACCATTCTTCTCTCAAAAAGTTACACATCTCCTCAAATACGAATCTCTGCGTAGGCTCATTAAACTGAGAAAACGTATCAAAGACTACACGTGGAGTGTAATTAGCAGGATGTCTTATCCACCTATGTGCCATTGTTACTAACGTCTCTTTCTCCCTACCACTAGGGATCTGACTCCGTCTCTGAGGAGTTTCAGATAAATTAGACGAAAATAACGGACCAGAAAGAGGTGAATAAAGGGTAGCAACAGAGTTAGGAACACGCTTACGAACAGAAGGAGAAAGAAAAACAGGGGCAACAACACTGGAGGTGAAGGAAGGCATAGTAGAAACGGACAAGATAGTTGGAGTGGCAGAAACAACAGTCTGCGAAGGTACAGGTACAGGAGCAGTAGGAACGAGGACAGGTGGTGAGACAAACGTAGGGTTAACAGCGGGCTGACCCGCAGCCGCTGGAGCAACAAGAGGTACAACAGGAGGTACTACAGGAGCAACTACAGGAGCAGTAGCACCCTGTACATAAGGAGGTGGTGATTTCATCAAGTATGACAGCAAGGAATCCTCCTTCAAATCTTCTTCTTTCTTTTCTGATTTATTCGGTAAAACTGGGTAACATTTATCTATTTTCATGTGATGCAATCTAGTAGCGATTTCCATGTCTTTTTCTTCTTTGTCTTGTCTACATTCTTTTATAGCTTGCATTACAGGAACGAACTCTTGCTTTTGATCCTTTTTAAGTTGTTTGATTTCTTTCTGCTTGGCCTCTTTACGCCATATCCGAAAAGAATCAAACATAGCTGGCCTAGCTTTCTTTGAAAATAATTTAGCCTCAAGATTATCTAAAATCGAAAGTTCAAAAGTTCCATGTGGTGGCCATCTAAGATCACCGTCTTTCTTTGTATAGCGGACCCAGTATTCATTATATATTATAGGACCCACCCCATGTCGACTATAAAGATCATGTATCGGAGTTCCAACTGGAGGTATCGGACACGAGTCCTCCAACCGGGAATCCATTGCGCAACATTTGAAAATACGAAACAAATCACTATGGCTAGGCATCGTGCACACTAACCTAGTATCAAACTTCAAGGATTACCGAAGCAATAAAACCTCGTGTAAGTCAAAACCCTCGGTTTTTGGCAATTGCAACTGTCAAATAATACTAAAAACCAATACTAAGAACCACAAATGCAATGGAACCATGCAATACAACAAAGCCTTAAGGCTATTACAAAGCTCGGAGAGCTAACCACAAAGCCTGAGGAGGCTATTACAAAGCTCAGTGAGCTATTACCACAAAGCCTTAAAGGCTAACCACAAAGCTTTCAAAAGCTAGAACAACCACTAAGGACTGGGAGCGACCCACAAATACTTAACTCAAAACTTCAATGGCGTCACCAGGAAGGCCCGTCTGTCGTCTCGCTTGTACATAAGGTCTACGCCGGGCGTCGAAGACAGGTCGACAGTCAGGGCATCGGTCCGTCGCAGCCGTCAGGAGGCGGGAATCTTCGCAGGGAAAAACTTCGGGCCACTTATTTCGACAACAGGATCGATGAAGCGGGGTGCACCTTCCCTCGGAGATTTCACACGAAGTTCCTCACGATCATCAGGCTTTGGACCGGTACCGCTGAAGTCGCCCAACGTTGGGCGCCAACTGAAGGACTGGACTTTTTAACAGTACCAGCGGTGCCAGGGAACAACACCTATAACCTTCATGGGATACCTGTTTCGGCGCACAAACTACAGAGACACGGGACACTTCCTTCGGCGTCAAAGATTCAAGGTTTATTTACTGCAGGGAACACAGAAGTCACAACAAGTACAACACGTGCAACTTGGGGAGACTGCTTCAAATTGGTTCTGTGGAGCGCTCCTTTTATACAGAATTTACTCATAGGACAACATGGTACACAAAAGTTTACAACCTGGTTCTCATAATTATCCCCCAGAGGGGTCGCTTTGGTCACTTTGGTACACATAAGGTCCGGAACATAAGTGCGGAAACATTTGGCGGTTCCCAACTGTAAAAACCCATCTTCCCTACATTAGTGAATTCCGATCGGCAGTAAAACAGATCGAAATAGGGACAAAGACAGGTGCAGAGGAAGATGGAGACAGTGGGGAGATCGAAAAGGGTGTAAAAGGGGAGGTATCGGGAAACACGAGATACAGGCATCAAAGGGACGTGCCTAATGAGATGCACGGCTGAGACAATAAACCGGCACGGCCAAAGCGGGGCCATCTGCCTTACAGTGTCATCCCCCTCATCGTAAAAGATACTTTCAAAGAACATGTGTCTTCCAAAAATATCTTGAGAGTCCCAAGGTAACGAAGCGGACAGTGTCCGTTCGCTGGCTACTTGAGGGCAAGAGACAAAATGGATGCCGTATCTAAGATGGAACCCGTGGGTACAGATGAAAAACCCACATATCAAACGAACGGTTTAAGTTAGCACAGCGAAACTGCGTATACTTACTAAACTCGTCATTTGCGGTTCTTAGATACCAGACTCGACCATATTCGTGCGAGTCGAAAACATCACTTACAATTGTCACGGAACCTCACTCCGGTCTCCGCTTTCCGTGTTCCGGGATCGGAGCTAGTGGCACCGGAAGAATCTCCGCCGTGTCAGGAGTGCTGCTCGCACAGGCAGATCGCTCGTAATGGCCGAGGGAGACAGCTAAACAAGGCTGAGCAGGTAACGGCGACGGAGGGACTTAGACTCGCGTCCTACTCCGCCGCCATCTTGGCCACGCCCCATATATATTCAATTTTATTAGATTTAAAGCTTAGTAATGATGACCTTCCATTACACAAGAATACAGCAATCCTTGTTGGGGCTCTTCAATGATTCCCTCACTATCACCCTCCAATAGTGCCTCTCATCTCTCCATAGTCACTCTCTCACATGTATTTCATTTGTTTTATAGCACCCCTCATACCATTGTAGGAGCACTTTATATCACACTCACATACAGAGACACTTAATCATACTCGGTAAATCAGTGGCTAGAAAATATTAAATAAGACAAAGGGGACTACATGGTGTAAGATTCACATTTCTTCCACACTGGTAGGCATTTTTAGGAGTACTTGGTCTGGAGAACTCATAATATGACACAGTAGTTAGTGTTGGCTTCACTAATTAAAATGCATTTCTTCCCAAACAAACCATTTTTTAACATCATTAGGATAATGAAAGACTGAAAAAACATACCTTCCTAGCCTATACCGTGCAGTTTGCCTGCAGCTCTTTGATGACAGTTCTTTGCTCACTGTGATAGATTATGAATGTAATTTATGAACTGCTCAGTAACAAAAGGATCTCTGTGACAAAAACAGTAACCCACTGCACTGTGCACATAAAACACTGTTCTGTGATCTGCATAATACATGTTCTTTGCAGCAGGCATATTAACCCTCTGTGCTACTTTAGATGAGTCAAAACTGCCACTAGACATAACACAGATCTCTCTCCAGCAAGTACATTAATCACCAAAGTTATTTTGCCTCTTTTATTGTGGTCTTAAAACTGCTTGACTCTGTAGGGGGTGCTTTCAAAACTGCTGCACTGCTACAAAACCAAACTAATTAACAAAACCATCCCCCCACCCTTTCAGCCTCCCAGGGAAACACCCGATGGCCATCCCAGCCTTGGTATTGGATGATGGATCTTGATAGGGTGGGGGTACGGCTTCCCCTCTGGCCCACACTGCAGTGGCTGTAGGGCACTTTATCACCCCCCCTAAGGAGAGAATTAAAAGATAACACACTTTATAAATTCACCATACCAATCAATTTGTACCTTATATATAAAATAATATTTACATGTTTTCATACTTAGTAGGAATTAAAACAAACACAAAACTGAAGTGGATTAATGCAACTAGAGCACATATAGAGGTTTCAGAGACAAACCAAAGAAATTAAGTTGGAAACATATGGAAAATCTACAGCTAGAAGAAAAGGGGTGAAATAAAGTGTGAGATGAAAGGAAGAAGAAACAAGAGAAAGTAAGAGAGATAGGGGATTCATTGAATAAAGAAGTAGGAGAAGAGAGAGGTGCATGTGGGCTCCGAATGCCACAAAATACGCTTAGCTTATTTCTACATCTAAGACGTGTATATGTCTTCAAAAGCATGTTGCAACCACGTATGCTTGGAGATAGCTAATTCCTCATCAGCTCAAACAGACATGAAGAGAGACTTATCGTAGAAGTCTTTGTCGTCCTTTTTCTCAAAATATGCTCACAGTGTCTCAATGGCAGCTAATGTCTTTCAAGCTCTGTCATTACTGTTATCTATACTACTATTATAAAGAGAGAACACAAACCTTTGAGCCAGGTAAACTCGGGAACCACAGCGCCAATCCACACACCCGATACATTGTAGAAATGGTCAGGGTGTGCAGATGGACATAGGCTATAAAAAATAAAAAATAAACGTAAACTTAAAAATATAACTTTTTTAAAAAAGTAGTGCCCTGAAAGTCGCGCCGGCCACGACGCTGCGCTGGCCGCGACGTAGCGCTGGCCGCGACGTGCGTGATGACGAGGAGGAGCGGCGGACATGGAGCGGCGGTGAAGTGAGGAGCGCGGGGAGAAGCGGCGGCTCAGGTGCGTCATGACGAAGAGGAGCGGTGGACATGGAGCGGCGGTGAAGTGAGGAGCGCGGGAAGGAGCTGCGGCTCAGGTAAGGTAAAGGCACATTGGAGTCGGGGCGGGAGGGAGTCGGGCGGGAGGGGGCGGGAGCGGGTGTGCACAGAGGGACGGGCGGGAGGAGTCGGGGCGGGAGGGAGTCGGGGCGGGAGCGGTTGTGCATAGAGGGACGGCGGGAGCCCTTAGTGCACGCAAGCCTCAAATGCTGCCCCCAGCCCCTTTCTGCCCCAGGCAACGCTGGGGCGGGCTGCTAGTTCAAATATATTTTTGTTCGCTATCATAAAATATTACTATGTTCTTGCAATATAATATTATTAAAGTAACAAATGACAGCTGTAATATGTAGCCATACTAAAGTTCTAATTTCTATCTAGTCCTTTTTATAAAATATCCTACAGTCCCTTACAATTTCTCCTTTCTCCTGTTGACCTTTCTTTCTTGCCTCTCTTCCTTTTTCTTTGCCCTTTCCAAAATTCATAAAATTCGTATTTCTGACATTCATGGCAATCTTTTTCTTATACACAAATGTATTAATAAGCCGGGTTATCTTTTTATACTTAATATATGTTATATAATGTTGGCGCTTGCCATTCAAATATTTAATTGGAACTTTCTGATATTCTTATATAATTTTGTAACATAAAATTACTGACTTGCTTCTTGCATTTGTTTAAAAAATAAAGGATAGCTGACTTGAAAAAAATAACCATGCACTTTTAGCAGTTACCTTTGAGTCAGTAAAACACACACTGCTCAACAGACTTCACCAAAGATGTATAAACGCTCTAAAAATGTAAAGAAAATGAGAAACGTGAGGAGGGAGAGTAAGTGGCTATGAAAAACCAGGGAGGAATAGAACGGATAGATAAGGATTTAGACTGATCTCAGAGGGTAAAAGAACAACATGGAAGTGGTGAGTGGCGTTTACGGGAGAAATACAAAGACGTAAGAGGAAACATAGAAGAAAATAATAAAAGAAAAAGGGAAGAATCTAGAGAAATCAATTTAATGAGAGGAATGGTAGAAAATAGATCACAAGCAGAGACACTGATGAGAGACGGGACGGGCAAAATGCAAGAATTCGGATGCAAGAGAGAAGGGGATGTGGAGGAAGGGAGGATGGGACTGCAGCAGGGAGTAAGATGTGGAGCAAAGGTTATTAGCAGATTCCTGATGGATGGACTCTGCCCAAATAGAGACATTATTGGCCGGACTCCAAATATAACTCTGCGCCAAGTTCCTGGAGCCAATCGATTGAAGTCAGTTCGGCAGCACATTTCTGCAGCTGGGTTTATGGGCCGCTTTGTCAGCCATTGTCATCTTCTCTTGACAGCTTAGTTCATAATCCAACGTGTTATTGTGTCATTAGGTTTGCAGGTCACCGATCCGTGTAAAAAGCAATACTTAATGGGACCTGCCACGAGCAGAAAGGCAGTGGACTGTTAGTAACTGCCTAGAAATAATTTATGTATATATGTAAATGGTATTTCGATGCACAAACCTAGCCGAAAGGCTGCGGAGAATTGTACAAGGTAAAAGACGCATAAAGTCTGTCGTGTAGTGGGCCCCAGGCCCACATGCTACTAAATAAATGACGCAGACACTCAGTGTGTGGTTAGTAAACTGGCCATGAGCACGTGCACCCGGGCCCTTTAATTGACAGAGTTACATAATTGTGACGCCTGTGGTGGAAGGGTGTGGGTTGCAAGTGTGTCCAGCCCTCGAGGGAGTGGCTGGCAAACTAAGGGCCTGATTACGATGGTGGTGGGACCGCTATCGTCACCCTGTCGGTGGCAGTCCCACCGCCATCGGTGACTGCTGTATGGCCCCCCTCATTATGATGGCAGGTGGTTCTTTGGTGGTCAGAGAGACCGACCGCCACATATCCAACGAAGGTGAAGTAATACCTAGAATGGTGGTGGTGCTTGCCAGGCACCACCGTAGGTATTACTATGTTCCTTTCCGCCTGCTTTTTCATGGCGGTGAACCTGCCATGAAAATGCAGGCGGAAAGGGACATTGGGGGCCCATAGCAGGCCCCCCTTTTCCCCCTGGGCCTCCGACATGGGCCCTGTGCCACCCTACATATCCCTGCACCAAGTGGCAGGCATAACATGGTGCCTACCAGGTAGCGCAGGGATATGTGTAATGTCTATTTTTTGTACTGTGGCTTGTGCTGCTGCCCGCAGCACCCGGCGCAATACATAACATAGACATTGCTACCACTGTGGTGGTGGTCGCATCCTAATTCATCTTGCGGGACCACCGGCTTATAGTCAGGCAGTCCTGTTTCCGAATGGGTGGTGGTCGGTCATAAGTCCGAACGCCATTCTAATTAGGCCCTCAGTGCCTGCTGAGAAACTAGCAAAAAACACAGTTGTTGGACAGAATGTAGAACAATGTCATACATTCACCCCAGTACAAGGATCTGGGCCTAAATCCATCGTTTTTTGCACTCCACACCACCCTGGGTCAGACACTGGCTATATGCAAATCAGCTCTGACCCTGTGCCTCATGGGAACAGTCCAGTCCGAACTACCAAGCCATGTCTTTCCCAGACCGGAATCAAGCATCCAAGGACCGGTTTCTGGCTATCAGCCTTCATCGGCAGGTCACTCACCAGAGAGTTTGAAATGGGTAATCATTGAAAGAGCCTCACTTGGACCTCGGGGTGGGAGCATCTCTAACATCCTCAATACTCGGGAACTGAAATGGATGTTCACTTTTGACTCAATTGAATCAGGGCTTAATGAACAGGATAGTTCTTTCTCGCAACTAGCTACTCTGTCCTGAATAATGTCCTATTTCAATCCTCAGTGGCCTTTACCCGCATGTGTGAGGTACGCCATCACTGTCTAGTCCTGAATAATGTCCTACTGTAATCGTTAATGGCCTTTACCCGCATGTGTGAGGTACGCCATCACTTTATTGGTCGTCACGCGACTATAACAATGAATTCGACATAATATTTCTTTGGTATAATGTTCCATCAACTATGTGTGCTAAACAGGTATGCTGGCCCTCCCACGTGGTCTCTACCCTCTTTTGAGAGGTATGCCATGACCGAGGGTATATATATGTATGATTACAATGATGTCATAATTATTCATGTTTCTACACCGAAATAATGCTCACACTGATATGATTGTCTCGTCCATAACACCTGTTGCACAACATTCCCATCGGTCTCGATGTAATTAATTGCACTCACTAACGCTGCCGTTTTCCAAGACTGTGACCACTATTACTTATGTTAGTCTTTGCTCGGCGAAAGCAATGCCACCATCAACTCAGTATGTTTACTATGTCCATTGTTGACACGTTACTAAGCAACCTTAGCCAGTCCGCCTACTATGTCTGACGTAGTCACGTGACCTCGTTGCCACGGTGATATTAGCATACCCGGAAACCGGCCCCGCCATTGAGATGGCAAGCCGCGATCTGAGAGTGATTCAATCCGAGATCGGTAAGCAGGTTTCGGCTTTGTGAGACGTTCCCGCTCTTACTCTTTCTCCTTCCTCAAGTAATGCAGTCATGGTTTGGTTACTAATTCCAGTGTACGACGCACCTCCCTCTTTTTTAGACCATTCAACGAGAGTTTTCCTGCCTGACCTCCACGGACCACGATTCCAGCCGGACGTGTCCGCACTACGGCAATTGGGTGAGTCCCGATTCCGTCTATAATGTTGTACACAGTCTGACCACGCTAGTCTCCTTATGTTCCCTAACAGTCGCCTCCGCCTTGTATTTACTAGATTTGACTATCGATGGTGTCTGTGACCCTAATCCTAACCCGAAACATTCCTACAACGATTGGTGTAAACCACGGTGAGTTCCTCACCATTGTTACCAAATACCACCTTTTGTTAACTACATAGTGCACTCTTTAAAACCTGGATACACTTATTCTACAGATCTACTCGTGATACTAACTTCAAACCAGATCTGGTCCTGTTAATACCACAATTGTGGTAAGTGTTAATTACTGATATTTCTACGATGTGATGTATGTAGCCGCATTTGACTCCGTGGCCTCGACTTGGCTCTGGCACAACGCTGACCATGCTGTATTCCTGAGCAGTCACCATTTCTTGACACCGTCCACCTTGTTAGATCTGGCCTATCCCCAAGTGCTCCTGACTTGATGGTACTAAATAACTCTGACGCTCTAGCGCTATTTAAATTAACTGCATTCTTCGTGTTGACACTGTCCCAATAATCCGTATGGGATGTTATATATTGACCTTAATTTAACCCATATTGGGGTGATGTGCTTTAACGTCTGAAATAGATACAGGGACTATGCTTCCCGTATTTACAATACATATTTATATATTAAATAGGTTGTGTGTCCCCTCCAGTCCTGATGAAGACCCCACAGCAAGATAACTACTGATATCTGCACGTCTGAGGGTCGAAACGTCGACATCCGTTTATTCTCTATCGTCAACTCCACACCCCATTGCTTTCATTTATTGGACTGCTTGGAGTATGATCATTTCTGAATAATCCAATGAACCTGTTGGTCTCATTTTTGTGTACATAGTTTGTAACTTTGTCAAATGATCCACAATTGCTGATTTTACTGTCACTTATGAATCTTCACTCTCTTCCTCACCAATTCCCCACACCACTACACCACCCCTCCCGCTTCTCTCTCTGGGGCACCTTGTAAACTATTGATCTATTATTGTGTATAATAATCTTGCATATCCAATACGCATTCCCATTGTGAAGTAAACAGTGTGGACTCAATTTATGTTTCTTTGATTATTTTCATTAGTGTGGTTACATGTTCCTATGCTACTGGGACCCTTTCTTCTCACTTCATCAGCCTGGATAGCTTGACTCCAGTGGTGTGGAGAGCCCAGATCCTTGTACTGGGGTGAATGTATGACATTGTTCTACATTCTGTCCATCAACTGTGTTTTTTGCAATTTTCACCCCGAGTGGGCTGGGTATGCTCAGACGTGAGTCCCAGGCCCTCCACACCACTGGAGTCAAGCTATCCAGGCTGATGAAGGCTGATAGCCAGAAACCGCTCCTTGGAGGCTTGATTCCGGTCTGGGAAAGACATGGCTTGGTAGTTCGGACTGGACTGTTCCCATGAGGCACAGGGTCAGAGCTGATTTGCATATAGCCAGTGTCTAACCCAGGGTGGTGTGGAGTGCAAAAAAACGATGGATTTAGGCCCAGATCCTTGTACTGGGGTGAATGTATGACATTGTTCTACATTCTGTCCATCAACTGTGTTTTTTGCAATTTTCACCCCGAGTGGGCTGGGTATGCTCAGACGTGAGTCCCAGGCCCTCCACACCACTGGAGTCAAGCTATCCAAGCTGATGAAGGCTGATAGCCAGAAATCGCTCCTTGGATGCTTGATTCCGGTCTGGGAAAGACATGGCTTGGTAGTTCGGACTGGACTGTTCCCATGAGGCACAGGGTCAGAGCTGATTTGCATATAGCCAGTGTCTAACCCAGGGTGGTGTGGAGTGCAAAAAAACGATGGATTTAGGCCCAGATCCTTGTACTGGGGTGAATGTATGACATTGTTCTACATTCTGTCCATCAACTGTGTTTTTTGCAATTTTCACCCCGAGTGGGCTGGGTATGCTCAGACGTGAGTCCCAGGCCCTCCACACCACTGGAGTCAAGCTATCCAGGCGGATGAAGGCTGATAGCCAGAAACCGCTCCTTGGATGCTTGATTCCGGTCTGGGAAAGACATGGCTTGGTAGTTCGGACTGGACTGTTCCCATGAGGGACAAGGGTCAGAGCTGATTTGCATATAGCCAGTGTCTAACCCAGGGTGGTGTGGAGTGCAAAAAAACGATGGATTTAGGCCCAGATCCTTGTACTGGGGTGAATGTATGACATTGTTCTACATTCTGTCCATCAACTGTGTTTTTTGCAATTTTCACCCCGAGTGGGCTGGGTATGCTCAGACGTGAGTCCCAGGCCCTCCACACCACTGGAGTCAAGCTATCCAGGCTGATGAAGGCTGATAGCCAGAAACCGGTCCTTGGATGCTTGATTCCGGTCTGGGAAAGACATGGCTTGGTAGTTCGGACTGGACTGTTCCCATGAGGCACAGGGTCAGAGCTGATTTGCATATAGCCAGTGTCTAACCCAGGGTGGTGTGGAGTGCAAAAAAACGATGGATTTAGGCCCAGATCCTTGTACTGGGGTGAATGTATGACATTGTTCTACATTCTGTCCATCAACTGTGTTTTTTGCAATTTTCACCCCGAGTGGGCTGGGTATGCTCAGACGTGAGTCCCAGGCCCTCCACACCACTGGAGTCAAGCTATCCAGGCGGATGAAGGCTGATAGCCAGAAACCGGTCCTTGGATGCTTGATTCCGTTCTGAGAAAGACATGGCTTGGTAGTTCGGACTGGACTGTTCCCATGAGGCACAGGGTCAGAGCTGATTTGCATATAGCCAGTGTCCAACCCAGGGTGGTGTGGAGTGCAAAAAAACGATGGATTTAGGCCCAGATCCTTGTACTGGGGTGAATGTATGACATTGTTCTACATTCTGTCCATCAACTGTGTTTTTTGCAATTTTCACCCCGAGTGGACTGGGTATGCTCAGACGTGAGTACCAGGCCCTCCACACCACTGGAGTCAAGCTATCCAGGCTGATGAAGGCTGATAGCCAGAAACCGGTCATTGGATGCTTGATTCCGGTCTGGGAAAGACATGGCTTGGTAGTTTGGACTGGACTGTTCCCATGAGGCACAGGGTCAGAGCTGATTTGCTTATAGCCAGTGTCTAACCCAGGGTGGTGTGGAGTGCAAAAAAACGATGGATTTAGGCCCAGATCCTTGTACTGGGGTGAATGTATGACATTGTTCTACATTCTGTCCATCAACTGTGTTTTTTGCAATTTTCACCCCGAGTGGGCTGGGTATGCTCAGACGTGCGTCCCAGGCCCTCCACATCACTGGAGTCAAGCTATCCAGGCTGATGAAGGCTGATAGCCAGAAACCGGTCCTTGGATGCTTGATTCCGGTCTGGGAAAGACATGGCTTGGTAGTTCGGACTGGACTGTTCCCATGAGGCACAGGGTCAGAGCTGATTTGCATATAGCCAGTGTCTAACCCAGGGTGGTGTGGAGTGCAAAAAAACGATGGATTTAGGCCCAGATCCTTGTACTGGGGTGAATGTATGACATTGTTCTACATTCTGTCCATCAACTGTGTTTTTTGCAATTTTCACCCCGAGTGGGCTGGGTATGCTCAGACGTGAGTCCCAGGCCCTCCACACCACTGGAGTCAAGCTATCCAGGCTGATGAAGGCTGATAGCCAGAAACCGGTCCTTGGATGCTTGATTCCGGTCTGGGAAAGACATGGCTTGGTAGTTCGGACTGGACTGTTCCCATGAGGCACAGGGTCAGAGCTGATTTGCATATAGCCAGTGTCTAACCCAGGGTGGTGTGGAGTGCAAAAAAACGATGGATTTAGGCCCAGATCCTTGTACTGGGGTGAATGTATGACATTGTTCTACATTCTGTCCATCAACTGTGTTTTTTGCAATTTTCACCCCGAGTGGGCTGGGTATGCTCAGACGTGAGTCCCAGGCCCTCCACACCACTGGAGTCAAGCTATCCAGGCTGATGAAGGCTGATAGCCAGAAACCGGTCCTTAGTTGCTTGATTCCGGTCTGGGAAAGACATGGCTTGGTAGTTCGGACTGGACTGTTCCCATGAGGCACAAGGTCAGAGCTGATTTGCATATAGCCAGTGTCTAACCTAGTGTGGTGTGGAGTGCAAAAAAACGATGGATTTAGGCCCAGATACTTGTACTGGGGTGAATGTATGACATTGTTCTACATTCTGTCCATCAACTGTGTTTTTTGCAATTTTCACCCCGAGTGGGCGGGGTATGCTCAGACGTGAGTCCCAGGCCCTCCACACCACTGGAGTCAAGCTATCCAGGCTGATGAAGGCTAATAGCCAGAAACCGGTCCTTGGATGCTTGATTCCGGTCTGGGAAAGACATGGCTTGGTAGTTGGGACTGGACTGTTCCCATGAGGCACAGGGTCAGAGCTGATTTGCATATAGCCAGTGTCTAACCCAGGGTGGTGTGGAGTGCAAAAAAACGATGGATTTAGGCCCAGATCCTTGTACTGGGGTGAATGTATAACATTGTTCTACATTCTGTCCATCAACTGTGTTTTTTGCAATTTTCACCCCGAGTGGGCTGGGTATGCTCAGACGTGAGTCCCAGGCCCTCCACACCACTGGAGTCAAGCTATCCAGGCTGATGAAGGCTGATAGCCAGAAACCGGTCCTTGGATGCTTGATTCCGGTCTGGTAAAGACATGGCTTGGTAGTTCGGACTGGACTGTTCCCATGAGGCACAGGGTCAGAGCTGATTTGCATATAGCCAGTGTCTAACCCAGGGTGGTGTGGAGTGCAGAAAAACGATGGATTTAGGCCCAGATCCTTGTACTGGGGTGAATGTATGACATTGTTCTACATGCTGTCCATCAACTGTGTTTTTTGCAATTTTCACCCCGAGTGGGCTGGGTATGCTCAGACGTGAGTAGCCAGGCCCTCCACACAACTGGAGTCAAGCTATCCAGGATGATGAAGGCTGATAGCCAGAAACCGGTCCTTGGATGCTTGATTCTGGTCTGAGAAAGACATGGCTTGGTAGTTCGGACTGGACTGTTCCCATGAGGCACAGGGTCAGAGCTGATTTGCATATAGCCAGTGTCTAACCCAGGGTGGTGTGGAGTGCAAAAAATGATGGATTTAGGCCCAGATCCTTGTACTGGGGTGAATGTATGACATTGTTCTACATTCTGTCCATCAACTGTGTTTTTTGCAATTTTCACCCCGAGTGGGCTGGGTATGCTCAGAAGTGAGTCCCAGGCCCTCCACACCACTGGAGTCAAGCTATCCAGGCTGATGAAGGCTGATAGCCAGAAACCGGTCCTTGGATGCTTGATTCCGGTCTGGTAAAGACATGGCTTGGTAGTTCGGACTGGACTGTTCCCATGAGGCACAGGGTCAGAGCTGATTTGCATATAGCCAGTGTCTAACCCAGGGTGGTGTGGAGTGCAAAAAACGATGGATTTAGGCCCAGATCCTTGTACTGGGGTGAATGTATGACATTGTTCTACATTCTGTCCATCAACTGTGTTTTTTGCTGAGAAACTAGAGCAGGGGTCCCCAACCTTTTCAAAAATAAGAATTATTTATGCTCAATGGAAAACGTTCAGAGCTACTAATATCATGAGTGTTCTAATAATAACCACATCAGACATGATTATCTTGATTGCCACCCTATGCAAGATTACTAGCAGTGGTCATCTCAGTGCAGGGTTGCCAGCAATGATAACATCAGTGCATCAGGCAGTGTTGAAAGAAGCAATGTAAAAAATACTTTATCAATTTGTAATGCCTTTAAATGGATAACACACAGTAGCCATAGTTGCAAGCGCGGCACCAAAGTAATAATATCAGTAAAAGGATTTTCCCAGTGCGACATGATTTTGGAAATTCAACCATTGTGCTCCAAACAAGCTTATGAGGTCCATAAATACATTTTCGTCTCTGATGCACACTTTTCAATTTTGGTATAGTATAGATTAATTCAGCCAAGCAAAAGACTCACATTTAGTAAACAGGATTGCACTCAGGAGAGCTACTTACAGGTACCCGGAGAGCAACCAGTAGCTCATGAGCTACTCGTTGGAGAAGCCTGCACTAGACCATGTCAAGCACAACACTACAAAGTCAAGGAGTAAGAGGAGAGGAGGCTGGCTAGTGGATGGTAAATGCATTTTATTGTAATTGTATTTATATAGCGCTTACTACCCCTGACAGGCGCATAAAGCACTTTTCGGCTATGAGATGCAGTGTTCTTTAAAGAGGGGAGTCTTTAATTATTGAGAGCTGGTGTGTCAAGGATGAGATTTTTAAATTCATGGTCGGCTTCTCTGGCTCAATGTTCATTCACTGTGCTCATCTTTAGGGATGAAAGTCTTTGTGCGGCTAACCCTGTAGAACCCCCACTGCAAGTGCTCCACAATTGCATCGCATTTACCAACAGGACACCAGAATTCAACGTGTACATTGGTGTGTCCTCCGCTATGGCGGAGGAGCATCACCCCCTAAAAAAATGTCAGCAAAGGAAAAATAGACCACTCAAACTGACACCACAGGTCTCCCACTGCAGCCTGTGTTAGGAGGTACATGCACCCCTTACTTAAATATAGGTTCACTATATCTACTTTATATCACTGCACATATAAACCTATCAGTCACCCCTATGGTAAGCCTTATCAATTCTGAAGGCAGGGTGCTGGGTTTTATGTGAGAGGGTGCCCATGCAGGAGCAGAGCCCCTCTGCAGCCTTCAGAACCTATTCTCCGGGGCTGTTCTGTGATGCAGCCAACCATATACTCTTAAGTGCATTATCAACTCGCGGTAACTACTAAGTTTAAAATGGCTGCTTAGAAACATGTTGTGTTTGGTGTCAAACACCAGGGAATCATACCTCCCCACCAGTAACTGGCGGGGGAGGTATGATTCCTCCCTCCTAAAGGGACATATGTGACACACCGGTACACCCGGTACCAGCTCTCTCGAACTGGGCATCACAAAATGGATGCTGCCAGCCACAGACACAAGCCTGCCTTCTTGCTGCTGAGCCAAGCTCGAGCAGGAGCATGCTTGACAATAGGCTTCCTGTCACAGGGAGTTGTAACCACCTCCCATAAGGCTTTAGTGTATTGGGGTTGGGTGGGTGCATTCTCAGAGTACTTTGATGTCTGCACTGGGGGCACATTTGGTGTCCCTGTGCATAGTCCAGCTCAAACCGGTTGCAGGAGCCATTTGCTCTTGCTAAGGCGCAAAACTGGACAAAGCACATGGGTGTAGCCACCCCTCTGTCCTCACCCTCCCATAGGTGGGTCCCCAGAGATTGTCCCACCCCTTCCTTGGGTATAAAGTAGTAACCCCTGACTACAGGACTTTAGATTTTACCTGGACTAAACTCTGCTAAAGGAACCAAGTACTTTGATGATCTGCACGACGCTGGACGACTGAAGAACCTCCCTTGGAGTAAAGGAGTTACACCCCTGCTAAGCAGGCACCTAAATGCATCTGACCGGTTTGCATCTCTGAAGCTCCTGAGGACTCCAAACATTTCTGCAACACAGGAGGTGGGTTCCAGAAGTCTCTGAGGTTGATCTGCGCTCTCAGCTATTTTGAGGCCCGTATCCCTTGTGGGGATTGTGCAACCTGAACACCTGTGCACAGTGTACTTTTGCAGCAGCATACACTTTTCGGGAACCCCTGAGGCTGTGCTTTGGGCTACTTGCTGTCCTGACCCCGAGTAGTGTTTCCATCAAAGATTTCTGGCCTACACTCCATGAGTGTTCCGTAGACTGGTATTTCATGAATCTTCTTGAGGTCCCTTCGCGATCCCTGGTCCGTTGGCCTGTGGGTCCCTGTGAAGGTAACTTTAACTTTCCATGGGCTTTTCTGGTTGCTCCAGACGTGTCCATTTCTTGAAGAGTCCCCGGGACCTTGCTGGTCCTCACCGAAGCTGATTTCCTCTGACCACGTGGGTTGCAGTTGCCAAGGCTTGTTGGTGACCTATCCAAACACTGTCCCCCCAGCACTTACCATCCTTTGTGGGACAGCTCACCTCCAGACTTTGGTCATCGTTGATGTCTCCTGGTCCCTGTTGCCAAGGCTTGTTGGTGTCCCATCCAAACACTGTCCCCCCAGCACTTACCATCCTTTGTGGGACAGCTCACCTCCAGACTTTGGTCATCGTCGATGTCTCCTGGTCCCCGTGGCTGCAGAGACAAGCATTGCGTCAACTCACCTGAAGCACCCGACATCAGTGGGCATTCGTCTAGCGAGCCCCTGATCACCCTGAAGTGACTCAGACTCTGTTCCCTCTGCTTTTAGGTTCTTCTCACCTCGAAACCAGGCTTAGACTCCACCTGACACTTTTCTTCTTCAGGGCAGCAGCACCTTTCCGCATCACTCCATGGAAAATGACAAAGATTCCTGACATCACCTGACACCTATGCACCCGGCTCCCCTGGGTTTGGTAACACGAGTACTCCAGTGCTCACAAGGGTGCTGTCCCTAGAACCTTCTATGAACCTTCTATGTTTGAAAGGGTTTGGTTAAAGTCTTCTCCGAAGTGTCCTTAATCTTTAAAATGCCAACCGCGTCTTTCCAATAGAGTTGTACGGAGCTTGCGTCTGTGTTTTCACACTGCACCCGTCCTTCATGGGTCCCCTATGTCACTACCTTGGGTGGTTCCTTGGGGTCCCAGCGATTCTAAGTGCTCTAGGCACTGTGTCTAGTCAAGTCATGGTTGTTTTACCACTTTCTTAGTATATGGTTTGGTCTCCCCCTGGAGGCCACTGTGTGTTGTGCTATTTAGTATTGTACTAGTGATTTAATATTGTGTGCTTTCTTCTCTAATCTCATAAAGAGGTTAGTAAGTAGTGTTTAGTAATAAATACATATATTTTATATATTCCTTGTGTGGTTCTCCTTTCATTTGGTCATTCAGGAGGTTCTGATCTGTAAAACAAACTGCTTTACATTAATTCGAGACTTAGCCTGAAGGCTGCTCTCCATAGCTACCACTAGGATAGCTTTCAATAAAGGTTGTCTTTAACTTAATCATCAATAAGGTTTGTTTGGACAGGTACAAGGTGCCCACTATAATTAGTGGACAGCATATACCAGGCCAACTTCTCGCATTGGTGTGCAGCGGTTGGTATTCAAGCTTGCTATTGTTTTACCAGATAGATTTCATTGAGGGCCTTATTCACAGAACTAACTTAAGACAAAATCCTAAACTTACTACCATTTTGGTATTTACAGAAGGCACTTACTCATTTTGGTATTCACAGAAAGCACTTACTCATTTTGGTATTCACAGAAGTTAGGAGTCCTAACTTTACGACTCCAAAATGCCTTCTGTGAATACCGAAAGCCTTAAAGTTAGGATTTTTCTCAGTTTAGGAGTAGTAAAGTTAGGACTCCAAACTTTAGGACTCCTAAATGCCTTCTGTGAATACCTAAAGTCTTAAAGTTAGGATTTTTCTCAGTTTAGGAGTAGTAAAGTTAGGACTCCAAACTTTACTACTCCTAAACTGAGAAAAATCCTAACTTTAAGACTTTCGGTATTCAAAGAAGTCATTTAGGAGTTCTAAAGTTAGGACTCCTAACTTCTGTGAATACCGAAAAGAGTAAGTGCCTTCTGTGAATACCAAAATGAGTAAGTGCCTTCTGTGAATACCAAAATGGTATTTAGTTTAGGATTTTGTCTTAAGTTAGTTCTGTGAATTGGGCCCTGAGTGATTAACTGAAAACCACTAACGGTAATAGGTACATATAAATCAAGACTAGAATAAGTAAGTTCTACAGAACTTGGAGTTCGGTAGTCAAGGGTCTAGCACACCCTTTCTCCAAGTCAAGAGAATTTCAGTTCCCACTAGGTTAGGTAGGTGCCTACACCACATAACTCTAGTATGTCTTCTAGGCCTGAAGCCAGTGTCTCATTGCCAACTAAGTATGACCATCTCTCAATTCAAGAATTGATAAATATGTGTAGATCTAGGAAACTGAAGACAGGGAGACATGCAAGCACTCAACGGCTGATAGAGACTTTGCTTTTAGATGACCCAGGGTCTGATGAGGCAGGAAAGTTGGGTGGGGCAGCAGAGGAGGAAAGTCCAGGAAGTGAAACCTTCTATGACATGGAGTCCAATGCTGACCAGGAGAATCAAGATGATTCTAACCCAGATACTCCACTTTTTCCTTCAGGTGGAGGAGAAGGCCCCTGTGGCCCTCTCTTTACTCCACCAGGAAGAGTTAGCAGTTTACCAAGAAGATCAAGACCTCCTTCTCAGGAATCTAATCCTTATGGTACTTCTGTAGAGACCTCAGCTTCTCACAAAAGAGAATCCTCTTATGAGAAATAGTGCAGATTGCTTGAGTTTGAGAGAGCTAACTTCAGAATCAAGAGAGAGCAGTTGGCCTTAGACAGGGAATCCCTAGAGCCCCAGAGAGCTTCCAGAAGGTTTGGGCTAGAGCCCCATGGTGGCCGCAACAGTGTCCCTAGAGGTAGAGAAACTACTCATGACCATAGGAACCTGAACAAGATAGTCCCTTCCTATCAGAGTGGGGATGACATCCACAAATGGATAACAGCACTAGAGCGTGCTTGCAAAGTACAGAGGGTCCCTTAAGAGCAGTGGGCAGCTATCATGTGGCTCTCCTTTGCAGACCAAGGTAGAGACACGCACCTCACTGTAAGAGAAGAGGATGCTGATAATTACAAAGTCTTTTGAAGAGTGCTCTGATTGATGGGTTTGGCTTAACCACTGAACAATACAGGATTAAGTTCAGAGACACCCAGAAGGCACAGACTCAAGACTGGGTTGATTTTGTAGATTGTGCTACTAAGGCTCTGGAAGTTTGGGTACTTGGCAGTAAAGTGTGTAATTTTAAAGAATTGTACAATTTAATTATGAGGGAGCAGATCCTTAACAATTGTCAGAACCAGTTGTTGCATCAGTACCTGGTGGACTCTGATCTGACCTCTCCCCAAAAATTGGGTCAGAAGGCAGACAAAAGGGTCAGAACCAGGGTGAGACAGAAGGTTCAGAACCAAGGTTGTGACTCCTAGAAGCAAGATTCTAAACCCTTAGATAAGGGTGGGGAGAAGGATGAAGACAGAAGTCTTCCCAAGGGACCCAAACATCTTCATCTGGTAGGGAGTCACAATCAAACAAGGGTAAAGGCAAGAAGAAGCAATGGTGTCAAATCTCTAAACAGAAGACCCATTGGACAAGTGATTGTACCAAGTCCAAGGACTCAACTCCAGCCATCACTGCCCCGAAAGCAACTGCCCCCCCCCCCCCAGTTCAGCTCCAAGTGGTGGTACACAGAATAAGAGTGTAGTAAGGTTAACCCTGGGATCTGAGATGGACTCTGGCCTAGTCAGAGTTCCAACTCAGGCTGTGTTAGTCTGTGATGGAGGCATGGATAATGCCCCCTTATTTGTCAGTCCCAGTAATCTGGAAAAATACAGACAGCAGCATTTGATCAATGGAAAAGAGGCATTGGCATTCAGGGACACAGGTGCCAGTGTCACAATGGTGACACAAGATCTTGTGCCCCCTGAGCAAATCATACTTGGTGAGATGTACCAAGTGACCAAAGCTAGCAATGTCAGGACAGATCATTCCTTGACAGTTGTTAATTTCACCTGGGGAGGGTAACTACCCTAAGAAGGATGTGGTAAATGCAGACCTCCATGTTGAACGCTTGTTGGGCAATGATTTAGAAACTTCAGCTTGGGCTGAAGTGGAACTCAGGACTCATGCAGAAATGTTGGGTATCCCTGCAGATGTGTTTGTTATGACTAGGTCACAGGCAAAAATGTCTACCACTGAACAGGCCCTGGATCCTGGAAAAATTGACCAGGTGCTTTCCAAGAGAAGGAGCAGTAGGGGTAAGGAAGTGTCATCCCCCATGCCTCCGAATACAGATCAGTCTCTTGAGGGAGATGATCTTAGTCCTGAAGAAGGAACTGTCTCAGAGGAACTTGAGCCTGATCAGGTTGAGTTCTTGGGGACAGGGGGCCCTTCCAGGACAGATCTGGGCCAGGATTAGCTGAGCTGCCCCTCTCTTGAACTGCTCAGACAGCAAGCTGTTGCTGAGGCTGCTGGGAGTGCCAGTGGGTCCCATAGGATCTACTGGGATGATGGACTCCTATACTCAGAGAGTAGAGTCCCCAAGCCTGGTGTTTAGAGGCTTCCTATTGACACTGACACAGGATATACCCATTAGCAGGCCACCTAGGGCAAAATAAGTCTTGCAACAGGATTGTCCCTCACTTTCATTGGTCTCACTTGTCAGAAGACACCAAGGAGTTTTGTCGCTCCTGTATCACCTTTCAAGCCTGTGGTAAGGCAGGTGATACTACAAAGGCCCCCTGATACGACTACCTGTGGTGGGGGTTCCCTTTGAGAGGGTTTGGATTGACATTGTTGGTCCCATGGATCCTCAAACTGCATCTGGGCACATATGTATACTAGTGGTGGTGGACAATGCCACTAGGTATCCAAAGGCAATTCCCCTTAGAACTACCACAGCTCCTGTTGTGGCTAGAGCCCTCCTGGGAATCTTTTCCAGGTTGGGTTTTCCTAAGGACGTAGTATCAGACAGAGATGACAACTTCATGTCTAGTTACTTGACTGCTATGTGGAAAGAGTGTGGAGTAAATTACAAATTTACCACCCCTTATCACCCCCAATGCAATGGGTTAGTTGAAAGGTTCAACAAAACCTTAAAGGGCATGAATAAAGGTCTCCCTGAAAAGTTCAGGCGTAGATGGGACATACTTTTGCCCTGCCTTCTCTTTGCCTACAGAGAGGTTCCACAGAAGGGGATTGGCTACCGCCCATGTGAACTTCTGTTTGGACATCCAGTTAGACGTCCATTATGTCTAGTGAAGGAGGGATGGGAGTTACTTCTCAAACCCCCTAAACAGGATATTGTAGACAATGTACTTGGTCTCTGCTCCAGGATGGCTGAGTACATGAAGAAGGCATCTAAAAACCTTGAGGCGAGCCAGGAATTGCAAAAGGCCTGGCATGACCAAAAGGCAGTGTTGGCTGTTTATCAGCCAGGACAGAAAGTATGGGTGTTGGAGCCTGTGGCCACAGCAACCCTCCAGGACAAGTGGAGTGGCCCTCCTACAATAATTGAGAGAAGGGAGATGTTACCTATCTGGTGGATCTTGGAACTCCCAGGAGCCCCCATAGGGTGTTCTATGTCAACAGGCTCAAACTATATGGTGACAGGACAGACATGGGCTTGCTCATGGCTACTGATGAGGAACAGGAGGAAGAGAGTGATCCACTCCCTGCCCTGCTCTCACACAACCCTGATGATGGTTCAGTGGACAGTGTAGCCTTGGCAGGCAGCCTCACTGTCCAGCAGCAAACTGATTGCAGAAAAGTTCTTAATCAGTTTAGACATATGTTCTCACTGACTCCAAGTTAGACTACCTGGTACACTCATGAAGTGGACACAGGGGACAGTCTGGCTGTTAAAAATAAGTTTTACAGGCAATCTGACCATGTCAGAGACTGTATCAGGACTGAAGTCCAGAAGATGTTGGACCTGGGAGTAATTGAGGACTCAGATAGTCCTTGGGCTAATCCAGTAGTCTTAGTATTAAAAACATCACAGCCTGAATGGTAAAAGAGAGATGAGGTTATGTGTTGACTACAGGGGTCTCAATGCAGTCACTAGGACTGATGCCCATCCAATACACAGGGCAGATGAGCTTAAAGATAGTTTGGCCCCAGCCAAGTTTCTGAGCACATTTGACCTAATAGCTGGCTACTGACAAATCAGACAAGCCAAGGATGTAAAGCCAAAAACAGCATTCTCAACCCCTAGTGGGCACTACCAATTTGTGGTGGTGCCCTTTGGTTTGAAGAATGCACCTGCCACTTTTCAAACTTTGGTTAATAAAGTCCTTACGCCTGGAAGCCTATAGTGCAGCTTATCTTGAGGATATTTCTGACTTTAGCTCCACCTGGGATCACCTGGTCCCCCTGAGAAATGCTTTGGTGGCCCTTCAGAAAACAGGCCTCACTATCTAGGCCACCAAGTGCCAGATAGGTCAGAGTAATAATAAAAATACTGAAGTTTATATAGCGCAACAGCTACCTCTCATGGCGGTGTCCCGGTGCTTAGTGAACAAGGGGGGGGCAGTGTACCGAGTGAAGGCGGAGGTAGAGACAAGAAAGAAAGGTAGTGATTAAAGAGCCACGTTTTTAACTGTTTCCTGAAACACAGCTCTGAGCTCACATTGCAAAGCTCAAGTGGTAGGGCATTCCACGATTTGGCTGTTCTGGCTGAGAACGTTCTCCCCCCAAGCCGAACTCTTGAGAAGCGTGGGACAAGGAGCAGATTTTATGTGTTTGAGCGCAGGGAGCGTGCCTGTTTGTAGCGGGGGAGTCTTAGTGTGAGATAGTGTGGGCACTTGCCCTGCAGAGCCCGGTAGGCAAGTGTCAGGGCCTTAAACTCAATTCTGCTTGCCACTGGTAGCCAGTGCAGAGTGCGTAGGTGTGGCGAGACATGTTGTTTAAACGGTATGTGTTTAATCAGCCTTGCAGCCGCATTCTGCACCAATTGCAGTCGCTGGATCGCATACTTCGGTAAGCCTAGGTAAAGGCCATTGGCATAGTCCATACTAGATGTTACTGTGGCATGGACTACTAGTTTGCGGCAGTCTTCGGGTAGTAAGTCCAGGAACTTTCTTAGTTTATTTAGGCAGCCAGCCGCTACTTGTTGAATGTGGGCAGAGAAAGAGAGGTCGTCATCCCATCTCACCCCCAGATTTTTGGCACTATTGCTAGGAGAAGGCAGAGGCCTCATTTCAGTCGGCCACCAGAGATCTGGTGAGGGCGCTGGGCCTTTCCCGAAAAAGATCACCTCCATTTTCCCTGCATTTAATTTTAGCTTGTTTGTGTTCATCCAGATAGCACCATCACGGAGACAGCCCTTAAAATTGCCAAAGGCCTCCTTTGTCTGCTCTTGGAAAGGGAGCACCAACTGAGTATCGTCGGCGTATGAGATTGCTTTGACGCCCCAATTGGCAATTAAGGTGAAGAGAGGGGCCAGATACACGTTAAAAAGCTAAGGGCTCAGGGCTGACCCCTGGGGTACACCGCACCAAAGAGGTTTGGGTGAGGATGAAAAAGGGAGAAGGGCGACTTTCTGAGAGCGAGCGCTCAAGTAGGACTGAAGCCAGGCCAGCACCTTCCCACCCAGGCCGATGTTTTCAAGTCTCTGGAGCAGCCTGGCATGATCGACCGTGTCTAAAGCTGCAGATAGATCCAGGAGCACCAGCATTGCTGATGCCCCTGAATCTAGTGACCATCTGACCGACTCCGCTACCTCTATGAGGGCCGTCTCGGTACTGAAGCCCGACCGAAAGCCTGACTGAGTTTCATGTAGTACATTGTTCCCTTCAATGAAGTTGTTCAGTTGGCGTTGAACCAGCTTCTCCAGCATTTTTCCGGGTGCAGGGAGTAGCAAAATTGGCCTAAGATTGCTAAAATCCCCATAGGCTCCGGAGGGTTTTTCTTTTCAAAGGAAGCAGCGTAGCGTGCTTTCAGTAGTCGGGGAAGACTCCGGTAACAAGGGATGAGTTCCAGACATGGGTGAGTGTGGTAACTAGGGACTGAGATATCATTTTCCAGAGTTTGGGGGGGCAGGGATCATCAGGGGCCCCTGATTTACAATGTTCAATCTCTGCTAGCGCCTCCTGATCCGAAATTGGAGAGAAACATAAGAACGGTGGAGCCGGCGCACTGGCTAAGATAACATCTAACCTCTCTGTCACAACCAGGGCAGAGAAGGTGTCATACACCTTTTGGATTTTATTGTCAAAAAAGTTAGAAATGTCTTCGCACATAGCTGGCGTTGAAGACACTTCAGTCTCAATGGCTCTTGGCTTTAAGAAGGATTGGACTACCTTATAAACTTGTTTTCCCGAGTGGTCCGCTTTCTAAATGCAGGAAGCACTAAATTCTCTTCTAGCCTTTTTTATAGATTTATGTAGCATTTTCAAGGCCTTTCTATAGCACGCCTTTGTCGCATCACTGTATTTTTGTCTCCATTGGCGTTCTAATCTCTTACACCTGCTTTTTTCTGCTTTAAGTGTTTCTGAGAACCACGGGGCAGAGGGCGACTGTCTGCGCGATAGCGACATTTTTGCAGGTGTGACGGCCTCTACCGCCGCAGCAATCCAATGATGCATTGCTTCAGCATCACTGTTTGGATCTGAGGTAAGGGCAGGCGGGTCTAAAGCTAAAATGGGACCCAGGGTTTCAGCTATGAGTTTTTTCCACTTCCTCTTCAGGGTGGGTAGTTTTCCTTTTGCCTGGCCTGGGTTGCTCATATTTATTTTAAAGGAGATCAGATAGGGGTTTGACCAGACCAGGGGTTGGGTTGTCTCTGCTATAGCATTCTGAAAGTTGGAGAAAACTAGATCTAAGGTATGGCCTGCCCTATGTGTGGGGCCAGAGACCAATTGTACTAAGTTGGCCGCTGCTAGTAATGAGCTGAATTGCGTTGCTTGAGGGCAGTTGGGGTCATCAACATGAAAATTAAAATCCCCAAGTGCCATGAAGTTAGTATGGGCTAGCAATTTTTGTACAATATAATTGCAGAGATCATAGGTGATATTTGCTGCACAGTCCGGTGGTCTGTAGATAAGCAGACCTGCTAACGATACCCTAGCATTTATCTGGAAACAGAAGTGAAGTCCCTCAATACCTTGAAGGTCGAGGGAGCACGAGATAATCAGTTCACATGATTCTTTAAAAATAATAGCCACTCCACCCCCTCTTTTTTCTCCCTCCCTATTTGCAAAGCACATTTTAAAGCCAGGTGGGATGGCTAGGGTGATAGATGCCATGGTATCTGCGTTTAGCCAGGTTTCAGTTAGGAACATGGCGTCCCAAGAGGATTCCATGAAGGTTAGCCAGATATCGTCGGCATGTCTAGGAGGGATCGGCAGTTCACAAGACCAGCCCTGAAGAGCTCGCCAAGCTCTGGATGGAAAGTCTGTGAACCTCTTGGCTTGTTATGAGTTTGATGAGTTGGCATTGTTGTGTCAAGTGTTGCATCGAAACCCTGTCCGCATAACAAGCAGTTGATGGCAAGCTCATAGTTTCCAGATCGACTTGATGTAATGTGCAGTAGTTAACAGTATTAAAGGCTGTCAGCTCAGCAATAGACCAACAGATCCTCCTCTACACCTCCCTCTCCCCACTTACAGCATGGCTGGCGCTGGCCGCGGTCAGGTCGCGGACGGGCGCAGACGGGCTTGCCTTTGGTGCGCTGTTGCGCGCGGCCGAGCCCCCATCTGTATTTACCCCCTCCACCCGGAAGTGAGGCAATTGGTGGGAGGAGTCGCGTCCCTCTGTACAACCGGCACTAATGAGCCTTGACGAACCGGGGAGCGCGATTTACTCTGAGGTAAAAGTGGGCAAAAGTAGCAATTTCAATTAGAGTCAGGTTGTATACTTGGGCCACCTTGTTGGTGGAGGTCAGGTTCAACCATTGCAGAGTAAAATCCAGACCATCATGGTCTGGGTTGCTCCAACCACCCAAACTCAGGTCAGAGTTTTCCTGGGCCTGACAGGGTACTATAGGAGGTTTGTCAAAGGATATGGATCCATAGTGACCCCTTTGAATGACTTAACTTCCAAAAGAATGTCTAAGTAAGTTCCGTGGACAGTTAGCTGTCAAAAGGCATTTGATGAATAAAACAGATGCAAGGCGAAAACCCCAAACCTTTGAGGAGGCCCATTTCCTTACAGGGGATGGACTATACAGTGGAACATAGACCTGGGAGTAACCATGCCAATGCAGATGAACTCTCCAGATATTTCCACATGAAGACTCAACTGGTCAAGGTTAGTTTAATGTCCTGACGTTTGGGGGGTTATGTAGGAGAGTAGGATCTGCTTCTTATAGTTACCCCCACTTTTTGCTGATGTTTCACTGTTTTGGACTTAGACTGACTGGGAGCCTGCTATCCAGGACCCCAGCCAAGCTGCTTTCTCCTCTAAATTGATTGCATGTACTTTAGGTTAACTCCAGATTGGATTCAGGGGTACCCTTATAAGTCCCTAGTACCCAGGGCATAGGTACCCCAGAGGCCTCCCAGGGGCTGCAGCATGTATTGTGCCACCTCTGAGACACCACTCAAACTGACACCACAGGTCTGCTACTGCAGCCTGTTTAAGGTGGTGCATGTGCCCCTTACTTAGATATAGGTTCACTATATCTACCTTATATCACTGCACATATAAACCTATCAGTCACCCCTATGACAGGCCTGTGAGAGGATGCCCTTGCATTAACAGAGCCCCTCTGCAGCCTTTGGAACCTATTCTCCAGGGTTGTTCTGTGATGCAGCCAACCATATACACTTAAGTACATTATAACATCGCGGTAAATGCTAACTTTAAAACGGCTGTTTAGAAACATGTCGCGTTTGGTGTCAAACACCTTGGAATCATACCTCCCCGCCAGTAACTGGTGGGGGAGGTATGATTTCACCCTCCTAAAGGGACATATGCGACACACCGGTACACCCGGTACCAGTTTCTAGACCTGGGCATCAGAAAATGGATGCTGCCAGCCACAGACTCGAGTCTGCCCTCTTGCTGCTGAGCCAACCTCGAGCAGGGGAAGGCTTGACAATAGGCTTCCTGTCACTGGGAGGTGTAACCACCTCCCAGACAGGCTGGGTGGGTGCACTCTCAAAGTCCAGCTCAAACCGGTTGCAGGAGCCATTTGCTCCTGCTCTGGTGGGAAACTGGACAAAGGACATGGGTGTAGCCACCCCTCTATCCTGACCCTCCCATAGGTGGGTCGTCAGAGTTTGTTCCACCCTTTCCTTGGGTATAAAGTAGGAACCCCTGACTACAGGACTTTAGATTTTACCTGGACTAAACTCTGCTACAGAAACCAAGTACTTCGATGATCTGCACCATGCTGGACGACTGAAGAATCTCCCTTGGAGTAAAGGAGTTACTTCCCTGCTAAGCAGGCACCTAAACGCATCTGACCGGTTTGCATCTCCGAAGCTCCTGAGGACTCCGAAGATTTCTGCAACACAGGAGGTGGGTTCCCAAGGGCGCTGAGGTTGATCTGTGCCCTCAGCAATTCTGAGGCCTGTATCCCTTGTGGGGACAGTGCATCCCGAACCCCTGTGCACTGTATGCTTTTGCAGCAGCATATGCTTTTCAGTGACCCCTGAGGCTGTGCTTTAGGCTACTTGTAGTCCTGACCCTGAGCAGTGTTTCCACCAAAGATTTCCGGCCCATACTCCACAAGTGTTCCCTGGGCTGGTATTTCGTGATTCTTCTTGAGGTCCCTTCGCGATCCCTGGTCCGTTGGCCTGTGGGTCCCTGTGAAGGTAACTTTAACTTTACATGGGCTTTCCTGGTTGCTCCAGACGTGCCCTGACTCCATTGCTTGGAGAGTCCCCAGGCCCTTGCTGGTCCTCACCAAAGCTAATTTCATCTGACCACATGGGTTGCAGTTGCCAAGGCTTGTTGGTGTTCTATCCAAACCCTGACCCCCAGCACTCGACATCCTTTGTGGGACAGCTCACCTCCGGACTTTGGTCATCGTCGACGTCTCCTGGTCCCCGTGGCTGCAAAGTCAAGCATCGCTTCAACTCACCTGAAGCACCCGACATCGGTGGGCATTCGTCTACCGACCCCTGGTCACCCTAAAGTGACCAAGATTCCCGACATCACTTGACACCTATGGACCCGGCTCCCCTAGGTTAGATAACACAAGCACTCCGGTGCTAACAAGGGTGCTGGCCTTAGAGCCTTCTATGTTTGAAAGGGTTTGCTCAAAGTCCTCTCCGAAGTGTCCTTAATCTTTAAAATTCTAACCGTGACTCTCCCATAGAGTTGTACGGAGCATGCACCTGTGTTCTCACACTGCACGCGTCCTCCGTGGGTCCCCTGTGTCACTACCTTGGGTGGTTCTTTGGGGTCCCAGCGATTCTACGTGCTCTAGGGACTGTGTCTAGTCAAGTCGTGGTTGTTATACCATTTTCTTAGTATATGGTTTGGTATCCCCCTGGAGCCCACTGTGTATTGTGCTATTTACTGTTGTTCTAGTGATTCAATATTGTGTTCTTTGTTCTCTAATCTCATAAAGAGGTTAGTAGAGAGTGTTTAGTAATAAACACATATATTTTATATATTTTTTGTGTGGTTCTCCTTTCATTTGGTCATTAAGGAGGTTCTGATCTGGTAAAACAAGCTGCTTTACATTCCTTTGAGACTTAGCCTGAAGGCTGCTCTCCTTAGCTACCGCTAGGATAGATTTCAATAAAGGTTGTCTTTAATCTAATCATCAATAAGGGTTGATTGGACAGGTACAAGGTGCCAACTATAATTAGTGCACAACATAAACCAGGCCAACTTCTCACACTGTCCATGCCTGGTTTGCTGAAGGAAAACACATCTGCATCTAGCAAGTCAGAATATCTGCCATGCAACAATACCCAAGCAGGGTTTCACCTTTTGTACTTGAATGGGTGATGTTTTACAAAAAGTTTACACTTTTGTCAGTAGGGTCTGGTTTTGTATTGGCTAATGCAATGACCTCTTAATGGTGGCCTCACCATGCCCTTCCAGGGGGTTCAGAAGAGTTTACATTTCCGAGAAAGCTTGCTCTCACACCAATTGGATGAATAACACCATTCAGCCAACATTTGTGTTTCCTCTGAACTGGAAAAGACACACTATTAGACTCACAACGAGAGGAGCTGACAAGGAACAGGATTCTGAAAGATCTCGATGAAGTCTGTGGGAGCGGTGCAATGAAAAATGATGCTACCTGAGAATGGGATGAAGGGCCCCAGAGTTTCCAAGAGGACCCCTGAAGGATTTCAGGGGCTGCAGGGGCTTGCGTTATGTCTAACCCTGGGCGGAGTTTATGGAGTTGCGCTACGCAGAACTACGCGAAGTGAAGTAGAAAAATGCTGTTTGCGGTGATTGCACAGTGTGGATGCTTCTCCGCAATGTGCAGTCATCGCGAACAGCACCTTGCAAAGCGCAAGCGGTCCCTTCTTTCCCTTTTCTGTCACTCAAGTAGATTTTTACTCGAGCGGCAGCTTTCTCAACATGAACAAGCAGTTTCTCATCGTGAGCGGTCGCAAGCATACGTGACCACTCGCAATGAGAAACCTGATCACCCCGCGTTGAGAAATCTTGCGAGGATGTTTATTTTCCATGCTCGCACACCCCAACTTGATGTTGATGATCGCGAATGAGGAAAAATCTCACCAGGAAGTTGATTTTCCTCGCTCGCGGTCGGCAACTTGACATTGACGATCGCCAGCGAGGTAAAAAACTCCGCTCACATCGCGGAGCAGAGTTTTGCGGAATTCCGCGAGCTCCGCCTAACGCGTAGTGCGGGAAACTGCAAACTCCGCGAGCATAGCATAGTTTATCGTCCAGGGTTACTTATGTCCCTGGGCTGTGGACAAACCTTGAATCTGGGAGTAATGCTTTCATGAAGGAAATCTTCTTGTGCACTGATTGAAGTCTGATAGGGTTTATTAAGAAAACAAAAATGAATAGTCTGTGAATCACACAATCATCCGTCCAGAATGTCCACCAAGACAGGCCTATGGAGCAAGCCTGTGGAGTAACAGCAAAGCACACATACACACAAGCACTTCATACGGTTCAAATACAGACCTATTGCTGACCTTTTTCTTTTTCTTTTTTTTAAAGGAGGTTGCCTAGTCTGAGATCACAAGAACGGGTGAAAAAACCTTCCCATACCAACACTATGTAAACATTTTGGCTCAACAAACTAGTCTTCACTTTCTCTCATCTCAAGAGACATTTATGTCATTTTTAAAGTTCAGCAACATTTTTAAAGTTAAGCAACATTTAGAAAGTTGCAACTCTGTGATCCAGTTGGTCCGATGGCTTTGCACAAGCCCCAGCCCACAGACAACTTTATGCCTGCCTGGGGAGATGTGTGAATGACTCCCAGGGAACAAAGGCCGTTGCCACAGAGTGGGGTGTGACCTCCTCTCCTATGAAGGCTACGTGAGGTGTTAATCCAAAAGGCTAGCTTCAAAGGGGAATCCACCTTTGAAGTACCGCCTGTTACAACACACTCAATCAGGATGCCTTTCGTTCTTGCAGACAAGTTGGAGACAGGGACATAGAGGAAAAACCCATCCCCAAATCGTGTTTCCCTGGGGTGGGTTGCCAAGCTCCTCACATTTAAGGGAAGGTTCAAACATATTGAGAGTGGCATAAATATTTCACTCTGGGATTGCCAAATGCCACACATTTATGAAACTTTTCCACCAAGGAGGAAGGGACATACAAGCCCATCGACTAGTGACCATGCTGTCCCCTAGGGGCACTGTCACAGGAGATAATGGGCACCTCTGGCACTCTGAATCTAAGTACACATTGGATTTGGAAAGATGACCTGAATAGGACTGCCCTGCTGCCTTTGAAGCTTCACAAAGAGAGGCTGCATTGTTGGAAGGACTGCACCTGCTGCACTTTGGGATAGTGAGTTTGGACTGTGCCGGACGCTCCTGGCTCAGGAAAAGTTGATACCCAGCCCCAGATGGAAGCAGTGACACCAAGGATCAGTTTGGAAGCCCCCTGGAACAGCACCAGGGATATCAAAGCTGAGGAAGCCCAAACCGGCAAAGCAGTAGCCACTTCTGCAGAGTCACCACTGACCGCTGCGGGGCACGGCAAGAGACAAATCTGAGACAGCCAAAAGTTGCACCTGTGTCTGCTGGACTCAGTAGTTCTATCAGAGACTGGTTTTGTCGCCCAAGAGAGACTCTAGCCAGCATCAAAGATACTCGTGGTGACCGCTGTGTCAAAAGATCTGTAGCCCAGCAGTAGCTGGCATTCTACTGTCGCAAAGAGGGCATTGTGGGACCCCAAGCACCATGGTCAAAGTCACAAGACCCCAACCATGGACCGAAGGATCAACCACACTTCACCCCCATCGACCGTAGAGCACCAAGCACATCTTTCAGCATCTTTTTCTCCTGCATCCCCAGCATCATGACCACTCCATTGTAGTCTAGTTCAGTCATTTCCTAAAGTCTGGAACTGGACTTGAAAAAGCTCTGGTGGCCAGATAACTGTCCAAAATAACCTTACTGGACTCCTAAACCTCTGCCCTGTTCAATTTGGTCGCCCAAGTCGGGCCTGAGTTACCTAAATGTTTCAAGCTTTTCAAAACTTTGCAACATTTTTGTTGACCAATGCTTGTTTGTGGTTGAATTTAAAAGTATTTATTTCCTCAAACATCTGCATCGCTGGAACCCTCTGATGGATGTTGATGATCAAGGACTCTAAAAATCCATTGAACTTATGCTCTATTTTTATAAGTTATTGTCTGTCCTGTCAATCCACAAGAGAATGGTAGCAGCAACAAAGAACCAGATGTGCACCTAGGTGGTGTCCAGGATTCCAGGTTGTCCAGTGGAATAGTTCCAAAGTTTGTAGAAGGGGATGATATGGACAAGGGCTGGCATCCTATGAAAGAGCTCTCAGGATGAGGTGGGCTGGTACTCAACATTTGGGGCCCCTATTGTGGGAGTTACTACCAGCAGTAGGGAGAGATAGACTGATGACACTAGAGGATGAGGTGGAAGAATCTTACACCCACATGAGAGAAGCACTCATTGAATTTTTGGTCTTACCCCAGACTAAAGTTGAGGAACACATTAAATGGGTCAACACAGATATGGATGGACTTTGTGGATGAATCAGAAAAGTCACTGAATGAAGCTGGCTCAAAGGTAACAAGGTTGATACCTACGACGAGCTCTACAATTTAGTGTTCAAGGAACACATTCCTACAAATTGTACCTTTGAAGTCTGCAGAATTGCCACTGACCGCTGCCTGGTACGGCAAGAGACAAATCTGAGACAGCCAAATGTTGCACCTGTGTCTGCTGGACTTAGTAGTTCTATCAGAGACTGGATTTGTTGCCCAAGAGAGACTCTAGCCCGCATCAAGGATACTCGCTGTGACTGCTGTGTTAAAAGATCTGTAGCCCAGCTGTAGCTGGCATTCTACTGTCGCAAAGAGGGCATTGTGGGACCCCAAGCACCATGGTCAAAGTCACAACACCCCAACTATGGACCGAAGGATCAACCACACTTCACCCCCATTGACCGTAGAGCACCAAGCACATCTTTCAGCATCTTTTTCTCCTGCATCCCCAGCATCATGACCACTCCATTGTCGTCTATTGCAGTGATTTCCTAAAGGCTGGAACTGGACTGGAAAATGCTCTGGTGGCCAGGTAACTGTCCAAAATAACCTTACTGCACTCCTAGACCTCTGCCCTGTTCGATTTGGTCGCCCAAGCCGGGCCTGTGTTACCCAAATGTTTCAAGCTTTTCAAAAGATTGCAACATTTTTGTTGACCAATGCTTGTTTGTGGTTGCATTTAAACGTATTTATTTATTCAAACATCTGCATCTCCGTAACCCTCTGGTGGATGTTGATGATCAAGGACTCCAAGAATCCATAAAAACATGCTCTATTTTTATAAATTATTGTCAGGTCTCATTTTTCTGTGTGATTTTCTTATTCTATTGTTTGGTGATGCTAAACGCTTTCCTTTGTTTAACCTTGCTGCTCAAAGCCACCGCTACCCAGGGTTGAGCTGAAGGTTTACAAACGAGCCTTATAGGACCCAAGATGGTCTTTGTGAGTGTACTCTATCATAAGGCCCCATAGCCCTATCATATAATGCACCCAAATCCTCACATTGGTGCCTAGCGGGTTCCAGAACTTGAGTTTAGCTGTAGCAGAGAATGAATAAGGTGGTATCCACAGAAAGGACACACTAATGTAGAGTTCAAGTAAAAGCCTCAGAGTTTTTCCAAAGTTCTGTGTGTACTAGACACTGTTTTACAAGAACCAAATTTGTTGACAACCAGTCTTTCTAAAAGTGGCAAAATGATTTGCAAAGGCATAAAGATGGGTAACATAGCAATTGACTTGGCTACCCTGTCCACACTGAAAATCATTGATTTAAGAGGGGTGTGGAGGAGAAGGAGAATTGATCTAGATAAGACTGCCAAAAAGGAGGAATTGGAAAAATCATTCAGAGAATGAGAAGAGGCAAGGAGAGCCCTGGCACACTTTGCAGGAGAGGTCACTACTGATAGTGGTGATGAAGAGGACAATCACATAAGCTCTTTTGAAACTGAGGGGGTGAAGAACAGTGCAGTCCCCAGAGCAAGATCAAGTTATGGTTCACTATCTGGGAGTGAAAGGACCTTCACGTCCATAGAAAATAAATAAAGAACTGAATGACAAGCTTGCCCTCCTAGAGATTGAGGAGAAGAAGTTGGCTCTTCAAGCAAGAAGACAGACCCTATAGGAAAGAAAGGTCATGCTGGGGTTAAAACCACAAGAGAATGCAGAGTGCTTCAGTGAATGCCCTTTTCAATTCGACGAACACTGATTCAGGGTTTGGTCATTGGCCAACTTGATTACTGCAATGCTCTTCTAGCATCTGCAACCTAATCACTTTTGAATGGAATGCAGATTGTCCACAATGTAGCCACACGGTTGGATCTCAAAATGCCCGCTTACCTCTTCTAGGCCTCTGCTGAGACAGCTTCACTGGCTGCCGATTCGACAGAGAATTAAATGTAAACTTTGTTGCCTAGTACATAAATTACTTTATGGCAGGTGTCCCAGCTATCTGGCAGACAAAATTAAATTCTACCATCTGAGCAGGCATCTTAGATCCATAGGGAAAGGGCTGCTAGTGGTCCCCCACTACAGGAAACTTCGAGCAGGAGGCAGAACCTTTGCTTATCTTGCTCTAAAATATTGGAATACTCTGCTCGAGGAACTGCGTTAATGTCCCAGTCTTCTCCAATTCAGGAAACTCCTGAAGACTGAATTATCCCGGGACTGATTTGAGCTGAACCTGTACATTATTGTCTCTGCAGCGCGGAGATACCCCTTTGGGGGTGATTCCGGTGCTCTACAAATTCCTTTACAAATTACAAAATTACAAATTACAAATTGATGTGGAAGGTCAAATTTCAGCCCACGAAGAGTATGTCGTTTGTGAACCGACCTATTAGTACATAGGTTGGTTTGCAAACTACCAATGTATTCGGTAGAGGCTGGTGAGCAATTTGCAACCACTTTTCCCAAATCCATTTTACTACCTTCATTATTAGTCTTAATGTACAATTTCTTACTTTGAATCTTTGTACATCAGGTCCTAAGAAAGTTAGAATAATAAAGAGTGTTTCACTTCTGGGTCATGAGTTCAGGACAGAAGCAAGTGGACTGTGAAGGGAGTTTTCATCCTGTGCAAGCTCTAGGGGACAATGTGGCAAGGGTAAACATGATATGTGATGTGAATAATGTCCCAGCCCTAGGTTAAAAGAGCACCAGGCGGATACGAGAGAACTGCTAGCTGCGTATTAAATGTGTAAAATTAACCTTAACAGAAAAAATTTACGTTTTACAGTGCTCATATGCACACTTCAAAGTATCATTAAAGTGACTGCAGATAATGAAAGCAAGTAATCAAATGGGTTATTTGGAACATACATACAAAACGCATGTTGTCTTATCCTACTGGGTAATTTTAGACACCATATTACTTCAGCAACTCAAAAACATTAATGTATTTATGGATTTTGCTGCTTGTTCTAACACTATTTTTGATTTAGCAGTTTTATACAGTGTGAACTCCACCCAATGGCATTAGAACACTTTACATGAGCACCAGATTACATTCCAGAAAGTCATATTCAATATTTTCTACGTTCTGGGAGATTAATCGATTTACTCAGAATCAAAGGATGTTAAACCTACCTGGACTTGAACCAGGTTCCCCATTTGAAAAATCGGCAGCTCTGGATGCCATGCTACAAGGTAGGTACCAGCTCCTTGAGTCTTAAGAATGTTGCAATCATTTGGCTTCCTACAGAATGTGTGTCTGTCCAGCCACCTACTAATCACTTAATCGACCCATCCATCTATCCATCCATCCATCCACTCACCCAACTATTCATCCGTCCACCTACATCCATTCATCTATTCAATCACCTGTGCAAATCCATCCAGTAACACATCACTTAATCCTTTGATCCTTCTGCCATGTCTCTTCCCGCCCCACCAATCCTCACTAAATAATATATATGCATCTTATGCAAAGCAAAAAATGTTAGTCGCATAAATGCAACTTATTCATATGTATTTGCGTTTACACAATATGGAAGTCTTTTAATAACTATAAAATCATTTTTGAACGAATGTTTTAGTCTATGAATCATGTGGTACATTTACTATTTTTTCATGTAACGGGGTGTTGCAAAGGAACTTGCTGCACTTCTTTGCTTGAAAGGGAGAGAGCAGAAATGTTTCATATTTGCAAGGATTGGGAACATTTCTGCTACCTCCTTGCACTCGTGCACTGTGTCCTGCCTAGTGCCAATGTTGGCGCCCATGCAAGGGTGCCTAGGTGATGGGCAGGATTGGTTTTGTGCAGGAAGGAATATCTTTCTGCATAAAAACAATCCAAAGAGGCATACTTCTTGTTTCCATGTGGGCTGGAAGGAGAAAGTAACAAGAAGAAGTACATATATTTCTCCTCCTTATGCCTAGGTCAGGTAGGAGCACCATTTTGGTGCAAACCCAGGTTAACCAGTCGTTGCTAATCTGGGTTGGTGTCATAATACATGGGTGGATACTTGTGAATGTCCAAGTTCCCCCATGTAACACCTACCTGAAGCACAGTAACTCAAGGCAGTGTTATGTGCTGTGTTGCATTACTTTGTAATTACTTAACATGCAAAGTGGCTTTGCATGGCTTAGTATATACCCAAAAATTATTTTGCATCAGGGCTGTCCACAAAAGTGATACAACCCTGATGCAAAATCATAGTAAATCTGGACCCATGTGTGGTGCATTCAAACCATCATTGACTTCCATGGCACTGCACTTCATTAGCAACAGCATAGTGACTGCATCATCAGTAAAGACATAGAGGAAAAACTATACATTTCTCTCAACCCTGCTGAAGGCTCTGACGATTTGGTTAAAAATGTATCAGTCCAAAACAATGAATTCCCACCATGAGTTTGACAACCGGGGCTTACCTCTTGACTTTTACATGAGGGGGTTCTGTCTTTGATGAAGACAAGAAGGGCTCCCTATCTGAATATGGCAACATTGGCTCCCACCATTACACTGTCACATGGGCCTCTCCACTGACTTTGACACCTGAGTATTCCTTCCCCGATGTGAACGATAGGACCATCCCCCCATAACTTTGACACCAATGCCCCAGAGAGGCCTCAGGGTCAGGATGATGAAAAGGACCTACTTTGCCTTCAACAACGACCACTGCAAAAAAACAATTGATGGACGGAATGCTGGACAATTCAAACATTCACCCCCAGTCACAAGGATCTGGTTTAAATCCATCATTCTTTTGCTGATGAGGGGTGGAACCCCGAAACCGGTCCTAGGATGCTTGTTTCCGATCCAGGGAGGACCTGGCTTGGCTATTTGGGCTGGACTGTTCCCATGAGGCACAGGGTGAAGACTGATTTGTATATGGCTAGGTCTAAACTGGGGTGGCATGGTGAGCAAAAGAATGATGGATTTAACCCAGATCACTTGACTGGGATGAATGTTTTTGTATGCTCTGCATTCCGTCCATGAACTGTGTGTCTTTTGCTTCATCAACGACCACAGCATACTACACATACTTCAGTTCACCGCTTCTGCCACTGGGAGATTGTTCACATTCAGTCTTCCAAACTCTCCTCCTGCATGATCTTGAGGTTAACCAATGGAAATAGACATCTTCAGACTACAGACAAAAAAAGCACATCACATCAACAGAATTTGGGGCCGGCAGATACTAGGGCACAAATTTACTATCATTTTGAAGAAGAGTTTGTCGCTTTTATGGTGCAGTCTGATGCAAACCCATTATTGGCATTTACTAGGCCACACAAGGCAACATTGAAGGTATCCGTTCCAGCACAAAAACAATCCTGCCAGTCCCTAGGTAGAATACAGTGCACCAGCGCAAGGAGAGAGCAGAAATCCTCAATATCTTTGCAAATGTGGAACATTTCTGCTCTCCCCATTAACGCAACACAGGAAAGCACGTTCCCATGCTGCATTGTGCTTTATGAAAAAATAGTCAATGTGCCCCTAGATACCTGACCTCACAAAAATGGTGGCACAATATTATGAATTGTATCTGGATCTTTGTCCTAACAAAAGAAACTGATCTAAAAATGCAGAAAGAAAAATGGAAAAACACTGTGATGTTTATGGTAGTTTTTTAGGTCTCGCTGAGCCAGCGCATGCGCTGGTCGCTCTGCGAGACATTTAGTAGTAGGCTTTGAAAAGTCATACCCAAAGGCTTTTGCTGGCCTCCAGCTTGCATTCACAAGCGCATGGACGTGCACAGGCCATCTGGCTTTCTGTAAGGGCTCATTAATCCTTACAGCACGTGAATCCCCTCCCCTTCACCCTCCCTTCTCCCACTCCCTCCTCGTCAGCTTCTCTCATTGTCGGATCCATTTCAGAGGGAAGCAACTAAATGAAAGAAGGAAAGAGAGATGGGCTGCTTGCACGCTCCCATCGCGGCCTTGTTTAATTTTACACTAACAGTTCCCATGCTTCTTGTTACAAATATGTTAGGTTCCTGCTTCAGAAAACCTAAAGCATAATAGACCATGATTATACGTATCCTACTAAGAGCTGTTGGAGTTGCGTTGTAGTTCCTGAGATCCTGATTTTCCGCTGTCTGATTCTTCAGAAGAAGTTCTTGTAACTGGTTTCACGATTAGCCCTGCACTTGATATTTGCTGAAGTGTTTAGTTGTTCTTTTTAGTTTCTTGATTTCTGTGGCAAGTGTGGTGATTTACAATATGCTTTCCTTTTGTGGGGAAGGATGCCAAGAGCTGTAAATTAATGGTACCAGTGTATTTCATATTCCAGTAGATTATTTTAAATCTTGTATGTGTTTTTGCATTTGTTTTAGGGTATAACAGGAATACAACAACCTGTTTATCATGGTGCATGTATTGTGTAGTTACTTGTATAATTGTTTGCTTCTTAGTGGCAGTCATTTGCCCAAGATTTGGAAAGGTTATATTGTTATATTTTTGAGGGGGCTGATCCTGAGGGGGCTGATCCTTTTTTCACCAGCTTCTGAAGAATTTGGTTAAAAATGGCAGTGGGCTTCTTAAGTGGCAGTGTGCCTCACCACAGAGTTCTACGTAGATAATTTGTGAGTGACTACAAATCCTACATTTTTCCATATGAAACTGGCCATATAAACAATTCGGCCCCTCATAACATAAACATTTTCCTTGGGCTACATCACCAATCCTGCCCTGAGTCAAGACAGCTTACCACAAAAGGCTAGTTGCATTTGAGCACCGCTGATATCAACGTTGATGTGGGCTTCTGCTGTTCACACTTTGTTTATCCTGTGTAAATATTTAAAACAATGGCATCACATGCCAGAAAATCAATATGAACATAGACCTAGATGCACCAAAACATTTAGAATTGTTTTCAATATCTTCATGTTTTTTGTGCTTCCTGGTGCAACGTTATATAAGAAAACATCTTGTCTGTATTTGTCACGCTGAAGCGCATAAATCCCTTCCAAGTTGGTGTCCTTTTGGGAATTGAAACAAGCATTGGCATAGCCAATAGGTCTCGCTTTTGGGACCTTATAAGTGTTTAGCCATGCAACAGTTAATGTTGTTGCACCAAGGATATTGTGCTAGATAACTAAACACTTATAAGGTCCCAAAAGTGAGACATATTGGCTATGCCAATGTTTGTTTTGTGGAGTCAGCTATTTATAGGCATCCTTTAATGAGGACAGCTAGATATTAATTAATAAAAATAGTAGGGAAGTTTAAGCTAGCAGCATTGAGTGTTTTTGGCAATATATACATGTCTGTGCTTGTTTTACTGATAGTCTGTTTTTCATTTTTAGGTCTTGCCTAGGCAGCGCGCATGCGCTGTTGTAAGAGACGACCTTTAGAAATTGGTCAGCTCTTTTCAAGCCCTCGTGCTAGTGCTGGCTTCCACCCTGCGTGGGCCTGCGCGTCCCTGCTCACTCTCCTGGGTGCCAGCACAAGCACGAGTGCGAGCATTAATATGCCATTGTGTTTGTACCAATGCTTGCAATATCAAAAGTAACCACATGATTGCATCAGAACATCATGCATTGTATGTTATGAAGCTGAAAATGACCGAGCTCGACATAATGGGAAGAGGCCAGCAGATTTATTTCCGTGATATAGAGAACGCCAACAAATTCTTTATAAAATGTCCAGAACTATGATTATCTAATGCTTAAACAATATTTGCAAAGTCACTGGTAGCGGTGGAAAACAGAAGTTAGCAGTTTACTGTATTTTTCCCATACTCCTACAGCATACAGACATAGAAGTGCCGAAAGAAAAATTGACCAAAAAATCTCAACCCTACCCATCACATCCTACTCAAGACTTTTGCTGTGTGTATGCGCTCTAGGCAGTTGCATTGCATCTCCAAGCTGCACAATCGCAAGCACGCACTGAGACGACCTGAGTAGGTACATACTTCAGACAGCACTTCGGACCCACTATTGCCTAAGTCAGTGAAAATCTTTATGTGCACAGGTATGTTTGTTCTGTTGACTCATTCCAAGTACATGTAGGACAGACTCCCTCAAGATCAGACTCTTGATAGGGCCTTCTGTCACTGAAATCTCCCACAACAACAATTAGACCTTTAATTGAGCACTTTTTTACTACCATCCAAGACGTTAATGGGGCCCTCTCATAACCTTTTTCTAATTACTCTAATCTCCAAATCTCTATTAACGTATAACCTCAATTTAAATTTCTATTGTAATAGTGACATAGCTAATGCACTTTTAATTTGTCTAAAAAGTTTGTTCCTTATATCATGAAATATTCATGAACTGTATATATACATTCTTGTACATACAATCACCCTTCCCTGTTATCACCTTATAGTGCCACTGCTTCGACTTCAAATAAGGCAACATAATCAACATCTACTCAGACTGAAATGGGATCATAAGTAGATGAAACCCACCAGAAACATCATTTTGGGATGGGCTACCAATCAGTTACCCTAAAACACTGTGCTAGCTGTCCCAATATCTGTCTTAATTGTGTGGCATATACTTTTGGCAATTCAGAATTTGAAGTAGATACAAGATACTGGACAAAAAGGACACACCTGCCCACACGCGGCTGGCTTTATCAAAGAAGCCATAGCAATGCCATCTGGTCCTGACCTTGAAAGGTGTTAAGAGGCCTTTTGGCTTTTCCTGTGCAGCTCATCATCAGCAAAAATACATAAATAGAAGGTTGTTATTGATGCCGATTAGCATCAGCAAAAAACCTTGACAAAAATGAAAAAAAACGAAAAATGAAAATGACTGGTCCTATCTACAGGTGCATGCGTAATCATGCATTCGCGACTATTCATCATGATGCTGAGGTGGCTATCACAGGTCTGGAGTAGTCAGGACCTTTTTGATTTTACAAACATTATGTATAATTTACTTACAAATAGTGGTTTTCAATCACCCCTTTTCATTCATTGGTCTGTTTGTTGCATCAGTCACCGTTTTATTTAATCCGCTACATCCTATAGCATGGGGCAATTAGTCAGCCTAATTCAGCCATTGGCTAACTTCACTCTCAGTAACAACATTCTACTCTTTTACAAGGAACACATCCGTAAAGAAAGTAGTTCATTTAATGCTAGAGGCTACTATGGAAATGCCTAACTCAGGAGACTAAAAAGTAATTTTTGATTTTACAGCTTTTTTTTTTTTTTTTTAGTACCATGAGGACCTAGCATCTCCTCAAAGAAAGAAGTTTTGAAAAAGCATGACGCGACAAAACAAGCATTGGCAAAGGCGAAAGGATGACAACAACTCCAGGCCTATTGACTTTGCCAATGTATGTTTTTACTGTATGCATAGCCTACCCATGATGATGCATAAGCAGGCACGTATGCATCATCAGACATGCTTACATAACAGCAAGATACTACAGTGGCTAGTTTTTTTTTTTTTTAGTTTGTCACTGAAGATAACAGACACCCATCTTTGAGCAGTAAATAAAATGTTCTCAAGAACACTATATATATATAGATCTTGAAACATTTTATTTACTGCTTCAAGATGGAAATATTGGTTTAAAAGAAAAATGGGTCCAGATAATATTGTTACAGAATCGTGTTTTGACTGTAAGTCTTCATGTGGTAGATGTTATTCCAGCGTTGAAGGAGTACCTGTCAATGTTAGGTATCAATTACTATGATCAATGCAGGAGTGGACTCCTTCTTACGGACACCTGGCCAAACTTACAGAATGTATTAATATGGTTTATGTTTCCTGCATATATTGAAGATGTTAGCTTACCACACGTACCACAAATAACACCAGAGTAGACACTGGTGGTCAGCACACGGAAATGGAATACTGGACTACTTTTTAGATCTTCTCAATACAGATATGAGAAGGCTGACGTGCAACATATAAAGTCACCGGTGGGAATACCAGAGACAACACGTGACCTCTTCACCAGTAAATGCAGAGGCAAATTCAGATTCTCAAATAATAGGATTCTGAGACAGGCCCTGCTCCATGTGGTGTATGCCAGAATAAGGTGAAAATCTAAAAGACACATTCTGGTTATGGTGTGCATTAAAACCCAAGACAAGCTCAGGCTCTTCACAATCCTCCCAGGAGAATGTATGTGGTTCTCAACAAGGCACAGGAGGAAGGGACCTTTAGTAAAGAAAGTGATGGTCTGTATCTTGCTACTGAGACAGTGGACAAGCCAACCAGAGCTTCGTGAATGAACTACAAGAAGGCAGCAGTTACATCCATAAAGGGGTAGGAACACCCCTTACAGCGCCCGATTATTATTAGAAAAAACAATTTACTCCTTTTGGTTTTCCATTACTTTCTGAGTACATTTTCGGATTTTTGGAATGCAGAAGGTATTCCAGGCTTACACCTGGGAACCCGTGGCTGCTGCTGCAGTTTCCAACACAGTGCAACATCTACATAGAAATATGCAATAGGGCCATTACTGGTGCAAACATGAGTTAAGAAACAACTTTGCAAATCATAACAATGTAGCATGAAACTCATCAAATGAATTAAAAAAAATAATCTTTTTATTGGTTTTAAGTAACAAACATTTACATTACATAGGTACAGCAGTCTACACTAGTTGGTGGGTCCAGTTATCCAAAAACATGTCCTTGAGTCAAATTGGCAGTGTGGTACATACAAATCCATAACGTACATCATTAGGCAGTCCATTGCTGAGGTCATTCCCTGACATTCACTCTAACTGGTATAGTACATCCAAACTTCTAAAATAAGATCGTTTGAGGCCCTTCCAATCCCACCAATACACTTGAGCAGATCAAAGCATACTTTTGCAGCATTTCCACTAGTTTACCCCATACTCTGGCATAAGCAACACCCCATCCCCTACCAAACTCATCAAATGAATTCTGCATAATATTCCAATAAGGGGGAACTGAAAATTCTGATAGCTGAACCCATCACATCAGGGCAGGATTGTAAGGGTCTCCTGTCCCTTTTCAAATCAAATGTCTCCAGCATCTAAGAGACAGCCATCTAGGCTGCCTAGTCAGACAAGCATTGGCATAGCCAATAGGTCTCGCCTTTGGGACCTTATAAGTATTTAGTTATGCAGCACAATATCCTTGGTGCAACAACATCAACTGTTGCATGGCTAAACACTTAAAAGGTCCCAAAGGCGAGACCTGTTGGCTATGCAAATGCTTGTTTCTCTTCATCCTCATCTGACATTCTGAGTGAAATAGAACAGAACAGCATGTGACCTGAATAAAAATGTTTCAGGTATGTCAGTTTACTGTCGGCAGTAAAAAACAGTTCTCCTGTTTATGGGGAAAAAACCTTCTGCTGCTGAGAATGCTCTGGCCTAATAAACTACTCATAAAAAACACACTGCTGATTGGACGCAAAGAAACGAGACAGGGCCGGGATTCAGGAACGAGAATCTCCCACTAGCGGCTGCAGAACCACAGGGTAGGTAGAACAGCAAATTGTGGTGTAAAGAGAGCAGTGCTCGTCACCTTCACTTAAGGAGCTAACAAACTCGCTGTTCGTCTGAATGAGACGACCCACCCGAGTGAGTACCGGGGGTCTGCGCAGACTGGCTCTCCGTCACGTGCGTGTCCTGTAAAGGTGTTTGTTATCAAGACTAGGGGTGCTCAGAGCGTGGGTCAGAGATGAGGAAGCTTGCTTGGCTCTGGCGGAGTGACACATCTCCAGGGCTCAAGTCGGATTACCACGCGGGTGGACGGCGTCCCCCCACTTATTTTACCCGGTGGACACCGCCCCCCCTGCCAAACAGCTGGACTTCACTCTTTGCCCTCTCTGGGGCAAGATCAGAGCTCACAGGACGCTGCACACGTGCTGGCTTCGCAGATGCAATCGCATCTAAGGGGTGAGCGACGGGAGGCAATGAGCCCGATGGTGCTAGCCACCTTTCGTGACGTCACTTCCTGTCGTAATGCCACTTCTGGTGACATCGTCCCCCCACTTCTTTTTTAAGGACTTGTGCCCTGCACATCACACAGTAATGAGGCAACATGTAAATCTGTGTTATAGCCACAGCCTCTTTCCTTACACACACAGCCAGTTCACAAGCTCCCTGCAGAGATTATCATATAACCCTACTTTCACTGTACTGCTGGTAAACCCCACGGCACCCACGGGGGGTCATATAATCCTATAACTAACATTTCGAGCCAGGGAGAAAGGGTAGGGATGAGAGGGTACATCTGGAACGAGGAAGATACAAATTCACCATCCATAGATATGAATACTATCATGTGCAGTGTCCCTCCTCTCAGAGATACAATGCCTGCAGTGCCAACCAGGTGCATTGTGCACCAACAGGGGGCCGCTCCCAACCTACTACAGTATGGTTTGGGTTCACGTAGAACCCAACACCCAGGTACACCATCAACACACTAGCATTGTAGTTCTCATGGCGCTATACATTCTCCAGGGCGTGGGCGATGTGAGCTAGCCCAGGTCTTGGGAGCAGTGAGCAAGTATGTGGTATAACAATGTGAGCACAAATATGGCAGGTGTTTTTAAAGGTGCTGCTTGTGTTATGGTTGTCATAAACTTAGATGTAAGCTAGCTACCATACGCTCCACTTGCATTTTCAGGTATCTCCTACAGACAGCATCAGCTCTTTCAGCAGCAGCGTGCAATCTCAAAAAGAAAAAAGAAAAAAGCAGGTTTCTGGGTTAGCCCTCTTCATCCAATGGTCTGTTCAACTATCATTGCTCCATGCTGGGTCCTGTGGTGTGCAGAAGAAAACTGTGAGTGACAGTTGAGCAGACTAATAAAAAACAGGGCAGACCCAAAGACTGTCCATGTGTATATGGGTACATATTTTTGTTGATAGATGAAGATGGAGAGACAGCAAAAGGAGTCTCAAGGCCAGACCTAAATATGCATTGGCACATCCAGTTGGTCTGGCGTTGGCCATCAGCTTTTTAGTAATTCTTGTTTTGTTTTTTTCATGGTATTTGCTAAACTTTATTGTTCAGTGAGCTGCTGGGCTTGCATTAATCTGAATAAATAAAAAATAGCTAAAGACAAAAATATTTTTGTTATGAAAAAAAGCACACATTACCATAGCACTCCCTTGTACCAAAGAGAACTATGTTGGGTGTAGATGTGCTCAACGTGAAAGGGCAAAATGCCTTAAAGCATAATGAAGTCAGCGGCTGAAGTGGCTAATGCTTTTCCCATTGATGCCTGCTCTGTGGTTGGAAGAAAAATGTTATAGCACAATCACAGACAACCACAAACAAATGGATGTCTTGTGGCTAAAAAACCCTATAAGTAACTGTGCTATACACATAATTTTAATAAAATCAAAAGGTCTTGGCTAACACAGACCTGAAAAAAGGTAATTGTTCTGCCAGCTTCTTGCCTTTACAAAAGAATGAAAGAAAGAAAGAAAGAAAGAAAGAAAGAAAGAAAGAAAGATAGATAGATAGATAGATAGATAGAAACAAACAAACAAACAAACAAACAAAGAGAGAAAGAAAGCCGATTAGAAGAAAGAAGGCAAGAAAGATAGCAAGCAATGATGAAAAAAACAAAGCAGGCAAAAAAGAAAGAAAGAGGGAAAGAAAGAAAGAAGGCAAGAAAGAAAGAATGCAAGAAAGAAATGCAGAAAGTAGGCAGGAAAGAAATGCAGAAAGAAAGTAGGCAAGAAAGAATAACAGAAATAAAAAATTAAAATGAATGAAAGAAGGAAGGCAAGCCAGAAAAAAGAATGACAGAAAGAATAATTAAGTAGCAATCTCAGCTGTTTTTTACACTCTCAGTGTGAAAAACACTCCAGTAACTGGCAGCAAATAATAAGAAATTTTTCCAGAATGCAACAAAATTGCCTTGTTATCTCCTACCTGTCCAGGATAATTACATAAGACTAGTGTTAATGAAGCCTAAAATATTACATGGTGGTGGAAACATTGAAAACTTGTGACAACATATTAATGCGACAGCAGTAGGAGTTGTTATGCTAGAAAGTTCCCTTAAGCATCATCGATCTGAGCAGGTTTGGCTGCAGACAATAGAACATTTGATTCACAGCACTTTCTTAATATTTATTTCTCTGAGACACAATGTGGTAATGTGTTCAGTAGACAGCTAAGGCCTTGGCCCCCGGCCTGCTAGAGAAGGATGGATGCTGGGTAAGATATCAGTGTACCGGAAGTTGTGCTGAAGACATCTGTGACCCAAGAGACTGCCAAGTCATACTTGTGGCAAATGATGCGCTATGATAGGGCTGTCTGACATTAAACACAACAAAAACCTGCATGTCTCGACTTTATCCTGGCCAGGCAGACAGTGTCATTTTAAGGATTTTCGGGGCTACAGGCAAGACATATTTTGGGGGCCCCTGTACGGAACAACTTTGGCTTTTAATACCCATGTCCCGCTAATTCAAGCATGCATGGTGCCAAGCAATCCTAAATTGTATGTTCAAACTTTATCAGGATCACGGAAAAAAGTTGAAATATGTCTTATATTGACACTGGATAGAGAAGCAGAAATAGAAGTAGGCAAAGAGGTGGACACAGACTTAGATAGAGAAATATAATAGAGAGTTCACAAAGAGAGAAAGTTCATTTTCGAAGGGCCCCCATGGAAGGTGGGGGCCCTTGGCAATTGGCCACTTTGCCCATGCTTTAAAGCGCCTCTGAAGGCGGACTCATTCACTTATCCTCCTGAGACTGATAACCTGAGCGCCTCTATTTTGCAGTGACAATTGGCGCATAAGTGCAACTTACTCTAAAGTGTGCTCTGTTGTAATGGTCGAAGGTATACTTTACCTGCTGTGACACATTCTGCTTATACTGTTCATGCCCCGATGCACATGCCTGATTGTCTTTACCGTTGGATAAATCATGGGGTGGTAAAATGACTGCCATTTTCATGAATAGCTTGCTTGGGTGATCTCTTATGGCTTGGGTTGAGAATATGGTAGTGAATATGTGGGTGGCTTCTGAACTGTGCATTTGAAGAACACAAATAGCAGCATTGTTATTTAAAATGTTCGTCTGCTTCTATAATGGAAAGGCTTATAGAAATGGCATCCGTGGTAAATGTTCCTATTGTTTGCTACATGCACCTGTTGGAGCTGTGGACGCCAACAGAAAAAAGAAGTAAAATGTGCACAACAGTAAATTACTATTCCCCTTCAACAGAAGCACACATTGTGTGATCCTTGGCATAATACTTGTTCCTATCTTGGTTTCAGTGCGCTTATCTGTCAAAACAGAGAACGTCTAGATAGAAAATAGCTCTCAAAGTACGCTGTTAAACACAAAAACAGCAATTTTTAATTTTAAAATGCATCCCGGATGACTTAAAGCAGCGGGTATATGTTGTTTCGAGGCGCATGTTTTCCTTTTACAAACCATTGCAGTCTTTGCAGTTCATTCCATTGAAGCAAACATAGACCACATCTTCCATGGTTCAATTGTTTATCAAATAAAAGATTGAATTTAAGAGTGAGGCTCACATCTAGTGAGCCAAACTGTGCTCAAACACGTGGTGAAATTCACACACACTGAGTAAGATGGCACTTTAAGGTGTGTGACTCAGGGGCCAAGAGTGAGATTCTGTTCTAAGGAGCAAGCCTCATACCACTGACAATGAGTCTACATTTCCAGCTTTAGGATTTCCTTTGATAAAAAATTGTGATCTAATAGTTTAGCCCAATTGGGTCAACTTTTGTATACCAAGATTTAATTCCCAGAATTTATTAGGTTGTTAGATGGAGTTCTGGAACGTACAGTGATGTTGCCAATGATTAAACAGTGTAATTTGGCAGCTCACCTTTATGAAACTTTCTGTGATCTCCATAATGGACAATTGCTTAAGGTGTCTAGGGTTGCAAGCGATGTGTGTGAATTGTGATATCTCCACTAGAGCTGCCTAGTTTCCAACATGTCTCTGATGGAAGCCTTTAACCAGCCTTTAATTCTTCTTTTTCCTAGGAGAGAGATCCTTATTTCCTGATACATCAGGTGTTCCCTGGTGGGATTGAATATATCTGGATTTTTAAACTGGTACGCTGCTGACCATATCTATCGGAGTCTACCGCTGCTGACAGGGAGATGAGCTGTGTTTTGAATCGAGGGCGAAGCTCGCGGGCAGTAAGAAATGCCCTGTCACTTCTACAGCATCTTGGAGTTGGTGACACTTGGGCAATTTACCAGCTCCGGGCAAGTCGAGCCTAGCATTTCCCATCATCACAAGGGCCATTTAGTGCCTTCTGTGTTTTGGGAGACTTCACATGGGAAGTGAAATTTTTTTCCCACTGGCGGCTTGTAGTCTTCGCATGTGGGTAGCTGAGGTATCCTGAGAGTAAATCAAACCTGATCACCTCAAAGCAGACGGTGAAAGTGTGTCACTAAGTTGTTAATGTAGGCTCCATATCATTTAAGTACAGCACTCTGCTGTAGAAAACATGACTCATTGACACACATGGGCCAGGCTCTTGGGTGTCTTTTGAGCATAGTTTAGAGATTAAAAGTGCCAAAAGTATATCCTTGTAAACCAGGTCAGCATGAAATATTCAGGATACCTGTATAACATATATGTCCATAATATCAATCCAAATTTAATTGATTTACATTGTCAGTGGTTATTCTAAAAACCTGGCATGGATCCAGTAATCCTGGGCCTATGTTTAACACTTGGTTTAGATTCTCTAACTCATCTTAAATTAAATTGTATTTTGATCATGACCTTTGCGATGGACCCCTTTGGGATGGACCCTGTGTAGTATTACGTAGGGTCATTTTGGTAGTCAGTAACATGGGCATACATTTCCAAAATGCATAGTGATTGCAGATGTCTTCAAAGCCGAAGGGTAATGTGAAGGTTTTGATGTTGTCTCTACATTGACAGAGGTTTTGGTGACATTTCAGAATCTGGTTGTTGATTTCAACCATTCTCAACAGTGAAAGGAGTGGTTTCAACAGTTCATAATAGTTCACACCCGTCCACGATGGGAAGAGCTCCAGTTTATTAAGCAAAGAATATTACCCTCTTACATACAGAATATGATCCCAAAAGTAATATCCAGAGAAGAGCTGCTCATTAGACAAAACCAAAGAAAGGAGAATCAATGTAAATAAACAATAAAAATGATTGCTGTGTCCTTACGCAAGTTAACACAGGTAGCCAGGTAGAGTTTTGTAGTTTTCATTATTAGTTCCATGTATCAGGTAACATCAATCGGGCTATCCAGTCTGGTGACTGCATAGTCATCTGAGAAGGCCACTGCTAGGGCTGGTGTTACCTCATTATTAAGCCATGTTTCTGTGAAAAGGCATATGTCAAGCTTCCGGTCTTCTAATAGATCCCAAGTCTCAGCTGCATGCTTGGGGATAGATCTGGCATTCGGATATAAGTCCCTGAATGCCAGGTCTCTGTCTGTCCTGCCCGATCCCACTAATCTCCCCCCCGACTATCATAGTGTCTCCCCTGTTGTCCTTGATTGCAATATATCCCAAACTGAGGGTTGGGAACAGAGGATGGTTGTTTCACCAGGGCCCACCCACAATTGATACACCTATCAATACTTATAGCCCTCTTACCCTCATCTGCCCAAAGCTCTTTGTCCCCGGTACATGCTAATGGGAGATTGTAGGCAAGAAGGGTCTCTCGTCTGTAGGTCAGTCATCTCCCCAAGTGACCCTGCTGTGGAACCGACAGCATTCCCTGGCAGCTGGCGGCTTTCTGGCGCAGACGGACGCAGACGTGCTTGAGTTCGGCACACCAGCGGCGCACCCGCTGTGGCCTGCCCGGGAGCTGAGATTTATAACAGTGGCGTGTTGGCAACTAGACCGCCAACCGCCTGTGTGGCGCTTGTGACGACCATTCACTGAGACAGACTGAACAGCCTCTTTTTAAAAAAACAGGCCATATTTTGCATCTGTGCAGCCACAAAAGTATTTCAATTTTGAAGCATCATAGTGGCAGACAAAATAGGATGTGGAACTGGTGAGTCTTAGACCAGAATTCCACTAACTTAAAAGTCCATAAATGTTGTTATGTCTATGGAGCATGTCCAGGCTGTGGCACGGGGTTGGGGCCGTCCGTTGACAAGGACACTGGTGGGGCTGGCTTGCCTGTAGCTCCAAACAAGACGCTTTTAGCTTTGTTTTATGCTTTCTTGGTTTCTCTTTGTTTCTGTAGTACTCTAGGTTCCTGCATCCTCATCGCTAAAATATGTTGTGTCAAACACAAGTTAACACAGGTAGCCAGGTAGAGTTTTATTTATTAGTTTCATGTTCCAGGTAACATCAATATTAACTCCAGTTGCCGGCCCTTAAACCAGTCCCACCAGGAGCAGCCTCCCTGCTGCTCAGCCCATCTCCAACTGTCACCACTCATCCACACAGGCACCCAGGCATTCCATTCATCACAGTCACACCAACATTCCAATACCATCTCTCACTATGGCTGAGCAGCTAGGAGAAAGCTAGGCTGGGTAACATACATAAACAATATGGGGATATAACAGGGATCAAAATTGTATAATTAAAAAATAAGTTGACATTTATGAGCTCTGATAATTTATTTCAAAAGCTAATCAAAATCAGCTAAGCAAACTGGGAGTAACACATTTGATCTCTGCCAATGGAAAAATAAAATAGAGACGGACATCTCTTGAAAGAGAAAACATATTTATATAAAAGCAAGCATAGGAAAAACCAATAAGGCCTGTCTTTGAGACCTATTAGCTTTGCCAATTGCTTTTGGCAGTGCCGTACAGCACCAGCAGCACTGTGAAGCATCATTAAAATGAAAGAAAAAAAGGTGCAATGGTGATTTAGTCATTTCCCTGATGCGCACAGGTCAGAATGCATGCACATGCCAACGGAATGACACAAGTGCTATTTGCTTTATTTTTTTAATGTACACAGCCAAGATTGCAGACGCTGCCATGACCAGTATATAAGAAAATGTATATGTATTAGTTCAATTGAAAAGAAAAGAACTGCGGGGCATATTATCAAGGGGGGGCGATAGGAAATTTTCGCCGCTTACTAAGTGGCGATAAGACTATCGCCCTATTAGCAAGCTGTCTCTAACAGCAGTTAGCGACAGCTTGTAGGCGATAGCGAGCGGTTTGGGGCCCGCTTTGCATGTCAGCGATGTTTATTGCTAATGACATGCAAAGTGGGCGTACCCAACCTGTTAGCGACTGAAAGCAGTCGCTAACATCGCTACCGCCTATTACCAACAAAGGCGTAGCGATGGAAATATTCACGCTAAGCGCGAATATCTCCAAAAACTAACACCTGCTCAGACCAGTTCTCAGCCATTATATCCAATGGGAGGTGGATATAATGGCTAAGACCCTGTTAGCGATAATGCGTGAATATCGCTGTATTCTCAGTGATATTCACGGATTTTGCCGCTATCGCCAGGAATTTGATCGCTTTTGAGATAAACGTTGCTAAGAGCACGTTATCTCAGCGATAAAATCCTGTGATGCGCGGCGATAAATATATTGCCGCTAACCCTACTTAGCGATAAATATCGCTATTTGTTGATAATATGCCCCTGTGTGTGTTGGAGGCATGGGGGTAATGCAGAAGCTGGTAAGGGAAGGAAGAGTAAAAGCAGCACAGGGCAGGTGAAAGGGAGAAGCCCAGGAGGGAGAGAACACCTTAAAAGTACCGGGGTGAGAGAGAGCAACACTCAGAACAGAGTGGGGGGGAGAGAATCACATGAATGAGAGAAGACAACCCAAGGGGAGAGAAGCACATGGATGAGAGAGAGCAACACGGACTCGGAGGGGGAATGAAGCACATGAGGAAGGCATCTGTAAAGCTTACGCATTCGTGGAGTGCTTAAAGAAAAACAAACAAGAGAGAGCGGGCTAGGGGTGGGGGTAGAAGGCAGCCAGATGAGAGAGAGCATCGTGGAGAGAGGGAGAGACACACAAGAGAGAGAAAGCTGCAAAACTCATGTATTCACATGGCGTGCTTCAGCAAAAAGTTCCCTGAAAGTGAGCAGGGAAAGAATACAAGTAAAGAGATTAGGCTCAAGTGGAGGGACAAACAGAAGGTGGACAAGGCAAACTATAAAAAAAGAGGCAAACAAATGAGAGTGATAATAAAGCCAACTAATAGTAAACTCTTGCTAAGAAAATAAGATACTTTTCTCTGCCTGGTAGGCTCGACCTTAAAAGGAGTAACTGGATAAATCTGAAACACAACATGGACAGAGTAGACCTTGATCTATAAACCTGGATGGCAAAGTCATGAAGTCATTGGGACAGTGTAATATTAGCCCCACCCTTTTACGTCAGAAAAACATGATATAATCGTGCTCTTAGCACTTGTTTCCTGTGTGTCCTAATGAAATTAATAGGAAATGTTGTACTTGACATAATTATTGAAGTGCATTCACTGTAGAATTAGAGGCTCATTACTTAATTGCGTGACTTAACTCATTAAATGAGATTTATTGTTTAAATGATTGAATAGAAACCACCCTCATATATATATACTCCAGAGATGATAATGGATTTATGTAATGAGTGCACAAATGTTTCAGATATTTCATTTAAATGTAGTTCTTTGCCATATGTACTCAGAATCATTTCAGATTTTAGTATATGCCGTATGTAACAGGAATCTAATGTACTGACATTTTACATTTATTTGGGTTTGAAAGTGCACACACATATTTAATATACACCCTTGCTTTAAAAAACTAAGTTGACAGTTTAGGCCTACATTTCCTTGCTACATAAAATATTGTTTTCCATTTTCTGCCTACCTGACTTCTCCGTGCAGTGCTTTCACGTTGATTGTTAGCTTGAGAATAGCTACATTACTGTACTAGTGATAGAGAGAGGATGTGAAGAAGATCTTGACAAAAGAACATGAAGAGCCAGAGCATCAACTGAAAGGCCTATTCAGCATCTTTTGTAACCAGCATCTTTTTTATCCTGTCCTTGTTGTACAGGGATGATGTTATTCCCATGTTCATTGTAAAACACATTTCGAATGTTACAGTTTACAATGTGGAAATGGAAAGCGACAATGGAAACCCTGATGATGTATAAAGAGGGGTGTTGATGAGAGACTCTTGTGTTAAAGCCTAGTGTTCACACAGTTGGAGATCAGATCACTTCAGAGTGCTTTCAGAACCTTTCCAGCCCATTACAGCTTTCCTTGGATTTTGAGAGGTTTAGACCTCTATGTTTTCGTTTCATTCACTACTGAGTGTGGCTTAGGCTAACACTGTTTCTCCTATCCCCAGAAGGCTCTAGACCAAACTTCTTAAATGTTGTCACCTTCCCATTCTTTGCAATCAATTTTTTCTATTTTTCCTGCCCTGTCTCTCTTTTCCTTTATTTAATTCACTTAGTATGAGATTACTTAGATACAGCCAACCTCTTCAGCTTGGACTTTAACTTGCATGATTTTAGACTTTACTTGTGTATAGAAGAGAGGAACAAAATCAGATACTGTTGCTAATCTTTTGCATTGTTATGGCTGAACTTCTTGTTTGTTTAATACTGGTATGCCTAAACTTTTTTAGGAGGTTGGGTTTCCCAGTTGTTATTTTGTACCTTTATAGCATGGTGAATGCTTATTTTTGATAAACCTTCTTAACAACAGACATTCCTTCCTGGTCCTTATTGTGTAGTCAACTGGTTTACACTGTTAATTGAAATCTGATTGATGAATGTTCCCATCACCCCTGAGTCGGGAAGAAAGGTCCATAGAAGGACCAGTGGTAGGAGGGTTGGCCCAAAACGCTGCATCATCTTCATTACCGCTACTAGACTGTAGAGAAGTATGTCCACTGATGAACCTGTAACATAAACATGGAAAGTTCTGGCTCACTGTCTGAACAGAGAAGTATTCTATGCAGTCGGAAAGGCAACATCCATTATCCAAGAGCTGCATGGTTTAGTAGGTAGGTTCTTAAAACTTTTTGAGCAATACTGATGTCAGCCGCATGCTCCATTGCAGTTCAACCTGTGACACCATTTGCTGTTTGTTTGAGCGCTGATTTTAGTGCCTCAGTAAACCTCCTTGAAAACCCATTTTGTGGGAACTGATAATAGTGGCACACCCCCTTAAGTATTCTTCTTTGTGTGTCCTTTCAGACAGCACTCTTCTGGTACTGTAATGTGGAAGCTCTTTCAACAGCTTATCCCCTAAGCCCTTGTACTCTCGGATAATCTGATGTTGCTTTTCCTGTATGGCACCTCCTACAGCACCACTTCCCTATATCAGTGTGATGCAGACCTCAAGTCCTGGGCTTAACCACCAAATGCTTTTTGAGGGTTGCAGATTTCTTTCACATAAGCAGGCAGAATGATGTAAACATTCAAGTCACAGTGGTGTCGAGGACATTGCACAACTTCACATGTATGGTCAGATTAATCAGTACAGGGCAACATTGGCCAGTGTCTACTGTTGCACAGATTTGAGTGCTCCTGTGGTTCATAAACTTTTTGCACACTTAATCCAAGAAGATTATCAAAGAAGTCTTCATTCGTATGGTGGTATGTTTTCAAATTATTCAAAACATAAACAAGACACATGTGCACACCCCTGTGCCCCTGTGTATTTAGAGGTGAACCCTTCATCAGGTGCCTGTTTATTCCATGTTTCTCAAACTAATAGCTTGTGCGCTACCGGAAGTTCTCCAGATACCTGTAGATAGCTCTCCTGTGTGTACTGTAGCCCTCTAAATGAGAAGCTTTTGATTGGATGAATGAGAATATGTATACCAACATTGAAAAATGTGCATTCAAGACACAAATATGTGTATTTTCACAAATCACGAGCTGATGTTTGTCGAAAAATGGCAAAATTTTCAAAATATATTCACAGCTGATATTTGACTGACGAGTCATGCGGCGTTGGGGAGACATTATTGATATTATTCCTTTTTTTTACATTAGTGCATTACCTTCAGCAACCATGCCTGATGCACCATGGTGATCACTGCTGGTAATATTGCATATGGTGGTCACTAATGTAATACTGTCTAATGTGGTCACTTTTAAAATGCTTATAATGTTAGTAGCTCGAGATGATTTTCCTCGAATATTAGTAGCTCTTATTACAGAAAAGATTGGAGACCCCTGGTTTGTACATTGCTGGATTCCTATCTTATTCCTTCAGCCTTTTGGAATATGGTCTTGACTCAAAAATTGCCTTTCGGATGACTGGTATGGGGAGGATGCTTTATTGCAGTCAGCGTCAGTGCCAGTCCTGCTGCTGCCAAATGTAGTGCATGAAGGGTCGTCGGCAGCGGGGAGAGGGGTATCATCTACCTTTCCTCGGCATGGTCTGCAGAGCTGGCCTCATCCTACTCAAGAAAGGCTAAAGGAATCAGTTAGGAATAGGGAAATGTATAATCTGGTATCCTGGTGACGTGTTCACCCCCAAATGCATTGGGACACATGGCTGCACATGCGATTTTATGTATATGTAAAACAATTTAAATAAATGAAATGAGGAAATAGCACCATACAGATGAAGACATCTTTGTTATACTTCTTGGTTCATGTTTGCAAACAACGCTATCCAGAATAAGTGCACACACAACTGTTCAATTGGAGACAGGCTGGATTATCAAATCCTCATTTTGCACAAAATGAGAATCCCATTTCAATCAACAGATTAATAAAACACAAGTGTGCAATTCTTGGTTCATGTTTGCAAACAACGCTATCCAGAATAAGTGCACACACAACTGTTCAATTGGAGACAGGCTGGATTATCAAATCCTCATTTTGCACAAAATGAGAATCCCATTTCAATCAACAGATTAATAAAACACAAGTGTGCAATTCTATAGGACTCGTGCAATAGTATATGTTATGATTGGGCTCACATTTTGTTCACTAGTAATCCACAACTACAAATAACCCATAGTGAGACTGTCACAGTTGATGATTTTCCACTGTTGCTACATTGTCACTGATTATAGATTCTCGCTGTTGATGCTTTGCTACTGTTGATGCATTGCCACTGCTGATAGACTGTCACTGTTGATTCCTTGCCCCTGTTGATGCATTGACACTGCGGACAGACTGTCACTGTTCATGGTTTGCCACTGTGATGCAATGCCACTGCCGATAGATTCTCACTGTTGATGGTTTGCCCCTGTTGATGCATTGACACTTCTGATAGATTCCCACTGTTGATGCTTTGCCACTGTTGATGAATTGCCACTGCTGATAAATAGATTCTGACTGTTGATGCATTGCCACTGCTTATAGATTCTCACTGTTGATGCCTTGCCCTTGTTGATGCACTGCCACTGCTGCTAGACTGTCACTGTGCATGATTTGTCACTGTTGATGCATTGCCATTGATGATACATAGATTCCCACTGTTGATGCTTTGCCACTGCTGCTATACTGTCACTGTTGATTATTTGCAACTGTTGATGCATTGCCACTGCTGATAGATTCTCGCTGTTGATTCTTTGCCACTGTTCATGCATTGCCACTGCGGATAGATTCTCACTGTTGATGGTTTGTCCCTGTTGATGCTTTGCCACTGCTGATAGACTGTCACTGTTCATGATTTGCCACTGTTGATGCATTGCAACTGCTGATAGACTGTCACTGTTTTGTTTTTTTTGGGCCTCATTCACCTCCGACCTCACTGATCGAAAGAGCCGTCCGTATCAAAGTGCGATGAAGGAAGATGGAGGCTATTAGCTTAGGACAAGGGCTACACCCTTCCTACAGATACCGTGACAGGCTCAGATGTCAATAACCTTGGGTAATGGAGGAGAGGTCACTCTTCCACTCGGCCCGGGTGAGCCTGGCGACTATTATTGTTGGCCTGTCGGGGGAACCAGAGATGCCCAACATAGTCAGAAGTGTGCTGACGAGGCATAATCATAGGACCCACAAATTGTTTTGAAGATACTTGAATAATTTTTTTACTCCCTAGTCCCTCACACCCGACTGAGGCCCAGACCATTTTAACAAAAGATCCCAGAAAGCTGTCTTTTTCCTGCCCAGAGTTCCTGACAGATCCATCTTAGATGTCTCAAACAGCAAGTTCAACCAGTCAGAATATAAGGAGGGTGTAGGATCTATCCATCTATTACATATTTGTCTCCTAATAATATAGCATAGAATAGAAAGCATCTAGCAAAACTTGTAATTTCCTTAGATAGACCAAAAATGATGAAGGTAAGATTTATTTGGATTGGGAGGCCTAGAATGTCCGCCACAGAATTTCCTACTCCTTCCCAAAAACCTGCTATGTCCGGCAGTCCTTGAACATATTTACATCTCAAGCTCTTGCTAGACCGCATTTCCTACAGCTAACTGGAGATCCCCTCCACATTTTAGAGAACCTCAGTGGTGATAGTTAGGCCCTGTGTGCTGTAAACATGTGGTTCCTCTTAAACCAAGATGGTTTTACAATGGGGAATAAGGTCTTGAACGAGGTTCGACACAAATACTCCCACTGTTCATTTGGTATAAGATCCCCCCACAGTTCTTCAGCCAGTTTGAATTCTCTGTCTACTGCCTCCTCGATGGTCCAGTACCAGAAAGAAACCTCCTTCCCCCCAACTGGTCTTGTCACAAACTGATGTTACAAGATGTGACCGCTACCCTTGGAGGCTTTCAGAGTTTGGTCCCAGCTCTGCAGCTGAATGTACTTAGACCTTGAAAGGCCCGCTCCAACCCTTTCGCTGAGTGATGCCCAAGAAGTAAGCGTACCCTCGTGGGCCAAGTCCCCCACAACTTTAATCCTGCTACTCTAAAAGGTAATACCAACCTATCCTTTAGGCATTCTGGTGTGCCTGGTGAGTCCCAAAGAGGGGCAAGGCTAGAAAAGTAATTAGGACCAGTAAGGCACTTAAGACTGGCCCACGATCTGGCCATTGACTGGAGAACTTTAAGCTTGACCTTTCTGAAAAATGTTGGTTCTCCAAATTTAAACAGGAAACCCTCTTCAGGTAGGATAGGCTGACCCCGTTTAGCATTGCAGAGAACAAGGTCCCCACCTCTGTGCTTACTGGAGTTTTTGAGAGCATCCTTGAATGTGACAGCTGGAAAGCCCATGCATAGTATTGCTAGTCAGGCAAAGCAAGTCCACCCTTCTCCCTCCTACGCCTTAGGTTCTTCAAGGCGATTCTAGTGGACCTATATGCCCAGATAAAAGAGTTAATAGCTTGCGGGAACTTGTAAACGGCAGGTTTGTCAAAGTCAAGGGGGATATAATTAAAAAGGAAAGTTATCTTACGGAGGACCACCACCTTAACCAAACTGGCCCTCCCAAGAATGGTTAAAGGGAGATGGGCCCAAGATTTCATCAGTTGCTGGCACTCCCTTAAGACAGCCTCCATATTGACCTCTGTAATCTTGGCAATGTCCTGGACAATTCTGACTCCCAGATAAAGCATACTGCGGTTGGTCTGATACTGGGGCCCTTCAAGATTCCATGTCATGACATTGGTTTTCCCGGCATTGACCTCGTAGTCTGATACCTGCCCATAGTCCTGTGCCAATCTGCTTACAACAGGGTATGTCATGGCAAGGTCCGCAGAAAGAATCAAAATGTCATCTGCCTACAGGGCCACCTTCCTCTCCCAAGCCCCGTGCTTAAAAGGCAAGATGCTTGACTCCTCTCTCAGCCGCTGAGCAAAAGGCTTGATGTATCGGTCAAAGAGGAGAGGCGAAAGAGGGCAGCCCTGCCTGGTCCCCCTGGTGATATTAAAAGGTCTGGTCAGGTTGCCGTTAACCAAAAGTGTGACTGACGACTCTTGATAAATCATCTGGATTGCTTGAAGAAACTATCTACCCAGATTAAATTTCTCCATGACTGCCGACAGGTACACCCAATTAACCCTGTTGAACGCCTTAGTGGCATCGAAGGTCATAGCTGCGAGAGGAAGTGAGTGGGTAGACGCGATGTCTATTGCACGATTAAAGCATAGGTGAGGTCAGATAAACTCCTACCTTTAACAAAGCTCTTCTGATCAGAATGTAGAATGTCGTCTGCCACAAGGCCCAGCCTCGCCACCAGGATGCGTTCAACAGCGAGATGGGCCTATAAGACTCACACCTCACTGGATTCTTACTGGGTTTCAAAATCAGGATAATTGTGGCTTCACCCCAAGACCCTGGAAGCTTAAAGCTATAAGATAGAATCTCATTAAATAATTCAGTTAAGGCCAGAGCTATCACTATAGCAAGAGATCTATAAAGCTCTAATGGGAGCCCATCGGGCCCTGCGGCTTTCCCTCTCTTACATGCAAAAACAGCTTTATTCACCTCTTCCTGCGTGATATCCTGTGCTAAATTTTCGTGCTGCATGGAGTTCAGGGGGAGAAGAGTGCCCAACCACTCCCAGGCCTCCGTCTTAGCTACAACTCGATCTTCTTGATATAAGTCCTGGAAGAAATCAAAAAAAGCATCTCATATATCTTCGTCCGAAGAAAGAGGAGTTACCCCATGATCACCATCAATTTGTTTAATTAGGTTTTGAAGCCTATCAGACTTGGCTTTCCAAGCCAGTAGCTTCCCTGCCCCTTCCCCATACTCAAAAAAGCCCACTTGCCTCTCACCTTCTCATAACCCTCGATTGGAGAATAGTGTCCAACTGCTCTCTTATTTATTTTTTATTTATTATTTATTTTATAGTTTTATAGAGCGTGAACCAGACCTGTTAGGGTATCAGAGCGCTTTACAGGATTAAGGGTGGAATACAAAGTGTTAGGAAGGGAGGGACAAATTGGGTAAAATAGGGGTCATTGCTGAGCGCACACCGGCTCCAGGAGGGGTCACAGCGCTTTACCGCTTGCTGCACGCTGACAGGCAAAACCACGCAGCGCCGCTGGGTTCCTGATGCTGTAATTGGACTACAGGTCCCAGCCTGCTCTGCAACCACACCGCTTCCTCTTCCTGTGGAAAGCGCCAGGAGGCGCACAAAAGGGAACAGCTTCCACAGAGGAGTGGGGGTCATTGCTGAGCGCACACCGGCTCCAGGAGGGGTCACAGCGCTTTACCGCTTGCTGCACGCTGACAGGCAAAACCACGCAGCGCCGCTGGGTTCCTGATGCTGTAATTGGACTACAGCTCCCAGCCTGCTCTGCAACCACACCGCTTCCTCTTCCTGTGGAAAGCGCCAGGAGGCGCACAAAAGGGAACAGCTTCCACAGAGGAGTGGGGGTCATTGCTGAGCGCACACCGGCTCCAGGAGGGGTCACAGCGCTTTACCGCTTGCTGCACGCTGACAGGCAAAACCACGCAGCGCCGCTGGGTTCCTGATGCTGTAATTGGACTACAGCTCCCAGCCTGCTCTGCAACCACACCGCTTCCTCTTCCTGTGGAAAGCGCCAGGAGGCGCACAAAAGGGAACAGCTTCCTCCGCGTCGCGGACGCGCGCGGACGGCCCCGGGCGGAGCCCGGGCAGAGGGCGGGCCGTCTGTGGCCGTCAGGGGACGACAGAGGACAGGACAGGCCATATCCTTTGGCTGCCGTCATGGGGAAACGTAAGCTAATGAGACAGGATAATGACAAGGACGGTAAGAAACCTAAGGTGGCTAAGAAACAAGACACCATAATCTCTTATCTAACTTCTGCTGTGGGAGCCTTAAATGAGGAAATTGCCATCGCTGAAAAGGAGCTTGGCCTTGATTCCAGGGATTCTTCCATTACTGTCTCACAACATGCCCCACTTCTAATCAGTGCAGCCCCTGTCCCCCTTGAGCCTGTTATTGCTATTGTACAACCACCTCAGGCCCCCATACCATCAGTAGTATCATCCCTTACGGCACAAGAACATGACTGTGGTCCGGTACCCCCACAAGAACATAAACGTACGGGGGTAAAGGCAAAACACAGGCTTACAAAGAAAGGTCACATTAAAAACAACAAGCCTACTTTGGACCCGGACCTGGCCGATTCAGTCGTTCCATTTGATGCAAGGGCCTTGAACTACATGGCTGAATTAGTGGAGGGGATGTTTGAGTCCCGCCTAGAGCCGGCCCTTGTGGCTATTGCTAAAGATATTGTGGATACTCTTAACTCCTGTGTACACAGACTACTGGACAAATGTAAAAATCTTGATAATTTCGTTAAAGAGTATAAAGCACAAACTAATAGGACATTGGTCCAGAAGGATCGGGGGACCAGACCCAACATTCTTTCTGGGCCGTGTGTAGCTAATGAAACGGTTGTGAGTCAGATTTGTGATGACGCTGTGGGGTCTAGAGAGTCTAGAGAATCTCAGTCATTCCCTGGGGGTCAGCAGGGTATGCCCGATAAAGTACTACCTCAAGCAGGTGACATGAAGACAAGCTCACCACCGTTTCCCCCTAGCAAACCTCCCCAGAATAGGAACCGCTTTTTGCACCTTCCTCCTGATGCGGCCCCTCTAGTAGCTGTCTTAACTGGAATTCCACCTTTGAGACCTGGTATGATAGAAACTGATCACGATCTATTGGCTAGGACTCAAAATTGGTGCTCTCAATTCTGTAGTGGGGGAAATGACATTTCTAAGAACATCATTTCTGCAAGACGGGCAGAATGGGTAGGTAGACGGCGTAAATGCCTATCTGGGGATTGTATTGTTATCAATTTTAACCTCCCTAATGTTGCAAACAGACTGTTTTGGGACGGTTCTGAACTTAAAGGTACTTGTATTAGACCCTTACCACTGGGTTATTTCTATCCACCTGACATCTATCCAGTTAATCACTTGAATAGGCTGACCCTACCACCTACGTGTTTTACAGGGAAGCCTTACACATCCAAATATTCCTATCAGGCAAGACAGACTGAGCTTAGACAGGGTGGTTGGATTACAGTGCAACATAGTAAAAACCCGCCCCCAGTCAATGATTCTCTTATACCGACCACTACAGAAAATAGATTCTCAGTACTGACCGATATGGATTCTAATGATTGACTAAATAATCATGTTTCAAGTAACGGGGATAATAGACAATTACTAGACAATAAAACTTCACGAAAATTTTTAAGTTGGAATATTGCAGGTTTGCATAATAAACGAAATGACCCATCATGGATTAATTATATTCAATGCCATGACATAATAGCCTTCCAGGAAACATGGGACCTAGATAATGATTTCTGTTTTTTTTATCCTGCCAAAGCGCATTGGGTCGCGCCTACCTTCCTGGACTTTGTGTGGTCTCTGCTAACTTCTACCCACTCCTTGCAGCACCCGCTCCGCGGGTGCCGCTGCGCCACACCAACGCGAGGAGGAACACTGCGGGAGACCGGGGAAAGACTTTCTCGGCGTCGGCGGAGGGCTGCAGGGCTGCGAGCGTGACAGGGACTCCAATTCCCAGGAGTCCCTGACAGACCGTGGTCAACTTCCGGTCCGCTCTCCCTGCCGGACCGCCCCGCCCACCGGAGAGCATTTTTAAATCCCCGGCTGACAAGCCTTCACTGGGACACTGTTTTTTTTATCCTGCCAAAGCGCATTGGGTCGCGCCTACCTTCCTGGACTTTGTGTGGTCTCTGCTAACTTCTACCCACTCCTTGCAGCACCCGCTCCGCGGGTGCCGCTGCGCCACACCAACGCGAGGAGGAACACTGCGGGAGACCGGGGAAAGACTTTCTCGGCGTCGGCGGAGGGCTGCAGGGCTGCGAGCGTGACAGGGACTCCAATTCCCAGGAGTCCCTGACAGACCGTGGTCAACTTCCGGTCCGCTCTCCCTGCCGGACCGCCCCGCCCTCTAATACTTCCTATATCTAGGGTTACATCTCCCGCAGCGCGGGACGCAGCCCGGGACAAGACCGGGCTAAGAGCGGGCCGTTTGAGGCCGAGCGGGCCGTTTGAGGCCGTTTGAGGCCGTTCGAGGACGGCAGAGGACGGCCCCGGCCCATACCCCCTTATCGGTTTATTCCCCACATCCAAGGTAGGCGGGATACTTAACCGCTGTTGTTGTCATCTACTAAAAACTGATACTTTCTATTTGTTTGGATATAAGAAATTTTCTATTCCCTGATAGGTCTATGATATCAGCATAGATTATTTGTGTACATTAGCGTGTTTAGTTGCTATCTCCCATAACTGTTCCTCATAGAAAATATGCCATTACGTTCAGGCAAAACACGCATTGTCCAAGTTCAGACCCCTAAAGGAGTGGTTTCGGGGCCATTGGATGCTTTTATTTCTTGTGCCACAGGTATACTAGAAAAAGAAATCGCAATGGTGGAGAAACGTCTTTCAATTGACCTACTTAGCGAAAGACGCTCTTCACTGGGTAAGCTGGCTACGATCGTTAGCCCTGTGACACAACCCCATGCAGCTTTTAATTGTATTCATTCAGCAACTATCGAGGCCCTAGTACATATAGATAGTGAAGGGGTTGACTTGCCCGCACATATACCAGCCCATGTTGAACATAATTTAGATGATTCTGAGGTTAGTAGAGAAACTGTATCTCAGGTTAGTTCTGAATTAGACTATACCGCGGAAACGCACCAATCATCTCCCGAGCCCCCTAAAACAGTCTCTAAAAGGGTAATACAAATGAACATAGTCGGTGCTGACACGGTAACAAGGAAGAGAAAGCACGACACGAATAACTTAGAGGGGAGAGAACGAAAAATGCCAAAATTAAAAGTAAAAGAAACTATAGACAATTGCCTTGGCAATCCCTCATCATTAGCTATGGGTGAACCTGACGATAACAAATATTGTCCTGGTACTTTTCCTAATATCCTTTGCCCCTCCCTTATCTCGCTTGGATCCTCTGACCCTTGCCCAACCTGTCAAAATAGCGACGAATCATTGATGGTTAAAATCGAGGCTTTGATGAAAAACCTCTTATTGCCTATCCTAGAGCGGACCAGGTTAATGACCCAAAAAATTGAATCCCTGGAGGCAGTAGTAAATACTAATTCAGCCCTACTAGTATCACTGACTAGCTTGAGCAAAGGGGGGACTAATCTAATACAACCAGTAAACAATGCCCAAAATAATACTTCCACATCTCTTAATAATAAACCCCTCGGGGTAGTAACTAATGGACCAATGAGGGGAGGAGATCCTAAGGCTGTACCTAAGAACACATCAGTGGCCGCATCCCAATCTTTGCAGAGGAAGCAATCTGTGGTCAAACCTGACAGCTTAATCCCTGTTAAATCCCAGCCAACTAGACCACCATCCTTGGCCCAACCCAGTCTGAATACCCCTCGGCCTCTTTTCCCAGGGCCTTTAGCCACCAAAAACGTAACACCTTAAAACACCCGGTTGAAAAACATCATAGACATATCAAGTCACGGGTTGATCTCCCTACCGAGGCTGCACTATATACAATAGTTTTGACTGGTGTAGCCCCACTCCAACCTGGTAAGAGGGAGACTTTTGATGACCTACGAAATAAGGTGACCTTTTGGTTAAATAAAAACCGACCATTACCCCCCTCACTGCCTACTGAAATTCTGTTTGTGAGAAGGGTGGACTGGGTGGGGCATGGCACAAAAGATCTGGAGGGCGACTGCATACTGATCTCGTTTAAGGATCCTTGGGTAGTGGAAATGATTAGTAGAAAAGCGAGGTTTGCCAGACAGGGGGATGTTCAAACACTAAGCCTATCATATTTTTATCCGCATAGGCAGAGTAGTACCCAGATGGGTCCCAGACATGGCCAACCCAACTTTAGGAGTTATCCAACCATGAGGACACCCCAGCCCACCATTTTCCCTTCTCTTTTTAATCAATTCGGCCCATTATCTGGCCTTGAGGCCAACGATTGACTTCATTCTCGATCTGGTATAGTAAATACAGGGTCTCTCCCAGTCAGGCCGTGTAACGAGTCTCCACAGTCTGTAGTCGCAGAGGTAGAGCGAATGGGGGCTCCAATAATAGAAAGTACTACCAGACCACCTCTAAAGGAATTAGAAGCCTCCCGGAAGATAGGGGAAAATCGGAGAATCACCGGGTGGACCATCAATGGGTGTGATGCCGAGATTAATTCGGATGTTTTAGTAGCCCTGGATCCGGTGGTACACCCCGTGACCCACGCCCCAGAACTACTTACTATTGTCTCCTGGAATGTTGCGGGGGTTAAAAGTCGTATTCACTCAGATGACTGGCTGGAGTTTATAGATAAATATGATATCATCCTACTCCAGGAAACTTGGGCAACTGAACCAATATTTAGGCAGGGATATACTAACTTTTTTAAACTCGCTATTAGAAGTCCCAAAGGGAGAGCTTCAGGGGGTTTATTGATCTGGGTGAAACAATCCCTGGGATTTCAATCCACAGAAATAACATCATACAACCCCGACCTCCTTATAATTAAGTTGAGCAAGACTGGTTGTCGGGATATGATCTTGATTAATGTATATGCCCGAGGCTTGCCAGGAGGTCGCTCCCCTCTCCTATTGGAAACATTGGATCCCATTTTAAACGATTTTGATAGTGATCTTGTAACCCTCCTGGCTGGAGACCTAAACTGTACCTTTGAGCCTTTGCTTGACTCAGGGGACAGTTGGGGCTACGCGGAGGATGTAGTATGGGGTATCCCTGAACTGATGCCCTGTAAATCAGTAATGGCAACGGAGGCAGCAGTGAATTGGACAGCTTTTTGTCTTAATAGGGGCTTTCGGGCTGTAAATGGCCGGGCCAAATCAGACCAAGAAGCAAATTTCACATTTGATAACGGGCTGCGAAAAAGTCGTATTGATTATATCCTACTAAAAGTAGGAGACTGGCCTCTTATGATGGACATGGTAGTTCTCCCCCGCCCAGAAAGCGACCATAACCCCTTGTCTTTAAAATTAAAGCTACCAGGTTTAGTGAGATCTGAGAACCCTGGCACTGCACAGACTGGGGATGCCTTCCTAACTAATGATAGGAAGAGATTAAAATGGTCCAAAATAGTGGAGGATGTCACTATAAGGGATGAGGTAAACATAAAAGTTAGCAACACATATAGCGAAATGCTGGCATATGACCATCTGGGGGACAATCAAGAAATGGCCAACCATATTGTTGACCTCCATAATCGCTGTTTCGCTGACCTCAAATCCCTGCTTTCAAAACCACGGCCTAAGGCAAACCCCAAAATACCGATCTGTCCCAAGAAATGGTATAATACTAAATGCAGGGAAGCCCATACCAAACTCATAGGGGCAGTCAAGTCCAGAGTTATGATCTCAGTGAAAGAAGCTAGATCAAACTATAAGAAAACGCAGTGGGAAGCAAAGCGGGTGTGGGAGGACAAGCATTGGGCCGATTTATTGGAGGCTACCACTTCAAATAATCCCATTAAATTCTGGGAAATAGTTAAGTGGGGGAAAGATCCCGATGCACGTATCCCTGTAAATCATGTGTCCCCTGTGGAATGGGTAAAGTTTTATTCGACCCAGTTTTGTGCGGAATACTCTAAACCCCCCAGCATTATGGCGATGGTATCCAAGCCACCCTTGCAAACTATGACTATTACCTTTACGGAAAAAGAGGTCGAATTGGCTATAGGTCTTACAATGCGAGGGAAAGCGCCGGGCATGGATCTTATACCAGCCGACCTGTTTAAAACTGACCCCGCCTTATGGATACCCTACCTTACTAAAGTGGCTAATTCAATAGCCGCTGGTGCAAGTATACCAAAATCCTGGAAGGGGGCTGAGATATTACCCATCTATAAAAAGGGCAGTAGGTCAATCCCGGGTAACTACCGCCCAATTAGCCTCATAGATACAACCCAGAAACTTATTGCACGTATGATTTTAGGTAGGGTCCAAGGATGGATTGAACTAGAGGACATTCTATCTCCAATGCAGGCGGGCTTCAGATCGGGAACGAGCACCATTGACCAGGTGTTCAGATTTTGTCTGATCTACTGGAAGGTGGTTCAGCTTGGCGGTGGTACAATCTACGCGGCGTTCCTTGATCTGAAGTCCGCGTTCGATCTTGTCCCTAGGGATAAATTGTGGGGAGTTTTGAGGAGCTTGGGAATGCCTGAGGAGTTATTAGGCTTAATAGTTAAACTGCATGAAGACAATTTTGCGAGGGTGAGATGGGGTGGCCAGGGGCAGGTGACGGAACACTTCCCAGTAACCAGGGGTGTCCGTCAGGGGTGTGTTCTGGCACCTACCCTTTTTTTACTGTTTATTGACCAAGTGGTAAAATTTTTTAAAGATACCCCCACAGATGCCCCGATGCTTGCAGGTCAACGCTTCCCGATGCTCATCTTCGCTGATGACACCCTTCTCCTTTCCCGGACACGCTCTGGTCTTCAACAGGCATTGGATCGGTTTGGGGAGTTTTGTGCCATTAGCGACCTCAAGGTGAATGTCGGGAAAACCAAGTTTATGGTATTAACAAGGAATCGCCCTGTCAAGTGCACAGTTAACATGGGTGGTGTTAAACTAGACCAAGTGGAGAATATGGTGTATCTAGGGGTTACCCTAGACAGTCGTCTGGGATGGAAAGCACAAGTCGAAGCTCAACAACTAAAGCTTGCTCGCCTTACTGGCTGCCTGTTAAGTGAACAAAAAAGATCTATTACTAAGCGGGTTTGTCCGGCCCTTAAAATCTATGATGCTAAAATCAACCCAGCAATTTTATATGGTGCAGATTTGTGGGGTTATATGGATCTTATGGGTTTGTTCAAAATACAATGCAAATTCTTGCGTAACCTAGTAGGTTTGCCACAGTCAACCCCCTCTATCCCCCTCTGCTTGGATATGGGTTGCCCCCCGATTAATGAAATGGCCAAATTTAGAATGGTTGCTTTTTGGAGGCGTTTATGGACAACCCCTGAACTTACCCTATTTGCTAATGAGGTAGCCGAAGTTAGGTCACTCGGGGGTTCAGGTAAAATCAAATGGTTTAAAATGGTAAAATCTATCCTGACGGATATGGGGCTAGAGCAACTTTGGACATCCCCTTCTACCAGCTCCTTTCCATCTAAATTAGCTTTCAAGGAACTGTACTGGGCCACGCTCCGTCAGAATAGAGTCAATGCCTCAAGCTCTACCAATCTTACGGGCAGGTTCCTGTCATTTAAGTTGGACTTGTCCCGTGAACTGTATTGGGACTCAATCTCCAAAACACTGGACAGGAAACTCTACCATCAGTTTCGGGTGGGTGCACTACCATTGAATATTTTCACTAATAGTTGGAAAAAGAGTACTGTGGAACAGTGCAGATGGTGCCCAGGCCACAAGGAAACTATAGGACACTTCCTGTTTGCTTGCCCTAGATACCTAGCACCCAGAGCCAAATGGTTAAAGCCGTTGTTTCAGCGTATGCCCATAAGAAAATCTGAAGAGGCTATTCATGTTTTAACAACTAACACCTCTGAGTTTATTTCAGTGTGCCTGGCTAAATACCTGGGGTGGGCCTGGATACTGAGGTTGAAACCGTAATATAACTACCGCACTGACCATGATAATGCTCCCCCATGATGTATTGAGCCCTACTAAAACAGGCTGCTCATGCCTACTTATGTTATTGAAAATTGTTTGGAATTTAACTGCAAACTTTTGTGCTTTTATTTTCTGAGCTTAATCGTAGTAAGTTCTCCCAGGTTTGTCTTTTGTTTGTTATTTAATACTAGTTTTATGAAGTTAAAGATTATGTATTTTTTTAAAAATAAGCTATGTATGTCAAATGTTTGTTAAATGTTTGTCTTTTATGATTTTTTTATGAATCGAAATAAAGACTTTAAAACCTGAAAACCTGATTTCTGTTTGGATGGTTTCTCTTTCTTTTGTGTGAAGGCAGTTCCAGGCCGGAGAGGCCGACCAAGGGGAGGCTTGTTACTACTGGTCTCTTTGGACCTAGTAGGATCTTTTAATAGACTGGAGTTTGCATCTGATAATATATTGATTGTAGAATGGGGGGGTTTAACCCACACCACCATCCTGCTGATCAATTTTTATAATGTCATAGAGAAAGAAGTATGCAACTCTAATTTTATGGCTCTAGAACGTTTTTTAAATGAATATAAAAGTTTACATAGCACTTCTGTCGAAATTGTGGTGATGGGAGATTTTAATATTCACCCATGCAGATGGGATTGCCTGGCGGACCAGCAGATGGGTCCTGCTGGATCCCTTGCTGTACATTTTGAACATACCCCACAGGGGGAAGCCCTAGAGGCTCTATTAGCGAGTCTTAACCTCTTTGAGGTAGATGGGTTTAGGGGCGAAGAGAGATTAATAACATTTAAAACGAGGGAATCCGGCACAGTCATAGACTATATATTTGTCTCAGTTGGTCTGATCCCTGTAGCCACCTCATATACAGTTGAGGATTCTGTATATAGTGATCATAACCCCCTAGTCATGACGATAGATCTAGGAGATATAACTATTAGACGCAATGCCGGTGGCATAACTAAAGACACCCTGAAACTCAAAGATCAATCCAGAAGACTTAACTGGGCGAAAGTAGTCCCTGACTCATTTATGCTGGATTTACTTTCCAAAGCAGAGACAGACTTTACAGTCTGCCTTGATGAAGCGGCCGATGGTATCAACATTATTGATTCTTTTGTATCTATTTGTAATAAGATCAATGAGGGCCTAAAAACTAAAACTAAATCCTTAGCATCCAACCACCCACGATGGTTTGATGGTAATTGCTCTAAAGCCCATAAGGCCTTATTGCACGCCTTGAAACAGAAACCGAGGAACAGGGAGGCAGTAGTTAGTCTGAGGAGCGCCTATAAGCAAGCCATTGCCTCTAGAAAGAAGGATATTAAAAACACAGCTTGGCATGACCTTAGTTCAACAGATACACTGAAGGATAGTAGTAAATTCTGGGGCATAATTAATCATTTGTATTTTTCCTGTACAGAGAATGCTGTATTAGACTGTGTAATCGCAGATGATTTGTGGGTTGCACACTTTAGTAAGATCTATGACTATGAGGCCACGGATACACTCTCGCCAACTGATTTTACATCTATTAATAGTCCCCGAATGTTACACTTTGAAGTGGCTGATGTTGTAAAGGCAATTATGGATACATCCAAAAACAAAGCCCCAGGCCCAGATGGGGTGCCAGCTGACCTTTACATGACAGAACCAACTTTATGGGCTAAGGTGCTCACTAATGTTTTTAACTCAGCTGGTACCAATGGTTTTCCCCCTTCATGGTCTACATCAACCATAATACCGGTGTTTAAAAAAGGCTCGAGATGTGACCCCTCCTGCTACAGACCGATCTCCTTAATCGACTCTGCCGTCAAAATCTTGGGCAGAGTGATTCTTTCAAAACTGGAGGATTGTCTGAAAGACGGAGGGGTTCTCTCTAACCTTCAATATGGTTTCCGTGCTAAAAGAGGTACATTAGATCAATGCCTCAACTTGCAAATGCTTATTAGCAAGTATACCCAGGCGAAAGAAGGTATGCTCTACATGGGGTTTATGGACTTATCATCAGCCTTCGATCTGGTTAATAGGGGGAAACTGTGGGCAATTCTGAAAAACTTGGGAATTGACCCTTGTTTAGTGAATTTTTTGGATACTCTCCACCAAGGACTGAAGGCCAACATTCGTGTAAACAGGGAAGGAGGATGCACCCGTTATTTCGACTCTAAGCGGGGCGTAAGGCAAGGGTGCATCTTGGCCCCTCTACTTTTCACACTTTATATAAATTCCATTGACAAACATTTGATAAAAGCCACTCAGGACATTCCGCTGGTGGGAAACTCTGCAGTCCCGGTCCTGCTCTATGCCGACGATGCGGTATTGTTGGCACGTACAGGACTGGGGCTGCAGAGACTTTTAGATTCCTTTGGTGGCTTCATGGAATCGTTAGATCTGAGTGTGAACAGTAAAAAGTCCCACGTCATGGTGGTTGGAAAGCGCCCAAATACATATAGAATACAGTCTTTCTCTTGTAATGGTGTTGCCTTGTCAATTGTCCCCGTGTTTACGTACCTTGGTGTAATTTTTGATCTAAAGGGAAGCTGGGCCCCCCAAATTAATGCTAAATGCCTTGCAGTTGCCAGATCATCATCTGCTTTAATGGACTTTGTTAAGCGGTTAGGATCCAGGCCTATGGAGGCACTCTTATCCATCTATAAATCAAAATGTATATCTATTGCACTGTATGGGGCTTCATTATGGGGATATTTGCAACAGGAAAAACTGCAAAAAATTGAGAATAAGTTTTTAAGGAATCTCTTAGCAGTTCCCCAATCAACGCCTGTTTATACTATTCATACCGAGTTGGGACTGAGCTTCATCTCCGACCTTATTCACTTAGCCCCTATAGCGTGTTGGGTTAAGACATGGACCAACAAGGAGATCTCACTGAACCATGCCATCCTAAAAGATGTAATGGCACTTGATAAAGCAAATAAAATACCCTGGCTATGCTATATAAGAGATGTCTTTGCCAAACTGGGACGACCAGAGCTTTTTCATTCCCCGCACTTGTTGCAAAAAAATGATTTGAAGTGGGTGAAGACAAACTTTTTGAGGATGGTAGAGCAAGAACGAGAACAGCTGGAAATGTGTAAACCCCTTGTGAGAGCAAATTATGTTCTGAAAACTACTTCACAAATAGAACCATACCTCAGAATTGTTTCCATCCCACAGCATAGACATCTCCTGATCAGATTTAGACTGAGCATTGTTCAATACACTTTGGGTATCTCTTGTGTGTGGGGGAAACCAGACCTTACACCTCCTTGTAGCTGTGATAGTGTCTCCCCCCAAAGCCTTTTGCACTTTATCATGTTTTGCCAGTACTTTTCGGATATCAGGAAGCGACATTTACTGCCTATACTTAGAGAAGCGGGATTCACACAGGTTAAACCAGCACTGATGTTCTTACAAATGTTAAGTACACCGAGGGTGATGTTTGGGGTTGCAAGCTTTCTGGTGGCTGCTGTACGTAATAAGAATAGGAGGTATGCCCTTATGCAATTGGAGATCTGATTATACCCCTTTTTTTTCAACGTACAGATTATATCCCTCTGTTAATGAATTATGAGATTTTTTATCTGTGGTTGACCGCATCACCAGCACTCGATTTTATGTCTTTTTATCATGTACAATACCGTATACCATGTAAGATTATATCTCTTTTTATGTATTTTTTATCAATTTTGTGTGTAATATTATTGTGTGATCGCTTTTATGATTTTTATTAATCGAAATAAAGTGCTATTGACTTGACTTGGGTAAAATAGGGGATACATTATACAAGAAAAAGAAGGCAGTCTAAGGTCCCGGCTACATGTGGGATAAAAATTAAAACAGGTAGATACATTATAAAAGAAGGCACGCCATCTCAATTCTTGGGTGGGATGCCCAGGAGTGCAGGAATAGGTATCATCAGTAGAAGCCGTGGATAATGCTGAGGTTGAGGGTGGCACATGTTGCTGAGGTGATTGTAATATAATCATTAGACGAGGTATTTGCCCATTAAGGTAGGTTTTGGTCTCCTTTTTACAGTTTGCTAAGGACAGAAGTCTTCTGATGGTGGGTGGGAGAGAGTTCCAAATTCTTGGAGCAGCCCCAGAGAAGGCCCAATTGTAGGTTTCTTTCTTCCGGAAGCATGCTGGTTGCAGCAACAGGGTTTTGGCAGATCGGGAGTTTCTGGCGCCTCCGGTCATCACAAGTTTTTGGGCGAGAAATGGAGAGGAATTGGAGTAAAGTGTGTTGTGAGTAATGCAGGCCAGTTTAAGTTGAATTCTGGCCTCTAGGGGATGCCAGTTCAGAACTTTGAGGTGGGGAGAGATGTGGTTGAATTTCTTTGAGCAAGTTAGGAGTCTGGCGGTGGTGTTGAGGGAGGCTTTCAATGGGGCCAGAGTTCTTGGGTAGCCCTGCGAGAGTAGAGCATCCGTATTCTAGTCTGGAAATGACTAGTGCCTGGATTGCAATTTTAAGGTCAGAAAGGTTTCTTAGGTAACTCAGGTGGAATCTGGCCATCGAGTTTATATGTCACATAAAGATGGGTAGCACACCTTCCTTAAACACAACATTTCACCTTAGTTCAATTCCAACTTATTCACTTTCGGCGTGCTCACTTAATCGTGCCAAGCCCAAAACAACACGTGCTTGAACGTAACTTTGATGTTTTGGGGTTTCGTTTTACCCCAAATAACAGTGGTGACAGCCTAATTTCACTGCGCATTTGCTTCCAATATGTTTAGATTCACCATTTTTATCCATCTCTCTGAAATTCATTTTACTCATCCATGTTCGCTTTATCCAATTTAGATGTCATCCATATCTACCATGCAAGGCGGATTTGCCAATTTCCACAGTTTCTCATATTCAAGTCGGCCTTAGCCTTTTCATGCAAGAATACGCACAAAAGCACCATTTGTTAAAAGCAGTTTATTTTGATCCAATGCATTTCGGACCTCCATCGGGTCCTTTGTCAGGGAAAACTGAAATAACAACAACATCGTTTTAAAATTTGTTTTTCACTTCATATATGCCAACAAAATCTTATTTCAAAAACCCATTAAATTACGCTTACATAACATTACATTACTCGGTTGCCATATGACAAACGCCCCTCTCTTTTCTTCCCTCTTCCACTTTACCAAAACTCTCTTACTCCACCCTTCTACTCCCCCTCTTCCGTTTTGGGTCAAACTTCACCATCAACCGGAGCCACTCCCCGTGTAACAACATTTATTTGCCCTCCGATTTTCACTCTCTGCACATACCTGCTAAAATGGGTCATGCTCGCGTGTCAACCAAGCGAGTGAAGTCTACTCGGTGCATTTGAACTGCTCTCTTTTTATCGCCTCCTTCCCGCCTCTTAATTTAGACCCTCCTTCTCTATCCCGGGGCTGAAAACACCTGATCTTTCTATTCACACTACGTTTCCCATGGTGCACTAGACTTAACATTTAATCAATGAATGAACTGACATCTCTAATCCTTCATACAAAAAAGACTTCGTTTGCAAGAAACTCTTCGTTTATGCAGGGAATACATTCAAATTTAAAACCAATAATTCAGTTTTTCTTGAGTCCTTTCAGTGTAAACATGCTCAACAAATGTAGATGTCTCTCCTTGCATGGGAAATATTCATCTGTTGTAAAAATCCAAATTTCATCGTGGGTGCTTACCCGGTGGGGCTAAGTATTAATTATCACATAAAGATGGGTAGCACACCTTCCTTAAACACAACATTTCACCTTAGTTCAATTCCAACTTATTCACTTTCGGCGTGCTCACTTAATCGTGCCAAGCCCAAAACAACACGTGCTTGAACGTAACTTTGATGTTTTGGGGTTTCGTTTTACCCCAAATAACAGTGGCGACAGCCTAATTTCACTGCGCATTTGCTTCCAATATGTTTAGATTCACCAATTTTATCCATCTCTCTGAAATTCATTTTACTCATCCATGTTCGCTTTATCCAATTTAGATGTCATCCATATCTACCATGCAAGGCGGATTTGCCAATTTCCACAGTTCCTCATATTCAAGTCGGCCTTAGCCTTTTCATCCAAGAATACGCACAAAAGCACCATTTGTTAAAAGCAGTTTATTTTGATCCAATGCATTTCGGACCTCCATCGGGTCCTTCGTCAGGGAAAACTGAAATAACAACAACATCGTTTTAAAATTTGTTTTTCACTTCATATATGCCAACAAAATCTTATTTCAAAAACCCATTAAATTACGCTTACATAACATTACATTACTCGGTTGCCATATGACAAACGCCCCTCTCTTTTCTTCCCTCTTCCACTTTACCAAAACTCTCTTACTCCACCCTTCTACTCCCCCTCTTCCGTTTTGGGTCAAACTTCACCATCAACCGGAGCCACTCCCCGTGTAACAACATTTATTTGCCCTCCGATTTTCACTCTCTGCACATACCTGCTAAAATGGGTCATGCTCGCGTGTCAACCAAGCGAGTGAAGTCTACTCGGTGCATTCGAACTGCTCTCTTTTTATCGCCTCCTTCCCGCCTCTTAATTTAGACCCTCCTTCTCTATCCCGGGGCTGAAAACCCCTGATCTTTCTATTCGCACTACGTTTCCCCAAAGTCAAAGTTACGTTCAAGCACGTGTTGTTTTGGGCTTGGCACGATTAAGTGAGCACGCCGAAAGTGAATAAGTTGGAATTGAACTAAGGTGAAATATTGTGTTTAAGGAAGGTGTGCTACCCATCTTTATGTGATAATTAATACTTAGCCCCACCTGGTAAGCACCCACGATGAAATTTGGATTTTTACAACAGATTAATATTTCCCATGCAACGAGAGACATCTACATTTGTTGAGCATGTTTACACTGAAAGGACTCAAGAAAAACTGAATTATTGGTTTTAAATTTGAATGTATTCCCTGCATAAACGAAGAGTTTCTTGCAAACGAAGTCTTTTTTGTATTAAGGATTAGAGATGTCAGTTCATTCATTGATTAAATGATAAGTCTAGTGCACCATGGGAAACGTAGTGCGAATAGAAAGATCAGGTGTTTTCAGCCCCGGGATAGAGAAGGAGGGTCTAAATTAAGAGGCGGGAAGGAGGCGATAAAAAGAGAGCAGTTCGAATGCACCGAGTAGACTTCACTCGCTTGGTTGACACGCGAGCATGACCCATTTTAGCAGGTATGTGCAGAGAGTGAAAATCGGAGGGCAAATAAATGTTGTTACACGGGGAGTGGCTCCGGTTGATGGTGAAGTTTGACCCAAAACGGAAGAGGGGGAGTAGAAGGGTGGAGTAAGAGAGTTTTGGTAAAGTGGAAGAGGGAAGAAAAGAGAGGGGAGTTTGTCATATGGCAACCGAGTAATGTAATGTTATGTAAGCGTAATTTAATGGGTTTTTGAAATAAGATTTTGTTGGCATATATGAAGTGAAAAACAAATTTTAAAACGATGTTGTTGTTATTTCAGTTTTCCCTGACGAAGGACCCGATGGAGGTCCGAAATGCATTGGATCAAAATAAACTGCTTTTAACAAATGGTGCTTTTGTGCATATTCTTGGATGAAAAGGCTAAGGCCGACTTGAATATGAGAAACTGTGGAAATTGGCAAATCCGCCTTGCATGGTAGATATGGATGACATCTAAATTGGATAAAGCGAACATGGATGAGTAAAATGAATTTCAGAGAGATGGATAAAATTGGTGAATCTAAACATATTGGAAGCAAATGCGCAGTGAAATTAGGCTGTCGCCACTGTTATTTGGGGTAAAACGAAACCCCAAAACATCAAAGTTACATCGAGTTTATATGGCCACACATGTTCAGGCTGCTGTCAAGGGTAATTCCAAGGGATTTCGCTGAGTCAACAATGGTAGGAGGACAGTTTAGTGCTGAGATGGTATTGATCCATTCCTGGATGTCTGGAATGGTTTTGGGTGGAGAGATTAGAAGAAATTCTGTTTTATTTGCGTTGAGTTTAGGCTGATTGGCAGTGAGCCAATGGACTGTCAGCTTCAGGGCCTCGTTCAGGGAGAAAATGTACTCAGAGGAAGAGATTTTTATGTAGATCTGTGTATCGTCAGCATACATAAGGTAGGAGATTTTGGCGGCACGTAGCACCTCGGTGAGTGGTTCAAGGTAAAGATTGAAGAGGGTAGGGGAGAGGGTTGATCCTTAGGGGACTCCAACCGTAACCGGAGAGGGGGCGGATAGATTACCGTTGATGAGGTCTCTCTGTGAGAGATTTTGGAAGAAGTATCTAAACCATTTAAGGACGGTGCCATCCAACCCCATCCTGAGTTTGAGGCGTTCAAGGAGAATTTCGTGGTTAACCGTAAGAAAGGTCTAGGAGGATTACGAGACAGGTTTTACCTGGTCAAGGGCTTGGAGGGTGTCATCCACGATGTGGAAGAGGGTGGTTTCCATACTGTGTCCAGGTCTGAACCCAGATTGGAAGTCATCTAGCAGGTGGAAGTTGTCGATGTGTAGGCTCAGCTGCTGTTGCACACATTTTTCCGGGACTTTGGCTAGGAGTGGGATGTTGGATATGGGTCTATAGTTCTCAGCAGAAGCAGGGTCCAGCATAGGTTTTTTTAGGATGGGGACAACTTGGCCAGCCTTGAGCGAATCAGGAATTGAGCCCTGGAGGAGGGAGGCGTTGATTATTGAGGTCCAGGAAGGGATGATAGCCTGTGAGACGGCAGCTAGGCAGTTAGAAGGGAGTAAGCATGGGCGGATTTTGTGGATCCACGATTCACGGATTTGCGTATTCACGGATCGTGGATCCGCAAAATCCGCGGATTTAGCGGATTTGCGTATCGGCGGATTTGGGGCGGGGCTTCCATGTGAGTGCACATGCATCTTGTGTGTATTAAAGGTCAGAGACCGATCAGAGCAGCAGATGAAGATACAGAAGCTCCTGGCCACAGGAACAGCACGAGGATTGCGCTCGTGAAAGTCAAGGATGAAAAGGCCTCTGTCCAGCATCACAGCTGATTTTCGATGGTATATTTGGGAAGAAGGCACACCTGCCCAGCCTTGACAACGCTCACGAATGTTTTTTGGGCCGATGAATGAGTCACTGAATTTAAGCTTCAACTAGACGGTGCCCACCGTGAGTGTGTGAGCAGGGCCAAACGTGCGGGGCTTCCATGCGAGTGCACATGCCTCTTGTGTGTATAAAAGGTCAGAGACCGATCAGAGCAGCAGATGAAGATACAGAAGCTCCTGGCCACAGGAACAGCACGAGGATTGCGCTCGTGAAAGTCAAGGATGCAAAGGCCTCTGTCCAGCATCACAGCTGATTTTCGATGGTATATTTGGGAAGAAGGCACACCTGCCCAGCCTTGACAACGCTCACGAATGTTTTTTGGGCCGATGAATGAGTCACTGAATTTAAGCTTCAACTAGACGGTGCCCACCGTGAGTGTGTGAGCGGGGCCAAACGTGCGGGGCTTCCATGCGAGTGCACATGCCTCTTGTGTGTATAAAAGGTCAGAGACCGATCAGCAGATGAAGATACAGAAGCTCCTGGCCACAGGAACAGCACGAGGATTGCGCTCGTGAAAGTCAAGGATGCAAAGGCCTCTGTCCAGCATCACAGCTGATTTTCGATGGTATATTTGGGAAGAAGGCACACCTGCCTGGCCTGTTGTTACTATTTTACGATGGCGCCGGCAAGCTGCCAGCGCCATCCTAAACTAGTTACTAAATTAGCTTCAACAGGAAGCTCGAATAGATAAAATAAAGCAGATGCACGAGCAGCTGCTTTATTTTATCTATTAGTGCTTCCTGTTGAACCTAATTTAGTAACTATTTTAGGATGGCGCTGGCAGCTTGCCGGCGCCATCGTAAAATAGTTACAACAGGCCAGCAAGGCTTGAACTTTTGCCCTCGGAATCCGCCGCTCGCGGATTTGCGAATTCGCTGTAAATTCGCGGGAGTTCGCGGATCGCTAATTTACCGAAAATTCGCAAAATCCGCGAGCGTAACGGATTTTGCGCTCATGCTTAGAAGGGAGAGGATCATTGAAGTGATTGTTCGGGTTTAAGGAGGCAGGAATTCTCGAGATAGAGTGTTCATCATAGATTTTAAAGTTGGACCAGTGCGCTAGGTTTTTGGGTGAGGTTTGGGAAGACAGCGTGGAGAGAATAGGTAGAGCTGGCAGATTTTGATTTTGGTGGTGAGTTACGTATTTAAGTTCATTTCCTAGGGCAGAGATTTTGTCACAGAGGAAGGATGAAAATTCCTCGCTTGATATTAGGGGGTCAGGTGCTTCTTTGGAGGTTTTCGCTAGTTTGTTGGATTGGTGTTTGACCAAATCAAACATTTTGCGAGGTTGATTTTTGGCATTCTCAAGTTCAGATCTGAAAAATTCTTTTTTAGAGTTGAGGATTTTCTTATTCTAGGCATTTCTGGCCTGGCGGAGAAGTTTTAGATGGGCTGCTGATGGGTGTTTCCAGTTTCGTTCAGTCTGTCGAAGGGATCTCCTCTCCTTGTTGAGAAATCAGCTGAACCAGGAATTCCTGTCTTTGATCTAGGTTCATTTTAGTTTTAGTGGTGCCAGGTCATCAAGAATGTCAGATATGGTTGAGGATAGTGGTCCGCTAGGCTGTTGACCGAGGTGCACTGAGGTGGGGTAGAGGTCGGTCTCACAACGCGCTGCCAGTTTCTCTTGATCAAGGTTCTTGGTGTCTTCAACCCATCGTTTGGGAATCACAGGTTGAGGTGTCCATGTCTTGTGGGTGCTGGGCAGGAGGAAGGTGATGGCATGGTGGTCAGACCAATCACAAGGGTCAATAGAGATAAGTTTGACCGCTGATTCCTTAGCAATGATCCAGTCTAGGATGGGACCTTTCAAATGAGTTTGGGAGGGAGCAGGCTTGGGTAAGGGCTTGATCGGCCAAGAAGTCTCTGATGGCATTGACCTGAGGGTCCTTAGAATCGTTCCGATGTAAGTTGAAGTCACCAAGGAAAATGTCATTAGAGTTTGGAGAGACCTTGGCTGTGATGATTTCCATGAGGAGGTCCGTAAAGGTGTCATTCTTGCCGGGGGGCTGGTAAAAGATGCGGAGTTTGCACAGTTCCGAGGTGTTGTTTGAAATAGACAGTGTGAGGTATTCGCAGGAGTCTGTAGTGTCCAACGGTAGTTCCGTAGTACGGAGGTGAGACTAGTAGATGCAAGCAATGACACCCTCTTTTTTTTGAGTGCCTGCCCATCATTACGATGTTGTAATTGGGCGGTACTAAGAGGTCTAACTTGCTGAGTTTGGCCATGTCCTCTTGCTGTCTCTCCAAACCGACCCCCCTATTTAGATACAACTCTACTGCCTTCATTTCCGCCTCCATGAGAGCCACCTCCCCTCTGTATTTTTCATTCCTGAATCTTACCCTACTCCTGATTAGGCCCCTCAAAGAAGCCTTTAGGGAGTCCCAAACCACAGCAGTCGTAGAAGAGCCTAGATTTACTTTAAAAAAATATTCAGTCTCATTAGATAGATAGGACATCTCTTACGCCTCTAGAAGTAAAGTTCAATCGAAAGTCCAGGCTCCGAGATGCTGGGCCTGCACCAAGTCGAGGTCCATCAATATCCGTGAATGATCAGACAAATGCAGAGACGGGTACCCGACGTCCTTAACCTTGCCCCAAAAACATTGGCTTACCAAAATGTAGTTGATTCTCGACTTGTGTCGATATTTACTGTTATAGTATGCGACTCCTAACTGATGGCCCGATCATTCTCTCCTAATATCAGAGAGGATGGTTTGCGCCATCATGGACTGTAGGTACTTCCAGGACTTAGAAGGAACCATGGCCCTGCTACTTGCGACTTATCGAGTTGGGTTGAGGACAATGTTAAAGTCCTCGGCCATAATAACCAGGTTTGGACAATCTAGGAGTTATAGTTTTGAGAGAAGAAGGGTCATCTTGGTTTGTGCCGTAATAGCCGACCAAGGTGAGGAGAAGGCCCATGATGGTCACCTTCAGGATTACCCATCTGCCACCTGAGTCAGCCAAAAAGTGTAAGACACGGGCGTTAGCTGTTTTTTAAAGAGTATAACAACACCCTTGTTGTTAGCGGACTGATTTGAACAGACGAGAGAGTCCACATTTTTTTTAAATAAATATCTCGATAATCTCTTCCTTGAGGAGATGAGTAAGCATGAGCGTAAAATCCGTTCCGCTCGCGGATTTTGCGGATTTTTGGCAAATTCGCAATCCGCGAACTCTCGCAAACTTGCCGAAAATTCGTAAAATCCGTCAGAAGCGGATTTTTTGCTTGGTCGCACTTGCCAACTAGAATACTATACAATTTCGCCGGAGTAAACACTTGCGAACACGTAGATGTGGCTAGTAGCGACAATCTCGCAATTGCGAGATTGCAAAATTTGCAATTTCTCACAAGAAATCCACCAGCAGGCAGCATAAACCTTGAAAATTATGATTTTTATCAGAATAAATCCTCAGGTTGACATTTGCCTGCACTTTTTCTTTGCAAGGAGTCCATTTTGGTGGGGGGGTGGGAGGAAGGAAGTGCCCCACAGTCTCCAACTTCCTGTTCCTGTCCAACAGGCTCCTCCCAGTGCTTTCTTCATGTGCTGGTCACTTTGATTTTGGATCTTGACCTGGAAGGATTACTTTTTGTGGATGCTGCTGGATATTTGGATTTTTGCAAAACGGAAAGCACTCAGCAGGTGCAAAAGTTCAATCTTATCATTAGTAACCATTCCCTGTAGTGCTTCCTGAGGGGCCCCTTCAGAGTTCATTTGCCTACTTGCAACTATTCTATGACCCTGCTCTGACCCTCACAGCAGGCTCAGAGAATAGCTACAAGTATACAACAAAGGTCCTGTGAAAAACAATTGCACTGCAACAGAAAGCAAATTACAGATAAGGAAGCAGGTGCCAGCCAGACTGGAAGTTTAAATTCAGTGACACATTAATCAACCCCAAATTAATTCATGTCGGTTGAATCAGGGCCGGTGTGCTTGCTTTTTTTCACCCCAATAATCTACAATGATAAACCAACCAGAGGGTGGCAGTGATGTACCAGAGGGTGTACCAGAGGGTGGCAGTGGTGAAACAGAGGGTGCTGTGAACCTGTGATGATGAACCAGACGTAGAAACAACATAGTCGCGGCCATTGCGAACCGACAAGTAAGTTCGCAATTGCGAACTGGTACACAACCCTCGCGAACTGGCAGAAACCCTTGCGAACACAAAAAAAAATCTGCAAATTCGCGAGAGTTCGCGGATTTTGCAGATTGCGAATCCGTAAATACGCAAGTTCGCGGATTGCCAATTCGCAAAATCCGCCCATGCTTAGAGATGAGAGTTTCCTACAGGATAATGACCTGCGTGGGGGAGTCTTCCAAATATTCCAAATGTTTGCCCTTCTGGACCTCACGGGCAAGCCATTAACATTCCAGGACAGGAACTGGATTGTTTTCATGGAGATTTAGACTCGAGATTTCCAACAGAGAAGAGACACGGAAGGAGCCAGCACCAGGCCAATCGCATCCTAGCCACGGCCATCTGAATGGGCACTAAGGTGAGTGAGGACATTTTGTGTTTTATACCCCTGTGCATCCTTGTGGGGGAATTATCTTCTGCACCTGCCTGGCCGGCAGGCTGCAGTACAGTGGATGTTTGATGGAAAGAAGACAGCAGTCCAGCTGCAGAACAGCTGGTTGAAAGTCCTAGCTTCATATAGATACAACTGAAAAGAGCTGAAAAGAGTGGACAAGCCTGGACAAGCCCTCAGCGCCGTTACAACCTTACAAACTGCAGTACAGCTGGTGGGAGCCTTAATACTAACTATGCTCATGGCTCTTTGTCCCCAGCTGGGCTACTCCTGAATAAATACTGAGGACATCAAGGACGCATTAAGAAATTTTGGGTCGGGCAGCACTACCTCCCAAAATTCAAGCAAGTTCGCTACTTTTGAGACTTGCTTTTGCTGTGTCATCGAGGACCACCAGGTTTCTCGCCAAGGAGGTAAGTGCATGTGCTCTGCTGCCTGTCTGTGCATGGGGCTTTTGTACTACTTGGTAGAGGGTCGCTGGGGGAGTTCTCTATGCGTAAAAGCCTTCTTTTTCCTCTCCTTGTAACTACCGGTAATTCCTCATGAGAACAGCAATAGAAACTTTTTAGATCTTTCAATATGCGATTTTTTTCCAAAAATACTGCTGCAACCCATCTCGATTCCCAAGTTCTGATTCAGAGGGTCAAAAAATGCATAGAACAAGCAGCAGCCCGGGCTAATCATGCTGCAGCCTTGAGGAAAGATATGGGCCTGCCCACAGAAAATTCTGAGATGGCCCCCGCAGAGCTCTACCAGAAAGACTATCCCGGGGGGGGGCCCTCTGCTGATCTGGACACTAGTACAAGCCCCATCACTGCTGTTTCTCCTGGGGTCGGGCCCTCATCTGCACAAATCTTGGTGGATCCAGATGCGGTGACTTCTGGGGGAGACGCTAAGGCTGGGAAATCCAAGGAACGTAAAAAATACCCTCTATTCTTCAAAGCTATATCTGAATTAAGATCTGGCACAGAGGGGGCAGACAGTGTTCCACCTAAATCTGAACTGCCTACTGACTCCAATAAGGGTATGTCTCTCTGCAGGTGGCAGTAGTGTCCTTTCACAACCTCCAGTACAACCCTTGCCATCTCCCGGACAAAGCCTATCTGGATTACCTGCTCCTGAAGATGTTGGGCAGGCAGTACCTGATAACACTGTTTTTTCTGTAGCATCTGCAGCGCAATCTAAAACTGGACCTGAATTGACTCAGGAAAGCTCCTCTCAGGATGATAGATCCTTCACTTTGGAATGGGATGCAACAGGGTTTTGGCAGATCAGGAGTTTCTGGCACCTCCGGTTATCACAAGTTTTTGGGCGAGAAATGCAGAGGAATTGGAGTAAAGTGCTTTGTGAGTAATGCAGGCCAGTTCAAGTTGAATTCTGGCCTCTAGGGGAAGCCAGTTCAGAACTTTGAGGTGGGGAGAGATGTGGTTTGAATTTCTTTGAGCCAGTTAGGAGTCTGGCGGCGGTGTTGAGGGAGGCTTTCAATGGGGCCAGAGTTCTTGGGTAGCCCTGCGAGAGTAGAGCATCCATATTCTAGTCTGGAAATGACTAGTGCCTGGATTGCCATTTTAAGGTCAGAAAGGTTTCTTAGATAACTCAGGTGGAATCTGGCCATCGAGTTTATATGGCCACACATGTTCATGCTGCTGTCAAGGGTAATTCCAAGGGATTTCGCTGAGTCAACAATGGTAGGATGGCAGTTTAGTGCTGTGATGGTCTTGATCCATTCCTGGATGTCTGGAATGGTTTTGGGTGGAGAGATTAGAAGAAATTCTGTTTTATTTGCGTTGAGTTTAGGCTGATTGGCAGTGAGCCAATGGACTGTCAGCTTCAGGGCCTCGTTCAGGGAGAAAATGTACTCAGAGGAAGAGATTTTTATGTAGATCTGTGTATCGTCGGCGTACATAAGGTAGGAGATTTTGGCGGCACGTAACACCTCGGTGAGTGGTTCAAGGTAAAGATTGAAGAGGGTAGGGGAGAGGGTTGATCCTTAGGGGACTCCAACCGTAACCGGAGAGGGGGCGGATAGATTACCGTTGATGAGGACTCTCTGTGAGAGATTTTGGAAGAAGTATCTAAACCATTCAAGGACGGTGCCATCCAACCCCATCCTGAGTTTAAGGCGTTCAAGGAGAATTTCGTGGTTAACCGTAAGAAAGGTCTAGGAGGATTACGAGACAGGTTTTACCTGGTCAAGGGCTTGGAGGGTGTCATCCACGATGTGGAGGAGGGTGGTTTCCATACTGTGTCCAGGTCTGAACCCAGATTGGAAGTCATCTAGCAGGTGGAAGTTGTCGATGTGTAGGCTCAGCTGCTGTTGCACACATTTTTCCGGGACTTTGGCTAGGAGTGGGATGTTGGATATGCGTCTATAGTTCTCAGCAGAAGCAGGGTCCAGCATAGGTTTTTTTAGGATGGGGACAACTTGGCCAGCCTTGAGCGAATCAGGAATTGAGCCCTGGAGGAGGGAGGCATTGATTATTGAGGTCCAGGAAGGGATGATAGCCAGTGAGACGGCAGCTAAGCAGTTAGAAGGGAGAGGATCATTGAAGTGATTGTTCGGGTTTAAGGAGGCAGGAATTCTCGAGATAGAGCGTTCATCATAGATTTTAAAGTTGGACCAGTGCGCTAAAGTTTTTGGATGAGGTTTGGGAAGACAGCGTGGAGAGAATAGGTAGAGCTGGCCGATTTTGATTTTGGTGGTGAGTTGCGCATTTAAGTTCATTTCCTAGGGAAGAGATTTTGTCACAGAGGAAGGATGAAAATTCCTCGCTTGATATTAGGGCGTTAGGTGCTTCTTTGGAGGTTTTCGCTAGTTTGTTGGATTGGTGTTTGACCAAATCAAACATTTTGCGAGGTTGATTTTTGGCATTCTCAAGTTCAGATCTGAAGAATTCTTTTTCAGAGTTGAGGATTTTCTTATTCTAGGCATTTCTGGCCTGGCGGAGAAGTTTTAGATGGGCTGCTGATGGGTGCTGTTTCCAGTTTCTTTCAGTCTGTCGAAGGGATCTCCTCTCCTTGTTGAGAAATCAGCGGAACCAGGAATTCCTGTCTTTGATCTAGGTTCTTTCTAATTTTAGTGGTGCCAGGTCATCAAGAATGTCAGATATGGTTGATGAATAGTGATCCGCTAGGCTGTCGACCGAGGTGCACTGAGGTGGGGGAGAGGTCGGTCTCACAACGCGCTGCCAGTTTCTCTTGATCAAGGTTCTTGGTGTCTCCAACCCATCGTTTGGGAATCACAGGTTGAGGTGTCCATGTCTTGTGGGTGCTGGGCAGGAGGAAGGTGATGGCATGGTGGTCAGACCAATCACAAGGGTCAATAGAGATAAGTTTGACCGCTGATTCCTTAGCAATGATCCAGTCTAGGATGGGACCTTTCAAATGAGTTTGGGAGGGAGCAGGCTTGGGTAAGGGCTTGATCGGCCAAGAATTCTCTGATGGCATTGACCTGAGGGTCCTTAGGATCGTTCCGATGTAAGTTGTAGTCACCAAGGAAAATGTCATTAGATTTTGGGGAGACCTTGGCTGTGATTATTTCCATGAGGAGGTCCGTAAAGGAGTCATTCTTGCCAGGGGGCTGGTAAAAGATGTGGAGTTTGCACAGTTCGGAGGTTTTGTTTGAAATAGACAGTGTGAGGTATTCGCAGGAGTCTGTAGTGTCCAACGGTAGTTCCGTAGTACGGAGGTGAGACTATTAGATGCAGGCAATGCCACCCTCTTTTTTTTTGAGTGCCTGTCCTCCATTACGATGTTGTAATTGGGCGGTACTAAGAGGTCTAACTTGCTGAGTTTGGCCATGTCCTCTTGCTGTCTCTCCGAACCGACCCCCCTATTTAGATACAACTCTACTGCCTTCATTTCCGCCTCCATGAGCGCCACCTCCCGTCTGTATTTTTCATTCCTGAATCTTACCCTACTCATGATTAGGCCCCTCAAAGAAGCCTTTAGGGAGTCCCAAACCACAGCAGTCGTAGAAGAGCCTAGATTTACTTAAAAAAATATTCAGTCTCATTAGATAGATAGGACATCTCTTTTACGCCTCTAGAAGTAAAGTTTCGATCGAAAGTCCAGGCTCTGAGATGCTGGGCCTGCACCAAGTCGAGGTCCATCAATATCCTTGAATGATCAGACAAATGCGGAGACGGGTACCCGATGTCCTTAACCTTGCCCCTAAAACATTGGCTGACCAAAATGTAGTTGATTCTCGACTTGTGTCGATATTTACTGTTATAGTATGCGACTCCTAACTGATGGCCCGATCATTCGGATGTATGACATTACAACGCATGCTTTTACATCGCATGCCTTTACAATGTAAGTATTACAACGCAGTCCATTACAACGCATAGTGCTTTGGGATGCTGGATAGTGAATAGTTTAATTCACTATTCCAACTCCAGTCCCCGTGGACACTAGGGAAGGTTATTGGATAGTAAATTAACCTTTTCCCTATCCTAGAGCGCCCCCCAGAGCAATGCGTTGTAATAGTTTGCGTTGTAATGGTTGCGTTGTAAAGGCTCTGCGATGTAAAAGTTACGTTGTAAAGGTTGTTTACCCGCTCATTCACTCCTAATATCAGAGAGGATGGTTTGCGCCATCATGGACTGCAGGTACATCCAGGACTTAGAAGGAACCATGGCCCTGCTACTTGCGACTTATCGAGTTGGGTTGAGGACAATGTTAAAGTCCTCGGCCTTAATAACCAGGTTTGGACAATCTAGGAGTTATAGTTTTGACTGAGGAAGGGTCATCTTGGTTTGTGCCATAATAGCCGACCAAGGTGAGGAGAAGGCCCATGATGGTCACCTTCAGGATTACCCATCTGCCACCTGAGTCAGCCAAAAAGTGTAAGACACGGGCGTTAGCTGTTTTTTAAAGAGTATAACAACACCCTTGTTGTTAGCGGACTGATTTGAACAGACGAGAGAGTCCACATTTTTTTTTTTTAAATATCTCGATAATCTCTTCCTTGAGGAGATGAGAGTTTCCTACAGGATAATGACCTGCGCGGGGGAGTCTCTCAAATATTGCAAATGTTTGCCCTTCTGGACCTCACGGGCAAGCCATTAACATTCCAGGACAGGAACTGGATTGTTTTCATGGAGATTTAGACCCGAGATCTCCAACAGAGTCGGGACACGGAAGGAGCCAGCACCAGGCCAATCGCATCCTAGCCACGGCCATCTGAATGGGCACTAAGGTGAGTGAGGACATTTTGTGTTTTATACCCCTGTGCATCCTTGTGGGGGAATTATCTTCTGCACCTGCCTGGCCGGCAGGCTGCAGTACAGTGGATGTTTGATGGAAAGAAGACAGCAGTCCAGCTGCAGAACAGCTGGTTGAAAGTCCTAGCTTCATAAAGATACAACTGAAAAGAGCTGAAAAGAGTGGACAAGACTGGACAAGCCCTCAGCGCCGTTACAACCTTACAAACTGCAGTACAGCTGGTGGGAGCCTTAATACTAACTATGCTCATGGCTCTTTGTCCCCAGCTGGGCTACTCCTGAATAAATACTGAGGACATCAAGGACGCATTAAGAAATTTTGGGTCGGGCAGCACTACCTCCCAAAATTCAAGCAAGTTCGCTACTTTTGAGACTCGCTTTTGCTGTGTCATCTTGGACCACCAGGTTTCTCGCCAAGGGGGTAAGTGCATGTGCTCTGCTGCCTGTCTGTGCATGGGGCTTTTGTACTACTTGGTAGAGGGTCGCTGGGGGAGTTCTCTATGCGTAAAAGCCTTCTTTTTCCTCTCCTTGTAACTACCGGTAATTCCTCATGAGAACAGCAATAGAAACTTTTTAGATCTTTAATATGCGAATTTTTTCCAGAAATACTGCTGCAACCCATCTCGATTCCCAAGTTCTGATTCAGAGGGTCAAAAAATGCATAGAACAAGCAGCAGCCCGGGCTAATCATGCTGCAGCCTTAAGGAAAGATATGGGACTGCCCACAGAAAATTCTGAGATGGCCCCCGCAGAGCTCTCCCAGAAAGACTATCCCGGGGGGGGGCCCTCTGCTGATCTGGACACTAGTACAAGCCCCATCACTGCTGTTTCTCCTGGGGTCGGGCCCTCATCTGCACAAATCTTGGTGGATCCAGATGCGATAACTTCTGGGGGAGACGCTAAGGCTGGGAAATCCAAGGAACTTAAAAAATACCCTCTATTCTTCAAAGCTATATCTGAATTAACATCTGGCACAGAGGGGGCAGACAGTGTTCCACCTAAATCTGAACTGCCTACTGACTCCATTAAGGGTATGTCTCTCTGCAGGTGGCAGTAGTGTCCTTTCACAACCTCCAGTACAACCCTTGCCATCTCCCGGACAAAGCCTATCTGGATTACCTGCTCCTGAAGATGTTGGGCAGGCAGTACCTGATAACACTGTTTCTTCTGTAGCATCTGCAGCGCAATCTAAAACTGGACCTGAATCGACTCAGGAAAGCTCCTCTCAGGATGATAGATCCTTCACTTTGGAATGGGATGCAACAGGGTTTTGGCAGATCAGGAGTTTCTGGCGCCTCCGGGTATCACAAGTTTTTGGGCGAGAAATTCAGAGGAATTGGAGTAAAGTGCTTTGTGAGTAATGCAGGCCAGTTTAAGTTGAATTCTGGCCTCTAGGGGAAGCCAGTTCAGAACTTTGAGGTGGGAAGAGATGTGGTTTGAATTTCTTTGAGCCAGTTAGGAGTCTGGCGGCGGTGTTGAGGGAGGCTTTCAATGGGGACAGAGTTCTTGGGTAGCCCTGCAAGAGTAGAGCATCCATATTCTAGTCTGGAAATTACTAGTGCCTGGATTGCCATTTTAAGGTCAGAAAGGTTTCTTAGATAACTCAGGTGGAATCTGGCCATCGAGTTTATATGGCCACACATGTTCATGCTGCTGTCAAGGGTAATTCCAAGGGATTTTGCTGAGTCAACAATGGTAGGATGGCAGTTTAGTGCTGTGATGGTCTTGATCCATTCCTGGATGTCTGGAATGGTTTTGGGTGGAGAGATTAGAAGAAATTCTGTTTTATTTGCGTTGAGTTTAAGATGATTGGCAGTGAGCCAATGGACTGTCAGCTTCAGGGCCTCGTTCAGGGAGAAAATGTACTCAGAGGAAGAGATTTTTATGTAGATCTGTGTATTGTCGGCGTACATAAGGGAGGAGATTTTGGCGGCACGTAGCACCTCGGTGAGTGGTTCAAGCAAAAGATTGAAGACGGTAGGGGAGAGGGTTGATCCTTAGGGGACTCCAACCGTAACCGGAGAGGAGGTGGATAGATTACTGTTGATGAGGACTCTCTGTGAGAGATTTTGGAAGAAGTATCTAAACCATTTAAGGACGGTGCCATCCAACCCCATCCTGAGTTTGAGGCGTTCAAGGAGAATTTCGTGGTTAACCGTAAGAAAGGTCTAGGAGGATTACGAGACAGGTTTTACCTGGTCAAGGGCTTGGAGGGTGTCATCCACGATGTGGAAGAGGGTGGTTTCCATACTGTGTCCAGGTCTGGAGCCAGATTGGAAGTCATCTAGCAGGTGGAAGTTGTCGATGTGTAGGCTCAGCTGCTGTTGCACACATTTTTCCGGGACTTTGGCTAGGAGTGGAATGTTGGATATGCGTCTATAGTTCTCAGCAGAAGCAGGGTCCAGCATAGGTTTTTTTAGGATGGGGACAACTTGGCCAGCCTTGAGCGAATCAGGAATTGATCCCTGAAGGAGGGAGGCGTTGATTATTGAGGTCCAGGAAGGGATGATAGCCTGTGAGACGGCAGCTAGGCAGTTAGAAGGGAGAGGATCATTGAAGTGATTGTTCGGGTTTAAGGAGGCAGGAATTCTCGAGATAGAGCGTTCATCATAGATTTTAAAGTTGGACCAGTGCGCTAGGTTTTTGGATGAGGTTTGGGAAGACAGCGTGGAGAGAATAGGTAGAGCTGGAAGATTTTGATTTTGGTGGTGAGTTGCGTATTTAAGTTCATTTCCTAGGGCAGAGATTTTGTCACAGAGGAAGAATGAAAATTCCTCGCTTATATTAGGGGGTTAGGTGCTTCTTTGGAGGTTTTCGCTAGTTTGTTGGATTGGTGTTTGACCAAATCAAACATTTTGCGAGGTTGATTTTTGGCATTCTCAAGTTCAGATCTGAAGAATTCTTTTTTAGAGTTGAGGATTTTCTTATTCTAGGCTTTTCTGGCCTGGCGGAGAAGTTTTAGATGGGCTGCTGATGGGTGTTGTTTCCAGTTTCGTTCAGTCTGTCGAAGGGATCTCCTCTCCTTGTTGAGAAATCAGCTGAACCAGGAATTCCTGTCTTTGATCTAGGTTCTTTTTAATTTTAGTGGTGCCAGGTCATCAAGAATGTCAGATATGGTTGATGAATAGTGATCCGCTAGGCTGTCGACCGAGGTGCACTGAGGTGGGGGAGAGGTCGGTCTCACAACGCGCTGCCAGTTTCTCTTGATCAAGGTTCTTGGTGTCTCCAACCCATCGTTTGGGAATCACTGGTTGAGGTGTCCATGTCTTGTGGGTGCTGGGCAGGAGGAAGGTGATGGCATGGTGGTCAGACCAATCACAAGGGTCAATAGAGATAAGTTTGACCGCTGATTCCTTAGCAATGATCCAGTCTAGGACGGGACCTTTCAAATGAGTTTGGGAGGGAGCAGGCTTGGGTAAGGGCTTGATCGGCCAAGAAGTCTCTGATGGCATTGACCTGAGGGTCCTTAGGATCGTTCCGATGTACGTTGAAGTCACCAAGGAAAATGTCATTAGAGTTGGGGGAGACCTTGGCTGTGATGATTTCCATGAGGAGGTCCGTAAAGGTGTTATTCTTGCCGGGGGGGCTGGTAAAAGATGTGGAGTTTGCACAGTTCGGAGGTTTTGTTTGAAATAGACAGTGTGAGGTATTCGCAGGAGTCTGTAGTGTCCAACGGTAGTTCCGTAGTACGGAGGTGAGACTAGTAGATTGATTAATTGATAAATATGTTAATTTTAATAATTCATTTTCTGTAGCGGGTTGTGGGTTTATAGGGGAATAGGGTGGGAAGTAATTTAATTATAATTAATTAACTATGTTATTTTATTTATTGGTATTTTTTAGAATTGATTGTTAATTAATTAGTAATTGGTAATTAATTAAAATATAATTGGTAATTAATTATAATTGATTAGTTGATAAATATGTTATTTTTAGTAAAATATTTTATGTAGTGGGTTGTGGGTTTATGGGGGATTAGTAATTTTTACCCTCCCACTATCCAACGCTTTCCCTACTGTTGCGCTCTCTGGAGTGGGAATGGTAATTTTTACCCCTACGCTATCCAACGATTTCCCTACTGTTGCGCTCTTTGGAGTGGGAATAGTGAATTTTACCCTCCCACTATCCAACGCTTTCCCTACTGTTGCACTCACTGGAGTGGGAATAGTAATTTTTACCCCTACGCTATCCAATGCTTTCCCTACTGTTGCGCTCTTTGGAGTGGGAATAGTCATTTTTACCCTCCCACTATCCAACCCTTTCCCTACTGTTGCACTCTCTGGAGTTGGAATAGTAATTTTTACCCCTACGCTATCCAACGCTTTCCCTACTGTTGCACTCACTGGAGTGGGAATAGCAATTTTTACCCCTACGCTATCCAACATTTTCCCTACTGTTGCACTCTCGGGAGTGGGAATAGTAATTTTTACCCCTACGCTATCCAACACTTTCCCTACTGTTGCGCTCTCTGGAGTGGAAATAGTAATTTTTACCCTCCCACTATCCAACGCTTTCCCTAATGTTGCACTCTCTGGAGTAGTAAGAGTAATTTTTACCCCTACGCTATCCAACGCTTTCCCTACTGTTGCACTCACTGGAGTGGGAATAGTAATTTTTACCCCTACGCTATCCAACGCTTTCCCTACTGTTGCACTCTCTAAAGTGGGAATAGTAATTTTTACCCCTACGCTATGCAACGCTTTCCCTACTGTTGCACTCTCTGGAGTGGGAATAGTAATATTTACCCCTACGCTATCCAACGTTTTCCCTACTGTTGCACTCTCTGGAGTGGGAATAGTAATTTTTACCCCTACGCTATCCAACGCTTTCCCTACTGTTGCGCTCTCTGGAGTGGGAATAGTAAATTTTACCCTCCCATTATCCAACGCTTTCCCTACTGTTGCACTCTCTGGAGTTGTAATAGTAATTTCTACCCCTACGCTATCCAACGCTTTTCCTACTGTTGCACTCTTTGGAGTGGGAATAGTAATTTTTACCCCTACGCTATCCAACGTTTTCCCTACTGTTGCGCTCTCTGGAGTTGAAATAGTAATTTTTACCTCTACGCTATCCAATGTTTTCCCTACTGTTGCACTTACAGGAGTGGTTGTATTAAATGTAACCCTCTCGCTATCCTACGGTAAAAATATTGTATATGTTTTGTTAATAATATGTATATATATATATATATATATATGTGTATAAGTATTACATTTTTTATTTATTTTTATTTTAAAGTTACATTAATTATGTATTAATTTAACATTTATTCAATTATTTCAAATATGTTAAAATTAATTATATTTATCATTATATTAGTTTTAAATTAATTTTAAGACATTTAAAAATTCGATATTTTGACAGTCTATATTTTTTACAATCGATATTTTGGAGTCGATATTTTTGCACTTACCTGTTTGTAGATAGGCAGTCGATATTCTGGCATTCTATATTTTACCTCGATATTTTGGTAGGTCGAAATTTTGTCTGTCGATATTCTGTCAGTGATCCGAGTGTGAGAGGGAGAGCCTGCCACACCTTAACGTCGCGCTTAAACCGCTCCAGAAGGGGACAGAGATTTAAAGCATAAAATTCATTTGTGTCTGGCGTAATGTATATACCCAGGTATTTGAACGCTTTCGCAGTAGTTCCCAAGGGGCAACTCACAGGTAGAACGGGTGGGGGGCCAGCGAGAACATAAAGGATGGATTTGGACCAATTAATCCTATAATCTGACACCCTGCCGAAATTCTCGCATACGTTCAATAATTCAAGAATCGATTTTTTGGGGGAGGTGAGGTACAACAGGATATCATCCGCGTATAAGGATATGCGGTCCTCCCAGACATCGGTTGAATAGAGTCCTTTGATAGAGGGTTCCCATCTGATCCAGATCGCAAGTGGTTCCAAGATCAGCGTAAAAAGCAACGGGGACAGTGGACATCCCTGCCTCGTGCCTCGTCCAAGAGGGAAGTCTCTTGAGATGTGGCCATTGGCAGCAACATGCGCCAGGGGTTTATTGTATAACAGACAAATCCAGGCACAGAACTTCGGACCAAAACCCATGTGATGGAGCACAGCCAGCAGGTAGGGCCATTCCACTGTATCGAATGCCATAGTGGCGTCCAAGGAAAGGCTGACTGCAGGTTCCTGAATATACGTTGTGCGCACCAGGACCGCATAGAGCCGACGCAGGTTGAGGGCCGTGCTGCGATGCGGCATGAATCCAGACTGATCCAGATTCACTAAGGAGGAAAGGTGTGGAGTCAGCCGCAATGCTAGTAGTTTAGCTAGGATCTTAGGTTCTGCGTTTATTAAAGAAATTGGGCGGTAGGAAGCGCAGTCTGTTTCCGGCCTGCCGGGCTTGTGGATTGCGACAATTGTGGCCAGCCGCTGATCCCTCGGCAGCTCCCCTGTCTGGAGACTATCACGGAACATGTTCAGTAAAAAGGGAGCTGTTGTCTGCACTGTCTTTTTGTACAGTTCCACTGGGAGTCCGTTGGGCCCCAGCGCCTTGCCAGACGCCAGTGAGAGGGTAGCCACCTGAATTTCATCAGTGGTAATGTCTGCCTCCAACTGGAGCGCCGCCTCAGGGGAAAGTTTCGGGATCATCAGATCCTTAATGTAGTCATATTCCTCCGCAATCGTATATGACGCCCGGGGAGCCTATATTGTTTCATAGTCGTCGGCCAGGATGCTAACTATACCATTAGGATCAGAGACCATGGAGCCTGTGGGCGATGCCAGTTGTGCAATGACTTTGTTCGCCCTTTCTTTTCTGTCTAGCCAGGCTAGCATCTTCCCTGCTTTATCCCCCATCTCGTATATCCTATGCCGAGTCGCGTGGAGTTTGCCCTTCGCCATTTCCCTTTGGTAAGCCACAAATGCAGTTTGCTTAAGGTGAACCTCACGGGCGGTTCCTGGTGAATGGTGTGCCGTCTGTTCTGTTATTGCAATGGCTAGCTCCGCTTCCAGACTATCTAACTCCGCCCGCTGTCCCCGCTTGTGACCCGAGATTGAAATCCAGAGACATTTTAATGCTTGATCAAAGTTGGCTATTGCCCAGCGACCCTTACTTCCAAGGGGCCCCCTGGGAAAGTGAACTTTGTCTCTGTTTGACATCTTTCTATCCTATTTACCTGTATATTCCTCTCTCTCTCAGCCTACCTCTACCTCTATGTCTCTTTAATCTGTAACATCCTAAAGATTTTTCGAATTCTAAAGCAAGACCTATTTCATCTGTTTTAAGTGACCCTGTTAAGGTTTAACCTATAATTTAGTACTGGCTGGCAATATGTTGGCTTGAATTAGCAGGAAATGGGTAATACAATTCAAATCTGTTCTATACAGGAGCTCCCAAATATGTCTTGCCAGGGGCCCCACAAATCCTTAAGATGGCACTGACAGTCTCAAATCCTTAAGATGGCACTGACAGTCTCTGCAGCCAATGCATGCGATCTACAGGTGCTGTCGCTCTAACACCCAGGCCTCAGGATGTACATACCCTCTGGGCAACGAGACGTCCCCTCTTTCGAATCCATGCTGTCAATCACACACAGCTCCTCAGAAATTAATTTCCTCTCAGAATGAAAGTAGCCAGAAAAGGAGCCGCCTGGGACGTAACAGTGATTTCCTGTGCTCAGGCTCCCGCGGGTATTCGCATCTTTCCTGGCTCCAAGGACACGCTGTACCTCCGCAGCCGCATCTCTGACAATTTTCGGGAAATAATGACATTAGTAGCACCGTGCCCTCCATGAGAGGATGCTGCCCTCGGCAAGCCGAACCCCGTGCCTGGAGTGCAAGCAGCTAGGCAAGGACAAGGCGATGCCTTCGAGGCGGGCTGAAGTACACACAGACGCTGTAAGACGTCGTGACTTACCGCAAGCCTCAGAAAGGGCGCAGGGTCACAGTCTTCCAAGGCTGTTGGTTGTCTTAACATTTCCCGAAGGCCCCCCGGGCCAGCCTAGGCCTGCTGCTCACCGCCTGAAACAACGTGTGCATCCTGACATCTGCGCTGCGCAACTGTCTTGAAAGGTGAGTAGGCTTTCTTTTGAGTGACAAACGCTCTAATTAAACGTTTTTGATTAAGTTACTGTGAAATCAGCAGAGAGGCCGGACAATAGCTGTCGACAAAGAAGTTCATGCCTGGACTACACAGATATAGCACTTTCTCAAAGCCAGACGAGGCAGGTGTAAACTAACACATGATTTCCCCATTCTATTTTACCAGATTATTTTTATTTATTTTATTTTATTTTATTTAATGCGTTTTTATATAGCGCGGACTTTACCCGAAGGTGTCAGAGTGCTTCACAATAGGAACAGAACTGATACATGAGGAGAACATTACAAGTGAACAAATTACAAAAGCAAACGTTGAGTTACATGAGGCAAAAATGACAATTGTGAGCAAACAAAATACAAGAGGTAGCAAACGGTGCATTAGAGGAGGAAAAAGTGACATGTGTGCAGGTTACAAAAGCGTACAAAGTACAAGTAGAGGTATAGTACTGCAATACATGGCAGACACTCAAACACAAGAACAAACGTTACGTAGGCAATGGTGGCACTTGTGCACGTATCGAAAGCAAACAAAATGTAAGAGGTAGCAAACAGTGTGTTACAAGAGAAAAGTGACGTGGGCATGTTACAAAAGAGTACCAAACACAAGTAGAAGGGTAATACTGCAATAAATGGCAGACTTTCAAACCACAAGAATACACTGGGAAGGCACTTCCATAGTCATGGAGAATATAATTTTCTATAATGAAAGGTCTTCCTTCAGACCTTCTGGTCGTCGCTAGCCCTTAGCTGCATTCATGCAGGCGCACGTTAGTGTGTGATTATGTTTGTGTGAGTATGTGGGTGTGGGTGTATGCGGAAGTGAGTACCCCTGCAGCTTTAGAAAAGCAAAAGCTACCAGTTGAATATTCTGAAAAGTTATCCATGTTTTCACAACAGGCTGTGAGAGTTCAGCAAATATAATTACCTACATAAAAAAGCTTAACTTCAGTCAGAGAGAAATATGTGTGACAGCAAATATACTGTCATAATTATTCTAGTTAACCTATTTCTTCTATGTTTGCCTTTTAAGATTTTCTTATAATAGTGATGTATAGACATAAAGCACCCTATGTGCAACTCATTTTTAGTCTATAAGTCTATATACTATTTTGGAGCTAAATTAAGTGGCAGCATTTATGGAGTCCTGCTTTTTTAATATATTTTATAAATATTTATTGAAGTAAAGCTTTGAAATATAAATGCAATTCATAATTTGCAGTTAACAATTACAATTTCATTTTAAAAGATGTGAGGAGATGCTCTTTTTGCAGGGTATACCCCCTTTTTGTGCCCTACTGTTGCTGGATATTGGGCTGGTGTAATGACTTTGTGAAGCACTGGGCCCTACTGATAAGGACTTAGTGGATGAGCTCTGCCCCAATATAGTTGTATGTTTTATTGGCTTTTCTCCAATTTGCATAAGTTAACATACTTATAATACCTTAGTATTTGATACCCGTAGTACCAAGGGCCTGTAAGTTTAGGGGCCTTCATGACTGCAGCATTGGTTGTGCCACTACAAGTGTGTCAAGGTAAAACATGACACCCGACTGCCATTCCAGGCTGGTAGAGCAGTTTTTAAACTGCTAATTCGACTTTGCCATTTAAACCTTGGGCAAAGCCCAAACCTTCTTTTTTAATATACATAAGTCATCCCTAAGGCTGGCCTAACATGCCCTAAGTACAACTTGGAACAGGCGTTCACATGGAACTCATTTTCAAACAAAGGATGATGTCACAGAATTTTCTGTCTAGATTCAATCTATACCAACATTTTAAATTTCTCTAATGCGGCAGGTGAAGTTCTGTCTGGACTTATTCCATTCATACATTTGATTCAAAAGAGAGAAAAGAAAACAGCAAGTATGTGTAGTTGAATTCGATTCAGCCAAATCAATATTTCATTTCATTTGCACAACAATAAACAATCTAAGCATTGGTAATTACGTGAGTGATAAGACCTGTTTTTTGAAAAAAAGAAAAGAGAGCTGAACCCCAAGTGTGAGAAAACCACACACAACAAGAACACAGTGGTAAGATGTGAAACTCTAAATAGCATATTGGCTATTTCATCGCCAAGCGAGCCATGTCATTTTAATATAATAACAAACACAGAGGAGAATTTTTGATGTGCCATGTATACTTAGTTCAGGTCTTTCTTTTATGGTTGTTGACGGTGTTTCAACCCTTTGTCAAGTTACTAGGGTCTCATCAGGTCTACGATTAACCTGGAGATGGCGGTGTGTTTAAAGTGGTCTACTCCGTTAATTAAATGACCACTGGAATGATGGCGTTTTGACCCTTTGTCCAGATACTATGTTCTCATCAGGACTACAATGAATCTAGGGATGGCTGTGTGTTTAAAGTAGTCTCATCCATTAATTAGATGACCACTAGTGTGTGCAATAATTGGGGGTATTAACTATGTAAATTTGTTCAACTGTGTGCTTGACTAGCAGATCAGTTAATATCTTACTAGTGGCAATATGACCCAGTCAAGCAGGCATGGATGTCCCATAATTATACCCAATGGCTGCTGGTTGAATGCTTCTATGTAGGTATAAGAATGCTCTTGGTTGAGGTCCACATACTCCAGAATCAAAAGAATGGCACCAATTCTCCCGATCGGAGATGCCGAGATGAAGTAACAACTATCCCCAGGTTCATCGTAGTCCTGATGAGACCCTAGTATCTGGACAAAGGGTCGAAACGCAGTTGACAAACATAAAAGACAGACCTGACCTATGTATAGATGACACATTGACACACTGAGAGTTACCCTCTGTTTTTGTTATTATTTTAAAATGACTTGGTTGTCTTGTTGTTGAAATAACCAATATACCATATGGATGTTTACAACTAACCACTGTGTTCTTATTGATTTTGGTTTTCTTGCACTTGGAAATCTTCTATTATTTTCTTTTTTTCCCCAAAAATTTCTTATCACTCACGTAATTACCAATGCTTAGATTGTTTACTGTAGTGTAAGTGAAATAAAATTTGGTTTGGCTGAATCAAATTTATCTTCAAATACCGGTTGTTGCTTTTCTCTCTTTTTATTCAAATGTATGTATGGATTAATGCCATGCAAAACTTTACCTATCACATAAGTGAAATTTAAAATGTTGGTTTAGATTGAATCCACACAGAAAATTCAGTGTCATCAATTTTTTTTTGTAGTCCTCATATGCGACATGCCAATGAAAGGTGTTAGGTATGGTGTGGTCAGGATCTGGAGTCGGAGCGTGCACCCACATCATGCTGGATGTTTCCTGCCCCGATACACCTACATTCAACCTTTATTTAGAAGCGGTGAGGTTGCCCACACTTTCCCGCTCCTTGGATTTGAGTGTCTTAATCATTGGACCATTGATCACCTGTTACCTTATTGGATTTGAGTTGTGTAGTACAAGGGGTTCCCAAGTGCTAACTTTCGTCTTTGAACCATTTATGCAGTCCAACCTCCCAAATCGCCTATCCACCCTTAACCTGGCTGTACAAGAAGGAAAGTTGCTGGTAATCCAATTAATCCATATTTCTGTAGAGGCAAGTATAATCAGAATTAATAGAAGATGCTCTGATAGGTTCCTATTCTTCCCAGTAAAACCAGCATTATCCAAGAGCCCAAAAATATTCAGAGATAGGCTTACCTCTATTTTTCTTTTCAAGATAGCCATTAGTACCTTACCCACATCTAGCCAGTAAGCATGAACTTCTGGGCACTGCCAAAACATGTGCACATCGTCTGTTTTGCCAATCTACATTTCGGGCAAAACCTGATTTCCCCTCCTTTTCTGGATAGTTTCATAGGAGACCAATATACCCTATATAAAGTAAATACATGATTCTTCCTTAATGGAGCATATTTGACAAATGACCAGAGTGAATTCATAGATACTTGCCAAAGAGATGTTAAATCAGCGTCGGGTAAAAATCCTCCCACTTTCCCTCCAGAGGTGTGTTATGGCAGTCTTCCTCCTGAACAAACATCCAGAGCAATTTAGGGACCTCTTTGCTTTGTAAGGGGTTACCAAATAATGCTGTCTCTCAATTATTTGAGCCACCCACAGGTACTTGACTTTGAGCCCTGTTTGTTAGTTGTAAATATTTAAATCTGGACAACTGGTTACTGTTTTGTTTTATGAGTAGTCACAGGAGATTACATTATGCTCATCCATTAGTTGGCTCCATTTCTCAATTACGGCTTCCATGAGTGGTATAGACAATGAGTCTTGTAAACACAAAGGAGCCCGAGGCGATTTTCAGATTGGGGACAATTGGCTGTAATAAGGTAAGTCTAATATTCTCCGAACCTGAATCCACAGTTTACATGCCGTGCTCAGAACCTTTAGGCAGACTGATAGGTTTCAGTTTTCAATGCCCCGCCCACTGTATATATTATGTTTATGAGTTAGCATGATGTGTCTAACCAATATGCAGTCACAGTTTAAAATTCATGTGCTGAAACCCACCGAGCTATTTTTGTAATGTGCAAGCTTCAGTTGGATAGAATTGTTTTTGTAATGTGTAAGCTTTTGTCTTATTATTGCCTTCTAAGTTAGAAAACCTGATGTGGTACATTACCTTTTCCCTTGGTTAGGTTCCCATTATTGATATTTCTGTATACTTTCCTATAAGAGAGAGAAGCTTGTGTATGGTAGACAGACTTCTGATGCTGACATTTGCTCTGCAGTTCCAATGTCTCATGGTACAGTTTTTCCCCCCTCCCTTATGAGCAGAAAATCCTTATTTCAGCATTTCTTGCCTTGAGTTAGTTTTGCAGAAAATGTTTCCATGCCCTGGCAGAGCAAAGCTTCGGCTCTGTGTCCTTGAGGGGAGATAACAGGGTTGACTTCGCAGGCGCAGATGCCTCATGTATGAGTTCATTGTTCACCATTTCGCTAGTTCTGTAATTTTCCAGGCTGGGCGTGTCTTTACCCTGCCATGTTATGTTATAATGTATTACCATGATAGGATGAGTCAGTCCTCTCGATGCATTCTCTGGAGTGCAGACCTGACAGGGCCCATCTATAGATGAGCATTTGTATCCTAATAAATATATCTCTAATCCTTCTCCACTGCCTGGCTGGCTTATTATATGAGAATGATAGATGAGTGAGGTAAGTCGCTCAGGTGGATTTGAGCCACGCTTATCAGATGGCGCCCGAACAGGGACTCTGTGATAAGGATCTTTCTCACCCGTAAGTGGGTAGCAGAAGGCCGGGGACCCTCTGGTCGGCACGGTGGGTCCGGGTACCCACTTTGATGCCGAGCTTGGTTCTCGCAGCGCTGCCCCACCCTGCTGATCGGGAGAGGTCCCGGTTCATGATCCTGCACCGGAGTCCAGAAGGCGGAACTTTGGAGCTGACCGTGTTGGTCCCAGCAGCCGGCGGTGGAGAACGGTGGATGTCGGTTCTGCGAGCAGAAGGTGAGTGGTCAGACTGTTGATTGAGGGAGCTGGGATGCTCCATGAGACCGGTGTGTCTCTGAGACCGGTGTGTCTCTGGTGATTGGAGGAGCCGGTGTGCTCCTGGGGCTAGTGTGCTCCGGGGAACTCAGAGTGCAAGTAGCGCTCTGACAGACTATTGGTGATGAGGGTTTCGGGTGGATGTCTGTTTTAGAGCATCCGACCGGGTAGTACTGAGACTGGAGTGTGGCTCACCACGGTTAAATACTGGGTAAGGACCCAAACCCCTAGTGTGAGTGGTTTGATGGAAGAGTCCCAGATCTTCCGGGGTAAAGTGCGCAACGGTCTGCAGTGCCGCCAGGGTGGCGGATGTGTCCTCCAACCTCAGAACAGTTAGTGTACTGTTCCGTCTGCGGTAGGGTCCAGGTTCCCCAGGACTTGGTCGACGGGTCTTGTCCTATTATGGTAACACGTGTTTGGCAGGGATTCAATGCATAGGACATGCGTGTGCGTGTGTGGTTGTGCGTGGAGATAGTTGTTTGGTTCTTTTGTGCCTGGGTATGTGTGGGTTCTTTGGCGGTATCTGATTGAGTGAGTTTGGTGGTGTTTGATTGAGTGTGCAAGATGCCGTGTTTCAGTAAGTTGCGATGTTTTAGGTGTTGTTGCAGTTCAACTGATGTCAGATTGGCCGAGAGCCAACCCGCTCCTGTAGAAGACTCTTGATTTTGTTTAATGTTTCTGATGCAGTTAAGATAGATCACTTGCAAGAGAGATTGTTTGCTAGGCACTGCTGTCAGAGCATGTTTGATTCCCTAAGGTTGTGGCAGAAAGAGGAAATTTTTGTTTTAAAAGAAGACAAAATGTGTACACTTAAAGTTGCTTTTAGTGGCTCAGTGAGCCAATGTGAGCAGTGATTAAGAGGATGGGGTATGTATTTCATGTAACATGTTTTATTTTGTTATAATTGGTTTGGGTTGAGAGCAGTCGGTGGGCTGCCTTTTGTTTGTGTAAATGTTTGTTTGAATGAAGTGAGTGCGTCTTGTTGCATAAGTTAGATTGTCTGGTCCTTGTGAGCTATCTGAGATGGGTGTGCCTGACTATCAGTGTGTTTTTCGTGTAGTTTAAAAGTGCATGCAGGGCTGTGCTCTATGGAAAAGAATTTTGTTTCTTCCATTCCCTCAATTTGTGAACAGTAGAAGATGGAGAAAAGGGTTTTGATTGCCAGTAATTAGAATGTATATTAATAGAATGTAGGAAGAAGTGTAAAGTTAGAAAGAAGAGAAAAAAAAACAAAGAAAGAGAAATGTATGTGCCAAAATAGTGTTAATTATTGAATGTTAGAAAGAGTTAGGAAGGCTTATTGGCTTTGTCAGCGCCAGACCGACGAGCGTGAGGCAGATTTGACCTTGGTGGTGAATGCCAGGGGAGGCGGAAGGCTGGCTAGCAGCCCAGAATTCTTAGCTCCTGGAAGGAGAGTGAAATGCAGTTGTTTAGTTAGTTTTAAAAATGACTTGTTGAATGAATGTGTTTCAGTCCACAATCAAATAAAAGAGGTTGTAGAACTCTGAGTTGGTAAGGTTTAGAATAACAGTGTGGGAATATTATTAAGTTCTGGAAGGGTTAAATGGAAAAGAGAGTATGTGAGCAGAACTGGGAAGATTATGTAAAATGGAAATATAGATGCTAGTAGCACAGCATAGTAGATGTGACCTTGTGTGATAAGCACATTCCAATGGGTTCGCAGAGCACCGAGAGCGAGAGAAGAGTACATGCAGAAAATTATGGGGGGGGCTAGGAGACTCTGCTCCTGGCACAGACAGCAGAGATACACAGTTGGAGCCAGCATCAGCGAGTCTGCATAATTATGAGTTCTGCTCTTTCCAGCAGACTGCTGCTGGTTTAGACTGAAGTATAATGCAGTTGTTCAGAACACATGTGATTTAGAATCAGGAACAAAATTATGAATAACTTTCAAAATGTTATTCCATTTGGACATAGAGAATTACACTTTAACATGGCCTAGCCTGAGAAAAGAAGGATTGTTTTGAGAAAAATTAATTTACTAAATATGTTAGTGAGTGTTACTCCTATTGTTTGAATGGTATTCAGTAAGTGATTGATTTGTGTGCAGTTTAATGGCAAAAAGAAAAGAGAGATTTATTGGTTGTCTGTTGTGTCCATTTTTGTTATTGATTTTTTTTGTTTCACTGTTGGACCATGTCATAGTATAACATTTTTCTAGTTCAATAATACTTGAGTTGGGGGGTCCCTGATTGGCATACTGATTAGTGTCTTTGCTAGTGGATACCAGTGGAGAGTACTGATGATGCGAGGGCAGGTAAAAATATTGATTGTGTTGCTCATAGGAGCGGCCTGGTGGGAATGTATATATGTGTGTAATGTCTATATGTGTGTAACAGTATTTGTATGCAGTTTGCCCATGGGACACCATTGCAGTGGGCCCAGTGCCCCACCCGCTGAGTAAAAATGCAGAGTTTGTGTATTGCGCAAATGTCTGCTAGTGTGCATTGGAGTATTTAGTATGCTCTGGGGTTGAGAATATTCTTATGTGATTTTCAATGCTGCTAAATGTTTTATATTCTTGGCTGACGGTTAAAGAGGTTAGAACTGGTTCTTGTCTAAGACAGCAGACAGGGTTTTCAGAACGGAAAGTGAACGGTGAACTGGTGTGAATGAGCTCCAAGCATAGGTTTACGGTAAGTATTTGTGGAAGGTATTTTTACTAAGTGGTTGCTTTTTGTCCAATATTTTCTGTGTTGTTGTTTTTTTTGTGTGTGTTTTGATTTGTTTCGTTTCAGTGCAATGGGAAATATTTTTATCTGTGTGTTACGGTGAGTATTGATGCAGCTTTGTGCTAGACAGATTAAGTGTGCACTGACACCGCATGATGCATGATATGCATGAGAAAAATATAGTCCTTTGAGTAACTAATATTGTGTTTTCCTTTTGTGGCCTTTGTGCTATTGTGTGTTTTATGTTTTCTTTGGCTTCTTGTGCAGTGCTTGCTCTGTTCTGCGTGGATGGTATGCTGATTGATCTTAAGACTGACAAATTAAGTAGGCCAGCATGCTGGGTTTTGGGCCACAGGCTCACTGTGCATGAAATGCATGGCATCGTATTGTGTGTCACAGCTCATTTGCATGTGTTACTGTGATTTCTCTATGCTTTCTGTGCTTAGCACAGCAAGTATACCTGCTGCCTTGGTATGCTTGTTTTTATTTTATGTATGTTTCTGTATTGTATTGTTTTGACAATTCTATTATTGATACTAGAACAAGCTCCTCTATGGGGAATTTGTTCTGGTCCCTACATTTCACAGACAACACTTCAGCAGTGTATGTCTATTTGGTTAAAAGGGGTATGGAGGGAAAATACGAGAGTTCTACGGTGTACTCATGGTGTTGTGTCACAAGTCTGACCATTACCTAAGTATTTTTTGTTCATTTATAGATTTTCCTTTTGCCGCCATTTCCCCAATGAATGTCGCATAGTGCCTAGTTATGGGGGACTTCAGCTGTGTCCCAGTTCCATTTCCTTTTCCTTACTACTTTTCCTTAGATACGTTGTATTAGATATTAATAGGCACACATATCATTTTATGGCAATGACATTTCTACATGTGCTAAAAGATGTTCTAGCCCTCTCAAAAGTGCTATGTATCCCCTAGAATTTTGTTTATGCTCAGGGCTACACCCAGTGGTTGATGGTATTGACCGAAGTGAAATATGTTTCAGATTTCCTTCTGTCAAAATGGGGAAGGAGGCTAGCTCCCCGCTAGCTCTCATATAAATTAAAACTAGGTAACATGTGTATTGCTCCCTCCTGTCCTGCTTTGATCTAAAAGGGGAATTAGATGTGGGTAGTTTTGTTCTACAAGTGTTGGGTAAACTGAGAGTTTTTATTAGAGAATTATTTTAATTGGATAGGGATGAAAGGAAGGGAACAGCCCAATCAATCAATCAATCATAACACTTGTATAGCGCGCTACTCACCCGGGAGGGTCCCAAGGCGCTTGGGCGAAGGGGTCCGCTACTGCTCGAACAGCCAGGTCTTGAGTTGTCTCCTGACTAGTGTTTCCTTATTTGACCTTTGAAGGGAACAATAGGTCGGTACTTTTGTGTCACATTCCTAGGTAACAACATCATTATTGTGCAGCACTAAGTAAAGGTGTACAAGTTTCTTATCAGTTAGCCGGTAAAGTTCAGCTGATATTCCCTATTAGAGCTGGTGAACAGGTTTTCCCCTAAATACAATGTTACATGGTCTAAATAGTGAGAAAGGTGATAAGATGCTTGTGTGATCCTCAGCAGAAATATTTTTAGAAATGAAAGATTTTTAGAAGTTAGGGGCATATTACCAACCAATAGAGATAATTTTTGTCTCTAACTTGTTTAGAGACAAAAATTATCGCGGCAAATCGGCGATTTTTATCGCAGATAAACCTTGCTATTAGCAAGGTTTATCGCAAATGCGATAAAAAACGGCCGCAATGCATGAATATCGCTGAAAAGTCTGCGATATTCATGCATTATCGAGCAAATGCCCTTAGCCATGTTATCCACCTCCCATTGGATAACATGGCTAAGAACTGCTCCTGGGCAAGTGTTAGCTTTTGGAGATATTCGCGCTTAGCGCGAATATCTCCAAAAGTTGGTAATAGGAGATAGCGATGTTAGCGACTGTTTTCAGTCGCTAACATCTTGGCACGCCCACTTTGCATGTCATTAGTGATAAATATCACTGACATGCAAAGCGGGGCCCAAGATGGTCACTATCTCCTATTAGCATTCGCTAACTGGTGTTAGCGACAGCTTGGTAATAGGGAGATAATTTTATCTCCGCTTTCTTGGCTTTTAAAGCCAAAAAGTGGAGATAAAGCCCCTTGATAATATGCCCCTTAGTTTCCTGCTGCCTCTATATGTGAGCATGGTCATGAGCAAAAATATAGTTGTTTTGAGTAAAGATAAAGAATATTAGAAGTGTTTGAAGTTTTGCACAACAGTGAAGGTTCATAAAGTAGACGCGGTGTGCTCGCTATAGGAAGAGCGGTTTGAACTTCCCTTTTTGCTGTTTCTCAAGTGCAAATGGGGGAATACAACATGTCTGTTTTGTTTTATTTTTTCTCTTCTCTTAGAATTCAATAAATGCATACGTCCATCTACAGGTAATACAGCGAAAAGTCAGATATGTAATGTATTACCTATTGTCAGTGCACAAATTTATTGATAGGTACGATGTGTTCACCTTCAAATTGACATGGGTAGAGCAATATGAAAGCACAGAATAGACCTCATTTGGTTTCTTTGAATTTGAATTTTATTCATATGCCTTGTCTAAAGATCTTTGTTCTGTTCATCAATAGAAATGTGTCACACCGCCGGAGCCAGAGGGGACCCAAGCATCGGATCCAACTTCAAGTGTAAGCCAAGTCCCGTCGTCAGAAGATACCAATGGAAGTCTTGCTTGGAGCCAAGGTACAGCTGAAGCTGCTGTAGGTGTGTGATTCCTGGGTAAGAAAAGGGCAGGCCTGACCGAGATGGAGGACTCACTCTTCGCTTTTGTGCCATTTCCCAATGGTTGGTTGGTTTCTCAGAAATACTTGAGAGGGGCAGTTCTGTCTGTGCAAAAGGCTGCCGCCAGTTCTCCAGTGGTTATGCTTCAGGTTTCCCTGTTCCCCATCTGTTTTGGAATCTACAGTTTTGTCTGCTGAGGTACCTTGTCACGCTTTATACAATCTATGGCCTCGACAGAAGAGCGGTGCACCAGGAGAAGAAAAGTAGGAGGTAGGGAGAGACTTTAGTCTTAGGGTACAGATACAGTGCTCTTAATATCTGTTAGATTCATATCTGGTGTACTGAGTGAGACACTGGACAGAATTTGTAGAGGGCACTACCTGGTTTGGTGGTTGCTAAAATTCTGCAAGAAAGACTTTGCATCATTGGCCAAGATTGTTTTCCATTTGAGTTGCTAGCAAGTGCAGCTCCAACGCAGATGATTTTTGAATTTTGGATGTAGAATACGAGCCTGCCTGTGAGGATCAGACGGACACAGGGAGAAGACTCCCCTCTGGCTGGCTGTGTTGCAGATTGTTTCCTTTAATTTAATTTGGACATTTTAGCTAGAAAAATGAGTGTTTTTGAATGTTCCTATTCCCAAGGAGGAGCAGCCTCTGCAGCTCCTTGTCCAGATGTCCCTGATCATTTGGTTCTCATGGTCTACAAATTTAATATTGTGTTAGTTTGTATCCTAACTGTTTCTTTCATATTTCTCTTTAGAGAATTAGTTTCTTGTTGCTTGACGCATACCTTCATGAGTATTATTTCAACGCCACCTGAGAATGTCATTGGTACTCTAGATCCTCACGAAGAGGAGCACTGGGAAGGTCATTAGGATGATGTAGTATTCAAATGTTGCACCTGGCACATGTTATTTATAGAACAGCAAAATTATTTCTCCCTGATAGTGACAGTTTGATATTATTTGCATTAATTCCTGCTCATGACTTAAAATGTGATGTAAGTAGTCCGATCATGACATAGTGTTATAGGGAAATGGTACCCTGAGAACATATGTTTAGATTAGTCAAAAGGGAGGGCGCCTCACACCCAGAGAATAATTATTGTCTTAGTAGGTATTGCAGGGGTTGTTCTTTTACTTGTTGCCTCTGCATTTCCTGCCCTATAGTATGCTGCACTACTTCTGTGACAACGTGAGGGAAAGTTTTCTACAGTTGAACTCTTCCTTGGCCTATAGACATCCTCCTGCGACAAATAGTAGTGGTCATTCTCTGGTACCCCTGGTAGTTGTTGGCCCTTCACCTTTTTCCTGTATTATGGGGTGGGATTTGTTATTTGGATTATTTACTTCCCCCTGTTTATGTAGCACCCTCGGACTATCATAAGACTCATCGACGGTTTGCTATAATGTCTGGGCAGCGTAAAAGGAGGGCTCCCCAAGTTGAAGACGTAGATCAGACGGATACTGGTCGGAAAATTTTGATGGGGGTTGTAGGAATTGTGGGTGTATTACTGACTTGAGGCCTATGTGTTTATTGCCTTCCCCCTTGTTGTTCCATGTGTGCCAGCAATATCCGAGTTTGATTGATGATGATATTTTTGACTAGTGTAGCGCTCTGTCCCTTAGCACGTTATGTAAAGACTCTCCTTTTGGTTAATAAAAGCTGCACTCATGTTAGCCACATCGTGCTAAAAGGAGGGTCTGATAGGTTTCAGTTTTCGATGCCCCACCCACTATATATATTATGTTTATGAGTTAGCACGATGTGTCTAACCAATATGCAGTCACAGTTTAAAATTCATGTGCTGAAACCCACCGAGCTATTTATGTAATGTGCAAGCTTCAGTTGGATAGAATTGTTTTTGTAATGTGTAAGCTTTTGTCTTATTATTGCCTTCTAAGTTAGAAAACCTGATGTGGTACATTACCTTTTCTCTTGGTTAGGTTCCCATTATTGATATTTCTGTATACTTTCCTATAAGAGAGAGATGCTTGTCTATGGCAGACAGACTTCTGATGCTGACATTTGCTCTGCAGTGCCAAAGTCTCATGGTACAGTTTTTCCCCCCTCCCTTATGAGCAGAAAATCCTTATTTCAGCATTTCTTGCCTTGAGTTAGTTTTGCAGAAAATGTTTCCATGCCCTGGCAGAGCAAAGCTTCGGCTCTGTGTCCTTGAGGGGAGATAACAGGGTTGCCTTTGCAGGCGCAGATGCCTCATGTATGAGTTCATTGTTCACCATTTCGCTTGTTCTGTAATTTTCCAGGCTAGGCGTGTCTTTACCCTGCCATGTTATGTTATAATGTATTACCACGATAGGATGAGTCAGTCCTCTCGATGCATTCTCTGGAGTGCAGACCTGACAGGGCCCATCTATAGATGAACATTTGTATCCTAATAAATATATCTCTAATCCTTCTCCACTGCCTGGCTGGCTTATTATATGAGAATGATAGATGAGTGAGGTAAGTCGCTCAGGTGGATTTGAGCCACGCTTATCAAGACCCTTCTGAAGAATTTCGGATGCCCATATTTAAACAAGAAATTACTAACTTGTTCAGCAAAGTCATAAGTTAGAGCTCCATAGCATGGCTGAATCGATTGACAATTTTTGGTTAGCAGTGTTCTAAGATTTTTTAATTGAAAAGCCCAACAATATAACTGGAATTCTGGTAGGGCAACCCTGCCTTCTATCTTTTTTTTGCGTAGCTTTTTCCAGCCAATTCTTGGATTCTTTCTAGCCGAAATAAAACTAATCAAGTCAACTTGTAATTTCCTAAACCACTTTCTCTCAAAGTGCAGAGGTAAAGCATTAAATATGAAGGTGAACTTCGGAAGAATCATCATCTTGATCAGGTTTACCCTGCCAATGATCGATATAGGGAGGTGAGACCAAAGTTGTAAAAGCCTCTTAGTTTCTCTCGTGAGCTTCTGGAAATCTATCTGAGCCATTTCTTCTAAATTTTTGACCACCTGGACTCTTAAATATCCTATCTCCCTTTTCACGTTTTTTCCACGGTGGCACCAAGTTGTACATTCCAAGCCAATATCTCAGTTTTTTCTTCATTGACCTGATATCCTGCTACCTTTCCGAAGTCTTTTAGTACATACATGATAATGATTCTATGGGGTTTTGTGTATATATCATTAGGTCATCGGCATAGAGAGCCTCTTTCTTGACCCAGCCTTGATGTTGAAAGGGCCGAATCCTCTGTTCTTTCCTGATTCTTCTAGTTAAGGACTCAATGTATAGGTTGAACAGTAGGGGGGAAGGGGACATCCTTGCCGCGTGCCTCTGCCTATTTTCAGTTGATGAATGAGGGAACCTTTGATTACGATCCTTGTTGATGTACATCTACACATGTTGTTTATTGTGTTCTGAAACTTATCCCCTAACCCATTCTGACTTTACAGCATAAAGATAAGGCCAGCTAACCCTGTCAAATGCCTTGGCAGCGTCAACTGTCAAAATGGCTAATGGGAGGTTTTTAACTGTGGCCAAGTCTATCACACACACCAAGTCATGAGTGAGGTCATTTAGCTGCCTGCCGTTCATAAACCCTTTCTGTGAAATCCTTATTAAGTCTCCTAGAACTTTATCTAACCTTTTAGCCAGTATGTTTGTGTATAATTTATAGTCATTATTAAGTAAGGATATCGGTCTATAAGACTCAAACTTGTTGGGATTTTTGCTTTGTTTTAAGATTAGAGTAATTGTGGCATCCTTCCAGGAATCCGGGACAGCTGTTTCTTCTCTGTAAACTGAGTTAAGTAATGAGGTTAATACGGGAATTATTTCATCTGCAAAGGCTTTATAAACTTCACTGGGAATTCCATCGGGCCCTGGGGCTTTCCCTTCCTTTAAGCTCTTGCTTGCTCTAGATACTTCTTTGGATGTTATTAGGTTATTGAGAAGGAGTTTCTTGTCCTGTGTGAGTTTTGGCAGGGTATCATTTAGGATCCAAGTAGATAGTTGCTCATCGGACAGTAGTGTCTCTTCCTTATATAGATTTTGAAAAAAGTCAACAAAAGCGCTCCCAATATCTTGGTCATCATAGCAGCTTTCACCGACCACTCCAAGACTAATTCCTTTATCGAGTTCCGTACTAGGTCCCCCCTGGTCTTCCACGCCACTAGCTTCCCACATCCCTCACCATATTCATAGTGGGAAAGTTTACTGGCAAACCATTTTTTCTTTACTATGCCTTCTAGGTGCTATACTATATCTTTCTCCCCCTCATCAATTTGTGCTTGTATCTTATTAATTAAATCTAAATCAACTACATCATACAGATCTTTTTGCCAGACAGTTATTCTCTTCTCTATCTCCACAATTTTGCTGTCATTTTCTTTCTTCCTATAGGTGGCATAGCTAATTATTCTACCTCTGATGAAGGATTCACACACATCCCAAATAGCACATAAGGGGGCAGAACCCGCATTTAATTCAAAGTATTCTTTAGTGTCTTGTTTCAGGTTTTTTAGTTTCTCATGTTCTCCTAAACGGGACATATTCAATGTCTATCTAGATCTAGGTAACTCATGATCGAAGACTAACTCAAGGCTTACAGCTGAATACTTCTCATAAGTAAGCTGGCTGGTGTACAACCTCCTCGACCTTGTTACTTAGACTGGAGTCGATCAGAAAATAGTCTATACGAGAAGCATAGCCATATTTCTTATTCTGGTATGTAAACCCTTTATTTCTGCCGGCTTTCTGTCTCCAGGGCTCAATCAATCCCAGGTTCTTCATAATGTTCTGTATAAAAGCTCTCATCTTCGGGGTGTTACCTGTTGGCCTTGGAGTTGATTTATCTAATTCAAGATCGAGCAGGCTGTTAAAATCCCCTGCCATTATAATGGGGTTGTCCTCATTCAAAATATGTTGAAACAGATCCTGTAATGGTGATGGGTCCTCTATGTTTGGGCGAACAAAGCAAACACAAGAAGATGATGGACAGAGCACTGAAACTTTTCAGAAATTCACCCCCATTCACAGGTCTGAGTTGAATCCATCATCATTCTTTAGCTCACTTCACCACCTCAGTTTAGACCCAGCTATATGCAAATCAGTCTTGACCCTGTGCCTCATGGGAACAGTCCAGCCCGAACTGCCAAGCCAGATCTTCCCTTAACCGGAAACAAGCATCCTGGGACAGGTTTCTGGGTAACACCCTTCATCAGCCAGACTAGCTTGAATCCAGTGGCAAAGTGAGCAAGGGACCCACGACTGGGCATACCCTCCCTACTTAGGGCGAACAAAGCAAACACAAGGAGATGATGGATGGAGCGCTGAAACTTTCCAGACACTCACCCCCAGTCACAGATCTGGGTTGAATTCATCATTATTCTTTAGCCGACTTCGCCACCTCAGTTCAGACCCAGTTTTATGCAAATCAGTCTTGACCCTGTGCCTCATGGGAATAGACCAGCCGAACTGCCAAGCCAGGTCTTCCCTGAACCGGAAACAAGCATTCTGGGACCAGTTCTGGGTAAGACTCTTCATCAGCCAGGCTGGCTTTAATCCAGTGGCAAAGTGAGCAAGGGACCCACGTCTGAGCATACCCTGCCAACTTAGGGTGAACGAAACACAAGGAGATGATGGACGGAGTGCTGAAACCTTTCAGAAACTCACCCCCAGTCACAGATCTGGGTTGAATCCATCATCATTCTTTAGCTCACTTCGCCACCTCAGTTCAGACCCAGCTATATGCTAATCAGTCTTGACCCTGTGACTCATGGGAACAGTTCAGCCCAATATGCCAAGCCAAGTTTCAGCGCTCTCTCCATCATCTCCTTGTGTTTGCTTTGCTTACCATACGTTGGCAGGGTATGCCCAGACGTGGGTCCCTTGCTCACTTTGCCGATGGATTCAAGCTAGCCTGGCTGATGAAGGCTGGGTCTGAACTGGGATGGTGAAGTGAGCTAAAGAACAATGATGGACTCAACCCAGATCTGTGACTTGGGGTGAGTGTCTGAAAAGTGCCAGCCCTCCGTCCATCATCTCCTTGTGGTTACTAAATACAGAGCCAGCTTCCTTCACTAGGAAGCTGCACACACCAGGAAAGGCATCCTGCCATGTGGGGAGTGGGCGGAATTGTGGACTTCACTGTAAGTCATCCTTGGGAAGGAGGAGATGTGATAGCCCATTGGCTAGTGTTTTCTGCATCCCCGAGGGCAAGAAAAGAGCAAAAAAGTGGCGCCCACTGGCATTAAGACCTCTGAACATGTCTGTACTGTAGAGGAAACCAAAAAAGGACTGCCCTGCTGTTCCCTGAACCCATCATGGGTGCACCATGTTCTAGTAAAGAGAGGACTGTGTCTGTGGTGTCCTGCTCGAGGAAAAGTCGTCCCTGAGCCCCAGACAGAGAAGGTGACTCCAAGAGTCAGTTGGCTGACTCCCTGTACATGCCATAAAATCTGAAGAAGCCTTCCTTGGAGGGTTGGTAGGCAGGAATGTCTGATCACCACTGATCACCAAAGTGCAGCCTGGGAAACCAAGTCCTGACCCTCAAATGTTGCACCCAATTCTACTGGACTATGGAGAGTCGTCATAGCGGCATTTGGTCACCCAGCATGGAAGTTACTGCAAGTAAAAGGGAATCATTGATTTTGCTGTAACCAGAGACAAATAGATGACTGGCAACTAGCTTTTGGCTGGACTTCACCCGGACTTCGTGGGACATCGACACCTGAGGCCATAGTTGCCCCATCATGTTCATTGACTGAGGGATAGTCACAGGAAGACCCCCGGCACAAGCTCAGCATCCTTGAGCATCTTCAGCTTTCTGTAGCCATTTTCAAGCTATATGTTGTGGCTAACCCTAGTCTGTGAACCGCAGTAGATTACAATAATTTCTTGTGCTAAGTGAAAAGCATTGATTTATTATTTCTTTTAAAATTTATATCTCCAGAATCCTCCATTTGGTTTTAGTTGTTGAGCTGTTTATTTGTAGATACAAATACAACAATTTCTATAGATTGGTGTCAGATTTGTATTGTCTTGTGCTTTCTTCTTATTCAACTGTTTTGGTATTTCTTAATGCTTTACACATGTTTCTTTGATAAAGCCTAACTGCTCCGAGCCACAGCTTCAGCCACAACTACCCAGGGATGAGCTAAAATGTTACAAATGAACATGCCACAGAAGCCCAGGAGTGAGTTAAAGTGTTACAAACGAACCTGCCTAGACCTGATACATAATTATGACGTGATTGAACATTCAGGTCACAGAACCATGCTATATAATTAACCACTTTACTCGCAAAAGCTAATAGACATTTTTCACCCTGGCTGGACCTGATACGAAATGATGACTTTATCACACAGTGAGGTCGCACAACCAGACCTTATAATAAAGTAATTTATTCCCAAAAGATAATAAAAATTGATCACCAAGACTAATTAATACGTTTTATAGCAATACAAGCGGGTACGGAAAAGGGGAAAAGGGAGGAGAAAAGGTGATAAAAGTAAAAAAAAAACAAGCACGGGCAAAGCCAGTAGGTCTCAGTTTTAATAGGCCCAGCTATTGTCTTTGCCATAGCTTTTACCTCTATCATGCAAATGCATGCATCAAGGCACATATGCACTTATGGCTGGCTATCATGGAATGGGTCTTCTATTAAAGAAACCCAACACGAAGAAGGTCAGTGATGTGCATGCATGCGTTGTGACTCGTGCACGTGTGTGTTGTGATGCATTCGTTCTTGTGCATCGTGATGCACGTGTGCGCATGCATATGACACACAATGGCCATTTTCAATTTATTGGACAAACATGTTAATATAGCAAATTAAAATGGGAAAAAAAGTGTGTGGAATTGCAAAACATGGGAAGGGAGTTGCATGGCAATACTTTGTGGGTCTTATGGGTCCAAAGTTGTATTAGAGGAAGTACGATGCGACGCGGGCAGAAATCTCTGCTTTAGAGTTGTGAGAACATTTTGGGGTCATCCTCCAGGTGAAACTAATCATCACTGAAATATTTTATATTCACATATATTTGTAATTTTACCTTGCTGTATTTGGGTTTGTATTTATTTTTTAAATATTAGCCCTTCAAACAGATGTTCTGTACAAATGAAAAAGCCTAATTTCCAACGAAGACACCAAGGAGTCTGTCAAATAGACTTTTTGACACTTTGCCTTCAACCCATCTCATGATCTCACAGGACGTGACGTGACCCCTTCCCTCAAATGCCAACTTCAGGTTCCTGGGATGCAGAATTTCTACTCGTAGCAATAAGCCAAGTTGTCAAGAAGGAAACCAGCACACCTCTGACAAGAATTTCGCCCCTTTCAGCCCTACTCTTCTGACCTGGTGTCCCCACACACCCACTGCACAGTCGTAGCCTGCAGAAGTTTCTAATAAATCTTATAAATGCAGGTGAAGGAGCAGTGCTCTCCGACTGAGTGCTATTCTCTGCAAAATGCCGCCTGCTTTTAGTACTCCCGGAGCTCTATTTTACTCAGCACAATGGCTCTTCTGATAATCCATAATCCTCTGCAATGATTCTCTGAATCACACGTCGTCGGTGCTTAGTTTGCAAAAACAATGGAGTCTTTCCGAAGGAATAAGGGAAAAGATGTATTATAATAAAGTTCACTCATCTGTGCAGCAGTGTTCTCGGTGAAGAAGGGATTTGAGGCATATTTCATGTGCCAGACAATTCTTTAGAGCCGAGTTAACTCCAGAGCGTTAGTGGAAACTGTAGAGGGAGGAGAGGCAAAGTGTTCAATGCTGCAGTGAAGATAAATCTTTCCTCCTTGTATTGTAATGCGGCGTTTCTTCTTGGATGGAGAAATGAAACCTCTTCAGTGCATCCAGGGTGAACAGTCTCCATGCAGCAAACAATGATAATTCACTCAATCTGCTGCCAGGTCTGTAGGCCTCACTCCCGAGAGTGCTGGAAGAAACCAACCACATTCAAATGTATTCAGGCAGATCGAATGCGCCATCTGTGCATCCATCGCTAATGCACCGCAAATAAATTGTGGGCTAAGGTACCACTATACCAGACAGAACTAATGTCTGTTGTGCCAAGGGTGCTTAAATTACTCCTGCAGCTCATGCAAATGCAAGAAGAGCATCAACCAAGAACGCTCCGGTGGACCACTGTGAACCGCTGCTACTGCTGTGCCGTGTGAAGTTTAAAACTTCGATCTTGAAGGTGATGCCCTGGTTACTTGCCGGTAATCTTCATTACTCCAAGTGAAATCTTCCTCTCCACATGAGTTCCCATCCCTCCTTTCCCTGTTTGGCTTTCGGCTTCATGCTGTTGGGGGCTGAGACTTTGCACTTGAACAGGTAGTGGGGTGGACCGTGCCTCCTCTTGTACCAGGTCAGGGGCGAAGGAGGTCGGCCCTGTTAGGGAGGGATGGGAGGACTAGAGCGCTGATTTGCTTGGAGGGTTCTGTTGGGGAGCTGAAGCTCACTTCGTTAGTCGTGTGGTGTGGAAGACTTACGAAGAGGTAATTGCCCTTAGCAATCTTTGCACTGTGTTATCAAAAGCTTTAAACTACTTTACCTCTATGTCCTCATCCCAGTCATTATGTATGAGGTAATCCACCTTCATGACAGGAAATAGAAACAGGAAATTCTGTGAAACAAGACCCACCCATTCCTTTCCTGGGCGCCATTAAGGACTTGGCTTTACCCATGCCTCTGCACAGAGTGCTGGTAGCAAGTAAACCTCTGCTGCATGGCATTCACCCTGGTGGCTATCTGCCACCAGAAACCTTGCCCCTGAGAGTGTTAAACACTAGGGGAAGCTGCTCAATAGTAGACATCTGTTGATTTAAAGACCAGCGTCAAAGTGTTGTGCTAACATAGAGGGCTACAAAATCTACCACAAGCTACCACAACCTTCTTTCAAAATGTGCAAGGTCCACACTTCAGGAAGCTTTCAGAGTTATATATAAAGTTTCAAAACGTCTGACTCCCCAACTTCACGCCACTTTTCACCTTTTTTAGCACTCCTGATGGATTACAAACCTTGCTGATTTTCCCATTTTTACAAATGTTTGAGCCAAAAATAGGTTTTGCAAAAAAGTGTTCGAGCAAAACTTTGTTTGTAAAGCCTTTGCCTTATCCTTTTCTTACTTTTAATCTATAGCAGCTTTCCACTAATAATTCGGGTTACTACTCCTAAAAGTCACAACTTGAGATCTGCAAACATGGGACATACTACAACCAATCAATATCCTCCTAAGTCCTAAACAATCAGGAGCAAGGCCATCTTAGCCTGTTTCTTTGCGAAGTTCTTCCTCCGCCAAACCAGTTGGGTTCATGAGTTGCTTGGTATTCTTCTTTCTTCACCAAGTTCCAGAGTTTGTAAAATAAAGACTAATCGTGAAGTTGTGGAGGAAAAACATTTGTAAATTAGTCCGTCCCAATGCACTCCTACACTCAGAATCAGCATGTAAGCACAGTGGAGTGGTGGGCGCGGTGGGTCAAGGGTGGGGGTGGTGTAAATGACAAACAACATAGTGCCAATATCGACCACACTCACAAGCCCACCCACAGCAACATACATGTAGCATAAATAAGCAGACAAGACAACTTTTGTTGGAGAAAATTGCTGCAGGTTTATTAGCATACAAATATGCCAACATGGTGGGTTATCTTACAGGCGATCCAAAGGCAAGCCGCCCCTCATGGCCTACCACCTGATGGGCCAACTTGCATCGTGGCCTTAGCCAATCGTTGCTTAGCGGTTGTGGTGAGGGGATAGCCACTCCCACTTCCGGTGAACCATCGGTCCACCCTCTTACTCACGCCCCCCCTACGAGGGGCGGAGGGTTCAAGCAACCCCCGGTTGTACAGGTTTTCAACCGCCCGTATGACAGACAGGGTGCCGTCGCACCCCAGGGTCCACCGCACAGACTTCCTGGGGATATTAGGCTTCAGCACCCTTTGTGTTCCTGAAGAAGGTACCCCTGAGTACCTTTCCGCCTCTGGATCGCCCTGTAACTCCGCCACAGCCCTGGGTGTGGTGACCGTCGCAACCAGGGCCCCCCACCAAGGCCGGCATTCCTACTTACATCCTGCTATTTCTAGGGCCTCTCCCCTATCCAGCAAGAACAGGTCCATGCTTATACTGGGCAGATGTACCCCATTGTCCTCAAAACACCCTGTGAATTTGGCATGTTGCACCCAAGTCTAATGAAGCCAAGTCTCCTCTTCCCAGTGAATTTACGCATAGCTCAGATGAACTTCCTGCACACAGGCTCCATCGTCTCCCCTGCCGAGCTCCCTGACACAGGAGCCATAGGAGATTTCTGACCACTGAAGTTTACCTGTCCCCCACTGGTTGCTAATTTCCACCGTGTGGTCTTTGTGGTCTTCTTCTCTTGTGCATTACTTCGCCGCCTTGACCAGACAATGTCATAGTTCTTTTCAAATTATCCCTGGTGCACAGAGCAATGGTGTCACAACAGGTTTGAGGAGATAAGTGTATGGTGCCCGTCATTAGACACTGCACCATTTTGTGAAGTGTCAACCTACGCAGCCAAACCAAAGGTGGTGATGGACGGAGCGTTGACAATACAAGCACTCACCCCCAGTCAACTGATCTGGGTTTAATCCATCACCGTTCTTTAGCCCACTCTGCCACCCCAGTTCAGACATGGCCATATGCAAATCAGTCTGACCCTGTGCCTCATGGGAAAAGTCCAGCCCGAACTGCCAAGCCATGCCTTCCCTGGACCGCAAACAAGCTTCCGTGGACCGGTTTCTGGCATTACAGCCGTCTTCAGCCCGGCTTGCTTAAATCCAGTGGCAAAGTGAGCAAGGGACTCACGTCTGAGCATACCATGCCAACTTATGGTGAACAAAGCAAAACCAAAGGTGGTGATGGACGGAGCGTTGACAATACAAGCATTCACCTCCAGTCAACTGATCTGGGTTTAATCCATCACCGTTCTTTAGCCCACTCTGCCACCCCAGTTCAGACATGGCCATATGCAAATTAGTCTGACCCTGTGCCTCATGGGAACAGTCCAGCCCGAACTGCCAAGCCATGTCTTCCCTGGATCGGAAACAAGCCACTGGAGTCAAACTATCCAGGCTGATGACGACTGATAGCCAGAAACCGGTCCTTGGATGCTTGATTCCGGTACAGGAAAGACATGGCTTGGCAGTTCAGGCTGGACTGTTCCCATGAGGCACAGGGTCAAGGCTGATTTGCATATGGCCATGTCTGAACTGGGGTGGCGGAGTGCAAAAAAACGATGGATTTAGGCCCAGATCTCTATACTGGGGTGAATGTATGACATTGTTCTGCATTCTGTCCATCAATTGTTGTTTTTGCATTTGTCACCCCGAGTGGGATGGGTATGCTCAGACGTGAGGCCCATGCTCTCCACACCACTGGAGTCAAGCTATCCAGGCTGATGACGGCTGATAGCCAGAAACCGGTCCTTGGATGCTTGATTCCGGTCCAGGAAAGACATGGCTTGGCAGTTCGGGCTGGACTGTTCCCATGAGGCACAGGGTCAAGGCTGATTTGCATATGGCCATGTCTGACCTGGGGTGGTGTGGAGTGCAAAAAAACGATGGATTTAGGCCCAGATCTCTGTACTGGGGTGAATGTATGACATTGTTCTGCATTCTGTCCATCAATTGTTGTTTTTGCATTTGTCACCCCGAGTGGGATCGGTATGCTCAGACGTGAGTCCCATGCTTTCCACACCACTGGAGTCAAGCTATCCAGGCTGATGATGGCTGATAGCCAGAAACCTGTCCTTGGATGCTTGATTCCGGTCCAGGAAAGACATGGCTTGGCAGTTCGGGCTGGACTGTTCCCATGAGGCACAGGGTCAAGGCTGATTTGCATATGGCCATGTCTGACCTGGGGTGGTGTGGAGTGCAAAAAACCGATGGATTTAGGCCCAGATCTCTGTACTGGGGTGAATGTATGACATTGTTCTGCATTCTGTCCATCAATTGTTGTTTTTGCATTTGTCACCCTGAGTGGGATGGGTATGCTCAGACGTGAGTCCCATGCTCTCCACACCACTGGAGTCAAGCTATCCAAGCTGATGACGGCTGATAGCCAGAAACCGGTCCTTGGATGCTTGATTCCGGGCCAGGAAAGACATGGCTTGGCAGTTCGGGCTGGACTGTTCCCATGAGGCCCTGGGTCAAGGCTGATTTGCATATGGCCATGTCTGACCTGGGGTGGTGTGGAGTGCAAAAAACGATGGATTTAGGCCCAGATCTCTGTACTGGGGTGAATGTATGACATTGTTCTGCATTCTGGCCATCAATTGTTGTTTTGCTAACCTACGCAGCCTACCCTGCTTGCTGAACCTTCGACTGGTCACAGATGGCTGGACCCTTCTATCCACCTGTGACCCTTGATACTTACACCAGTAATGGTGTCGAACTACAAGATTGTGTGTCACATGTTTCGCTTTAGTCTTTTGGTGGATGCGCTGGGACCCTGCTGTGTTAATGCAAATGCTGTGTCACGCACTTCAGCCCTATAATGCCTTGCCAGTCTCTCAAAGACACCTTACAGCCTGGTGCCCCCCGCAGCTTAGGCAGGGTTTTTTTTGGCCCAGTACACCCCAGTCTGTGTCTCTAACATTTATCTCCTGTACAGGCTCCAGATAGTGTAAGTGGCTATTCCTGTCCTGGCAAGGCCTGTCAATGGCCAACCCCCCCCACCTTGGTGCCTATCCTGCCAAGGGATATGTGACCTAATTACCGGTGTTCTCGCATACTAGCCATGAAAAGAGGGGGGAATCACATGGACGAATACTTGCCCTTTCTTGAGCAGTGGGAACGTCAAACAATCCTTCTTCAATCATTATAGCCAAATTATGCTCTGACCCCATGTTCCCCTCAGTATATTGCACCCCAACCCACAAATTAGCTGGCAGCTTCTGCCAATGCCTGGCTATAGGGCGGGAGTTTTTGTCTGTCCTGGATGGTCTCGAGTATCCATCTCTTGGTGCATGCTTGCAACCCTTGATATTCTTATAATACTTGGGACAAGTCCACTGCCTGGCCGCAAGCTTAGCTAAGCCCCTGCCGAAAACGCCTGCCTGTGCGAGCAAACCAAGCTGTCTCCCTCGCCATCCCATCCCATTAACACAAGGTTTACCTCTTTAGTCATGTCGATAATTGTCTCCATTATGCGTTAAGGCTAGTATGAGACCTGTTAAGACAACATCCCTTCTAATACACTGTGCAGAGTAACTTATCATATTTGTCTCTTAAGACGTCGCCCCGTTTGGGCACTCGTTGGACCCAAGGCGGCTATTATCAAGCACCCTATCCAAATGTATATATCATGTTGTGCAACTTGGGACACTATTACTTCCTCACTACGTACGCCCTGGCATGTAAATACTGCCTAAGATCTCCCCACCTTAGTGTTTGAATAACCACTAAATAAATACTGTCTCAGGCAGAACGATTACTAGTGCACCTAGCCAAGGGCCCTCCACTGCATATGAACCCCTGCAGTTCATTTTAGCCTGTTGTTATTGCCTGCCCACATCTGGACCCCACAAGTTAAACCCAGGCAAATCCCTCGCAGGCCCACCTGCTAAGACGCAACCCTATCTGGCCAAAAACGTGCCAATAAGTGTCCAATTTATTCTAGGAACCAGAAATTAAAACAAACCGTTAAATCCAAAGGCAATAGTCACCAAAGATCTTGACTTACCTGTTGTAGTGGTCCTCTCTGAAAGCCAGACAGTGACACTCAGTGACAATTGAGGGACGGTGCCGGCACCAGAAACAGCCACCCTGTCACCTTGAGCACCGGTGAACTTGCTGCTGAAAATAGCAGTGGCGGGCCATAGCTGCACTTCCGGAAGTCCAGACTTGACTTTCTCACCTCGTGGGGTTAACACAGTTACAAATTTGACAAGAGAGTACCCCGCAACTAACTAGGCGGGGAAAATTGTAAGGGCCCCTCCCCCTTGTGCGAGTTCGTTTGGCGGCTACTGTCCCGATTGACTCGGCGCGTATACCACGGAGTTTGAAAACCCGAGGTTCTCAGGCAGCTCTGCACCGGACCGCATAGGTGACGGTGCGATCGTTTCATTAACAACTGAATTGCCACCACCATTTTAAGGCAGTAGACACGGATGAAGTAAAACAACCCTATGTGATGTCACTACGTATCACCGTGTGATTCTAGACCCGCAGGTTGCCTGCCCCCACCCCCGTTTTGGTCCTGAAGAAGACCCCACAGCAAGGGCACAACTGATCCCTGCATATAATAGAGGGTCGAAACGTCGACAGCTACCTTTCCTTTTGTCAACTTCACGCCATCATTGTAACAATAATTGTACTATGTGGAGTATGCCATCTCATTTAATTGCCTGAACCTCCGGTCATTTTTTGTTTCATATTTAATTCGTAAACATAATATTGCTAATTGTCTGATTTTATTGTCACTAATTCCTTCTATCCTCACATCCTCACTTGACTATCACCTCCTTTCCCTTGTTTCCTACTTGGGCACCACACAACCGTCCTATATTACATGAAAAATTGATTGGTGTATTGAATATACTTTATCCCATTGTGAATTAAAACAGTGTGGATACATGATTTGTTTTGTGAGTTTCAGTCCGTGATTTGTGTTTATTAATTCTAGTTCACACTGGGACCCCTTCCTCCTAGTACCTCCCCCTTGTGCGGCACAGGTGGATTGCTATGACAGAAAGATATAAAAACCGTGTATTGTTTCTGCAAGTTATTCTGGGCAACAGAAATTAAAACAAACCGTTCAATCCAAGGAGATTAAACAAATAATGGCTTTGTTGTATCAGCCAAACCAACATTGGAGTCATAGCCGAAAGGACTAAGTGTGGTCCAGAATGGAGGAGGTATATTAGAGGCTCCTGCAGGCCCCAAGGTTTGTGCAACTTGCTGCTGCCTCCCCATACTGCCAGTGGCCCTGAGTCTAGGCAATTGGTGACGTTGTGATACAACTTAAGTTAATGCGTGCAAAGTTAAATCCTTTGGTTCTTATTTCAAGCACCTGTGTACTGACCCGTTCTGAGCAGTACGCTGAAAACCAGCCGTGCTGCAGTCTGCCATTGAGTTTATAAAGCTATCAAAATTAGAAAACACCTGCTGCTGTGGAAACTTCTGAGGCTTTGCCTGTGGGTCAGAATTTTTAGTTTGTCCGCGTATATTTCCGCACAGCAGGTGAAAGGGGTTCAACATGGCTGATTAAAATAATTCTAATAGCTGATTAAATGAATTCTACTAGCTGCACTTAGTAACGTAATGCACTCCCACGAGTCCTATTAAGTGGATACATACACATAGCCTGCTAGTAACATATGCTTGAGATAATTTTGCCACTTGTATACATGTAATTACCCATTAGTGCATGTCAAAAGGTACTATACCCCATAATACTATAGTGCGATAAGCTTTCCCCCTTTATTACCCAACTTTGCCGGCTCTACAATCGTTGAAAGGTCACGTATTATTACACTGAAATTAGGGACATGTCATACATGGCTTGTAAAACATTTGTAGCTATGCCCGATTATTGTGACCGCAACTTCCCAGTACACTGGTTATCCCGCCACCGTTGTGACGCTCCCTGGTGCATCCGGGCCAAATTTTGCGCTATCCAGGAGGCTGTAACTAAAATGCCTGTTTCAAGTAACAAAAGTGTGTAATGCTGGGTCTTATTAAGGCAGGGGTAAAGTATGTTTGGGTCTCTCCCTTGCTACATTCAATTTCCTATTGCAATCAAGGTCAAATCTGATGCTACATGACAGAAATAGTCATCCTGTAATCACAATGTACCAAGGTCGGTCACGTGTTCTCTGGCCCTGCAGTGTGGCTAAACAAAAGCAACAGCCCTATGACTTAGGGCAGGAGGCCAAACCCGCCAGCCCCGCACACTGCTTCCGCTGTGCAGCCAAACCCCTGAAGCATCACCTATATCCTAACACTCGAGCGGGTGTGGCGACTCAGTCTGGTCCCGGCCCCCCAAGTCTATAGTAATGTCTTGTGCAGAACCTGGAGTGTGTACTTGCAAGTGCCCCAGCACTTACTTTTATTTGACTTTTAATGCCATGCGTAAGTGAAAGAAAAACGTATGAGGTAAATACAAATGAGGAAAGTTATCCCTACCCATCCTCCCTCTAGTGAGATAAAGTCAGAGGCAGGCAGGTCAGTCCTGTATTATGCTGGAGTGTCCTGGACACTGTGCACCTCCCAATCCTTTCGTACTTCACTCGAGTCCCCAGGCAACCCCGCCGGGTACCCCTTAAAACAATTGTGTAACTTGTCTTGTGCGCGCTATGAGTGAGGGAGAGAAAAATGCGTGGCTGCATAACATTTGCAAAAGTGCACCCTCATAGATCCCTAGCAACGCGATTGCCACCTAATTGGCGCTGGAAACAGCAGGCTTCTAGTGCCCCGCTTGCGTAATTTTTATCGCCCTTCTCAAAAAAGCAGACCTCGGCAATAAATGAAACTATTTAACCGAGTGAAAAGGGGCGTGACATTGGGCCGAACCAACCTCGGACACTTTCACTTAGCAAGGTGGATCCCTCTGAAAAGTGTCGCTGCTCACAGGATCTGTGGGTCGATCCTACTTAAACCCCCCTATCGGGTGGGCTTCTTGGAAATAGAAGAACATGTGAATGTAGTCACAGGCTACAAGCTTAGGCCCACGTACTTGATTACCAAATGTGGTGACAGCAATGTCAGAATGACTTCTAGTACACAACAACTATACTAACAGTGCCACCCCGCGGCAACAGTCATGGCGCAGGTGCCTGTTGCCAAGGGCTAGATACCATCCGACTTGAGTGCTGCGAAAAACTGGCGGGGAAAACATAGCTCTATGTCTATCCTTGCTACAAAGCGAATTCAAGAGGGGACCATGACCCCCGCTAGGCCCATGCCACCCAAACAGGTTAGAGGGAAGGACTGAGTCAGCACAGGGACGGCCACTGCTGAATTCCACTGCGATCTTTGATAGGTTACGTGCCCTTTGCCCTCTCCTCGCACTACACGACTCGCCGTCATTACATTCCTGACATAATCAAGATTGACCCATGAAGGTCTCAAGGCGCTGAAACAATGGAGAGGGAAATTGGTGGACATACACTACTTGCCCTCAGCTGCTCACACTTCAGTGTATATGGGCCAGTGGGGAGTGCACCTGCACTGTGCACCAGCAGCAAAACAAGTCACAAGCGATGGGACGAACTAACCGTGCCAGCCAAACGACGGTGCAGCTGCACTGTTCGCCATCAGCTGCTCGCCCCCTTGCCTCACTATCGGCCCCAATGCATTGGATCGCTTTACCTGTGCATTAGTTACATTACACAAGGTCTGATAGATTCATTCTTTCGACACAAGGAGATTAAGTGAATAGAAAGTGTGTCAAGCCAATGCTGGGGCCTGAGCCAGGTATCCCAGTACCAATCGACAGCTCCGATTTGACTTTATGACCCAGAAGATGTTTTGAAATCCATACTGCCGCCACAGAAGTCTGCAGGGATAATACCGAAGTCCCGCAGGTAAACACTTCTCCCTCTCTTTCTCTAATGCGCATTTTAAAACACGTAAGTATTGTATTGGGATACATCCCAGTGCCCTAGAGCAGTGGTTCCCAAACTTTTGACTCCTGAGGACCCCCATTGACTCACCACTGGAAGCCGGGGACCCCCAGCAATTTGTATGATTTAATTTTCAAACATTAAGAGTCATTAAAAAAAAAATAAACACATGTGCACACAAAACAAATACTCCAATTACTAAGGATTTAAGTATTTTATATTGAAAGCGTTTGGAAAAAACAGAACATTTTAATGGGAAGGTTGGACTGCATCTCCGTGATTACCTTTTTAATGGTTAGTTTTATTTTGCAGTACAAGGCTCCTGCTCCTGCCAGGGCCAGAGTAGAAACCCAAAGCAAACCTGGCAAATGTTTTCAGACCAGTCCCCATACAGCGCATACCAATTGCAGTGAGTGAGCCTGACTGCTACAAAGAGAGCTTTGGGGGCTCTCCCCCAAGAAACTTTAGGATACAATGGTGCATTCTACAACACATTTATCATTATATATTGAATTGTATTAACTTTTAAATAATAGTAAATGATGATCTTACTATGCACCAGTATAGAACAATCTTCAATGATTCCCTTATTATCCCCCTTCAACAGTGCCTCTCATCTCTCCATAGCCCCCCTGTCACATGTATTTCATTTGTTTTATAGCATCTCTCATACCATTGTAGGATGTCAGAGCGCTTTACATCACACACATATAGAGACAATGAATCATACTTGTAAATCAGTGGAGAGAAAATGTTACATAAGGTAAAGGGGACTACAAGGTGTAGGATTCATATGTCATTCATATTGGTAGGTATTTTTAAAGAGTGCTTGGTCTAGAAAAGCACAAACTCAGGATTCAGATCATAACACAGTGGTTAGCATTGACTAACAATAAAAATGTATTTCCACCCAATTAAACTCATTTAACAGCATCAGGATAATGAAATACTGGGAACACACGTAAGTTACTAACTTGTACCATGCAGTGTGTAAGCAGCTCTTTGATGACCGTTTATAGGTCACTGTGCTAGATTATGATGGTCTCTTATGAGCTGCACAGTAACAAAAGAATCTCTGTGACAAAAGCAGTAACCCCGCTGACCTATGCACATAAAATACTGTTTTTTAAAATGCATGGTACACGTTCTTTGCAGCACACATATCAACCCTCTGTGCTACATTAGATAAGTCAAAGCTGCCACTGGACAAACCTTTCATCTCTTTCCAGCTGGTACATTAATCACTGGTGTTATCTTGACACTTTTAATGTTGCTCGAAAACTGCTAATTCTACAAGTAACTTTGCAGTGCTTTTAAAACTGCTGCCTGCGGACCCCCTGGGAGTGTGTCACGGACCCCTGGGGGTCCCCGGACCCCAGTTTGGGAAACACTGCCCTAGAGGGTAAAAAACCATAGGTACTAGCTGCGCATTAATCCGCGAGGTTTTTCATACTACCAATCACTCCAGCAAAAAACACTCAAGCCTAAACCGTTGGTGCCATGATACCCACGAGTTACCACACAGCGTCTCAAAACTGCGAAATTCCGTATAATTAGAGACTCGGCATGAGGGCAAATTCCCCAGTGAAATGCCCCCCCTCAAAGGGGGGGAAAGCCGAGAATAGAAAAATTCAATTTCCGAGATCAAACAAAATATTTGCATACATTCCACAGAATTGATACGACAGTGAAGTAAGGGAGCCAGGAGTAATTCCAATGTCCCTGTATATTATAAAGCCCACCACATCGCTGTCTCATACCAAACCCCGAGCAAGAAGGCAGCTGTATCCCCCATTCCTTATCAAAACACCTTGGAACAGGCGGGCAACTAGAGCCAAATTTCGGGGGGGGGCTGAAAAATATTTTGGGGGGGGGGTAATTCTTCCAACCACAGACAGAGTGGCTGCAAGAATGGGTGAACACAACAAAAGCCTCATTTACAATTAATGGTCTTTTAAAGACCTGTTAAGCACTCGGGTGCGGCTGCAATTAGATGCTCGCCAGCCCGCGAAGACGTGTCAGCCCGGGCTGACACACACGACGGGGGGGACTGAAGCCCCGTGAGCCCAATGGGTGTTGCGCGCCTGCCTTGGAATGAAACCTCACTGTGAGAGTAATGCGGTCGCTTTACCACTAGCAACCGGGCCCGTAAACTCCCAATCGACACACTCAGAGTGCTGCAATCGATATCAATTAAGGTCGGGGATGGGCCCAGTCTCGCATACTTGAGTACAGTAAAGAAGGCTGCCTGCTGTGGGGCCGGATCGAACTGCAGTCACGCTCGTTGCCCCCTCCCCCCCGAGCGAGGGGGGGAAACGGTAAAAAATAACTAAGCCCCCAGGCTTAGATTGGCAACATGCCACCCCTCTCCCACTCGCTCACACCGGCCCTGCTTGTTAAATATTCAAATATTCCCCGGTTGCTGAAACACGCTCTCGCCCCCACTGGGAAGCCAGCAAGTCCCAAGCTGCAACACAACATGCCCTACATAAATACGGGCATAACTAACATCGGGTGCATCACCAGGCACGGGACGAGGCACTAAAACGGCAAGGCATGCTCCCCGAAGCCACACCACTAGCGAAAATCGAAAAGAGAGAGGTAGCCCTAGGTCGCTAATCTGTTGAGGGGGGGCTGCGAGGAGGACACCACCAATGCCCCCGACCCACACCAAAGCTGTAAACCCCAAACTCCTCCCGCTATGAAGCCCTGAGAAGAGTTAATTAACCGGGCGACTAGTCGGCGTTGAACCTGCTAACAGGAGCGCCGAGGTGGCTTGGGTCCGAGTCTTCTCCCACCTCCTGGCATCCTTCCCGGCCTGCAACCGCAGTCCATGACCCGGAGAGGAGGCCGATGCACTGGGCCCCGCGAAGACGACTGAAATGGAACATTAGCGGGCTGTAAGTGCCCATCGCTGCTGGGGGGTGGACAGAGCCTAGCCCCCCCCCGAAAGAGCAGCGACATGACCGCATGACATAAGGTTTAGGCTTGCTAAGGACGCCCTCCACTACCCGCCTTGAAGACATTCACGGGCCGTATAAATTCCGGAGCCCGGGACCGCCCCCCTATAACGTTCTTCTTGGGTGTGGAATTCTGAGGTAAGGCCTACCACGTGGGCAACTACACATTAATGATGAGCATGGACTCAGGTAGCCAGTCAGCCGGAAAGACCTCGAGCGGTCTTCCGCATGTTTATTTATACCTCGGGGCGAGCCCGCCCCGGGGTTGCGTGTGCGTGCGTGGGGGAAAGAGATACATTGTGTGGGAGAGCCCGGGTGGCTCTCTACATCCCTCCTTTATTTTAGTCCTTGCCAGCCGGCATGTTCTCGGACTCATGTTCAGGGGGATGCGCAGGCAAAGTCCACCAGCCGCTGGCTCGGCTTCGGATTGGGCCTTAGACTGTAGCGGCGACTCCTGGTCCACGGCTGTTCGACAACCCCGGCCGGGGTTATCCCGAGACCTTCACTCGCCTCTTCAGCCCTTGGCTGACTCCGCCCAGTGTCAGGGCCTGGTGGCATCGGCCGTGGCGGAGTGTCCTCTCGTGGTGGAGTAGGTGCCGGACTAGGAAGACTGTCAAAGTCCATACCCTCCAGGTCTCCGGGTTCTCCTCTCCTGGCTCTCGGTTGTCCAGCGGCTGTGTCGGCCACCTTCTTGAAACATCACACATTTCTCGTTACAGTTTGGCCATCTCTCTTAGCTGTGACCATGGTTCCTCGCATTCGTTCCACTATCCACACTTCGGGTTCAAAGGGAGTCCGAAACTTCCACCCTGGGTGGCGATCTTTGACAACGACCGCATCCCCTTCACGGATGGCAGGCTCTTTGGCATGACGTTGCACACTTGCTTTAGTGTTGGTAGCTTGTCTTCGGGCCTGTGTGGCCTCGGCGTCCCTCTCATCCGGCACCCACGTGCTCGCCGTGGGAATGCCATCCCTTGGGGCTCGTTTGAACAGTATATGTGAGGGGGCGCATTTTGTCGTTGAGTGGGGCGTCTGACGGTAGGCTCCGAGGAATTGGTCCAGGGCGGCTTCTGGGTCCTCACCATTGTCAACGGCTATTCGGAGGGCTCTGTTGAGCGTTCGCATCAGCCTTTCCACTTCTCCGTTAGCTTGGGGCCACAGCGGGGTGATCTTCCTGTGCCTGACCCGGAGCGCCTCTAGGTACGCCTGGAACTCTCTTCCTTGAAAGGGAGGTCCGTTATCGGACTTTATTTCTTCGGGGAGCCCCATCGTGGCGAACACGCGGTTTAGGACTTTCTTCACCTGCGGGAATGCAGTGGATGCTATGACTTCCACGATGGGGAATTTGGAGAAGGAATCAACCAGCACCAGCATGTGCCGCCCGTCCGGGAAACTGCCAAAGTCTATGCTGAGTTGAGCCCACGGTGTCTGGGGTGCTTCTTCCGTGAGCACTGGTGCTGGGGCAGGCTCACCGCCAGTGATCGTGCATGCATGGCAGGACCGTACCATCGCTTCCACTTGGCTATCCATCGCAGGAAACCACACCTTACTCCTGAGGCGGGCCTTTGTCTTGGCCATGCCCTGGTGTCCTACGTGTGCTAGGCTCAGGGCTCGTTGTTGAAGACCTTCGGGCATGACGATGAGGTGCCCGCGCAACACCACTCCCTCGTCCCCGACACTCAGTTCACTGCGTACTTGCCACAGCTGTTGCCTGGCATGACTCACTTCCGGTCGGAGGCAGGCGGCGCCGTCGAGGAAATGGGCCCAGCGATGTCCCTCGAGGGCCTGTCGGACTTTCACCAAGGTTTCATCCGCTGCAGTGGCATCGCCGATTTCCTTGAGCGACATGTTCTCAGGGCACGCTGCCTGCGTAACCATGTGGACGATTTCCTCCACTTCATCCCCGTCCTCAGCGAGGGGTTGCGGCGGGACGACATCGGGGTGTCGTGACAGGTAGTCGGCGGGGTTGTGTGCACCTGGCCTGAACACCAGTCCCAGGTCCTCTGCTGTGTGGCAGCTCAGGAGGGTACCCTTCTTCCCCTCGGTGATGTGAAACTTGGTCACTGTGGAGTACTCCCCGTTGACTACGGTGGTTTGGATCACTCCACGAAGAGGCATAGGTTCCGTCCCTCCATAGGTGTAGATTCGTGCCGCGGATGGTGCCAACGTCGGCTTCGGGGACATGCGCTCGTATTGGTCCGAGTCCATGACGTTCACGGACGCTCCTGTATCGATCAGCGCGTTGACACTCGTCCCATCCACAGAGACGGAACACATGGGAGGCGGTCTTCTTTTCGTGGATGCTCGGCTCACATAGGAGATGACGTACACCTCGTCGTCTTCATCGTCCTCGTACCTGGGCCGGCGGTCTTGTGCTTCGGTGTCGGGAGGGGGCCTTTCCTGGTCGAGAGACATCTGTCGGACACGCTGTGTCACAGTTCTGGCGCGCGGGCCCGCTGAGCGGAATTTTCCTCTCCGGCAGACGGCGGCAAAGTGATTTAGACGTCCGCACTTGAGGCACGTTTTGCCTCTGGCACCACACGTGACTGTGGCAGGGTGATCCTCCCCGCAATATCCGCACTGACTGCCTCGTGGCGGGCCACTCCGTGGCCTCGTGGGCGGGAATCGCCTGTGGATCACATCCACCCGTTCCTCCTTGATGGTCGGGACTCTCGCCGCAGGCGGGGCGATCACCGGGGTGCGCAGCGCTACCTCCATCTCCTCTGCACGGGCGTCTGACAGTTCGTGTGATCTAGCCAGGATGAGGATCTCGTCGAGAGTAATTCCTGGTTGCCCGAGGATTAGCTTCCTCAGTAACTTCGACTTGCATCCAACTATGATCTGATCCCTGATTTCATCACGGGGATTGGTGAATGGACACGTGCTCGCAAGCCGTCGGAGTCTAGTGTAGTACATATCGACCGACTCGGAGTCCATCTGCCAGGCACGTTTGAACTTGAACTTTTCAAAGTCATTGTTTAGTTGAGGATCAAAATGTGCGTTGAGGGCCGCGACAGCAGCATCATAGGGCATTCCACAGATTGGCACAGATTGGCACATTGCACAGATGGGCATTCCACCTCCAAGGCTCATGCACTCAAGTGTGGGGTCCCCCAGGGATCCTCCCTAAGCCCCACACTTTTTAATGTGTACATGGAACCTCTCGAGGATGTTGTCAAACCCTTTGGCATTAAATCAATAATGTATGCCGACGACACCCGGCTCGTCGTCTCCCTCAACCAGTCTGACAACGCTCTCCCCAATCTATCCAGTTGTCTCGAAAAGGTTCACCAATGGATGTGCGATTCCCGATTAAAACTGAATGGGGAGAAATCAGAAATACTCCTCCTGGGAAACCCTAAGAAAATCCCCACTCCCCTCCCCTGGCCACCATGCATGGGAACTCCGCCATCCCCTAAACCCGAAGTAAAGAGCCTCGGGATATGGCTGGACCAGGAGCTCAGTTTTAGGACTCAAGCTCGGAAAACCGCGGGAACCTGCTTCGGCCTTATAAAGATGGCAAGAAAAATCCTACATCTACTCCCCCCCCATTCCAGGAAGCTCCTAATGCAGGGGCTGGTGAACTCCAGATTGGACTACGGTAATGTCCTTTATCTGGGGGCCCCAGCATCTGTAGTCCACAGACTTCAATGTGCACAAAATGCGGCCGCCAGAATCCTCACAGGAACCGCCGCAAGGAGCTCGGCCAAACCAGCCCTTAGAAGCTTGCACTGGCTACCAGTAAAGGAACGGGTCAACTTTAAATCCCTGTGCATAGCCCATAGAATTATGCACAACGAAGGCCCTCCCATTCTGAGGCCACTTGTAACAAAACAACAGTCGAGTAGACAATTAAGATCAAACTCCCTTTCCCTCGCAAACGTTCCAAGAATCAGGAAGTCCAGAACAGGCGGTCGCCTGTTCTCGTACAATGCCCCGAGACTATGGAATGCCCTTCCTCTCCCCCTGAGGCAAGAACATAATCACCTCAGGTTCAGGAAACAACTAAAGACCCTACTCTTCCCCTGAGTCCTCCATCCTGACTCCCCACCCCACAGGACAATGGTCACTAGCGCTGGGATGCCCTAGGGTAGCTATGCGCTCTACAAAACCCCAAAAAAAAAAAAAAAAAAAAAAAAAAATAGTTATCCTTGGGCCCTGTGTTGGGGAGCGATTCGAACAGATCATAAATCTCTTGACCTCCATATAGAATGAGGAGCGACCTCTTCACCGTCCCATCTGTTTCTCTGGTACCCTTGAAATATAGATTGAGGCGCCCGACGCACGCTTTCCAGCGGATGGCTGCCGTCGCTGGGTCCGCAGATTCGCTGAACGGCGGTATGGCCGCCGCGCCGGCGTGCTGATGCGCGTGAGGCGCAGGTGTGGGGGGTCCCATCGGGGCTAGTGCTCCTGCTTGAGCTTGAACTGGAGGTTGAGCCGCGGGCATGACCGGTGGCGGCTGGATCGCCTGCTGGGGGGGCTGGCCAGCCCCGTCTTGGGGTGCCCCTGTCGCGTTCTGACTCATTGCGAGGCGTCACTCAGGCTGTTCTGGTGCTTTCCGGGAACATGGCGGCACGTGGCGCAGGGCTGAGGCGCAGGCCGCGCCACGTGGCAGGGCGCCGTGAGGCCTGACACAAAAGGAGGCGGCAGCGGGGCACAGGGCACTTGGAATGTCCAGTGGCAGCAGGCGTCAGGTCAGAGCCCTTGCAATTGCCAATGCTTGATTGCCTGCCCCAGGTTAAAGTCCTTGCAGTCGCCAATGCTTATATGGCTTCAGACGTGTGCATGCAGCGGACCCTGAATCCCAGCGGAGGGCCCGGTGTGCAGCGAGGGCGGGCGCTGAGCGGGAGGGGCCTGGTGCGGTGAGCAGCGTGAGCCTCAGAGCGGGTGTTGCCTGCGCGCCGGGATGGGGGCGGGCCTGCTCGTAGGCCGCGGTCACGTGGTGCTCCGTCGGGTCTCTTCCGAGAGCCTGCGGCCGGCCGGCGCACCTCCTCCGCGCAGGCAGGCTGGAGAGGGCCGGGCAGGGGCCGCGCAGGCGGGGCAGACGGTCACTCACCCGCTGGATCTTCTAGGCCGCACGTCGACCCCACGGGTCCCGAGTCCCGCCAGCTGAAGGCGCTCCCTCACGGGAGACGCGTGGGCAGGTCTCGGGCGGAGGGGGACGCAGCACACCACAGCGGGAGTCACCGCAGCAGGAGGCAGGCGGCGGAGCACGCCGGGGCACCTGGCACACGTGGGGTACAAATAAACCGGCCTCGTCGCCAGTGTGGAATTCTGAGGTAAGGCCTACCACGTGGGCAACTACACATTAATGATGAGCATGGACTCAGGTAGCCAGTCAGCCGGAAAGACCTCGAGCGGTCTTCCGCATGTTTATTTATACCTCGGGGCGAGCCCGCCCCGGGGTTGCGTGTGCGTGCGTGGGGGAAAGAGATACATTGTGTGGGAGAGCCCGGGTGGCTCTCTACAGTGGGGTCCCAACTCTCCCCCCCCCCCCCCCCCCCCCGGGCTGCAGAAAACTTTGCACCAGAGAGGGAGACGCTGGTTTTGAGAGCTGGACCACCCCTGGAATCAAATATCCATCAGGAACCGAAGGTAGGAAGGGAGGGGGTACAAGCACCGCTGCGGGGCATGGGTTACCTCACATGGGGCAGGGGGCATTTCAAGTTTACGGCCTCGGGCAGCCTGCGCACGCTGTGCGGGCACCGTGGTACTTGCTTCCCCCAGACACACAACAGGCTGCTGAAACCCCGGATGCAAACCCCCCCCCTCACAGATCTTGCCTCGAAGCCCCACGCGGCCTGGTGGTGCCGAAGCACACGCTTGCCAGAACCGGCTCCTTAGTTTCCCGCCCTTCGTCCCGCACCCCAGGGGAAAAGCTGCAGGGGACCGGCGGAGGGCCGTGCTGCGAGAGACTTGTACACAAGGCCCTGGACTGCATTAGCCATGCCTGGTTACAAGACCCCCTAAGGCCCAACCCCACCCCCCATCCCCGGTGACGAAACAATCCCCAGTCGCAAACCCGACCACATGAAGGCCGAACCGGGGAAGAGAGAGTCAAAGCCCCCCAGGCCTGGGCCCTGCAGTGGGACCCTGCTGGTTGGGGGGGAGGATGTTTGGAGCCGCGGGCAGGCTACTAACCTCATGGTCCTTGGCAGCACAATCGCAAAAAAACAAACGGCGTCAGGGTGAGGGGACAAAGAGGCCGCAGGTGGGCAGGGGAGGAATTTATACGTCTCCCCGCCCCCCACCCCGGCCCGAAGTGACGAGCGGAACCCTAAAGGGGTCTCAGAACACTAGGCTGTCCAGTGTGCCATCCGGTGGCACTAAGGGGGGGCCGCCCTCTTATGAGGGTCCCCTGCGGGGACGTGTCAGTCAGCCAGCAGAACAGGGAAAGTAAAATAAATAAATCAACTTACTTGACTCGGAGATGCGGCGAGCGCAAGGTAAATGTTTTTATTACTCTTTCAAGGTATTGGCACAAAGGCAAATACACACATGCCATCCATTGCAGGCCAGAAAACTTCTAGTCAGTCTTTCTAAATCTCTACTGTAAACATATCCTCATAAGTAAAATCTAGCTCAGTTAGAAGTGGGGAGCAACCGGGTTTGAGTCTCGGCGTTGGCTCAACATTCTGTGATTCTAGGAAAATCACTTAATCTCCCCGTACCTACCAAAAATGAATGTGTACTTGTGAAATGTAACTGGCGCTATTGTAAAGTGATCCAACACTTCGGGTCGAGTTCATGCAATATATACACACTGCAAAAAAAAAATCAATCTCTTGTGTTCTCCTTGTCCAAAATAGTGCAATGAAAATATGCAGAGCAGTGCAGAGTGTGTCAGGAGCGCAGCAATCACAATCATGTCTAGCCTCTGTCAGCATCTGAAGCATGTTGCAGCAGCCAGCTCCGGCCTTGCTTTTGTATGCTGCTTCTAGGCTTTAGGTTTGCTGAATTGTACGCCTCCAGCCAGACCTATTCGAAGAGGTGGCGTGAATGCATTCGCAAGGCCTAGGGCAGCTGTTCGGTTGGCAGCAGGCAACAGACATTTATCAGTATTGACTTTCAAATTCAAAATAAGCTTTATTTGATTTTAGTCGTTTAAAATCACAAAAGCATACAATTTCATAAAAACAGATAAAAACGATTGATATATACATTAGTTTAAAAATACATTATTTATGACAAAGTACGTAAAGTGCAGTCAGGTAAAAATAGATTAACCTACAGAGTAATGCGGTCCAGACATTGATCGAAGTACATTTTTCCTTTTACACTTTTTCTGGCTCTCAGTATGTTCTTCAGAAATCCAGACATGGCATATACTGAAAAAATACTGTCCAGGAATTGTAAATATAAAAAAGCTGGTCTACATTGCCTCCAACCTGCTTGTTTTAGCAGGGAGAGGATCCATCTAGCTCTTTCCCCTGCATAACATTTACAAAACAATGTCACATGAATAGTAGATTGCAGTGACACGTTATCGCAGGGGCAAGGAGAGAGTTCTCTGGACCAGTCATTAATCCCTGGATAACTAACCAATCGATGAAACCTATTAACCTTAAGCGAGTTAAAAGTTATCTGTCGTATCCCTCAGCACAACATGAGAGATACGGTTGGATGTCATACGTAATCAAGGTCATTTGATGTTGAACTACCATCCCTTTATTCATCTCCATGGCAGCTCTCAGTGACGCTAAGTGGGTCAAGCAGGTTAATTTAAGCTCTTTCCTGGAGATAACATTCATTTTATCTGGGGTAAAGTAGTAATCTGGGTGCCCTATGTCGCTCAAGAATTTTTTAACATAATTCAACCACTTGATCTTATTAGCGTGGTCCAGATTAATTGAATCCTTGATTATCTCTCTGTTTAATCCTGTGCTGCTAGAGGTCCATACACGATGCCATAGCAGTACAGGTAGCATTTTTATATTATCAGAGACATAAGAGATGCCCAACTCGCTATGATAGTTAAAAACTGGGGAACTTTCTGGTACTGCTAAGATAAACCATAAGAAGGCATTTTCCATGCTTTGAATCAAAGATGCGTCGGAAAACCCCCACACTCCCGCCCCAAAAATCGCAATACTTATGCATTTTATTTATTTATAGCTGTTTTATAATGCGCTCTGTTACTGCCAGAGTATCCTGGCGCGAAAGAAGAGAAAAACAAGCAGGTGGCCAAAGAAAACAGAAGAAATTCAAAATAGTCTAATAAGCAAATCTAAAAAGATGAGTTTTCAGTGCCTTCTTAAAAGGTACAAAATTCTGGATTGATCTTAAAAACAGTGGCAGAGTGTTCCAAGCAGATGCCGCAAGGACAGCAATTGACTGGCCTCCAAGGCGCACTTGCCGAAAGCGAGGTACGCTCAACAAATTATGATCAGCTGAACGTAGAGATCGAGTGGGGGCGCAGCGGCTAAATCTTTTCTTCAGATACGAAGGCCCAAGGCCATTGACTGCTTTAAATGCTAGTGTCAGGATTTTAAAAGTAATCCTTCGTGATACTGGCAGCCAATGTAGTTCTTTCAGATGGATGCGTACACTCTCTCTACTGGGCACATTGCAGAGAAGTCTTGCCGTCGCGTTTTGAATGATCTGTAATCTAGCGACTAAAAAGGCTGGAGTTCCACTGAAAAGAGAGTTGGCATAGTCGAGCCGTGATAGTATTAAAGCCCTCGCGACCGACTTTCTTGCCGAAGAAGGGAGATATGGAAAGAACTTTCTCATAGCCTTAAGAGACCTGAAGCACACTCCTGTAAGTTTCTTTATGTGTGCCTCAAACCTCAAATCCTCCCCAAACCATACTCCCAAGTTCTTTGCAGGGATGGTAACTGAACTTGGCAGGGGAAAATCCGGAGGCCACAGGAGTTCTCTAAAATTAGGCACAAATTGGCCATACAACAAAATTTCTGTTTTATCTTCGTTACATTTCAGCTGCACCGCCGCTAACCAGCTGAAAACCGAAGTAAGACAGGATTGAATAACCTCAGTGCCTATTGCTGTACCAGGCCAAGTAAATAATAATTGCGTATCATCTGCGTACGCTATAATTTTGGCCCCCATTTGTTCAGCCATCACTATGAGCGGGGTAAGATAGACATTAAAAAGCAGGGGGCTCAATGTAGACCCCTGAGGTACCCCGGTAGTAAGAGGCTTGGCCGAGAAGGAAAAAGGCGGGATCCAAACCCGCTGGGACCTGTCGGACAAAAAAGATTTCACCCATTCCAGTGCTGAACCCAACACACCTATCTCAGCCAATCGAGTCAGAAGGAGAGAGTGCGGGACAGTGTCAAACGCGGCAGAGAGGTCCAATAAAATTAGAACCGCTCTGCCACCACTGTCCAGACACTCCCTAATAGCCTCTGTGATCTCCACCAAAGCTGACTCCATGCTATGTGCTGCACGAAAACCGGACTGAGCAGGGTGGAGAGCCTCAGAAGATTCAACAAAGGCATTCAACTGACGAAAAGCAAGTTTCTCTCCAATTTTCGCCATAGCTGGAAGCAGGGAAATTGGTCGATAATTGCCCGGCACAGCAGGATCAGCTCCCGTCTTCTTCAGCAAGGGAAGAAGCTTTGCCTGTTTCCATTCCTCGGGAACCTTAGATGTCTTAAAGGATAAGCCCATTATTTGCAAAACCTCCTTTGCCACTGATTCTGCCACTACTGCCAGCACCCGAGCCGGGCAAGTGTCACCAGGGGCGCCAGATCTCAAAGACTTAATCGCTACCAACGTGTCTTCCACTGAGGGGGGGGGGGGAATGCCTCCATAGTATGGGTGGGAGGCGCTATAGATCTAACATTATCAAAAATCCTACTCCCACCATTAACAGCTCTGAGACTCTGCTGTATTTTGGCAATTTTCTCTAAGAAAAAAGAAGAAAGAATCTCACACCACTCAGTAGAAGGCTTCACCGATACTTGTTCTGCACAAGGGGAGAGAAAACTCTTGACAATAGAAAAAATTTCACGACTGTTATTGTTGGCCTTCTCAATTCTATTGACAAAGTATTCAGATTTAGCCAGTTTAATACTGGCGTAATACCCCCGCTGTGCCGTGCGGTATGCCACCTTGGCTTGTGGGCAGTAAGCCGTCCGCCACACCCGCTCCAATTTTTTACAAGCAAGCTTAAGTATGCGTAATTGGGGCGAATACCAAGGTTGCGAGGGGGTCGACCTATCTCTACTCGAATTAGACCCTTTCGACGAGGCGGACATCCCTGCTCCCATCCACCCATCAAATATTTGAAGTGCCGAATCCAACTCAGTCCCCAGAATTGGCCTATTTTGATCAAGCCAGGGAATAAAATTGCCTATGTTGATCTTCGGAGGGCACGTGTTCCTGCAGGACTTGGGCATATATTTCATGGCCGACCATGTAAATCTAATCAGCCGATGATCAGTCCAAGTAAGAATTTGAGGGGCCTCGACCTTCAAGGGAAAGTTAGAACAAATAACATCCAGAATATGCCCACCCATATGCGTGGGGGAAGAAACCCATTGGGTAAGAGAGGTCAAGTCAAGAGAATCATGCAAAATCTTGCTTTCCTGAAGATCAGAATGATCAACATGAATATTCAAGTCACCAAGCAGTAGAAAGTGCGAAAACCTCACTGCACGGGGAACCAGAGTCTCCAAGAGAGCTTTAAGGAAAGGACCCGAGTGGCCTGGTGGTCGATAGATAAGGGAACCTCCCAATGTAAAATGTGGCGACAAAACCAAAGAAAAGTTCATAATCTCCCCCTCAACTATCTCATCAGTAATTTCAATATTAAGGACCCATGATTCCCTAAAGATAATGGCTAATCCGCCACCCCTACCGCTGGCTCTATCTTTCCTCTGGATCTTAAACCCTCTAGGGATGGCCAGCTCAATGTCAGGGGCACATGAGCTATTCAGCCAAGTTTCTGTTATAAACAGCAGATCCAGTGTACCATCTTCCAACAGCGAAAAGATCTCTGCTGTGTGCTTACTCACTGAGCGAGCATTATTTAAGGCAGCAAAAATAGAATCTAGACCTAAAATAGAACCTGACGAAATAGACTGATTGATACTGCAATGAAAACCGCAAGCAGAGCAGGAATTAAGACTAGCTGGATCTATTGTTACACACCTCAGTCCCACCTCAGCCGGCGGGCGGAGCGCCAGCAGACTCTCTCGAGTATACACCATCGATGTTTTATCTGGGCTCCAAACCTGTAAGGTAGCCCGTCCTGCGTCCGTCGCGTCCGAGGTGCGGACGGGCGCAGACGGGCTAACCATTGGCTTACCTTCGGCGCGCCCGCCATGCGCGACCGCTGCGCTTATGGCGGCATGCTAATTGTATGCTGTGTCCTCTCTCCCCCAGCTAGAACGCTGAAACCAGTTCAGCTGGGGAGAAGGACTACTCTCAAGATGGCCGCCCACCCTCCACACGACCGGAACAGCAGCCGCGGTGGAAGGGGCCAGGAGAGGCTTTTAAAGAAGAACGGGTGAGTCAAAGCACCCCCGCGATGTTCCTGCACAACAAAAAAGGGTTAGGCAGATTAATATGCACACAGTAAAAAAATCGATCTTCAAATATTAAAAAGTCACCCCAGCTCTAAATATTGGCCACAAGCTAAGCGGAGGTAAAAGGGAGCTGCCACTCCCCAATCGCACCGCAAAGACTCACAGCCTGCACTGAATTTATGCTGTGTCCTCTCTCCCCCAGCTAGAACGCTGCCACCAGTTCAGCTGGGGAGAAGGACTACTCTCAAGATGGCCGCCCACCCTCCACACGACCGGAACAGCAGCCGCGGTGGAAGGGGCCAGGAGAGGCTTTTAAAGAAGAACGGGTGAGTCAAAGCACCCCCGCGATGTTCCTGCACAACAAAAAAGGGTTAGGCAGATTAAAATGCACACAGTAAAAAAATCGATCTTCAAATATTAAAAAATCACCCCAGCTCTAAATAATGGCCACAAGCTAAGCGGAGGTAAAAGGGAGCTGCCACCACCCAATCGCACAGCAAAGACTCACAGCCTCCACTGAATTTATGCTGTGTCCTCTCTCCCCCAGCTAGAACGCTGCCACCAGTTCAGCTGGGGAGAAGGACTACTCTCAAGATGGCCGCCCACCCTCCACATGACCGGAACAGCAGCCGCGGTGGAAGGGGCCAGCAGAGGCTTTTAAAGAAGTACGGGTGAGTCAAAGCACCCCCGCGATGTTCCTGCACAACAAAAAAGGGTTAGGTAGATTAAAATGCACACAGTAAAAAAATCGATCTTCAAATATTAAAAAATCACCCCAGCTCTAAATAATGGCCACAAGCTAAGCGGAGGTAAAAGGGAGCTGCCACCACCCAATCGCACCGCGAAGACTCACAGCCTCCACTGAATTTATGCTGTGTCCTCTCATAAACATAAATCCACATTTTGTAAAGCACACAATCACCTGTAAGGGTCTCTAGGCGCTGGGGGCCATCGGGAAGATTAAGCAAGCTATTGCCCAGAGTCACATGGTGCTGGGCTAATCTGCCGCCGGTGCCGGGGATCGAACCATGATCCCCAGATTCCGGAGTCAGTCGCCCTGGCCGCAGCGCCACACCTCTTCCTGCACAACAAAAAAGGGTTAGGCAGATTAAAATGCACACAGTAAAAAAATAGATCTTCAAATATTAAAAAATCACCCCAGCTCTAAATAATGGCCACAAGCTAAGCGGAGGTAAAAGGGAGCTGCCACTCCCCAATCGCACCGCAAAGACTCACAGCCTCCACTGAATTTATGCTGTGTCCTCTCTCCCCCAGCTAGAACGCTGCCACCAGTTCAGCTGGGGAGAAGGACTACTCTCAAGATGGCCGCCCACCCTCCACATGACCGGAACAGCAGCCGCGGTGGAAGGGGCCAGGAGAGGCTTTTAAAGAAGAACGGGTGAGTCAAAGCACCCCCGCGATGTTCCTGCACAACAAAAAAGGGTTAGGCAGATTAAAATGCACACAGTAAAAAAATCGATCTTCAAATATTAAAAAATCACCCCAGCTCTAAATAATGGCCACAAGCTAAGCGGAGGTAAAAGGGAGCTGCCACCACCCAATCGCATCGCAAAGACTCACAGCCTCCACTGAATTTATGCTGTGTCCTCTCTCCCCCAGCTAGAACGCTGCCATCAGTTCAGCTGGGGAGAAGGACTACTCTCAAGATGGCCGCCCACCCTCCACACGACCGGAACAGCAGCCGCGGTGAAAGGGGCCAGGAGAGGCTTTTAAAGAAGAACGGGTGAGTCAAAGCACCCCTGCGATGTTCCTGCACAACAAAAAAGGGTTAGGCAGATTAAAATTCACACAGTAAAAAAATCGATCTTCAAATATTAAAAATCACCCCAGCTCTAAATAATGGTCACAAGCTAAGCGGAGGTAAAAGGGAGCTGCCACCACCCAATCTCACCGCAAAGACTCACAGCCTCCACTGAATTTATGCTGTGTCCTCTCTCCCCCAGCTAGAACGCTGCCACCAGTTCAGCTGGGGAGAAGGACTACTCTCAAGATGGCCGCCCACCCTCCACACGACCGTAACAGCAGCCGCGGTGGAAGGGGCCAGGAGAGGCTTTTAAAGAAGAACGGGTGAGTCAAAGCACCCCCGCGATGTTCCTGCACAACAAAAAAGGGTTAGGCAGATTAAAATGCACACAGTAAAAAAATCGATCTTCAAATATTAAAAAATCACCCCAGCTCTAAATAATGGCAACAAGCTAAGCGGAGGTAAAAGGGAGCTGCCACTCCCCAATCGCAGCGCAAAGACTCACAGCCTCCACTGAATTTATGCCGTGTCCTCTCTCCCCCAGCTAGAACGCTGCCACCAGTTCAGCTGGGGAGAAGGACTACTCTCAAGATGGCCGCCCACCCTCCACACGACCGGAACAGCAGCCGCGGTGGAGGCTGTGAGTCTTTACGTTGAAAGACCACATTTTTTAAAAAAACAGCACGATCAACCCATTAAGTAAGACAACACAGCGAGCAGCCTTGTTTGATTAACAGGAAGACATTACACATATGCTTTACATGTCGTTTTTTAGATGCTCCCAGAAGAAGGGCAACGGCCCGAAATGCATTGGAGCTGGAGGAATTAATTGTTGATGTTGAAAACAAAAACTTTATTTACCACGTCAAGTATGTGGAGAAACATACTTTAATGTTTACAATGGATTAAAACCATATCTTGAACCTGAACTAACTGGTAAAGATTGTTTCTTTAAACTTTACAAGGAGGTACATTACCCCTGCCTTTTGTGTGCCTTAAAGGGATGCCATCAATTCTCAATTGAGAGCACATTTTTTCATTCAAAGCTGACTCGTCTCCCGGGTGGAAGACGACACCTTCAGGAGCACCAACTTTCAAGAAAATACTTTTTTGTTTAACCCCGTTGAACTCAGCTGTGCACTTGTTTACCAATCCAGTTATTTTCATCAGCCCACGATTGTAATTTGTTCAGAACGACCCTTCCCATGACGTTCAGTAAAGAATCGAGTAGAGATATCGGGCGATAACATTCTGGAATTTCCTGTTCCCCTTTTTTTAAAATCGGAATTATTACTGACTCCAACCATGTTTTCATAAAGCCCTTCCCTCAATTTGCGTGAAGGACCCTAGTTATCAATGGTGACCAGAGTAGTGGAATAGATTTAAATAATTCAATGGGGAGCCCATCGGGCCCCGGGGCCTTACCTCCCTTACTTTCATTTATTGCCTCGATCACCTCATCGTGGTTAATTTGAAGATCAATGGGTGAGAAAGTAGTGGGATTTTCCACCTGTTGGTTTGTAAAATCAGGAATGATTTTCTCATTCCCCTGGGTGCTATAAACCTTTGAAAAGAAATCTACCCATGTCTTTTCGTCTATTGCGACTGCTATTGTCGCAACATCCTTGGTTTTAAAAAATGGTGCATTTACTGCCCGCCAGAATAAGGAGCAATCTTTACTCAACGATGCTTCGTGTAGTGCCGTCCATGCTTGGTTTTTTAGCTCTTTCTTTCGAGTTCTTCGTGCCGAGTTGTAAGACTATCTACACTCTCTAATCTCGTCTTGGAATCTCTCTGTCCTATGGAGGGCCTCTTTTAATCTGGAGTATGATTTTGTACAATTTGAGTCGAACCACCTGTTTTTGCGGTCATGACTACTTCTATTTTCAGCTCTAAGTATAGTTTAAACAATCGAGGTAATCTGTAAGAAGGCATTTAAGGTGATTTCATGAGAGGAATCTTCCTGTAAGCATGCTAAGATAGAGTCATAAGCTTTAGATAAAATTTGGTTCTTCAACTCACCTGAATCACAGCTCTCTGAGTGCAAGGTGTATGCATTATGAGTAGAAAGGTATACACACTGGGTCCAGACCAATTTATTATTCTTTTGCTGGGCAGTAACGTCTGGGAGTACTATGTTGATACTTAGGGGCAAGTGATCACTCATGATATTTGAGTGAATAATATAGTTTGCTGCCCATAGTCATGAGAAAACAAGAATTTGTTCAACTTTTCTCCCCATTCCGAATGATCAAAGTGTGTTAATGGGTCGCCTCTTCTGTCAGTAGGCCGCAGGTGTCTAACCCTACTTTTGAGCATAAATTGACATTAAAATCCCCCCCCCCCAAATAGTAATCATATCTGTCTCATATGGAATTCTTAATTTACCAATATTGACGCTAAGCTGTTTTAAGATATCCCCCAGCTGGCCCTTCTCTTTAGTGTTATAAAAAATTATCACAGTTAAAATACAATTTGGGTCCACTTGCATTGATACTATCTTGCAATAGTTTGCAGATTCTATCAGGGAAATTTTTAGCACCGCCAGCATATTTGGAAATGTAGAGGCAAAGCCCCCTTTTGTGTCTACCATGTTTTGAGTGAATTGCTGGCGTGTGATATGTCTTATATCCTTCAATATGGATTTCCTATACTAACCGGGTCTCCTGGAAACACAAGATTTCAAATCTATCAATAAAATCGAGCCAGGCTAGGTTATTTTCTTTACTTCGGAGGCCAGCAGCATTCCAAAAGAGCACATTAATAGCCTTCTGAGTAGTCGGTTTATTCAGGATTATTATTTCTATAGCAGATTCAGTCTGACAAGGCATTTCAGGCCCGTTCTCCTATCTCAGCTTGGGACACTGAGCAGGATTGACTTAGATGATCCACTGGTACTAGTCCCTGGCCCCAAATCTTCTTCCTTTATATCCGTGTAGTCTATCCTGCCTGGGTTTGAGTTTTTTTTAAATATTGGACCTATATACATCAGAGTCCACTAAGTTATCATTCTCCCTCAAATCGAACATCTGTTCTCTCTTAGCAGGTAGTCAATCATTCTCATCTAGTGATTGGAGGGGCCCGAATCTATTTGACACCTCCAGATTATAGTTCATTTGAGGAGATGGCTGTGCTCTAAGATGACTTTTATTCTGCCTATTAATCCAGCTTGGTCGATAACAGAAGCCCAGAGGAAGGACGTTTATACCTGTTTCAGTGATGTTCTTTTCCCCTGCTCTATTCAGCACTTACCTCACCAGGGATGGTAGACCAAGGGAGAGGACAACACAATCTCCTTTAAGGTTTTTATTCCTTTTCCTACCCAGGGTACACACCGTACCATTTTAAAGGCCCTGAACATTTCCAAGGTCAGGCCTTCTCTGGTCCCCAGGCAGTGGATAGCCTTATTTCTCAGTCTGATCTATGTTTCAAGTTCTCCTGACTGGAGGACTGGAACGTTTGTCAAGATCACTGTGAATGGGGTTGCTGCCGGGGGAAGATCAAGGTTATGTACCTGTTGTGGACTTTCATGGGAGCTAGATGTATTTGAGCATTGTCTAGTTTGCGTTTCATATGCTAGACTACCTCCCTGTTGTTTCTCTGCTGTTCTCTTCCCTAGTGTGCGAGCCTCTCCAGCCTCTCTTGTAATACTACTGTGTATGCATGCCGTAGTGTTCTTTTGTGCCCCACCCCTATCAGCTGGATTTCAAGCCGTTCCTGAGGGTTTATTGATAGAATTTGGGCTTTGACATCTAGTATGGTGACTGAGCTATTAGTGATGCCCAAATTACGTGGGCTCTCGTTCAATGGGATAGAGTTCTGTTTTTCAATAATCTTCTCTAGACCTTTTTCGATTTGGTCGATTTGGTCTAGTCTAGCTTCCAAACTACCTATATGGAGTTTAACATAACTTGTTAGCTCTGTAAGTACATTTTCCATTTTGTTGCTATCAGTTAAGGGATGTGCGCTACATTTCTTTTTCGAGCATGGAATGTTATCTTTTCCCTTTTATTTCTGCAAGCTACCCTTTTCCCCAGTTGCATTAAGCCCAAAAAAGTGGCTTAGTGCTGCCTCGAAATATGGAGCAGACTCCTGTGTCACGGACCGTCACAAAAAGTGATGTTCTGTCGGCGCAAGGGGCCTTGTCTCAGCCACACCTGATTAAGCTGATATAATGTTGTTTCCCTTCGCCTTTCTTAAGGCTTACCCCAGAAACTCCACCGCCTGCACCAGAGCCTCCAGCTGCTTATGGTTCACGCGGATGTATGACGTTACAACGCATACTTTTACAACGCATTCCTTTACAACGCATTTTTTACAACGCAACATCCATTACAACGCATTCCATTACAACGCATGCCATTACAACAAATTTTTAAAAACTACCTTTACAATGCATTCCATTACAATGCATACTACCTTTACAACGCATACCATTACAACGCATAACATTACATTGCATGTATGGTAAGTATTGGATAGTGTAGGGGTAGAAATTACTATTCTAACTCCAGGGGGTGCAACAGTAGGGTAAGTGTTGGATTGTGTAGGGGTAAAAATTACTATTCTAACTCCAGGGGGTGCAACAGTAGGGTAAGTGTTGGATGGTAGTGGTATGCGTTGTAATAGTATGCGTTGAAATGACTTCGTTGTAATGACATGCGTTGTAATGGTATGCATTGTAGTATCATGCGTTGTAATGGTTGCGTTGTAATGGCATGCTATGTAATGGATGTTGCGTTGTAAAAGTTTCGTTGTAATGGTAGTGCGTTGTAAAAGTTGCGTTGTAAAGGTTGTTTCCCGTTCACGCACCAGATTTTAGCACTGCAGTCTGCAGATCCAAATTAAGTTGCTGGGTGGACTCTGGGCTATCTTGGATGACTCTTCCAGGCACCATTCCCCGAAGATGGTGGTAACACCTCTTCTGATGCAGAAGTCTATGTTCTGGGCTTTGGCCATCAAACCCACCTTATCGCCAAACGTTTTCTCCGCATAGCAACCGTACCAGCATTATTTGATTTGGTCCTCAGGTGTGCTCTGATGAGACAAGGTACTTCAAATCCCTTGCTGAAATTAGTTTCATTTCTATCCTGATGCTAAACGGCGAATATATGTGTTAATTGCTCACCAAAACCATGCATTGGGAAGCATAAAAAAAGCATACAAATGTATGTATCTACAATGTATCAACAGAAGACCATTTAATGCAATACACTAGTGGGAGGAATTCAACCACAAGTAGTCCAACCGGTCTAAAGTAGACATGTTTCTTGGTCTAAAAGTTTGAGACTGTCAATAGCAGTTTGACCCAGTAATGGCCTGGGTGCATCATCAGAACAAGAGGGGGAGAACAGCATTTCCACCCAGTGTCAGAGCACTTAGTGGAGTGTACCATTACCCCGGAAGTTATAGGAGCCAATAGAGTAGACATGGAATTATGTCTACTTTCTAATTCTCAAAAGTCAATAATTGTGAATTCCTGTACCCTTATTTTTTTTCCCTTCTTTTCCCAGTTTTTTTCTGTTTCTTTAAGAATTTAATTTAGTATTTAGAAACTCATAAAACAAAGATCCGGACATGCAGAGACCTGGAATAATCCTGGTAGTAGGAGTTTTTACCTCCCTACAGCGCTCAGCTGATGCTCTGCAAGCACGTTTGGCCCAGTACTAGAGATGCCAACAAGTGTTGAGATTTGGGTCAACCATGATAGAAATTTGAGTTAGTTTGGTACTTTTCTTCTGAGAAAATATTACAATAGCGGCAACAACTCATTTCACTAGAGCCTTCAAAGTGATCTCAGGGAGCCACTGATTGTGGATAAATCATTTGAAATTAGAGGCTTTGCCACGATGCAGCCAAACTATTATGCATTCTGTTTGGTGGGGAACAATCAGTTTTCCTGAATATTGGATTTTTACCAAACTATCCTGGTGCTGTATTTCATGTAAAGTGCACTGCCCCACTCTGCGCCATGATGCACCCTTAACTGGGTGCATCAGGGGCAGATTAGGACACTGCACCCAATTACAGTCAATGCACTGTTCAGAGAAGCAAACTCGCAGCTGTACTGTCAACAGTGTATTAGTGAAAGGCAGACAGACTGTTTGAAGCTGCCAGTCTGCCTTTCATTATAGGCAGAATATTGTCCTCGATTTGAAAATGAGGCAGGGTCCTCCAGCAGGCAGGAGACTGCACCGGCCTGCTGGGGGATAGCAAGTGGGGACCAGGGGCAACACTGATGGGCACACTGACTGTGCGTCACCTCCACATGGCAGACCATGAGGACGCCATCTGATGGCTTCTATGACTTTGCACCTGTGTCTGTAATATTGCTTTGATGCAATTGCAAAGGATTCCCTCATATGCAAGGGGCACACCCCCATGTGATCACGGAGGCACATATTTTTGTGCCTAATAATCTTTTTTACAGAAGGAGCTGTGCAAGTGTCAGCTGTGTTATCTATAATTAAGGCTCCCTGTTTTCGGGTTTGACTGATTAGTACAGATAAATACAGATAGAAAATCATATATTTTCCTGTCTGTATTTATTTTTAAATGTGGATAAAAACAGAAATTGGATTCTTCTTGTCTGATTATAAATGCTGCAGTCATGACTGGTTGGCCAATAGCTGTGCGGATTGACTGGTAAAGGCGGGACGCTGTTTGCCGATTACCGGCTCCTGAAACTCTTGCCCGATTGCTGTTGCCGCCTACTGCCAGGGCTCAATCCTTGCATTAAGCCACCCACGCGCTTTCCCTGCGGACCGCGGACTGCCGGGCATCTACATCCCCCAGGAGGCAGTGCGGTCTCACAGGAAGAGGCGCGAGAGGACCCGCGTCACCAACACATAAAGCACCGGAAGAGACTGGGCTGGGCCCACTCCCTTGGGCCCCCTTGGAAACCACCTGCGTTCCAGCCAAGTAAGACTACCTCACCATCTGTGGTATCTGCCCAGTTTCTTTTAAGCCTTATATGTTCATATTACCCTAAGACTGAATCCTCACCTGGAACTGAGTGCGTAACAATAATCTATATTTAATACAATTGTATGTTGGATTTTGTTTCCAGTGAAAGGGTGAGCGACCCATTTAAACTATTACTTTAAAACTGATACTGCTACTTTATTGGGAATGGGAAAAAGAAAAATGAACAGCCAAGACCGAGGATCTGGGAGGAAAGGTCAACCAGACTCCCAACAATCTTTATTGAGTTTTCTCACTGGTGCCATGGGGGCCCTTAACAAACAGATCCTTACAGTGAAAGAATCCCTCGAGGCAAGTTCCTCAAAGACCTCTGCGGAATTAGAACAAGTAGATAACGAGGCCCCCTTGAAATCACCTGCCGAGCTAAAGAAAGCTACTAATGGTTGTATCCACCCAGTCTAGAAGAGATCTCGATAAGTGATACTGACTCACTTACGCAACCCCCCAGAAAAAACAAAAGAACCCTGCATCGCCAGAGTGCGTAGAGACAAATAAAGGCATTCTTAAGAGGGGGAAAACACTGTAGAAACTATTGCCCAAATAACCCCAAAGCAGCGCAACCAACTAAAGAAAAAGATCGGGTTGCGGAGGGTTTCAGGCCAGATGACAACTGAGCCGCGCAGTAAAGTTGACACACATAACGGTGACATAAAAAATCTGACTACCCTGGTAGAAAGGTTAGATCTTTACCTGAGAGTCAGTTTAGACCAAATAAGGAACAGACTGACTCTCATTGAAGAGTTCATACTTAGCAACAAGACTCAAGGCCCCGACCCTTTTTCTGCGCTAAATAAACAAGGGGGGGAAGGGCAATACCACTCAAATTAGGCCATTAACCGGTCTCGAAGGGGGGGCTGTCACATTAAAGACAAGGTTAATACTGAGTTTCCCGTGCTACCTTTAAGTGCTACATCAATCCATCTAGAACGGGCCCCTCCTTCCCAGACAAACACATGCAACTTATTTGACAACCCTCTACACGCTGGTAAGACCGTAGAGAGACACAGGGACATAGGTCTTATACCCCGTCCACCCACTCCGTTGAATCCCAATCAATTAATATCTCCATATACTGCAAAACCCTGGGATAACCCTTGAACAGACCTGCTCTTACATCTTCCGCCTGATGCTACACCATATGTAATTGTCCTGGCTAATGCCCCAAAAAAGGGTCCCTCAGAACTCGAGTCTGGGGAATCACTTAGAAATAAATCACTCCACTGGCTTGGCCAGAGAACTGGTTTAACTGACCACCTATTCCAAGAATTTAAGATGGTGCGGAGGGTGCAATGGGTAGGAAGCCTAAGAAAATCACTATCAGGAGACTGTATAGTTCTCACATTTAGATCCCCTATGCTGGTTAGAAAAATTCTTGGGGGGAGTGGAAGCAACTGTCTGACTGCGGGAGGAATAAACATTCTCCCATTGGGCTTTTTTATCCCCCGATCAGTAGACAATCGAATAGATATGCATTCCCAATCCAAATACCGACCTGCAAATTTCCTATTTCGAACAGATTTAATCCGCTTATGGGTTTAGAAGGAATAGACTGACTGGTTAATTCATCTTCCAGTTTCCCAGGGCCACGATCAGTGCTATCCGGACCACCTAGTCACAAAAACGATTATCCTCCTACCACTAGCTGCCCTATAAGTGTAGACAATTTCGCTACTAAATCTCATTCCCACAGCTTAAACCATCTGCCAGAAAAATCGAATATAGGCTTATTGACACAGGGGGTGGATTCCTTAAATGGACAAGAGATAGATAACACTACAAGGGAAAGGCCCGATACCCGGAGCATTCAGAGTTTAAAACTTACAGAGCAGTCTACAGCTAAGATAGTGTTCTGGAACATAGCAGGTCTGCATTCGAAAATGCTGAATGAGATCTGGCTCGGCTTTATTGGAAACTTAAGTCTGGGAGAGCCAAGGGGGGCTTGATAATATATATTTCAAACCTCCAGGAACTCAAGACAATTACTCCATTTAAGCTGGAATTGAACTATCAAATAGTAATTCTGGACCTAAACAAACATGACTCTTATGTTCTAGTAAACTTTTACAATAATCTCCCCTATTCCGAACTAATATCCATTCTAAAAGACATTTTAAGTTCACTACAGAAAATAAAAAATAATTATACTAAAAATACCCTTATAATATGGGGAGGCGACTTCAATCTTATCCTTTGTAAATATAACAATAACTTACATTGTGGCCTCCAGGACGAGAGCGAGAACACCTTAACCCATTTCCCCCATACTTTAGCAGGGGAATGTATAAATGAATTCTTATTCGTTCTAGAGTTAGGTCTAGCAAACGAATAAGTGCCCCCCCCCCCGTTCCACTCACTGCCACCTTTAATGGAAGAGGAGCAGGCAGTATTATAGACTTCATTTTCACTTCCAGAAATGCTGTATCACGCCTTCTGGATTTCACAACACATCAAAATGTTACCAGTGATCACTTCCCAATTAGTATAATAATATCTCTCTCACACAAGCAAAAAAAAGTACAAGTCAGGGATATTATATGGGCAAGACTCATTATCGTTGGATAGGTTAAATGGATATTCTTTAAAGTGAGACAAAATAGAACCAGCCGCAATCACCATGGTGGTTGTGACCAACTCCCTAAGTTCCATAAACAAGTGTCTAGAACCCGTTACCCTACACATGGAAATTTTAGAAAGTTTCTTAGACATAACCAGTACAGTTAGAACAGCCCTTCATAGAAAAGCGAAGGGTAGTTAGGGCAAAAAGAAAGGATGGTTTGATAAAACCTGTACAAAAGCCTACTCCAAATTAAAAGCAGCCCTCCATAAGACAGAACGAGACAGGCAAGAAGTCTCCTACCTTAGAAAGGCGTACAATCGGGGTATTTAAGTAAGGAAAAGAGAATTAAAAACCGAATTGGACATCGCTATTGACGAGGCTGCATGGGTCCAACACTTTGGCCAGATATTAGGCTCGCTACCACAGGACAAAGATCTCCTTACTAATAAGGATAACACAAATGTAAACCTCGTGTCTCCAATTTTCCCGATAGCACTCGAAATAACACATTTTGAAGTTGAGCGTACTCTGCTAGCAAGCAAGGGGGGAAAGGCGCTTGGCCCCGATGGGGTCCCAGTCAACCTATATAAGCACAACCTGGAACTATGGACCCCTATATTGGCCAGAGTCCTAGAAGCCTCCTGCGCTGTGGGACTTATAGAATCCTGGTAAAACTCAGTCATGGTCCCGATCTTCAAAAAGGGGGATCGCCAAAACCCTTCCTGCTATTGACCCATTTCTTTATTAGATTCGCTAGGTAAAGTGGTAGGTCGCATCATCCTTGAACGTTTTCAGCAGTGGGCAGAAGATAACAAGAAGCTATCAGACCTCCAATTTGGATTTAGAGAAGGACTAGGAACTACAGAGCAAGCTCTTAACCTGACATTAATCATGGGGAAATATGTCCATGCAAAGGGAGGAAACCTTTACATGGCGTATGTAGATTTAACAGCAGCCTTTGACTGTGTGAGTCATTCTAAACTGTGGACCATTTTATTAGGAATGGGAGCTGATCCCACTCTGGTTAGTTTCCTACGGTGTAGTGTAGTTCCTATCTTCCCAATAGGCTCTGCGCATTGGAATAGTACCTACGGCAGTAAAGGCCTAGACCAGACGTTAACTAGGTCTACTACTGTCGATACTAGACTTAATTTTTGGGTTTGCCAGCTAAGCTCAGAGTTCGCTAGAAACTTTCTCGAATGTTCAAGGAAGGATTAACTCCCCTGATTAGACAAGAAGGGATTTAGTTTCTGACAACCATAGAACATGACAACTTTGCTCTCCCCTAATCAAGAGTCAATCTCGAGAGTCGTGTGAGCACAAGGCAATTATTTTACTCAGTCAGTACGTGCATTCTTAGTCTCATCAGAATGTAGAGAAAAGGAAGAGACGGGCGTGTTCAATAAAAGATGTTATTTATTGATCAGTCTCTTTTCTCGTACAAGAGAAATGGATCGATATTATTGCAATACTTATAGTTAAGTAAAGTGCATACATTAGAAGCAATAGTATAAAATAATACTGTAAAAACATTGATATGGTTTCTGAGCCATATGATGTTTAAAATGATTAAAATATATTTACATACACATATACATTTGACTAAACGTACTCAACTGGTGTTTCTAAATACGCCTACCCCGTGTACCTGACCTAAGTCTAATGCGTGGGCGGGAATAGAAAGTTACAGTTTAAGTTAAGTTTGTTTTTGCCAAGTGAATAACTAAAGAATTCTCTAGGAGGGGTTATTCAGTTCTGTACCTGGAATTTAGGATGAATGAGGAATGGTATCTCTTTCTCTGCTCTCGATATTCCAGGCTGCCTGCGAGGGCTGCCCAGAAGCGCCGGTGCTGGGTCTCTCGGCTTGAGATAGCAGCGCGTCTCTCAGCGCGTCAGGAAGGCGGGGCTGCTGCCTGCGGGGTCTGCTTCTGCTCTCGGCTTCGGCAAGTATGGCTGCTCCGTCTTGTCACCACGCGTGTGTTTGCATAGGGCAAGGTCGGCAATATTTATACCTTAAAGGTGCCGAGATTGACGTAAGGATGGACATAGGTACGTCAATAAAGATGTCATACGACTTGCTCGTTAGCACATTCTTTACTAAAGTTCTCTGTGAAATCAAAACAATGGCCGCACGGATTATCCAGGTTGTCATAGGTTTGATTTGTTATGAGAACGTCGTATGCCTTATCAGGGGCTGGAGGAATGTCGCTTGTCTAATTAGATCTCAAGCGTTATGACCTAATCAGATAACACGTTCCTGTGCCGTAGTGTGACTGCGTCAGATAACGGTATCTGCATCATGGGGGATTTCTTGCCTCATGGGCTGACTGTTAGTTAACTAGCTAGTAAGTTTAACCAGAATAGGGTCAGGAATAGGGGGATCGATTCAGAACCTATAGAAATACACGACACCCACTCCACGCTAACTATGGTCATATCTACTAATCTATGCATAGTATAACATAGTACAACATACTATAGAGTATAGTGTATACCTTACCACCCCAAAATACATAAATGCATTTCGAAATTTTCAAATATACTGAAAAATTGCAGTCATATATATTGTATGCACTTAAGCTATGAATTAGATGCAAAAGTGAACACGCATTGTTATGCATTATTGATTGTTGGTATATGAGAAATACACATGAAATGGCTCTTAATATGGCTATACAGAAAAAAAGTCGAAACCATTTCATCACATAAAATCTATTGCGAACATACCAGCGGGCAGCTAAAGTCTATAAAGTCTATAAAGTATCTAAAATAGAAATCTTAGTTCTCTAGGAATAGTCTCTTACTTTAAGCAGAAAATCAGTGTCCCGGGAAAAAATATATAGAAAAATATTTTAGGGGCTTGCTGAAAAAACTGGATTGTAATTGTTCATGTGACTTTATTTTTAAAGTTGAAGGCCGAATTCAGGGAACGCCGTGTGCGAGTTTACTCAAAAGTCTCTATTTCTGTTCCGGAGAGAACATCATATCATTCAGGCTTTCGAAAAAACTGTCAACAGCTTCATGGGAAAGTTCCTCTAAGTCGGAAATAGGGGTAACCATGCATTCATGCGCATGATTGTCTCCATTGACATTCTGATTTGCATTGCTGACAGAAGGTCGTACCTGTTCGATGCTGCTTTCATCTTGAACTTCACTACTCTTCAATCGCAGTGGTGAAGATTCCAGGAATGCCGTCATCAGAATTGGCAGCCTTTGAGGGCAGCACAGTGCGTGAACCTTGGTAGGAACCAACAGTGTATCTGCATCCACCGGCGCATCCGATTGTAGCGTCAGACAGGTGTCTAACACGCATTCTTCTCCGCATAGCAGACACCTTAGTACAGGTAAAACACACCTTTGCCACATTGGTCGAAATGATAGAAACCAAGTCATGTTTAGGTCTCTAAGCCGGGATAGTCCCAGGATTTTTGATATCCGGTCCCGGTATCCAATGGCTAGGATCGTATCTTCCATTGTCGCGAGAGTTTGATCTGTGACATGGGTTGCCATAACGAAAAATAAGGACTAGGAATAGGATTCCTGCAATTAGTCCTAGGATCAGGGGAAGTCCGCCAAAAATCGAATGGACGAAGTCTGGAAAAATACCCAGTATGGCTTTGAATGGTGTTAATGCCATCGAAAATACTGTCTTAAATACCTTTGAGACCCCTGTGGTATCAGAAATATTTAAGATTTCGCTCAGGATTTCCGCGAAATGTACGGGGGAATTAGTTGATAATAATGTATGTATCTCTGCAGTCGTCCTTGCGACTTGTAGATCATACGTTTCTTTAGATGACGTGAGCCTTGTAGGCGTCTGAAGAAGCACTGTTTTCATTCTGCTTAAAGTGTCTATTCGAATAGAAGTAATTTTCAAACTGGGCAATGCCCTTGCCTCCCTGTCTGGAAAGGAGCTGGGAAACAAAGAACGTCCACAGCACTTGACCTTCGCCGTCGTAGTGACGAGATAAGGAGTCCCGGGCATAAGACTACAGCATCTGCGGTCTACAATAAGAATGTAACTCCCATTATAGAGTCTTTGAAAGAATGGTTCTATTTCAGTTGCAGGTGCGCCTTGCTGGTGACATGAAAGGTTGTATGAATTCCCTTCACAGGCTCCGTGCAAACTAATACCGTTACACAGAAGCGTGCCGCTTAGTGACATAGCACAATTGTTGCCACTAAGAAACACTTTCTGTCCTTTGTTACTGACACATGCATGTGAATAGGGCAGGTTCCATGTTGTTTTAAGGTACCCCTTTCCCAATTTCTCGTACATGCCAGCCTGTATATATTTTTGGCAGTATTGAAACCTGAAGGTTGAGATTGGAATATTTATGATTCCGTGGATTATCCATTCACTGATAGGTCGTTCTGACATTGTCAACGGTAATCTTTCTAGTTTTTCAATGCTCAAGATTGTATAATCAGCACCCTTCTGAGCCATACCGATTTGTCTATCAGTAAGGTTAAAGATTTGGAATAGTGACGTTGTGTTGATTAAACGCCAAGGCACATAGCCTGAACGCAGATTTTGTAACGTCCAGCCAAGCTGTACAATAGAACGCAATTGTGACTGACCATGTTGTAATAACAGTAAGTCTTGCGATAATATATCGATTGCTGAAGACACAATGCTGTCCAATGAAAAAATTCTGGAGGACAGAGTCATTAACCCATTGTCCACTACAGAAAGTGATTTTTCCAAATTAATACGGTCAATTTCCCGTATTCTTTCTGCTGTTTCAATTTGAGTAACCTTCCAGGCCTCATTGTATGCTGCATATACAGAGGCTGCTATGAAACGCTTTTGACGCTGTTTGCGTGGTCCCATTATGAAATCACGCAAGTCAGCACCATCAGTAAGTAAAGTTAGGTGTTGCTTAATTTCAGGCAGTGTGGAAGTTTGTAGCCATTGAAGGCATAATTTGCCCACACTGTAGGTTGTTATTATCCCTGGGTGATGTCTTTGGGGATATCTAGGGTCTGGCCTGGTCATTTTGAAACCCTGTGTTTTATTCAGGAATCTATCTTGACAGTTATTTGTATCTGTGGGCCAGATCAACCATTGTTTCCAATCAGGATGTGTTCTGTTTTGGTTAAGTATATGGTTTATGTCTATTTCTTCATCTGTTTCAGAGTTATTGCTAAACATTGTTGGCTTTGGAATAGACAGGTTATTTAAATCTTTGATTTTGGCTAAGCCAAGACAGGTGGTTTGTTGAACGGTGTCATTTAAAAATATCATTTGTTCTGGGATCATGCAGGCTCTAAACAAAGCTTCTATACCCTGTACTTGCCATTCTTTTGTGCCCCAAACACTTTTCAAATCAACATGTTTGTCCCAATAATCAAATCCAAAAGTATTCATTTTTTCAAAGAAAGAATCTGAATATATCAATTTTGTGTTGGTTATCATGGTTTTCATCCCTGTCTTGTTTGACAATTTGTAATAAAATGTTTCAGCATTAGTTATGTTAAAACCTGAAAAATATGAATATTTGCCATACACGGTTCTAGAGCTCCCTTTTGGAGGTGTAGCACAATGTTCCCATTGATTAAAATTTAAAACATTTCTAGGTTGTGCAGATTTATGCAAGAAATGGTTACCATAATGGTTATAGCAGTACATGCTGTCATAATTTGTAGAACCCTGCAAATAATCATGTTTTGTAAATTTAGCAGACATTACTAAGTCAGACATCATATTGTTTATACTTTCAAAGTCCCAATCATCAGCAAATGAGTTTGGTTTTGCAAAGTCACTCAAGGAGATCTTGATTTGGTGTGGATATTTCAGGATCTCGACCGGACCATAAATTTCATAGTCAGTGTTGTCCCAGGCTACCCCACCAGATATTGGAATTGCTGTGAAGTTGGCTGAAGAAAGTTCTGAAGAAAGTTCTCTTTTCTCGACGTGTGAAGATGTGTGTGGTTTGAGGACCAAGTTGATGTTCTGACTTGCTGTGTCCATTTTAGCATATTTTCCCTCAATGAAGCGTCCCAAGGTAAATACCATGATGAGCCAAAGTATGAGGATAAATGCACCAAAACCCACCCAAAATTCAATCCATGGAGAAACTAGATATGTTTCTTTCAGTTGTTTCAAAAGTTCCTTAGCTTTGTCTTTAAAGGATTTTGATGATGGCTGTGTCTTTTGTTCGCTGAAGCCGTCAGAGGAATCATCGAAGTTGATGAAGTAACCGGATGCAGTTCTGTCAATTGTTCCAATTGGTTCAGGATTTTTGTTTCTCGCATTTTCACTTGGTACTTCTGTATAGATTGGTGTGTCTCTGCTAAATGTCTTTATTTGGGTTTTCAGAGGTCTAAGTTCTATTGCATTGTTGCATAGTCCTTGTTGTTCTTCCGTAGGCGTTTCGAATGTGATGAGCCTCTTTGATAGGACCTCTGTACTGGTAGCAAACCTTGGTGTTCTGCTACTTATTGGGAGTCCACTTGGCCTACTGTTTGTTATCGGCCACATGTTGTGGTTTTACCAGGTCGATGGATACAACTCGGTTCTCCTTTTTTCCAGCAAGTGGCGGTAGTACAACTGATCTTGTCCCGTTGACAGACAATACAGGAACTGCTTTTCTGTAAGAAGGCCCAAATTCCTTCTTTACCGCGATCTTCTCCCTGACTAGATCCCCGACTTTTGGAATCCAGACAGGTCTTGCTGGGACAGGTGGTGATTCTTCAGTGGTCGTTGGCTGTTCTTTCAACTGTATGTTGCTCAGGTCTTTTCTTGTTTTGTTTAAGTCCTGCAAAATAGCCAAACGGTCTTTGACATCAAAGCTTTTTTCTGTTACCACTGAAGTCTGACTATCAAGGTCAGAGATCAACATCCTAGTTCCGAATAATAATTCGTACGGACTGAATCCCTTCAGAGAATTTCTTGGCAAGTTATTAAGACTACGTTGGACACTTATTAGATGTTTGACCCACCCAGCTCCCGAACCTAATATCCTTTCTATTATAGATTGCTTTCTGTCTTGGTTTTTTCTTTACACCATCCCATACCCTCAGGAAGGAAGTGAGAAGATTCCCGCTGGGCTGTGCTCATTTGGCCATTCTTTCCCCCCCCCAGGCTGGATTGCCTGAGAAAAGGAAAAAAAATTGGTCGAACGTAGCATGCTCTTAGCGTATATGCCATTTAGACTCGCAAATCTTGTATAACAGTCCGGACGTCAGCCGAGTGTTGTGGATCTACATTATAAGTGGGAACTAGCCTGTATATGTTAATCGCAAGCCATTCTTTTTAGTGGTGATGTTATCTGCCTTGATACGACGAGGTATTAAACTGCTTCTCTCCCCACTGCGATCTCTGTTGCAGTTTGGGCAGTTTTTTACAAACATGGTGTAGTGCAGGCTCATGCCTGGCCACCAGTACCGTGATTGTAATTCTTCCAGAGAATCCTTTAATTTAAGGTGTCTGAGACCCTCGCCCATGTGTGCGTCTGCGATTAACAAGTTTCTCCTGTCCATGTTTGGAATCACTCTATCCCCCACTCCAGGGATTCGAGCAAAAGGAATGGAGTTTGCATCTATGATGTATGTGTAATTGAGTGGATAGTTGATCGGTAACGCCGAGCAGTCGCCTTTTGATGACGTTTTTACTGCCAGCAATGTTTCGCCGTCAATGTATTTTAATGTACGCTTTTTTCGATCTACGGGAGCCGGTTTACTGGCTGCCGCTGCGGCTGTTTCAGCCAATGAATTCCCTACAACGTGAACGCCATCACGCTGGTGACTCAGTGAGTGTGTCACGTGAGTCTTTGGTAGTTCTTTTTTCAAAAGAGCTACCTGTTCCCAGAGCAGTCTCTGCTTTATTGGTGCATCCGTGTCATCTTTGTAATCGTTCTGAATCCAGGTCTGCAAATCCTTGTTATATGCTTTGACGCAGAAATATGAATCTGACACTATAAGCGTCGGGAATTCGCGATCCGCATTATCTAGCGCCATTTTCAAAGCTAATATTTCAGTTTGTAGTTCTGAATTAGTTTCTACTGAGTGTGATTTTGTTAATAGAGGTCTTAGTTTACCTCCGTGCCACACTTCTTTTGTAATCTCACATGTGGGATTGTATGCATGTTCTCCCCAAACGGAGGGTTGAGCATGTCCGTCTGTATAGATTACACAGGCGTAATGTCGTAGAGGCAGAATGTCGATTGGCAGAGGATACGTTTTTTCATATTTTAGATTTTTTAATTCTTCTAGTTCTGGATCAAAGAAGTAATATACTTTGTCCGTTGTGATTGAATTTACCCATTGTAACCATTCTGGATCCAATGTTGTTGTTGGTAAATTACACGGTGTTGTTAATGCCTCAAAAGCTGATTCTGCTGTTCTGACTGTGATATGTCTACCGTCAGCTATGTCTTTTTCTCTAGCTATTGCGGTTTGAACTGCTTGAACAATTTTTCCTTTGTTGTTGAATCTCTGTTCAGCTTTTGTGTACAAATGTGATTTGAATGCAATTGGTACCTTATCTCCCTCATTAGAGGTTAGGTATGTGAATCCGTATCTCCCTGGGATGACTCGGATCACAAGGTTGCGTGTATTATCACGGGTTTCTAATTTTGTTTTAATTAGCATGTCTGTTTGTAAGGATCTCAAAATTTCTGTGTGTGCTTGAGTCCAACTGGATCTTTTAAAGTCTGGTTTAATTAGATCGTAAAGGGGTTTGACCCTTTCTGCGTAATTTGCAATGTAAGTTCTTCCGAAATTTAGGAAGCCTAGAATTGACTGTAGGTTTTTTAGTGTTTTAGGAGCTTGGATTACGGCACATTTCTCTAGGAAATTGTCTGCCAGGCTTTTGCCTTCACTTGATAACTCATATCCTAAGAATAGGACCGTCAGATGGGCAATTCTGGACTTTTTGAAGTTGAATTTGTAACCCTCTGCTGCGAAACCAAGTATTATGGTGTTCACTCTTTTCAAGTGAGTTTCCAAGTCATCATCTGTTAAGTAAATGTCATCGACATAAGATAATGCTTCATCATCATATAGTTGTAGTAATTCTGTTACTCTCGCTGAGAATACCCCCGGGCTGTTCTTGTACCCCTGGGCTAACCGACAGAATTGTTTTTGAGTGCCATTTACTGAGAATGCAGTTAAATATCTGCTCTCTGGTGCTATGTTTTGACAAAAGAATCCATTGGAGATGTCCAAGGTTGTTTTGTATTTTTTGCGCACTATGTTATTCATTAGTGCAGCACTGTGTGAGTTTTGCACTGCAAAGGTTTTGCAACATGTGTTAAGGTGTCGGTAATCCAAAACTAGACGATATGAGTTGTCTGGTTTGGCGACCGGAAACAAAGGATTGTTCATTTGTGAGGTGCAAGTTTCAATCACCCCTTGGTATTCTAGCTGATCTAGTATTTCATTTACTTGTTTTTTAGCTTCTTGCTTAATTGGGTACTGCCTTTGTGCAGTAGGTTGTGATTTTAACTGGACTTTGTGAGGAGGAGAATCCTCATCCCATCCTACATGATTTTTATATAAAGCAGGTGCTAAGGCCACTGCCCACTTTCTAGCAAGTGTATATTTTTTATGAATCGGTATTTGATTCGAGAAGGCAGGCATAATTACTTCTTCGCCATGAGGGCACTCCCTGACAAACTCTGGTGGCCAGTCTTTTTCAGCTAGAAGGATGTCATAGCCCTTGGATAGGTTATCCCAAAATAGTCCCCTTATTTTCCTAGTCTTATCTCCCTCTATACGTAATGTTATCTCGTATATTTTGTGGGGCTTGCTAACTCTGGTATCTGCAGTTTCCACTTGAAGGTATTCATTCGTGTCCACTGTCTCCAGATGATTCATAAGGACTTTGCGAGCTATGCTCACCTCTGCTGCGCTGTCTAGCATTGTCTGAGCCCATTCTCCGTTTTTCAGTTGTGTCCTCAGTATTCTCGGCATTGTTAACTACCTTGATACTGGCTACCTTCTTTTTTGGAAATTGTGATTTCTTTTTCAGTTGAGCAGGTTCCTTGTCTTTGGACTTGGCGTGCTCTTCTGATCGTCCTCTTCTTTCCGATTTCTGCGAGGAATTCTGAAAAGATTGAGACGGACGTGTATCAATGTCTTGATATCTATCAGGTTTTTTAATATTATCCCTATTTCTAAGGTTATATCTATTCCCAGAGGGTTCACTCTGAGGTGACCTTTGTCTCGGGTTCGGAGATTTCTCTCTTCGCCTAGGAGACCTTCCTCTGGACTGGAATTTCTTTTCTTTAGGATTGGATTGTTTATTTCCATCCCAGTTCTTTTTTGGTGAATTATTATTAAAAAATATTTTTTCTGGACTTGTAGTCAGTTGCGGTTTTACTGGTATTCCACCTAGACTATCTCTGCCTAGTTCTTCATAGGATTTTTCTATGATTCTGGCAATTTCAGCTGGTTGGTCTGCTATATCTGTCTCTTTTAACCTCTGGCGGATCGCCACGTTTGCTGCTTCACCCTTTATGTTGGCTAGTAATATAGCCGAGACCTGCTTGAAGTCTTTCAGTAATTTCATACTGAGAGTTAAAGCAGGTTCTGGACCGTATTCATCTTGAATTTGTTTTAGCACATCTGGTATCACCGAAATGGATGGAACACCGTGCGTTTTTGTATAGATGGAAGCAAAGACTGTACCCCAAGTGTCACAGTCCTCAATGTGTGGTGCGATTCCCATTGGGAGACATATAGTCAGAATCCTGTGTTTTTCTAATGGGGTGGTGTCAGGAAACACCGCCTCTATTTGGGTAATTTTCTGTGCCAACCAGAATGGTATTTGTTCCCGTTTAGCTGGAACTTTACCTTGGCAGGATTGGATGTTCTGTGGTGTGATTTTATTTGTGTTCCCCTGGTGAGGGGTCAGCTGTGGAATTTTAATCGCTGGCTGAATTGTTGAAGTCCGCATTACATACTGAACTAATTGTCTATGAATTTTTAGTAGTTGTTTTAGCTGTATTAATAGCTCTGCTGCAGGCATTCTTTCGATGTCTGGATGTGGTGTGTATCCGGCTAGGACCGGCCACGTTGCTCCTGGTCTTCCTAAAGGACCGAGCCTTGTAATGTGATTGTTATGTTTTAGGGCGCCATCAAATAAGAGCAAATGCTCTTGGAATTTGAGTGGTACTTCCACCTCCTCGAAAGGAGTGTACGTTTCAGGAGGTTCCTCTACTTTGTAATAGTGGAAGTACTTTGTTACAGCATTTGCTGCTGGAAAATGTATCCATGTATAGTATACCTCTGTCTGCCGATATTCGTGTGCCTCAATTACGAATATGACTGTGCCACCTCTAGGTGTCAGTCCATTTTCTATAAGTTTTAAGGTTATAGATCTCCTTTTAATGACCGGAATAAGTATTATATCCGCGTCTGCTGCTTGCATGGTAGCATCAGCATCTGCTATTTCAGTAGCTAATCTAATTGCCTCTCTTTCTCCATCGCTGTCTCCCATTTTACTGACAGGATGGTATTATTTTTGTTTGCAGATCAGGTTTCTTTATGGAAACAGAGATTAGATGCACAATATTTTGGAACTGTTTTATCCTTCAACGTTGACTAGACCAAGAACCATACATAGGAGTTCCCTCCTGCGAGGTTTTGGAGGATATAATAACCTTTCACCCACTCCAGACGTCTTTGGAGTATTTGGGAAAAGGGGTCTGAGTGAGAAAGCACGACTGAGTTACTCTAAATGTCTTACGTTAGTTTTATCGCCCTTTCCAAACACGTTGGGCGCCATGTAGTGTAGTTCCTATCTTCCCAATAGGCTCTGCGCATTGGAATAGTACCTACGGCAGTAAAGGCCTAGACCAGACGTTAACTAGGTCTACTACTGTCGATACTAGACTTAATTTTTGGGTTTGCCAGCTAAGCTCAGAGTTCGCTAGAAACTTTCTCGAATGTTCAAGGAAGGATTAACTCCCCTGATTAGACAAGAAGGGATTTAGTTTCTGACAACCATAGAACATGACAACTTTGCTCTCCCCTAATCAAGAGTCAATCTCGAGAGTCGTGTGAGCACAAGGCAATTATTTTACTCAGTCAGTACGTGCATTCTTAGTCTCATCAGAATGTAGAGAAAAGGAAGAGACGGGCGTGTTCAATAAAAGATGTTATTTATTGATCAGTCTCTTTTCTCGTACAAGAGAAATGGATCGATATTATTGCAATACTTATAGTTAAGTAAAGTGCATACATTAGAAGCAATAGTATAAAATAATACTGTAAAAACATTGATATGGTTTCTGAGCCATATGATGTTTAAAATGATTAAAATATATTTACATACACATATACATTTGACTAAACGTACTCAACTGGTGTTTCTAAATACGCCTACCCCGTGTACCTGACCTAAGTCTAATGCGTGGGCGGGAATAGAAAGTTACAGTTTAAGTTAAGTTTGTTTTTGCCAAGTGAATAACTAAAGAATTCTCTAGGAGGGGTTATTCAGTTCTGTACCTGGAATTTAGGATGAATGAGGAATGGTATCTCTTTCTCTGCTCTCGATATTCCAGGCTGCCTGCGAGGGCTGCCCAGAAGCGCCGGTGCTGGGTCTCTCGGCTTGAGATAGCAGCGCGTCTCTCAGCGCGTCAGGAAGGCGGGGCTGCTGCCTGTGGGGTCTGCTTCTGCTCTCGGCTTCGGCAAGTATGGCTGCTCCGTCTTGTCACCACGCGTGTGTTTGCATAGGGCAAGGTCGGCAATATTTATACCTTAAAGGTGCCGAGATTGACGTAAGGATGGACATAGGTACGTCAATAAAGATGTCATACGACTTGCTCGTTAGCACATTCTTTACTAAAGTTCTCTGTGAAATCAAAACAATGGCCGCACGGATTATCCAGGTTGTCATAGGTTTGATTTGTTATGAGAACGTCGTATGCCTTATCAGGGGCTGGAGGAATGTCGCTTGTCTAATTAGATCTCAAGCGTTATGACCTAATCAGATAACACGTTCCTGTGCCGTAGTGTGACTGCGTCAGATAACGGTATCTGCATCATGGGGGATTTCTTGCCTCATGGGCTGACTGTTAGTTAACTAGCTAGTAAGTTTAACCAGAATAGGGTCAGGAATAGGGGGATCGATTCAGAACCTATAGAAATACACGACAACGGGAGTTATACTCCAATGCAACAGCCAGAGTGAGATACGGGTTATCGGGAGAATTAACGGCGCCATTCGGGGTGGAGAGAGGGGTAAGGCAGGGCTGTGTCCTGGCACCCTTCTTGTTCACGCTCTATACAAACGATCTGGAGTGTGTAATGTTGGAGGGTTGCCAGGACCTACCTTTATTGGAAATCGCCCAATACCGGCCCTACTTTACGCTGATGACGCCGTGATCCTCGCCCGACGGCCCCTTGGATTACAGCGAGCTCTCAAGAGCTACCACAGTTTTATGGGGAATTTAGAACTTAGGATCAACATAAAAAAAAACCTTTGTGATGTCTAGTGGTCCCAGATCTAGGAAAACAATGGACATATTTATTGAAAAAACGAGGCACGAGAATACTAAGACATATCCCTATCTAGGTATCCTAATGGATAAAAAATCCTCATGGAAGCAAGCAATAGAGGCGAGGAACTGCCTTTTATGAGGGTAACAACTGCTTTAGCGAATTTTGCACAAAGGTTAGGGAAAAGACCACCAACCGAACTGATTAAAATCTACCAGGCTAAATGCATAAGCGTCGCTATTTATGGTGCTGGAGTGTGGGGGTATGGTAAGGTGGATGCACTCCAAAAAGTAGAAAACAGCTTTTTAAGATTTCTTCTTGCCGTCCCACAAAGCACTTCTACCTATAGCTCCCACCTGGAATTAGGCTTGTCGTACGTTGCTGACATAGTTAAACTGTAACCAATCCTGTTATGGCACCGCCTTTGGACATCGACTAATACCACCCTCAATCAAGATCTAATACAGGATTGCCTTTCCCTAGAGCACAAGCATAAGATAGGATGGCTTAATTATATTAAGAACTTTATGACGGATTTGGGATATGCAAGATTTTATTATTCTCCCCCAACAATTTTGGAGTTATCTAGAAAGGCCCTTAAAAACTTTGTCTAAGCCATCTAGATCAACTGCGGTTGTCCATTGAGGCTCCCAAATCCTCAGTCCAACACATGTTAACCATCCAAACTACAATGACTATTCAGCCTTATCTTACTTTTAATTTAAGCACCCACGAAAGGTTTCTCCTAACGCGTTTTAGGTTGGACATATATCATCGCCTATTGACCTTCCCAAAAGTGAATACCTGGTCAAAACAATTACCACCATGTCCGTGCGATGAAGTTTCTACGCAAACAACAATACATTTGGTGCTATTTTGTAAATTTTACAAAGATTTTAGAAAGTGCTGGCTGACTCCGATTCTAAAAATCATGGGCGTCCGTAGATGTCGACCGGCCTATCTCGCCTTGCAGTTTCTCGATGAACCATGTGCTGCCAAAAACATTGTACAATTTTTAGAACTTTGTGTAAGACATAGGCCCAACCTAGAATAGGCAACACATTTTTAGGTAATCCTTGAATATATACTCATATAAGATCTCGCACTTAAGCACTTTGATTGTTTGTCTGTTTACAAACATTTTCTTTTAATCAACTGAAATTTTAAATCAAAGTTTTTATCTGTTAAATTTTTTGCAAATTTACCTGAATGTACTTTTATGGTTTTTCTACATGATGAGAACCGAATAAAGAACTTTTGAATTTGAATTTGACTGGTAAAGGGTTAAAAAAATAAAGGAATTTTAGTAAAGAGTATTAAACAGCAGTAGAAATGCATAACCTTGATACTAAAATAAACCTGTTTTCTTTCTTTCTTTCTTTCTTCTTTCTTTCTTCCTTTCTCTTTCTTCCTCTCACTCTTTCTTTCTTTCTTTCTTTCTTTCTTTCTTTCTTTCTTTCTTTCTTTCTTTCTTTCTTTCTTCCTTCCTTCTTTCTTTCTTCCTCTCGCCCGCTCTTTCTTCCTTTCTTTATTTCTGTTTGTATCTATCGCCCTCCTTCTTCACCACCTCCCTTCCAAATAGAGATGGATGGGAGTTCCTCTCTCCTCTTTTTTTTCTTACTTTCTTTTTCGGTTTTTGACGATCAAGTCCAGATTGTGACACAGACGGCGTCAGCCACCCCCTGCTATTATTGTTATTATCCTTGCTGTATTTCGTGTTACGATCTCACTGTGCTCATTTTGCTTAGTATTGTGATTCGTGAACATCTTACTAAATCAACAATAAAAAAACGACTGAGTCTAACAGTCATAGGGCTTAAACTCAACGTTCAAAGCCCCTCGCTATCCAGTAAAACGTGTTAAAGACAATCAGACGAGCAGCCTATACTGTTGATTGACTCAGAAGTAGAGGGCAAATCTACAACACTATGTGAAGCCAGTGAGACACCCAGATATAAAACTAGAAGTCTCTAGGAACCCTCTGCGCCCGCCCCTCCTACCCAACAAAATCACCAGTCATCAAAGTGTAGCTGACAAAGAATGTATCCTTCTGCATGCAAAATCGCTAACTCATTCATCTGTACAGGATGAAGATTTGAAAAGCTGTGAGGGATAAAACAAGCCATCCATCAGTAGAGGTTAAAGCCTTTGTAGCTCAAGGCCAAATCAATGACTCATCAAGGCGTGGAGGTTAAAGTCTCAGTAATCGTCTGCCAAATCGCTGAGTCATGCATCTATACATTTTGAAGATACTGTAATCCTGTGTTAAAAACTGTAGAGCTCTTAAGGTGACTGCATACCTCCCCCAAATAACTGAATTATCCACTTTCAGGGGTTGAATGTTTCAAATGTATACAATAAATATTTGAGTCAATCAGATTTAGCGTTAAAGTCTCTGTGCCAATCTGTCAACTTTCTCTCCATCCCTTTGTATGGATAGGAGACTCTTAAGATGATAGCCCTGTGTTCCAAGCTTCTTTGGAAACAGCAAAATGTTGTGCAACCAATTTGTATACATTTTTTAGATATTTTCTCACTGCATGAATGACCGGCGCCACCCGCACCATGGGGCGTGACCGCCCTTAGTGGCATCTCGGGCGGGAGCCAGTCTGTTTTCTATTTTCTGTACGTGGACGGAAGTGAGGGGGCATGGGCCCTGCTGACGTAATCCATTCTAATATTATAAAGAGAGAGCCCAAACATTTGAGGCGGGTAATCTCAGTAACCACAGCACCAATTACAACACCCAAATCAGCGCTGGAAAGGGCAGTTGCAGCAGAAGGACATAGGCTATGCAGACGGCCACCATATACATATTTTTTTATTGTTTTTATTAACTTTCAAGAAACAGTGGTGTTCATCACAGTCATATAGTGCAAGACATACAATTGTACCGTAGGACACCATATACATTTAAAAGGTAAAAGAAGCCTGCCAGCAAAGTAGTCCCTTGTGGGCGTGTCTGAATTGTGCTGTGGGCATGGGCTGGGTGCGTGACTAACGCTGGGGGCGTGTGGTACGGCCATCACATCGTGGGCTGTGGGCGTGTGCTGGGGGCGTGACAAACCCTCGGGCGTGACACACGCTGGGGGCGTGTGTCCGCCCTTGACGCCGTTTGAGTCGTACATACAAGCGCCGATTACGTTGCTGCGCAGCATCAAGGGGCACGCTGGGGGCGTGACACGCTGGGGGCATGACACGCTGGGGGCGTGTGAAACGCTAAGGGCGTGCGTCCGGCCTTTATTCCATGTGAACGCAATTGTGCCTCATCAAGGGGCACGCTGGGGGCGTGAGAAACATTGGGGCGTGTGCTACGTTCCGCCCTTCATACCATGTGGGTCATACATTAATCAGAAGATAGTCTGCTGTGGCCGTGTGCTGGGGGCATGACAAACGCGTTCAGCTGGAGGCCTGGTAAGTAACATTACTGCACTCTCTCCTGCGCACTGTTACTGGACTCTCTCATTCAACGAAATTAGACGAGCCTGCTACCATGAACCAGGGCTCTAGCCGGGCTCAGGCGGCGGATCAGTACACTAATTACACGCTCCTGATAACATCAACCAGGGCTGCAGCTGGGCCTCAAGCGGGGGAACACGGGCCTGCTAACATCATACAGGCCTGTATCTGGGCCTCAAGCGGGGGAACACGCAAATGAGCGTGTCTGCGGGGACAATTACTGCAGCCTCTCCTACTCGCTGTCACTGAACTCTCTCATTAAACGGATTTACCCGCGGCTGAAAACTCTCTCATTCAACGACATTACACGTGCCTGCTAACATTAACTAGGGCTGTAGCCGGGCTCAGGCGGCGGATCAATACACCAATTACACGTGCCTGCTAACATCAACCAGGGCTGCAGCTGGCCCTTCTCCTTCCCTATTCTAATGTAACAAAAAATGTTGTCTACCGCGAGATTTTACAAAAAATTGCCCTTGCCAAATACACACATTACACACATTCTATTTCATACCCGGACAACGTCGGAACGGGCTGCTAGTGCACCTATAAAAGCAGCAGGAGAGGTCAGGAAACCCTCTTTGTCCCTTCCAGCAGCTCCCAAAGCAGCAGACAAGCAGCGAATTTCCCAGGGATTCGGAGTTCCAGTTTCTATGTGGAAGGTAATAATGGAAGCACCTACCTTGGGGTGAACGCTGGTTAGTAGGCTGCTTCTCAGCTTCGGGGGGTTAGGAAGGGGCCTCATATCGTAGTCATATTTGGGTGCTGGAAGGAGTCACTGTGGCCTAGCGGTTAGGTTAGCAGACTCTCGCACTAAAGGCCATGAGTGGAAAACCTGAGCTTTAACGGGTTGTGGTGAATATGGTACTGATGGTTGTGGGGTTTGTTCCGCGATTTCTTGGCATCAAGGTTTGTAATCCGGGTAACCAGATGCCCAGGGTTAAGTGCATTGCCTGCACATGTCCACAGGTTAACTCGGGGTATGGTGGGTACTTGAATGGGTGTTTTTAACTGAGGCAATATGTAATTGTTTGTACCCGATGCCTGGGGATATTTGGCCCGTGGCGGCATTTGAGTAAATTAATGTCGGGATAAGGTAAACCGTGGCTCTGGGAAAGGAAATATCCCATGGGCTAGAATGCTCATCGGAGAGGGTTGGAACGTCGGGGATGGCGAGAGGTGGGCCGCGAATTAAGGCTAAGCGGCCAGGGAAAAACGAGGAGCGGATTCCCCTGTCTCAATGATTTATTTCCTGCTGTTTGGATTTGGGTTCAGGCCTAGGTGCGGCAAACAACAGATGTTGCCCTTAACTGGCGATAGGTGGGCCGCAAACTAAGGGACGCTGGGCGGCTGGGGAAAACGAGAAGCAGATTCCTCTGTTTCGATGATTTATTTCATGGTGCTTGGATTTGTTTTCAGGCCTAGGTGCGGTGAGCAACAAATGTTGCCTTTAATTCACACAACAGGATATTGATGATGGGGGCTGCAAACACCAATAGGGAGAAGCATGGGGAGGGGCCTACCATGTGTGTAGCCACGGATTCGTTCGAGGATTGCGCCCTTGAATAACATATGGACATCTAGGGAGTGATTTAGTGTTATTACGAAGGATCGGGGTTTAACACTCCTCGCTATATGGCAACATTCTCGTCGAGTAGAATTTATTAAAAGTTTTCTTCCCTGTATCATAAATCTGATTAATGCTGTTTTTTTCTCTCTTCCGGTCTATGTTTGCGGGAGGCTTGTGAAGGGAGCTGGGTCATCGAGCAAGATCCGGACCTCGCTCGAGCAACTGGACGATCACAGTATGGGTTCGTACACTGGCTGCACCAACTAGGGGTACGAAAAGGAGCTGGTATGAATGACCCGCGTGGCGGAATTGAGGACTCCGTTTCAAGTCCCGGCGTTGGCTCAATACCAGGTGGTTAGTATATGGAATACAGGCGGGGAAGGGTTTTGCCTAATTTTCTGAATATGGGCGGCAAAGGAATTTTGGGCCTGGGCAGTTCTTTTACTTACGGATGTTAAGGGAAACCACATGGACGAAAGTGAACATGTGAGAGGTAACAGTTGTACAGATGGATCATGACATTTTGGCAACACTTAGCAGATGGGTAGCACGGTTGCTGGGCTTGGCATTCGTTTGTCATGGTGTTAGTCGGTCTCCATGCCGAAGAAAAGGTGCAATACAGACTTTGAAGTAGGAGCAAACAGGGTCAGCATAATTAACAAGCTGTTGTCTTTGAAGGGCAGTGATGTAATTTCTCTGTAGCATTACTAGGGTAAATGTTACCCGTTCCCCCATCCACTTTAGCCTTGGATGGCCAGGTTATTCTGTTGCGCATGCGACTGGATAGGGGAACTGTGCAAGAACTCAACGGCAGAAGAGACCGAGGTTCTATCGGACCGAGAATAGTGTGCTGGTGTTTCCTGTCCTCGCTTTAGGGAAGTTGAGAGGCGGGAGGTTCCACCTGCGGCATTAAGTGACACATCATTGGTTAGAGGCTTAGGTTACATATGGGCGATACAATCCGAGGAAGCCATGAGTAAGAACTATCACTGCCGAACAGCCCCTTGTGTGAATACATCCTAACGGTAAAACGGACATCACACTGCTGTGTGTCTGCAAATTCAACACAGACACCGCGAGTGGTAAAGGTACTGTTGGAGGTCGAGCGGGGGTGTGGGCCCATTGTAGCTGGGTTTCATTGGGGTGCCTGTACCTGCCTTAACTATTGGGACAGTCTGGCCTTACTTTGGTCTACGGGGTGCAGCCTATTAAAATCGACATAAGGGGTTTGCTCACATAGCACAATACACTGAACCGGATCTTCCGAGCGAATTGTTTGAAGTGTTCGCGTCCCGCTAATCCTTTGTTTGGAACTGACTAGACGCATGGCCTCAAAGCATCCGCCACTTGAGATGGCGGTTTGATTCAGTCCTCATACGATACATTTTGCCTCTGGCGAAATTAGCTTAGGAAGCCCACCGTCAAGTTGCTCGAGCTATAAGGGATGCCACCACATGCTGACTATATTTTAATTTTACCCATTGATGGGTGTCTGCACAGCTGGCGGCCCAATTTTGTCTGCACTATATTGGCAAGAAAGGCGCGCAGGGGGCCTGAAGTTTATCATCGCCTTTTTCTTTTTTGGTTTAGTCATTGGGAGAGGGTAAGACCTAATGGCCGAGGGGTACAGCTGGGCAGATGGTGCACCAGAGTAGAGCCTGGCGAGGGGGCATGTGGTCCGTCGGCTAGACTGCCGACTATTGTGTCGTATAGCCCCCAAACTCAACACAGACGCTGCATGTGGTAAATGTTTAGTGGGGGGTTGAGCCAAATCCCAATGCGAATGGTATAGGCCCAATGGGGCTGGATTCCAGTCGGGTGGGGCTGTTTCATTCTCCGCAATTATCGGGACAGTCTGGCTTTTACTCTGGCCTACGGGGTGCAGCTCATTGGCATGGAGTTAAAGGAATGAAATAATCTAATGCATTTGGTGATTCGAAGCTTCCGCCACTGGGATCTTGACATTCAAGGTGGGGATAGGATCTAGGCCTTCGGGTCTACAATTTGGCGTGGGAGAAATCAGCAAAGGAAGGCCGTCGTGAAAAATAGGTTGATCTGCTGGGGATGCCACCTCATGCTGCATAGATTTACATTCACACCAATTAACCTGGGCCGGCACAACTGGGCCACCATTATACTTGCAAGAAAAGCACACGGAGTGCCTAAAGTGTATAGCGGCCCCTCTCTTTCGGTAGCGAAGGGGTATGACTTCATGGCGGGGCACCATCGGGGAAGTTGGTGGGCCAGGGTGGAGTATAGCAAGAAGAGCAGGCATTCTGTGGTTCTGGGCAAATCCCATGAAAGTTACATGTGCTAATCACACTTGTGTCTAAGGGTGAACGTTTCCGTCAGTTATGCAACTACTGTCCACGCGAAGCCCATGGAAACTGTCAGGCCGGGTTCACGCTATGTAACATGGCAAACTAAGTGGGTTGAGGGGTGACGGGTCCCAGCATGTCCTTCCTTGAGAGCCGGCATGTACACCATCACAAACATAAGGCTTTATATAATGTTCTGTTTTCTGGAAGGGTGGCAGCACCAGAGGACATAGATTCAGGTAGGCCCAGTGGCACTACATGCTTGAAGATGCCCCTATGCTCCTAACAAGACTTGGTTGCTTCCGTTCATGGAGCAAATTCATGTTGAGTTACATATGGTAATCAGTGATGTTTGCAGTGGGTATGTAACACCCTCTCACATGTTTATAGTCATGGCTGGCAAAGTGCACGTTCAAAAGGCTAAGTAATGATACTAATTCAGAATTGATGGTCACTTGTTAAGTACGGTGGGACAATTATAGAAACAGCAGTAGGGTTATCAATAAGGCAACAGAAGCATGGGAAGCTGCCTTATGTGGGAAACTCGCATAATCTAGTCTGGCAGGAGCTACAAACACAGCTGGTCTCCTTGAATCACAGATAGCGAAGGATAGCAGGATCAACAATCTCAGCTGCGAGCCTTGGCTGCATTATTAGGTATTTGCAAATCGGGGGGATTAGGTTCTTAATTTCATCAGTATAGCATGAAAGGTTCATATTGGGGTCCGGGGGGCCAACAATCTTCTCCTAAAGAAAAAGGGGTGTTTTAAACTCTATTTTCTGTTGGGCCATTACAGCAGTGTATCCAGCACAGTAAGTGGGTTTTCCGTTCACAATGGAAGATAAAGGTCTCCAGTAGATGGTAGCACATAGGCAGTAATTTTATGGGTGATTAAGTTTCAACATCCCTGGAAGGGGCAGTGCAGGCTGTGCTCACAAATCTCGGGGAGCGCCTTGACCTGAGGCGATATACCTGGTCTTCACCAGCAGGATGGTTGCTTTTCGGTTGTATCCCAAATAAACTGGTCCAGCCACTCATCCTTTAGTGCTCTCTAAATAGACAAACAGTGTAAAAACGGCACAGTGCTCCGCTGAAATTAGCGGGTGCTTTGGAAGGCATATTTGGCAAGAGATATACAAGGCACCACTGGGTGCAGCACAACAAGATGAAATACCACCATTACATGGCAGTGGGTTGCTTCCTTTTAATGGATAGGGTCTGGGTCAGTGTGCCACAGGCTATAGAGAGGCATGTGGTCCAGGCAGTAATAAGTAAATTGAATAACACAATGATCTGCACGGCAATCAGGACAGGCACTGAACATCTTCCTTCTTTGTGCTTTATTAGGTAGATGGGAGGCAAACAGAATTTACGTTTAGCAGGAAGGGATTTATCAGGCCTCCAGGCACTTGATATATTATGGTTAAGGGATGACTGTGGTTTCAGAGACCCGGAAGGCACAAATCGAGGTTGGTTATGCTGAGGTAGAGGTTGGGCACTAGCAATCCTTATTAACAGCACAGAGGCTATACCTGAGGCCATAGCCTGTTCACCCTGTAATAGCCAGGCCCCATCTGCAAATGGCGGAGGAGGCACACAGTTTGCTGTTAGTGGCCTTACCTGCATAGCATATTGCATAGCACTTCTCGCTGGGTCCCTATCATTTCTTGTAATATTGACCTATATGGACAGGGCTATAATCAAATGTCTGTTGACCTCATATAGAGCGGGATGTATGCCAACGATACTCAGGTGCTACCCAAAGGGGGGCAGGATCACAGGGGTAGGACCCTCATTCACATCGTCAGGCATAAGCTGACCCCGATAACTAATATGGAACTATAGTAGCCGGATGTCTGTCCAATGAAGGGCTTGAGTTATTTATCAAAAAACAGTCCAGGGCCCTTTGAAGTAGGGTCGGGTGGTCTAGCAGTAGGAGGGGGAGGGCCAGTGAGCTCCTCCTGTGGCGGTGTCCCGGTCAAGAAACTGGAGTGGACTCCTTTTTTTCATGGACTGTCTGACCCTTGAACATGGCGAGCATTCAATGGGGGCTCCGGGCTGGTGGGAGGGGGGCTGACCTGCTGGTGGTCCTGGACTCTCCTGCCCTACCTGAGATGCCCGGGTGTGTATTAAAGACGTTGGGGGGTATCCGGTGTTCCAGAACCCTGGGGGGGCAAGACGTTAAGAGGTGCCCTGTGTTAAGTGCCTCCGGGATAGAGGACTGGAAAGTTACTGCTGATAAAACAGTGCAAATTGGGGCCTGCTGGCACAGCAAGCACAGAGGGATTGATTCATGACCGGAGTGCGTGTCTTGATATCCTGATGACTAAGGCCATGTCTGGAATGAAAAGACAATCTGTTGCTAGATGGAGCCTACCTCTTTGGGGCTATAATATATGTGGTTGGTTTACCTATGCCTGAATACAATGATCCAGTGTGTTGACAATGAACAAGTTAAAGAATAATACTTTAAGTTGTAATAAAAGACTACACCATGATGACCAACTATCTGCCTGATGTCTCTTTGTGGCGCTAGATGATGGGGAGGGTGAAGTGTTATCTCACTGGGGTGATTCGTACGATGTATGCACACTATGACCGGCGCCACCCGCACCTTGGGGCATGGCGCCCTTAGTGGCATCTCGGGCGGGAGCCAGTCTGTTTTCTATTTTCTGTACGTGGACGGAAGTGAGGGGGCCCAGGCCCTGCTGACGTCATGCACCTATAAAATCAGCGGGAGAGGTCAGGAAACCCTCTTTGTCCCTTCCAGCAGCTCCAGAAGCGGCAGACCAGAGGCAAATGTCCCACCCACCCATCCCTAAGGCTAAGGAAAATGGCTGGCGGTGTCCCGGGCAAGAAAATGGAGTGGACTCCTTTTTTGCATGGACTGTCTGACCCTGGAACAGGGCGAGCATTCAATGGGGGCTCTGGGCTGGCGGGAGGGGGTACTGACCTGCTAGTGATCCTGGACTCTCCTGCCCTACCTGAGATGCCCAGGTGTGTATTAAAGACGTTGGGAGTTATCCGGTGTTCTGGAATCCTGCAGGGGCAAGACGTTAAGTGGTGCCCTGGTGGCAAGTGCCTCCGGGATGGAGGACTGGAAAGTTACTGCTTATAAAACAGTGCAAGTTGGGACCTGCTGGCACAGCAAGCACAGAGGGATTGATTCATGACCGGAGTGAGTGTCTTGATATCCTGATGACTAAGGCCATGTCTGGAATGAAAAGACAATCTGTTGCTAGATGGAGCCCACCTCTTCGGGGCTACTATATCTGTGGTTGGTTTATCTATGCCTGAATAAAATGATGCAGTGTGTTGACAATGAACAAATTAAAGAATAATACTTTACGGTGTAATATAAGACTACGCCGTGATGACCAACTATCTGCCTGAAATCTCTCTGTGGTGCTAGATGATGGGGAGGGTAAAGGGTTATCTCACTGGGGCGATTTTCATGATGTATGCACACTATGACCGGCGCCACCCGCACCTTGGGGCATGGCGCCCTTAGTGGCATCTCGGGCGGGAGCCAGTCTGTTTTCTATTTTCTGTAGGTGGACGGAAGTGAGGGGGCCCAGGGCCTGCTGACGTCATGCACCTATACAATCAGCGGGAGAGGTCAGGAAACCCTCTTTGTCCCTTCCAGCAGCTCCTGAAGCGGCAGACCAGAGGCAAATTTCCCACCCACCCATCCCTAAGGCTAAGGAAAATGACTGGCGGTGTCCCGGGCAAGAAAATGGAGTGGATTCCTTTTTTGCATGGACTGTCTAACCCTGGAACAGGGCGAGCATTCAATGGGGGCTCTGGGCTGGCGGGAGGGGGTACTGACCTGCTAGTGGGCCTGGACTCTCCTGCCCTACCTGAGATGCCCAGGTGTGTATTAAAGACGTTGGGAGTTATCCGGTGTTCTGGAATCCTGCAGGGGCAAGACGTTAAGTGGTGCCCTGGTGGTAAGTGCCTCCGGGATGGAGGACTGGAAAGTTACTGCTTATAAAACAGTGCAAGTTGGGGCCTGCTGGCACAGCAAGCACAGAGGGATTGATTCATGACCGGAGTGAGTGTCTTGATATCCTGTTGACTAAGGCCATGTCTGGAATAAAAAGACAATCTGTTGCTAGATGGAGCCCACCTCTTCGGGGCTACTATATATGTGGTTGGTTTACCTATGCCTGAATAAAATGATCCAGTGTGTTGACAATGAACAAATTAAAGAATAATACTTTACGGTGTAATATAAGACTACGCCGTGATGACCAACTATCTGCCTGAAATCTCTCTGTGGTGCTAGATGATGGGAGGGTAAAGGGTTATCTCACTGGGGCGATTTGCATGATGTATGCACACTATAACATTGTGGAAACAAACAAGGACCGCCTGAGAAGGATGAACTTCCTGGGTCAGGGTAAAGCAATTTGAAGCAAGAGTGAAAACCCAGGCAAGATATAGTATCTGGCAAAGTGTAAGACAAACAGGAAAACACAACGGGCTATGATAGCAAAAAATGATTTAATTTAAATTGCTAAGAATTGCATAAACATATTCATAGTACATTTTTCTTATGATAAAAAGTATTTAAAAAAAGGGGATTTTTCATTCAAGTTGGTACACAAAATTCAGGGAATCTTGGAACAGTGTTTCTTCCCAGAATTTGAAGAAGAAGCTGATTTTCGTCTACGCGTTTCGACATGTACAATGTGTCTTCATCAGGACAATGTCAGCATTTTTCTAAAATTGAACAGATAGTGTTTAGAAATGCTATCCTTATATTTGCATAGTACAGTTGGTTTAATACATCATAATTGTATTACAGTCCCTTGCCAGATATCTAATAGTTTAACATGATGCACCGCTATAATATGACATAACATCTGATAAATGATGAACCAAACAGTTCTACAGAGCATGATAATAGGCCTATACATTCTAACTTACAGTTTGTTTGTGCATATGGAATAGGAAAAAAATGTACGTTTTGAAGCAGAAACAAGAATGAGAAGACGAAAAATAGTCAGTAGGTTACTGGTGTTGTTATTATACCAAATTTGAATCTTGGGTTGTTACTTCTCTATGGATGTCACTTCCTTAATAACCTATTTATATATTGCTAATTGTAGAGCTCCTCTGTAGTGCTATGTTCTGGCTACCTTAAAAAAAATTCAGGTAATCTTAATAATGATGAATAATAAAGTCCGTGGAGAAAATGGAACACACGAACAAGCGTAGATTGATTTTACTAGCAAAGGCAAATATGCATATAAGCTATGCCGCATTGTATGAACAGCATTAAAATGCAGCCTCACCCATTAATAAGCATTCCAGAAATACAATAATGTAAATATGTACCAGAAGATACTCTTACTCATGGATTTTCCTTTTGTCTTGCATCATTTATCTATAATGCAGAAATAAGGTTTTTTTTAAACATCGTATCCGGGTCCTACACCATCATCCTTCACTTTTAAATTAAAGGTAAGCGACATCATTCCAAAACTGTTACATAGGAGAATTAATAATAACGTGTCGGGCCTAGCAAACTTTAATACCGTCCAAGATCTTAAATTAAATAAAATTAACGACGGCTTCCACGTAGCCAGAACATAGCACTACAGAGGAGCTCTACAATTAGCAATATATAAATAAGTTATTAAGGAAGTGACATCCATAGAGAAGTAACAGACCCAAGATTCAAATTAGATATAATAACAACACCAGTAACCTACTGACTATTTTTCTTCTTCTCATTCTTGTTTCTGCTTCAAAACTTACATTTTTTTCCTATTCCAAAACTGTAAGTTAGAATGTATAGGTCTATTAGCATGCTCTGTAGAACTGTTTGGTTCATCATTTATCAGATGTTATGTCATATTATAGCGGTGCATCATGTTAAACTATTAGATATCTGACAAGAGACTGTAATACAATTATGATGTATTAAACCAACTGTACTATGCAAATATAAGGATAGCATTTCTAAACATTATCTGTTCAATTTTAGAAAAATGCTGACATTGTCCTGATGAAGACACATTGTACATGTCGAAACGCGTAGACAAAAATCAGCTTCTTCTTCAAATTCTGGGAAGAAACAATGTTCCAAGATTCCCTGAATTTTGTGTACCAACTTGAATGAAAAATCCCATTTTTTAAAATCCTTTTTATCATAAGAAAAATGTATTATGAATATGTTTATGCAATTCTTAGCAATTTAAATTAAATCATTTTTTGCTATCATAGCCCGTTGTGTTTTCCTGTTTGTATTACACTTTGCCAGATACTATATCTTGCCTGGGTTTTCACTCTTGCTTCAAATTGCACACTATAACAAACACTGCTTAAGATGGTCTGTTCCTTTAACAACTGAGCCACATTAGTCTGGTGTGTGCACAGCTCTGTGAGCAACATGACTAGCCCTCATGTTGTCTCCATTAGACAAAGGAAAGTCTTGGGTGAGAGCTAAGAGGAGAATACAGAAGAACGAATAACCTAGTAAAATCCATGCGAAAACCAGTTACTGCGACTTAAATTTGCATGATCATCTCAAATCCAGTAAATAGCTATCTGTACTTGCACTTGTATTTTGGTAAATGGTTTTTGAAGATATTTATACCTTTGCATGGGGTGGCCGTGGCAGTGGGAGGTGAGATTTCATTACAGACTTGAAAAAATAGTTGGAAATGAATTTGATTTTTTGTATTGTGCTCAGCTTCTCTCGGGCTTCAGAGAAGGCACAATGGTTCAGAATGAAGCAGTCTACCTCTGACAATGATTGGCGGGCTATTCCTGTTGGACATCATCTTGAAAAGGGACGCTCTACCCAGCTGTGAGTGCGGGAGCTTCATTTATTTTTCAGAGTCTGCCTTTAATCTCCGCAAGGGAGGGAGTAGGTTCTGGGCGAATCGGTATTCCTGTTGGCAATGCGGTGGCTATAGCTCCTTGAATGGTGAGAAGGGCTTCTCAGTGCACTTGTTGTGGCATCCTCTACTGAAGGACCTGTTGGCACTCCACCTACCTGCTTTACCACCGACATGGATGGAGCACAAGGACTGCTTGGTTACACAATGCCAGACTTACACGAGTTTTGAGGATGGTCTTCGAAAAGGGGGAGGGTGTCAAAAATGTTATTGCCACAGGCGAAGTGACATAATGCAACCCCATTGCCTGCCACTCATTTCCTCCATTTTTTGTGACCTTTTCTGCCCTTTGTTGTGACCTTTCTGCCTCTGTGCCACTCGTTTCCCCACGTTTTTGTGACCTTTTTGCCCTTTCTTGTGATCTTTCTGCCTCTATGCCACTCTTTCCCCCCATTTTTTGTGACCTTTCTGACCTTTCTTGTGACCTTTGTGCCTCTGTGCCACTTGTTTCTCCCTGTTTTTTGTGACCTTTCTGCCCTTTCTTGTGACCTTTGTGCCTCTGTGCCACTCGTTTCCCCCCGTTCTTTGTGAACTTTCTGCCCTTTCTTGTGACCTTTTTGCCTCAGTGCCAATCATTTCCCCCTGTTTTTTTGTGAACTTTCTGCCCTTTCTTTAGACCTTTTTACCTCTGTGCCACTCGTTTCCACCCATTTTTTTGTGATCTGCCATTTCTTGTGACCTTTGTGCCCTCTGTGCCACTAATTTCCCCCCGTTTTTGTGACCTTTCTGCCCTTTCTTGTGACCTTTCTGCCTCTATGCCACTCTTTTCCCCCATTTTTGTGGCCTTTCTGACCTTTCTTGTGACCTTTGTGCCTCTGTGCCACTTGTTTCTCCCTGTTTGTTTGTGCCACTCGTTTCCCCCCATTTTTTTGTGATCTGCCATTTCTTGTGACCTTTGTGAGCTTTGGAAGTTCGAGGCCCTCCTCCACCCGCAGGCTCCCACCTGCGCCTCATCCCTGGTGGCCAATGGTAGGCTGTAGGTTTGCTCATCCTCCAATGTATTGCCTGTATTTTCTTTCATTGCTCCCTTTGTAGTGACTGCATTTTCATTGTTGTGTCTGTGACTGCTGTTGTCTGCCTCCCCCGCTGCCTGTACGTGGTCTGTGCCCGTTCTCTCCCTCTGTTCCCCCCGCTGCCCCCGTGTCTCTCTGCCTGGTTTTCCCTTCTGCTCTCCTCGCGGCCCCCATTTCTCTCTGCACGTTTTTGCCTTCTGTTGCTTAGCTGCCCTTGCATTTCTGTGACCTTTCTGCCCTTATTTGTGACCTTTGTGCCCTCTGTGCCACTCGTTTCCCACCGTTTTTTTGTGACCATTCTGCCCTTTCCTGGGACCTTTCTGTCTCTGTGCCACTCCTTCCCCCCCGTTTTTTGTGACCTTTCTGCCCTTTCTTGGGACCTTTCTGCCTTCTGTGCCACTTGTTTCCCCCCATTTTTGTGACCTTTTTGCCCTTTTGTGACCTTTCTGCCCTCTGTGCCATTCGCTTTCCCCTCAATTGTTGTGCCCTTTTGCCTTCTGTTTCCTTCGTTGCCCCTCACTGCCCACGCCGCTGCATCCCCTGTGGCTCCGCCCCCCTGACTGCCTATTCGCTGCCCCCGCCTCCCAGCTGCTGCTCACTCCCACCTCCCCATACATGCCGGCCGCTGCGCGGTTGCGCCGCTGGTGCGCCGCAAGCCCTTCTGTGCCTGGACCGCGCCCAGCGCCAGAACCCCTGGCCCCGACACCAGCCACGATGACCGCCACCACTACGATGCCAGCACTCTGCATGCTCTCAACCCTGGACGGACCTACAACTGCTTCAAGTCCGCCCCGAAACGCACACACGTTCCTTTCACCTGCCGGAACTGCAGCTACACCAGCCACAGAGCAGACGAACCACCCGCCAAGAACGACCTCAACCACCTCCGATGCATACTACTGAACAGTGAACACCAACTCCGCACGCAAACATGTCGTCGAGCTCTGGGACCTGCTCAACACAACCTCCTCGGACATTGCCTTCCTGACAGAGACCTGGTTGAACAACTCCTCTGCACCCGACATCGCCATAGCCATCCCAGACGGCTACAAGATCACCCGCAGAGACTGCACCAACGGAGCTGGAGGAGGAAACGCCATCGACCACAAAAACAGCATCAGGGTCTCGACGCGCGCATTTCCAGATCCACACTGACCCCAACTCCACCCTCAGATGGGCTCCCTTGTCTACCGACTCTCCGGACTCCGCCCCCAGTTCAGCGACTCCATCGCCGGCTTCATCAGCACACACACCCTGACCTCCACCAACTACATCCTCCTCGGAGACCTGAACTTTCACCTTGAGAACAACAACAGCAACTCCACCACCCTGATCACCAACCTCGCCAACCTCGGACTGAGGCAACTCGTCACAACGTCCACCCACTCCACCAACCACACGCTTAACCCTGTCTTCTCCTCAAGCCTGTACGTCTCCGTCAGCCACACCACCGAACTCCTCTGGACCGACCACCGCTGCATCCACTTCACCTTCCAGAAGCCCACCACACACCACCACACCCAGCAGATCCCCCGCTGCCGCTAGAGCAAAATCACCAAAGACCAACTACATGCAAATCTCGCTCTCAGCCCACCCACGGAATCCTCCAACACCGACGTTGCTGCTCACAACCTCAGACCCTGGATCGAGGACTGCGCCAACACCCTGGTCCCGCTGAAGAAACCCCCCCATAGAGACACCAACAAGAGGGCCAGCTGGTTCACCCCAGAACTCCGAGATTCCAAGCAAGCCTGCCGGAAACTAGAGAAGAAATGGCACAGTGAACAAACTCCGGATAGCCACGCAGCACACAAGGACGCTGTCCGCAACCACCGCCACCTCATCAGGGCTGCCAAGAAGACCTCCTTCAAAGACCGCCTCAACCACAACGCACATGACAGCAAGGAGCTCTTCAACATTGTGAAGGAACTCTCCAACCCCAGCTCCAACACCAACGACATCCCGCTGTCGCAAGCCCTGTGCGACTCCCTCGCCACCTTCTTCCACCGCAAGATAGCAGACATCCACGACAGCTTCAACATCCAGACAGCCCCAACAGACAGTAACACAACAGACCCTCCGCACACCATCGACCATGTCCCCTGGCTGAAGCAGAGGTCAGGCCCGGGACCAGGGTTCAATTCCCGACGCAGCAGGGTCTTGAGCCCTAAATGTCCACGGACTCGATAATTCTCTCTTCGGTGCCTGCTCGAATCACGGGTTCACACTCTGCAACTCCGGGCAATAGCTTGCTTAATCTCCACTATGGCCCCCCGCGGCGGGATGCCTGGCTTTCACCTCGGGGGTGCCCAGTATGGGTTATCTCACAGGGAAAAACCAGGACGGGTTCCCAAACCAAGCGCTTAGAGGCCGTTGGTGATAATGCGCTATATAAATATAAATATAAATTACAATTACAATTACTCAGGCTCTCCGTCAGACCCATTCCGCACCACGTCTTCAACAAAGCAAGCAGCTCCATCACACCCCACCTACGCAACATCATCAATCTCTCCCTTGAGACCGCGACCTTCCCAGAGAGCTGGAAACACGCCGAGATCAATGCCCTACTCAAAAAACCCAAGGCAGACCCAAGAGACCTCAAGAACTTCCGAAGCATTTCTCTGCTCCCCTTCCCGGCCAAGGTCATCGAGAAAATCGTTAACAGACAGCTAACCCGATACCTCGATGAGAACAGAATCCTGGACCCTTCCCAGTCAGGGTTCTGCAGCAACCACAGCACCGAGACCGCCCTCATCGCCGCCCCCGACGACATCAGGACCCTGCTAGGCAACGGGGAGACTGCAGCACTCATCCTCCTAGACCTCTCCGCCTCCTTCAACACCGTCTGCCACTGCACACTACGCGCACGCCTCCACGCCGCAGAGATCCGAGACAAGGCTCTGGAACGGACCACCTCCTTCCTCTCCGGAGGGAACCCAGAGCATCTTCCTCCCCCGTTCCGTTCCGAAGCCTCCGAGATCATCTGCGGCGTACCCCAAGGAGCCTCCCTCAGCCCGACACTGTTCAACATTTCCATGGCCCGACAGCACGACCTCAACATAATCTCCTACGCCGACGACACTCAACTGATTCTCTCCCTCACCAAGGACCCCATCACCGCCAAAGCCAACCTCCATGAAGGAATGAAGGCCGTCGCCGACTGGATAAAGATCAGCCGTCTGAAGCTGAACTCGAACAAGACGGAGGTCCTCATCCTCGGCCCCAATCCATCAGCCTGGGATGACTCCTGGTGGGCAACGGCACTGGGGGCAACCCCAACCCCCATCGACCACACACGCAACGTGGTAATCATCCTCGACTCAACGCTCTCAATGACCAAGCAAGTCAACGCTGTTTCCTCCTCCTGCTTCAGCACCCTCCGCATGCTCCACAAGATATACAGATGGATCCCGACAGATACAAGAAAGACACTCACCCAGGCCCTCGTCAGCAGCAGACTCGACTACGGAAATGCCCTCTACACAGGTGCTCCGACCAAGTTCATCTATCGACTACAACGCATCCAAAACGCCTTGGCACGACTGATCCTCGATGTACCACGACACGGCCACATCACACCCACCTGAGAAACCTGCACTGGCTCCCCGTCAACAAGAGGATATCCTTCAAGCTCCTCATCCATGCACACAAGGCACTCCACAAGACCGGCCCAGCCTACTTCAACAGACGGCTCTCCTTCTACACCCCCAACCTCCAGCTACGCTCCGCCAACCTCTCACTCTCCCCCGTCCCGCGCATCCGAAGAACAACCACCAGCGGGAGATGCTTCTCCCACCTCGCCACCAAGACATGGAACACCTTCCCACTAAGCCTACGACGGACCCAAACCTGCTGACATTCAGGAGGATACTAAAGACCTGGCTGTTCGATCAGTAGTGGCCCCCACCTCCCCCCAGCGCCTTGAGATCCTCGCGGGTATGTAGTGTGCTTAACAATTGACTGATTGATTGATTGATTGATGCATATAGAGTCAAGTTTGGCGCCACCTGCTGGTGGTTTATCATATGTCACATAGTACTGCTTTGCCCTAGACCAGTCATCTTCAAATTGTGGGTGGTCCCCTGAATGGCCTAAAGTCTGTTTAGAATGGAGCAAGGCACCAGCAGCGGCTCCTCCGCTAAGGCAAAGGAGCATCACCCCACAGCCCCAACTGCAAGCTCAATATAAAAAAATAAAATGATAATAACGCTTCCATATTATCATTTAATTTTTTGTATTGAGCTTGCAGTTGAAGCAGTGGGGCTGGGCTCCCCTCGTCACAGGGAGGAGGAGTGGTGGCACTTTGTAAGTATGTATGAATGTTTGGCCAGCCGTCTCGGGCCATCCAAACAGTCATGCACACTTAGCATGTTCTTCATGCAGGTGGTATTTTTACAGCCTGGGTGGAGAATATGCTCAGGTTCCCATCCCCTGTCTGAGCACCGAACCACAGCGCTCAGACCAATCACAATGCTGCCTTGCAGGGTTGTGATTGGCTGGGAGCCTGGGTGCTTGCTTCCTGGAGGAAAGGCGGTGGCTGGTGACGGCGTGACCAGCAGGTAAGTTTCTTTTTTATTTCTTTTTTTACTTCGAACACCCACCACTCTGCCATCATTCCTTACCAGCCGCCACTGCAAGGCACAGCTAAGAAGTTAAAAAATATTTACAATTTTGTAATTATATTAGCTAAACAAATCCACATTTTCTTTAAGAAATCTATGTATAAAAATCCTGGATTACTTCACTTGAATAAGCTCAGTTGACAGGCATGTAGATGCTGAGCACTCGGGAACAAAGGAAGATTGCTCTGTTGGAGAGTTATAAATGTCTTTGATGGTTGACCGTCATCAAAAGCAGTTTAGATGGATTTGTACCTTATTGGGGTTTGAGGCAGAAGGCTGTAGTAGCGGTTTCTTCAGGGAAGCCGTTGTCTGTTGCCACAAGTTTCTTGTTTTCACCCCTAGGACTGTGTCTGCCATCCATTTGGCTGATCAATTTAACTCCCGCATAGAAACAGAAGGTGTCACAGATGAAAGAAAGGCTCTGATTTGCTTGGATAAATTCCTCATTGTTGTGTCTGTAGTGATGCTCCAAGAAGCATTCAGCTCTCCACAGGAGGAGACAATTCCAAGCATGGCTCATGAACATTTTCCTCAGCAGATGCTTTATTATTCAAATTAAATAGGAGACAACAAAGCAAGTTTGCATAACAAGCTGCCAACCACTGTGGCGAGGATGGCACAGAATCACTTGAATCCACCACTTTGGATCCTTTCCTCTCGAAGGGCTTCTGACATAGAGTGAGCTGTCAGTAGTGTGTGCTGTTTTTTGTCACTTGTGTCTTTGGTAGGCGCAGACAGACAATCGTCAGCAAATCAATCAGCATTTGTAGAGTGCAGCACTGCCACCCCTGGGGTATCTGGGCGCCGGGGGCGAGGTCTCCGAAAAGAAAAAGGCAAAACAAGGGGCAGAAAAATGAGTGAGCAGAAAAGGCTGAACAGAGGGCAGAAAAACAAGCAGAAAAGACAAAACAGAGAGCAGAAAAGGAAAAACAGAGCAGAAGAGGGCAAAACAGAGGGCAGAAAAGGTCAAACAGAAGACAGAAAAGGCAAAACAGAGTAAGAACCGAGCAGAGGAGGCACAAACAGAGGGCAGCAGTTCGACAGGCAGCAGAGGGTAGCAGACTGTGGGCAAACTGGACAAGAGAACAGTCACAGGGGGAGCTGGCACAAGCACCTGCTCAATGGTGTTGTGCTGCAGCCTCCATTAAGCAGGACCCGGGGAGAGGGTGGGGTGTTGGGAGGATGGAAATGGTGGGAAGAGGAAAGAAACAAGCAGAAAAAGGCCCAGCAGAGCAAGGCCCAGCAGAGCGCAGAAATGACAGAACAGAGTGCAGAAAAACGAGTAGAAAAGGCAAAACAGAGCAGAAAAACAAGCACAAAAGGCAGAACAGGGGGCAGAGAAATGCGCAGAAAAGGCAAAACAGAGCAAGAAATTAGCAGAGGAGGCACAAACAGGAGGTAGCAGATAGACAGGCAGAAGAGGGTAATGGACTGCAGACAAGCTGGACAGGAGAACTGTCACAGGGGGAGCTGGCACAAGGACCTGTGCCTCAAAGAAACCATACTTACTTAACAAGAGATTCAGTACATCCAATGCCAGTATAACAGGGTGTTCTCAAGGCAGCTAACATGAAGGGCTTGTAGTCCAATATAATTGTATCAATTCTTTAAAAGCATCCGATATGACTAATGATAAGGAGACGGGTCCACAAACGAAAAGCATTTACCCAACATACGACCTGGGACTGATGCGTAGACATGCAGAGCAGCTGCTAATGTGGTTAAGTATAACACACTACAGGGATCTTTAGTGCTGCTGCCTAAAGGCATGTCGAAGAATTCACTCACACAAAGCGCCCAACTTAGCAGGGGCGAGACACCTTAGTCGGGTAAGGCAAGTACAACATATATGGTTTGTGTCCTTCAGAGTCCGAATGACTGGATGTTTAGAAAAGTGAAGTGAAACTGAAGGGATAAAAATTGGAGGCGAAGAGAAGAAGTAGATAAGTTGACCAGAATTCGGAGTGGAACATCACAGGTAGCCACATGGATGTTTTGGGCAGGAGAAGGGCCGGACTGGGAACCCAAAGCAGTCCTGCCAATTTTTTGGGACCAGTCCCTGTGGGTGGGGAAGGAACAAGTGAAGCACTACTGCTTTTGTAACTGGGGGGCGATATTGCAGTACTGCTGCAAAACCGGCCTACAGTAACACCCCTCCCCCCCCCCCCCCCCACTGTAAAAATGCCTCACCCTTCCAGCCTCCCAGGGAAATGACTGATGCGCACTATGGCTAGTCCTGCCCTGGAGAGGAGCCAATATATACTGATTCACCTATCACTAGGAATGCTGCACATCCCTGCCTGTACCATATATTATCTCGTTCTTTTGTGGTAACAAGTGAAGTGCCACCCCAAGCATCAGATGACTTCACAGAAAGTGAGCAAAAGGGCATTGCAAAGCCCTTTCTCACTGTCACCCCTTGTTTCATGAAGATATGTTTACTTCATTACATGCGCAAGTTTGTGTTACACCACAGATACTGTTCTAAACACTTCATTTATTTCAAGAAGTCAGCTGTAGTTCAGAAAAATCCACAGACTTTTAATTCTATTTTTATTCTCTGATGTCTTGGAACCTGCATAGCTGGTTAATGATGCTAAGAGATGCTTGTAGTGGCTCAATGTGTGTACTCAGAGTAAACCTTAATCTGATGACCATCTCTAAACCCTAAAAAGGCTTAAGGGAAATCAAAGGGCACATCTTAGATTTAAAAAAGTGTGCACCTGTAGGCTTTTTTCCTGTTGAGTGCAGCAGTGTATGTTTTACACAAACTATTCACTCTGGGAATTAGAAGAGAAAGTATTAATAACTTGGTATTCTTGTGTTTCCTTGCAAGAAAACATACATTTTTGCTGCAGGACAACATTTTGATAGACTCATGTGGATATGTATTCTTTTGCATCAATATATGTTAAAATGACAAAAATGTTAATAAAATACTGCCACACAATGTGACGCCCAAAGCTGTGTAACGTCTTTCCTTGCCACATAATTTAGTTACTCCTTCCACATGATTTGGTCTGCCATTGTCACATATTTCCACTTGCCCTAATCATAAATCGAATTATGACATATATGCTACATCATGTAATAAGCCAAATAACGTGCCATAGGATATAGGCCTTACATCTCACATTTCACACCTGAAGGGAATTACTTTGATGGATCAATATAAGTAGGGTATTTCACAGATTAGCAGCCTGCTCGGACTAGGACAAGCAAGTGTCTATGTTTTGAAATACCTTGAATAAGTCAAGAGCCCCGCAAACTAATATCATATGAGGTAAGATGGGATGTATGGCTCGAACCAGGTGGACACGGTTTGTGTGCAAGGATAATCACCTTGAACGTTGCCCTGTCTGCAACTGAATGTTAGCACAGGACAGCCAAGCCAAGTACAATATGCCGTCTTCTTTCTAGGCTATGTATTGTATTGAATTGTACTTGCATTCATGTAGTTCTTACTACCCCTGACGAGGCATTGAAGCTCTACTTCGGCGAGTAGCACGCTACTCCGGAAACCATAAAGGATTAGTGATGAATTAGTATAGTGAAAATAATAAAGTAATTTGAGTGGTGGATTTGTTAGTCAGTTATTTGGATTGAGAAAGATAGTGGAGGGATAGAGAAGGGAAAACGGCTTGCCTTTATGTAGCACTTGCTACCCCTGATGGGCTGTTAAAGTGCTTTTTTGGTGAGTAGCACACTACTCTGGAACCCATACAGTGTAAGTGGTGAATTAGTACAGTGAAATATGAAAGTAATTTATATGCAGTAGGCCTGGATTTGTTCTAAACCATAGAGGAGTAAAGCTGTCATGCCATGATAGGCTACATTGATGTAAACAAGCTGCCTGGGAAGATAATGACTGTACTCTCCGTGGATATTTACCAGGCTTTGGGTAGAGCCAATGGGTTATTTTTCCACATTTTCTTTTGGCAGAAACAGAAGGTCCTGGAGGAAAATAAATGGAGGTAAGTTGGAGAGAGTGTTAAAGGACCTTAGCCTTAAACTAAACAATAAAGTAGAAACAGCCACTTGGGACTTTACTGCTTGGATAAGAAATGCAGTAAATAAATGAGCACCTAAAAAGACTGTAAAGTATTATAGGGAAATTCCATCCACATCCTGGTTTTCATCTGACCTGAAAAAATGGAACAAAGCAGGGCTCAGGAGCGTAGGTGGAGGAAGGAATATCAGGAGGTCGAAAGAGAAAAATATAAATCAATAATTGAGGAGTACAAATGTAGGTAGCTGGGTCTGTATGTACTATGCCAAAGTAAGGTATAGTGTGCACAGATTCCAGGGAGTTCCGAGAGGTATGGCAGAGGCTAAATTAGGTCAGAACTAACAGCTCTCTTTGTGGTAGTTTGGGGGAGCAGCTAAGCTTATCCAGCGGCTGTGTTAAGCATATATTGTATATATCAATAAGGACTAGCTAGTTAAGAAGGATGTAGGAGACTCAGGTAGGTACGTCAAGAAACAGATAAGGAAAAGCACTGTTTTCCTTATAAAGCCCTCACCCACCGACCTAGTCGGTGGCATGCTTCATCATCGGGCCCACCACAGTGGCACCGAATGTGCCCCGGGTGTGCTTCAACGCCAGGTGACTGCGGAGCTGGTATGTTGCTGAGTGTGCAGTGAAAAGGGTGAGAGAGGTGAAGTTTTAAAAGCTATACAGAAGGTCCCAGCACCCAAGGGTTACTTATCTTTAATGAACTGGGCCTCTGTTAGCGGATAAAAAGGCAAAAAGACGTAGATTGGAGTACTGGTTATGACCTCCAACGTCTAGTGTGGTCTACATGTTTCAGCCAGTGCCTTGTAGATTTTAAGCTGGCTTTCCTCAGGACCAATGGATATGTGAAAAGGTGCAAATAAAGTAATAATAAACTTACATTTTAAGTGATTGTGTGGTCTTTTGGCTATGTGTAGCGCACACTAAGGCGCTGTAGCTGTTAGAGGGGGATTCCCTCAAGCTTGACTACAGATAACACACAGGACGGTATACACCCGTTACGACGCAACTTTTACTCCGCACTACCATTACAACGCGGGCATTACAACGCATGACATTACAACGCATTGCGCTGGGGGGCGCTCTAGGATAAGAGGTAAGTTTAATTTACTATCCAACACCTTCCCTAGGGTCCACGGGGACTGGAGTTAGAATAGTAAATTATACTTACCACTATCCAGCACCCCAAAGCGCTATGCGTTGTAACGGTATTCGTTGTAAATACCGCGTTGTAATGGTATGCGGAGTAAAAGTATGCGTTGTAACGTCATACATCCCACAGGACAGAGACAAGACGTACATGGTAGAGTCATTTTAGTATGGTATATTGTTATACCACAGAGTGCCGACTTGTAAGGTGGTGTGCGACCTATAATCGGCTATGGTGAGTTCATGCCATGTGCATGAAGCTGGTGAAGGTTTTAATGAAACCGTTAGTGTTTGGTGGTGGGCTAGAGAGCGTATATACAAGGTGAGGTACAGGTAAGTGTAATACTAGGTCCTCACTCTGTTTTATCTTGTAAAAAGCTTCAAGGGTAGTCTGGAAGAGAAAGAGACCCTGTTGGGATAAAAGATTGTTCAAAATGTGTCCAACCTGTAGGGAAAAAAAGGAGTGGTGGCTTACCCCGTTTGTAGCTGTAGTGGTTCTATTTTACTCACGAGTATTTCGGTCTGGTTCCTCCTTGGACCTATTCGTCCTTCCGCGGCGCCCGTTATGAGGGAAAGGGGCCGTCTGGTCTCTTATTTGTACTTCCTAGTTGGTTGATTTCACCTGTGTAAGGTAGAAAGAGATGGAGGGGTGCGCGCTAATCGCCATGTCATTGTTGCCCTGTGCGCTCATGCGCTGGGGAGTAGTGCGCGGTATTACACATGCGCGAGTGTGTAGCGTATGCGTATTGATGCTGGCTCAGGGGCTGATTTTTGGCAGTGGTGTGAGCATGCGCGGGTGTGTAGCGCATGCGTACTGATGCAGACTGAGGTCTGTGTATTGGCAAAGGTGTGGGCAGGCTGATCACGGTTTGCATTATGACAGGGGTTTTCATGTCATGATGGATTATCAACATGACGGGGCCAACATGTAAGTGGCCAAACATTGGGGTAGTGGTGGCCATGGGAGGTGATTTTGAAAAGCCGGTATGTGATTACTCACGGGGGTGGAGGTGACTACTCGTAAGTGCACAAGAGTGCATCGGGGACACACAGTTAGGGGCACCCTTAAGAGGTGCTCCTGTTGGGGAAGAAGGGAGCAAAGACGGGGACGCTCATGCAGAGATACCCTGGCACAGATATCGCTGCGATGTAGACTGTTTCGTACAGCAGAGAGGGGTTACACAGCTAGAGAGTTCCATGGTATGGCGTCGTTGAGGCCATGGATATGTGTGGATAAGCTATGTATCCACCGTTGTTCTTTTTGTAGGAGAAGTTTTTCATTGGTGGTGTTATCAAATTTTTCAATGACAGTCCAGGAGAAGTCATTGGGGGTGTGGTTGTGAGTTAGAAAGTGGTCTGTGAGCTTGCTAATATTCTTGCCACACCTTATCGTACTCCTGTGTTCCGTCATTCTTGTCCGGACTTTCTGGGTGGTCATACCAATGTATCTTCGGCCACATCGGCAGGTTATCAAATACACCAAGTTTGCAGAGTTGCAGTTTGTGAACTGCCGCTGTGTCCAGGTCTTTCCAGGTTCCAGGTTCAGTGTTTTGGAAGGTGATGTCAGGTGGCACACACTGCAATTATTGCAGGGTTGGTGGCCAGTGACTTTAGGCAGGCCCCATGCGTTAACAATGGTGTTGTCACTGCTACGTTTGTTTGGCCGGGGTCTGGTGTTCACTAGTTGGTCTTTAAGGTTGGTAGATCTTTTATAGGCAAAACGTGGTTTTTCCCATTTCCTTGTGCCGGAGTTGATAATCTTCCAATTTCGTTGTATGATGTTGGCTACCTGGTTGGACGCCGTGTTGTAGGTAGTCACACAGGTCAGGGTAGGTTCTTCCTGCGGTTTCTCAAAAGTTTCCAAGAGTGCCTCTCTGTTCTGGTTCCTTGCTCTTTTGCAAGTTTTGTTTATTATCCTCGACGGGTAACCACGGTCCTTGAGCTTGTGTACTAGGTCGTTAGATTGCAGTTTATAATCCTGGATGTTGCTGCAATTACGTCTAATGCGTAAGAATTGCCCGTAAGGTCAATTTTCCCTCAGGTGTCGGGGGTGAAAGCTGTCAAACCTTAGTAGGGAGTTCCTTGTTGTGGGCTTGTAGAAGGTGGTGGTAATGAGGCTTCCATTCTGCGATTTGATGTTCAAGTCAAGGAAGGCTAGTTTGGTGGAACTGCTGGTGCTTGTGAAGCGTAAGAAGGAATCTTGATGGTTGATCCAGAGCATGAAGTTATCCAGTTGTTCTTGGTTGCCTTCCCATATCAGGAGGATGTCATCAATATATCGACGCCACATTTTTATGTTGGCGGAGAAAGGATTGGTGGGTTGTTGTATGTAGGTGTGCTCAAAATGTGCCACGTACAAACCTGCCACGCTAGGGGCAAAAACGCTGCCCATGGATGTTCCATTGGTCTGCAGGTAGTAGGTTCCTTCGTATTCGAAGTAGTTCTCTTTCAGGGCCAGGGTGGCGCAGTCCGAAATGAAACTGCGGGGAGTGTTGTATTCCCAGGGGCTTGCCATGAGGACATCGTGCAGTACCTTTAGTGTTGCGTCCTGTGGTAAGCTGGTGTAGAGGCTTTCTATGTCTAATCCTACTAGTAATTCAGAGGTAGGGTCAAAGTTGATGTCTTGGATTACACTTAAGAGATGTTTGGTATCCTTGATGTAGGAAGGAGTTTTTTGAACCAAAGGATTAAGGAAGAAGTCACAGAAACGCGACAGGGGTTCTAATAGTGACTTTATTCCAGACACGATGGGTCTGCCGGGTGGTGGGGTGGTACCTTTGTGTATTTTGGGGACTGTATAGAAATATGGAGCTTTTGCATCCGTGGGACATAGATAGTCCGCCTCTTGTTTAGAGACCTTTTCACTGTCTTTGGCATTTTTGACCAAGAGGTTGATGGTGTTTCGTAGCTGTTCAGTTGGGTCCTTGTTGAGGCGTTTGTAATTCCTAGTGTCACTAAGGAGTCTCTTCCACTCTTGGTCATAGTCAGTTTTATTCATGAGGACTATGCCGCCCCCTTTGTCCGCGGGTTTGATGATGAGGGTTGGATAATTTTGCAGACGTTGGATGGTGCCCCTGTCTTTGTTAGACAGGTTGTTGAATGTCTCTTTGTGTTGAAGTTGTTCCACTTCTGTGTATACTGCCTGTTCAAATGTCAGGATTTCAACCGGAATGCTTCCCGGTGGAGGGGTAAAGGTGGATTTTAGTCTGAGGCCTGTTTCATTAGGGGTGTCTTCCCTATCATTGTTGGTGTTGTCTTTTTTCTCAAAAAATGCTTTTAGTTTGAGTTTTCTGAAGAACTCAGCGAGTTCGACATGTAGTTTGAAAGTGTCCAGTCTGGTAGTGGGGACGAACGAGAGGCCTTTGTTAAGTACTTCTGTTTCCTCTGTGGTTAGTTGGGTATCAGACGGGTTGAATACAAGTGGGCATGGGGGTCTTATTTGCTTGTTCCCGGTTGTTCCCTTGTTTTGTTTCTGGTATTGGAGCTCACTGGTTCTTCTTCCGGAGCCCATTGGACATGCCCCGGGTTCCGCACTTCCCCCGTCCTCTCCTGCCCTGGGATAAAAAAGGATATCGTTGATTCTGGTTTCGTTGGAAGAAGGGCATGTGTCCTGGAGGGTACATTTGGGGGTAACCAAAGTATGGAGGTGGTGCGTGGCCGAAGTGGGGTGGTGGTGGGCCAAAGTCGTAGTTTTGAGGGCCTTGCCATGGTTGTTGCCAGTGTTGTCCTCGTCGGCCCCTGCCTCTGGATTGATTCGATCCTGAGCTTGAGTTGCTTGAAGTGCTTGAAATGGAGCTATTGTCAGGGTTCTCAGAGGATTTTTTGGGAGGGGTGTAGTCATCATCAGCGTACGGGTAGGTCTTGCAGTAGCTGAATCTTTTTAGATCCTTTTCAAATTTTTTGATTTTGGTCTGGGATAGGTAGTCTTTATATTCTGCTATTTCGCGATTTTGATCATCATGTTTTTTCTTAAAACCTGTTAAGGTAGTTTTGAAGTGTGACTCTGTCGCTTGGATCTCGATCATGATGGCATCTGATAGGCGTTTTGCAGTTTTTATAATGAGGACTAACCAGTCCCTGGTGCAGTGCCAGGCGATCCGGGCCCAATCTTTACGGAATCCAATGTTTGGCCACTTACATGTTGGCCCCGTCATGTTGATAATCCATCATGACATTAAAACCCCTGTCATAACGCAAACCGTGATCAGCCTGCCCACACCTTTGCCAATACACAGACCTCAGTCAGCATCAGTACCCATGCGCTACACACCCGCGCATACTCACACCACTGCCAACAATCAGCCCCTGAGCCAGCATCAATACGCATACGCTACACACTCGCGCATGCGTAATACCGCGCACTACTCCCCAGCGCATGAGCGCACAGGGCAACAATGACATGGCGATTAGCGCGCACCCCTCCCTCTCTTTCTACCTTACACAGGTGAAATCAACCAACTAGGAAGTACAAATAAGAGACCGGACGGCCCCTTTCCCTCATAACGGGCGCCGCGGAAGGACGAATAGGTCCAAGGAGGAACCAGACCGAAATACTCGTGAGTAAAATAGAACCACTACAGCTACAAACGGGGTAAGCCACCACTCCTTTTTTTCCCTACAGGTTGGACACATTTTGAACAATCTTTTATCCCAACAGGGTCTCTTTCTCTGCCAGGCGACCCTTGAAGCTTTTTACAAGATAAAACAGAGTGAGGACCTAGTATTACACTTACCTGTACCTCACCTTGTAAATACGCTCTCTAGCCCACCACCAAACACTAACGGTTTCATTAAAACCTTCACCAGCTTCATGCACATGGCATGAACTCACCATAGCCGATTATAGGTCGCACACCACCTTACAAGTCGGCACTCTGTTGTATAACAATATACCATACTAAAATGACTCTACCATGTACGTCTTGTCTCTGTCCTGTGTGTTATCTGTAGTCAAGCTTGAGGGAATCCCCCTCTAACAGCTACAGCGCCTTAGTGTGCGCTACACATAGCCAAAAGACCACACAATCACTTAAAATTTAAGTTTATTATTACTTTATTTGCACCTTTTCACATATCCATTGGTCCTGAGGAAAGCCAGCTTAAAATCTACAAGGCACTGGCTGAAACATGTAGACCACACTAGACGTTGGAGGTCATAACCAGTACTCCAATCTACGTCTTTTTGCCTTTTTATCCGCTAACAGAGGCCCGGTTCATTAAAGATAAGTAACCCTCGGGTGCTGGGACCTTCTGTATAGCTTTTAAAACGTCACCTCTCTCACCCTTTTCACTGCACACTCAGCAACATACCAGCTCCGCAGTCACCTGGCATTGAAGCACACCCGGGGCACATTCGGTGCCACTGTGGTGGGCCCGATGATGAAGCATGCCACCGACTAGGTCGGTGGGTGAGGGCTTTATAAGGAAAACAGTGCTTTTCCTTATCTGTTTCTTGACGTACCTACCTGAGTCTCCTACATCCTTCTTAACTAGCTAGTCCTTATTGATATATGCATATATAATCCAGGGGATACGGTCTAGCCTATCTAGTCCTCTCTCTCTTATTGATCTAAGCATTACTGAGCAGCGCGCAGCTGCGAGAGACCTATCTACCCTAAAACATGGCCGAAAATATTGGCCTCACCTTCACTGCAGAGGAGGTCAGTGAAATACTATCTGACCCCTCACTCCTGGCAGACTTCAACATCTCCGCTACTGTAGCCCAATCAACTGACTGGGACTCACTGACGGAGAGGAAGAGGAACAGGATCCGGACTGTTCTGCACGGTGTTATACTGGCACAATATCTACGCACCAACACAGCCCCCACTGGCCTTTTGGTCACGAACGCTCCCAGGATTTTCCTGGATAATGCAGCATTCCGTAAAGATTGGGCCCAGATCGCCTGGCACTGCACCAGGGACTGGTTAGTCCTCATTATAAAAACTGCAAAACGCCTATCAGATGCCATCATGATAGAGATCCAAGCGACAGAGTCACACTTCAAAACTACCTTAACAGGTTTTAAGAAAAAACTTGATGATCAAAATCGCGAAATAGCAGAATATAAAGACTACCTATCCCAGACCAAAATCAAAAAATTTGAAAAGGATCTAAAAAGATTCAGCTACTCCAAGACCTACCCGTACGCTGATGATGACTACACCCCTCCCAAAAAATCCTCTGAGAACCCTGACAATAGCTCCATTTCAAGCACTTCAAGCAACTCAAGCTCAGGATCGAATCAATCCAGAGGCAGGGGCCGACGAGGACAACACTGGCAACAACCATGGCAAGGCCCTCAAAACTACGACTTTGGCCCACCACCACCCCACTTCGGCCACCCACCACCTCCATACTTTGGTTACCCCCAAATGTACCCTCCAGGACACATGCCCTTCTTCCAAGGAAACCAGAATCAACGATATCCTTTTTTATCCCAGGGCAGGAGAGGACGGGGGAAGAGGCGGAACCCGGGGCATGTCCAATGTGCTCCGGAAGAAGAACCAGTGAGCTCCAATACCAGAAACAAAACAAGGGAACAACCGGGAACAAGCAAATAAGACCCCCATGCCCACTTGTATTCAACCTGTCTGATACACAACTAACCACGAAGGAAACAGAAGTACTTAACAAAGGCCTCTCGTTCGTCCCCACTACCAGACTGGACACTTTCAAACTACATGTCGAACTCGCTGAGTTCTTCAGAAAACTCAAACTAAAAGCATTTTTTGAGAAAAAAGACTACACCAACAACGATAGGGAAGACACCCCTAATGAAACAGGCCTCAGACTAAAATCCACCTTTACCCCTCCACCGGGAAGCATTCCGGTTGAAATCCTGACATTTGAACAGGCAGTATACACAGAAGTGGAACAACTTCAACACAAAGAGACATTCAACAACCTGTCTAACAAAGACAGGGGCACCATCCAACGTCTGCAAAATGATCCAACCCTCATCATCAAACCCGCGGACAAAGGGGGCGGCATAGTCCTCATGAATAAAACTGACTATGACCAAGAGTGCAAGAGACTCCTTAGTGACACTAGGAATTACAAACGCCTCAACAAGGACCCAACTGAACAACTACGAAACACCATCAACCTCTTGGTCAAAAATGCCAAAGACAGTGAAAAGATCTCTAAACAAGAGGCGGACTATCTATGTCCCACGGATGCAAAAACTCCATATTTCTATACAGTCCCCAAAATACACAAGGGTACCACCCCACCACCCGGCAGACCCATCGTGTCTGGAATAAAGTCACTATTAGAACCCCTGTCGCGTTTCTGTGACTTCTTCCTTAATCCTTTGGTTCAAAAAACTTCTTCCTACATCAAGGATACCAAACATCTCCTAAGTGTAATCCAAGACATCAACTTTGACCCTACCTCTGAATTACTAGTAGGATTGGACATAGAAAGCCTCTACACCAGCTTACCACAGGACGCAACACTAAAGGTACTGCACGATATCCTCATGGCAAGCCCCTGGGAATACAACACCCCCCGCAGTTTCATTTCGGACTGCGCCACCTTGGCCCTCAAAGAGAACTACTTCGAATACGAAGGAACCTACTACCTGCAGACCAATGGAACATCCATGGGCAGCGTTTTTGCCCCTAGCGTGGCAGGTTTGTACGTGGCACATTTTGAGCACACCTACATACAACAACCCACCAATCCTTTCTCCGCCAACATAAAAATGTGGCGTCGATATATTGATGACATCCTCCTGATATGGGAAGGTAACCAAGAACAACTGGATAACTTCATGCTCTGGATCAACCATCAAGATTCCTTCTTACGCTTCACAAGCACCAGCAGTTCCACCGAACTAGCCTTCCTTGACTTGAACATCAAATCGCAGAATGGAAGCCTCATTACCACCACCTTCTACAAGCCCACAGCAAGGAACTCCCTACTAAGGTTTGACAGCTTTGACCCCCGACACCTGAGGGAAAATTTACCTTACGGGCAATTCTTACGCATTAGACGTAATTGCAGCAACATCCAGGATTATAAACTGCAATCTAACGACCTAGTACACAAGCTCAAGGACCGTGGTTACCCGTCGAGGATAATAAACAAAACTTGCAAAAGAGCAAGGAACTAGAACAGAGAGGCACTCTTGGAAACTTTTGAGAAACCGCAGGAAGAACCTACCCTGACTTGTGTGACTACCTACAACACGGCGTCCAACCAGGTAGCCAACATCATACAACGAAATTGGAAGATTATCAACTCCGGCACAAGGAAATGGGAAAAACCACGTTTTGCCTATAAAAGATCTACCAACCTTAAAGACCAACTAGTGAACACCAGACCCCGGCCAAACAAACGTAGCAGTGACAACACCATTGTTAACGCATAGGGCCTGTCTAAAGTCACTGGCCACCAACCCTGCAATAATTGCAGTGTGTGCCACCTGACATCACCTTCCAAAACACTGAACCTGGAACCTGGAAAGACCTGGACACAGCGCCCGTTCACAAACTGCAACTCTGCAAACTTGGTGTATTTGATAACCTGCCGATGTGGCCTAAGATACATTGGTATGACCACCCAGAAAGTCCGGACAAGAATGACGGAACACAGGAGTACGATAAGGTGTGGCAAGAATATTAGCAAGCTCACAGACCACTTTCTAACTCACAACCACATCCCCAATGACTTCTCTGGACTGTCATTGAAAAATTTGATAACACCACCAATGAAAAACTTCTCCTACAAAAAGAACAACGGTGGATACATCGCTTATCCACACATATCCATGGCCTCAACGACGCCATACCATGGAACTCTCTAGCTGTGTAACCCCTCTCTGCTGTACGAAACAGTCTACATCGCAGAGATATCTGTGCCAGGGTATCTCTGCATGAGCGTTCCCATCTTTGCTCCCTTCTTCCCCAACAGGAGCACCTCTTAAGGGTGCCCCTAACTGTGTGTCCCCGATGCACTCTTGTGCACTTATGAGTAGTCACCTCCACCCCGTGAGTAATCACATACCGGGTTTTCAAAATCACCTCCCATGGCCACCACTACCCCAATGTTTGGCCACTTACATGTTGGCCCCGTCATGTTTATAATCCATCATGACATGAAAACCCCTGTCATAACGCAAACCGTGATCAGCCTGCCCACATCTTTGCCAATACACAGACCTCAGTCTGCATCAGTACGCATGCGCTACACACCCGCGCATGCTCACACCACTGCCAACAATCAGCCCCTGAGCCAGCATCAATACGCATACGCTACACACTCGCGCATGCGTAATACCGCGCACTACTCCCCAGCGCATGAGCGCACAGGGCAACAATGACATGGCGATTAGCGCGCACCCCTCCCTCTCTTTCTACCTTACACAGGTAAAATCAACCAACTAGGAAGTACAAATAAGAGACCAGACGGCCCCTTTCCCTCATAACGGGCGCCGCGGAAGGACGAATAGGTCCAAGGAGGAACCAGACCGAAATACTCGTGAGTAAAATAGAACCACTACAGCTACAAACGGGGTAAGCCACCACTCCTTTTTTTCCCTACAGGTTGGACACATTTTGAACAATCTTTTATCCCAACAGGGTCTCTTTCTCTGCCAGGCGACCCTTGAAGCTTTTTACAAGATAAAACTGAGTGAGGACCTAGTATTACACTTACCTGTACCTCACCTTGTAAATACGCTCTCTAGCCCACCACCAAACACTAACGGTTTCATTAAAACCTTCACCAGCTTCATGCACATGGCATGAACTCACCATAGCCGATTATAGGTCGCACACCACCTTACAAGTCGGCACTCTGTGGTATAACAATATACCATACTAAAATGACTCTACCATGTACGTCTTGTCTCTGTCCTGTATGTTATCTGTAGTCAAGCTTGAGGGAATCCCCCTCTAACAGCTACAGCGCCTTAGTGTGCGCTACACATAGCCAAAAGACCACACAATCACTTAAAATTTAAGTTTATTATTACTTTATTTGCACCTTTTCACATATCCATTGGTCCTGAGGAAAGCCAGCTTAAAATCTACAAGGCACTGGCTGAAACATGTAGACCACACTAGACGTTGGAGGTCATAACCAGTACTCCAATCTACGTCTTTTTGCCTTTTTATCCGCTAACAGAGGCCCAGTTCATTAAAGATAAGTAACCCTTGGGTGCTGGGACCTTCTGTATAGCTTTTAAAACTTCACCTCTCTCACCCTTTTCACTGCACACTCAGCAACATACCAGCTCCGCAGTCACCTGGCGTTGAAGTACACCCGGGGCACATTCGGTGCCACTGTGGTGGGCCCGATGATGAAGCATGCCACCAACTAGGTCGGTGGGGGAGGGCTTTATAAGGAAAACAGTGCTTTTCCTTATCTGTTTCTTGACGTACCTACCTGAGTCTCCTACATCCTTCTTAACTAGCTAGTCCTTATTGATATATGCATATATAATCCAGGGGATACGGTCTAGCCTATCTAGTCCTCTCTCTCTTATTGATCTAAGCAAGCATATATTGTATTCACTCAGTAAAGGACTGATTACACAAACTCAAAGACAGACTCCAGACCAATTGGGTAAGTAGAAAAAAGGTATACTTATGTCTTATTTCTAGGACCAAGGAGCGCTTGGTACAGGTAGGTGAAATTTACTTTCAATTTTAAATCTTTACACAGAAATTCCATTTGGAGTTGATTGTATAGTTCCAAATAGCAGGTTAAATTACACAGTAATTCCATTTGGAATACTTGTTGATGACTTTCAGATTACATTGACTACTGGGGGTGATATACCTAGATACCAAACTAAGGGGTCTCACAATACAAAGTAAGTAAGACTTTACTTGGTTTAAGTTATAGTAACTTTCCCCCCATACAAAACAACAGTTCAACACTTCACACATTTTAGGCCCAAAAACTCCTAACATGCATTCCTATGGAGAAAAATGGTTATTGGTTTCACAGGTAAGTAAACGTCTCACAAGTGGGAGTTTTGGGGTTAGGACCAAGGTTCCCCATGGTCTACGTAAGCACTCAAGTTGCAACACCAGTGGCACTGGGGCAGCCAGGTGCAGAGTTAAGGGGTCCAGTGTTAGCCAACGGGGCTAAGGAGGCCTTTGGTTAGGGACTGCTTGCAAGCAGGTCACTCGGATGTGGAGCAAAACTCCTGGGGTTAAGGTCAGCACTGCAGGGGCAACACCACCAGTGGCAATAAGGCGGACCGGTGCAGGGTGCAAAGTAGACTTCGGGAATCCTGTGATTCTCAATGGAGATCTTCGGTTCAGCAAAGTCCCCTTCGTGCACATAAACAATCTTTAAATGCTGTTTTGTAACTTCTGTGTGCGGCTTAATGTAGTACACATAGAAGAGTGAAAATTGACTTTTTAAAAAAATGATTGCTTATGTGCAGGGAGGGGTACCTTCCTGCACAGAACAATCATAGGCAATTTGTGTCCTGCGCAATGCAGCACACATGGAAACAGCAAAAACGTGGCGCAATAAAGCATTTCTGCTTATTTCGCCTGTTTAATTTTGGCACTGCCTCCTATTTACACTGTTTTTGTAAATAGGGGGCAGTGTCAAAATCAAAGGGCGTTGCGGTAGAACTCCCACCGCAGCACACATTGTCATCCCTTCTCAGGCTAAATACAGCGTGAAAGGGTGCCTTATTTACAAGGCAACGTTAAGCCACGTTAAGTGGCTTAACACTACATTGTAAATAAGTCAAGGCCCCTATCACCATCAAAACGTCATGTGGTGGCAATGGGGTCTTGTAAATATGTCCCAAAGTATGGCTCCCACACCCCTGACTGCTTACTTCTCCTGCCGCTGTCTTCATGACGTCTATGATCAGGGTTAGCACGTGCAGTGCCAAGGGAACTGAATAGCAAGCCTGGGGTAGCAGCGCCCATTGACCCTCCTGGCTAACCATGGGGGATTGCGACTGGATCTCTGGCACAAATCAATTTGCATGAAGAGGTGACTACTAATTTCAAATTTGTTTTTTTTATCAGCGATTGTTGTGTGGTGAGTAAATTAATTCTTACTCTCTCCAAGGTGTGTAAAAAAGACCCAATTCAGCTTGAGAAGTGATTTCCACATGTACAACATTTCTATAACATATGAAGGAATAATCTGCTTTGTCTATATATTTGAAGTCTGGCTACGGGCAGCTTTTGCTGCCTATTGCATGCAGCATTGCATTCCATACTTTGTCATCTACTTTCTCCTTTCTTATTGGATGGCTGTGTTGTTCATTCTAATTCTTGGGATTCATTGGTTTTCATCTCGTATTGTGTTCGTCCACCTACTGGAGCGTTACCCTTTTAGCAAGTTTTAAATTGGTCGCTGTGTTGTATGTTTACACCGTTGACGCTAAAAGCAGCACAAGTTTCTCAAAGTGTCTGTCACTGGGTAAAAATTGTGTTCAGAATAGTTGTCCATCCAGTCCTTGGCCTCTTTGCAGAGCGCTCACAGAAATAGTCATGTGTTTCGGTTGCAATTGTGATTCTATTCAAACGTGTATGAAGGAGGTACACGGATGTCAAAAAAACTGACAAGGCGAAAGTAAAAGAAAATGCAGTGCTTGCAATGAGTGGGTGAGGTGCAAGTTTATGGGGTGGTGAAATGAAGATGTGAGGTAATACATGCAGGAGAGATTGAAAAATGTGTGCTGAAAGGGAACGAGATGAGGTATAAGATATGCAGATGTACAAGATGTGGAGGGAAAAAGGGTGTAGATGTCTAAAATAGGGAGAACATAAAGGAAGTGATTGAGACACTCTGAAGACCCGACCTCTTCCAACGACCTTTCATAGGAATCAGTAATGCTTAATTCGCAGTCTAACAATTACAGAATTGAAACATTTTCAATATTAATTATTTAGAAAAAAATCATTGTTGTTACTCATTTATCTCAAACAGCTTACAACCACTGACAACACCAATAGCCGTCTGTGGTTTTAGAGGGATGTCCTTGTGTTACATATCGGGATGCCATAACAGAAAGGTCAGACAGGAGCCAAAATACCAGCTGGGTGGCCCACTAAGGAAAACACAGAAATGTAATTTACATGTTTAAGCCATGCCCTTCATTACATAAGCCTTGTCCCTTTTAGGGACTCTCCACACTTCTTTTCATCCAACTAAAAGCCCTGTAATCCTTTGTTTTCTTATCTCTATAATATTCGACCTAAAGCCCGTGAAGGGTGTGTATAACAAATACAAAGATCCAAATATTCTTCCAAGATGTATTTTAATCTGCAGCACAGCAACAGCAAGTATGCTGATCATAACGAAGGTCCTGGGCAGCTGACACTTCAGCTGAACAGCAAAACAGTTACAAATGGAATTGGAATACAGAACATAAAAGGCATGGTAATGAAATGAGGTCATGACAGCACCAGGGGTCTAAACAGAGGAATGTAAGAATGTAACATATCTCCCTTATATGAAAAATAAAGAAGAAAAGAGAGAAATAAAGAGAAAAAAGGAAAACAGAAACACAGCTTATCTTACAAAATCATACAATTTCAATGGTATCTTTCTAGCACGTGTAAAAATATAGAGAGAGACTCCTTGTATTTACCAAGGGAAGTGAGGTACTTTGCACAAATAAATTAAAATCTCCCTTGGAAACAATATATAATATGGTGATCGACTATAACACCACTCCTGAATTTGTGTAGGTTGGTTTTATGAATTGTATCATTTATTAAAATTTTGTGTTGAAGAATGTATTAGGATATTAACTAGGCTACATAAAAATGTGTTTCTGTTTTTTAACACTTTTTAACAATAAAAAAATGTTGTTTATATGTCACATGAGTGTCTCAGCATATAATTAGTTTCATGATTGATTGTAATAGTGTTTAATACTACAAGAAGGTGCAGGAGGGGTGTAATAGTCGATCATCATAACCATATTATATATTGTTTCCAAGGGAGATTTTAGTTTATCTGTCTAGCACGACGAGAATTCTTTACCCTGGAAGCCACAGTATTTCCATAACGATTTGTTGCATCAGAAACATTTAACGGTTCTAAACCTGGACTGGTTGCCATATCCATCCTGTGAAGAGAATTCTCCAGACCAGACATTATTTCTAAACTCATCAATTATATTTGAACCACAAGAACCATCTGGACATCTGGCTACACATTTTACATTCCACAACTTACCATCTTGTGCAATAATGCTGTTTTCAAACACTTTAACAGTTTTTATGGCTTTGCTAAATCTATTTGAACATTTGCTAATGAGACCATCCTGATTTTCACCCAATCTCCAACCTTAAAATCATGAACTCGAGTTTTCCACTTATTATCAAACCACATTTTAGACTTGCCCTGTTTGATTTTTACTCTTTCTGCAGTACTTTGAATCATCCTATCGAAATTACCATTATTTTTGCATTTCTCCTTAAACCATCAGGGACATATTTTTGAAGCAGGATCTCTTCCTTTCAACAACCATAAAGGGCTAACTTCAGTGACCATATGTGGGGTAATACGATATAACCATAATCTCTCTCTTAGTAAATTTCCCCACAAACCCCCAAACTTGATGACATCAGAAATGTACCCCTTCAAAACCCAGTTGAAACTCTCAACCAGGCCATTTTCATGTGATTCATAAAGTGACGTGTGAACATGTCTAATATTGTGACATTTTGGGAACTCTTCCATTTCAGAAGAAATAAGCTGTGCTCCATTATCAGTAACGAGGATTGATGGACAATCTTCCCTTGCAAACATTTCCTCGAAAAACTCCATTACTATATTGGTAGTTGAGTGTGGAACAAATTTTACTTCTGGCCACTTTGAATGATAATCCACAAGTACAAAGCATACCATGAATGATATGGTAAACACATAAATGGACCAGAAATATAAAAAGCTATTTATTCCATGGTTCGTCAATGCTTAATCAACTGCCATAACGAATCTTCTTTCTCACACAATCTCCCCTTGTCTTCAGGAATGTCATCAAAACCACCAGCAACAATATCTAGAATAGTAGTAACAATTTCAGCCTCATCTGCACTCTCACCACAATTTTCTTGACAAGGATGACGTGACAAAAAAATCTCCTGTAACATTGTTTTTGCCAGGCACAAACTCAGCCTGGAAACATTACTCTTGTAACCTAGAGGTGAGTCTCACAATCCGTGCAGTAGAATTCCAACCTCCACCTGGTGATAAAATATTGACTAGTGGTTTGTGATCTGTCCTTAACATAAACTTACTTCTGCAAACATAATTATGGTAATGTTCAACCGCCCACCACAAGCTAATAATTCCTTTTCAATGATCGCATATCTGTGTTCTGTTTCATTCAAAGTGCGGGAAGAAAACCACACATTCCTCTCTTCATTTCCACACCTTGTGATAAAACTCCTCCAATTCCATACAAGCTGGCATCAACTGTACACTCTTTGTTCATACAAAAAGGTCTTAAGGTGGGAGCTTTGACAATATCCACTTTGATAGACATATACACTTCTTGCTGCTCTTTTTTCCAATCAAATGAAGCTTTGTATATTAATAACCTCCTTAAAGGCTCCATTTTCATTGCAAAATTTGCAACAAATATACTATAATACTCACACATACCTGCAAATTGTTCTTTACTTTTTGGGGCAGGTGCATTTACGATACCATCCACATTAGCTTCCTTTGGAATAACACCATTACCTGTAAGTGTGTTCCCTAAATATTCAACTGTTTCTTTGAACATTTTACATTTATGTGCCTTAAGGGTCAAACCACTTTTCTTCAACCTTTCGCAAACTTCCATAAGATGTTCCAGATGTTCCTCTTCATTAGATGAAAAAAATCAGTATGTCACCTTGAAAGCACTTCACAAACTTGTCTATATCTCTAAAAATGTTAAACATAACCCTTTGGAAAACACATTCCGCCGAAGCTAAACCAAACGGCATCCTGGTATCCTGATGTAAACCCTGAGGGGTAATAAAAGCAGTTAACATTTTATATTCTTCAGACAACGGAATCAGGTGATACACTGATCTTAAATCCAGAGTGGAAACACATGGACACAACCTCATTTATATTAGGAAGAGGATGACAATCTACTACTATTCCTGCATTTAATGCTCTCAGGTCCACACATAGTCTCAATTTTTGATCCTGTTTGCGAACTAAAACAATGGGTGAAACCCACTCAGCCGACTCTATCGGTTCAATTATGCCCTCCGTGACTTACTCATTTATTATGTTCTGTAACTCATCTCTCACATTTAATAGGTACATGTTAGAACTGGGGGTCTCTAGTTGGCAGAGGTAAGTACCTTTAACCAAATTGGGACCCTTGCTTCTAGTCAGGGTAAGGGAGTTACACACTGTTGATAACCCCTGCTCACCCCCTTGGCAGCTTGGCACGAGCAGACAGGCTTATCCCCAAGACAATGTGTAAAGTATTTGCAGTAAAACTCACAGTAATATCATGACCCACCACAAACTTACACCACACAGGTTATAAAAATATAGATCTCTTTATATAGTTTTAGGCAAGATCAAAAATGTCAACAAACCAACATATGCAGAGAAAGTTAGTTCAAAAATCATTGGCTCTCTTGTAGTGTTCTTTAGAACGTTTTTGCAACAGTCAAAGTATTTGTCGCAGTGTGACTGTAAGACTTCCGGTTTCCAGCTTGTAGAAAGTCACTTCTAAGAGAAAGGTGCTCTTATCTTAAAAATCAAATCACCCACGTGTTGATTAGGCGCGAGTGCGCATTGATACTGTCAGCGTACAAAACAAATCACCCCCTTGTCTCTCAGGCACAAGTTACCTTTGTTGCAACGGCATGTGGTTTGGGACCCGGTGGGGTAGCTTGAAACTTCCTGGTGTTGCCGCTCCTCGCTGACAGTCCTGGTCGCTGAAGAATACCTCACGCTGAGCGGGACATGGTGCGGCTTTGTTCGACAAGCCGCGGGGTTGCTGAGCAACCGGCTGGGGCCAATCCCAGCGTGGCGGGTGGTCACGTCAGCATACTCCGGGTCCGCGGCGGAGAAGGCTGATTCCGGACTTCTGTGTCTCCCGGCCCTGTGGCGGTGATCACAGCCTCAACAGGATCGGCAAGGCGGCAAAGGCGGGGGCTGGTGGAGGCAAAGCGCCGGCCCTCATTCTTCGCACTTGGCAAGTTAATTTACTGTGACATGGCCGGAACATTGAGCATTTGATAAATAGTCCGTTTTCGATTTCCGTGCTAGTTAGTTATCGCGTAATTTTAAATACACCGGGGAACAATTTCATAATGACCGCGAGGCACGGCCAAGCAGGATCTTTTACGAAAGCGTTCCATTGAACTACGGGTAAGCACACTTTCTCTCCGCATTAGGCAACATTTCGTTACAGCGTTTTCATTAGATTGGTTTTTAACACGGGTTCCCCATCATTATTTTTTCAGACACATCGTTCGTGCAATCTTAAAGTGCAGGTAACTTTTCATTTCACTGGGTCTCCAAACCAATCATGATTGTGACACCACATAGTCCCTTATGGACATTGTTTTTCATTTCATTACAGAGTAATGGCTGAGCGTCTTTTTTGCAAACAGTGAGGTCCATTCCAAACGGTTGCAATACACATGTGAGTGAGCTCTGTTTACTACGTGAGAAACTGATGCATTGACAAAACTGCATGCACTGCTACTAGAAATGTACATTAAGTAATCAATATGTATAACACAAAATTTTTTTTCATTCCGTTCATTTTTTCATGTTGCAAAGCAATTCACCGTGAATTTATCATGTGTCTTTCTGCATTGTAAGTTTTAATGTACTTAAAGACATTAATTGACTGTAAGAAAGGAGCGTGGCGCTCAAAACTGAGTAGTGGCTATAATGTAAATAGTAAATAGAAAGTAATAGGCATATTATTTCTTCCACAGAGGCCCCCGAAGAAGGGACGCTGGTCCCGAAATGCATCGGGCCAACTAAATCAGCAATCGCCGATTAATTGTCATGAATGCACTATGATAATTGTTAAAAAAAAATTCTTTCAAACATGCACTATGTGTAATGAAATACACTATGTTTAACAAAGAAATTGTATCAACATATAATTTGGAGTAATTCATGTGCAATAAGGTCTCAGAATAAACATGAGAATCAAGCACCAAAATTGAATTAGAAGAATTTTTGCAAAGGGGGAAATAACGTAATTATCAGCTGTGCGCCTGGTATGGTTGCGATATTGTCACAACTAATCCCCAAAAGTTAATTTACTGTGCCAGTCAGGCAGACTGCACGAGGCAGAGCGAGTTGCAGAAGTCCTTGGTAAACTTTTTGTCCCTGAGTTTTAACAGGAGGCCAGCTCGTCTCAGGCCCTTGGAGACTCGTTCAGGTCACAGCACACACAAAGTCCTTTCTGTGAGCTGGAGGGGAACACAGCACACAGCAAAGTTCCTTAGTTCTCTTCTTTAGTAGCAACAGCAAACTTCAGGCCAGCCCCAGATCACACAGCAAGGGCAGTCCTTTTCCTCAGTCTCTTCAGCTGATCTTCTTTGGTGGAGATTCCTCTTAGTTGCAGAAGTCGTCTAATTTTACTGGGGTTTCAGCACAGATATTTATACCCCAAAAGTCTTTGTTCTTCATGTGTGAGGGGTCCTGGACCCAGTCCAAACCAGTTCAGGATGCATTCTGCCAGTGTACCTCTCCTTCCTTTGTGAGTGTGGGCCAGGGCCATCAGACACACAGCAGGGGATGGAGCCAGCATGTGGAAGGCAGGCACAGCCCTATTCAGACTCAGGTGGAACTCCTCCCACCACTCCAAGTGCAGATAGGTCTATTCAGCCTAGTGCTGACTCGCCCAACCTCCTGCAGCCACCCCCGGCTCCTGTCACTCACAAAACAGACAGTCAATACACAAACAGGCAGAGGCACACAGAAAGGTTGAACAAAAAAATAGCCACTTCTTAAAAGTGCTATTTTCAAACACGGAATTTGAAAACCATCTTTCCTAAAAGATGCATTATTAACTTCTGAGTTCAGGGATACCAGACTTTAACTTCCCATCTTGCTCCTATGGGGAGATATGCAGGTACACATGTGACACAGCAGTCCCCCTTCTGTCCTATAGGCAAGATGGCCTTTCAATAGTGAAAAACAAAATTGGCAGTATTTCAATATCAGGACATGTCACCCACACGTGTTCATGTCCTACCTTTCACCTACACTGCACCCTGCCTAGGGGGGGTACCTTGGGTCTACCATAGGGGTGTCCAATGTGTAGGAAAATAGATGGGTCAGGCCTGACAAGTGTGTACACTGGCCAGGGCAATATGGCAGTTAACAAACTGCACCCAGGCTCTGCAGTGGCAGGCCTGGGACACCATTTTAGAGCTACTCATGTGGGTGGCACAATCAGTGCTGCGGACCCACTAGTAGCATTTGAATTACCAGCCCTGGCATACTCAGTGCACTTTACTAGGGTCCTTACAGGTAAAAAAATATGCCAATCATGGATAACCAATCACAATAACAATTTGACCAGGGAGCACTTGCATTTTGGCACTGCGTCTAAACCAGCAAAAACGAAATCCAGCACAGTGACAAAAATACAGGTGGTAGAGGCAAAAAGTCAGGGGAAACCACGCCAAGGATGCCAGGTCTGACAGTACCCTTCTTATTTTTTGTTTTACTGGTATGGTATTACTTTTAAGTTTGATATGGTGTGAATAATCCACGAGTTTACCTAAAGAATCTGAAAAAACGTCCTTGTATTTTTCCTTAATAAAGTTTTCTTTGTCTTAACATTTGGTGACTGCAATGCTTTTAAAACGCACAGTGTCATCTAACATCACTGGTCCTTCTGACCTGGGATTAAGGATTATACATGGTTTCCTTTGATCTTTCCATTTTAGAACATTCACACCTTTCACAGCAATGTACAATTTAACTTGAGCAAGTCAACTTTTAAAACGTAATATAGTATTAAATCCTTCCATCTGGTACCATCATAGCTCTCTGCTGTACTATCAGATAGTAAAATATCACATAAGTTAAATATATCATTGAGGTTTTCCATAAAATACATCTTTGAGATGATTGTCCATGGTGAGCCTGAATCTGCCGATATCCCTCATCCCCAGGATGCTCCCTCATGCTGCTTTGTGTCTCTCTCCTGCCTTCTTCCATCCGCATAACCAGGAAGCTCTTCATCTGTTTCTCTCTCCTCTCCGTCTCCAGCCTTCCTCCTGTCATTCTCCTCTCTTCTGCTTGGTGTCTTTCCCCCTCCACCTTGCCTTCTATGTGGTCAGGAAGCTTTGCTTGTTGTCTCCCTCTCTCTCTCGTGCTGCCTTTTGCTTGGTGCCTCTATCTGTCTATGTAGCCTTTGCTCTATGTCTCTAGTTCCTCCTTTCACACCCCTCCCAAGGGCGTAACACAGGCCCCCGCAGCCCACCCGGTGCGGGGGGCCCCTAGCTCCAAAGGGCCCCCTCGGCAGTGAACTCTGGCCGGGAGAGCTCCTGATTGAGCCCGGAGGAGTCCCCTCTACATACCGTGCAGGGAGGCCCCCTCAGTTTTCGTTACGCCAGTGACCCCTCCCTTCCATCACCTCACCTTTCGACCTCTTGAGTATTCGCTGCAGGTTTTAGATCTCACTTGCCAACAGGCATAAATGCTGTCACTGCAAGGGGTATAGTATACAGTAAGAGGCTTGGTGTCTGCCCATAAGAGTCTTGGAGCCCATCTATAGCGTATCATTTGTTGGCTTCATTGTCACTCTTATTTTATGCCTCCTAATTGGTCAGCACTTACCAATGCCACTTCCTGTTTCACAGTTAGGAACCACAACCAAGTATTGCTTTATTTAATTTTATAAGTGTCCTTACGCTGTCCATCCACTGCTCGCTGGGCTCCAAATACTATTTTGTTTCTTCTTCCCTCATTGCTTCTTCCCCTCCCAACACCTCCTGTTGTGTTGCTTCTTCTCCTCCCACCCCACACTTTGTCCGTGTTGCTTCATCTCGTCCACCTGCACCCTCCCTTCTTCTATGTCGCCCATTGCTTTAAATGGGAAAAAATAAGTGCAGGTACTCTTAAATTGATTGATTGTGGGCGGGGCTAGGGGTGTGGCTAAGGACAAGACATATGACACTTTTACTATGTGGCCGAATACTTATATATTCTTGATTGTGCACTCACATAAACAAGCAGCAATGCTCACACAAAGCATTCCAAGAATGTCCTTTAAAATACCCCCCTAGTGTCTGGATTCTCTCCCTCTGTCACTCAACACACACACACACACACACACATACATACACACGCACACACAACCCCCGCCCCCCTGGGATAAAGGCCATTTTACACCCCCTTATCTCCGGTGACTTTCTTAATTGCTGCAGTCAGCAGAATGCCTGGATTCGAGTGTGTGCACAAATGCACACCATGGTGTGAATGTGATTGACAACGCAGGGCCTGAATGGACCCTGCTCTTTCAAACACAGCATGGCGGTGAACACTGGACATTATGCAGATGAGCCCTGCTGAATTGTTAGGAGGTGGCTCAGCTTGGGCTAGAGGCGCTTTGGTTCTCAGACAGCCTTGTTCGTGTGCGCGTGAGCCATAAGCAACAATGAGCCTACCTTTGATGAGTACTGGTACTCTCCTTGGCAGCAGAGAAATGACGGTACTCTGAGCGGTAAAAATGAGAAGTGCCGGTACTCAGTACCGGTGAGTACCGGCCCATTTAAAGCACTGATGTCGCCTTTATATCCACTGTCCGAGACCTTTTGCTTTAGAATTTGCCACTGTTTTCAGTCTCGGATGGTCAACTTTGAAGGGTGAGTGTTGGCAAAGACCATAACTTTCATTAGGCATTCAGGGAACCAGCACCACAGCTGTTCGTGAAAACAATGCCTTCTGGCTTCGTTTGTAAATACAAGTGATTGGTACTATGATGCCAGTGCCCCCACTGCCCATTATCTTTCAGGGGCTGTTCGGACCAATAAACTGAGCATCGGCTTTCTGTGCTGTGCTGGGCGCAGTGCAGCAGTGAATCCGCGATCCAAGCTCCTCCTTCCCCCACAGCGAATGCTTTTCACTGTAACCACTTCATACATGTTTTATGTAGCACGTGTTACTTCATAGAGCTTGACTGAGCTGCCCCCTCCAGCAATGTTTCTGAGTGGTTTAACCTTGCATGGATGAAAGGCTGAGCTTGTCTCCCTGGATTCAAAGCTGCCTCGTGAGGCTTACACAAAGCATTCTCGCAGTGTGCACATTAACCTGTTGGACTACCTCGAGTGTAGGCTGGCTCGTGATGCGCTCAGCCGCTCACAGAGCAACCTGTGCCCTGGGCCCTAGTGCAAGGAAGGAAATGGGCACCAACCAGGCTGCGGGTTGAATTGTAAAATGGAGCAATAATCAGGAAATGCCTGGCAGTGACAGAGGATGTTTTCTCCTGTCTGTCCTGGTTTGAATTATTCAGAGACTGGATCTTACCACCATGTTTCTCGTATAGCCCTTGCCAAGTGTTCTTTCTTACTGTGTTACATTTCCAAGACTAAAGGCAGCAGCCAGAGACCAGAAACCAAATTAGAGGTAAAAATAATGAGTTCAAGGGTGACTGCTATCATAGAATAGCAGTTAACTATGGTTTTGGCCTGTAGGGGACTTTAAATATGGCATGCTGTGGCTGTAGCCGCTATTGTGGTACACTAACTTCACTGTCATTGTGTTGATGAACTTCGGTAGACCGTGCGTGGCTGGCAAACGGCAATATATGACTATCGCCGAAATTCTGGCATTTGGCAATTTTAATTGCAGTAGGTATGTGCTTAACCACTGTGCTGTCTCCTTGTCTGTGTGACAGCGCTGAATCTTCTGGAATATGCAGGGTTTAAGGTACACCAAGAAAGACGTACACATATTTCTCGTGTGGGTGCCTCCGCCTCACTTGCTCTCATGTGATCCCTATGTGGGTTTCTATGCCTCCATCACTGAATCCACCATCCGATCCACCCTCTCTCTCCCCCAACACCCCACCTCCCTCCACACACCTTTTTAAGTTTGGGCTCATTAGCTGAGCTTACACGTGAATAATACTTGTGTATAACATTTCTGCCCGCGCCACTTTTAAAATTCACCAGCCGCCACTGGTTCTTTCATCAGGTGCGGATAGGAAAAGAGAGAGCGACGGGACAACTCCATTGCCTTCTCTTATCAAGCAGGCACTGCATGGTCTCCAGTTTTACACTCAACTTAATGGACCTCTGGAAATAGATAATGATGACTTTTCCTCCCCATAACTCCCGCCTTCCACAAACACAAGAAGGTTCAGCTGCTTTGGCATCCTCTCTGCTCATCCAGAGCCACAAATAAAAGGTGCACAACTTTTATGTTGGCCTGCACAAAGAATCGCATATCTGGGCAACACACTTTCCTATAAAATGCAACCAGTTTAACCAAAAGATAATAAAACAAATCCTTCCAGGGCTGAGGCCCAATCCAGTGCATGCTTTACACCAGATAAATATCCGATAGCATTATTCTACATTTGGTAGCCTGAAGGCAACGAGCTAGCCTGACTCAAGTCAGTATAAATTAAATTAAATACAAGAAAAGTGTCTCTTCTTGTGAGCTTCGCTCTTCAAATGACATTAGTGGAACTGAAGGTCATTTGGAAATGTAAACCCTTGGGAAACAAACTCCCTAATTGCCTTTTTTGATTCGAACTCCGGGCCATATTACCAAGAAAGGGTGCTACATTATCGCCGCTTTTATCGGCAGAAAACTGCCGCTAAAGCGGCGATAATGGGCTTGATAATATGCCCTTGTGAATTCCCATAGAAGCCCAGGTTCACATGGGCATATTATCAAGCCCATTATCGCCGCTTTAGCGGCAGTTTCCCACCGATAAAAGCGGCGATAATGTATCGCCCTTTCTTGATAATATGGCCCTCCATTCCTATTAGTAGTGTACTAAATGTTCACACGCTTTTCTTTCCAACCTCTGCTTTGCAAATTGGATGGCTATAAAATAACTTAGTAGGTTCATCCACATGCTGCATATATCAACCGGCAGACTCCCGCGCTGTTGGCGCCAACTCCATCTTTCATCCTTCGAGGTCGACTACATGTCTGGTGTAGTTGACCTGCCTGGTCTGGTGGCAATTGGATTATTGCCTCCATTGCAGGGGCCTGTTTTCGACCTCATGGTTACAGGTTCAAATCCCAGCGGGTCCTCTCAGCCTTTCATCCATCTGAGGTCGATAAAATGAGTACAGTTGGGTAACAATGAACATCTGTTATTCAGCGCCAAGAGACCTCTGGGTGAACGTGCGCTTTACAAATACACGTTACATGTGAACTAAGCAATTGGATTGATGGTAATAACACTAATCCCTCTTGGCCATGTCTTTATGCAAAATAGCATCTTGAAGGTCACTGGCTACGTGACCCGCTAGTTCGGCGGTCCTCGTATTGATTGCGCTACAAAAACAGTTGTTTCAATTTCTGTCTCAATATCACCCAATAATGGTCAGACTGGGACAGAAATTAGTCCCCCGTTAGGAATCAGGTAGTTAAAAAAGTTGTCCACACTTGCCAACTGGGACAGTTTTGAACTTGGAAAGACACACTGTCTAGACTTTTTGCACGTTATAGCAGACGGTATGCAATTTTGCCTGCTGCAGGAAATTGTTGTGGTAATATTAGTTACTTCTACGGTATAATCGAGCCCACATTACCATAAAACAGGCCCCTAACAGACAGCAAACAGTCCCACACACTGACCTATCAGATCAGCCATTGTGGCACACCAGACTGCCCTGTAGTGAAGTCCGAACCTGCACCCGCTTTACATTTGGACAAAAGATAAAAGGCGTGTCACTTAGGATTCAATCCCACAAGTTGCACACATGGCATTACCCCAAACAAACTCACAAGCAAGTGAGATAAAACTTGAAGGCATTCGAGGGGCAGCAGGCGTAAGCTTCAAACGTCTCTGGTAGGACACCAACATGATTTTCGACTTCTTATAGTATAAAGCAGCGACTTATGCTATTTGACACAGGTATAGTTTAGTGTGCATGTGTCTGCGCGCGCGTACGCTGGATCAGTGTCTGGGACTCTTCAATCGATATTTCTGGTATTGTCACATTCACTACAGTTTCTTCATTGACCCCAAGCTATGCCAATGTTTGTTATGAGTAGGCTATAGCACACTGCAGCATCCCTCTATGGGTTTCTTGGCTAAGCTCTGGAACACCTTTCTCAATCAGTTGCAGAGGAATTAGTGATTAGTGAGCATGTTTTGTTGAACAGGGTGACATCAATGCCTACTTTTAGGGGACATCTCTATTAAATGTCAAAGTTTGCAACTGCTCTGTTCTAGCATCTTAAGGAAGTGTCTGTGACCTACATACCACAAACCAGCCCTTAAGAATGCAGGAGTCACAGTTGTTAAATTGTGGGATCTAGGTAGGGTGACCAACTGGCATGAGTGTAAATTCAGGATGGTGAGTGTAAAAATTCAGGACAAAGGGTCAACATTCGAGACAAAAATTCAGGACAGGAGGTCAAAATTCAGGACAAAATGTATGTTTTACAGACACATCAGAGGAGGTCGCAGAATAGTATATAAGTAGGCCCATCCATACCAAACATATTCAACCATTTGCAAACCTATCCATGATCTATCCATCCACCATTTCACTGCTCCATCCATCCACCCTATCCATCCGTACACTCATCCATGCACTCTTCCTCCCATCCACCCAGTCACTCATCCATCCATCCAGTCATTTACCCTTTCACCCATCCAGCCATCCTTTCACTTACTCATCCATCCACCCAGTCACTCATCCTTCCACTCATTCACTCGTTCCGTCATCCATACATCCTCCCTTTCTCTTTCCATCAACCCTTTCACTTAGCCATCCTTCCTTCCATCCGCCCACCCACCCATCCATCCATCTACTCATCCACTCATGAATCCATCCATTGACCCTATCACTCATCCATCTTTTCACTCCTCACTCATTTATCCATCCTTTTGTCCATCTACCCTCCCTTTCACTCACTCACCCATCCTTACATCCACCCTTTCACTCATCCATCCATCCATTCACCCTTTCACTTATTTATTCATCAATCCATCCATCAGTTCACTTATCCATCCACCCCTTTAACCACCCATCATCCACTCTTTCACTCATCCATCCATCCTTTCACTAATCCATCCATCCTTTTACCCATCCATCTACCCTTCCACCCACACAGCCATCTATTTACCTTTTATCTCATTCATCCTTCCACTCACTCATCCATCAATGTATCATTTCTCTCATTATCCATCCCTTCACCCTTTCATTCATCCATTCATCCTTTCACTAATACATCCAACCATCCATCCATCCCTTCACTTACTCACTCACCCACCTTTTCATACTAATTATGAGATGAGCCTTTGACTGCAGAGTTGTAGACAGAAGAGGCCCATCAAGAATGTCACCCTTGCTGTAGTTCCTAAAGCAAGGGGTAAGGTGGGGGTAGGGCTCACTGTGCCCCTACACATAAGCAATCTGAAAAAGTGGAAGTCATGAGTCATGCATGATGCACAGTGCCAGGCCATGTGGTGACTGTGACATTGTGTTGTTTCCAGGGCTTTAAGTGGAATGACAATACTGGGGGGGTCTCTCCAAAGAGGGTGTTCGATGTAATTTAAGGCGTGGATTAAAACACCCAAGCTAAAAATCTGTGCTTAGTATAGTGTGCCTCCTGACTGGTATTTTGTCTCTTCTGTCATTGTATCAAGATATATAACACTACAAGTAACGTTAAACCTACAACAAGCCAGAAATATTGGCTTTGTTAATGGTTGTTAGCTGGATAAAATAAAAAAGCAGCAACCATGGCTTCGTTGAATATAATATTGAAAATACATCAGTTCTAAATTCATGAGACTGTGAAAGAACTCTAGCCCCTTCTTTTTAACTTGTTTCACCGTCTTCCATCTGACAGAATGCCCTGCCCTAGACGGAGGCTGGGGGAGGCTCACCACATGCTTTGCAGATCACACTGGCCCATTGTCATTCTGTATGTGGTAATCATCAGCCTCAGACAGAATGACAAAGGGGAGGGTGGGGCTGCTCTTGTGCTCCAAGGAGGAGTGCAAGGTGGCCCCATCAAGGAGTTGAGGCTTCATGCAGGGGGACAGTGCTGTTCCCTGCAGTGCCTAATATTATGGACAAAAGGCGTCCGTAAATGGGATCATCACGGACAACGGACTTGAGATCCAAATTAAGGACGGTCCGTGAAATTTACAGATGGTTGGTCACCCTAGATGAAGGCCCACATACTTAGTGAATGATGACACAGGCACACAACGTGCACTGGGGCTCTTTTATTGGCAGGGTCACCTGACCAGTGACGCCTGTGTTGAATGGATGTCGCGTTAGTGTATGAACCAGCCGTCGTGGGTGAGGCTGGTAAAACACTAGACTGTGTCCTGCAGGGCACAACAGTAGTGTCTAGAAAAGAGACATACATAACGTAACCTACCGTAACGTAACACAGCATGACTAAATGCGTGCAATGCATGGTCACAATGTCGTCTGACCTGCATCCTGGCATAACTATTTAGAAGTGTTCAAGGTATGGTACAGAGTATCAATCTGAGATTTTCTGTCAGATAAGTCAGTCAGTCAGTCAGTCAGTTCATCTTTATTCGGACACAACAGTACCCATAAAAGCACAAAAACAAGTACATATAAGTATTTAGTCCTAAATAACATTTGCAAAAATGTTGCCCCATTTGAGTTAATAACAGAAAATGTACATCCAGTCTAACGAAAGTTTTGTAAATGATACTTAGGTCGCGATATTTAGGTGAGACTGTCACGGGTGGGTAAACTTTGCCTCAGGAGAAGGCAAGAATCTTCATTCATCTTGTGAAGTGCCATCACCTCACAGATGAGGTTTGCACTTTGTCTGCTCCTAATGGTAACACAATATTACACAACAGGACACAACACAACAAAGGTACTCTTGGACTGGTCGGTTTGATCGGATCCCAGGTTGTGAACTCGCACTGTATCAGTTCCAGGATGCTCACAGAATTTCGCATGAATCACTGAAATGCTGCTGTGGTTTTGCATGAATAATTCATTCCTGCTGAGATTTGCCACACAGTATCTATGAATATTCAAAACAGAGACGGCCATGAATATGTATATTGCACAAAGAGCTTTAAATGGAATAGCGTGAAATTTCCGGCTCTGATACATTAGCTCTGTGACGGGATAATCCATCTTTAGCACCCGCTTTCTTCTTTTCTTATGATTAGTTACCAGATGATTACGTTGTCTCTGTGGGGGTGGAGGGTTCAGGGGCTGTACATTTCTAAATCTGTTATGCAAACTGGAAAAAATTTGCAGCGTGAGAAAACTATAATTTCCAAAAATAACAGGAGAATCAACATAAGACTGCAATCTTTTAGGTAAAACTGCATTGCCTCCAGAGTTTTTTTCTTTTTGCACAGCTGACTACTATGGCTTCCCTCTTCGGTCTCCAGAATGAAACCTTATTCACTCCATAAATGTGTTTCGTTTATAGACAGAAGAAGCTTCCATCTAGCTGTATCTTTTCATGTAGAAATTATTGAGCCAGAGGGCATTGGTGATGGATATAAAAACTAAGGGTGGGTGGAACTTGCGTAGTTTGACTCAGCGGAATTCTGCAGAGATACCAAAAAATCAGACCGAACGGCACCACACGGCATGACAGAGGGCACAGCTACTCGAGTTGATTTTTCTGCCACTTGAGTAGATTTTCCACTCGAGCCGCAGCCTTTTGACTGCGAACGATCGCAACCGCCAGAGTTGGAAAAATCTCCCCAGAGGTCCTCCTAGAAGCCAAAAATCGCTCTAGCAGATGGCAAATCTTGCTCGCACATGCCAATTTACCATTTTGGCAAGCACATTAGAAAAAATCTCACCATGCAGCGATTAGCGGAATGTGGCCAGAACTCAGCGTTACAACAGTAACGCAGAGTTACCAAAATTCCACCAGCTCCACTGGTGAAACTGAATATTTTGTAACCGTGGGAGGAGAGCTCCGCTCCGCCTGTGGAGTGTGCGGAGTTGTGCCTACTCTGCGTTCTGCAGAGGACGCGGTGTAGGCACAACTCGGCACACTCCGCGGCGGAGTGAAGTTGCCCAGCACCCGCCTCCACCCCCCCCAGGAGAATTACATTAAATATACTCAAAAGGTTAAAAAAAAAACCACTTACCTTAACTGTGGCGTGCCCAGGCTGCCATCCTCCTCTTCTTTGGTTGCACGATGATCTGCGCATGCGCGCGCGAAAGCGTATTCCTTGAGAGAAATGCGCATGCGCAGCACCCGCGAATGCGCAGATCACTGTGGAAACCAAGGAAGAGAAGGGCAGCCGCCCAGGGATGCCACAGTTAAGATAAGTGTTTCTTTTGTAACCTTTAAGGTATATATAATGTAATTCTCCGAGGGGGGTTGAGGCGAGTGGTGGAGCAGAGTTTCCACGGAGTTGGTCCCCAACTCCGTTTACCTCCGCGTAGTGCAGCTCCGCCACCTCCAACCAGGTTCAATATTTTGCCCATCCCTAATAAAACTGTGACAACAAAGTAATAGTATTATAACACACTTTTGTAATCTCGGTGGGTTAATGCTGTTGTAATTCAAGTCAAGTCAAGAAATACTTTATTCGGTTCAATTTACATAAACCATAAAAGTACACAAACATGAAAAAACTGGTCCGCAAGTCAACAGTGATAAAATACAGCATAAAGAGGAAGGGAATACCCATTAAGATATGCAACACATAATGAAAATAGTTTAAAAACAACAATGTATATGTCAATCAATAGAAAAAAAACTCATTATAAGAAATTTTAAATTTAGGAAGACTTGATTCAAGGAACAATGGTCGACATTTGTGAGGGGTCATCTAGGACCAGGTAACCTTTTTGCTAAGTCTCACCGCTATGGTTAAAAATTTAGCCACGTTATAGATTTCCCAGATTTCAGCTAAAAATTGAAGATACAACAAAGCTGGCTTAACTTGCCTAAAACCTTTCCCTTTTAACAAGGGTATGATGAACTTTTTCCTAATGCCTTTAAAGTGCTCACAGAAGAACAGAAAGTGAACAGTGTCCATGATCGAACAACCGTCACATTTGCACAGATCTAGGTCTGTACCCCTGGTCCAGCCAGGGCGGCCAGAAATTAATAAGTGAATCTTGTTCAATCGGAACTTAGTTAAAAGATACCTGTGGTTAGAGTTGTTAACAACCTTGAGGTAAAGTTCCAGATCATGGTCAGAGGAAACAATCAATTGATGGGTCCTGACAGAGGGCTTTAACAGCTCCCTGCCTTCTCTGTCCATTCCTCTAGTCAACAAAAAAGTGTTTTTGACCCATTTCATATCACCTTTCACCAAACTCGAAGGTTTGTTAAACAATTCAGGCCGACCCAACTTCTCACACATCAGTTGTACATATTTCAACCAAGGGATCTTTTCCCAGTGATCTAGCATTAGGCAGTCTTTTAAGATTTCATGATTCACTTCAAGCTCTAGATTAAGCCAGACTGATATCCATTTTAAAATGGGAGCCATGGCAATTCTATCCTCCAAATAGCCCACGCCGCATTCCTGATGGACAATGAAGCTTGCCGTGGATCTTGGGAGGGAAAGGAGCGTTTAATAAAAATTATCTTCCGTAACCTGAAGCGATGTAACCGACCTAAAGCCCCACAGGTCAGCGCCATACATAGCGATGGCAGTACATTTGGCAGCATATACTTTTAAAACTGCCTCAATGGGCCTCACCCCTAATTTACGTGAAAAGCCCAGTACCGCAGAAATGGAGCGTGCCAGGGCTGTTTTTTTCTCCAATATTTGTGGGTGCCACGTAGAACATTCGTCAAATACAACCCCCAAATAGGGAAATCTGGGGACTCTTGACAAGTTATGCCCATTGCAGTACAGTGACATCACATTTTTTTTGGCCTTCGCTTTATGGCCCACCACCATGACATGGGATTTACCAAAGTTAATACTTAAGTCAAGATTATTCATAAAAACATAAAAAGAGTTCAACAGACTTTGAAGTCCCACTGCAGTTCTGGCTAGGAGAGCGTCGTCGTCCGCGTACAGTAAGGCTGGCAGTAGGTATTTCCCTGCCCTCGGGATGTCCTTACACGCTGCGCCCAGGTCTCTACCTAAATCATTTATATATAGTGTAAAAAGCAGGGGAGCAAGAATGCATCCCTGCCTTACACCATTAATGATACTAATTTTTTCCGTGCAGTTCCCCTTTCTGTCGTAACGGACCGTAGCAGTGAGGTTCCTATGGAGGTCAGCTAGGAAGTACACAATATTTGGGTCTATTCCAATGTTAAGGAGCTGGCCCCACAACTTGGATCTGTTTACTCGGTCAAATGCCGAGGACAGATCCATAAAGGCAATGTACAAAGATCCTTGCTTAGCTAAAGTGTACTTCCCAATAAGCAGTTGTAAATTTAAGCTTTGGTCAATAGTGCTGCGCCCCTTTCTGAAACCGTACTGTAGAGGAGAAAGAGTATTTGTCTCCTTTAGCCAATCAGTCAGTTTACCTAGGACCACTCTCCCTAATACCTTGACCGCAGAGTCAATAAGGGATATAGGTCGGTAATTGCCAGGGTCACCCCTATCCCCTTTTTTGTAGATAGGGACAATAACCGACTGGGTCCATGACTCTGGAATGCCTGTCCTAGAAACTCTATTAAAAACATTCGCTAAGACTTTGGACCAAAATAAAATGTCAACTTTAAAAAGATCAGAAGGGACGCCATCTGGTCCAGGAGCTTTATTACTGGTCATCATACCAATGGCCACGGCCACCTCTTCCTCGTTCACGATCAACGTATAAGGCAGTTGGGGGAATGCGATCATGCCTTCTACCCCCAGGGACTCTTGTTCATAAACGGACCTAAAATGCAGGTGCCATTTATCTTCTTGGATTCCACAATCCAATTCATTGTTACTCGGATCTGAAAAATAGGGTTGATTAACCACAGCCCAAAACTTGGCGCTATTTTTCAATACATCGATTGAGGTCAGGTCGGCCCAGGCATCCTCTCTAATGTCACGCCGCCTTCTTTCGATGGCAGTCTTATATTCTTTCCTGAGAGTGGCCACGAGCAATCTATCTACTGGTTTGGACTTAAGTGCTACCTTAAGTTTATGGTTAGCCGCTGAGCAGTTCTTGTCAAACCAGCCTTCCTTCCCTTGTGTTCTACTTTTACCCTGACACATCAGGTGTGAGAGAATATCGAGAAAAACCTTTTTATACGCCTCCATTACTTGACTATCCCCAGCCTGGTCATCCATACATAGCTTTAAATCCTCCCTACTACTAAGGCAGAGGTTACAGAAAAACTCTTCTGGGATTAGCTTACACCATTTAATTCGGCGTGCTTGGTCAGTCAACCGCATATCATGTTTGTCTGCCAGATTTGGTTGGCTTTCCTTGGTAACAGTTATGTTCTTAGCTTTTAATACAACAGGATTGTGGTCACTGAAGTGGGACCGCACAACCAAATAGCTACTAATTTGGGCTCCACAACTACTACTAATAAAGATATAATCAATCACAGAGCCACTACCGTGGCCTATAAACGTGGGGATATCCTCGTCACACCCATTTGGGAGTATTAACCCATTTTCGGCCAACAATGATTCTAAGAAAATACCCTGCTCTGAATGTTCAAAATGGATGTTTTCCTCATCCGGGGCACCAAATAACACGTTTGGGGGGCATTTATCCTGACAGCAATTGGCATTAAAATCTCCCATTAACAAGATGGTACATTCATACTTTGTGGACTCTTTAAATTTTACCAAGAAGGAACTTAACATCATCAGGTTACTGACTGGGCTGTCTCTGTCAAAAGAATTATAAAAATGTATAACCAAAACATTATGATAACCCCTATGAGTGATTAAAACTGCAAGACAATAAGGACAGCCAGTAGCTATTTGCGTATATATACCCGAGATTTTAGCAGAGATCAAAATAACCAGTCCCCCTCTGGCCCGCCCCCGCATTGATCCGACAGCCGGTAGGGAGAAAGTGGTAAAGCCATCCATTGTCAGTGTATTTTGAGTGTACCAGGTCTCCTGTATAGATATTATGTCCATGGAACCTATGAAGTCCCGCCAAATCGGATCATCCACTTTGTTCTTGAGGCCCGCAATGTTCCATGTTGCCAGGGTGATCTCCCGTCTACCCGGTGCCTCATCCGTTTTTTTGCACAATGGGGCCCCACCTTCGACACCCTCGTCAAAGGTTGGAGTTAGATGTAACACCTGCATATCCAAAATACTGTTTTCCTTTTGCAAGGGGGTGGGGGGAATATTAAGCCTCTGTGTCGGTGGTGAGCCCTGTGTTTGTCAATCAACCCAGTCCAAGGTAGGCAGACATTCATATCGATTAGCAGTTGGGCAGTTAAAATAATTATCATACCCATTTATAGTCTGATGATAATGATATGGAAGACTATTTTGAGGCCCCGTAACAATTGGCCGCGGCCTTCCTCTTCTTCTCCCAACCAAATTCCATTCCTCATCGCCACCCTTATCCCAGCCATAAGGTTGCGCCTCCCATGGGGGGTTATACCTCTGTCTGGCTTTTTGCTCGTGTGGGCCCCTTAACCAGCTCCATCTTTTATCTACTTGATTCCCAGGTAGATAGAAATAAGAAAGAGGCCTAGCAGTAACAGTACTTTCTTGGAAGCAAGGGGTTCCTCTACATATGTGTTCTACCACCTGTGTGTTCTCAAAAGTGACCACTATACAATCCCCTTGTAAGTTTTTTCTATTTCCGCCCACCCATGGGGTTCTCTCCACCATTAAAATATTGCTTGGAATATTCGGCGGGAGGGGATGATTTTTAGAGAGCCAATGGCACACTTTATTTTTCAGAACCTGGTAGGATTCTACTTCAGAAGATGAAATTTCCGTGACTCCAGTAAGAATCACTACATAGGGGCAGGCATCTGGGGGAAGATGGATATTTCTTCGGGCCACTGCCTTAACTCTTGGGGCCGGGTCCGGGTCCGGGTTTGGAGTCGGGGGTGTGGGATCATTAGATTTGACTTGGGGAGTTGTCTTGGGTTGAGTTGGATTCACTGTTTGTTTAAGATCAGGGATCTTTATTTTAGCGTCTCCCAAGTTTAAGGTATTGCTAGGGTTCTTGGGAACGTTATTGTTAACCACAGTGACGCTTTTACCAGCCAAAGATGGCTTATTAGCTGTATTTGCCACATGTGGTGCCTTGGTGTTCAGGTTAAAGCTTGGGGCACTTATATCCTTGTGAATGTTTTTCAATACCGTTTCCAAGCAACGTAGCCTAACCTCTATGGGTTCGAGTAGGGCTTTTAACATATTAAAGATGTTATTATTTACCATGCCTAGTCCACTCCTATCCTGGCTACATTTGGCTAAATTATTGACTTCCCCACTTAGTTCCAGAATTTCCTCCAGACTATTGTCTATGATGGTATCATCTGGAAGACTTAGTGGCAAGCCAGTTTGTGTCAAATGCACCCCCCCAATGTCATTTGCACAGGCTGCTAAGTTGTTATTCACAGTTACCGGATCTAAGATGGTTTCGTTCCCGTTGTGAGCAGTTTGTGCTTTCTTCTGTTTATCGGAGGTGGATTTACTAGCCCTTTGTTTAGGGATTGCCCCCTCTTTCAAACCCCTTTGATTTGTGGCACTGACCAAAGATTGATTATCTAGCTCATTACTATCTGAGCCACTCTCTATCAAAAAGTTAAGATTAGGGGTGGCCTCCAAGTCCTGTTGTGAGCTTGAGACGTCAAGATCCCCAGCATTATGTATCATCGCAAGAGTATTGGGGCGGGACTCGCTATTGGGCGTACGTGCCTGGGCAATGAGACCTAAAGAAGATCTCTTAGCCCTTGCTAGGTCTTGGGACACCCTCCTGTCCATTAGTACAATCCCCTCATCTATTAAAGCATTTGTGCGAACGATAAAGTCGTCCAGGGTACCAGTTAATTTTTTCGCTCCTGCAACAGCCATACTTCTGGTCTCCCGACGATTCATAACAGACCCCACTGGTAATCACAAATAACGGTTACAGATATTAACACTGTGATAACAGGCCCATATAATTATTACTTAACAATGATGCTCAAAATAACAACCCTGGTGCTTGAAATAAGATATGTACAAGCTTACTGTTTTCTATGTCCAAATGTTACTGGGCTGAAGGTGATCGGGTAGGGGTTGTGGCCCAGGCCAGGCTCCTCGGGCCTCTGAGGGCCACAGAGGGCCTGCCCTTTGCCCGGGCTTAGCCCCGGGCGCTCCCGCGCAGCGTGGGATTCAAGTACTTATGGGCTAAGGACGTAAGACCGTGAGAGTGGAGGTGGGGCGGGGCGGTCAGGGAGAGCGGGGCCAGGTGACTCGGCCACTGGAACACCGGGACTCCTGGGAAAGTGAGTCCCGGTTTCACGCTCGCAGCCCTGCAGCCAAGAGCACACCCCACAGGAACAACTGCAGGCAAAGGGTTAACCAGGCAAAACGAAGCGGGACCTGCGAAGCGGGTTCCGCGAGGCGTGGGTCCGGAATCCGAAGTCCTTAGTCCTTGTGGATAGCAGCAACAGCAGCTAGGTGAAAACAAGGAGCGTCCCACACAGCAACAAAGACCTGGACCTTATGAAGGAGTGGAGGTGGGGCGGGACGGTCAGGGAGAGCGGGGCCAGGTGACTCGGCCACTGGAACACCGGGACTCCTGGGAAAGTGAGTCCCGGTTTCACGCTCGCAGCCCTGCAGCCAAGAGCACACCCCACAGGAACAACTGCAGGCAAAGGGTTAACCAGGCAAAACGAAGCGGGACCCGCGAAGCGGGTTCCGCGAGGCGTGGGTCCGGAATCCGAAGTCCTTAGTCCTTGTGGATAGCAGCAACAGCAGGTAGGTGAAAACAAGGAGCGTCCCACACAGCAACAAAGACCTGGACCTTATGAAGGAGTGGAGGTGGGGCGGGGCGGTCAGGGAGAGCGGGGCCAGGTGACTCGGCCACTGGAACACCGGGACTCCTGGGAAAGTGAGTCCCGGTTTCACGCTCGCAGCCCTGCAGCCAAGAGCCCACCCCACAGGAACAACTGCAGGCAAAGGGTTAACCAGGCAAAACGAAGCGGGACCCGCGAAGCGGGTTCCACGAGGCGTGGTCCGGAATCCGAAGTCCTTAGTCCTTGTGGATAGCAGCAACAGCAGGTCGGTGAAAACAAGGAGCGTCCCCCCTGTTGTAATTCATTTAGTCCCTGTGTTTTTTATCATGTAATTTTCAGGCTTGGTATTAAACATGTCAGTGTTTAACAGAGGTGATAACATATTATGATTTAAGGGCTTGTTTAAACCAATGGCAGAAGCGAGGCAGTCAGGCATGGAGGAAGAACAGATGGATCAGAGGGGCTTGAGTGGTGGGGAGGAGTGAAAGAAAGAAACAGGCAGTCTGGGGTAAAACTGGAGAGATGGTGAGTGTGTATGACCAGAGCAAATATGGAGCTTTGGAAAAGGGCACCACTTTTACAGATAGCCATAGTAAAGCTTGAGAGGATGATCTGGAAGTTCATAAACAAAATTTGTGATTGAAAGAGTCAAATGCCAGAGAGTTTGGAGCATCATAGTGGTTTAGCTGAGAACATATAGTAGGGTGGCTGAGAAAGGAATATGAAGAAGCTTGAGAGTTGTAAATCGATAGACACGAAATAGAGACAGAGAATGAAATGGAAAGGACTGAGTAGACCAAGAGGAGAGACATTTCCCTCTCCTACAATACATATATTTACAGAATGTGGCAGATATTTAGCATAATGGTAGGAACTGCCAAACATTGGTGTCACCACAGTGCCTATCCTAACAGAGAAAAGGTATCAGGACTAACCTGGATTTCTGTTATAATAGCATACACTGTAATCAGCAATTCCTACATGTTTTTGTGCCTTGACATCTGTGTAGAGTACCAGGTTGGGGCTGAAACTAAAGGCCTTCTATGCAGTGCAAGTAATCGTTCACTGTTCCCCCTTGAAGATGCTCAGCTGTGACATAACGCCAATTAGTAAATGATATAGAATGCCAAGATTGGATGAGACAACCTGGAGTCTGACTACTGTTGAGAGAGTTTAACGTTTAGTGGTAGACTGAAGCAGGACCATAGATCATTGCTTGTTCATATGCCTGTAGGGATATGTTTAGGAGGGGCCGAGTGCTTACAGATATTATAGGGCTAATAGATATTCATTTGTATAGAAACAATAGGGAAAAGAGATGGTTCAAGTTCAAATGTTGTGCTCTCCAAGTAATTTGCCACAATTCCTCAGGATGTCTTAAATATTTTTAAAAAAAATAATTGTAGGATGCAACCAAGTTTTGGTGTCTCCTAAAATTCTTCTTCTTTGAATATGTTAATTTCCCTCCTTACTTCGTTATACGTTTTAGTCTACAAATCATGCCTATAATGGCAAGAGTGTCAATTTACAGCAATCACCACTTTCAGAGGGCAGTATTAACATCAGGTGGAAACCACAACAGAGAGAAATAACACTTAATTATATTTATATTGAAAGTTAGGTATTCTAATTAAATTTTCAAACAATGGTTCAAAATGTTGGTCCCTCGTAACAGTTTGTGGCAATTTTTCTTCAGGCTTCCTTTTTCTTCAGGCTTTGAACAGTGCTGCTTATGAAGGAAACCTTAATACGTTTTTTTGCAATCTTCTGCAAAATATGTTTAGATTTCAGATACTCTAGGTCCTCTGGTCAAGCAAATGATCAGTGCTGATTTACCAACTTGAGAAAGGAAACCTGGTGGACTGTATTCCACAAAAAACCTGTGCATTTCATGTGTTTTGTTCAAAGATCACTCCTGTGAGGCTTACAGGATTATTTTAGTTAGTGAGTTCTGAGCTTTTTTAACCAAGGGTGGACACACACAAAATCCACACTATGAATATATTTAAGACTGTATGAAAATCACCATCTCAATCTAGTGCATATAAAGGGGCCGATTACGATGCAGTCAGGAAAGGCTCCGACCGTATCTTCAGGCTGTTTGGGAAGATGGCCGTGGACGTGGAGGCTTTCGCCCTCTGCTCTTCGAGAACCTGTGTTTCGTGCGGTCGTCCAGGCTGCTGAGTGCTTTGATATGAATACTGGTACTGTGGAATCACCTTGGGTTCTCAGAGAGGCCTTCGAAGTCTACATCAGAGGTGTGTGCATAGCCAAACATCTGGCATACTCAGGGATCTCCAGAAATGCTTGGTCGACCTAGAGCGCGACCTCCAAAACTTGGATCTTCACTTTGTTGAAGCACAAGAAACCGTCCAAATAACACAAGGATGCTCAACAGGAGGTCATATTTCTCCAAAAGAAAGCCCCTGCCAGGCGATATGGCGAGGGTGACAGGGCTAGCAAGGCACTAGCGTCCCTGTCAACTAACAAATGGAGCAGCTCCTACATCATAGATCTGGTGGTTGATAATGGCTCGAATTCCCAAACTTTGCATGATATCATGCAAACGCTATGGAATTATTATGCCTTCTTGTATAGCTCTTCGAGTGAGGTCCATATAGACAAACTTACTGAGGATTGTGACACCATTCAGCTGCTGCGGCTGGCTGATGCATATAGGATGTAGCTACAAATCCTTATCACAGCGGACGACATAGTACAAACCATCCGTCAGATGCCCACGGACAAGGTCCCTAGCCTAGATGGGCTCACTGCCCAGTTTTACAAGAATATGTGGAGACTGGCACTGTGCTGAATTGCGACGTATGAGGAGGCACGGATGAAGTGGTGCCTACTCCCATCTCTGAGAGAGGCCCTGATAGTCACATCTTAAAACCTAATAAACAGCCTAATCGCTGTGACTCTTACAGGAATTTCTCTATAATGAATGCAGATAATATAATACTTGCTAAACTGCTCAATTCCAGGCTCTTACCCCTCCTACCGCAAAGAATTTGCGCACTCTCTTCTCGCTGCTCCATGAACTGAACCTGCAGCTTTATGCGGCTGTGGTATTCGTAGATGCAATTAAAGCATTACATTCCCTGGAATGACATTTTCTATTTGCCTTGCTCCAGAGGCTGGGCATCAGCCTCGTTCCTCCAATGGATCAAGATCTTCTATGCACTCCCGGGAGCCAGACTCCACGTTAATGGAGTTGTCTACTCCCCAAAAGAGATCATTAGAGGCACAAGACAAGGCTGCACACTCTGCCCAAACCTGTATCCCTTGTAATGGAGCTGCTCACAGCCTTCCTGTGACACCACCACGCTGCAGGAGATCTGGCCTTTACAGCACAAGGGTTGATAGTGTCCATGTATGCGGACGATGTGACTCTTAATATCCGAGAGCCAGCTACTAGCCTTCAGCCTGTGCGAGTTCCTACTCATCAACATTAACTGGTCCAAGTCTGTCATCTTCCCCCTGACTGCCTGCTTCTCAATGGATTTCCCCCTTGAGTGAGCTGGTGTCCGATACCTGAGCATATGGGTTAGCACCAACTGAGACCAGCTGCAGGGAGAGAACTTTGGCACCATGATCGACTGGTTGGAACGGAAGATTCCCCTGTGGATTGACCTGCACTGTCAATGGCTGGAAGAATGACTGCAAGTTCAAGTAGCTCGTAATGTCACGAGCTACTTGCGCTACATCACTGATGACACTTGCAGCTGTGCGGAGCTGCTAATGCTGTGCTGGCTTTTATACCCTGGAACATAATAAAGAGAACTACAACTCATCACGGTTCCTGGATCCAAAATTGTTAAGTAAATGAATCTTTATTATGTTCCGGAGTATAAAAGCCAGCACAGCATTAGCAGCTCCGCACAGCTGCTGCATCAAGTCTCAAGCCGCCTGAACTGATCACCGATGACACCTGGAGATTCCAAGTGTCATCAGTGATGAAGTGCAAGTAGCTGGTGACATTAAATTGCCACAACAATTAAGCATAAACACAATAACCTGTACCTGACCGATACCTCTATCGCTAGGGCGGAGGTGCAGACTCGACCCAGGAGTGCATCACTCAACAGTCTACTGTGTTACCATCTGCGGACCTCCTGAAAAACGCTGCACCGCACATTTCAGCAGGAGCCACCGGGCCCGACTGACTTGGAGAACGTGCTTGCCTCTCTCCTGCCCCAAAAAAATCAAATTACCAGACTTTAAAGAACGATGCAAGACAGACTACCAGTGGCAGTGCCTGGGGCAGTTGAGCATAAGAGATGGGATCTGGGACCTACACTGTCTGACAAATGCTGGAAGTATTGCTGCACCCAGATGGTGGCACTCTCCCACAATTATAGGCTGAGACTAATAAATGTCAAGTACCTGCACAGAATTTACCACACCCTATAGATCTTTGTAAAATGGGATTGCGAGACAACTCATGATGCACCGTCTGTGGGCAAGAGAATACTTACTTTCTACATCTGCCCTAGGGATGTTGTCAATTGACCCAGTTCTGGACTGTCATCTTCAACTGTTGAGGACGTAATGGGCTAGGCTATTCAGAGGGAACCCATGGTCACGTTGCTGGGATATCTAAGCAATCCTCTATTTGTAACACAACCAGTAGTGAGCTAAATTAATAGGCCAAAACCCAAGGAACCCATTAAGCAATAAAATGTGACATGTGACTAAATTAGATCACACAAAGGAAGATAACTCTATCAAAATATTTTTGTTTTATTTCCTTCATTTTCTTCTTATTTGATAAACATTTCATATATACTTGTACATATTACATTAAAATGACACCCTTGTGCAAATACATTAAATGTACAAAAACAAGCTAAAGCATAAAGAAAAACAATAAGGGGAAAAAACCAAATGACAATGATGTTAAACGGGGCTATTGGAGTAAGCAAAGCGGTGGATGGAATCTCTACGCGCGTTTCGGCATTTGCCTTCTTCAGGAGTCCGTCATTTGCAGTGGGACATTTACATAACACTGAAAAACATATAAAAACCATGTCACAGACTATTCTTTTACTATATTTACATACATATTATATATAACATCCTTGGGCCTAGGTCTCATCTATATATAAAAATAACACATGACACATACTATAATTGTGGTATTTACATATATACAGCGGAACAGTTATATCTTCATGAAGAAGTTGTTTCTTCAAGGTTAATCAGATAATCTCATTTATTCCTTAATTTCTAAGACATGCCTTTGTATTCTTATAGACCACATAAAGTTTTTCATACTTTCCATATTGTGGCCGCTACTTTTTTAGAGGATTACTGTTGACTTTCCAAGTTTGAAAAATGTATCTTATAAATATACTCAAATAAGAATAATAGTTTAATTACTCTAGATCTAACACACTAACAAATACTGAGAACTCCATAGGTGAAATAATATAAAGGAGGGGAGAGGATCATAAGCAGATACAGAGATGGCAGTAAAGAAAAAGGGGGAGAGAAGGCAGAGAAAAGAAAGAGTGACCAAGATAAATCTTAATGAGAAAAATGCACCTCATTAATGCATGTAGTTCTAAAACTGATGGCCACTGATAGATTGCCTGAAGGACTGTAGTTAGATACAATAAATTAGTTGTATTTCTCTCTCTATTAGCTACTTACATAAAAAGTAGGTGTCATACTCTTCTATGGTTTATTTCCTGACTGGATAGTTCAGCTAGTAGGTGATAGTATCTTTTCTCTGTTGGTTTATGTAGGGTACATTACACTTTAACGGGGGAAAAAATGAGCAGATGAAGTTAAGTTAGTTCTTACAATCGTCTGATACCGTATTTGCTCGATTTTTATGCTTACAAAGCATGCATAAAACACGTGTAGTTTCCTTTTACTGTCAAAAGTATCCTACATGGGCTTAATTTGTATATAGCTCAGTTATTACGATGGTATGTTCATTAAGAACGAACAGCTGGAATCAATTTAGAGATAGCAATATCTCTTACATTTGGATAATTTAATTGATCAATGGCTGAGGTAGTATCTATGTACATGGAGTAGAATATCATAATATTTGTACCTATCTAAGCAATCCTCCAGCTGCCTACTGCAAACTCATTGCCTTGATGCTACTCATAGCTAAGAGATGGGTGGCTATGCACTGGGTGGGATGTTCGGGCCAACAGGAGAGCGATTGCCTAAAGGATTTGTCTTACTGCCTGGAATGACTCAATGAGCTCTGGGCTCTAATGTCGGCTCCTGCGCGTTCCCGCAATATATGGGCACGCTTAAGTACATGCCTGGCGACACACGATCAAGGGAAATGAAGCCAACTGGTCGTGGAGACCTGGAGAGGAGAGCCAGCACTGAATTAGTGTATATATTGATATTGTGGTTATTGCCTACACAGTACTAACTAAAATTAATCCCGCATCAGCCGTTGAAATCCTGCGATACTCCAAGTATTGTGACTGCACTGTACGTCTCCTATGGATTTGATATCCTCCTTTAAGTGGCTTAGCCCTGCTGCAATTCTTATTTTACTTTTGAAGTTGTGTTTTCTTGCCTGTGGTGATTATTCTTAATACTTAAACTAATAAATCCATACTAATAAATAAATAAAATGTGAATTCTGCCAGTCACCAACGTTCTAATCTCATCCTCCAAGAATTAAGAACAAAGCATTAACATTTGATTTCAGAAAGAGATGTGCATCACAGAAAATCTACCAAATAAGTAAAAGATACATTTTCAATGGATCACAAAAGGGAAAGAGAACAAATATTATTTGTTTTTTTTAAAGACCATTAGTTCAAATTGTACTAAAATGTGCTGCTTTCCAATCATAAAGCTACTAAATGTTCTTTACTGCTTTTCAAAATAAGGTTTACACTCATACTTCACAGAAAACTCATTCCCAGATGTATATGAAATGTTAAAATATGTATTTCTTTATGCAGCAGGTGTTGTTTAGCAATTAGAATTGCATTTATGAGAAGTATTTTTAGTAGCAAGGCTGTGCATGCTACAAAAATGTGTTCCTTCATAAACTTTGGGATTGTTCTGATATACAGTCTTAACATAGGAGCTGCTTTGTTAACACATCTGGGGAAAAACACCGCCGTGTCAACAGTCATACATAAAACCAGTACTATAACACCACCGTCCATTCTTACTTGACAGGCTGTTTTTATAAAATGTTTCATAATATTATATTTTATCTGTTCACCCTGTTGTCGTAGACCACACATTTTGTGTGTGAATAAGGTTTGCTAAATTATAAGCATTTTATTCTTTTTAAGAAAAGCGTAATAAATTCAAAATGAGCTTTTATTGTTGCTCACCCTTGTTAGAACACCTGTATTTGACAAAGAGATGCTTGGGACCGGCCTATTGTTACCTTTAGCTTGGATATCAGTCACAGACTTTTGACATTTCACACAATCTCCCACGAGAGGACAGGGAGCAGGCAGCCTGATTCATCAAGCAAAATTGCGCCCGCAATAGCTGCGAAAATGCAATTGCGGGCGCAATGTCGAAAATCGGCATTCATCATTAAATCGCAAACACATAATAGCGAATTCGCAATAATAATCGCACAATCCCGCTAGCGAATCGGAAAATGCGACTATCCACGGATTATGCGAAAAAAATAGCGATTTCGCTAAACAATCGCAATCGGTATTCATGAACTACCGCAAATAGAGAAAAATCCAAATTTCGCTGTTTGCGCGGCGCTATTTAAGGACAACTCAAAGCAGGTGGTAACCATAAAAGCCATGGGAATTTTTTTTTCAAAAAACTGTTGGCCAATTATTAACCGGTTCAGGGTTGACCAATCACACATAAGGACATTCAGCAGCTGCATTCGGAGTTCCACAATGCCGGGAATGTACATGGTCGTGAGGCGCCGAAGGCTACAGCGAGCAGCACGGAGGAGACGCCAGATCCAGGAGAGGATATTCCGCCAGCGGGTGACCTTGCTGGGGCAGACAAGAGAGCAGATATATGCTAAATACAGGCTAAATGGGGAAATGATCATCCAGCTCATACAAGACCTTGACCCCCTGATGCAGCACCCAACAAGGCGTACCAATGCGGTGCCTACACATGTGCAGGTATTGTGTAGCCTGCACCTCCTGGCCTCTGGGAGCTTCCAGGGGATAGTAGCGGCTGCTGGGGGGATATCCCAGCCCACCATGTCACGCTGCCTCAAGACTTTTGTTGACGCAATGCTGACCCAGCTACACCGATACATACAATTTCCCACCAGCCAACAGGAATTGCACCAGACCAAGCTACAATTCTAAAATGTAGCACATTTTCCGCATGTACTGGGATGCATAGACTGTACACACGTCGCCATCTGCCCACCAGCTGCCACGGAGTATATGTTCCGCAATCGGAAAAACTACCACTCCCTCAACATACAGATGGTCTGCAATGCCAAGACTTACATCACAGACATTGTGGCCCAGTACCCAGGGAGTACCCACGACTCCTATATATTCCGGCACAGCGGCCTCCACACACGACTGGCCAGGGGAGACTTTGGGGAAGGACACCTACTTGGTAAGTACACTTTGTCGACAAAGTCACATTGCTATGAAGTAGCAGCGCAGCACAGGCACTCACCCTCTGTTCCTCTCATTCAGGTGACAGTGGCTACGCCCTCCGTGATTACCTCCTCACCCCATACCTCAACCCTGCTACACCCCAGCAACGCCGCTACAATGTTGCGCACATTCGGACACGGAACTGCATAGAAAGGACATTTGGGTTGCTCAAAAGCAGGTTCCGCATACTGCACGCGACAGGTGGGGCCATGTATTACAGTCCTGCAATGTGCTGCCGCATTGTGGCTGTCTGCGCAATACTGCATAACATTGCAACCAAGCGCAGGATCCCAGTCGACATATCTGGCAGTGAATCTGAAGGGGACGACCAGCCACCTGCTCATGAACGCCTTGCACACGGGGAGAATCCTGCTGAAGGCCACAGACGTCGCAACCACATCACCCTGAACAATTTCTGATGCACCCTCCACCCTCACCCCACAAATTACAAATGCATGCAGAAATCAATAATGACACTACGCCAATGTGTGCTGTTAAAATAAAATTTTTGTTTCATTCACAATAATGGTATAACTATTTATGTTGACTTTGCTTACAGTATTTCAGCATACTGCTGTGCGAAAGAACAGGGCAGGCTTATACTCAGCCTGTGCCACTTTGAGTCATAGAAAGTCATGTGCGCCTCCTGCGCGTACCACCCAAACGCCTCTGCGGCTCATCTTCATCCATGCCACGTGCAGCTGCTGTGGGCCTGGTGCTGCGCCTGAGTGTCCCTACGTGTGAGGCAGAGTGGCTGCTCATACTAGATGTCCCCTCACTGCCATCATCACCCCCAACAGTGGCAGGTAGAGCAGGGCGGTGTAGTGCTGTCACGGCACTGGTCAGGTGCTCAAGGACCCTGGCCACATCCTCGCAGCACTGGATGAGCTGCACCTGCTGCGCAAGGGACCGCCGCGACAACTGGGATGTGGCATTGCTAATTATATAATTGGACCTGGTGTAGGCGGTCAGCCTGGTCAATAGCTGCCGGTGGCGGCGGCGTGCTGCGTTGCGCTGCGATGTATTAGCAGCAGTGCTGGCCTCCATGGCTGCAGTAATGCGGGCCATACCCTCCCCCACACCTGCCATGGCTGCAGTCATGCTGGCCATTCCCTCACCCACACCTTCCATGGCTGCCGTCATGCGGTCCATCCGGTCCCCCACTCCGGCAACATTGCGCCCAATGTTGTACAGCTGTAGCTGTATGGCACCTTGCTGCCGTGCTTGCAGCTGATGGATACGGAGTATGCGCCTTTCCACGCTCACTCTCAGCAGCGCCGGTCCATTCCCCCTCCTGCTGCTAGGTGCATTGGTCTGCAGGCGAGGCGTGCCACGCCTGCTCTGCTGGCCTGTCACAGTGGGTTGCCGCTGTGTTGGCGCTGTCGCGGGCCCTGATGTAGAAGCACCAGCTGCTGGTGGTGTCACTGCAGGCGTTGTTGGTGCGGCAGGGGCTGGAGGCACCCTGGTGGTGGATCTGGCTGCGGTAGTATTTGCTGGGGCAGAGGCTGGTGGCACATTGGTGGTGGATCTGGCAGCGGTAGTATTTGCTGGGGCAGAGGCTGGTGGCACCCTGGTGGTGGATCTGGCTGCGGTAGTATTTGCTGGGGCAGAGGCTGGTGGCACATTGGTGGTGGATCTGGCAGCGGTAGTATTTGCTGGGGCAGAGGCTGGTGGCACCCTGGTGGTGGATCTGGCTGCGGTAGTATTTGCTGGGGCAGAGGCTGGTGGCACATTGGTGGTGGATCTGACTGCGGGAGTAGTTGCTGGGGCAGAGGCTGGTGGCTGTGTATGTGGCGTAACCTCCTCCTCATCCAGTGCCTCCTCATCTATTTGCAGCCTCTCGCTGTCGCTGCTGTCTGCACCACCTGTGAGGGGAAGTGGACGTTCATTAGTTGCATGTATCTGTCACACGTGCAGTTGCTACATGCATGCTGGGTGACATTCCCTGACTGGCTATGGCTTTGCGTACTTTGGAACCTGTCTGGCTGCATTGTGGTAAATCTACATTGTGGCCACACTACATGTCCCACAATGCTTCAGGGCATTACCTGATGTGGAACAATGGCATGACTATGGAACAATATGGGAGGCTAATAGGTCATGGACATTCATAGGGGACAGGGTCGCTGTCGCATGCCACTTACCTCGGGTGTCTTGGGTGGTGCGGGATGAGTCCATACGTGTCACTCCGATGACCGCCTCTGTCTCCAGGGTGTTCTCTACCTGGTCCTCCATGGGGGTGTTTGGAGGGACTGTAGGTTCTCCCCCTCCTGTGCCCGATGATTCTCCAAGGCGCTCTGCCACCCTCTCTTTGGCACGACCTCGGAGGTCGTACCAGCGTTTTTTCAGTTCGTCAAGTGACCTGTCGGCCACACCCACGGAGTTCACCGTCGACGCTATACCCTGCCAGATCCTGCGTTTTTCCTGTTCTGCCACCCTCCTGGAGTCCTTCCCAAACAGTTTGGAGTGGTTGGCCACCACCCCTTCAATTAAATGCTCCAACTCCAGCTCGGAGAATTTCAGCTTTCTCTTTCGCCCTGTGGTGTTGCTGGGCCCAGGAACTGGCTCCTCTGACATTGCTGCACTGTAGTTGCTCTGTACTTTCCTCACAGATTTGCTGGAACTCTTCCAGTTGCTGACTCGAGGTCTGCCTCACTGTGGTGTATGGGGGTGGGCCCTGGCTGCTTCCTGGTTGTGATGTCATCGCTGTGCTCGACATGCGACTTCCCGTTTTCCCGATCTCGCGCTATTTTAGCTCCCGCAATTGACGATCACGCTATTAGAGAATTCGCAATTTCGACACGGTTGTTGCCGGAAATAGCGGTTAATATGCGATTTTCGAAAGTCGCAACCTGTATTTGCGGACGCGTGCGAATCGCTTTCTTTTCTCTAAAATATTCATGAATCCCGTTTTGCGTGTCCCTGATAGCGAATCGCTATGAATCGCTAATAGGGCCACGCAAAACGTCCCGTTGATGAATCAGGCTGAGGGTGTCTGACTTAAACCTTACTACTCTAATGCCAAACAACGTAAGTATGGAATGCATCAGGGCTCAGCGCTGAGCCCACACTTTTTAATTTTTATGCAACACTGTTAGCACATGTTATAGATTCCTTTGGCATTGGTGTTGTCTCATACACTGATGACACACAACTGTTAATAACATAAAATAAGAACGAACCCGGAAAAAACAAACTTTGCGGCTTACATGTCAGCAGTGATGGGTTGACTGAAGGCTAAATCCCTGCAATGCAATCCCGATAAATCAGAGGTCCTACTATTTGGCAACAACCCCCTACATGGCTGGTCGGTCGCTTGGCTGGCTAATGTTACAGCACATCCTCCCCACACCAAAGTGGCAAAGAGCCTAGGAGTTCTTAGGGACACAAATGTATCTCTTAAACCCCAGATCTCTGCTGTAATCAAAACCTCATGCTAGGTTCAAAGGATGCTGAGGACATTTCTCAAACTCCTGCCCTGGTAAGAGCAGAAAACGGTAGTACAGGCTCTTATCCTTTCAATACTCGATTACGTTAATATTTAGGCGTACCAGACTATCTTATTCAGACACTTCCCAGTATGCAAAACATGTCCACCTGTCTTCTTTTTAACTTGCCTAAACCTACAGCGATATCCCACTACCGAAACCAGTTAGGAAGAGAATCATCTTCAAAGAACTGACTGACACGAGCGGCATTTTAGAAGACTGGTCCTAAATACTTACAGGACAAACTGAATCCATAGCGTCCTAAGAGATACTTGAGGTCTCAGTCTGCCCACCTGCTATGCATTACTTTGACAATACAAAAGAAATGGGGCAGCTCTTCTTGCTCAGTAGTAGCAGCCAAATATTGGAATGAACTTCTAGTGGCTCTTATATGCATTTCTGACATTAAGACCTTTTGTAAACAACTGCAAAGTCTATCTGTGTAAAGACTAAGCTGGTTTCCCCACCCTTCTGCATTAGGCATTGCGGAGGGACACTCTAGTAGTAGCTGCACGCTTTACAAATCCCAACATTCATTCATCCATTCACAGACTTCACAATGCTGTTGACCGTGGGCTACAAAGTGTTGGCTCCAGTGACATAGGTATTTATCGAATTATGCACGTGGACATCCGGTTTGAGAGAAGGAATTGTGTTTTTCTGTTCACAGTGGGGGATGGAATTATATCTGTTGCTGTTGAGAGAGTTCTTGGCCCAGTTGTTGGGGGAAAAGTTGCGGTAGTGGGTTGGTGAGAAAAATTCCTTTAAGGATTTCTCTGGGCGGTAGGCTTTATATATTAGGTAAGGAGGACAGAAACAAAGTTGATTACGCTGCTGTATGGGTGGAAGAGCTCAATGGTTGTGGTAATAGAGATTCATATTTCTTTACAGGTCAACAAGTTAAGTGGGGCATAAGATGTTGGTTCATGAAGGAAAAGGGTTTGGCTGGGGGGTGAAGCTGTTGAAATCTAAGAGAGATTTTTTTAGGGGAGGGGTATGGGACAGGTTGACAGGCAAGTATTAATGACGTATTATGTGATATGTTTTGCCTATTGTCGTATAATCAATGTCATCATAATGGGGAGATAATCGCCACTGAAACAATAAAAAGTCACTAGAACAGGGCTGGTGAACACCAGTACCAAGGTCATAGGTCTTCACAATCTTCTTTTTTTCCCTCAAACGTACCTGCACTGAGGTGGTCACCAACAAAAACAAGCACTGGCAAAGCCAACAGGTTTCGCTTATACAAGACCTGATGGCTTTGGCAATATTTTTTTGCCTTGTTGCATACCAATGTGGTTGTTTATCAGCATGGATGAAAGTTAGTGGCGTCGAGTGTCTTAGAGTGGAGCAGGGGGAGTAGAGTGTCATAGCCTGGATTTGTTGGAATATAGTGTCGTAGAGTGGAGTATTGGGAGTAGAGTGTTGTAGAGTTGAGTAGAGGGCAGTAGAGTTCAGTGGTTCAGTGGGATAGAGAGTCGTAGAGTGCAGTGTCATAGAGTGCAGTGTCGTAGACTGAAGTAGTGTAGAGTGGAGTGGCATATAGTGCAGTGGAATTGTGGTGGGGTGGATTGGAGTGTGGTGGAATAGAATGGAGTGGGGAGGAGTGGGGTAGAGTGAAGTGGAGTGGGGTAGAATAGAGTGAGGTGGAGTGTAGAGGTGTGAATTGGAGTGGGGTGAAATGGACGGGTATGCGGTGGATTGGAGTTGAGTAGATTGGATTGCAGTGGGGTGTATTGGATTGAAGTATCTTGGATTGAGTGGGGTGGACTGGATTGGGGTGGGGTGGATTGGAGTGGAGTAGATTGGATTGCAGTGGGGTGGATTGGACTGGAGTGAGGTGGATTGGCTTGAGTGGGGTGGATTGGATTGAATTGGGGTAGATTGGATTGGGCTGGATTGGAATGGATTGAAGTGGACTGGATTGGATTGGGGTGGGTGAACTGGATTTGGGTGGATTGGGTTGGGGTGAAAAGAGGTGGATTGAAGTGGGGTGGGGTGGATCGGAGTGGGGTAGCTAGGATTTGGCTGCATTAGCATGGATTGGAATGGGGTAGGGTGGATTGGATAAGAGTGGGGTGGATTGGCTTGGCAAAATAAAAGAAAGTTAACTATAGAAAAGAACTCTTTGCAATTTTGTTTGTCCTGCTGGGCAAATTTTTGTCAGTCACACATCTTCTGTTCGATACCCAATTGGTGGTCTCCCTTGACCACTCTGAGGGATCGTCCTCCACCTTAGGCCCCTGTCTAGAGGCGGTGGCTAGTTGGATGCAATCTTCCTATTTTAAGCTTAACGGAGAGAAAACTGACATCATGCTGTTGGGCAATCTTTCTCCGTCCTCCTTAGTTTCCTGCCCCCCCCCTGTCTTGGCACGCCTCCTCCTCCCAAATCCCAAATAAAGAGCTTGGGAATTTGGTTGGATAAAGCGCTCGACTTTTCAGTCCAGGCCACTAAAACTGCCTCTACTTGCATCGGGTTGATGAAGATGCTTCGCAAGGTGCTCCCTTTGCTCCCATTCCAGGCTAGGAGGATCTTGGTTCAGGCCCTGATCCTCTCTTTCCTGGATTATGGGAATGCCCTTTATATAGGAGCCCCAGCAGCAGTGACTCACAGGCTCCAAGTCACACAAAACTGTGCTGCTCGGCTACTGTATAATATTCCCCGCTGGCAGTCAGCCAAGAAAGCCTTGAGAGAACTTCATTGGCTCCCAGTAGCGGCCAGAGTGCAGTTTAAGGCTATGTGCGTTGTGTTCAAGTCTTTTCACCGCACCGGCCCGGCAATTCTACACCCCATAGCTATGCCTTATATCCCGGCCAGAGCTCTGCGCTCTAGTTCGTTACTTTTAGCGACTACTACCAAAGTTTCCAAAGCCTGCTGGGGTGGTCGCTCTTTTTCCCATACTGCGGCTAAACTGTGGAACTCCCTCCCCCTCTCCCTTCGAGAGAGCAATGATCGTATGTCTTTTCGAAAGGCTTTAAAGACTCACTTGTTCGCAAAAGCGTGTTAATCTACCCTTAGCCCGCTACTAGCAATCAGTCAAAGCGCTGCGAGTCCTTCGGGTAGTTACGCGCTATACAAGTGCAATTTTTCATTTCATTTCATTTCTGTTTGCAGGGCACAAAATGTTAAACAGAACAAAATAGTACCTCAATCATGGGCACTGATTAAGTTGAATCAATCTGAGCTTGGTCCCTGCTCCTTAGAGTGGAAAAGAAGTGAAGTTAGGGGTGCCTTGACAAATTATGAGGCTGCAAAGAAGAGCACCATGCAGTCCAACAAATGGTAAGCAACGGGCGGGCTCCAAGCCCTTTTTGGCAGGAGCGGCTCCTCCGTGAGAGCAAAGGAGCATCGCACCACTTCCCAAAATGCCCCCTAGGGCTGAAAAATAAAATGGTAATAAAATTAGTTTATTATCATGTTATTTACCATCCTCCTGTCCTAAACTGAGTGTTAGGATGGGACAGGGCCATTGTTGTTGAGTGACAGCAGTGAGCTGTGCACTTCAGTTTATAGTGTGCATGTCTTTTTGGCCAGCCATCTTGTGACTGCCAGCCAGACATGCGCGTTTTAAACTTCTCAAACCTAGCTGTCTTAAGACAGCTGGTTTAGAAACAACACAGGCCTCCAGTGCTTTTGAGAACACTGAGAGAGGCTGCTCCCTCCAATGCTGGTGCTTCTCTCATGCTGGTTACCAGTATGAGAGAAGCACCTGGATTGTTGAAGGGAATTTACTGGAGCCTGAGGAGACTGAAGCAAGGAGGACATCAGATGTCGGAGGTCATGCAGTAAGCAAGGTGTTTTTTTTCCTTCTCATTTTCACACACCACTCACCTTGCATGCACACACTGACACCTCAAATGCCCGCCCCTCCTCTCACTCTGCCCACATGTCGGCCGCTGGTGCTTTTTTGGATGCATGAGTGTCTTGCAAGCAACAATCTCTGGTAGGATCGCCCTAGAAAGGTCAGGGCTTCCTTTGAACATGCTCCCTAACTTAAACTTCCGGGGAAAGCGTAACCTGGTACAGTACTGTGGCTTATCTGAAGGCAATAAAAGAGACTTGTGCCATCTCTTGTAAAGATTCAAAAAGGGGGTGGTGATGGACAGAGTATCTGAATTAAGCAGAACACTCCTACCCAGTCAAAAGATCAGGGCTTGATCCATCACCGTTTTTTAGCTCACTGCACCATCCCAGTTCAGAACCTGGCTACATGCAAATTAGTCTGACCCTGGCCCAGTGCATCATGGGAACAGGGCAGACCAAACTACCAAGCCAATTCTTTACTGGAAAGGAAACAAGCTTCCGGGGACCGGTTTCTGGCATTACAGCCGTCTTCGGCCCGGCTTGCTTGAATCCTGATGGTGCAATGAGCAAGGGACTCACATCTGAGCATACCCTTCCACACGTGTGGTGGCCAAAACGATTCAAAAAGGGGGTGGTGATGGACAGAGTATCTGAATTAAGCAGAACACTCCTACCCAGTCAAAAGATCAGGGCTTGATCCATCACCGTTTTTTAGCTCACTGCACCATCCCAGTTCAGAACCTGGCTACATGCAAATTAGTCTGACCCTGGCCCAGTGCATCATGGGAACAGGGCAGACCAAACTACCAAGCCAATTCTTTACTGGAAAGGAAACAAGCTTCCGGGGACCGGTTTCTGGCATTACAGCCGTCTTCGGCCCGGCTTGCTTGAATCCTGATGGTGCAATGAGCAAGGGACTCACATCTGAGCATACCCTTCCACACGTGTGGTGGCCAAAACGATTCAAAAAGGGGGTGGTGATGGACAGAGTATCTGAATTAAGCAGAACACTCCTACCCAGTCAAAAGATCAGGGCTTGATCCATCACCGTTTTTTAGCTCTCTTGTAAAGGTCAGCATTTTTCCTCTCATCTCAGCACTGTAATCACTACCATCCTAATTAGGCCTTCAAAGTGTGCTGCAGCCCAGCACTGTAAATGCTAACCTATTTTATGTAGCAGATTGGGTGTTGCAGAATGCTGAGGATGGCCTAAATGGACATTGAATCAAACAGAAGATTGCGGCCCTTCATGCAAAGGTTCCTGCTAACAGTACATTATTCAGGAAGAAAAGATGGGGCGTGATACCACGGCTGTGAAATTGACATTTGGAACAAAACCCTGATTTAAAAGTGCTCTGTTTGTTAAGGAAGTTAGAGAGCCATATAATACTTGGTCTTAAGTCATAAAGGTGAGCTTGCATCCAAATAAACACTCATCATACATACACACACACATACACACACATACACACACACACTGGTGAACACTTGCAGAACAGACACATAAAATAAACATGCTCTCACTCCTAGGCACAAGATATGAAATTTACCTGGGGTAGTCCTCAACTCGCACTTCATGATTCCCAACTTCCATTTAAACAAACAGTGCCAGAGTGAGGCTCACAACCTTATGCCCAAACCAGAAGCTTACATAGGATGAGAGGCTGTCCTTTATCGTGGCTTCTGACAGGACCCAAATCCCTGTTTTTTAGGTCTCGTGACCTACAATGCGCGCAAGCGCATTGAGGGAGCGAGAATTCAAGTGCTCAAAATCCTCGTGAAACCACGGGCTTCGTTCCTGCGGTTTTCTTGAAGTTCATGTGAATCACGTGCGCAAACAAGCACGCGCATTCACGGCCGCACAGCACATCAAAGGGCTTCGCCCAGCGTGCGCTCTGCGGCTTCTCCTCCCCTAAGGCTTCTCCTCCCCTAATTAATCATGGCTGGCTGGCCGGCCGGCAGGCCGGCCCCCACACACCATCCCCCTCCGCTCTCTCCCCCACGGATTGCCCATGTACGTATGGCAAGACCGCCGAGAAAACATCATGTGGCAGGCAATGTGCATTAAGGTAATGTCTTCATTCTCCTCCCCCCGTGCTTAGGTAGAGTCCCCGTTTTGTAACACTGAGGCTTGCACTTCATTACTTGCAAGTCGAATAACAGACATCCGGAACAACTAAGCTGCTTCCCCAACTCAGTGCTGTAAAGATGTGCTTCAGAAATAAGTGAACTGATAAATACATAAGTGCGCCGCAATAATTAGCAAAAATACAAGGCCGAACATGTGACAAATGCTTCTGTAACATTCACACGGTTCAGAAACCCGATGCAGAAATGAAGCCCGCTTAACGCCTTCATTCTCTCTTACGGTCCGGGATTTTCATTTCTTCATGTGTGATGTATCATGGCTGGCTGGCCGGCCGGCAGGCCGGCCCCCACACACCACCCCCCTCCGCTCTCTCCCCCACGGATTGCCCATGTACGTCTGGCAAGACCGCCGAGAAAACATCATGTGGCAGGCAATGTGCATTAAGGTAATGTCTTCATTCTCCTCCCCCCCGTGCTTAGGTAGAGTTCCCGTTTTGTAACACTGAGGCTTGCACTTCATTACTTGCAAGTCGAATAACAGACATCCGGAACAACTAAGCTGCTTCCCCAACTCAGTGCTGTAAAGATGTGCTTCAGAAATAAGTGAACTGATAAATACATAAGTGCGCCGCAATAATTAGCAAAAATACAAGGCCGAACATGTGACAAATGCTTCTGTAACATTCACACGGTTCAGAAACCCGAAGCAGAAATGAAGCCCGCTTAACGCCTTCATTCTCTCTTACGGTCCGGGATTTTCATTTCTCCATGTGTGATGTAAAGCGCTGAGCTGCCCAAGTGGCGATGTTGGCGCTACATAGCTCCCGTAATAAATAAATCATGGTGGCCCGGGCCTGGCAAAGATACCACGGGTAACGGAATGAAGTGCATTGATTCATCGAGTTTAAAAAGGGTCGACGTAACAGATTGATTGTGCTTTTTGAATTTTAAGTGTGAGCTTGCACCAGTAATGAACTTAGGCATGTGTAAGGTAAGCGTTGCGTACATTGTCTCAGCATACGGGCGCGTTTTATGTGCATACTGTACATATGCCTACGTTTCATGGAAAAGGCGGGTCTCTTAGGAAAGAGCTGCAGGAATATAATCAGCAAGAACAGAGCCAAGGTGTTCATCACGCCAGGCAAAATACGACCTTGCCCCTGGAGCGCTCTTCAACCACTAAAGGGCAGTTTTCGGGCCTTTTCTTCATGCATAGCGCCACCACGCGGTCGTGCGCCGAGGATGCTGCCTTAACTAGCCTCAAGGGAGTGCCAGTCACGGTATAGTGAAAACTTCTTACGCCAGGCACACTCAGATGCGTAATTTACCATGTGTAACGTACTCATCCCCTCACCCCTCTCCCGGCGTTGCCAATAGGTCTCGCAGTAGGAAAGTTGGAGCTATTACAATTGCAAATAACAATGCCTTTTATTTATTTTTTCATTTTAAAAACCTAAAGGGCTTTGTCATTTACAAAACCAATAGCTCCAACTTTCCTACTGCGAGACCTATTGGCAACGCCAGTGCTTGTTTAAATACTAAGCTACCTGATGCCGGCAGCAGCTCCTCTGCAATGGTGGAGGAGCGTCGCCCCACTGGCTCAGCACAGCTGAAAAATAAAACAATATTTCATTATCTTGTGATTTTTCAGCCACTGGCGGAGCCAGCGTGTGTAGGGCAGGGCTGGGGTCACAGGGAGGAGTGGTTGGTGCACTTCTAAGTGTGCATGTCTGTTTGTCCGGCCTTCTTAGGAGTAGACATGCGCAGTTAGGTTTCTCTAACCCGGCTGTTAGAAACAGCACAGACTTCCTGTGCCTGAACAGAGCATCAAAGAAGCCCACTCAGGCCAATCCAGAGTGCTGCTCTCACAGAATGAGAGTAGATTCTGGATTCGTTAGGGAATCTGTCCCAGGGACTCGTAGGAGTGGCAGGAGAACGGAGAAGCAACGAAGCGCAAGGGGACTACAGGATCTTTTATGTTAAAAAAAAAAATCAAGCATCTCCCCAGGAACCCTGCCACTGCTGCCCTGCCGCCCCCGCTGAATATTGGCAGCAGTCACGACATCCTGACACTAGCACGTGAGATGTACATATCATCTGTGTAAGGACGAGCTGTAACAGCCACCACCTGGCACATGCACAATACAGTGAGGGGAAACCTCTTGTGGTGCAAGTTGATATTGCATCTTTTATATGTAAAAAACTCATCTGTGAGATTGTTTTCAAGTAAAAGCGGCAATATGTAAACAATAAGATGCACAGGGAGGTATGATGGTTTGATGGTTCAAAGGCTTTTCGCCCCCATCAGAGGTGCTGCCACTGCCCAGGGGTCAAGGCAGATTTGTGGGTGTGGAAAGAGCTTTGGGAAAGAATTAATGGCTTACCATTGAAGGAGTGGGGGAAGAAACAGAGTTGTAAATACAAATCTTATCAGTCGCCTCAGAAGGTAATTGTTTCGGCTTGTTTTGGCAGGGAAAATGGTGCGCAGAGGAGAGGCCCGAGTCATGGACACAAAGGAGCAGGAGTATAACATTACTGGAATTTTTTTTCATTGGTGGTGGGTGTGGATTTGTGGGGAAGCAATCTCAGGAACAGACATGTACCCTTTAATGCTGACAAAATAGCCATGGTAAATATTGTAAACAGGCAAATGGCACAGAATTTGAATGTTCTACAACTTTTGTGAGTTTTCGTGCTGGGCTGCACGACTTACAATGTTACCTTTCGCACAAGGCGTGTACCAGGTATTGACAGTGAAACTGCAGATGCTCTGTCTCATTTGTAGTGGAGGAGATTCAGTGGTCTATCACTAGAACTAGGCTTGTTGAAAATGGCTAGGCCTTTGGTACTGTGGAACGTAGAAGGCAGATAGTAATGAAGCTCATTTTGGGGTTGTTGGGGCCATCACACAGAAGGTATACTTTCAAGTGTGGCAAGAGTTTGTGCCTCCGGGAGCAAAGAGAAGGACAAGGGACGAAATTGTAGACCATAGAAATTATGTCAACAATTTCATTTTGTGTTTAGTTGAAAAAGTCTTTAAACCAATTTTGATTGTGGGGAAGTTGTCATGAGTGGCATTAAACAGTAAGTTATTTTGGGGGTGCTGACATTTTGTGGGAGAAATGGAGGAGATGTTTTTAAAAGGAAGGGTAAGGGAGAGAAGTGTGTTAATGTGAATATGGAGACTTATTATGCTGGACTTCCAGAGGAAAGTGTAGGAGTGGGTTCCGGACAGGGTGGTTATATCCGGCGATGAAGTGGTTTTGTTTTTAGTGTTAATAGTGTTGTTGCTCTTTGGTGGTTTCTGCATTTCAGAATTGGTGGGGGATGGAGTCCTAGGGATGAAGTATGAGTGTGTGACAAGATCGAAGTGAAGTTCAGAAAAGGTGAGAAAGATCATAGCGGACATGGTAAGCAGTGGTATTAAGGAAATACCAAGTAGTGGAGGTTTGCCCAATTGCATGGTGGTAGAATTTCCCAGAGGGGGCAAAGGGTAGCATTGCAGATTTCTAGGCATGTAGATGGAACTTATTTTCTAGATTCACTCGTCTTATAGGTTTTGAAGAAGGCTTTAAGACTGTTGGGGTTACTGGTTGAGGAGTTTGTGATGCACTCTTTTAGGATTGGAGTGACTACAGAGGCTGGCTTGAGGGATGCAACCATGGCATCATTATGAGACTGGCGGTTGGAGTTCATACTGCTTTAGGATTACGTATGCCCTGAATAAATAGCATAACATGGGATTTGTTTTAGTTAATTGTCTTTTTCTGGTTCCTTATAGGATGCATGGATGGAAGGTATAGTGGGGTTTAATCTCTTTTTGGATTTGCAGACATTCCATTGTAAAATGAATGACATTGCAGGCAATCCAGAGGCATTTTCGGTACCAGGTGGGTTTTGATGATCTAAAAGTACAGTTGAAAATGGTTTAGAAAAGGGGGAATGCGCTGTGGAAAACCTTTGTCAGTATTGGTGAAGCTGCAAAAATGCTGGGGGTGCCCAGATGTGCTGTTTATTCATTTGGGAAAGAATAATTTAGGGAAGTTGAAGTGTATGGTGTTTTTGAAAGAAATGAGGAAGGATTTACGGGAGGTAAGACAAACTTTGGCCGCCACGTCCATTGTTTGAATGGAGCTGATGCCTAGGAGGAAGTGGCGGGTGCCAAGAAGTCACGTGCCATAGATAGAGCTTGTAGGAAAGTATTGAATTTTGCTCATTGCCATCAGGTTGAGGATAAGCAATTCTTCTGGGATGATGGTGTTCACTTGTCCATTGTGGGGATGGAATTATAGATGCTGCAGTTGAGAGAGTGCTCTGCACAGTTCCTGTAGGAAATGGGGGAAACTTTGCAGCAATGGGTGGGCAGAGACATTGCTGTAAGGATTTTTTTCTTGGCAGGTACTAGTTATTAGTTACAGACAGAAATCAGAATGGTTATGCTGCTGTACCGATGGGTCAGCTTGAGGAAAGGGAATTATAGAGTTTAGAGTTGTTTACACGTTAAGTTCAGTGTGCCATAAGATGTTGGTTCCAGAAGGGGAAAATGTTTGGTTGGAGAATATAGATGTTGAAATCCAAGAGGGTTTTTGTTACAATCAAGGATATTGTCTTTTAAGTTATAAAAGATGCAGGTTGTTTATTAGATTCAGATCAAGTTACAAGTAAATCAGGTAAAGCCCCACCAGGGGCTTCTCAGCCCTTCTCACATCAACTGTCCACTCCTCCAATCACAAACACTCTTAACATTCCAACTCTCCAATGGCCTCACTCACTTGCTGAGCAGCAGGGACTTGGAACTCTGGGGAGGATGCATAGTAACTAAAATAAGCCACAGCACAGCTCCCTTTGTTACAGAAACAAAATAAAATGAAAATAAAACAATCAACGAGTCTCATAAATATTATTTCTAGCTTAACATCAAAGCAAAAGGACAAGCGATGACAATATGATAAAACAGTCATATGAACATTAAACTAAATAATCAAATCATGCGATCTTAAGCAGAATGTAGGAAAATAGTAACGCCCCTAAGACATTCACCTCACAACATCACGGTGCAACACACATGGTCCTGTAACATGTCCATAACCGCTCAGGAGGGACAACAGTAACGTAAGGGGCAAAACACGTACCCCTTCACTACATCTTTAACCACTTCGGAAGGACAACAGAAACAAATATCAATCAGTGTCTCTAAACACCTAAAGGAGGACCAGGGACTTCACACCCTCTACTGCATCCACTCTCACGGGAGGACCAGGGACTCCAACCCCTCTACTGCAATTCTTACACAACACATACAGGGCCAGGGCCCACATACCCTCTACTGCAGTTACACAACTCAGAGCAGGACCAGTGACTTCATTCCCTCTACTGCATCAACTCAACTCACAGCAGGACCAGGGACTACATACCCCCTTCTGCATCTACTTAACTAATGGCAGGACTAGGGACCACATACTCTCTACTGCACTTACACAACTCACGGCAGGACCAGGTCTCACCTCAGGATCTCCACAAAGGGTATCTCTCAACCCATATACATTCCCACTCACACAGGGAACCTCCTTCACATTCCCACTCTCTGCAGGGAATCTCAGCAAAGGGTATCTTCTAACCCATCTCCCCAAAGGCTGCCATCTCATGCCATAATACACAACCATACATTAGCACCACCATATAAAGACAATTAAACGTAGTTTGTAATACACAGTATAACATCAACCATCTCTGGAAAATACTCAAATCACTACGCTGGTGAGCGACTTCTCAATCAAAGGAATACCACATCCTGCCTCCAGTCTGCAGCATGAATTGGGCTTCATAATGCCATGCCTCTAAAAGTCAATGGGACAGTTAACTCCCTCCACTTACAGCCTGGGACAGTTAACTACTTCCACTTACAGCCTCACATGTCACTTGGGTTATTCCCCCACACAGCCGACAGAGTACCTGAACACATGGAAACCTATTACTTTGCTGTGCTAACTGCCACAGTTTCCTTCGATGTGAAGCATCACAACACACTCCATGGTTTCTTCCGATGCAGTGCATGCTAACCAAAGGCCTGATGTGCTCCTGTAGTCTATTAAACAACAACAGGATGGCCAGATAGATTCGTACAATATATTATCACCACACTTAGTTAAAAATCCTAAGCGGGCAAACTTTTCATTTAGTGATTTTTACTTATTTCATGATTTTACAAAAAACGTTTCAATATATCCAGACATAAAGCGTACTCAAATAGCGACATTCACATATAACACCATAGTACAAATAAACATTTCACAAACAATATAAATGAAGAACATCGATGTAAACACCATATACAAACAAGGGGAAAGAAAAGATGCCTTTAGTCATTTAATTCATGGGGCACCAGTCCTAATAACATAAAAACAGACAGGCGGCCGTTCACTCCTTTCTGCGGGCCTGCTTGTTTGGCTATGCTGGAACCTCTTACTTTCAAGGGTCTAGTGACGGGGGGAGTCTATCCTAAATTGCAATCCAGTAACACCCTTTATAAATCCTGTTCCAGCACAGGGTCAACGCGTTTCGAACCCAGACTTTGTTTGGGGGTTCTCCTCAGGACATGGACTGGATAATAGCCTTCACTGTGGGACATACAAATAAATACATGATTGGTGTGAGGAAAGACTCATTCGATTAAACTCATTCTGACTCAGACACCACTTTGCTCCACCTGTGGGTACCTGTAATTCTTTGAGTCTTCCCAGAGCAGCTGTGTATAGTTCGTGGTGAAGCAGTAGCACTCTGTAATTCTATATAGAAACAGGGGCAACGTCAGTGTTGTGCTTAGAACACTAACAAGCATGATTAGATATGTACATGTGTTTTTTTTAATTCAGCTCCTACCTCACAGTAGTTTTTGAGGCTTGTAGCGCGATGCGCTGTGGCTTGTGGGCAACACGGTCCTATAAACAATGATGTATACTATATTTAGTCGCAAGTTCAAATACAAGGCTGTGCTCCGAACTAATATAAAGGGTATCACAGCGTACCTCCGGACCTCTTGATGGAGCAGATCCGTTCGGGTGCACTCGTGATTTTTGTATCATGCGGCAGCACTTTTTCTCTATTGACTGCGTGAGTCTTGGTCTGTAATCAACAAACAACTTGCATTAGGATGCTGTCCTTAATTGCATGATGCCGCTCGAGGGTAGAGATCTTATACAAGCGTTTTTGCTTACTTGTTAGAAAATCGTCAGTTCGTTCTCCTTCAGTTCGCCTACCAACTGGCAGCTTCTGCATGGAACGTCAGCGCGCATCACGTGGTGCTAGAGTGTGCGTGCTGACTACATATAAAGGGACCATTGCTGCTACAGGTTCGCTAGGGCACTTTGTACTTGCAGTGCGCGCATCTTGACCACAGGGTGATTGTATTTCACATTACGAGAGCAGTGTACACTCATGTTACTGACAGTTTATCCGTGTACAACTACAGTCAAAAAACCGCAACCTGTCTAGACTTGGAAGGGTCTGATGTCATAAGTGCGGGCCAAGTGGCGTAGTGCTACTACATTTTCACATCTCATTATAAAATTATAAAATCACTCTTTTCTCGAATCCTATAGTGATCTCAAGCAGCAAAAAGTTATCTTAAGTTGCTCAACTCAGATATTTTGTTTAATCCTGTAAGTGCTGTATTGAATTTCATTATCAAGAAGGCCTCCTTCTGGGACAACTGTAGATCCGGGTCACCTCCTGCACCTGCAGAGATTTTTATAGATGACAGGATGGTCCACTTAAAATCATTGGGACCGTGGTTCATTTCCAAAAAATGGGGGACTAGTGGTGCAGTCAGCACTTTGTTCTTCACCCTGGACCGGTGTTGAATGATGCGATGGCGCACATCCTGCGTTGTTTTGCCAATGTAAACTTTTTGGCAGGGACAAACAATTGCATATATAGCGTATTTGGATTTGCAGTTGGTAAACTGATCATGCCTCCAGAACTTTTTACCATCCGTGAACAATGTACCTTCTACTGTAGTATTGCATACCGAACATGTTCCGCATTTGTGATGCCCTTTGCATGGACTTAAACCAAATAGCGTGCTTTGAGTCTCTTTTTTTACTGAAGGACGTGTCGAGGTGATTTGTTGTCCTATGCTGCGTTTTTTTTTTTAGTGCGAACAGTGGTTTGCCAATGTTGGGGATGGCATCTTCCACTAGATGGCAATGGTTTCGAATAATTTTCTGCACTGGTTGTGTATGACGACCAAATGTGGAGACACACAATATCCGTTCAGTTGGTAATTTTTTATTCTTCTCCAATAGATGTTATCTTGGGGTCCAGCGTGCTCTTTTCATAGAATGTTTGATGAGTTTACCTGGGTATCCTCTTTCTTAAAGCTTGTGGCATAAAGCTGTACCATGTGTCTCAAAGTCTTCCACTCTAGAGCAATTTTGCCTCACCCTTAGGCATTGTCCATAGGGGAGATTGTTTTTCAGATTTCTTGGATGGTAGCTCCGATAATGTAACACGTTGTTTTTGTCAGTTTTTTTGAGGATCTAAGAGGACATCAATCCGTCGGGAGTGTGTTTTATTTCCACATCCAAAAAGGACAGTGATTTGCAGTCATATGTCAGACTGATTTTAATATCAGGGCTGCGGTTGTTCAACCATTCATGAAATTCGTCCAAGGCCATTGATGATCCTTCCCAGATGCACCCAACGTCATCAATGTACCTGAGCCATTGTTTGATGTGTACATTATATGGCTTGTTATTGTGTATGTACTTATTTTCGTATTGGGCCATGTAAAGCACCGCCATCTCAGGAGCAAAGGGACAACCCATCGCTGTCCCCTTAACCTGAAGGAACAGCTCATCTTCGAACATAAAGAAGTTTCTTTTTAATGCCAAGGATGCCAATCGCAATATCAAATCAGTCGGTACTCTGTGCGGGTGGGGTCTTTTGTCCAGTACGTCTCAATCGCTTCCAATCCATCTTGTTGGGGAATCTGCGTATATAAAGACGCCACGTCCATTGTCACGAGGATCTGGGTCGTGGGGTCAAATTGGAATCCTTCCACCTTATTTATGAATTCCATGGTATCCCGTAAGTGGGATGGTACTTCGCATAAAAATGGTTTCAGGAAGACATCAACAAATTTTGACACTGGTTCTAGAATTGAATCAAAACCGGAGACAATGGGTCGCCCGGGTGGTACACAGGCATCCTTATGCACTTTGGTAAAAAGTACAGGTGGGGTGTTCGAGGATATTCTTTTACCAGATATTCAGCTTCTTTTGGGCCCAGAATGCCATTACCCTTAGCTTCATTCACAATAGATGTTATTTCTTGCATTATTTGGGCGGTAGGGTCTTGAGTGATCTGTCGGTACCATTCCAAGTTGTGCACGTGATTTAAGCCTTCCACTCTGTACAATTCCTTTGACCATAGGACCACAGCTCCCCTCTTGTCCGCAGGTCTAATCACGGCGTCCCGTTAATTCTTTAAATCGCTGATAGCCTCCTTATGCTGTCTTGTTATGTTTGATGGAACAAAAGAAAGTTTTTTCTCAATGACATTTAATGCTGATAACACTGCATGTTCAAAAGTCATTATGTCTTTGGACATATTATGATTTGGAGGGCAAAAAGATGACTTGTTTCTTAGCCCAGAGGCCTCAGTTTGAGTTTTATCATTTAGTGAGGATCACATTCAAAAACTCATTTCAGACTCCACCCTTTTTTCCTCATTCAATTTGAGTAATTCTGCGAAACAGCAACATGTTAGTGACAAATTGATTAGATTACAAAAGAAACACGTCAGAACTGAATTACATGGTCATTTCTTACTGGCAAATCTAAGAGCAGGTGTAATCCCTTGGGGCCCCCAGGTCAAAAACGTCGCAGTGATTTTCACTGACGATCCAGTTTACAGACAGGGGTTCAGTTGCATTAGCACTAAATGCAGTAGAGATTTGATGGTCCATACCATCGAAACTGCCCAACGCATTTGTCTAAAAGAACAGGAAGAAATCGAAGAGCTGCTGCAAGCAATCAAGGATAACCACACTGATTCTGAAGCCAAACTACTCTTGGAGAAAATCGAAAAAGAACTAGCTACATTCAAAGATCACACGCTTTGCTACTATAAAAATGCTGCGACGAATTTTCCCTCATTTGGGATTTCCACACAAGGTCCAAGCTACCATCTCCCTTGTTCTATCCAAACTCGATTACGCCAATAGCCTCTACCACGGATCACCTTTAACGACCATGAAAAGACTACAACGGATTCAGAACTCGGCTGCCAGACTACTCCTGCATATCAAACCACGAGACCACATCTCCCCTGCCTTGAAAGCCCTACATTGGTTACCGGTTGCCAGAAGATCCACGTTCAAGCTGCTTTGTATTACCCACAAAGCAATACATGGAGTAGGACCACTCTTCATCAGGAATAAAATCACCAAACACATTCAACAAAGGAACCTACTCTCTAAAGGAGCATCTCGCCTCAAAATCCCACCATACAAGAAAAAAACAATGGGTGGCACATCCTTCTCTGTTCAAGCAGCCAAACTATGGAACTCTTTACCCCCCAACATAAGATCCACCGACAACCACCTTATCTTCAGAAAACTACTGAAGATCTGGCTCTTCCCCACATAGGTACCATACGGAAATAGAAATTTACAGCATATCCCTCTGTATATAAGCATTTGTTTTCACTATAGATATGTATCTATCTTTGTGTATTACTTTATAAAACATGTAAAACAATTATGTTGTTAAGAGAAGAAAAAAAATAATAATAATAATCATCAATAAATAAAAATCATTTTTGGTCTACATGTATATACTTCCATTGTACATCTATGTACCATCCATGTACTTGGATCTGTGTGTCTGTTACTTTTCTCCTGAAAAAAAGCATATCCAATGCACTACCCTATCTCTCATCCTGTGCCTCTATCAATATATTTAATCTAAATATACTTACTTTTTTATGTATCTATATATTTTTAATGTACTTATGGATCTATATACTTATCTCTTTCTTCTAATTTAGCATTTCCAATGCACTAGCCTATTTCTCAGCCTATACTTCACTCAATATATCTTCTAGCCCAACCTTCAGACTCCTCTCAAACTTCTTTCTACTACTCCTTCTAATGCACTACCCTATCTCGCATCCTATAGATCTATCAATATATCCTCTACATCCACTCTCTCATTTATCCCAAACCCCATACCACTACTATGATCGCCAAAATAACCTTTTCTAGACTCTCTCCTGCTCTACCCCTCCATGCATCATCTGACACCTTTTTACTACACCGATCCCCTAAAACAAACATTTCTAAACTCTCCCCTCTGACTCCTTCCCTCCAAAACTCCTTTTTACTCATCCAAAAGCCTCTTCCTACTACTAATATATATATAAAAAAAAATCTTTTACTCTTTTATCCCTCCACTATCCTTTTTTCAATAAAAATTAACAGACTAACATGTTTCACTTCTCAAATTCCATATTCAACTATACTAATATACTGCCTAAATAACTGAATAACATATCTACTACTCAAATTACTTCATATTTATACTATACTAATTTTCAACACTAATCCTTTATGGGTTCCGGAGTGGCGTGCTACTCGCCAGAAAAGCGCTTCAACGCCCATCAGGGGTAACAAGTGCTATATGAATGCAAATCTTTCTTCCCCTTTTATCCATCCGCTATCCTTCTCACTCCAAGTAACAGACTAATATCCACCACTGAAATTACCTCATATTTCACCATATTAATTCACCACTAATCCTCTATAGGCTCCCTGAATAGCATGCGTCAACAAGCGAGCGATAGATAAATACGAACCTTTGTCCTACTCTATCCTTCTGCTATCATTCCAAATCCAAATAACTGATTAACTTATCCACCACTTAAAATGTACTTGCATGTTTCACTATACTAATTCAACACTAATCCTCTGTGGGTCACGGAGTAGCGTGCTACCCGCCGAAAAAGCGCTTCGACGCCTCGTATGGGGTAGTAAGCGCTATATAAATGCAATTACAATACAATACAATACACAATTAACTTCAAGACAAACAAATTTGAAAAAGATAAGAAAAGCTTCAATTTGGAGACTGGTTACCCCTATCTGAAAGACGAGTTCTATACACAACCAGATTCCACCAGGTTTCTGAACACATATCAAGGAAGATAAAAAAAAGTTTCTCACATTTTCTGAAACCTCATCCTCCGAGTCCACGGGGGATTCTGACCCGGGTGAGGGCTCCTCCAATAGAAATCAGCAAAAAAGGCCTTTTTTAGGGCAGGGCCAGCAACAACCACGCACGAGATTCAAACCACAATGGGAGATGACAACCCACAAACAGCACTACAAGTCATGAATAAATCACCTATCATCAATTTATCGAACAGGGTGCTTACAAAGGCTGAAAAGGAGTTACTGGAATTGGGACGGTCTTTTTTCTCTGGCACCACGATGGATTTCACTAAAGTCAAAATGGAAGTTATTGAATTCTTCAGAAAAATCCGCTTAAAGTGGTTCTTCAGAGACTCACCAACTCACGCTCAAACTGAGGCCTCTGGGCTAAGAAACAGGTCATCTTTTTGCCCTCCAAATCATAATATGTCCAAAGACATAATGACTTTTGAAAAAGCAGTGTTATCAGCATTAAATGTCATTGAGAAAAAACGTTCTTTTGTTCCATCAAACATAACAAGACAGCATAAGGAGGCTATCAGCGATTTAAAGAATCAACGGGACGCCGTGATTAGACCAGTGGACAAGGGGGGAGCTGTGGTCCTATGGTCGAAGTAATTGTACAGAGTGGAAAGCTCAAATCACGTGCACAACTTGGAATGGTACCGGCAGATCACTCAAGACCCTACCGTCCAAATAATGCAAGAAATAACATCTATTGTGAATTAAGCTAAGGGTAATGGCATTCTGGGCCCAAAAGAAGCTGAATATCTGGTGAAAAAAACATCCTCGAACACCCCACCTGTACTTTTTACCAAAAGTGCATAAGGATGCCTCTGTACCACCCGGGCGACCCATTGTCTCCGGTTGCGATTCAATTCTAGAACCGTGTCAAAATGTGTTGGTGTCTTCCTGAAACCATTTTTATGCGAAGTACCATCCCACTTACGGTATACCATGGAATTCATAACTAAGGTGGAAGGATTCGAATTTGACCCCACGACCAAGATCCTAGTGACAATGGACGTGGCATCTTTATATACACAAATTCCCCAACAAGATGGATTGGAGGCGATTGAGACGGACCTGGACAAAAGACCCCGCCTACACAGAGTGCCAACTGATATGATATTGCGGTTGGCATCCTTGGCATTAAAAAGAAACTTCTTTATGTTCGAAGATGAGCTGTTCCTCCAGGTTAAGGGGACAGCTATGGGTTCTCCCTTTGCTCCTGAGATGGCGGTGCTGAATATGGCCCAATACGAAGATAAGTACATATACAATAACAACCCATATAATGTACACATCAAACAATGGCTCAGGTACGTTGATTACGTTTGGTGCATCTGGGAAGGATCATCAATGGCCTTGGAAGAATTTCATGAATGGTTGAACAACCGCAGCCCTGATATTAAATTCAGCCAGACATATGACTGCAAATCACTGTCCTTTTTGGATGTGGAAATAAAACACACTCCCAACGGATTGATGTCCTCTTTGATCCTCAAACAAACTGTCAAAAACAACGCATTACATTAACGGAGCTACCATCCAAGAAATCTGAAAAACAATCTCCCCTATGGACAATTCCTAAGGGTGAGGCGAAATTGCTCTAGAGTAGAAGACTTCGAGACACATGGTACAGCTTTATACCACAAGTTACAAGAAAGAAGATACCCGTTTAAACTCGTCAAACATTCTATGAAAAGAGCACGCTGGACCCCAAGAGAACATCTATTGGAGAAGAATCAAAAATTACCAACTGAACGGATAGTGTGTGTCTCCACATTTGGTCCTCATGCACAACCAGTGCAGAAAATTATTCGAAACCATTGGCATCTAGTGGAATATGCCATCCCCAACATTGGCAAAACACTGTTCGCACTCAAAAAAAACTACAGCATAGGACAACAAATCACCTCGACACGTCCTTCAGTAAAAAAAGAGACTCAAAGCACGCTATTTGGTTTAAGTCCAGTCAAAGGGCATCACAAATGCGGAACGTGTTCGGTATGCAATACCACAGTAGAAGGTATATTGTTCACGGATGGTAAAAACTTCTGGGGGCATGATCAGTTTACCAACTGCAAATCCAAATACGCTATATATGCAATTTTATGTCCCTGCCAAAAAGTTTACATCGGCAAAACAACGCAGGAAGTGCGCCATCGCATCATTCAACACCGGTCCAGGGTGAAGAACAAAGTGCTGACTGCACCACTAGTCCCCCATTTTTTGGAAATGAACCACGGTCCCAATGATTTTAAGTGGACCATCCTGTCATCTATAAAAATCTCTGCAGGTGCAGGATGTGACCCAGATCTACAGTTGTCCCAGAAGGAGGCCTTCTTGATAATGAAATTCAATATAGCACTTACAGGATTAAACGAAATATCTGAGTTGAGCAACTTAAGATAACTTTATGCTGCTTGAGATCACTATAGGATTCGAGAAAAGAATTTTATAATTTTATAATGAGATGTGAAAATGTAGTAGCACTACGCCATTCGGCCCGCACTTATGACATCAGACCCTTCCAAGTCCAGACAGATTGCGGTTTTTTGACTGTAGTTGTACACGGATACACTGTCAGTAACATGAGTGTACACTGCTCTCGTAATGTGAAACACAATCACCCTGTGGTCAAGATGCGCGCACTGCAAGTACCAAGTGCCCTAGTGAACCTGTAGCAGCAATGGTCCCTTTATATGTAGCCAGCACGCACACACTAGCACCACGTGATGCGCGCTGACGTTCCATGCGGAAGCTGCCAGTTGGTAGGCGAACTGAAGGAGAACGAACTGACGATTTTCTAACAAGTAAGCGAAAATGCTCGTATAACATCTCTACCCTTGAGCGGCATCATGCAATTAAGGACAGCATCCTAATGCAAGTTGTTTGTTGATTACAGACCAAGACTCACGCAGTCAATAGAGAAAAAGCGCTGCCGCATGATACAAAAATCATGAGTGCACCCGAACGGATCTGCTCCATCAAGAGGTCCGGAGGTACGCTGTGATACCCTTTATATTAGTTCGGAGCACAGCCTTGTATTTGAACTTGCGACTAAATATAGTATACATCATTGTTTATAGGACCGTGTTGCCCACAAGCCACAGCGCATCGCGCTACAAGCCTCAAAAACTACTTTGAGGTAGGAGCTGAATTAAAAAAAACACATGTACATATCTAATCAGGCTTGTTAGTGTTCTAAGCACAACACTGATGTTGCCCCTGTTTCTATATAGAATTACAGAGTGCTACTGCTTCACCACGAACTATACACAGCTGCTCTGGGAAGACTCAAAGTCTTACAGGTACCCACAGGTTGAACAAAGTGGTGTCTGAGTCAGAATGAGTTTAATCTAATGAGTCTTTCCTCACACCAATCATGTATTTATTTGTATGTCCCACAGTGAAGGCCATTATCCAGTCAATGTCCTGAAGAGAACCCCCAAACAAAGTCTGGGTTCGAAACGCGTTGACCCTGTGCTGGAACAGGATTTATAAAGGGTGTTACTGGATTGCAATTTAGGATAGACTCCCCCTGTCACTAGACCCTTGAAAGTAAGAGGTTCCAGCATAGCCAAACAAGCAGGCCCGCAGAAAGGAGTGAACGGCCGCCTGTCTGTTTTTATGTTATTAGGACTGGTGCCCCATGAATTAAATGACTAGAGGCATCTTTTCTTTCCCTTTGGTAGTATATGGTGTTTACATCGATGTTCTTCATTTATATTGTTTGTGAAATGTTTATTTGTTCTATGGTGTTATATGTGATTGTCGCTATTTGAGTACGCTTTATGTCTGGATATATTGAAATGTTTTTAGTAAAATCATGAAATAAGTAAAAATCACTAAATGAAAAGTTTGCCCGCTTAGGATTTTTGGATAGGTGTGGTGACAATATATTGTACGAATCTATCTGGCCATCCTGTTGTTGTTTAATAAATTAGAGTGGTCTAGGCCAGGTAGTAAATAGACCCAAGCCTTTTTTGGTCCCACTGTGCTCCTGTAGTCAGCATTCTAGTTTCCCAAGGCTGATAGTAATAGATGAGTAATAACAGTGTGGACAAATCAAAAAGCCCTTCGCCAAAATTCCTACAACGTCGTAACCAGCCGCGGTCCGTGCAGGTAACAGGGGTGGGGTGGTGGGGCAGAGTGAGGGGGGACTTCGAGGGATGATGCAGAGGGAAAAAAATTTCCCTCTGCATCGTCCCTCGAAATCCCCCTTTACTGTGCCCCACCGCTGTTATCTGCACGGATCGCGGATGGTCGTAACCCTCGTGGGAGTCCATGTAGTCTTTCACAAAGACTAAAGGTGGTGACTGGTGCGCTGCATTGCATCAATATGATCGGGAAGAAGGCCTCTCTTCACTGACTGGCCTCAGCTGCAGCGTGCGTGCTTTTCCCTGCGCCAGGAATTCAAAGAATGAGTGTCTGAAATCAGGGTTGGATTGGGATTAGAAATTGGCCCGGGCACGCTAAAAAAGAAAAGTGGCCCGCATTTGCATATTGCCTTTGCAAAACACTGCTTCGGCGAAGTTTTATTTAAAAAAATGGGGGCTGGTAAAAAATGCACGGATTAGCTTACACTGGTGAAACACACATGAATATAAGTGAGGCCACTTTTGCTCTGGCCCCCTGCCCCCACTCAATATGCATATGTTAATGGGCGGGCCCCAGCGAGAGAAAGGGAATGACACCTCAGCCCTTTGATAAAAGGGAGCTAAATGGGGCCCATCTGCCTCAAGAAAGGCCACTCAAGCACCCACTGGGCCACTGGCAGCATCCAACAATGCAGAAACCACCAAATCACCCTCCAGGCTGCTCAAAAAAGCAGCCCACAGCTGGAACCGGACACCGGCCCCTCCGGCATTGCCCGAGTGCCCGCGTTACCAATCCGACGCTATCTGAAATACACCACGAGAATGTCACCTAGTAAAATTCCACAGCAAGGGCACTTCACACACGGCTCACACTGCAGTAACAGTGGTTTTTAAATTCAAACAACTGCACCTCATATTGCAATGTTAAAGTCTGTAATGTACTCACAGCTGTTTGTCGGGAAAAGACAGTAAAAGCCGTTTAACACCCCCACAGCAATGATGTTCTTCTTGCCATAAAAAGCTGATTGCACAGACAGTTGGTCTGCTTGCACCACTTGCTGCCTTACATGTTTTGCCCACAAAGTCAGCACCGCCGTGACTCCTGCTAAATTTCTTGCATGACCACTGATAACTGCCATATCAGGAGAAGTCGCACTTCCAATCCACAGTGCACCTGAACCAATGCCCTGGAGTGCAGGCTGTCAGGTGTAAATATACACTGATGGGGCTGCCAGGCGCAATTATTCCTTAAAGGGTTCAAACTATTTTTCTTTGTAATCCTCTAGTTTCTTCTTAGTTTCTTTAATTTCTTCTTAATTTTTTGTTTCTCACTCATAGTTTCTATCGTCGCCAGTGTTACAATCAAGGATGTTGTCTTTTAGATTATAAAAGATGTAGGTTTATTAGGTTCAGATCAGGTTACAAGTAAATCAGGTAAAGCCCCACCAAGAGCAGTAGGATCAGCCTTTCTCACTTCAACTGTCCACAAATTCAAGCACAAACACTCTTAACATTCAAACCATCCCATGACCTCACTCACTGGCTGAGCAGCAGGGACTTGGAACTCTGGGGAGGATGCATAGTAACTAAGACAAGCCACAACAGTTTTGTTTAGGTGAGGGGTAAGGGACAGATTGACTGTCAGGTAAAAATGATGGGCCTTATTTATGAGAAGTGTTGCATTGCTGCGACAAAGCAGCGATGCAACACTTTTCAGTGTGGCCACCTTGTGACACCTTGGATGCACTGTATTTACCGTACGGTGCATCATGTCGTAAGGGGTACAGATAAGTCAGTATTACTGATGTATCTGCAGGTGCAAAAGTGGTGCATTTCTGGAGTGTGTCTTAAAACAGACGCAACACCAGCAATGTGTCCTTTCACATGGGGCAAGCCCCATGTGAAAGAGCCTGCATCACCCTTACGCCTGCCATGAGGCAGGCATAAGGTTTTGACGCAATGGCGCTCTAGAAGTGGAGCAGTGAAATCTAATAGATTTCACTGCGCCTCTCCTACGACCCTTTCTTGCGGGGTAACACCCACCCTGCATACATTTTACCTGGCGCAGGTATAGTGTAGCTCAGGGGTTTACGAAGTAACATATCTGTCTAGATAAATCACTTCATAAATATGGCGCAACGTGGCACATTACTTACACCACCACAGTATCACAAAAAGTGAGGCAACTGCAGCGTAAATGTGTCGCGAGGGCTCATAAATAAGGCCCTATGTATTAATGAGGCTTTGAATTCTAAGTTAGCGTTTGCCAAGGTTTTGAAATGATATGAAACACACCTGTCTCATTAAAGCGGCCTTGTTCAAACTGCTCTATTTCAGCAGTTATTGGAATGCGCTTTCTCGCCCGATACAGAGAGCGTATGAAACTGACAGATGGGTGATAAAAGTGACGAAATCTTTCCTGTGGCGAAACAGAGACGTTAACGAAGGGCAAAAAAATCTTTGTATGAAACAGATATAAGCTTTAACAGCTCAAAAAATATTAGTGTCTACAAATGAGAAACTGACTCGGTGCAGATTAAAGAGCATATTTTCTGAACGTGTTCAGTAATGACTCCAGCCAATTAAAATCGCATTGGGAGGAATGAAAGTCACTTAATCATTTTACTACTGATGAATACCTCCCAAATGATGCCATTTGTGGCTGAAAAATACGAATTGCGTTTCTCCATTCATCTTCATAATTCTGGCTACAAGTTATGTTTTCTCCCCCGTTTCATTGACAGAGAATCACATATCTTTGCTTTGCTCTATAAAGGGGACATGATTTGCAGGCTATCACATAATGTCACACATGTCTGTCCAGTTGATACAACATCCACTGAACTCTTACATTTAGGGCGCTCTTCCAGCGAGAGTCATCCATATGCCATCTGCTACCAACCAACTTGACTCTGATAAACCCGGGCTCTGGACCCTTTCGAGTAAGTCATACCCAACCTCGAGATACCAATACTGAAGTCCCCGGCAATATTAATTGCTGCATCCTCGCCTGGGACTGACATCATTGCAACATCTCTGCATCAGGGACTCTATTGTCCCTCCTTCTGTTGTAGTAATGTTTCCAATTATACACAATTGTGGAGAAGTGTGGCTCACTGGTTAGAGGAGGCAGACCTGGAAGCAGAGGTCAGCCCAGGACCAGGGTTCAATTCCTGGCTCGGCGGGGTCTTGAGTCCTAAAATGTCCATGGACTCGACAATTCTCGCTCTGGTGCCTACTCGATTCACGGGTTCACACTCTGCGACTCTGGGCAATAGCTTGCTTAATCTCCACAACGGCCCCTCTGGGCAATAGCTTGCTTAATCTCCACAAACGCGGCGGGATGCCTGGCTTTCACCTTGCGGATACCCTGCCGGGGTTATCTCACAGGGGAATACCAGGACGGGTTCCCTAAGCAAGCGCTTAGAAACCGCTTGGTGATTTGCGCTATATAAATTCCTGTACATTTACATTTTCACCAGATGTGTAACATTCCTTAATTTAACATCCACTGGTAAGTAGATTAAATGTAAATAACTGTGCAGGCTACTCTGTCTGACCCCCCTTTTCTCTCTCTCTATTTTCCAGAGATTCCAGGTGCTCACTCACCCGTCCTGATGATGATCTCAACTAAATGAGATCGAAACGCGTTGACCTACCTTACTCCTTATTTTATTACATACGTTCAGCGGCGTAGGAAGGGGGTACGGTGGGTGTGGGCCGCCCCTTGTGTCATCACTGAGGGGGTGACAAAATGGCAAAAATATGTGTTTTTTAAATAAAAGGAAATTGGGGGGGGGGGGCTCACTATACTTAAAAAAATAATAATATTTAAAACGAGGGGTGGGCAGCAAAGAAAAAAAACAGAAAAGCAAAGCTTTAAGTATCTTATATTTCCTTCTTTTAAGGAGGTGTGACAAGAAATTTTTCGCACGGGTACCTCCGGATCTTGCTACGCCACTGCATACATTTCGAAAGGAGTCTAGTGTTATGTTTTTAAGATGCATATTTCAATGTTTCTTCACCCACTCAAGCACTTTTTATCACTTTTGTGTGAGCACTGGATCGTGATAATCACCCTAAAAAAGAGAGCGAAAAAAAAAAAGAAACGAAACAATATGCTGTAACGAATAAACAATTGCAAATGAATCAGTATGTTTTTTTGCCCTGCATTATGCGTGCCTTTCTAATCTTGTTACATTTGGGCTCTAAGTGTAAATATATAAATCATTAATTGGAAAAGTCCCAGTTTCTTTAGGTACTTATATAGGACTAACTGCCCCCAATCAACCAATGTATCTCTAATATCTGCATATTGAAGTCCTCGGAAAAACAGTATGGTTTCAGTCCCTATGCAGCTCTCCGGAGCGTGCCTGTTCTCCCACAGAGCATTAATGGTGCCAGTGAAAGACCAAGCTTAATGTCGTGGAACCAGCATCAGTGTCTTTGGAAACAAGGCGGTCACGTGGGGAGGTTTCTTTTTAGAAAGGCCAAATTAACACTTGGTCTATGTAGCCATACACCTGATCACTGATGTGACGGCTTCTGTCCAACAGGGTGGCACTACTGGGCAAAATACTCTTCACTTGGACCATATCTCAGAGGCACCAAGGGGGCGAAGCAAAGAAATCCAACCCTCCCTACAATTTTTCAGGCGCAGGGATTATTGGTGGTGAGAGGGTGTTCTGGTCAGAATGACTCTTTTTCTCCCTTTTCCCCCTCTCTGTTTTATTTCCTGCCCTGCTTTTTTGTTTTTCTCACCCCATACCCTTTGTTTTCCCCCTCTCTCTCCCTCGCCCCCTCTTTTTCTCATTTCTCCCCATCTTTCATCATTCCCTATTCACTGTCGCCCCACTGCTAAGTCTCTTTTCCCTTTCAATGTATTCTGGTGAAATGTTAGATACGACCTTCCTCACAAATCACAGACAGAAGAGGACCCCAAAAGTAGAAATGATACTTTCACAGTGGCAGCCCCCACTGTAGCTGCCCAAGGTGTGCTCCCTACGCTCTCCTACTGTGCTTCATACTCATGCTTAAAAGCAATGAGTGACAAGGTGACAGACTGTACCAAGTCTAAAAGGCAGGGGTACCCCAACCGGAGGGAAACATTAACGGGACAGATACCGGTGGACATTGTAAGAGCAACAGGAAATCAGGGACAGTGTGAGGGGCCTTCTCACTAGTGAGCAATCTCCAGAGAAGTTTAATGTGACATTACCAAACTAAATCCTAGTTTTTTTTGTCTTGGTGAGCTCATGCAAGGTGAATGCAACTATGAGGCTGAGGGAGATTAGTATATTCAGGTCACGACTCCTCACTCTTTCCTGTAAGTTGAAATGATATGAATTTATTCAAAAGCGTTTTGTCACCTCTTTGGTCTGAAGGCGAGGAAGTAGAGAGACGCAAGCAGCCAAGAAGCAAGTTAAACGTTTTGATGTTAGAAGACGACGCTTTTGCTTGCCAGTAAGGGAACATTTTGCAGACGTGTGTAGCACATTCTGTGAACTGATGTACTTTGTGTTTGGCACCCCTTGAATTGGAAATCAGCCGCCTGTGCCGAGTTGGCTTTGCTAATGAGGCTTTCTGCATTGCAGATCCCACGCATGTCTCTCAGAAGGTGACGGTACCAGGTGTCAGGTATGCCAGGGCAGAGCTAGAGAGATGTTAAGTTGTACGTTTTGGATACAGAACTTAGGAGTTTAAAAAAGTAGGCAATGTATGTTAAAAAGATTGACTTCTGCATTTTGCTTTTACAAGTTTTTGTCCTGTAGAAAAATCTAATGTGAATTTGTCCAAATGGTGTTATCATTAAGATTAACTAAAGTGTGAAAAATCCTCTCTGGACCCAGGGCACACTTCACTGCAACATCCTGTTGACCCTTTAACAAAGCGTGTGGTTGTACATACAGTCCTTCAGTGCGCCAAGAATGAATCTGACACACAAAGGCACACAACTGTTACTCATTCGTTCATATGTTGATGCTGTCAGTTTATATGTAAAGGTGCACATACTGAAAACGGTCCACATACTGGAAAACGGATTGGCTTCTAGAGGATCGACTAATATAGGCAATAGAGTACCTTACTTGTTCCAGAGAAGATGGTCTATCTCGAGTCTAACATGATATATATATATATATATATATATATATATATATATATATATATATATATATATATATATATATATATATATATATATATATATTCCACTCCTTCCTGCTTCTCCAAGCACGGCACGCAAGACACAAAGACCACCACACAGCTTGTCCAGTACACAAGGTCAATTTATTATCCCTTTCTGTTTCTCTCTGGCATGACGCGTTTCGGGTAGGCACTACCCTTGATCACATTCTTTAAACTTTTTATTGGCAGGTAGAAGTCACTTGTCAGCAACAAAATCAACAGCATGGCATTACATCATATGAGTGTACACACAGCCGCAGTTTATCTCTCACGCCAAATGAAGATATTTATCACACCGGCTCTTTCATCCCCCCATGCACCCCCACCAAGCATTTGACATCTGGGTACTACCGATTTTTTAGGGCAACTTCTATGTTCATGAATGTCTTTTTCCGTTATCATCCACTAATCCATGTCCCTCTCCCATTTAGCCAGGGTGGGTGAATCCAGACTCTCCATTTCCATGCATTGTTGCATTTTGCGATAGCAAAGTCCAGAGTTACCTAAATTTGTTGTTTCCTGCTAAGGTCTGTTTGTCTCCATATATTCAGGAGACATAGGGGTCGATTCCGATGTCGTTCAGAAGGGCTCCAAACGGGATTCGGAAGAAGGAAATCCGATTCAGAGTGTACGTTTCCGACCGAAACGTCCCCCGTTCCAAATGACCAAGTACGATACGAGGAAGCCATCCATGCCGACCGAATTGATTCCAAACCCGAATCAGTCGGTCTGACTCTTGCGGAGCCGGTTCTTTCAGCTCAATAGGGCCGCTTTCTGGACCAGCAAGTATGAATCACGGTTCTGAGAGCCGCACAGACTCCGTTTTAACAAGATGAAATGGCTGTGGGAATCGGACTTCAGGGGACCGTAGCAGGCCCCCCTTCTCCCGGGGCTCTCGAATTAGTCGCAGGGGGGTACCCATGGGTCCTCCCTTACATGCATACACAGTGTGGCGGGCACCCTGTGGTGCCAGCCACACGGTGCACACTTTTCCCAACCCACCCCTTTTTGCAATGGGAGCCTGTGTACCGTAGGAGCCTGTGTACACGTTCGGTACACAGGCTCCCATTGAGTTCAGTGGGTGTCCGACCAAACCAAGTCCGTCCTATATGGACACATCGGAATCGGTCGTTCGGACTCACAGAGCGCGATTTGTTCGGAAAGCTCCCTGGAACTGTGCAGTTCGGAGGGCTTTCCGAACAAGATCGGAATCAGGCCCATAGTTGTGGTGTGTGTTGGAGTTCTTTCCCACAGACCTTCTGTAATTGTCTCGCCTCAGCTCACCAATTATTCAGAATATTGGGAAAGTCCCATATTATGTGATAGAAAGTGCCTTCCTATCTGCATTGTCTATTACAACAGGAGTCTGCCTGTCTTTTAATTTTTGCCAGTGTGACTCATGAGCAATATGTTCTATGGAGAATCTTCAGCTGGATTAGTCTGAGCCTCGCAGTTATGGCAACTTCCTTCGGAGATGCCAACGCCTCCTGCCAGTCCTCATCTTCTAATATTCCTATGTTATTTTGTAATTTCTTGCGTAAGTTCTGAGGAGGGTCAAGCATATTATTAAGTAGTTTCTTACACATCACGGAGATTGTTTTGGTATCTATGCGATCATTTAGGAGTCTGTCTTCTGGAAGGACCATGCCTTGCGGGATGGCTGATTTGATAGCTTGACTGATCTGGAGGTATCTGAATGTCTCGGAGTCAGCCATCTCAAAGTCCTCTTATAATTTAATAAAAGCTTTCATGTTGCCTTTTAACCACAGGTACCCAACCCTTGAGACACCGATTGTGTCCCATTAATCAAACCAGGGACATCGGCTCAAACCACCAAAATACTCCGCATCCCATAATGGTGTGGATTGAGTCATCTTGTGCTTCTACCCCAGTTTCTTTGTGACTTTGTGCCAGAGTGTCATCATTTGGTATGTGGTGGCCGGTGAGTGTTTGTTTCAATGGGTTCGTATACAGTGCCTGATTGTGGCCTCTCAGGCCCATGAGCATTTTATCCATGTGATAGGCAAAGTCAGATTGGGAGTCATAGATCCACTGTTTAATTACTACAAGCTGACTGTCCCATTAGTTCATGCGGATATCTGGAAAAGCTATTCCGCCACCATACCACTCCCTGACCAGTTTTCGAGTGGCTATTTGTGGGGGCTTCCTGTCCCACAGCAGCGTATGGATTTCCACATCTATCTTGACAAAGAAGGAGTTAGAGACCGAATAGGGAGTGTTTTGCAGGACGTATAAGAATCTTGGGAATGTCATCATCTGAAAGAGAGCAACTCGTCCCAGTAGAGACAGCGGCAGTGTCCTCCAGAATTGGACATCTTTTTGTAACCTTCTCAAGGGGCTCAGCAGGTTTAAGGTGTAGAACTGAACCGGATCTCGGGAAACGTTTATTCCCAGATATTGGAAGGTGTCTTCTGCCATTATTACAGTACATCCCTGGGGAAGCTTGGTTTGGGGGCCATACAGGATGTAAAGCACAGATTTGGACCAGTGTATAGTATACCCTGAGTATTTTCGGAAATTGGTAAAGATTTGGAGGACCCTGTTCATGGAAGCGCTTGGTGATGCCATATAGAGTTATATATCGTCGTGTTTAGGGAGATTCTATCCTCCCATTCCATTGTCCATTTAAGACGGGGAACAGCGTTTACAACACAACTTTTACAACGCAGTACCTTTTCCACGCAACTTTTACAACGCAAGTCGTTACAACGACTTGCGCTGGGGGGCGCTCTAGGATAGGGAATAGTTAATTTACTATCCAAAACCTTCCCTACTATCCACGGGGACTGGAGTTGGAATAGTAAATAAAACTATTCACTATCCAGCAACCCCAACGCAAGTCGTTGTAACGACTTGCGTTGTGAAAGTTGCGTAGTAAAGGCATGCGTTGTAAAAGCATACGTGGTAATGACATACATCCATTTAAGACCATGGGTCAGGGGATCCTTTCTTATCCAGGCCACAAATGGCTCAAGCATTAGTGCGAAGATCAGGGGTGACAAGGGGCATCCCTGTTGGGTTCCTCTGTTGAGGGAAAAGGTGTGCAAGGTGTGCCCATATACCACTACTGGTGCTAAGGGGTTGGTGTAGAGCAGTTTAATCCACACAATATATTGCAGTCCAAAACCAATCCGTTCTAGTAATGCATAGAGATAGGGCCATTCGATGGTGTCAAACGCCATCTGCGCATCCAGTGATAGTATCACTGCAGCTTCTTTTAACCGCATGCGCGCTAGCGGTTTTCCCGCTGCGCGCTGCGATTTTAAAAAACCAGCGTTACATGACGAGCTCAGCTCGTCATTCGCGTAGCGCAGGTTACGCCCATGACGAGCAGAGCTCGTCATCCGCCCGAAGGGGTTAAGAACACACTTCTGCTGAGAACACTGTGCAAGCTTCGGAGGTTTAAAGTCGTGTTTCTCCCCGACATGAAGCCTGATTGGTCTGGTTGCACTAACTTCGTGATGAGTGGTAGTAGTCTATTAGCTAATACTTTGGCTAGTATCTTTACTTCGACGTTAAGCAGTGATATGGGGCGATACGAACTACACAGTTCGGCCTCCTCACCCTGTTTATAAATTACTACTATAGTGGCTAGTCTCTGATCATTCTGGAGGCTTCCCTGTTGTTTACTATCTTGGTACAGACTTGGTATGTCACTAACCTAGTCCCCTGTAAGTGTAATATATGAGGCCATCTATACTGAATTAAAAGAATCCTGACACCCCCTACCCAGCTAGAAACATCTCGTGTCCCCAGCCAACAACACCCAACAAATAACAGATAACAAAAGAAGAACTCCAGAATAAATTAAACAAGTCCAGTTCCGATCCCTCGTGGGGCATGGGTCACCAGCATCTCCTTGTTGCTTACTGATAATCTTCATTACTTCTAGTTCTATTCGTCCTTATTCCAGTCATTATTTGTGCGTTTATCCCACGTTAATGAGACAGGAGACTCCAGGATATGCTAAAAATGAAGGCCTGCCTACCCTGACTGGGTGCCACAAAGACGTTTACATTCTCAGCAACATCCAGACACACATAGAAGACAAAGGACATTAATATCAGGGGCAGGAGGGTGGATTGTAATTTTGGGGTGAGAACTACTAGGACTAGGAGTAAGAAGATTACCGGTAAGTAAATATTTACATTTTTGTCCCTCGCCCCCATCCCAGTCCATACTTGTTAGGAATAAAAAAGCCACAGAGTGATTTCAGCCATGATAACAAGCCCAAAACTAATATGCATATCCTGTGATTTATAATCATCAATAATACACTATGACAAAACGGAGCTGAACACACTAGCCCCAAAATTGTTTTCAGTATTTTTCATCCTATGAGGTTTATAATGGTGAGAGTGTGTGAGGTAGCCCAAGATGCAGCTCTACACATTTATAAAGAAGGAAAATCAATGAACTCTGCCCAGGATGCTGCCAGACTCCTGGCTCATCTTCCCTGAATACAGACTTTTACAGATACATGTGCCACGTCCATGAATGCACAATAGATTAAAGCAATCATTGATCGAAGGCAAAGACTCGTTTTCAAAGTAGGAGTGTGTTTCCCTTGAACTAATTTCCCTAAAATCACAAAAAGCTTACCAGATTGACTATAAGACAGAGACCTGTTCATATAAATAAGTTGAGCTCTCACTGCATTGACTCTGTAAAGCCCTTCTTCCTCAGAAGATTAAGGAGAATTAAAACAATTTTAGATTGACTACTTTCTGAGACTTGTGTGAGGAAACTATCCACCTTTGGTAAGAAGTGCCGTTCTGGGTATAACTGTATTGTACTGTAATTGCATGTATATAGCGCTTACTGCCCCTGATGAGGCGTTGAAGCACTTTGCGCGTTGTGTTCTCTGAGAAAAATAGAAAATGTGGTCTTAACAGCAGGACACACTGTTCACCAACCCTTCTAGCCAGAGTAAGTGCAGCCAAAATGTCTTTTTCATTGTAAGAAAATTAAAATCCACACAAATTAGAATCTCAAGATCAATCAATCAATCATTACATTTATAGAGCGCGCTACTCTCCCTTGAGGGTCTCAAAGGCGCTGAAGGGGGGTGGGGGGGTCGCTACTGCTCGAATAGCCAGGTCTTGAGGTTTTTTCTGAAGGTGAGATGGTCCTGAGTCAGTCGTAGGTGCGCAGGGAGGGAGTTCCAGGTTTTGGCAGCCAGGTAGGAGAAGGATCTTCCTCCTGTGGTGGTTCTGCGAATTCGTGGGATGGTGGCGAGGGCGATGTTGGCGGAGTGGAGCTGGCGGGTGGGGATGTAGAACGAGAGGCGGTTGTTCAGGTATTCGGGGCCCTTGTTGTGTAGCGCTTTGTGTGCGTGGGTGAGGAGCCTGAACGTGATCCTCTTGCAGACGGGGAGCCAGTGCAGGTGGGATTGTAAAGTATTCAATATACAGAAAGAGCCCATGGACAACCCATGGGTTTATTTATGGTCTTCATAAGATAACACTTAAATAACCTCAACGTAGGTGATTCTCCCTCTTGTCAGGAACCTGAAACTCCCTTAAGGGACTGACTGATGCTCAATGATATTTTAGAGTGGAAAGAGAAACTGTGATATTGAAGCTTTCACAGGAAAATAAATAAATCTCAGGCACTCCACACTGTAAAGGGACCAGATTATGAGAATCACACCACAATATAAAATATGTTTATTGTCTAGCAAGGGATTTAAGAGTGGAACTCCTAGAGTACTGGATAGTTTGTGCTAAGTAAAGGGGCAAACGTTTCTTCTACAAGCCTTTCCTTTCATAGGCGCATGATGCTAACCTGATGCAATTGAACACTCCCCCGAGTGATAGAACAGGCAAAGCAAGATGTGGAATGTTCCAAGGAGGACACAGATCAGGACATTTTGGAAGAAGGAACAATGACCTCATTAACCAGAAAGGTGCCCCCAGGATCATTTCCCTCTCTTCCATCTGTAGCTTGCGAACACCCTGGGGACTAGAGAAAGAGGAGGGGTGGCAATAGCATAAAACACATCCACCCCAAGCTCCCTCCACTAGCCTCCTGGAGCAGAAAAGGGGAACCAGAGCTGGTCTTCATGGCACTGAGATCTACTTCTGGGGTCCCAAATCGCCTGAAAAGGTGGCGGAGAAAAAATCCTGAGAGGATGGAAATTTCCTGCCCAGTGTGTCTGCCAGAGAATTGTCTACATCCTAACATGACCAGTCTATAGCAAGAACAAGCAATGCGCTATGCAGCAACCTAGGAGAGAGACCACCACCCTGAAGAGCTTGACCCTGAACTCCACGTGTGATTTATGTAAGAGACTGTACTAATGTTGGCCGATCTTATCAACATATGGTGATTGAAATATATCTTTTTAAACCTTCTATCACCTCCCTATAATTGGAGGAGTAACAATACTCCCTGGTAGACCAACTGCCCTGCACCAGTCTGTCTTCCAATCTTGCTCTTATCGCACTAGACTGGTGTCCACTTCAATAGTCTTCAAGGGCTCTGGATCAAACGGAAATTGTCATGATGGATACCAGAATTACAGTCTTGTAATCCTTGGAACAGGGCATCCAAAACAATTTTATGTGATTGAAGAGTGAAAGATGGGGCAATGCCCATGGCACTGTGAAAATGCTAGAGACCATGTTACCCTGCACTCTCATTCTGACACTTGCTAACACTAGAGTTGTGGTCAAGAAAGTTATTAACTGTTGTTGAATGTTGTTTGCTATGGATTCTGGCAAAAAAAACTGTGGGCCTGATTTAGAGTTTAATGGACGGGTAGTCCTTCATAAATGTGATGGTATCCTGTTCACCTTATTGCAAGCACATTATATCCTAATGGACTTGTAATAAGGCAAACAGAATATATGTCAGGTCTGTGATTGAGTATCCCATACACCAAACTCTAAATCAGGCAGTGTATCTAAGGCTGCCCTAAACCTCACCCAATAAAGGTTTGATCCTGAGAAGCCATCAAATGCTATTTTGATTTGTTGAGGAAGAATGCATGTTTTCTTAGGCAACTGCAGATTTCTACCAAATCTTCTAATGTCCTCACTTGAAGGAGCTTGTTGTTCAATTACGAAAAAATCTGAGCAGCCTTGCAGATAGAGTTGAGACACTAAAGAGACTACCACCTTTGTATACTCCCTGGGAGTTGACTTTAAACCAAACAAAAGCACTGAATTGGCGGTGTCCTCCTTGGATACAGAGCCATAGTTAGCACTGATGATTTTTTACCATCGGAAGATGAAATTATGCATCCCTTAGATATATGGTAATCATATATATGCCTGTTGGAATCAGAGAGATATTTATCTGCAGTCACTCCATCTTAGAATGGACAACTTTTTCCCATTGAATGGCTTGTCTCAGATTGATTGCCATCCTGTGTCCTCCTGGTATCTTTCGGAGCCCAAACAAAAACCATTGAATAGATACCTTTCCCCAACTCTTCAGAGGGAGCAGGAATTACTGCTCTTTTTAGCTGAAGGTCCTACATTGCCTGAGATACTGCATTCATTTTCTCTGGGCCTTCTGCACATGCAGTCTCTTTGACACTTGAGTTCTTAAGGAGAGAATTTAACTAGTTGTTATCCTTTTTTAATTATGTTGAGAACTCAACCATCATAAATGGATTCCTTTCATGCCTTCCCGAAGAACTGAATCTGTCCTACCAGAGACCTCTCTAGGCCATCCATGGCACAGTCAGAACTTTTGTGATTTTTTAGCACCCTGTTACTGCTTTTTAGAATATTTGGTATTTGCTGCTTTTATATCCCTCGCCTAGCTTATGTGGGTGTGGTGATCAGGAGGTTTGAAGGAATTCTATGAATTATCTCCCCAACTTCAATCCAGAAACTACATCCTACTAGTTGACTGAGAAAGGGGGTGTGGTCAGTGCAGTGAGACAGATACCCATTGACCTGCTGTTTTTCCACTCATGCAGACAGTGAGGTAGGAGTGTGGCCATATGGAGGTCAGGCAGGAAATTTGAGAGTGCCTTTCTGCTGGGAAGGGAAAGCCACAAACATCACCCATAAGATCTCCCTTTGCAAACTGAGGAGGGACTCACTTGAAAATGTAAACACAACGAAATGTTATCTTAGTGCAATCTTATACTCTCCCTGTATAACAAAAACAACATAGAAGAAGAATGGTGCATCGAACAAGAGATATGGATTGGCTTGTGTCATAGCACACCCTCCACAACATAGGATATCCAAACAGTGAGGTTCTAAGGGGAATAACATGGACATTTTGCATCAGGGTTCACTGATAAAGTTAATTTGTACCTATGTGAAAAATTAGACACTAATTACCTTCTGGCCAGGCGGGCAAGGTGAAATGGCCACAGCACTTGATCTGACTAGGTTTGCCACTTGGATGGTTTGTTACTTGCACAGCTGGTATTTTCCTTTTCTGTTAGGTCCAAAATGAACCTAAACACCCAAATTCAGTATGTACTTTGAACAGTAAACATAAGGGAAAGCATCTTAAAATGTGTTCTGAAGCTGCCTAAATGGTCCATGAGTTATAGTTAAACTAAACAAAGGCAGAAGAGCTGTGTTAAAAAATCAGGATGTGTTTTTATAAAGCTTCTTCTTTAATTCTCATGTTCCCTTTGCAGAATCATAAAGCAAGAACAAATGGTTATTAGGTCGAGCCTAGGCAGCACGCATGCCCTATTTGCAAGACCTTCTGTAGTCACTATACGGAGTGTAACCCCACCTGCTGGTTGCTATTGGTTCACTCCTGCATTTATCTTCTTTCGTGGCTGCATATTGATTGGTGCTCCCAATATATAATTTCCATTTTTTGTCCAAGGAGCACCAACCAACTACAGATTATTTACTTAAACTATCAGGAGGAGGAGTGAGTTGTGAGCAAGGAGGATCCTGCCCTGTGTGTGTCAGCAATTGGAGGAAGGAGGCGGGAGCTACTCTATTGTCAGCACCCCGTTTCCCGTTATCTAGCACATCTACCACCCCGCTGTTTGCCCAGTGTGTGGGGACAGATGTGGCCTGGATGACCCCTCGCTCCAGGCCTCGACACCCATACCCCTCTTAGCCACTGATGCCAGCCCAGGGGCCGGAGCCCCCTGAGCATGCAGCATGTCGGACAAGCACTACAAGGGGCACGAGGATAGCTGCAGCATTTCTTCAATGTGTTCTTGACCACATCCTTCACGGAGGTTCAGCAGCTGCTTATGTAACGTCCATGGGGGTAAAGCCACAGTCAGGCGAGCCACATCAATGAAGGCAGTAAGTGACTGTAGGCAGGCAGTGAGTATGCAGCTTTGCACATTTGAAACATACACTATTTAGGCAAATCACAAACTAGGCATTCAGACACAAACCATACACATACTGTCTCGGCCTTTATCTGCCCCCTGTTCCTCATTTAGACCCAGACCAGTAGTCTTACCTGAACCCTACCACGTCCCATCCCTTCATCTTTTTCCTGGAGTCCTTGTCCCCCCTCACATATACTAAGGGGCATAATTACATGCTCCTATAATCCCAGGAATTTCGCCTTTTAACGACATTCCTGTGGCACTAGGGGTTTCATGGCTTAATGCCGCCTTTTAAATAAGGCTCCCTTTCATGCCCCAATACCCATTGATTTTGACGCTGCACCCTATTTACAACCTGATCTTAACATGGCAAAACAAGGAGAAGTGCTTTATTTCTCCTCGGGTTTGCTGTTTCTATGTGTGCTTCATTGTACAGCACACCTAGAAACAGCAAAACGCCATGAAGGATTGTTTATGTGCAGGAAGGTGTCACTCACTGCACATAAACAATCATTAAAAAAATGATGATTTGCAACTTCTATGTGTGCTGCACAGTGTAGTAAACATAGAAGTTTCAAATCGCCATTTATGGTTGTTTGTGTGCAGGAAGGTACACCTTCCTGTGCATAAACAATCATTTCCTCAACACAGGCACCATTGCACTATGGTTAAAGGGTGCCTCTGTTGGTGCTAAGCAACTTAACTTAGCACCAGCGGTGGGAAAAACGCAGGGATGTGCCATATCTTAGTAAATACGGCTCATCAGTACTTTTTCAGAATGGCTTAGTGTGGCGTTAGCCTTTTGTGCTTAACGTCATGCTCCGCCATTCCCTTGTAAATATGCTGCTAAATCAGTCTACCACCAAACCTCCTCTGGACCACTCTTATGGTCTTCCATCCTACGGACCTTTTCTCACCCAGACACTGGCCATACCTCTCTCTCTGCCTTCCCCCTTCCTGGAGACTACTTCATACCCCAGTCTAAGCATACCCAGAGCGAAGGATCCTGAAGCTCACCCTTGGGTCCCTGCCATTCTCAGCCCTTAGCTCTGCCATTAGTAGGTAGCTATACAAAAGGTGATGATGGACGGAGCGCCTGAACAAATCAAACACTCACCCCCAGTCAACTGATCTGGGTTTAATCCATCACCATTCTTTAGTTCACTCAGCCACCCCAGTTCAGACATGGCTATATGCAAATCAGTCTGACCCTGTGCCTTATGGGAACAGTCCAGCCCGAACTGCCAAGCCATGTCTTCCCTGGACCGGAAACAAGCATCCTGGGACCGGTTTCGGATTCATAATCCTCATCAGCCAGGCTATCTTGAATCCAGGGGCCAAGTGAACAAGGGACTCACGTCTGAGTATACCCTGCCACACTTAGGGCGAACAAAGCGATACAAAAGGTGATGATGGACGGAGCGCCTGAACAAATCAAACACTCACCCCCAGTCAACTGATCTGGGTTTAATCCATCACCATTCTTTAGTTCACTCAGCCACCCCAGTTCAGACATGGCTATATGCAAATCAGTCTGACCCTGTGCCTTATGGGAACAGTCCAGCCCGAACTGCCAAGCCATGTCTTCCCTGGACCGGAAACAAGCATCCTGGGACCGGTTTCGGATTCATAATCCTCATCATCCCCTTTTGTATAGCATTAGTAGGTAGCTATCATTGACGCAGCAGTGCTGTGCACCGGTTCTGAGTATAAAAGGCCAAATACATATTATTTACAGCTGCCTTTTCTTTGCCAATAAAAAAGTTGTGGGTGCCGTGAACCATGCCAGCAGGTTTTTAATATCTGACGTTCTTGTTAAACCTAGAACGCAGGCAAAAAGTACATTACCTCCTAAGCTCTTTTTGTATTGTATTTGAACACTTACATAACACATACTACCTGTGGGGGCACTGAAGCGCCTGCCTACATTGGTATCACTCTACAGCGTGTGGGCAGAAGGATTTTAGGGCATATTACTAAGGGTGGCGATAGGCAATTATCGCCGGTTTAGCGGTCGCTTTCGGCCGCTAAGCGGCGATAATTCTTTCGTTCTGTTAGCAAGCTGTCGCTAACTGATGTTAGCGACAGCTTTTAGGCGAAAGCGAGCGGTTTGGGGCCCGCTTTGCATGTCAGCAATATTTATCGCTAATGACATGCAAAGTGGGCGTACCCAACCTGTTAGTGACTGAAAGCAGTCGCTAACGTCGCTATCGCCTATTAGCAAGGCAGGCGTAGCAATGGAAATATTCCCGCTATCGCCAAAAACCAACGCCTGCTCAGACCAGTTCTTAGCCATGTTATCCAATGGGAGGTGGATAACATGGCTAAGAGCATTTCGTCGCTCATGCGTGAATATCGCTGTATTCTCAGCGATATTCAGGCATTTCGCCTGGTTTTTATCGCTTTTGAGATAAACCTTGCTAATAGCAAGTTATCTCAGCGATAAAAACCGGTGATGAGCTGCGATAAAAATATTGCCGCTAACCCTACTTAGCGATAAATATCGCTATTTGTTGGTAATATGCCCCTTTGTTTTTCTTTTGATCCTGTTGGGAAGTGTTTCCTTGTCATGAGTGATGGTCATTGTGGTGCGGTTATTGTGTTATGGGATGGAGCACTTAGAAGTGTGATCTATGAAGAATTGTGAGAAACATGCACACAGCTTATGGTTTTTAGTAAGCTGACAGATTTTAGCAGCTCTACAGGTCCCTTATTGTATTTCTGTTTCCATAGTTCATACCGCTGTGAGAGGGTGTCTTTGGAAGCTTCCTGTTTATCTTTAGTTTGACGTCTCCCCTCACACGCTACCTGTTGCTTCCTCCTTCCTCCTCCACCCATTCACCTCTGCTGTATCCCCACGATCTTGTCTTCATTTATTTATGAGAGCATGATAACACTTGCCAACAGCTGTTTAAACTTATAAAAAGCGCTTCTCACTACGTGAAATTTAATTTCTTTTAATATAACTTTTTTTTTTATTCCATCCGTTCACCTCTTTCAACTTCTCACAACTGCTCAGTGGGTTAAACACACTTTGAGGAGATTTGAACCTTGAGTCCACTAACATTTTCAGCCTTCCCATGTCAATGAAATGGTGCTGGTACAAAACACTACTTCTTTCCTAGTACATATCCCTTCATGATATCCGTACAGTCAGCAATGCAGCCCAGAAAAGTGCTCTCATGGTGTGCACCTGTATGACCCGCAATACTTGGAGTGTATTGTAGCTCGCAGAAGCTCCCTTTGTAGATACAGATTTTGCAGGATGGTACAATCATGATATGCACATCGTTGATGTCGCTGGCACCGGTCTGGACGAGAAGCCATTAGCGCTGTACAGTACAACAGCAAAGATGTGCAACTAATACACAAAGTACAAAAGATTACTGATCCACTGTGAACCTCTAATCCTGGGTTCCAGGGTAGCTTGCTACTCATAACAAAGCTCTTCAGCTCGTCGTCAGAGGTAGTAAGCGCTATATAACTACAGTTTACAATATGTTATTTTAGCATGCATTTCTGTGGGATGAAAGACAGCCCTTTTGTCTTATTTACATTTTCAAATTTTTACAACTGTTTTTCTGGTATCTGAAAGGCAATGTGGCTTTTAAGTTCATTTGATGCCCCATAGCAACAATACATATAAATACACTCCACATCATACCACATCATTTTAAACCACATAATTTCATTCAGTGCCACACAGTTCCACTATACACATTTTCATTCCACACAGTTCGGCAACACACCCGATATATCAACTCAACAACACATTTACACAATGCACCACATACATCCAATTCACATCACACAATACCACATCATCCCACAAAATTCAACAGCACACCACATAATTAAAATGCACAACATACCACTACACAACACAAAATACTATTCCACATAATTACGCACCATGACACACAATCCCACTCTACATAATTCCAGTGCACTCAAAACCACATAATTACTAGCCACACAATTCCACTGCACACCATGCCACATAATGCTATGCCACACAATTCCACAACTAACAATTCCAATCCAACCCGCATAATTCCACTCTACACCACATACCTCCACTCCACTCCACAACACATGGGTAAAGCACATTTTCATTTACAACACCAAAAAATCTAACTCTCGCAAATGCGAGAACTAGCGGCATTGCCAATGCTTGTTTTTAGTGTGGCTCTTCATTTTGACAGCTTTATATAGTGTGAGCGGCTATTTGAGTGCCATTCATGAGCACCAATTACAGTACACAAGATCAGATTTTTTATTTAAATGCCATGGGAGATACAGTGATTTGCCCAGAATCACAGGATGTTGATAGCAGATGCTGGGACTCGAACCTGATCCCCCATCTATGCATCTCTGACCTTCAGACCACATATGCCTATGCACATGCAAAGCATGAAAGTGGGAGGATATTATTCTTGGGAAGGACACTGGGGAGGTAACAATGGCTTAAAGCCTGAGCAACAACAACTGCAAGGTACCCAACCACAGAACCAACGCCCCCCACCACCACCCTCCGCGCCTGGACCCCTGTCAACACCGAAGACACCATCCACACGATGAACACCATCCACTCCGGATCGCCAACCGACCCATGCCCCCACTACGTCTTCGATTCATAAAGGGAGTGGTGATGGACAGAGCATCTGAATTAAGCAGAACACTCCTACCCAGTCAAGAGATCAGGGCTTGATCCATCACCATTTTTTAGCTCACTGCACCATCCCAGTTCAGAATCTGGCTACATGCAAATTAGTCTGTCCCTGGCCCAGTGCATCATGGGAACAGGGCAGACCAAACTACCAAGCCAATTCTTTACTGGAAAGGAAACAAGCTTCCGGGGACCGGTTTCTGGCATTACAGCCGTCTTCGGCCCGGCTTGCTTGAATCCTGATGGTGCAGTGAGCAAGGGACTCATGTCTGAGCATACCCTTCCACTCCTATAGTGGCCAAAAACGATTCATAAAGGGGGTGGTGATGGACAGAGCATCTGAATTAAGCAGAACACTCCTACCCAGTCAAGAGATCAGGGCTTGATCCATCACCATTTTTTAGCTCACTGCACCATCCCAGTTCAGAACCTGGCTACATGCAAATTAGTCTGTCCCTGGCCCAGTGCATCATGGGAACAGGGCAGACCAAACTACCAAGCCAATTCTTTACTGGAAAGGAAACAAGCTTCCGGGGACCGGTTTCTGGCATTACAGCCATCTTCGGCCCGGCTTGCTTGAATCCTGATGGTGCAATGAGCAAGGGACTCATGTCTGAGCATACCCTTCCACTCCTATAGCGGCCAAAACGATTCATAAAGGGGGTGGTGATGGACAGAGCATCTGAATTAAGCAGAACACTCCTACCCAGTCAAGAGATCAGGGCTTGATCTATCACCATTTTTTTAAGCTCACTGCACCATCCCAGTTCAGAACCTGGCTACATGCAAATTAGTCTGTCCCTGGCCCAGTGCATCATGGGAACAGGGCAGACCAAGCTACCAAGCCAATTCTTTACTGGAAAGGAAACAAGCTTCCGGGGACCGGTTTCTGGCATTACAGCCGTCTTCGGCCCGGCTTGCTTGAATCCTGATGGTGCAGTGAGCAAGGGACTCATGTCTGAGCATACCCTTCCACTCCTATAGTGGCCAAAACGATTCATAAAGGGGGTGGTGATGGACAGAGCATCTGAGTTAAGCAGAACACTCCTACCCAGTCAAGAGATCAGGGCTTGATCCATCACCATTTTTTAGCTCATTGCACCATCCCAGTTCAGAACCTGGCTACATGCAAATTAGTCTGTCCCTGGCCCAGTGCATCATGGGAACAGGGCAAACCAAACCACCAAGCCAATTCTTTACTGGAAAGGAAACAAGCTTCCGGGGACCGGTTTCTGGCATTACAGCTGTCTTCGGCCCGGCTTGCTTGAATCCTGATGGTGCAGTGAGCAAGGGACTCATGTCTGAGCATACCCTTCCACTCCTATAGTGGCCAAAACGATTCATAAAGGGGGTGGTGATGGACAGAGCATCTGAATTAAGCAAAACACTCCTACCCAGTCAAGAGATCAGGGCTTGATCCATCACCATTTTTTAGCTCACTGCACCATCCCAGTTCAGAACCTGGCTAAATGCAAATTAGTCTGTCCCTGGCCCAGTGCATCATGGGAACAGGGCAGACCAAACTACCAAGCCAATTCTTTACTGGAAAGGAAACAAGCTTCCGGGGACCGGTTTCTGGCATTACAGCCGTCTTCGGCCCGGCTTGCTTGAATCCTGATGGTGCAGTGAGTAAGGTACTCATGTCTGAGCATACCCTTCCACTCCTATAGTGGCCAAAATGATTCATAAAGGAGGTGGTGATGGACAGAGCATCTGAATTAAGCAGAACACTCCTACCCAGTCAAGAGATCAGGGCTTGATCCATCACCATTTTTTAGCTCACTGCACCATCCCAGTTCAGAACCTGGCTACATGCAAATTAGTCTGTCCCTGGCCCAGTGCATCATGGGAACAGGGCAGACCAAACTACCAAGCCAATTCTTTACTGGAAAGGAAACAAGCTTCCGGGGACCGGTTTCTGGCATTACAGCCGTCTTCGGCCCGGCTTGCTTGAATCCTGATGGTGCAGTGAGCAAGGGACTCATGTCTGAGCATACCCTTCCACTCCTATAGTGGCCAAAACGATTCATAAAGGGGGTGGTGATGGACAGAGCATCTGAATTAAGCAGAACACTCCTACCCAGTCAAGAGATCAGGGCTTGATCCATCACCATTTTTTAGCTCACTGCACCATCCCAGTTCAGAACCTGGCTACATGCAAATTCGTCTGTCCCTGGCCCAGTGCATCATGGGAACAGGGCAGACCAAACTACCAAGCCAATTCTTTACTGGAAAGGAAACAAGCTTCCGGGGACCGGTTTCTGGCATTACAGCCGTCTTCGGCCCGGCTTGCTTGAATCCTGATGGTGCAGTGAGCAAGGCCACCCTAAGTGTGGAAGGGTATGCTCAGATGTGAGTCCCTTGCTCACTGCACCATCAGGATTCAAGCAAGCCGGGCCGAAGTTGGCTGTAATGCCAGAAACCGGTCCCCGGAAGCTTGTTTCCTTTCCAGTAAAGAATTGGCTTGGTAGTTTGGTCTGCCCTGTTCCCATGATGCACTGGGCCAGGGTCAGACTAATTTGCATGTAGCCAGGTTCTGAGCTGGGATGGTGCAGTGAGCTAAAAAACGGTGATGGATCAAGCCCTGATCTTTTGACTGGGTAGGAGTGTTCTGCTTAATTCAGATACTCTGTCCATCACCACCCCCTTTATGAATCGTTTTGGCCACCCTAAGTGTGGAAGGGTATGCTCAGATGTGAGTCCCTTGCTCACTGTACCATCAGGATTCAAGCAAGCCGGGCCGAAGACGGCTGTAATGCCAGAAACCGGTCCCCGGAAGCTTGTTTCCTTTCCAGTAAAGAATTGGCTTGGTAGTTTGGTCTGCCCTGTTTCCATGATGCACTGGGCCAGGGTCAGACTAATTTGCATGTAGCCAGGTTCTGAGCTGGGAAGGTGCAGTGAGCTAAAAAACGGTGATGGATCAAGCCCTGATCTTTTGACTGGGTAGGAGTGTTCTGCTTAATTCAGATACTCTGTCCATCACCACCCCCTTTATGAATCGTTTAGGCCACCCTAAGTGTGGAAGGGTATGCTCAGATGTGAGTCCCTTGCTCACTGCACCATCAGGATTCAAGCAAGCCGGGCCGAAGACGGCTGTAATGCCAGAAACCGGTCCCCGGAAGCTTGTTTCCTTTCCAGTAAAGAATTGGCTTGGTAGTTTGGTCTGCCCTGTTCCCATGATGCACTGTGCCAGGGTCAGACTAATTTGCATGTAGCCAGGTTCTGAGCTGGGATGGTGCAGGGAGCTAAAAAACGGTGATTGATCAAGCCCTGATCTTTTGACTGGGTAGGAGTGTTCTGCTTAATTCAGATACTCTGTCCATCACCACCCCCTTTATGAATCCCACTACGTCTTCAGCAAGGCCGACTCCGTCATCGCACCCCAACTCCGGGACATCAACTGCTCCTTCAACACCGCCACCTTCCCGGAAAGCTGGAAGCATGCCGAACTCAGCGCCCTCTTGAAGAAACCCTCAGCAGACCCCACCGACCTCAAGAACTACCGCCCCATCTCGCTCCCCCCGTTCCCACCAAAGTGATCGAGAAGACCGTCAACAGTCAGCTTGCCGCCTTCGTCAAGACAAACGGATCCCTCGACCACTCACAGTCCGGCTTCCGAGCCAACCACAGCACCAAGACCCCCCTCATCGCAGCCACTGACGACATCCGAACCCTGCTCGACAACGGGGAAACAGTGCCCCTCATCCTCCTGGACCTCTCCGCAGTGTTCGATACTGTCTGCCACCGCACCCTAGTACAACGCCTCAGCAACATCGGAATCCAAGAGAAGGCACTGGAGTGGATCATCTCGTTCCTCGCCGGAAGAACCCAGAGAGTCCGCCTCCCCCCGTTCAGATCCAAGGCCACTGAAGTCATCTGCGGCGTACCACAAGGATCATCACTCAGCCCCACCCTCTTCAACATCTACATGAGCCCCCTCGCAGCCATCGCACGGCAACACAACCTCAACATCATCTCCTACGCCGACGACACCCAGCTGATCCTCTCCCTCACCAGCGACCCTGCCACTGCCAGAACCAACCTACATGAAGGGATGAAAGAAGTAGCCGAGTGGATGAAGAACAACCGCCTGAAACTGAACTCAGACAAGACAGAAGTCCTCATCCTTGGATCATCACCCTCTGCCTGGGACGACTCCTGGTGGCCCTCGGCCCTAGGCAGCGCACCCAAGCCAATGGACCATGCACGCAACCTGGGCTTCATCCTGGACTCCTCCCTCTCGATGACCACACAAGTCAACGCCATCTCATCATCGTGTTTCAACATCCTACGCATGCTCCGAAAGATTTTCCGATGGATCCCCACCGAAACCAGGAAGACGGTCATCCAAGCACTTGTCACCAGTCGACTGGACTACGGAAACACCCTATACACCGGAACCACAACCAAACTGCAGAAAAGACTCCAACGCATCCAGAACGCCTCCGCACGACTCATCCTGGACATCCCCCGACACAGCCACATCTCCGGACACCTGAGAGACCTGCGCTGGCTCCCCGTCGGCAAGAGAATCACGTTCCGTCTCCTTACCCACGCACACAAGGCCCTCCACGACCTGGGCCCCAGGTACCTCAACAACCGCCTGACCTTCTACACTCCCACCCACCAACTGCGATCGACCAACCTCGCCCTTGCTGCGGTTCCACGCATCTGAAGAGCCACAATGGGAGGAAGATCCTTCTCCTACCTGGCAGCCAAGACTTGGAACTCCCTCCCCATCCACCTCCGTCGTACCCAAGACCTACCAACTCAAGACCTAACTGTTCGAGCAGGAGTGGACCCCCCTCCCCCAAGCGCCTTGAGACCCTCTGGGTGAGTAGCGGGCTATACAAATTTCTTGATTGATTGATTGATTGAAGGCACCTACTACTACTACTTTATTCAACACCTCCCCAGCCCTCCACTGTCTCGAGGCAATGGCCTGATAGGGGAGAGATTAAGCATAAAACACAGCTGCTGGACCTTCCATAGGTGCCGGAGGGGGTTTGAGGTAAAGATGGCCCATGTCCACAACATCCCTAGGCCCCCACAGCGAGGCTCCAACATAAAACACCCTCCCCCACCCACCATGCCCTTAACCTCTTGCATGCTAATGACGAGGTGAACTCGTCATGAGGCACAATGAATCTGTGCTCATGACAAGGTCAACTCGTCATGTATAATGGGGAACATAAATCTGTAGCGCAGGAGGGGAAAACCCCTTAGCAGCCAAGTGGTTAATGAGAAGGGTGGTGGGTGAGGTGTCAGATAAAAACACAGTTTCTGGGCTGCATTGGCCCCAGGGGAGCCGAGGTGAGGTTGGCTGACTGGCCTGAGCAACACATGGCCCCCAGGGAACCTAATTCTTGCTGTCATCCCAACATCAGGGCAATTGCTTGGCAGGGGATCAAGGAGAGGCCACAGCTGATCATCGATCAAGGGCCATATCACGTGGCCCCCCAGCAAGGCTGTTTTACGCTCCCAGTCTAGTGTCCTCTGTGGGCTGGGAAAGAAAAAAAATGGCCCACCATCAAACTATGGTGCTCAGACGAATCACAACGCTGCATTGCAGCATTGTGATTAGCTCAGGGGAGCCGGGATGTTTCCGGTGCCCTTCCTGTTCCGGCTGGAGGAAGGAGTGGAGAGACTCGACAAGAATGACGTGGGACACGGACAGGGGGTAAGTTATACATTTTTATTTACCTCCTTCCCCGCCCCCCGCCTCCCCGGCACTCTCGATCAGTGCCTGCCACCACTACCATTCACGCACCATGACAAGATCCACCACAGGAGGTTCTAGGGACACTGAGTTAAATGACATTAAGGGGTGCTTGCTAAAAGTAGAACAAAGGGTCCTGCTAGAGGTTGCCCTGTAAATTCTGGCTCAAATGTTCCAGTTGCGGAGGAAGGACAACAAGGAATGGGGGAAATACTGAGCCAGAATTTAAAGTACAGAAACAAGGCATGGCATGTTCATTTCTGGATGTCACCATACTGAACCTGGTGATTTTCCCTTAAGGCAAAGTGCCAAAGAATGCACCCGGCACCCACCACCTCTACAACCTTGCAATGAGCCCAATCAACATGCAACTCACCATCATCCTCAAAACATCCATCTCCACAGCAACCTTCCCAGACAGATTGAAACATGCAGACCACAGACCCCTCCTAAAGAAAGCCTCCACTGACTCCAGCAATCTAAAAAAGTATTGTCCTATCTCCCTGCTCCCCTACATGGTTAAAGTACTCGAGAAAGCCATCAACCAGCAGCTCACCAAATTCCAGGAACAAAACCACCCATGCAATATGCCAAACAAAGCACTGAAGCTGTGCTGGTCACCACCAAAGACGACATCAGAACACTCCTCAACCATGGAGAAATGGTGGCCCTAATCCTCCTCAAACTCTCCGCTGCTTTCTACACCACGTCGCACAGCACCCTCATCAACAGAATTTTCAACATAGAAATACAGCAGGACGCCCTCAAGTTTCTCGCCTCCTTCCTTACAGGATGCATAGAAAGCATCCGACTGCCTCACTTCACCTCCGCACCCAAAGACATCATATGCGGTGTACAACAAGGATCATTCCTCAGCACCACCCTGTTCAACATCTACATGACCCCCCCTTGAAAACATTGTCAGATTCCATGGACTCAACATAATCTCCTATGCAGGTGACATTCAACTGATCCTCTCGCTCACGGAGGACCCCTTCAATGTCAAAACAAACGTCTGTGATTACATGACAAACATAGCCAAATGAATGAGAGACAACTGCCTCCAACTCAACTCTGACAAAACTGAAGAGCTGATCTTTGAGAAGAACACTTCTACCTGGGACCACAGCTGGAGGCCTCCAGAACTCGGACCTACACCCACACCGACTGACCATGCATGAAACCTCAACATCATCCTTGACAGCCAGCTGAACATTATACAACAAGTTCACGCAGATTAAACAACAAGTCTCTTCAAGAGGGTGGTAATGTATTCGCAAAATGAAAGGAGTCCCCAGGGGACCCATTCCCCTTTGCAAATGCAAGGGGAAATATTTTTAGGGGCAGGCAGTGGTCCCAGGGACCACTGCCTGCCCTTAAAAAATGAAACGAAAAAGTTTCTGTTTTTTTTTTAAATGCATCCCATTTTCCAAACGGGCTGCATTAAAAAAAAAAAACGCTTTATTGAAAAGCAGTCCCAGACATGGTGGTCTGCTGAGCCCAGCAGGCCACCATCCCTGGGAGGGCCAGCCATTCCCGAAGGGGTCACAAATTGCGAGTGGCTCTTTAATATTTATGACCCTCGCATTTTGCGACCCCATTAGGAATCACAATCAGTGTCTCTGACACTGTAGTACATTGTAAATTGTGCCTCGCAATTTGCGCCTCGCAATCGAGTGCAAATTGCAAGGCACAATTTACAAGGGTCGTACATCTGGCCCGAAGTGCTTACCAGCTCCCTCTCCTACCCCCTTCTTAAACCAAGCTGGCAGGTTATTTAAATGTATTCGTTTGTGCAGAGGAAGATGATAGCAGCACCTTTCTGGACCTGGGACGTGAACAGAGGGTGCATGCCACCTGAGGGCCTCTGAACAATGTGGTTGGGGAGGGAGACTTAAAACAGGATGATCTTTTACCAACTAGAAGAAATGAAATGAGGAACAAAGAATATTTCTCACTGCACAATCAAGCCTTGGAAACACGGCCAGCAGCGTGAAAACATTAACCTCACCTTTCATCACTGCCGGTGTCTCTCTCAGCCTCTAAACTCTGCAGATAGGTGTGCACTAGAGCTTCCATTATGGCTGCAGACCTACGTGGTGTTCACAGCCTCATTTGACTCATGATATCCATAACCCAGGACATGTCTGTCAGCTCTGCAGTGATAGCATCTACTCTAAATGGCTTCAGAGAGAAAAGAGCTGTGGCTGCTTGTGCTGAGAAAGTGAGGGGAATTACTTAACAAATAAAACGGCGACTCACAGACCATGTTAGAATTACACATTAGAATGTATTTAAGGTGCTGTATAAATGTTTTCACATAGAAAATGACATGCAGAAAAAATGTGCCTGTTTTATTAGGTGAAAGAATCACATTCAAAGGTATTATTAATTTAATAAATGATTCCTCGATTAATCATTTGTAGGGAAAATGTATAGTACTTAAACATATGCGAAATAATATAGAAGAACATTTTTGTATCATTCTTAAATGTGCCTCTTTTGTTGGGCATAGAAGTCTTTTCTTTTGACTCTTGCTCATAGCTTTATACACGTTTATTTAGAACATTTTGCCTAGCACCAGCATCTTGCATGAGAATGTTTTGACTTCAAATCCATGTTAGTTTAGCTTCCTCACACCATGATTAGGTACATTTTCTAATACAATGAACTGCTTTGACTACATGAATATATAATGATCTAGATATATTTTATGAATGCCTTACAGAATATTAGTGCTAGTTGTGATGGAGCAGATTTCATCTGCAATCATGCATTGTTTTATTTTTTGTGCTTCAGACAGGCTGCATTTAAATTGCCACGCACATTTTGGTGCAGGTTAAAAACATGGCACATGAAAAACATGAAAAGTGAGGCCTATTCACTTCAGACTGAAAATGCTTTTGCTGAATTAAATTAACATGTGTTTTTTTTGCAATGTAGAGAAAAAGTGGCCTTTTTACCTTTGAAGATTTTTAATAGAATGTGTTTCTCTCTTCCCAGCACATCCATGTAAACTAAATGTATTATTCCTGTCTTAATAGACTTTGACTTGTTGCATATTTTGATAAACATTTTCAGTTAATAACACCTCTTTTTATAATGTGTGTGAATTAATAATGCACTTGGGACACATAATGGACTGATTTACATGAAATTAATATTATCTTTGTGTTTGTTTTATTTTTGGGGCCTACATAAAACATGGCTGCCTGTGAATCCATCAAGGCTTTGACTTTCAATTTAATGAGAAGGGAGCATGCGCAGACTGTGGCAGCTTTCCTCATGACAAGAACAGCGTGAACTGCACATTCTTGTCATTCTGCCAATGTACCAGTTAGTTAAAAGTATCCATCTACTGCGCTGAGAAGGAAGAAGGATGAATTAGATTGAAACATTTTTCCTAGTAAATGTTGCAAATGTTTATAAATGTATTTATTCATGTATGCTTCTTTTGTTAGGACTAGTGAAGTCAGGTTTTTAGAATGAGTCAGGGAAGTGTGACCTCATGCCTTTATGACTGACCAATCACGTAAGGTTCTCCTGAAAAATGTTACATCTTTGTGTACTCTGCCAATAATTATGGTATAAATACTGTCCTCTCTGGATGGGAGCCACCACTTCTTCTTTTTTCTCAGCTCAGCTGGCTTCTATGGGTTAGGTACGAGAAACGTCTCGGGAGATTGCTGAAGGGCAGGTTTGCGTCCGAGGAGATTCAGGGGGAGGTTTTTTGCTTCCACGTCATATCTTGGCACTTCATGCCGCATTCCTTTGAGGCCTGTGAAGGGCGGGCTGCTTTCCTCTTTAGACACAGACAGACAGAGAGTGCAGTGGATCAGGATAGGATTAGATGCTAATATGTTTTGACTAATTAATTAGGTCTGAAAGATTTATTTGATTTATGCATTTATTTCTCTTAATAGCATATTTTTGCAAACTATTTAAGTACTGATTAGCTTTGCAAGACTATTTTTCTTAGAAACTCTTTAAGACTTTTGCGCCACATTTTTCATAACTACATGAAATGCTTATATGCAGACTGTAATGTGTTCTGTATTATTGATATTTTTCCTGTTTTCCAAATTCTGTAACCTGATTGATATTTTACTAATGAATAAAGGGTCAGAGAAAAATTAACTTTTTGACTAGAAAATAAAACCCTTTAAAATAATCAACAACTCTCTTTATTGGCTCACAATAATAATTGTATTTTGACTGTTCATCTTTATTTAAATTCTCCTGATGGTAATACATGGTGTGAAGGGCCCAACACCTTTTGAGCGGTAAAATAGAGGTAGCATGAGGGTTTTGCATTGAGAAACTACCAGAAGAAATTACCGCTCTCCATCAGTTTTTGGTAAGCAGAGGATGGTCATTATTGATTAGTTTGGTGATTAGTAATTATTGATTTCACCATCAACTACTCAACTAATGGATCATTGACCTTAAGAGGGAAATAAAATAATTGCCCAAGTTAGATAAATGTCCAAGTCCTGATTCCTGACTCCAATGCTCAGAACCTGAAGACTGGCAAAGCAGTACTGGCAGGTGATGCAAGAAGAGGTGTGAGTATCAATAGGGTTGTGAAATGGTGTTAATATGCTAGCATGTATTTTTGAAGTGTTGAAAATAGTAAGGATTTTTTACTGTTGGTGACATTTTGCTCATTTTGAATTGATGGTGTTATTGATTATATTGGTAATTTCATAGGACATACTTTTTTGGTTATTGATTACATGTTTTAACTCTTCATGTTAAGTTAGTGTCTTGTTCTATGTTGTCTGGAACACGCAGGTATGCACACCTGTGGAATCCCGGGAAGGAATAGCGGGTGGTAAATGGAAGCCACACTGCACTGAGGTTACTCGTCTGTTGGAATAGCACTGAGAAGCTAGGTAGGGCTGGCAGTGTTAAATTAGGGACTATTTTCTGTGTGAGTGATTAATAGCAAAGAGTTCGCTGGTGAAACTTTGGTCTGATATCACCTAGAAAGGGTCACACTAAAGGAGTAGCAGGTTCTTCTGAGCTTGATTGATAGCAAAAGGGTTCGCTGGTGAAACTTTGGCCTAAGATATATCCTGAAGGATAAGTCCAAAGGAGTAGCAGGTTCTTCTGAGCTTGAGTGAAAGGTAAGCGGAAGGGATTTACCTGTAGTGTTTGAAGAGTAAACGGAAAGTCTTACTTTGTGAAGGGTAAGCGGAATGTGTTACTCGCAGTGAATATAAATCTATCCTTTATTTAGCACAACAGACAGAGTAGCGAATGTATTTATGTTGTTACTAACAGAGTTATTGATTAAGAGAAATATTGCAGTAAGATTTTGTGGAGGGTCAGTGGTAGGAGTAAAACTGACTGAAATTTAGATTGACAGCTTTGGAGAAAAGAAATTGCATTGAACTATTGCAAAAATGAAACTGTTTGAAGGTTTAAAGAAGCTGTTAGGAGGTAAAGTGAACAATTCGTTTTTTATTGGTGATGCTCCTGAAGGAACACCTGTGCATTTTATGTCTACCAGTTTGGGACAAAACACATGTATGTGGGTTCAACAATGGTGCAAGATTACTGAAAAAGAGGGTGCTTTGAGGTTTCCAAAAGATGGTACTTTTGAATTGCAAATTATTGACAAATTAAGGGAAGTGTTATGTGAAATAAAGACACCATCTAAAGCTGCACAATTTGAGGCCTTAAGCCTGTGGGAAAAAGCAGCAAGAGAGAAAGCAAGTGAGGATGAAAAGGTAAAGCACCATATACAGGAGAAGGGAATTAATGCTGAAAAAGAGCTTCAAATAAATAATAATTCAGGGGATGAAATAATGGATGCATTGTTAACTGAGTGTCCACCACTTTATGTGGTTCCCATGAAAAATACTGAAAATAGTGCACCAGTAAATACTACAGGGGCTACTGCTTCTGTTGAACAGAGAGAAATACAGACTGAGAGAACTGTGCAGACATTTTATATTGAACCATTACCTGTTGATTCAGTACTGACAGTGATACCTCCAGGTGTTACTGCTTTAAATGTGCCTGAGTTAGTCCAAGAATTGCAAACTGCAGATGCACAGATAGTGCCTAGAAAAATTATGACTGTCCCAATTAATATGGTCCCTACTGAAAAATTTCAAAGAGCTGCAGAATCAGTGATTATGGCAGGGTTTATTTCAGAAACTCAGAACACACAGATTATTGAACAGAAAATACACCAAGCACTGAAAGGTGAGAGAAAAATGGTATTTACAACATCTGCAGCCCAGGATAAAATAAATATATTTGAAAATGGGATTTTTCAAACCTGCTCTGAGGAAGCAGCAGTGATTAAAAATATAGAAAACATGGGGGAACATATTAACACAGGCCCTGAAAAAGAGAAACAGCTTAGTGTTTTAAATTCAACATGTGAACATGAAGAAATTAACTGTCCCTGCTGTTTAAATAATGAAAATGTGAACCAGTGTCAAGAAAAAGAATTAATTTCCCTGAGTAAGGAAACAGCTACATGTTCATTAATTACTCATAATGGACTGACAGATTTGGCTCAAAAATATAAAACTGATGTTTCAGGAAGTTTTCCATTTCAGAAAAGTTTCAGGGTACACATGGATGATGAAGCAAATGAGAAAATGTATTCTTCAGAAATGCAATTGCACCTTGCAGAAATAAAATATATTTTCAAATGCAATGGGTTTGAGAAATTAGGAGACAAATGGGCACGAAAACATGAGAAGAAAAAGAAACGACCAGACCTAGCAAGGAAACTGGATAAGGAAAAGAAGCCACCAGATTTAGTTGAGAAAAATAATAAACAGAATGAGGGAGAGGCTTTTGCTTACTCATTGAGAGAAAAGGTGGGAGAAATGTATGTGCATATGCCACAGAATAAAAGTGAACTTGCAGCATTTCTGAACACAATCCCACAATTGAGAGACACATTTATGCTGTGGTACCCACAAGTTGATGGATTTGATGAATTTTTAAAAGAGTTGTGCATTCATTTGGAAATGTTCTTTTACATTGCCATGCAAACGGAATTGTGGTTTGAATCTAAAGTTGTGGAAAGGCCAAGTGAAGAGACAATGAAAAGGGTTTGCATGAATGCACCATCATTTTCTGTTGTTATGGAGGAAAATATAGCAGTGATTTATTTCCTAAAGGGCAGAGTGCTAGCAAAGGATGTTGATTGGGTACAGATTAAAAGAACACAGGATGGAAGTAAAGGTGTTTTGGTTTGTGCAAATTCAGGTATGGATGTTGTACTGCTGGAAAATGTGTCCTTTTGCCATCTTTATAACAGATTTGAGCATTGGAAGAAGAAAACTAAATTTAAACATGATGCACAAAAACATGGAGAAATGCAGGTGCAAAATATGCCAGTTAAGCAAATGCAAATGTCAGTTCAGAAACAGGTACCAATGGCAGAAATTTTTCAAGCACAGATGGTCCCACAAAATATGGAAAATGCTAAAATTAATTTAAATGAGTTGCCCAGAGTAAATGTGAATTGTTTCCAGAGACAAAAACAGAACGCAGTCCAACAGGTTGCTCTTTTTGCAAATGAGAGTTTTAACACTAATAATTCTGAATTTACCAATTCCATTGTGAGGGCAGTGGAAAGTCCAGATTTAGTTGCAGGAGTTTTAAAGAAAGAAATTACAAACCAAGTATTAGAAAATTGTGCACCAAAATTAGGCCCATTTGAGGAAGATTGCAAAACTGTTGTCTGTGATTCAGGCCTAGCAGGAAAACAATTATTTTGCAAATTAAGCAGCACAGATTACTGTACACCAGATAATGCTATTTTTCAGATACCTGATGAGGATGTACATTTTAAAATGGCCCATCAAGAGACAGTTGTAGCATTGTTTTCAGAAAAGACAGTTGAAAAATTACCTTCTGCTTTGGAAAAAATAATAAACACAGAAATAAGAGAGTTCACAGAGAAGGATGCCAGGCTAATAAAATGTGCTGAACATGTCTTATTAAAATTTGAACCAGATGACATGTATTCAGGAACACAATCAGTTGCAGGAATTTTACCAATAAAAGGATTTTTGATGGAACTGATTGGAAGTTTGTGTAACTTTCTGATCATAGGTTCACAGAAAATAAATGAAAAGAACAGAATAGTGCAGGAGATTAAAAGCATATTTTTTCCATGTTGTCCTGTGGTACCGAATCCAGCCAATATATTTTTTCACATTCCATGTGGTGAAGAATGGCTTACTTTTATTGATTTTTGCCAAGTTCATGTCACAGTGCCATTGCATGAGAATAGTCAGGAGTACTGTCAAAAAGAAGATGAATACCTGGGACACAAAATTGGAAAGGGAGGTAGAAAGGTGTCACCAGAGAAGGTGGAATTAATTTCCAAGATGAATTCACCTCAAATTCAGAAAGAAGTCAGGAAATTTTTGGGAATGGTTAGCTGCTGTAGAGAGTGGTTACTAAACCTTTCCCTAGTGGCTAAGCCTTTACTGAGGCTGACACACTCAGGTGTGTCTGATCCGCTTCCATTGGACAACAACTGCACAAAAGCATTCCTAGAGTTGAAAGAGAAAAAATGGCGCGCCCCAGCACTAGGAATGAAAGTTTATTTGAAAGAAAATACACTAATTTGCAGTGAGAGGGAGGGCTGCGCTCTCTCATTGCTTATTCAAAAAGATGAATGTTTTCAAAGGTCTGTGATGTATTGCCCAATGGCCTTTGACCCTAACTTCACAGAAATGTCAGCAAATGAATTGGATTATGATGAAAATGAATATGAGTGTCTAAATATCATGAAAATATGCATAAAGCCAAATTCAGACTTGAAGGATGAACATCTGAGTCAGCCCAACAATGTCCATTTTGTAGATGGCCCAAGTTTGAAAGGTGACACATTAAAAGCAGCACATGCTGTGCTCCTTATACATGATGTTGTCAAAGCTTCATGGCTTTTAGTAATTACCCCAGCCCAAAATTCGAAATTGATTGCCCTTACCATAACATGCAGTATATCTGCTCAATTGGGAGTCACAGTTGTCATGGGAGAAAGAAATGCTAATTCAGTTGCACAAATTTGTGTTCTGTTAGCATATACATTCTATGGAATCTTCACAGTTAAGTTTAAAGAGGCTCAAGAAAATGTTTTTGAAGCAGCACAACAGGGTTGTATCAGAACTGTTTTTGAGAAAAATGACAACTGCAAAGTGACAAATGTGTTATTGCAAAGACTGATGCCCAGGTATAAATTGCCAGTTTCTCTGAAATCAGATCATAATGTGGTCTCAAAGATAATGAGTGCAGAACAACAGATTGGACAAGAAATGGATTGTAGCTATCTGCCTGAAGTGTCACGCATAATAAAGCAACACAATGGCAGCACTGAGTTACCTTTTGCAAAAGACTGTGTTTCAGCAACACTAAAGTGGCTTGAAAATGCATATGCAAATGCACTTGTGGAAAACACTGATGAGAACACTAGCCATGGCTGTGTAGGTCTGGTTGATGTACAGTGTGCAGTTTCTCACCAGATTGCAGCTGCTACACAAGATCTGCATAATGGATGGTGCAACGGTTTTGATCTGAGAGATGTTGTGGTGAAACATCTGAATCTGATCAAAGTGAAAATAAGAGTGAAAGGCCTTGGTTGAAAAAGTGCAAAGGATTGATGGTGCTCTGTCAGAGTTTCTCAGCACCTAAGTAGTCCAATTTGCATGGAAAGTATGAGCCATACTGATGACAAGCTGATGACAATGAGTAAAGAAATGCTGAAACTGTCCTGTTGAATTCCTTTTTTATTATTTTAGTTACTTATTTTAAAGAAGACTAACTGTTCCAAGAAGCTACTTACAGATCTCTGCACTAAAACATTTGAGCTTGGCTATATATGATCTGATTACAGACCAAACTTATGTTTTGCCTTAGAAATAGAAGTAACATTCTTTATGCTCAGCTTTGCAATAAAAAAAAAAAAAAATAAATAAAAAAAAATATATATATATATACTGTCACTTGTGAAATGAAATATGTGTGATTAATTATAAATCATTTTATTATGATTTGAATTATCAAGAGGGTGGATTGATGGAGCAGATTTCATCTGCAATCATGCATTGTTTTATTTTTTGTGCTTCAGACAGGCTGCATTTAAATTGCCACGCACATTTTGGTGCAGGTTAAAAACATGGCACATGAAAAACATGAAAAGTGAGGCCTATTCACTTCAGACTGAAAATGCTTTTGCTGAATTAAATTAACATGTGTTTTTTTTGCAATGTAGAGAAAAAGTGGCCTTTTTACCTTTGAAGATTTTTAATAGAATGTGTTTCTCTCTTCCCAGCACATCCATGTAAACTAAATGTATTATTCCTGTCTTAATAGACTTTGACTTGTTGCATATTTTGATAAACATTTTCAGTTAATAACACCTCTTTTTATAATGTGTGTGAATTAATAATGCACTTGGGACACATAATGGACTGATTTACATGAAATTAATATTATCTTTGTGTTTGTTTTATTTTTGGGGCCTACATAAAACATGGCTGCCTGTGAATCCATCAAGGCTTTGACTTTCAATTTAATGAGAAGGGAGCATGCGCAGACTGTGGCAGCTTTCCTCATGACAAGAACAGCGTGAACTGCACATTCTTGTCATTCTGCCAATGTACCAGTTAGTTAAAAGTATCCATCTACTGCGCTGAGAAGGAAGAAGGATGAATTAGATTGAAACATTTTTCCTAGTAAATGTTGCAAATGTTTATAAATGTATTTATTCATGTATGCTTCTTTTGTTAGGACTAGTGAAGTCAGGTTTTTAGAATGAGTCAGGGAAGTGTGACCTCATGCCTTTATGACTGACCAATCACGTAAGGTTCTCCTGAAAAATGTTACATCTTTGTGTACTCTGCCAATAATTATGGTATAAATACTGTCCTCTCTGGATGGGAGCCACCACTTCTTCTTTTTTCTCAGCTCAGCTGGCTTCTATGGGTTAGGTACGAGAAACGTCTCGGGAGATTGCTGAAGGGCAGGTTTGCGTCCGAGGAGATTCAGGGGGAGGTTTTTTGCTTCCACGTCATATCTTGGCACTTCATGCCGCATTCCTTTGAGGCCTGTGAAGGGCGGGCTGCTTTCCTCTTTAGACACAGACAGACAGAGAGTGCAGTGGATCAGGATAGGATTAGATGCTAATATGTTTTGACTAATTAATTAGGTCTGAAAGATTTATTTGATTTATGCATTTATTTCTCTTAATAGCATATTTTTGCAAACTATTTAAGTACTGATTAGCTTTGCAAGACTATTTTTCTTAGAAACTCTTTAAGACTTTTGCGCCACATTTTTCATAACTACATGAAATGCTTATATGCAGACTGTAATGTGTTCTGTATTATTGATATTTTTCCTGTTTTCCAAATTCTGTAACCTGATTGATATTTTACTAATGAATAAAGGGTCAGAGAAAAATTAACTTTTTGACTAGAAAATAAAACCCTTTAAAATAATCAACAACTCTCTTTATTGGCTCACAATAATAATTGTATTTTGACTGTTCATCTTTATTTAAATTCTCCTGATGGTAATACATGGTGTGAAGGGCCCAACACCTTTTGAGCGGTAAAATAGAGGTAGCATGAGGGTTTTGCATTGAGAAACTACCAGAAGAAATTACCGCTCTCCATCAGTTGTGCTTCATGATGTTCGACTTGCTTTGTATTCACAATGGACATACATCTTTTAGCTTAGGTAAGAAGGCTCTCGTGAGAACTTACCTCCATGTAACTTAGAGGACTATTACGATGACGGGCGGTCTTTGTCCGCCTGCCACCACAATGGAGCACAGGACCAACCGCCGAAGTTGCGGCGGTCCCGCCATGCAAATTAGGATGCGCCCGCCACACTGGCGGGCGCATCCTCGACATTAGCATTGCGGCGGGCAGTGCTGTAAGCAGCACCCTCCTCAATGTTAATGCCCATGTTGTGCATTGCCATACACAACGTGACAGGCACTGCGCAGTGCCTGCCACCTTGTGCATGACAATGATGGGGGTACCATGGGTACCCCTAGTGCAACCGCCCCCCAACCCCCAGGGCCCTCAATGGACCCACACAGAGATTTCCTGCATGCCTTTCCGTGGCAGAGTCTCCGCCATGGAAAGGCATGCATCCTAATATGAATGGCGGTGCCTGCAAGGCACTGCCACCATATTGAGTCCCTTTTCCGCCCGGCCGGCAATCTGACCGCCGGAAAAGTGGCGAATGGTCTTCCCGTCCGACGCTGTGCCCCCGTCATACTAATATGGCGGGGGGGGTGATCCTCGGACATTTTGCGGGTGGAACGCTACCGCCGTTTCAGCTGTGTCCACCACCGGCAGCGATCCGCCTGATATCATAATGGGCCCCAAAGTCTTGAAACAATGTTTTACTCTATAAAGACGAGAATGTTTAGCGTGCGAATCGAGGGGAGAAGAATCGGAAGTTGACAACACTATTGGAGGAGGAGAGTTAGCACCTAGCACTTATCGATACATTATTTTGAGCTTTTATATTAATGAGTATTCCTAGCTAATTAAAGCAGAAGCCTACATCTCTTTATCCTGCCTGTGCGACTCTTTTACTGAAGAGTGGCTTCTTTACTTTTGTTACCGACAGCTATTGCTAAAGATGACTTTATTCTTCCTTTATTTAGAGACCTTCCTAGATCAATGCTCCTGCAAAGATCACTCTTTTAAAGGGGTTGCTACTGCAACTGTAAGGAACCTGGCTGAGTTTCTAGAACTACTCTTTATGAGTAGTTCTTTTCATATTCTAAATCTTGCTCTTTTTCCGTAAATAACTATTTATGGGTCCTACTTAGGGTAGATTATGCACCATAGCTAGTTTAGTGGCAATTTCCTTTATGGAACAACCCGTATTGATTTATGCTGTCACTAATCAAACTTTTATTTGAATTTCTGTAAAACAACTAATCAAAATATTACTAATGCTTTAAGTTAAATAAAGGTGCTGAAACTTCATCAACCTCTCATCATCGACTGAACACTAATGATGATGATGCAAATTGTATGTTTTTTTTTTAGCTCCATTCTAAAATGGTGGCAAAAGTCCCCTGGAGAGGCGCACAGTTTTGACGCAGTCCAAGGTTTACAGATCCTGGTAAATCACCAAATATGTACAAACCCATGGGTATTGTGTGGGTAAACCCACAACAATATCCATGGAATTCCTCCTTGACTTACTACATATCTTTGAGGCCATGTACAGCCACGCAATGTGGCTTTGCGTTGTGTCATAAATATGACTGAGAGGCCTGCACCACCAGAGCGCCATAAAAAGTGATGCTCCGGCGGTGCAGGCCTCTTGTAAATGAGATTCCATGATTATTAATAAATGCAGTGGCAGTGTGAAATGCAAGCTTGAAACGCTTCTGCATGTTAAAGAAAGACACTTTTTTGAATTCTGAGGAGACGTTATCATATTTTTACATGCTATTTGTTGCTAGATTTATCTGCCAAATTATTCAGCTCTCGCGCAGGTTTTTAGACCTAAGCCCGATTCTTAGTGCGGCTCTCCCTATTAAGTCCTAGGTTCGCCCGCCTCTATTTGTGCATGATGTGAATGATGTGTTTTATTACGGTATGGTTTGTGTATTGTGTGTGAGTGTATGGTGTGTGTTTGGTGTGTGTATGGCATTGCTTAATTTGTAGAAAAAAACAAGAGCTGGGCTCTCGTCAGGAGTCCCCTGCAACGTGCACGACCCATTGCTCCTGCCAATTCTATCAATGATAGTAACAACACAACTACTACTCATCGCACTCCTACAAGTGTGATAATTCAGACTATTCCAGGCCCACAATGCAATACGAATGGCTTGGGCGGCAGATAATAGTCATTTTTAATGTATATTCAATTAAAAATGAACTGTTATTGTGGTCATCTCTAAAGTAACGAGCCAGCGCCACCTATTGGCAGACGGTCACAAGCGGTGGTGTTGACAATTAAGTTGCTGATGCTGCGCACCGGAAACCACTGGCTCAACTTAAGCACTGGTGTATGGTATTATGGATTTGCATTCATATTATTTGCTTCAGATTTTTCCAAGACTAATCCTAGAGTATGTTAGAGTGCTCTACATGAAAACAGGAAGGGACATGGTACACTACACAATTGCTCAATTGCTTATGATTAGGTATGGCATTGAATAGGATGATATAGTATGATAATGTAATAAATGCTTTGGTACTGAATAGTTTACATGTTCTCAGTGCATGACATGGTGTGTTATAGTGTCTTGACATTTATGATATGACTTGGTAAGGTGTCATATGTCAGTTATGTAAGGTTAGGTATGGCATTGTGTTTTGAATATTGCATGATGTGAGATGTACAGTTTGTCTGATGTATAATTAGAGTTGCTATGGAAATTTGCTTGATGCCAAAGATATGGCCACCAACAGCCACATGCAAGACAATAAAGAACTTTGGTGTGCTTATGGACGCCAACTTATCACTCCAGTTCCAAATTAACAAAGTGAGCAGAGACACATTTTTCCTATCCAAATACCACAACATATCTTTCCTTTCTTAGGCATATCACACAAGATTCAAGCATCATGAAACTTAGGGCCATAATTATGACCTAGTTTGAGTTGCTCTTGCACCCTGCCATGTGGTGTAAGTGTGATGCAAACCGTAAGTCATATTTTTGAAGCAATGCAGAGTCACTTTCTTGCTTGCAAAATATGAAGTAACATACCACATTTCAAATCGCTGTGTTGCTTTGCTCTGCCCTGAGTAGGCATTTCATGTGCATTGCATGGGTATTCCCATACAACTCCCACGGTTTTTGATGCATTCCCAGATTTACAAGACTTTGTAAACCTGGGAATGCACAAAAAAGACACGCCTCCCCTTGAGAAGTGTAACACGGAGAATTATCTTTATTTCTCCATGATTTTTTATGTGTGCTGCAGAAAGAGGAAAGAGCCTCTCAGGATTGTTTTTGTAGAGGAAGGTGCCCCTTAATGCACAAAAACAATACTGCCTACAGCACAGACACCCTTGCACCATGGTGCAAGAGTGCCTGCATTGACACTAGGGTGCAAAAACTGCTCCAGTGCAAGGGAAAAGGACAGGAATGAGCCTTATTGGATAAATACAGCACATTCCTGCCCTTTCCCTGTGACGCAGGCTGCACACAAAGGTGACTTGCTGTGTTGCCCTTCGCCACGAAATTCATAAATCTGCCCCCTAGTGTATTGAACATGGGATTGGTACCTACAATGGACTTCATAAAACCCACTATGCAAGCTGCAATAAATGTAGAATGCTGCAGGTAGGAGAGCCCTAATCTTGAGCAGGAGGTTACTTTAGCACAGCCTTCAATGCGCTAGCAGTTGCAAGAAAAATGTTTAAAAGCCTTCTGTGCTGCGCCATTTATAGGACGGGACCATAAACTAAAACTACACAGTCAAAGGAGAAAACTCAGATCCAAAAGAAAACCACTTCTGATCATTGAACCTATTAAAACAAAATCTGCCTTGGAGGGTGCTCCTACTTCTCACCTGCAAGCTTTGGCACACTTTACCAATGACAATAAACATGATCAACAACGAATCGTCCTATCAGCATTTGTAAAGCACAACACTGTCACTCTATCTAGAATTCTAAAAGGCAAAAAGAAAATTGCAAATCAATCACAATTCACCTACCTCTTAGACTACAAGTCACTGTATGCAATGCACAAAACGATTTCTCTCGTTCCATTTGCACACCATTTCATGCATAAGACAGTGCTACATGGTGCCATAATGAGCCTGGAGCAGGTCTCAGGGCTTCAAATTTCAAACCAACATACAACTCCTATACTTGACACCTCAACAAACACGCTTTTCCTATCACACAAGAGTCAGTAGCTGATTGGTCGACCATCCAGAAAGCGTTTGAGACCTTTAGAGGTACAGTAGAAATATAATAATGTGGTTTGCCATGCTTGGTGTGGTATGTGTAAAGAACAGGACTCCTTAGAATATTTGATTAAATAGTATTTATTGGAGCTGAGAAACCTCGTTACAGCTGTATCTAACTCCAACCATAAAACCGACTGTTGTCCCTTGAAACCCTCCTCATTCCAATCCAGAACCCTGCACCCTTACAATTCCAGATGACATCATAGCATAACTAATCATCACATTATCACATCTCCCCCTCAAAAAATGAAATAATTTAACAGTGCTCAATTAGACGTTTAGGCATTTTTAGAATCCTTTCAGATTGTCTGAGTATTATCTAATTTCCTTGACCATTCACTTGTGTGTTCTATTGTTCATGACTTTGTTTGATTTTTCTAAAAAACGTTTTATTCCTGGTTATTGATGTACCATTATTTTCTGCCGGTATTGCCGTTCCTCTAATATTTGTTATTTCAAGAAGTACAGGATGAAATCTACTTTGCGACTTTTTTCACTTGCTGTTGTTGAACAAGCACCAAATCACCTATTTGGTATTCTTTATCTTGACATCTTCTTTTACTCTCTGCATAGTATTTCATTTTTTATTTTGCTGCTCTGTCCTTTTCCATCACTTCCTCGTGATCTTTTGGTGGTTTAGCTGGCAGATGTGGTAGACGAGTTTGTCTTGGCTAACCAGACATTAAATCAGAAGGACATTTTCCAGTTGACATGTGTGGGGTATTCCGATATTCTCTCAGAACTTGACATAGTGCTTGATTTATTGATATTTGTGACAATTCCTTTAGCGAGGCCACATTGGAGTTACCTTTCTATGCACTATACCGAGTTACTCAATGAAATTTTGAAAGTCATTCCCATTAAATGGTGGTCCATTATCGGGTTTTAAAATGTTAGGTATTCCCCAAGTAGAGAATATTTCATCCAGAACTGGCAATATTGCTGACACAGATTTTGATGACCTCACTTTCACAATAGGGAAACAAGACTATTCATCTACTATTGCTTGCAAATAGTGCAATGAGTCTAATGGTCCATAAATGTCTGCTGCTAAACTAGACCATACAGCATTCGGTAATTCAGATATATGTAATTCTTCCATTCTTCTTTCCCTAGTGGTACATTGACATAAATAAAAAGATTGAACAACCTCTTCCAATTGTTTGTCCAAACCAGGAAACCATAGTTTCTCTCTTAAGAAACTCTTTGTAGCAGAGATACCTCGATGACTCTCATGTGCCAAGTCAATGACTCTCCGCTGCATTTTTTCTGGAATAATTATTTTGTTACCCCTCAATAATATTACAGACAATTCAGACTGTATGTTTTTGAATGCTAATATGTCTAATTTCTTCATAGTTGAGCCAAAATAACTTGCATTGTTTAGCAATTTCCAATTGTTTTCATGTAAAATTATTTTCACTTCTTGGATAGTATCATCTGTTTGTGTTTCTTTAATTAGTTCTTCCTCCTTCACAACCCCTGCCATTGCTGATTTTACTATAAATTGAATGTATTCTTCTGCTTATGAATGTTGTTCCACTTCAATGTGGCACGGATGCCTAGATAAGTAATCTGCTGGGATTATATTATTTTCCTGGTTTATGAATAATTCTAAAATCATAATCCATCAGCCTCATTCCACATCTTTCAATTCTCTGTGGCATCTTTGTCTTTGGGTTCCCAAAAATGGAAATGAGAGCTTGATGATCAGTGATTATTACAAATGGCTTACCATATATAATGTCATGATAGTGTTCACGTGCCCAGACAACGGTCAGATTTTCTTTTTCAGGTTGAGAGTATCTTTGCTCCACTTCAGATAGACTTTTGCTGGCATGAAAGGCCACAAATCTTGTAGTTTCTCTTCCAGGCTTATGTTGTATTAGGATCACACCCAATCCTACTAGACTAGCATCTACTATCAGCTCCGTGCATAGATGAGTGTCAAAGTATTTTAGATTTGCTGCATTTGATATTTCTAGTTTTATTTCTTTGAATGCTAAGTCACATTCATTACTCCAGAAGAATCTTCGTCCTTTTCTTGTTAATTCTCTTAGCGGAGTACTTACTGTCACAAAATGTTTAATATATCTTGCATAGTAACTAACCATTCTAAAAATGACTGTATCTCCATTACATCTTTGGGCCTTTGAACTGCATTCAGAGCTGATATTTTGACAGGACCTGGCTTCATTCCTTCAGCCGAAAATATATGCCCAAAGAACGTCAGCTCAGTCTTATTTATTTCACACTTTTTTAAGTTCAGTGTTAACCCTGCTTTTTGAAGCTGTTGACATACACCATCTAATGCTTGAGCATGTTCTTCTAGAGTTTTGCAAAAAATTAAAATATCATCACTGTAATTCATGCTGTTGTGCACTGTCCTTATAACATCTTTATAACTTCCTGAAAAATTTCTGCAGCTGGACATTTTCCAAAGTTTAACCATTTAAATCTAAAAAATCCCAAATGCGAGGAAAATGTTGTGATGTATCTTGACTGATTGTTAATTTCCAAGTGGTGATATCCTTTGTATATATCAAGTTTTGAAAAAACTGCAGCCTCATTAATACTACTGATCATATCATTTAAATGAGGACCAGGATATCGCTCTCTCTCAATAGCTGTGTTTGGGATCCTCATATCAACACATATTACGACATCTTCAGTATCTTTTTTCGGAATAAATACAATGAGTGATACCGAAGGTGTGATCCTGTCACTTCTTCAGTTATATCTTGATCAAGAAATGACTTTATCTCTTTCTCTACCCTTATTGTTTCATTTATATGCAGAGTAATCATTTTGTCCTTTAGTTTACCCAATCATTCAAACAGTTTAGGGTATTTTCTTAAAATTGGATGATCCACTGACATGATACAGTTCATTGCTAACAAACCCATGATCTGAGCAGTCACATTACTCAACAGACGCGGTCCTGGAACTTCACCTTTTGAATAGTGTATGTCTCCTTTGCTTGTTACATTTCTGTATTGCAATGTTTTTTCAAACTTTCCTGAACAAAAAACAGGATTTGTAGCTCCCCACTGGAAAACACTAACATTTGAAGGACTTAAAGGAGGTCGTTTAAGCATTTTCATGCATTCAGTTACACACATTATGTTACACGTTGCTCCACTATCTAGCACAAATGGAACTTTTTGTAAATCAACCAATAGGTCTCCAGACATGGTCTTTTTTATGTTTTCTCTTTTAATCACATTGAATTGTTGAGGTTTGCTTTCTTCTTGCAGCATGTAAAGTTTTTCAGAGTATTGCACCTCTCCTTCAGAATCTTCTTCAACACCTTCCATTTGTCTTACAAATTTTTGTGTTTCCAAAATTACTTTTTACACCCAGATTTGCTTGCTTACAGTTTTCTCTTTATCCCAATTTTCTTTCTTTTAAAAAAAAAATCTGCATACACTTGCAAAGTGATTATATCTTCCGCATTCTTGCATTGCTATCCAGTTGCTGGACAGCTTTTCAAATGCTAGAATTTAAATCCACATCTGTAACCCAACCTCTTTTCTCTATTCAGCATTTCTACTTTCCCTCTAATATTTATTTTCTTTGACATTTGTCTCACTTGCTCTGTTGCTTTTATTATTCCATCTTCCATATCAGTAGCATGTTTCTGAGCTTGCATATCTGGTTTAGCCATTCTCAAAATCTCCTGAAGGTCATACTTTTTTTCTAAAAGTGTTTTCCTAAATTTTATCGAGTTACAACCTTGTATCACTCTCAGTCTTACCGCCTCTTCATTGTTAAATTTATCAAATTCACAAAATGTCACCAATTTGTTAAGTCTTGTGACATAGTCATCCATTGTTTCTTCTTCCTGTTGACAAGCCATGTTAAAATTGTATCTTTCAAAATATAAATTCCTGTGAGGATCAAATTTGTCATTTAAACACTTCATAAGCCCTTTATATATGACTAGCTCTTGTTCTGGGAATGTAATTATTAAGTCCTCAAAATCATCCCCTACAAGATTAAGTAATACATCTTTTGCTTGTTCATCTGTATATTGTTTACATGTTGCTTTTGAAAAAATTTAAAATCTCCTCCTCCATTTTTCTCATCTCTGTGCAACATTTTCTTGCTCTGATAAATTAAAGGGCAGTGGTCTCCTACAAAATTGTGCTTGAGATGTTTCCTGCAGCATCCTCTTCATTATATATTTTTGAATTCATGTTAACTGTAGCCTCAGTTTGTATCTTCTACTAACATGGCTGTGCTCATACAGTCTTTAATTTTACTTATTATGCTTTTCTCTTTGTTTTGAATCCTGTTCTTTCTAAAAAAATGATTAAAGTTTTTAATTGTGCAGGACTTACAAATGGCAGCCATTTTAAAAGTTGTATTTATTTCAATTTTCTTCTTTCTTATTTTGCCTCTGAACTCCCTTTGTATCACTTAATATTTTATTAATTTATTTTCCGTTGTCTTTCTCTTATTTTGAACAATTTTCTCTACATGTTATATGTACTGCGTGATTTCCACCTGACGCTGCATATCTATCGCCTGCCTAACCTCAAAATGGCACTTCGCGATTTTGCATGCATGAGCACACACAAAGCAGTTGTTTACCGTCTGACACTGATCATGTCTGACACTCACCACTTTCTTCTTTCCTCCTTCATCACACCAATTTGATATCGAAATCCGATCCTGACCTTCTTACAGCCTCTGCTTGGCTTGCGAATCAGACGATAACAGCGCAATCGACTACGGGCACCTTCAGCAGTTTGTGAGTTTCAGCAAGCACTTTCAACATTCTGTGACTTTCAGTAACCCATGAGTTTCTTTCTTTCTTCACTCGTCACCATTGTAAAAAATAGGACTCCTTAGAATATGTGATGAAATAGTATTTAGTCGAGTTGAGCAACCTTGTTACAGCTGTATCTAACTCAACCATAAATCCGACTATTGTCCCTTGAAAACCCTCCTCATTCCAATCCAGAACCCCGCACCCTTAAAATTCATTCCAGATGACATCATTTCATAACTAAGAATACAACAACGAGGGGTTGCTGGACTGTTCCAATGTGTAACTAGGGGAAGATTTAACTGGCGTGACCAAAGGTGTAGGAGTAACACCCTAGGGCATCCATTTTGTTGGATGGATTTGCCTCACACACCCAGAAGGGTGTCATGCTTCATCATCGGCGGTTGCTCCTCGTCGGGGAGGCGGTGCAATCCCCGACGGGCTCACCTCAAAGAGGGGCTCTTTGGCGGAGATCTTTTTATCCAACAGCCTTATGGTGAGGTGTGGGTGTGTGGGCAGGGTGGTGTATGGTAGTGATAAGGGATGTTAAAATGTAGCTAAGGGTACCGGAATCCACTTTATTCTGGGGGTCCCCTGGCTGCAATTAAAAAACAAGGGGCTAGCTCACTAGGTGTCAACGAGTAAGGTCAGGTGACCCTAGATGGGGCTAGGGGTGAAGATGGTCGACATGTTTCTCGCAATGGGTAATAGTTACCCGCGATTCATCAGGACCTATAAAAAGGTGAACAACAACATGCTGGTGTCATGTGTGAAGTGGTGTGTGTATTACCTCTGTGGGGGTTGTCCTATGCCTAAACATAGGGAAGAGATAAACAACAAGGGTTAAAAACAATTTGCAAAATGCAAAGTAGGTCACGTCATGGAATGGAACTGTGAACAGTGTGGCATGCTGTTGGTGAAAACGAGCTTTAAGCACCAATCCCTGCATGCCTTCAAGGTTATGTGTGCATAGTGTAAGTGGTGGGGCACACACAACAATCACTGTGCTGGTGAGGTGGTTTGTTGTGGGGTGGTGGAAGTTAAAAGGGTTAAAAGATTAACATGTACAGCAGCTATCCAGGCTAAAATGTCTGCACGTGCAGGCATTACAAAGGAATAAAATGAGAGACACCATTTATAACTTAAGGTGGCTAGGTGAACACACCCACACACACTAGCTCTAAAGAAGGCTCATAACCCCTACTCACCTATAAGTTAAGAACTAACAGCCACCAGAGGGTAATACACACACCACTTCACACATGACACCAGCATGTTGTTGTTCACCTTTTTATAGGTCCTGATGAATCGCGGGTAACTATTACCCATTGCGAGAAACATGTCGACCATCTTCACCCCTAGCCCCATCTAGGGTCACCTGACCTTACTCGTTGACACCTAGTGAGCTAGCCCCTTGTTTTTTAATTGCAGCCAGGGGACCCCCAGAATAAAGTGGATTCCGGTACCCTTAGCTACATTTTAACATCCCTTATCACTACCACACACCACCCTGCCCACACACCCACACCTCACCATAAGGCTGTTGGATAAAAAGATCTCCGCCAAAGAGCCCCTCTTTGAGGTGAGCCCGTCGGGGATTGCACCGCCTCCCCGACGAGGAGCAACCGCCGATGATGAAGCATGACACCCTTCTGGGTGTGTGAGGCAAATCCATCCAACAAAATGGATGCCCTAGGGTGTTACTCCTACACCTTTGGTCACGCCAGTTAAATCTTCCCCTAGTTACACATTGGAACAGTCCAGCAACCCCTCGTTGTTGTATTCTCAGATACGGGCACACGCTGTGACTGGACCTTCCACCAACCTGAGTGGTAAACAGTGTCCGTTGATCAAGTGATCATTTCTCCTTCCTCCCTCTTTTTGACAAAAACTTGAGCACGGTTCATACCGTGGGAGTTTCCCCTAGGTGGGTTAGACTGTTCATATCCCCCAAGAGTAGTTGACCTTATACCAAGTTGGTGGGTCACACCTGGTCCAGAGCCCACTTTGGCATTGGAACCTCTTCTTTCTTTTCCTTACCCTTTTTCCCTACCTTCTGTGAAGGACTCCACTCCACCGAGACCAGCCACCCTTGACCATTCCGCCATGGAGGGTCAAGGTCTGAGTTTTGGTGAGGAGGATGCAGCAGCTATCATGAGGACACCATCTTTGTTTGGTATCGATGTTGAACCAGCCACGGGGAGCAATACACCAGAGTGGCAATCCCTATCAGATTTAAAACGAGAATGGATAAGGATAACAATCCATGGGACGATGATGGCTCAATATTTCAAAGCCAAAATAGCACCGAATGGGTTGATCGTAAAAAATTTCCCCAGGATTTTCTGGGAGGACGGACAATTTAAAGTAGAATGGTCACAGGTGTCATGGAAGTGTACACACGACCTCCTCATTCTAATAGTAAATACAGCCAAACGATTAGCAGATGCACTTCTGGTTAAAATACAAGCAGCTGAGGCTGCCCTGAAAACAGCGGTACAAAATCCAGGCTTTAAAACAAAATTAGCTGAGATTAATAAGGAAATGGCGGAACACAAAGAATATTTGATGAACCAGAAGGTAGCTAAACTGCAAAAGGACATCAAGAAATTCTCAAAGGAGAAAGTCTATCCCTACCTAAGGGATGACTATGTGCCCCCGGGGACCAACTACAATTCAGACTCCAGTACTAATTCTTCCAGAAGGGGCTCCAACAGTGGCTCTGATAGTAGCGGAGATAATAGTGCAGCGCAGATGCCGCCAAGGGCTAGAAGAGGAAGGGGACGTGGACAACAAAACTTCCCTAACTATCCGAACCAGGGACCACCAACAGGGCCCCCCCCCTTCTGGCAATATCCACAATTCCCCCACTTCCAACCCCCGTTTGCCCCCCAATATCCTCCATTTTACCCCCCTCAAAACCCTACACACCCTCCTTTTTTAGGCAGAGGTTGGGGCAGAGGGCGAGGGCGAAAAAGAGGGAACGCACCGGAAAAGAGGGTACAGTGGGAGGAAGCACGCCCACAAGGGATGGACACGAGGAGCACGAGTCGGTCAGGACCACAATAAGCCTGGTGGTCAATCTCTCTGACCGTCTCCTCACACAGAAAGAGGAGGATGTCCTACAAAAAGGTTTAGGTTTTGTACCCACACCCAAGATTGACCAATTCCAAGAAACTAGGGAACTCAAATCATTTTTCCGAAAAATTAGGTTGAAAGCCTTTTTTGAAGGAAAGCCTTGTGAACCCACAGAAGACTCTGGACTACATAATCCATCTACGTTTACACCGCACAACGGAATGGTCCCAAATGAGGTGCTCACATTTGAACAAGCGGTATTGAAAGATATCTCTAAATTGAACCGACACCCACCGCATTGCAACGTCTCTAGAGATGAGATGGCTGTTCTGAGATCCTTGGCGGATGATCCTGTGATTACTATAAAACAAGCAGACAAAGGTGGTGCCACGGTTCTAATGAATACTAAGGACTATGAGTTGGAATGCAACAGACAATTGGGTAGCCAAAAATACTACACTCCCATCACTAACGATCCAACCCAGCGCTTGCAGACTACCATCACGAGCCTGGTTACAAGCGCCGAGTGCGACCAATGGATTACAAGGAAAGAGGCAGATTTCCTGATCAAAAAGGACCCGAGGGTCCCTTACTTTTACATCTTGCCCAAGATCCACAAAGCAACCAGACCGGTACCAGGGAGACCAATTGTTTCAGGGATAGACTCCGTCTTGGAGCCCCTCTCACAATTTTGTGACCACTTCCTGCAACCCCTAGTGAAAAGCATCCCCTCTTACATCCAGGACACCACAGATGTATTACGCATTCTGGACACTATCCAGAACGCAGAGGAAATTGATCTATTGATTACCCTAGATGTTGAGGCCCTCTACACCAACATTCCCCAGAGGGCCACTCTAGAGGTAATTGAGGAGAGACTAGGTCTGGAAAGGTGGAACTCGAATACTCCACAGACCTTCATCATGGAATGCGCGACTCTAGCGCTGACAGAAAACTATTTTGAATTTAGGGGCAAATATTACCACCAGACCCAAGGCACCTCTATGGGCAGTACATTTGCTCCTTCGGTGGCCTGTCTGTATATGGCCAAGTTTGAAAGCACACACATACATCATGAGTCCAATCCTTTCCGTAACAATATCAAAATGTGGAAACGCTTCATTGATGACATCCTGATCTTGTGGAAAGGTCCCACAACCTCACATGAAGCTTTCCTTGAGTGGGTCAATACGCTAAACCCCCATTTAAACTTCACCATGGCCTCCTCACCCAAGGAGATTGCCTTTCTGGATCTAACGATAAGACTAGACGAGGGGTCAATCAGCACGACCATGTATCGTAAACCCACCGACCGCAACAGTCTTCTACACTATAAAAGCCACCATCCGAAGGCCTTACGCACCAATTTGCCTTTTGGTCAATTCTTGCGGATAAGGCGCAATTGCAGTGATGTATATGATTACAAAAAGGAATCCACGATCCTGTCTAGGAACCTTCTCGACAGGGGTTATCCTAAGAGCGAGGTCTTGAAAGCTAAGAAACGGGCTAGGAATAACAACCGTGAGGCACTACTTGAGCGCCAGGAAAGAGTTCCTGCTGAGAACCAACCCATCACGTGTGTGACCACATTTACCCCTTTGTCTAATCAGATCAGGAACACGATCAGACACCACTGGGAAATATTGAACACAGGTGACATGACCCTGGGAGAACCCAGGTTCGCCTTCAAGAGGTCGCAGAATTTAAAGGATATTCTAATCAGCACTAGACCCAAGAAAGCCAGAAAGGAAACCCAACAAACATTGTGGCACCTACCTCCGGTTACGGGCCATTATCCTTGTGGAATGTGTGGGGTCTGCAGATACACCATGACAGTCAAAACCATACAGCTCTCTGAGACCTTCACATGGGAGATTAGGCACCACACTAACTGCAACACCTCACACTGTATATACCTTCTCACGTGCCCTTGTGGCTTACAGTATATCGGGATGACAACCCGTCCCATCAAAACCCGAATTATTGAACATCGCAGCAACTTTCGCTGCAAGAAGACTCACACAAAAATGTGCAAACATTATGTAGACCATGGCCATGATGAAGAATCTGTCAAGTGGGTAGTACTAGAATCCAGCCCCAATTGCCCGAAAAATGCCCTCTTTCAGAAGGAACAGAGGTGGGTCCATCGTCTATCCTCTGACAAACAAGGTCTCAACGAAGACATCCCGTGGCACTCTCTTTGAGCCATCCATTCCCAATCTATATACTGATTGCCACCATTCCTAGATAGCCTTTCAACCATCATTGGGCTGTACCCTGAATCTATACCTCCCCCCGCTGGGACCATACCTCTTAGTGAACTACACACACACTTTACATGGTGCACCTAACACTGTGAGACCATGGCCACACTGATTGCCACTCTTTCAGCCACTCCACAACTATGTGCAACCCCCTGACGGTAGCGCCTGGGTCGCTGTTTTCCTGACACACTTGGGACAGGCGATCTAGCCCCCCCTTTTTTACTTAGGACGCCAATTGAGCCCCCAGCGCCTAACCACTGATGTCACCACACCGCCTATATTTTCCATAACTATGCACAATTTTATAAACATCGCACATAGTCTGGACATACTCAGGATCACAGGCACTGATGCACCAGTCAAAGATGGCCGCCGCCAGAATGTTCGACATCACGTTAATAAGATGGTAGTTGCCCCACCACCAAAGCCGTTGTTGCGCGACATAACACATCAAGTCCGTATTAAATAAGACTTAAACCATCCAATTACCGTATAAGTGAGGCTTTGATCACAGTTTAATAGGAGCGCTTACTAACAAACAAACATCACTGGAATTGCCGATGCACTAGTCTAAGATGGCCGCTCCGCGATCGGCTGAAATCACGTGACACGCCGTGGTAGGCGGAGACGCGCGAAACATACCGATTCGTTGTTGTTCGTGTAAATAACCCTGACCGCCGAGCTCACACATCTACTCGAGCTCGGCGGAGAAGGGTAGGTCAAGCAGCCAGGACACAAGAGATTGGAGGTGAGTGCTGGAGTGACAAACGAGGGATGTAGAGATAGGAGCCCCTTGGTGTTTTAGATATGGTTTACCTGCTAATAATACTCTGGCGGTATGTTTATCTTCTACCTCAGTTCTGACCCAAGGACTCATCCTTGATGTCTAGCCCCGCCGACCCCTCTGGTGGCTGTTAGTTCTTAACTTATAGGTGAGTAGGGGTTATGAGCCTTCTTTAGAGATAGTGTGTGTGGGTGTGTTCACCTAGCCACCTTAAGTTATAAATGGTGTCTCTCATTTTATTCCTTTGTAATGCCTGCACGTGCAGACATTTTAGCCTGGATAGCTGCTGTACATGTTAATCTTTTAACCCTTTTAACTTCCACCACCCCACAACAAACCACCTCACCAGCACAGTGATTGTTGTGTGTGCCCCACCACTTACACTATGCACACATAACCTTGAAGGCATGCAGGGATTGGTGCTTAAAGCTCGTTTTCACCAACAGCATGCCACACTGTTCACAGTTCCATTCCATGACGTGACCTACTTTGCATTTTGCAAATTGTTTTTAACCCTTGTTGTTTATCTCTTCCCTATGTTTAGGCATAGGACAACCCCCACAGAGGTAATACACACACCACTTCACACATGACACCAGCATGTTGTTGTTCACCTTTTTATAGGTCCTGATGAATCGCGGGTAACTATTACCCATTGCGAGAAACATGGCGACCATCTTCACCCCTAGCCCCATCTAGGGTCACCTGACCTTACTCGTTGACACCTAGTGAGCTAGCCCCTTGTTTTTTAATTGCAGCCAGGGGACCCCCAGAATAAAGTGGATTCCGGTACCCTTAGCTACATTTTAACATCCCTTATCACTACCATACACCACCCTGCCCACACACCCACACCTCACCATAAGGCTGTTGGATAAAAAGATCTCCGCCAAAGAGCCCCTCTTTGAGGTGAGCCCGTCGGGGATTGCACCGCCTCCCCGACGAGGAGCAACCGCCGATGATGAAGCATGACACCCTTCTGGGTGTGTGAGGCAAATCCATCCAACAAAATGGATGCCCTAGGGTGTTACTCCTACACCTTTGGTCACGCCAGTTAAATCTTCCCCTAGTTACACATTGGAACAGTCCAGCAACCCCTCGTTGTTGTATTCTCAGATACGGGCACACGCTGTGACTGGACCTTCCACCAACCTGAGTGGTAAACAGTGTCCGTTGATCAAGTGATCATTTCTCCTTCCTCCCTCTTTTTGACAAAAAAATCATTTCATAACTAGTCATCACATTATTACAGTATGATATGGGGTGAGACAGGATGGGATGGCATGGTATTGTGATTTGGTATGGGATGGCATGGAAAAGTATGGCTTGGTATCGCACAGCATGGAAGGTATGTATGATTAGTTATGGTATGGAGCAGTATAATGTGGTATAGTTTGCTATGTTTGCTTAAAAACAAAATCGAGTTGGTGGTTCCTGGACAGACACTGTGTACTGGACCCAAACTGTAACAATTGGGGTGTTTCCCATTTGTGTCCTGGGCTTCCTTTACTGGTGGGTCTTAACTAGGAACCTAGGATCCATTTTTAGCTAAATACTAAGCACAAATTTACAAATACATAGAGGATAGCAGTTGAAACTGCCTCCGGTGACACCCTTTTAACAGCCTCTTGACGAATTTGGGATGTGCACTAACCCCAGGTCCCACAATTAAGGCAATCTCAAAATGTACTCTGTACCACCAGCACTGGAGGCCCATCTAACTCCTCTCCCCTACCATGATGCTAAACACAATATAGTGAGTGCAAATAATACAATTCAGACCTATAGGCTATAATAGGGTATCAGCAAATACTTAAAAGCAAAATGATGATAAGAAAAAATACCAAACAACCAATATTACAACGCTTTTGGTGTGGATTTCCCTGTCAATAATAATCAAAAGTAGGTACAAGGATTCACTATTAATATTTCATGGGTTTAAAGATTTCATTACTAAATTCTATACAGCGTAGTAGTCTTTCTGCAATTTTACACTTGCTACAAAGCAACCAGAGGACATAAAAACAAAAATCTTGTAAGTAAAAATTCATACGACTAAAAGTCTCAAGTCCAAAGATGCACAGAATGAAGACAAGCGCTCCTGAGATCATATTCTCTGGGCCCAAGGAGACGCAGGGTGGTACAGATATAATTTAAAGGCTGGCCCTTGTAAGTGGCTAATGGACTCATACAGCTTCCCAGCACTAAGCAACTTGTTGTTCAGTGCACCTGCCCTCACTGGGCATATTTTGCTGACCCACCAAACCAATTGCCAACAGTGGCCTCTCCCTGCCTCATTCGTATGCTCCGATGCCATCTTTATTTAGCAAATGTTAGTGCTCTCGGATTTCGTAGCGCGATAGACTAAAAGTCTCAAGTCCAAAGATGCACAGAATGAAGGCAAGCGCTCCTGAGATCATATTCTCTGGGCCCAAGGAGATGCAGGGTGGTACAGATATAATTCAAAGGCTGGCCCTTGTAAGTGGCTAATGGACTCATACAGCTTCCCAGCACTAAGCAACTTGTTGTTCAGTGCACCTGCCCTCATGGGGCATATTTTGCTGACCCACCAAACCAATTGCCAACAGTGGCCTCTCCCTGCCTCATTCGTATGCTCCGATGCCATCTTTATTTAGCAAATGTCAGTGCTCTCGGATTTCGTAGCGCGATTCGCTATAGCCTCTGTTTTCAACAGAAATGTCCTAAAGGTACCTATACCAATCTGCAGGGTGGGGAGGAGGGGGGCAGCTGCTGCTGGCAGTAAAATCTTGCGGCACCCCACCTGCAAAAATATAGCCACATGCTCCTTGTTGTACCTTTCAGTACCATAACTGCAGCAGAATCGTATGGTGACACCTGTTGGTAATAGAAACTGTCAAACAGCTTCTTGCCCCCCCCCCCCGTTGCCCCTAACCATTTGCGGTACACCCCATGAGGGAGGATCAGAGCAATTAAAACTAATGGAAGCCCCCCAAAAAGTACCTGGAATCCATGCCATTCTGTGCACCTCATCGCCTTCACGTTGCGCCCAAGCACCTTTTAATACTGCGCCCCCAATTTTTGACTGACCCATCCCAACAGAAATCAGAGAGTATAGGGGGGGAGGCAGTAAAAAAGTAAGTCAGGATCCTCCTCCACCTATTCCTCTGCTCTCTGACCCCACCCAATCTTCCCAGGCTCCTCCTAAACCCCTCCTCTGCTGTCTGACCCCACCCATTGTGCCCAGGCTCCTCCTATACCCCTACTCTCCGACCCCACCCAATTTGACTAGGCTTCTCCTGAACCCCTCCTCTCTGACCCCACCCAATCTGACTAGGCTCCTCCCAAATCCCTCCCCTGCTGCCTGACCCCCACCCATTCTGCCCAGGGTCCTCCTCCTACACACAAAACCTGTTCCCTTTCTTTCACCTGTCTCTGTTCAGGCCACACCTATTTTACTTACCAACCAATCTGCAATCCCTCATTCGCTAGGCATGATTCCACTCTTACACAACACACAGACACATTTTACTTACCAATTGGCCATTTAGGCCCACCTCCAACTGAACTTACCTCTGCTCTGCCACCATCAGTCACCTGGTGCTGAACCCGGGATTTGAACCCTGGTTGCCTGGATGGAAGGCAGGAACTTACCCACTGGACCACACTGGTTTCCATGTAAGTAGCCTATCAAACTGTCCTTATGTCATGGTCATCCTTTTCATGTGCAATTGATGCCACATGGAAGGACACCAAGGCTTCTATGTTGCTTATAGTTACTACTGCAATCCTTTAGACCACCAAGGAGCTATAGCTCAAAGGTAAGTCTTGTACCTTTGGTGGGGACATCCCTCACAGGCCAGGGTTTGAATCCTTCCAATGCTGTAGAAGTATCCCAAAGTGGGAAATTTTCAAACACTGAATGTTTTTTTTTTTGCTAAGATTTTTTTTACTTGGTAACAGAGGAGAAAAGTGGACACTCTTTTTGGCACGTGTTTCCCAAAATTTCAAACGTTTTCCCTCATGACCTTCTACCAACCGCCCTATTTCTCAAGTAGGTGCAATAGGGACAAGGCCTTATCTTCCTTTATCAATGTCTTCATTCTTTGTCCTTTAAGTTTGGTGAATTGCAGAGTGCAATTGTGGTATTGGGGGTTATAACTGAGCACAAGAATGCGAGGAAGGTGCTACACTTATTGTAAAATAGGTTGGATGATGGTGATTTTTCATTTTTGTGTGAGCCACTCGCTCAAATCAGGGGTTTGGTGCCAGTGAGCTTGGATAGAAATAAAGGTCAAGTATGAGCTCTGGCTAATGAAATGATGGGTCAAGTTTGAGGCAAGCTAGAGTCCATTTATTAGGTGCAATAAGAAGCTAGAAACATTGTTTCCTTTAAGAGACAGACAAGGGCAGAGTCAAGCCTTTGCTCTTGTAGGTCTGCATCATGCCTGCTGCTGGATGTGAAGGAATGGACCTCCACAGCAGTGCGCTGTGCCGGGCTGGGCTGGGTTGGGCATGCCCTGGCACTGTGGATTTAATCACCCACCTCCTTCCTTTGAGGAATGTTCACGAACACCCTTGTTCTGTATACAGGCTGACAGCAGGCAAATTAGGACCCTACTAAATGAGGGTGATGTCCCCATGTGCTTCCTTTGAGTGGCAAAATCCTTCGTCTAGGGCAGGTGGGCTTTTTTAAAATTTGATTGAAGCCCATATGTTGGAGGCGGTATCATGGCACAAGCCTCCGACCGTCTCAGAAGAAAGTATGCATGGGAGGACATTATTTGCATAGGGCAGCCCTCTTCTCAGTCCCATTCTTATGCTGCAGTTGCCATGAAGTGTTACTAGAGGGCAGCAGTATGAACAAAAGAGCACACTGAGGCTTTTCTTCTGCTTGCTGACATGATTCTTGTTCATGGTGGTCTTGCAGGGCCTAAGGAGTGAAGGACTGCGATGACTGAGGGGATGAGGAATGGCTAGCCTGTGTTTGTCGTGAAGGGGGAATATTTGGAAGGTAAACAGCAAGATGAAAGCATCAAAGCATATATGTTTGCTGAGTGATTGAGTCTGTTGTCACTTGTCTCTTTGAAGGGACATGTGAGAAAGGAACAGCAGCACCATAGACTTCAGATGGGAGAGAGCAAGCAAGGATGAATATTTCCCTCAAATCCAAATACTTACAGCACCTCAAAGATGACAAGTGCGATATGATGTTCTGCAATTATAAGGATTTGCCATGTGTGGTGCATAAATATGCATAAATATGCATGGTTAGTGAGGTTTTTTCCCAGAATGTGATTATCGTTAGGCTGGCAAATGTCAGGCACTCCTTTGGGGGTATGAGGCCAAGACAAAATGTGGGAAGTTTGCTACAGTCATCTGTAGGATCGAAAGACACTGGGGAATCGTTACAGAGGGAGCCAGGCTGCACAAAATGTGGTAACAGTTGGACAGAAATCTTTAGCAGGGACTTTTGACTACCCCCAATGTGGGACCAGGACCGCAGTACCTCTGTGTCTCTGAAACTTATTTTGACCTCTGGACACCACCATCTCAATACCCCTCAAATGTTCCCTCCTGGTACCCCAGCTTTGGTAGTGCATCAACCAGGTTTCAATCATTTGAGTGACCACAAACACCCTTCCTATGTGCCTTCTATTTACATTCAGTCAGTAACCCAGCTGCTTCGTTCGCTGTTCAATCTCAAGTGACAGTTGGATGCACATTGCAGGGGTATACAGGCATTTACCGTACTGTACAGCCCCTCTCAGTACAGCCAGACTACACTTCTTAAAATCATAAATACATGTTTTTGCCAACAGTAAGGCCAGGCCTTTCCTCTGTAGTTCATAGCCAACGTAAGGAGGAAAAAATCAACTGAAGAGCATGCCAAAATTCTCTACAGACACTGCCAATCCTCACACTTCTGCTTATTTGCATGCTGAGGTTATTCACTATGACCCACCAAACCAATTGGTAACAGTAGCCTCTCCCTGCCTCATTCGTATGCTCCGATGCCACCTTTATTTAGCAAATGATAGTGCTCTCCGATTTCGTAGCGCGATTCGCTATAGCCTCTGTTTTCAACAGAAATGTCCTAAAGGTACCTATACCAATCTGCAGGGTGGGGAGGCGGGGGGCTGCTGCTGCTGGCAGTAAAATTTTGGGGCACCCCACCTGCAAAAATACAGCCACATGCTCCTTGTTGTACCTTTCAATACCATAACTGCAGCTGAATCGTATGGTGACCCCTGTTGGTAATAGAAACTGTCAAACAGCTTCTTGCCCCCCCCCCGTTGCCCCTAAACATTTGGGGTACACCCCATGAGGGAGGATCAGAGCAATAAAAACTAATGGTAGCCCCCCAAAAAGTACCTGGAAGCCATGCCATTCTGTGCACCTCATCGCCTTCACGTTGCGCCCAAGCACCTTTTAATACTGCTCCCCCAAATTTTGACTCCCCCCTCCCAACAGAAATCAAAGAGTATAGGGGGGTGCAGTAAAAAAGTAAGTCAGGATCCTCCTCCACCTATTCCTCTGCTCTCTGACCCCACCCAATCTGCACAGGCTCCTCCTATACCCCCCTCTCTAACCCCACCCAATCTGACTAGGCTCCTCCTGAACCCCTTCTCTCTGACCACACCCAATCTGACTAGGCTCCTCCTATACCCCTCCTCTGTGAGCCCACCCAATCTGACTAAGCTCCTCCTGAACCCCTCTTCTTTGACCACACCCAATCTGACTAGGCTCCTCCTCCTACACACAACCCTTTCTTTCACCTGTCTCTGTTCAGGCCACACCTACTTTACTTACCAACCAATCTGCAATCCCTCATTCGCTAGGCATGATTCCACTCTTACACAACACACAGACACATTTTACTTACCAATTGGCCATTTAGGCCCACCTCCAACTGAACTTACCTCTGCTCTGCCACCATCAGGCACCTGGTGCCGAACCCGGGATTTGAACCCTGGTTGCCTGGATGGAAGGCAGGAACTTACCCACTGGACCACACTGGTTTCCATGTAAGTCACTTATCAAATTGTCCTTATGTCATGGTCATCCTTTTCATGTGCAATGGATGCTACAGGAAAAGACACCAAGGCCTGTATATTGCTTATAGTTACTACTGCAATGCTGTAAACCACCAAGGAGCTATAGCTCAAAGGTAAGTCTTGTACCTTTGGTGAGGACAGCCCTCACTGGCCAGGGTTTGAATCCTGCCATGCTGTAGAAGTAAACCAAGAAGGGAAATTTTTAAACACTGAATGATTTTTTTTTTGCTAAGTTTTTTTTATTTGGTAACAGAGGAGAAAAGTGGACACTCCTTTTGGCACGTGTGTCCCAAAATTTCAAATGTTCTCCCTCATGACCTTCTACCAACCGCCCTATTTCTCAGTGGGTGCAATAGGGACAATGCCTTATCTTCCTTTATCAATGTCTTCATTCTTTGTCCTTTAAGTTTGGTGAATTGCAGAGTGCAATTGTGGTATTGGGGGTTATAACTGAGCACAAGTATGCGATGAAGGTGCTACACTTATTGTAAAATAGGTTGGATGATGGTGATTTTTCATTTTTGTGTGATCCACTCGCTCAAATCAGGGGTTTGGTGCCAGTGAGCTTGGATAGAAATAAAGGTCAAGTATGAGCTCTGGCTAATGAAATGATGGGTCAAGTTTGAGGCAAGCTGAGTCCATTTATGAGAAGTTGGCCTGATGTATGATGTTCACTATTCTAGTGAGCACCTTGTATCAGTCCAAACAACCCTTATGGTGGCGGTTGTAAGTCAACCTTATAGACAAGCTATCCTAGGGGTAGCATAGACCTAAGCAGTCTTAGGCTTAACTCAAGAGGGCATGTGAAGCCAGCTGTTTTACCATATGTAATCCTGTAATATCAAATGAAAGGACACCACACAAGTTATATATTATAAAAATATATGTATTTATTACTAGAATAATCCTCTGTACTCTTTATGAGGGCAGAGGCACAAGCGTTTAAACGAAAGCACAGTTAAACATACAAAAGTTGCACAATTATGGATAGGCCCGGTGGCCACTCAAACCATATATTAAATAAGTGGTATAAGAACCGCTTTATGAACAGTGGTAAGGCCTAGGGCCTTGGGAATTGCTGGGACTATACTGGACTAACTGTAGTTAGGACGGGAGTAGCCCGCGGGATTCGGGTGCAGCGCTAAAAGCACACGCATGCACCAATGCAAAGTCAATGGCGCGTAAAAGTTACAAAGTTACTGCTTTGGAAGTCTTTTGACTGGACTAGAACTTAGCCACTTAAAACTAGGACACTAGAGGTGTAAACCACTATAGGAGCACCGGTGTTGTATCGTTACCTCACCCACAGGAAGCGGGTGCATAGGTGCCAAAGTGTGTCGGGTTTCGTCGTGTAGATCTATGGAGCCTGGAGATGAAGATGCTGCAGGCGGCCAGGAGAGAAGAGTCCGGTTGGATCCAAGGGTGGATCGAAGATGTAGAGTACCTGAAAGCAGATGGGACAGAATCTGGGTCACTAGCCAGTGACCAGGATGGAACCAGGAAGGAGCCAGGCGATGTTGGGCGCAATCAGGTGGTTGTTGAGAAGCTTGTCTCCGCTGCCACGTGGACTCTGGGGCATCAAGGATGTCCAGTAGTGGATCACGAGCTGTCCCACAAAGGCTCTCGCTGTCGGCAGTGGCGGCTTCCGGATCGGAGTCCAAAGGCCTTGGCAAATGCAGCCCACGCAGGATTTGAAGATCGCTTCTTACTCGGACCAGCAAGGTTAGAGTGATTGCTCCTTTTCAGGGGAGCGAAGGCCAGTCAGGAGCAACCAGACTAGCAGAGTAGTTTTGAAGATTCGTCGTCGTAGAGGCCACTAGCCAACGGGCAAGTGACCGGACAGACGCGTCAAGCAGGAAAATGCAAAAGGGCCCCACCCAGCACTCAATGAGTGTGGAGGGGTGATCTTCAGTGCACAAGCTGCTCGGGGCTGAGGCTTCTCAAACCCCAATGCACAGCTTCGAGGGTACCTCGGGAGCTGCACGGTCAGCACTTCGCAGTCTTTTCAAGATGGCCGGTCCCACGTCTCACGTCGCATCCACGGGTCTCAGCTTTGCTGTGGCTGTGGATCAGGCTGTTGGATGTCTGGGAATGTGAATCTTGTTGATCTCTGTCGCTCAAGCTCCGGCGTGAGCTGCAACAAAGCAAACTGTTGGGCGCTGGATGGTGTCTGTTTGCACAGGGTGGTCACTCCTTGACCACAAGGGAGATTCTTCAGTCTTACACGTCGAGTGGGATGTCAAAGGGTCCAGAGTTCTGTTTCAAAGTTTCAGTCAGGATTATCTAAAGTCCATGGGCACAGCTCCTACCTTTATTCCAAATCAAGGGGCTGGATATCCTGCTAGGTCCCTCCTATGGGTGGGACCCAGGAAGGGGGTGGTTACACCCCTTTCCCTTTGTCCAGTTTCGCGCCAGAGCTGGGGCTGGAGTGCCCCAGCACCGGTTTGAACTGGGCTATGCATGGGACACCTTATGTGCCCCAGGCAGTGTCTAGTTTCACTCGCCCTGCCTGCCTAAATCCACTATCTTCTGTCTGGGGTGATGTAACACCTCCCTGTGACAGGAAACCTTTTGTCCAAGCCTCCCCTGCCAGGTTTCGGTCAGCAGCAGGATGCCAGACTTGTGTCTGTGGCAGCAGCATCCATTTTGTGATGCTGAGGCTCTGGTTAGTTTTAACCGCATTTACTGTTACCCATATGTCTTAGCCCTCTAGAAGGGTGGAATGCTACCCCCGTCGCCAGAACTGGCGAGGGGGTAGTATTCCAAAGTGTATGACACCTTACACAACATGTTTTGATAAAGCCAAACCAAAGTTAGCAATAACCGTGAGGATTATAATGCACTTAAGAGTATATGGTATGGCAATATCCCAGAACAGCTATAAGGACATGGTTCCGAAAGCTGCTGACAGGCTCAGCTCATGCTAGAGCACCATCTCACATAAAACCAAGCACTCTGGCTCCAGGATTGTTAAGGCCTGCCATAGGAGTGGCTTATAGGTGTATATGTGCCCAGATATAGGTTTAGATATAGGTATACTATATCTAAGCAAGGGGTGATTACATGACCTTGCCCCAGCTGAGTGATCAGCCAGTTGTGTCAGTTTGGATGGCCAGCCAGGGGTGGCAAAAGATATGCTGCAGCCCCTGGTAGACCTTGGATGCACCTATGCCCTGGGTACTTATAGTACACTGTACAGGGGCTGATAAGGTGACCCAATATCCAATTAGTTATGCACCTAGGGTACATGGAGTCCATTTTAAAGAGAGAGCAGGTAGCCTGGGGCCTGATTAGCAGGATCCCAGGCCAACTTAGTCGAAAACCAGCTAAACACAAGGCAAAAAATCTGGGGTAACCATAGTCAGGTATCCACCCTCCTACATCATTTATTAGGTGCAATAAGAAGCTAGAAAGATTGTTTCCTTTAAGAGACAGACAAGGGCAGAGTCAAACCTTTGCTCTAGTAGGTCTGGATCATGCCAGCTGCAGGATGTGAAGGAATGGACCTCCACAGCAGTGCACTGTGCCAGGCTGGGCTGGGCTGCGCTGGGCTGGGCTGGGCGTGCCCTGGCACTGTGGATTTAATCACCCACCTCCTTCCTTTGAGGATCGCTCACAAACGCCCTTGTTCTGTATACAGGCTGACAGCAGGAAATTTAGGACCCTGCTAAATGAGGGTGATGTCCCCATGTGCTTCCTTCGAGTGGCAAAATCCTTCGTCTAAGGCAGGTGGGCTTTTTTAAAATTTGGTTGAAGGCCATATGTTGGAGCCGGTATCACGGCACAAGCCGCCGACCGTCTCAGAAGAAAGTATGCATGGGAGGACATTATTTGCATAGGACAGCCCTCTTCTCAGTCCCATTCTTATGCTGCAGTTGCCATGAAGTGTTACTAGAGGGCAGCAGTATGAACAAAAGAGCACACTGAGGCTTTTCTTCTGCTTGCTGACATGATTCTTGTTCATGGTGGTCTTGCAGGGCCTAAGGAGTGAAGGACTGCGATGACTGAGGGGATGAGAAATGGCTGGCCTGTATTTGTGGTGAAGGGGGAATATTTGGAAGGTAAACAGCAAGAAGAAAGCGTCAAAGCATATATGTTTGCTGAGTGATTGAGTCTGTGTGTCACTTGTCTCTTTGAAGGGACATGTGAGAAAGGAAAGGCAGCACCATAGACTTCAGATGGGAGAGAGCAAGCAAGGATGAATATTTCCCTCAAATCCAAATACTTACAGCACCTCAAAGATGACAAGTGCGATATGACCTTCTGCAATTGTAAGGATTTGCCATGTGTGGTGCAACAATATGCATGGTTACTGAGGTTTTTCCCAGAATGTGAGTATTGTTAGGCTAGCAAATGTTAGGCACTCCTTTGGGGGTATGAGACCAAGAAAAAATGTGGGACGTTTGCTACAGTCATCTGTAGGATCGAAAGACACTGGGGAATCGTTACAGAGGGAGCCAGGCTGCACAAAATATGGTAACAGTTGGACAGAAATTTTTAGCAGGGACTTTTGACTACCCCAATGGAGAACTGGGCCTTATGGGCCGAGCGGCGCAGGGCACGCCTTAAAACTCCGGGTTCACCTGCCTTATCAGACAGAGACACGAGACACTCCGTTAGGCGTAGAAAATCAGGTTTATTAGCTGCAGCTAAGCACAGTTGTCCAAGAAGTACACCAATGGTAGGTTCTCAGGAGACTGCCACTTCATTCCATGGTGAACAGTCTTTTATACCATACATATTTACAATACCCACTCCCAAAACATACAAAACTGACAAATAAGAAAAGTTCGAAAACAAGCTATCAAGTATCTTGTACACGCCCTTCTTTCAGACCCCGTGTTCTCCCCTCCCCTCAAGTTAATCAATGCTAGTGCATGTAATTCAATTTGCAGGTGACAGGACGTATTTGCGAGCCTCAAAGGATAGTTGCGTAACAGGAGAGTACATGGAGAGAATAGTGAAGGCCAGTCAAACAAGATAAAGTAAAGGAAGAAGGGTGGGACCCAAACAGTCAACTAAGACAAGGATCAATCAGTCTAGACATGGATTAACTAACTCGGCCAGTCCCTGACACCGGTTTCACAAACAAGGACAAAGGGTTACTTTTTAACAGGAGAGACGAGCAGCTGAAAAGGCAAAAACACTATGGGGCTCATTAGGATCGCGGACGGACTTGAGTCCGTCCGCGACCCCAGAGTAGGAGGGAACGTCCGCATGGGCAGCAGCGTTCCCTCCGTGAAGATTAGGATGTGACCGTCAGGGTGGCGGTCACATCCTCTATCTTTAACATTGCGGCGGGTGCAACTTCAAGCTGCACCCGCCGCAATGTTAAAAATGCATACATTGCATTTGTATGCAGAAAGCGGCAGGCACCGCGCGGTGCCTGCCGATTTCTGCATACAAATGCAGAGGGGTACCATGGGTACCCCCCATGTGCACCCCCACCCCCCCTCCGAAGTCAAAATCCGTATGCTTTTCCACGGCGGAAAAGCCGCCGTGGAAAAGCATCTCTTTTACACTATCCTAATATGGCTGGCGGTGTATGATAGACACCGCCAGCCATGTTACAGCTTTTCCGCCGCGGTTGTAAGTCAACCGCGGCGGAAAAGCGGCGGACTGAAACCAGGACCCACCAGCCATCCTAATGTGGCGGTGGGTCTTTGGTGGGTCCGCAGAGGATTTTCCGCATCCTCCGGGCTGGCGGTGGCTTCCGCTGGCCCGGAGGATGCGGAAAATCCTCCATCCTAATGAGCCCCTATGTTCGCCGTGTCGCCTGAGTGAGGGCAACACAAAATGGCGGCTGTCACAAAATGGCGACTGACTACGAAGCAAAGTCGAAAATCACGGAACCTCAGACCCTCCTCTTGCCATTACTCAGGCAAAACACAAAGGACTCACGTTAGTCTGAGTCAATGGCAATGGTCATGAGGTCATTGAGCTGTTGCTGCAACATCATTTTAATGTTCTCTGTTTTCTGTGAAAGAGGCTTTGGAACACACAAGGTGGCACAAAGACCACAGATGGCGGGACCACATTGCAAACAGAGACAACAAGAAAAAATGATGGCTAAAATCATTCCAAGGAAAGTTAACACTTTCCATCCCCTTGTGGACAGTAGTCCCCAAAACCATCCCATCACAGACCAATCTCCTGAGTCCTGATGAATAGACTCGGAAATCACATGTAACTTAGAAATGGCTTGGTATACTGTAGGGGCATTAGCAGGAATATAAATGCGGCAACTAGACCCAATCAGTTTACAAACTCCTCCTCTATCAGCAAGGACAATGTCTAAAACCATTCAGTTTTGTAAAGTCATGAGACGATCCGCCTGAAGTTCAGCCGTCAAGTTACTCAAGGCTCCAGAAGTTACATTTATCAAAGCCTCGACAACACGAACCAACTGTCTAATGTTTCTGCTATTGACCATTGGGCCCCAAAAGGGAAGAAACCCTTTAATAAAGTCTCCTCCCTCTTGTCCAGCTGTGTCTCCAGAATCAATAACCCCTCTACCATATCTTTTCCTGTGATGTCCTGAAGGAGCAGTGTATGTAGGGGGAAGAAGAAAAGCTATATAGCATGTTCCTGAAAAATAGGCAAGAAGCCATGTATAGGCCCTATCGTGACAAACAAAATATGTACCTTGAGATGGTACTAACGGAGAAGAAATCAAGGGGGAATAGACATAGGTATGAGAACAAACACTCTTCCTGTTTATTCTTATTATTCTGACCATTTACTTGCAAACATAAGTTACCTTTATGAGGTACAGTCCAAATTGGTAAGGATCTTCTTTCTTTAGCCCTGTCAGTGAGGCTAGTAATGTAACGAGTCACATTCCAACCATCATATGCTCGTTTCTCGTCCACGGGAATCTTACTAATGTCGGCAATTTTATCCATAGTCACTATTCCCTTTATCAAAGGACTATGACTGTAGTCTGATCCACCAGTATATATATCACCAGGAGGATATCGAAGTTGGTTCTGATATGCATTGGAAAACATAGCCAAATAAGCCCAAGCAGAACCTTCATATGAAAACGGGAGAACTAAATATGGCATCCCTTTCTCAGGGTTATGGGGCATAAGCCCACAAACCCAACAGTCAGTAGTGTTAACTACCAGTTGATGCTGATGTAACAACTGGATGAATGAATTGTTAAAATATTCTGTTCTCCTAACTTGTTCATGATCTGGGAGTGTGTAGAACTTATGCGGAGAGTTAGTAGAAGAAGAGAGCAAAGGAACAGAAGTTGGAACAGGTGCTTGCTGCATAGTGTGGATAACCCCTCCCACACAAGCTAATAAACTACATAAACACACTAGAATACATAATGCTACGCCACATCGACTAAACAACAGTTTCTTGTACTTATTTCTTTTTACAATCTTAACATCATTCCCTTCCATTTCAGTATCCATTTCTCTAAAGGCGTTGCTCACAGTAATCTCTCTAGATCACTTAGCTGTGATTATTAGCCGTCCTATGACACTGCAAGTCCTGTTGACCTAGTCACTATTCAGGTCACAGCCTAAGACTCCTACCGTGACCCTGCAACTTGATGGATAATGGAAAGGAAATGTCTTTTCAAAAAAGGTAACCAAAAGAAAAGAAAAAGTGTTCAGTTAGTGTTCAATCGTCTTTAGACAACCTTGATCTTAGGTTGTACCGTGTCTTGCCAGGTATCATTTGGTCCCAAAACAAAGTCTCTGGGTTAGTCGTATCCAATCTTAGATGTGGTGGTACAGCTTCTTGCAGCACGTCATCATCTTCTTTCTCGGAACTTGTCCAGTCCAGGCGTGCACTACTAAAGGGTACAAATCGGGGTACTTTCTCACATTCACCAACGCCTTCTTGAACCCACTGATCATAAGGTAAAGGCAGGGGTACCCTCTTACAGTGCACGCCGTGAACCCAGTTTTTCTTCCCAACGACTTTCACAGCTGTACGTGTCGTCAAAAGCACTTGTCGCGGCGGCCCCCAACGAGGTTCCAGATTCTTCTTCCTCTGGAAGTTTTTAAGACAGACAAAATCACAAGGTCGAATGGAATGACCTGGATCTGTGGAGGCCTCCGGCAAAGCGTTTTGGACCTGTTGATGAATAACACGTAATTTAGTGGTGAGGTCATGCAAGTAGTCAACCAACAATGGATATGGAATGTCAGAGTATTTTTTTGGTCGAGGGACTCCCCAAACATTGGCTGGGCGTCCGAAAATGACCTCATAAGGACTAAGTCCTAAATGAGAATGCACAGTTGTTCTCGTAGAGAGAAGTGCCAAAGGTAAAGCATCAGGCCAAGCGAGGCCCGTGCTGGCCTGAATCTTCGCTAATTTGAGGTTGAGAGTGCCATTATAGCACTCTACTAAACCCGCTGACTGAGGATGGTTTGCCGCATGAAATTTCTGTCTAATCCCAAGACCCGCACACACCTTCTGCATAATTTGACCCACAAATTCTCTTCCATTGTCACTCCAGACAATGCGCGGCAAACCAAATCTTGGGAAAAATTCCTTCAAGAGAACTTTAGCAGTGGACAAGGCAGTATTATCCTTTAGGGGGTAAGCCTTTATCCATCTGGAAAAGACACAAACCACCACAAGGACATACTTGAGGTTATTGGAACGTTCCATATGGATGTAATCTATTTGTAAAACCTCAAAAGGATACGTAGGGGGAGAAAAATGACCTGCCTGAGTTGGGGTTCCCTTTCCTGGATTATGCATCAAACAAACAATACAATGTTTCACCACATTTTCCGCACATTTAGGAATACCTTCATTCTGCCATACTGGAGCCAGAAGCTTGCATATTCCTTTCGCACTGATATGAGCTGGACCATGCGCCATAGTAACTACAGGTAGTACATAGGCATCTGGTAATAACCAACGTTGGTGTTCCGACAATTCCGTCCAACATCCTGTCTCATCCAACATTCCCGTACTTTCTCTCCACTTACTTAATTCCTTCTCAGTCGCTTCTGCTTGAATCATTTTCACGCTTTCCACTGAGTCCTCACACATACCTCCTTCTCTGACCCAGTTTGCAGGGCCTGAAACATACATATGGCTCTTAACATTTCTCGCTGTTTCTTTTGCTACTTCGTCTGCAAATGCATTCCCACGACCCACATCATCAGTGATCCTTTTATGTGCACTGCACTTCACAATCGCTATTTGGATAGGCAAGGCAAGTGATTCGAGAAGGTCAGTAACCAACTGACCATGCTGTATTTTAGTCCCATGGGAAGTAAAGAATCCTCTTTCCTTCCACAAGCGACCGAAACTATGAGCCACGTCAAAGGTGTATTGGCTATTAGTGTAAACAGTCACTCTCTTTCCTTTTGCCAACACACACGCTCTTGTCAGTGCAATCAACTCAGCTGCTTGTGTTGAATTGTGTGTAATACGTGCAGTTTCTACTACTGTATGCAAAGTGGTAACAGCATAGGCTGCAGTCGTATCACCATTAGGAAGCTTAAAACACGACCCATCTACCCATAGGATCCCATCCGGATCCACGAGCGGTGTATCTTTTAGATCTATTCTGCCTTTAGTTTCCTCCTCTGTACGAAGAAAACAATCATGCTGATCTTGTGTATTCCCCTCTTCTGAAGTAGGTAACAACGTTGCTGGATTTAAAATATTACATCGGTTGATGTGTATGTGGCTAGCTAAAAGCGTCAACTCATACCCAGACAAGCGAGCACTCGTGAGATGTTGCGTTTTCGTTCTGTTCAAAAGGGTATCTACTGCATGTGGTACCATAACAACAAGAGTGTGATCCAATACCAATCCAGCAGATTGACGAATAGAGATCGCCGCTGCTGCTGTTGCTCTGAGACAACTAGGCAATGCCTTGGCTACTGGATCCAAAGTAGCCGAAAAATAGGCACATGGCCTTTGTTTGTCTCCAAATTGTTGTGTTAAAACTGACAATGCACAACCTTCTCGTTCATGCACATAGAGTGTAAAAGTCTTACTGTAATCTGGAGTACCCAACACAGGAGCAGAACACAAAGCAGTACGTAGATCAGAAAAACTCTTCTGACATTCGTCAGTCCAAGGAAGAGGTTGGGGTGTGTCTTTCAGAGTAAGTGCCAACAGAGGTTTAGCCAACAAAGAAAAATTCGGAATCCACTGTCTGCAATAAGGGATAATGCTCAAAAAGGCACGCACTTCTTTTTGTGTGGATGGTACAGACATTCGTGAAATTGCATGAATACGTTCTGGGGTCAATCGCCTTCCCTCCTTCGACAAGAGATGACCTAGATAGGTAACCTCTTTGCGGCAATATTGTAACTTAGAAGGTGACACCTAATGATGTAAATCAGACAAATGACGCAAAAGCGAAACAGTCGCAATTTTACAGACATCCTCTGAATCAGCAGCCACTAACAAATCATCCACATACTGAATAAGAGTAGCACCGGGAGGCAAAGAGAAAGCATCCAGCTGGGATTTCAAAGCTTGGCTATAAATGGAGGGACTTTGACAATAGCCTTGAGGTGCACGTTGAAATCTAAAACTTCGGCCTCCGAGAGAGAAACCAAAGAGATCCATACTTTCCTCCGCAATAGGAATGCTAAAGAAAGCATTCTTGAGGTTGATAACTGAGAACCAAGCAGCCGAAGCAGGTATCATTGTGAGCAAAGCAGTAATATCCAGGACAAAAGGAAACTGAGGGACAACAATTTTGTTGACCTCTCGAAGGTCAATCACAAAACGATATACAGGTGGCTTAGAAGGATCAGTACGTTTAAGAACAGGCAAAACAGGACTGTTGCAAACATTTCCTCTCGCATCTTCGACAACACCTTTCTGAACTAAATCATACACAATAGCCAACAGAGCTCTTTCACCATCACTAGAAATCTTGTACCGAGGAATACATGGCAATTGAACATCAGGTTTGACAGTAATCACGTAAGGTGGAATTTTGAGCAAACCAACATCATTCGGACCCTTGGCCCAAAGCGTAGCAGGAAGTGAACGCAATTCAAGTGGTAGTTGATCTTTAGACAAATACATAGGGGAAACCAATTTATCATCCAACGTAAGATGTACACCAAAAGGGGAACAATACAACGTTGCATGTAGATGTTTCAATAAATCCAAACCCAACAAATTCTCACCACAACCAGTCGTTAAAATGAGCGGGGCTTCCAAATCATAGGGACTAATAGAGATGGGCAAAGGACATGAAACTGGGTTGCTAACTGGGGCGCCAGAGAATCCTACAGAAACATTCGTTAAGCCAGACAAAGGTGCCCCAGGGAGTTTGGAGTGATGTATAGAACTTCTCATCACACCAGTATCCAAAAGAAATGGCTCTGAAACACCCAATGCAACAACGTTAACATGAGGCCCATCCTGATCCACTGGAACTGATACCACTCCCTTGCTTTGTCTACGGCTGTCCTAGCTAGTAGAAAAATCAGAATTTTCGTTCTCACCACAATAATCGTCATTGTAATATTGTGCAGACTGAGAATTCTGCTGATCAAAATAATTCATAGTATTCTGAGGGGGTAAGGAACACTGTCCTTGAGACGGCGCACCTCGCCCTCTACCCATAGGTGCTGACTGAAAACCACCATGGCCTCGTGGCCCTGATAGTCCACCATTACGCTGCAATAAAACCGGACAACTATTCTTGAAATGACCTTCCTCTTTACAATAGGCACATTGATTAGGACCCAATGGAGGTCGCGGAACAAAAGGTGCAGGTCTCTGTAACAAACTTTGCAACTGTGGAGGCTGTTGCAATTGACGCTGAGCAGAACGAGGGGGATAGGCTCGTTGTAAAAGAACCTTCGTTTTCAACTCCTTAGTCTTTTTCTCTACTTTATCCTTTTCTTCCTTATCCCTATTCTCGTAATACTTAGCAGTGGCTAATATCTGTGCAGATGAAGAAACAGCCCACGAACTTTCGGAGTCTTTCAATTTATGCGATAATTCGGGAAGTAAATTAAATACAAATTTATCCACAAATAATCGCTGTCCACCCTCCGTACTCATATCTTGACCACTGTGGTCGATGAACTTCTCTTCGAAATGAGTAAAGAAGTCAGAGACACTCTCATCTTTCTTCTGTTTACACGCAGCTAACTTATCCCTAACTCGGAGGGCAGGCATCATCGTTTTTATTAGAGCTATTATTCTACCAGGCAATCCTGTGATCAAATCATTGGGTTTAGCACCACCTACTTGTGCAGCATCTGCAGCTGTTAAAGCAGCCCAAGTACCACCCAAAGCTTGATCGTGGTCTTCCTTAAGGATCCTAGCCCATAATACTTGAGGGACTACATTTCCCATCAGCAAATCAATATCTGCCAAATTCATAACGCACGCATCAACAGTCTGGGACTATTCTTTGTAATATCCAGCAGGATTCTTACGAGGGTCCGGTAGAGACTGTTTAAGCGCCAGAACTTCAGATCTTTTCCAAGGAACATGTACCCATATACGCTGAAAATGAGCATGGATAGGCGGATTAGCAGCCTGATCCCCTTCCCTCCATATCGGAGGTACTTCTCGCATAGGATAGTGTTTCACTTTATGCCTTACCGCAGGATCCGGTTCAAGAGAAGCTTGAGAGAAAAAGGAAGACCTAAAATTGATAAGCGTTCGAACAGCATCCTCGACATCGGAACCCACAATAAGTCCCTTATCAAATTTAGCCTGTATATCAAACAAACCCTGAGGAGGGAAATCCAAATCCATATCACCCCATCCTTGAGCAAGAGTATTATACATAACATTAAAAACATATCTTTGTGTAGGCGCATTCCACTGAAGAAAAGTATCCAAGATATCGCGCACATTATACTGTGGACCACTCATGATCCAATTGTGAGCGAGAGAGTCCAGCCTAATTCGTTCGTCAGTATCCGGAATTTGACTACGGTATTGTCTTCGGGACGAAGCAGGAGTCAAATTAAGAGACCCGAAGAAAGGCAACAAAAGACCGGTAACGGTATCAACTAATCGTTGACGAGCCGTAGGAGAATCTGACAATAAAACCGGAGACATCGTGTTAAGCACAGCAGGAGAAGAACTGTCAGTGGTAAAAGAAACTGACGGTAAAGGAGACTGAGGTACAGAAGTCGGTGGCAAAGGAGGTGGAGGTGGAATTACTGGAAGAGGCAATTGTGGAAGAACCGGAACAACTGGTTGGACAACAGGTTGCTGAGCAACAGGTTGTAATGGGGGTGCATTAGCACCTAATACATACGGTGGAAGTAATCGCAACAAATGAGACATTAAAGGATCTTCGTCAAGATCTCTACTTTTTGTGGGAGGAGGCAACACCGGATAACATCTATCTATTGCCATACGATGCTGTCGTTCTGATATGTCAATCATTTGGTCAATTTCATTATTCTTAAACTGTTGAGCAGCCTGTAGAATCGTCATATCCTGTGCTTTCTTATCTTTTTTCGCTTGTTTAATTTCTTTCTGTTTGGCTTCCTTACGCCATAGGCGGAAAGAGTCAAACATTGCCGGCCGGGCTTTTCTCTTAAATAAAATTGCTTCTAAATTGTCTAATATGTCAGGCTCAAAGCTACCATTTTTTGGCCACTGCAAAACACCATCTTTCTTTATATATCGAATCCATGTTTTGTTAAAAACAATAGGACCAAGACCATGTTTTGAATAGTGCTCATAAGTGGGAGTTCCAACCGGAGGAATTGGACAAGAGTCCTCTAGCTTGTAATCCCTATTACAACTAAAACAGCGAAATTTCTTAAACTTACTAAGTCCAGGCATTTTGTAACGAACTGGACTATTCTCAAACTTCAAGGGGTTTAAGGCAATTAATACTGCACAAACGTACTTATCCCTTGGCTTTGACTAATGCATTTGTCGAATAAAAAACCAAACAAAAGAGTGGGTGCTACCCACGAATACTTAACTAAATATTTTCTCACGCCAACAGGTGTCCGTCTAACGTCTCGCGATACCAATCATCACCGGAGGGCCAAGGCAGGGCGACAGTCAGGGCAGCAGTCGTCTGCAGCCATCGGAAAGGAGTAGCCTCGCTGCAAAAGACCTTCGTTCCACTTTCGACATACAGGGGTCGCTTGACGTGGTTTGCGAATACTCCAGAATTTTCTTGAGAGGCTCCTCACGACCTTTGGGCTGAACCGCTACCACTAAAGTCGCCCCACGTTGGGACGCCAATTGGAGAACTGGGCCTTATGGGCCGAGCGGCGCAGGGCACGCCTAAAATCTCCGGGTTCACCTGCCTTATCAGACAGAGACATGAGACACTCCATTAGGCGTAGAAAATCAGGTTTATTAGCTGCAGCTAAGCACAGTTGTCCAAGAAGTACACCAATGGTAGGTTCTCAGGAGACTGCCACTTCATTCCGTGGCGAACAGTCTTTTATACCATACATATTTACAATACCCACTCCCAAAACATACAAAACTGACAAATAAGAAAAGTTTGAAAACAAGCTATCAAGTATCTTGTATACGCCCTTCTTTCAGACCCCGTGTTCTCCCCTCCCCTCAAGTTAATCAATGCTAGTGCATGTAATTCAATTTGCAGGTGACAGGACGTATTTGCGAGCCTCAAAGGATAGTTGCGTAACAGGAGAGTACATGGAGAGAATAGTGAAGGCCAGTCAAACAAGATAAAGTAAAGGAAGAATGGTGGGACCCAAACAGTCAACTAAGACAAGGATCAATCAGTCTAGACATGGATTAACTAACTCGGCCAGTCCCTGACACCGGTTTCACAAACAAGGACAAAGGGTTACTTTTTAACAGGAGAGACGAGCAGCTGAAAAGGCAAAAACACTATGTTCGCCGTGTCGCCTGAGTGAGGGCAACACAAAATGGCGGCTGTCACAAAATGGCGACTGACTACGAAGCAAAGTCAAAAATCACAGAACCTCACCAATGTGGGACCAGGACCACAGTACCTCTGTGTCTCTGAAACTTATTTTCACCTCTGGACACCACCATTTCAATACCCCTCAAATGTTCCCTCCTGGTACCCCAGCTTTGGTAGTGCATCAACCAGCTTTCAATCATTTGAGTGACCACAAACACCCTTCCTATGTGCCTTCCATTTACATTCAGTCAGTAACCCAGCTGCTTCGTTCGCTGTTCAATCTCAAGTGACAGTTGGATGCACATTGCAGGGGTATACAGGCATTTACCGTACTGTACAGCCCCTCTCAGTACAGCCAGACTACACTTCTTAAAATCATAAATACATATTTTGCCCAACTGTAAGGCCAGGCCTTTCCTCTGTAGTTCATAGCCAACGTAAGGAGGAAAAAATCAATTGAAGATCATGCCAAAATTCTCTACAGACACTGCCAATCCTCATACTTCTGCCTATTTGCATGCCGAGGTTATTCACTATGACCCACCAAACCATTGCCACAGTAGCCTCTCCCTGCCTCATTCGTATGCTCCGATGCCACCTTTATTTAGAAAATGTTAGTGCTCTGGGATTTCGGAGCGCGATTCGCTATAGCCTCTGTTTTCAACAGAAATGTCCTAAAGGTACCTATACCAATCTGCAGGGTGGGGAGGAGGGGGGCTGCTGCTGCTGGCAGTAAAATTTTGGGGCACCCCACCTGCAAAAATACAGCCACATGCTCCTTGTTGTACCTTTCAATACCATAACTGCAGCTGAATCGTATGGTGACCCCTGTTGGTAATAGAAACTGTCAAACAGCTTCTTGCCCCCCCCGTTGCCACTAACCATTTGGGGTACACCCCATGAGGGAGGATCAGAGCAATAAAAACTAATGGTAGCCCCCCAAAAAGTACCTGGAAGCCATGCCATTCTGTGCACCTCATCGCCTTCATGTTGCGCCCAAACACCTTTTAATACTGCTCCCCCAAATTTTGACTGCCCCCTCCCACCAGAAATCAGAGAGTATAGGGGGTGCAGTAAAAAAGTAAGTCAGGATCTGTTGTGTACTGTTGCCTTGGCTCGGCAATGAACACGCATGAGACCAGGTACCGGTTTATGGATCTTTATTAATATACATGCTCAGGGTGCATCTCGCGTCTGTCCTCGTCGTCGTCCTGCTCTCAAGTGACCTCTTCCTGTCTGCCCACAGGAAGTCGTGTCCAGTGACCTGGACGCTGCCCTGTGACCCACAGGGTCCTAGTGCCCTGTGTTGGTGGTCAGGTCACCACATCTCCCCCTTTGTTGCAAACAGAATGTCTTTGTCACATGTGCAAGTCCTTGGCACAGTACCTCATGATGATGATGAATGGTGATGGAGAAAGAAAGAGAGAGAGAGAGAGAGAGAGAGAGAGAGAGAGAGAGAGAGAGAGAGAGAGAGAGAGAGAGAGAGAGAGAGAGAGAGAGAGAGTCTCTACATTTCTTCTAGTAGTCTTCTTGTCTTCTTGCACTCCCTTTTTGGTCTTTGTTCTCTGCTCTGTTCTTGTCCTCCGTTTTCCTCTTTTGTTGTTGTCGTCTCTCTTGTTGTCCCTTGCTCTCTGCCTTCTGTTGTTGGTGTACGTTCTTCCTCTTCCACTTTGAATTCCTTGAAGTGGGAACTGTTTCTTGTTATTTTCCTGTTGTCAGAAGCTGCAGTCACCATTGACCCTTTTACGTCAGTCACGACCAGCGGGTCTCTTGAGAATGGACTATCCGACTTTCTTTGTTGTTTCTGTTGCACTACCACCAGATCCCCTTCAGTCAGCTGGTGTTCAGTTGCATTTCTCCTTTTGTCGGCATATTCTTTCATTCTCTTTTTCGCTTGGTGATCTCTGTCCGCAATGTCACTTCTTGTTGTACTTTCCATTGCGTCTATTTGAGGTAACCTTGTTTTGCTCGATCTCCCCAGCACCAGCTCTGCTGGGCACTTGCCGGTGGAGCTGTGAGGGGTATTCCTATAGTCTCTGAGCACTTGACAAAGCGCTTGTCCAATAGATATCTGCGTCAATTTTGCCCGCATTATGGCTTTTTTGATAGTCCCCCTGAATCGTTCTGCCATTCCGTTGGCCTGTGGCCACAGAGGAGTTATTTTCCGATGCTTTATCCCCAGATATTCCAGGAATCTACGGAATTCCTCTCCCGAGAATGGAGGACCGTTGTCTGTTTTCAGAGTCTGTGGGGAGCCCCAGGCGGCAAATATGTCGTCTAGCACTGGTAGCGTAGCACTTGCCGACGTCGACGATACTTCTCTCACTATTGGAAACCTTGAAAATTCGTCGATGACCACTAGCAGATATTTTCCATTCTCCAGTGGCCCATAGAAGTCTGTTGCAAGCTCTGTCCATACTGCAGGTGGCAGTTCCGACATTTTCAGTGGTGTCAGTTTGGCAGGAGATCCTGTTACTTGACAGGTGTGACAGTGCGATATCTCTTCCTCTACCATGTTGTCCAATCCCGGGAACCACACTTTTTCTCTCAACATCTTCTTTGTCGCTACAATGCCTCGATGCGACTCGTGTGCTAGCTCAACTGTTCTCTTTCTTAGCCGACGTGGTATTACAATTCTTGAGCCCCTCATCAAGATTCCCTTTTCCGTTTCAGACAGCTCTTCGCTTATCTTTTTGAAAGCCAGTAGTTCCTCTTTATTGACTCCTTCTTCTGTGATGGTGTTGCTGTTGATGTGTCTCCACCTCTGCTGCCGTATCACCACTCCGATGGCTTTCATTGTCGGGTCTCCTTTTGTTTCTCGCTCTAGTTCTTCATTTGTTATGGACGCCGGGGTGCTCTGTCTCACGATGAAGTTCAGATATTCTTCTGCCATTGTGGTGCCACCTTTTTGATAGGGAAGCGGATGCCGTGACATGTAGTCCGCTGGATTTTGGTCTTTCCCTGGTTTGTGGACAATCGTGAAGTTGTAGTCCATCAACCTGATCCCCCACCGCTCAATTCTTGGTGGTATCTTTGCCTTTGGGTTTCCATATATTGTCACTAGAGCTTGATGATCTGTTATTATCGTGAACGGTTTTCCGTATATGAACATGTGGTAGTGCTCACATGCCCATACTACCGCCAAACTCTCCTTTTCTGGTTGAGAGTATACCCTCTCAGTGTCTGACAAGCTCTTGCTTCCATAAGCCACTATCTGTCGCGGTGAGTCTTTTCCTGGCTTGTGTTGTGCTAATATCGCGCCAAGGCCTACCGGGCTGGCATCTACTGTCAGTTCGGTGCATAGTCGCGGGTCGAAGTAGGCTAGGTGGTCCACTGCCGTTATTGATGCCCTTATTTCTTCGAACGCCTTTTGACACTCTGTGGTCCAGTTGAATGCTTGGCCCTGCTTCGTCAATTCTCTCAACGGCGTGCTCACTGTCGCGAAGTCCTTTATGTATCTCGCGCAGTAGCTGGCAAGGCCGAGGAATGAGCGCACGTCAGCGACATCTTTTGGTTCTTTTGTCTTTTCAAGGGTGTCTATTTTGCCACGATCTGGTCTCATTCCTTTCTTCGAAAAGACGTGTCCGAAGAATACTAGTTCTTCTCTGCCCAGCTCGCATTTCTTCTCATTTACTGTTAGGCCCACCTCCACTAGCTGTGAACACACTTCTCTCAAAGCCTTATCGTGTTTGTCATCACATTTGCCAAACACCAGGATATCATCACTGTAGTTCAGACTGTTTTTTATCGGTCTGATAATTTGCCTTATTGTTTCCTGGAAAATCTCGGCTGCTGATGATATTCCGAAACTTAACCTCTTGTAGCGAAATAATCCGAGGTGCGTTGAGAAGGTCGTGATGTATCTGGACTGCTGGTCCAACTCCAGTTGGTGGTACCCTTTGCATAGGTCGAGCTTGGAGAATTTCCTCATTCCAGTCAGGCAACTTATCATGTCATCTAGATGCTGCCCTGGGTGTCGTTCTCGTTCTATGGCCGTGTTGGGTATTCTCATGTCCACACATATTCTAATTTGTGCGGCGTCCTTTTTTGGTACCGCCACTATTGGGGACACCCATGGCGTTGGCCCCTCTGCTGGCTCGATGATGTCCTGTTCTAGCAGTGCCTTTACTTCTTCCTCTACCTGAGGTTGTAGATGAATGGGCACCCTTCGGTGATGCTGGGCCACGGGCCTGACCCCCCTCATTTATGTGTAGAGTTATTTGTCTTCCTTTTAGCTTTCCAAGTCCATTTGTTAGAGTTGGGTACTCTTGTAAGATGTTTTCTCTGTCTGACATGTGGTACATCATTTTTAGTAGGCCCATTATCTTTGCGGTTACGTTGCTCAGTAGACATGGTGCGGGAATGTCTCCTCGTAGCACGTGTATTTCTTCTATGACAGTCTTGCCCTTGTGCGTCATGGTGTCCGTGAATTTTCCCATGTTTGTTACCGGATTCTGTGCACCCCAGGTGAATACTTTGACATTTGACGGTCTAAGTGGTGGTTTCTTCTTCATCTTATCATATTCTGTGGCACACATGATGTTGCATGTGGCCCCGCTATCCAGCACAAATTCTGTTTGATGGGGCCCTACGTCGATGGTCACCCAATCTGTCTTTTTTATTGACTTCCTATCCACTAATTTGATGTGCTCCTCTTCATGCCCTTCCTTCGTGGACATGAGGTAAAGGCGTTCTACCTTTCCCGCTGTTCTTTCTTCTTCTTCCTCATCTTCCGACTCTGCCGACGAACTTCTTGCGGTCGCTTCCATGTGCCGTACATGCCTGTTTGTTGTCACTCTTTGTTTTCCTCGTTCATTTCTGAAATGTGCCCCTTGACACATGGTGGCAAAATGGCCGCTTTTGTTGCATTTTTTGCATGTCTGACCGAATGCCGGGCATGCTCCTCGGTGTGGAAAGTCCAGACCGCATCTGTAGCATTGAGAACCTTCTTTCTTTTTTCCTTGTTCCTTTGACCCTTTCTTCCAGTTGCCCGTCTTGCGGGTGTCTGTCATTCGGTGTATCTGTTCTCCTTTCCGGTCCATCTGCCTGGCTTGCACCATTGCCCTAGCTTCCGCTCTTGCCAAATCTAGAATTTTTTCTACACTGGTCGGTTCTTTAAGTAGTCTTGTGTGAAATTCTGTGTCGCGACAGCCTTCTATCAATCTTAGGCGAAGGGCCTGTTCATTGTCATATTTTTCAAATTCACAATGAGCCACTAGCTTTCTCAGCCGTGTTGCGAAGTCATCCATTGACTCATCCAGCTGTTGAAATGCCATGTTAAAATTGTATCTTTCAAAATCGACATTCCTTTGGGGATCGAACTTGGTCGTTAGACATTTTATCAACTTGTCGTATGTTTTTATTTCGCCCGGGGCAGTGTTATGAGGAGGTCCTCCACTTCCTCCCCTGCTAGGTTTAGGAATAGTCCTAATTTCTTTCCGTCCACAACATCTGTCGCTTCCACGTAGCGCTCGAACTTCACAATCCACTTCTCCCATCGTATTCCCACTTGTGGTTCTGATACACTGAATGGTAGTGATGTGCGATACTGTGCACTATGTTTGGTTTCCGGCATTTTCTCTTTTCTTGTTCCTTTAGTTGCCTTTGTACTTTTATTTTTTGTTTTTCTTGCCTTCCACTGGCTGCCCTGTGCTCCCTCTTGTAATTTCTATTGTGCTTTTATTTGCCCCTGCGCTTTCCTTCTTCTTTGGCCACTTTGCCACTTGTTTTGGAGCTTTTTCTTCTTCTTTGTGTCTTTTTCGGCTTTTTTTGCCTGTTTCTAAGATGGCCGCCCGTTTTCCGCTCTTCCTATTGGTCCTGTCGCCTGACTTCAAAATGGCCGCCAAGTCTCGCGATATTTCGCGCCCAATCCTCGTTTGCCTGGCCTCAAAATGGCCGCTCCGCTTTGCAGCTTCCTTATTGGCCCAGACCGCCTGACCTCAAGATGGCTGCCGAGACTCTCGCGAGGGCTCGCGCCTATTTCGTTTCTTTCGCGCGCTTCTCTGCAGCGCTTACCCGATCAGGCGGGGGCTCAGCTGGCGATCTTTTCTCAGGCTGCTGTCAGTCGGGGTGGGCTCCCGCTTCAACGAGGGGCTACTCTTCTTCCTGTGTCGGCGATGCAGGGTGGGCTCCTGTTTTCCGGTTGTTCGTCGTGCGAGGACTGCACACGCGTGGAATCGTCAAACTCCTTCGTCGCCAGTTGTCGTGTACTGTTGCCTTGGCTCGGCAATGAACACGCATGAGACCAGGTACCGGTTTATGGATCTTTATTAATATACATGCTCAGGGTGCATCTCGCGACTGTCCTCGTCGTCGTCCTGCTCTCAAGTGACCTCTTCCTGTCTGCCCACAGGAAGTCGTGTCCAGTGACCTGGACGCTGCCCTGTGACCCACAGGGTCCTAGTGCCCTGTGTTGGTGGTCAGGTCACCACAGGATCCTCCTCCACCTATTCCTCTGCTCTCTGACCCCACCCAATCTGCCCATGCTCCTCCTATATCCCTCCTCTCTGACCCCACCCAATCTGACTAGGCTCCTCCTATACCCCTCCTCTCTGACCCACCCAATCTGACTAGGCTCCTCCTAAACCCCTCCTCTGCTGTCTGACCACACCCATTCTGGCCAGGCTCCTCCTATACCCCTCATATCTGACCCCACCCAATCTGACTAGGCTCCTCCTGAACCACTCCTATCTGACCCCACCCAATCTGACTAGGCTCCTCCTAAACCCCTCCTCTGCTGTCCGACCCCACCCATTCTGCCCAAGCTCCTCCTATACCCCTCCTCTCTGACCCCAACCAATCTGACTAGGCTCCTCCTGAACCCCTCCTCTCTGACCCCACCCAATCTGACTAGGCTCCTCCGAAGTACCTCTCTGTCTCTATAACTTATTTTTACCTCTAGGCACCGGCATCTCTATACCCCTCAAATGTTCCCTCCTGGTACCCCAGCTTTGGTAGTGCATCAACCAGGTTTCAATCATTTGAGTGACCACAAACACCCTTCCTATGTCCCTTCCATTTACATTCAGTCAGTAACCCAGCTGCTTCGTTCGCTGTTCAATCTCAAGTGACAGTTGGATGCACATTGCAGGGGTATACAGGCATTTACCGTACTGTACAGCCCCTCTCAGTACAGCCAGACTACACTTCTTAAAATCATAAATACATGTTTTGCCCAACAGTAAGGCCAGGCATTTCTTCTGTAGTTCATAGCCAACGTAAGGAGGAAAAATCAACTGAAGAGCATGCCAAAATTCTCTACAGACACTGCCAATCCTCACACTTCTGCCTATTTGCATGCCGAGGTTATTCACTATGACCCACCAAACCAATTGCCAACAGTAGCCTCTCCCTGCTTCATTCGTATGCTCCGATGCCACCTTTATTTAGCAAATGTTAGTGCTCTCGGATTTCGTAGCGCGATTCGCTATAGCCTCTGTTTTCAACAGAAATGTCCTAAAGGTACCTATACCAATCTGCAGGGTGGGGAGGAGGGGGGCTGCTGCTGCTGGCAGTAAAATGTTGGGGCACCCCACCTGCAAAAATACAGCCACATGCTCCTTGTTGTACCTTTCAATACCATAACTGCAGCAGAATCGTATGGTGACCCCTGTTGGTAATAGAAACTGTCAAACAGCTTCTTGCCCCCACCCACCCGTTGCCCATAACCATTTGGGGTACACCCCATGAGGGAGGATCAGAGCAATAAAAACTAATGTTAGCCCCCCAAAAAGTACCTGGAAGCCATACCATTCTGTGCACCTCATCGCCTTCACGTTGCGCCCAAGCACCTTTTAATACTGCTCCCCCAAATTTTGACTGCCCCCTCCCAACAGAAATCAGAGAATATTGGGGAGAGGAGTAAAAAAGTAAGTCAGGATCCTCCTCCACCTATTCTTCTTCCCCCACCCAATCTGACTAGGCTCCTCCTAAACCCTTCCGCTGCTGTCTGTCACCACCCAATCTGGCTCGGCTCCTCCTAAACCCCTCCACTCTGACCCCACCCAATCTGACTAGGCTCCTCCTGAACCCCTCCTCTCTGGCCCCACTCAATCTGACTAGGCTCCTCCTGAACCCCTCCTCTCTGACCCCACCCAATCTGACTAGGCTCCTCCTAAACCCCTCCTCTGCTGCCTGACCCCACCCATTCTGCCCAGGGTCCTCCTCCTACACACAACCCTTTCTTTCACCTGTCTCTGTTCAGGCCACACCTACTTTACTTACCAACCAATCTGCAATCCCTCATTCGCTAGGCATGATTCCACTCTTTCACAACACACACAGACACAAAAGTATCTACTTTTCTCCTCTGTTACCAAGTTAAAAAAAAACTTAGCAAAAAAAAGAACATTCCGTGTTTGAAAATTTCCCACCTTGGGATACTTCTACAGCTTTAGCAGGATTCGAACCCTTGCCTGTGAGGGCTGTCCCCATCAAAGGTACAAGACTTACCTTTGAGTTATAGCTCCTTGGTGGTGTGGAGAATTGCAGTAGAAACTATAAGCAAGATACATGCCTTGGTGTCCTTCCCTGCGGCTTCCATTGCACATGATAAGGATGACCATGACATAAGGACAATTTGATAGGCTACTTACATGGAAACCAGTGTGGTCTAGTGGGCAAGTTCCTGCCTTCCATCCAGGCAACCAGGGTTCAAATCCTGGGTTTGACATCAGGTGACTGATGGTGGCATAGCAGAGGTAAGTTGGAGGTGGGCCTAAATTGCCAAATGGTATGTAAAATGTGTCTGTGTGTTGTGTAAGAGTGGAATCATGCCTAGCGAATGCGGCATTGCAGGTTGGTTGGTAAGTAAAATAGGTGTGGCCTGAATAGAGACCGATGAAAGAAAAGAAACATGTGTTGTGTGTAGTAGGAGGAGCCTAGTCAGATTGGGTGGGGTCAGAGAGCAGAGGAATAGATGGAGGAGGATCCTGGCTTCTGGTGGTGAACTGCAAATACTTTTTTACTGCACCCCCCTATACTCTCTGATTTCTGTTGGGAGGGGGCAGTCAAAATTTGGGGGAGCAGTATTAAAAGGTGCTTGGACGCAACGTGAAGGCGATGAGGTGCACAGAATGGTATGGCTTCCAGGTACTTTTTGGGGGGCTACCATTAGTTTTTATTGCTCTGATCCTCCCTCATGGGATGTACCCCAAATGGTTAGGGGAAACGGGGGGAAGCTGTTTGACAGTTTCTATTACCAACAGGGGTCACCATATGATTCTGCTGTAGTTATGGTATTGAAAGGTACAACAAGGAGCATGTGGCTGTATTTTTGCAGGTGGGGTACCCCATAATTTTACTGCCAGCAGCAGCAGCCCCCCTCCTCCCCACCCTGCAGATTGGTATAGGTACCTTTAGGACATTTCTGTTGAAAACAGAGGCTATAGCGAATCGCGCTACGAAATACGAGAGCACTAACATTTGCTAAATAAAGGTGGCATCGGAGCATACGAATGAGGCAGGGAGAGGCTACTTGTTGGCAATTGGTTTGGTGGGTCATAGTGAATAACCGCGGCATGCAAATAGGCAGAAGTGTGAGGATTGGCAGTGTCTGTAGAGAATTTTGGCATGCTCTTCAGTGGATTTTTTCCTCCTTACGTTGGCTATGAACTACAGAGGAAAGGCCTGGCCCTACTCTAGGGCAAAACATGTATTTAAGATTTTAAGAAGTGTAGTCTGGCTGTACTGAGAGGGGCTGTACAGTACGGTAAATGCCTTTATACCCCTGCAATGTGCATCCAACTGTCACCTGAGATTGAACAGCGAACGAAGCAGCTGGGTTACTGACTGAATGTAAATGGAAGGCACACAGGAAGGGTGTTTGAAACCTGGTTGATGGACTAACAAAGCTGGGGTACCAGGAGGAAACATATGTGGGGTATTGAGATGGTGGTGTCCAGAGGTCAAAATAAGTTTCAGAGACACAGAGGTACTGCGGTCCTGGTCCCACATTGGGGGTAGTCAAAAGTCCCTGCTAAAGATTTCTGTCCAACTGTTACCACATTTTGTGCAGCCTGGCTCCCTCTGTAACGATTCCCCAGTGTCTTTCGATCCTACAGATGACTGTAGCAAACTTCCCAAATTTTTTCTTGGCCTCATACCCCCAAAGGAGTGCCTGACATTTGCCAGCCTAACGATAATCACATTCTGGGGAAAAACCTCACTAACCATGCATATTTATGCATATTTATGCACCACACATGGCAAATACTTATAATTGCAGAACATCATATCGCACTTGTCATCTTTGAGGTGCTGTAAGTATTTGGATTTGAGGGAAATATTTATCCTTGCTTGCTCTCTCCCATCTGAAGTCTATGGTGCTGCTGTTCCTTTCTCACATGTCCCTTCAAAGAGACAAGTGACAACAGACTCAATCACTCAGCAAACATATATGCTTTGATGCTTTCATCTTGCTGTTTACCTTCCAAATATTCCCCCTTCACGACAAACACAGGCTAGCCATTCCTCATCCCCTCAGTCATCGCAGTCCTTCACTCCTTAGGCCCTGCAAGACCACCATGAACAAGAATCATGTCAGCAAGCAGAAGAAAAGCCTCAGTGTGCTCTTTTGTTCATACTGCTGCCCTCTAGTAACACTTCATGGCAACTGCAGCATAAGAATGGGACTGAGAAGAGGGCTGCCCTATGCAAATAATGTCCTCCCATGCATACTTTCTTCTGAGACGGTCGGAGGCTTGTGCCATGATACCGCCTCCAACATATGGGCTTCAATCAAATTTTAAAAAAGCCCACCTGCCTTAGACGAAGGATTTTGCCACTCAAAGGAAGCACATGGGGACATCACCCTCATTTAGCAGGGTCCTAATTTGCCTGCTGTCAGCCTGTATACAGAACAAGGGTGTTCGTGGGCGTTCTTGAGCGTTCCTCAAAGGAAGGAGGTGGGTGATTAAATCCACAGTGTCAGGACAGGCCCAGCCCAGCCCAGCCCAGCCCAGCCCAGCCCGGCACAGCGCACTGCTGTGGAGGTCCATTCCTTCACATCCAGCAGCAGGCATGATGCAGACCTACAAGAGCAAAGGCTTGACTCTGCCCTTGTCTGTCTCTTAAAGGAAACAATGTTTCGAGCTTCTTATTGCACCTGATAAATGGACTCTAGCTTGCCTCAAACTTGACCCATCATTTCATTAGCCAGAGCTCATACTTGACCTTTATTTCTATCCAAGCTCACTGGCACCGAACCCCTGATTTGAGCGAGTGGCTCACACAAAAATGAAAAATCACCATCATCCAACCTATTTTACAATAAGTGTAGCACCTTCCTCGCATTCTTGTGCTCAGTTATAACCCCCAATACCACAATTGCACTCTGCAATTTACCAAACTTAAAGGACAAAGAATGAAGACATTGATAAAGGAAGATAATGCCTTGTCCCTATTGCACCTACTTGAGAAATAGGGCGGTTGGTAGAAGGTCATGAGGGAAAACGTTTGAAATTTTGGGAAACACGTGCCAAAAAGAGTGTCCACTTTTCTCCACTGTTACCAAGTAAAAACAAACTTAGCAAAAAAAAAAAACATTCACTGTTTGAAAATTTCCTACCTTGGGATACTTCTACAGCATAGGCAGGTTTCAGACCCTGGCCTGTGAGGGCTGTCTCCACCAAAGGTACAAGACTTACCTTTGAGCTATAGTTCCTTGGTGGTGTGAAGGATTGCAGTAGAAACTATAAGCAACATACAGGCCTTGGTGTCCATCCCTGCGGCTTCCATTGCACATGAAAAGGATGACCATGACATAAGGTCAATTTGATAGCTACTTACATGGAAACCAGTGTGGTCCAGTGGTTAAGTTCTTGCCTTCCATCCAGGCAACCAGGGTTCAAATCCTGGGTTCGGCACCAGGTGACTGATGGTGGCAGAGCAGAGGTAAGTTGGAGGTGGGCCTAAATTGCCAATTGGTAAATAAAATGTGTCTGTGTGTTGTGTAAGAGTGGAATCATGCCTAGCTAATGAGGGATTGCAGATTGGTTGGTAAGTAAAATAGGTGTGGCTTGAACAGGTGTTGTGTGTAGGAGGAGGATACTGGGCAGAATGGGTGGGGTCAGACAGCAGAGGAGGGGTTTAGGAGGAGCCTAGTCAGATTGGGTGTTGTCTGAGAGGAGGGGATCAGGAGGAGCCTAGTCAGATTGGGTGGATTCAGAGAGGAGGGGTATAGGAGGAGCCTAGTCGGGTGGGGTCAGAGAGGAGGGGTTCAGGAGCACTATCAAACACTTACCCTACTTTTGCACTCACTGGAGTTAGAATAGTAATGTTAACCCCTACACTATCCAACACTTACCCTACTGTTGCACTCACTGGAGTTAGAATAGTAATTATTATCCCCATACTATCCAACACTTACCTTAATTGTGATGTAATGATATGCATTATAATGGTATGCGTTGTAAAGGTATAATGCGATGTAATGGAATGCGTTGTAAATGTAGTTTCTGAAAATGCGTAGTGTTGGCATGCAATGTAAAAGAATGCGTTGTAAAGGATGTTGCAATGTAAAACTGTATTGTAAAGGCATGCATTGTAAATGTATGCTTTGTAACGTCATACATTCATTTTCCATAGTGCATGGATGTTTGGGGGTCACCACGTGTGCCCCCCTGGCCATATAGGGGAGGGCTGTCAGAAATGGACATCGTAATCCCTACGGTGATGCCTGCACAAGCATCACCTTCATTGTAGGGATTATGGTCCGACCGATGCCTCGACAGGCTCTTTGAGCCTGTCGTAGGCGTCGGTCTATCCGTTCGAGTGGTGCAGTCCAATTGACTTCATCATAATGCAGCAGTCAGATCACTATCCTGGCTGTCGGGCAGACCGTCACCAATGGCCTTTCGGTGGAGGTCTACCCGGCATCCTAATAATGCCTTTTGAGTCAAAGTTGTGCGAGTGTGGGTGTGATATGCCATCCGAGGCAATCTGTTCAATTTCATCAATGTATTCTTGCGCCATTTTTCCTGCTGACATCTTGACATTAGTTATTGTCAACTTTGCTTTGGTTGACTCGGTTTCACTCTATTTACTAATACCATCGATCTTAAATTAAGACCCCTGTAGTATGTACATGCGATATTTGCATTGTTCATACCCTAGCCCAAAAGGCAGCAGAGAACGTCCCTGGTTTAGGAAAGGGATCAGAGCATTATATAATTTTACTATCAAGTTGAGTGACAGTGAGTACAACTGTGCATGGCAGTGGATAAGATTAGATTCCACAGAAAGGAAACAGAGCGCTGACACCAAATATGTGGAGGATGGCAGTGCTTAATTTAAGCCGGTGGTTTCTGGTGCACTGCATCAGCACTTAAGACTGTCTGCTAGATGGTGGACTGTTTGTCTGATTTAGAGTGAGCAAAATAACAGTTGTTTACTAATTCAATATACGTTGAAAATGACTAACACCTGCTGGCCATGCTAAACTTATAGCTTTGGGAGCCAGGAATAGTCTGAATTGTCACACTTAGTAGCTGGTTTAGTTCTTTCATTGTTAGCTCTAGCATGGGAAATGGGTGGTGTAGGCTGCAGTGGCCTCCCGTTGATGGTCCTTGCACTTAGTCTTTTACAAATTAAGGATGGACAAAAAGGGTTACCCAATGACTCCATGGAAAGGGGTACAGAGAACGGCGGCTCTGTTGGACTCTTTCAATAAAAGGCACTGTGAATAGTTTCTAAGTGGTAACAAAATCAAATTCAAACATTTGCAGACCAATCCATGGTAGTGCAAAAATATTCCATCAATTCCTCAATTTTTCTTGTTGTATATTTTTGTACATTAACTATGAATCCCTTGGTTTATTATGATTGTATCCTATATGGCTAACTGTTGTGTTATAACTCCTTATTAAAATGTATGTGACGTGTTTCTTGTCATGGAATTGCTCTATGTCATTAAGAATGTATTTTTTCAAGAGAGATCAGTTATTGCTTACGACTAGAGCTATGGTCATGCTGTCTGCAACTCCTCAATCTCATTAAAGGATTCTTACTTAAATTGGATCCGGTGTCCTTTGTAACACTGGAGACGAGTTATTGAGGAGCGAAGAAACCACGCGACGAAGATTACAAGTTTTTACATTTGGAATTTTTACAAGAATCGTTTTTCAATGTTTCATTTGCATCTTATATCCTACATTGAAGTGGAATGCAACGTAGTGAGTAAGTGGCTGCGCAGCAATTTTACAACTTTATTTGGCATCGTTAGACTTAAATCTGACTTTACCTTCAAATTTAGTACTTTGCTGTTCAACTGTCGCAGCTCATGCGCTCCTGCTTCCATCCGGCTCGAGATCCTTTTTGTGTTCCCTTCGTCCATAGAACCTGCAACGTTTCCTGCACTCTGCGGCCCTTCTGTGTTGCTCTTGTGACGTTTCTTTTACTCAGAAGCTTCCCTGATCGTCACAGCGCAATCCTACACAGGTCACGCTACGTGACCCCATGCAGCGGCCATTTTGGGTTTCTGACAAGAACTTCATCGGAGATCGGATTTCAGAACAGCTGTTCTTCCGCAATCACTTCATGTGTATTTTAATTCTTAAAACCATTTCCATGGCGTAAATTACTTAATCCACTGTTTTACACTTTTGCTCATTTTGGGGTAAGAGTTTCTTTTTTGCATTGCTCAGTGTGGTGAAGTGCAGTGAACTAGTCCTTTAAGGTGAAGTGGGGACACTGATTAAGTCCACATGCAATGAGCCACCAAAGCTACATTATATTCACCCTCTCCGACCCTTTTGGATTTCCGGTGAGGCGCCTGCTTTAATGGTTGGAATAGAAGGCTCACTTAACAAATTACATTGAAGCTTTGGGTGAGGGTGGCAAAATGAACACACTTTGTTGCGACCGTAAGCCCTTAGTGAAAATTTTAACCACGGATGGGGCAATCATGGCATCTGCTAGACTGGCCAGAATCTCCACTAGGATGCAAAACTTTATTTATAAGATAATTTACGTGCCCGGCAAGAACAATGTGGTCGCCGATTTCCTGTCCAGAATGCCTGTCATGCTTGAAAAATGTGAAGACAGTGAATGGAATGATTTACAAGTAGCTGTCATCCATGATAATGGATTTGCAGCCATCGGCAAAGAAGAATGGAACAATGAGTACAAGATGGATACTATCCTTCAATCTGTAATTTCTTATGTCAATTGAGGTTGACCTAAAAAAAGGGAACTTTTAAGCTCCTCCGACAGACCTTTCTGGGAAGTCAGGTCTGAGTTAACCATAATGGAAGATACTCTTTTAAGAGGTGAAAGGATTATTTCTCCTGAAAATCTTCGTAAATGCATTGTTGAACTTTGTCACGAGGGTCACCCGGGCATCATTAGAGCTAAATTAATCCTAAAAAGACTGTTTTCGTGGCCAGGGATGGACTCTCAAATAGAAAAAGTTGTAAGGGACTGCAGCCCTTGTTCCACATCTGATAAGTCTTTAAAAATGTTTTGCCCTCCTATGTCTAAAGTATTTTTTACCTAAAAACCTTTGGGAAGTTGTTGCTGTAGACATAATGGGGCCCATAGGTGAATCTCATTGCTATCTCATTGTCTTCATTGATTTGTTCTCCAGATGGCCCTTGGTTAAAGTTGTCAATAATGCAGATACTGACTCTGACTTATGTATTCCTTCATGCATTCTCAGTGATAATGGTGTACAATTTTTGTCGGTTAAAGCTAAAACGTATTTTAAGAAACTAGGTACCACCCACAAAACTACTTCCCTCTACAACCCGAGTGGTAATGGAATGGTGGGAAGATTTAACAGGGTCCTAAAAAGCACCATTCAATTTGCATTCAACAGTAACCTAGACTAGTCTATTCAAGTAGGAAAGACCGTTTGGGCTTACCGGGTCATGTGCAATAATGCCACGAGTTTCTCTCCTTTTGTACTTATGAGAGGTTGGAATCCTCATTTTAAATTCACTCCTGCCAGGTTAGTTTTCTCTAATGCTCAGTCTTGGACCAAAAATGAAGTGCGTGCAAGCATTGAATTTATGCATAATAAAAGCAAGGCGTACTATGATGCAAACCATGGTACCAAAACACCTGTTATAGGTATCGGAGACTGGGTAAGTATCACAAAACCTAGTTGGGTTCCTATGAGTGAAAGCCACTATTCTCAGCTGATTCAAGTGATTAAAGTCCTACTAAATGCAATGCTGTGAGAGTAAGTGATGGAAAGGTTTGGAATTCAAGCAGAATTGCTGGAAGCCACTCTTTTTCTTCTGAACAGATTGTTGATTATGATTGGATCTCAACGGTGATGTCACTGCTCAGGTTCTTTCAGATGACAGTCTTGTTAACCTTGACTCAGCTACCCCTTCTAGTAGCAGGGATACTAATGAAACAATTGATGTTGATTCATCTACTCCTTCCGGTGATGACATTGCCTGCAACTTACAGTTATCTCAGGAGCCATCCTCCCCTTCACCAACACTTAATGAGAATGTTTCTCGTCATTCGTTGAGGAATAGGATGGTTCCATTGTGGTTGAAGAATTACATTGTCAGGAAAAAGTAAATGTTATCTTCATTTGGTTGAAGGATTACATTGTCAGTAATAAGTAAATGTTATCTTAATTTTTAAAAAATATGTATTCATTTATTTTTTTTCTTCTTCCTTCCTTCTTTCTCTCTTGGTTGTCATTTCCTTTTCTGAAGAAAGGGGCATGTGTTGTGTTCTCATTCCTTACTATAATTTATGTGACGTGTTCGTTGTCATGGAATTGCTCTATGTCATTAAGAATTTCGGGGCATATTATCAAGGACCGGTGTTAAAATTATCGCAGTTTTATCGGCTGGAAACTGCCGATAAAACGGCGATAATGGGCTTGATAATACGCCCTTGTTAATTCCCATAGAAGCCCATGTTCTGATGTTAACATGGGCTTCTATGGGAGTTAACAAGGGCGTATTATCAAGCCCATTATCGTCATTTTATCGGCAGTTTCCTGCCGATAAAACGGCGATAATTTTAACACAGGTCCTTGATAATATGCCCCGTATTTTTTCGAGAGAGATCAGTTACTGCTTACGACTAGAGCTGTGGTCTTGCTGTCTGCAGCTCCTCAATCTCATTAAAGGATTCTTACTTAAATTGGACCCAGTGTCCTTTGTAACACTAACCCGTCAAATAGGTCCTTGTTTGTTTGAACTGCTAAGAAAACCAGGGATTTTGTACAATGTTGTCCTTTATTGTTTATATAATTTACTCTTCACTTATCATCATGCCCTGCGTTGTGTGCACTGTTGTCACTATTGTTCTCTCTTGCACCTATGTAGTTTGATCAACAAAATTTGCAACCAGCTAAAGAAAACTGAGGCATTGCTGAAATATTTTTTTTAACTTCCATTAATTGGTCTGTGAATGTTTGAGTTTGATTTAGTTACCGCTCAGTGACTATTCGCAGTGACATCTATTGAAATAGTCCAACAGGATTGTGTGCAACCCAGTCCTGGTGGACTGACTGGGATGGTCTTTGCTTTCAAATCCATGGAACAAGGGACACCATGTTCCAGACCTTGACTTTCTTTTATCATCCTTTGTGGTCTTTGCTTTTATTCATTTGGTTCAAACAACTGCCCCGTGACTACAACTCTCCGTTCAATAAACAATGCCAACTGAAAAAAATTGTCTGATCCACTGGAACGACAATGGAGACTTAATGCAGAATGTTTTATACAGCATCAAAGCCTTGCACATGTTTCAATGTGCTTTCAAAACAGAAACACATAACAAAGAGCCTCTCGTCTGTTCTCCATTCAATTTAAATACTTCTCGTTCGAGGCATTGTTTTGCATTTATTTTGGGTGGCAGCTGTCTGCTCTTGTTAAGTGTGATCATATGCTGAGGTATGCAGGCATTTTTCCCTTTATGCATTTTGAGATGATTGGCTTTAGAACTTTAAATATGAACAATCTATTCAAATTTAGGATGAGGCTTGGACTCCTCACGGCTCAGAAGTGCTTTGAAAGGTTTTGTACCCCTCGAGATCTGTTTAGGTTTCCTTGGATTTTGGCAGCACCAGGAATAGTAACGTAGGCATCTGGCGATAAATATGAAACCGAAAAAGTGCATGAAAATGATACCAAAAACCTATGTTGTGCAACCGCATTTCCCATGGTTCTTTCTTCTTCCTGTGAAAAAAGCTTGCATGTCGATTGCAAAATAGGGTGCGAGGTAACCTGCCTCTACCTTGATTGGTCTTGGGCCGAGGGGGCTAGGGGGCGGGGGACATCTGAAGTTTAGGGTATCTAGGCAGACAAGGGTAAGACTCATCTTCAATTTCAAATCCAAGGGTATCATTTCTGAAGGCTATCTATCTATCTATCTTATCATAAAATGCTTTTGTGTGGTCACTCCCAAATGTTTGACTGATGTTGCTAAAGGGGCTTCTCCTTATTTACAAGGCAGAGTTAACCCACTTGACATGGCTTAACGCTGCCTTGTAAATAAGGCCTCCTTTCACGCTATGCTTAGCATGAAAGGGGTGGGCAGTGGGTGTTGGGGTGGACTTTCCCCCGCAACACCCATTGATTTTGACGCTGTCCCCTTTTTACAAGGTCAGCATAAATAGGAGACGGCGCCAAAATTAAGACCAGGGAAACCCTGGTCTTAAGTTGGTGAAACAAGGAGAAATACTATATTTCTCTTCGTTTTTGCTTTTTCAATCTGTGCTGCCTTGTGCCGCACACATGGAAAAAACAAAAAGCCTTTTATTGTTTATCTACAGGAAGGTCCCCCCCTTCCTGCACATAAACAATCTTAAATAAAAATTACATTTTGTGACTTCCATGTGTGCTGCTTTAAGCAGCACACATAGAAGTGACAAAATGGCATTTTAAGAATGTTAATGTACAGGAAGGGGGACCTGACTGTGCATAAATTATATTTTCCCTGCACTCAGGGACCCTTACACCACGGTGCAAGGGAGCCTGTGTTGGCGCTACACTGCTAAGTGTAGCACCAGTGCAGGGGGAAACGCAAGGCTGCACCATATTGTTGTAAATATGGCCCAGCCGTGCGTTTCTGAAGTGGTGGAGTGAGGTGTTAAGCCATGACGGCTAATGCTTCACTCCACCACGTCTGTTGTTCGAATTCCTCTGAAAGTGCACTGGGCTCTATTCCCTAAAAGTGTATGTCAAATTGAGTTATACACAATTGGTATAAGTTGACTTACCGATAAGTCCCTGGTATATGGTACTGGGTGTACCTAGGGCTGTCAATTTGTCACCCATGGTCTGAAGCACTGGGTGCACCACCACAGATGTGACAAAGGAAAACATGACTCCCAGACTGCCATTGCAGCCCGGCATGGCATTTTAGCTGCTAACTCGACTTTGCCCTGGAAACCTATTGCAAAGTCGAGAGCTTCCGATGTAATACCTATAAGCCACCCATAACTTACGCTTAAGATGCCCACAAGGTAGCGTGCAAGATTTTGCAAGGCGGGATATATTTTTTAACATATCCAAACAGTAAAAACATTCCATGTCGTTTTTACTGGAGCAAGGCTAGTAGCCTCATTTGATAATATGGAAATCACCTGCTGGTATCTCAGGGGCGCTAACTTGTCAAAAGTGAATATAGAAACTGGTTTCCAAAGAATAGTTACATTTAACTTGACACTGTTCTGAAGTCGAAGTCGAATTTAATGTAATTAATAAATCAAGGCACTTATAGAAAATTGCCCCTTGGTTGCCCAGCATGCCAGCCACCCGGCTGGTAAACATCTGCTGTCCCTGAATTGCAGGCTTCCCACTGAGAAGGTGCTCATGACAAGGCGGGTGGGAAGACAATAGAGCTGCTGGGGCGAGGGAAGGCCACTGATGGCGAGATTCAAAGGTGAAGCTGACTCTGTTTGGAAAATATTGCTCACACTGCTTCATTGTGCTCCCAGACATCTTGGCAACTTGAAGGAAAGGGTAAACCAGCATCAGAACTGGTTTTCTAGGGGGATTGAAGCCCCAGTTAGCGACACCCCTGGGATAGGCTAGTGAGCTGCTCACTTCTAGAGAAGGATTTAGCCATTTTGAAGATGAGCAGAATGGTGAATACTGGGATACTTGGTTGCAACACTTTGCATGAATTCATCACCAGGTGGCTAGGGCTCCCAGTGGGAACTACTAGCACATTGGCTAGTTAGTGTCCACACCTCCTGAGTACAGTTTTAGAATAAGTAGGGCACCCATAGCATCCATAACTTAGATTCTGCTGGACCGTCTGAAGATTAAAGACGAAATGTGTCTGTGACCTGTTAGGACTGCACAAAGGAGTGGCTGCATGCAAGATTCACCTGCTGCCCCCTGCCCCCACAAGGAGTGCCCAGACCATTGTTGTGGACAGGGAGAGTGACTCAAAGGGAGGGAACATCTCTCAAAGGTCCAAGGAACGCAGAGATCTCCAAGGGTTAGTGAGGTCACCTCCTGTTCAGTCACAGGACAATGAGAAAATAAAAGAGATGGTTTCTTGTGTGGTCTGTTGGCCTGCCGCTGGTCATTGTCTGTGTAGGAAGGTGGATATCTGACTATATGGTTACCCCAACTTTTTGCCTAGTGTTTAGCTGGTTTTTACCTAGTTGGCCTGGGATCCTGCTATTCATGGCCCCAGGCTATTTGCTCTCTCTGTAAAATGGAGTCCATGTACTTTAGGTACATATCTAATTGGATATTGGGTCCCCTTGTGAGCCCCTGTATAGTGTACCATATGTACCCAGGGCATAGGTGCATCCAAGGCCTACCAGGGGCTGCAGCATGTATTATGCCCCCCCTGGCTGGCCATCCAAACTGACACCACAGGCAGATCATTCAGCTTGGGCAAGGTTGTGTAATCACCCCTTGCTTAGATATAGTATTCCTATATCTACTCTTATATGTAGACACATATATACCTATAAGTCACTCCTATGGCAGGCCTTAACAATCCTGGATAGGAAGAAAGGGGTCCCAGACACAACACAACAAATTCCACAATTCGAAGTAAAATACGTGGAAATATTTCACAAAAGGTCGAGTCAAGGTGCAACGTGTTTTAATTTTCACAGCACCGGTGCTAAACATTCATTAGCTCATTACTCACAGCATGAATACACAACTTAAACACAATTATAATAAGCCCAGAAAGGGGGGAGAGAGGGAGAGGGAAGTGCAAGGGGAAAAGATTAACATTTCTTGCTAGTTAGACATCACTATTTCAAGAAACATATTTACAAATACATGTGACCATATTTGGAAATTCACAAGAGAGAATATACACAGATCCCCAAGCGTGGGGTCTACAACAGCGTGTGAGAAAACAACATCATGTTTTGTTTTGTTAGTGTCTTTTTTATATAGAATCTCCTATATGGCTGTATACATTAAACCATTCCGTGGGAGTTCAAAACAGTAGAAAAGTCTACGTTTCGACCCTAGATTGTAGGACAGTGTATCCTTACTAGGCGGGTCTTCGTCAGGACGTGAGGGAAGGGGAGGAGTGTAGGGCTGTTCCTAAAGGTGAAAATAGAAAAGACTTTAAAAAAAGGTCTCCGAGGGGAGTCCCTATATGATACATCAAAAGCGACAAAATTAAAGACAAAACGTTTCTCAGAGAGTTAGTGATTGACAAGGAGGTATGAAAAGCATGTTACCTGCTCAGGAGTCATAAAAATTCCTGTTAACACATAGTTCTGGCCAAAGCCGGGCGGAGTGGTGGATCGTTAAAAAATCAGCGGTATCTGGGGGCCAAATAATGAGGAAAGGGGACCATCACTGAATGTACTAATCACCCAAGGTTGTCAGAAAACATTGCAAATACTTGAAAAAACACTAGGCCGGTAGTCCTACCTCCAAAGCGTTGCTGGGTAGGATCAAGGTGCGTATATCATTAACATGAAGTAAGGTCCATACCAATCATAGTTCAGCATTCGATCTGTGAGGTATGGGGGAGCCCAATTAGTATACCCGTCTTAAGAAAATGATTCCAGTTGCCTGTAACACAGGCGTCTAAGCACACAAGGCAATTAAGACACTTAATTAATAACTCACCCGCGATGGCCTGGTAACGCTGAAATGCGAGTCAGCGCCTGTGGTGTTCCGGGTCCGATATTACAATGCAAAGTCTAAGGGCCAAACACATTTGGGAGTGGCATTCAGTAAATATGCGCCAGAATATGGACGATTGTACATCAAAATATATATTGCCCTTAAATCGTACCTCTGAATTAGAACCTTACAGCAAATAATCAATTGAGGTCGGAGGATTTTTCTTAAAGGGCGGCGGTGTGCTCGAGTCGAGATTCCACCAATGAATCTGTGGAAATTAAATAAGCGGACTTAGTGAAAAACGTTTCACTAACACGTGGATTTTAAGGCGCTGCAAAAACCGGGACAAACAGAAGCCGCAACTGGACTCACCAGAAGTCATTGTCTTCATGCGCGCGTGCATGCAGCAGCGTCTCATCTCAGTCAAGGAGAATCAGGAAGTGCTGCCTAGGATACGGGGGTCATTTTGTAACCTCGCATGAGGCGAGACTGGTGTTACCAAGGTAACCCAGGACGCCAGTCGCCGAAACGGCCAGCGTCAACGTAGTTAGCGGGGAACACAGGGCTAACGAAGACTTTCGTGGTAGATGTAACCAAAATACAGTTGGCAACCTTACAAGGGTTATACATTATAACGCCCCAGTGCTACATTTCATGGGAAATGATGATGAACTAACATTATAATGAAAGTTAAATAAATTATTGCAAAAGAAAAAATTTAAATAATTAATTAAGCTAGCTGAGCGGACCTGCCCTTAACATGGTAGTCTAAGCGCAGCATTGTAAGCTCTCAAACGGTAAAAACCACAATATTCACACAGATACTGGACATTGATGAACTCATCTCGCAGAAGCCGTTTACAAACCAGATATTTACAAGCATGTGTCATTTTGGACATAGTACTGTGCGGACCTACCTAACAAGGTGGTCAAAACACAGATACTCCATACATTGAAGCAAAAATTATTATAGACACCACACATCAAATCGCAGTTATCCACCGCATGGGTCAAGGCCGACAACATTCACCAAAGTAATGCGTGAACCTACCACATGGTGGTTAAGACGCAAGATTTACAGAGTAGCCATTTGAGAGAAACTGCTTTCTGATTCATTCAGCCCCAGCCGTACTGAATCAAAAAACCTGATCCATTTTATCTCTCTGATGTTCAGGATTGGCTCAAGGTTCCCACCCCTGGGGCCCAGTCTAACTTGTTCCAAAATGGTCCATTTAAGACTTTCAGGGGGGTGAGCAAGGTTCTTGCAATGGTCTACCAACGGTGCTCCCTCAACCTTGCACCTAACACGGCTGCAGTGTTGTAAGAAACGTACTCTTGCACGTTGCTGGGTCTGGCCAATGTATATTAGATTACAGGGGCACACTATGCAATAAATAACGTTGGATGAGTTGCAGTTGGTGTGTGACTTTAGTGTCACTTGATGTTGTCCGTGAACGAAGACTTTAGTCTGGATTGTAGCTGGGCAGGCTTTACAGGATCCACAGCGATAGTGACCCACGACGGGAGGTAGATTCCACAATGATGTTAGGGATTGTTCCTTTTCCGTATTCAAGAAAGAGGACACCACGTGATCTCGAACATTCTTCGCTTTCTTGAAGGCGTGAAGTGGTGGGTGGCTGCAATTTAGGTCCTCGGCGATCAAATGCCAGTACTTGTTTACAGTTTTCTTTATCGAATTGCTTTTTGTCGAGAAAGTGGTTACACATACGATGCGTTGATCAACATTGTTTTCCCGTTGAGCTCCCTGTTGCAATAGAATGTCCCTTGGGTTATGCCAAGCTCTCTTTTTGGCTTTTTTTATCAGACGTCTCGGGTACCCACGTTCAGACAACCGTTCCATCAGAATGGCAGCTTGCTCATCATAGTCATCCTTTTTGCTGCAGTTACGGCGAATCCTTAAAAATTGCCCGAAGGGAAGGTTATCGCGTACTCCCCGTGGATGGTGGCTCGAATACAGAAGCAAGGAGTTCCTCTCCGCAGGTTTTCTAAAGAGGGTGGTGTGCAAAGTCTCATTCTCCTCAAAGATGGTAAGATCCAAGAAGTCTATGGATTTCTTGTCATACTGAATCGTGAACTGAATGTCCGCCGTGCGTCCATTTAACCAATTGAGGAATGTTATGATCTCTTGTTCATTCCCAGTCCAGATACAAATGATATCATCTATGTACCTCATCCACATGTTTATTTTGGGTCTGAAGGGATTGGTATCATTCAGTATGAACATCTCTTCATACATGGACATGAAAATGATGGCCAAATCGGGAGCAAATGCCGCCCCCATCGCCACGCCCTTGGTCTGCAGGTAGAATGAATTGCAAAAAATGAAGAAATTCCTCATCATTGCGATTTTTAATAGCAAGATGATAAAAGATGTAGGGACACGAGCCGGTGCCTCCCGTTTGTCAAGTGCAATGGTCATGGCTTGAAGGGCCTCATCTTGGGGTATGCTGGTGTACAGTGACACGATGTCGCAGGTTACCAAGATTTCTTCATGCGAGTTATATGGACGTCCGTCAATCAGATTAATGACCTGTGTAGTGTCTCGCAGATACGTTGTAGTGGCTTCTGCTAGGGGCTTCAGAAAAAAGTCAATGTACCTGCATAGTGGTTCCAGAAGGGAGCCGCAGCCCGATACAATTGGTCGACCAGGTGGATGATGTAGGTCCTTGTGCACCTTCGGCAGTGTGTAGATGGTGGGAAGGCGTGGGTTCTTTTGGTTTAGGTATTGAAATTCATGGTCCGACAAGAAACCTTGTTGGAGGCCTTCCTGGGTCACTCTCAGGATTTCGGCTTTTAGATCTCTGGATGGATCCCCATCCAATCGTTTGTAACTCACCCCATCATTTAATTGTCTCATTATCTCACTAGTGTAATTGTCCAGGTCCTGTACCACAATTGCACCACCCTTGTCGGCAGGTTTAACTACCACATCGGTGTTGTCCTTGAGAGATCTGAGCGCCACTTTCTCTGCTTTGCTGGTGTTGAACTTGACAAATTTGTGTTCTCCCAAGATTTTATTCACATCCCGTAGGACGAGGCTCTCAAAGGCCAGGATACGCTGAGTCATAGCGTGAGTGGAAGGAACAAAGGTAGAAGGTGGCCTAAAATGGGTCGCCGAGAGAGGCTGAGAGGAGGGTTTATCTTTGAAAAAATATCGCAGTCGTACCTTACGAAAGAACCTGTGAAGTTCTACTATGGTGTTGAAGGTATCAGGCTTGGCGGTTGGAACAAATGATAGACCTCGACTGAGTATCTTGATTTCGTCATCAAGTAGAGTGTATTTGGAGATATTGATAATGGGGGAAATCCTTTTTACCACCTGTAGTTCTTCCTGCGGGTGGATCGTTCCCCGTGTTCCTCCTGGGGGAAGCTCACTTGTTTCGTACCCCTCCCTCTCACGGGGTCCCACTCCTGACCAGCATTGGATTGGCCCCTGCTGTTGCCTCTGTTCCAGTTGTTTGATCTGCCACGTGGGGGTCTCCATCCGGCCTGACCTAAAAAAGGTGTGGGTTGGTATGTAGGTCCGTAGGGGTCTTGATAGCCGTATGTACCACTTGGGCCAGCCCGTTCAGAATCTTCTCCCGAGCTATACGACGAATCAGAGAAAGTGGTGTAATTGCGTCTACCTCTGAAGGAACCGCGGCCGCGGTTAGTGAATCTTCCCTGGCTATCTTGCCTGTAATATTCGTCCTGGAGGTAGGGATATGTTCTTTTTTTATCATACAATTTCACATCACGTGCCAATTTCTCAAGTTTCCTCTTTATCGTATTAGTTTCAAAGTCTTGTAGAGTGGCCACAAGTTTAGTCAAAGCTTCTTTTGAATTTGTGAGGGTAGCGTCTCCACTTATTTCGGCCTTGAGGTCCGATATCTGCTTTGATAAGATGGCAATTTGCTCATTGGCAGTTTCAATTCCTAAGACCATCCAATGTCGCGAACAATTGTTCGCGACAAAACTGAAGCCTTCACGGAATTTGGGCACGTCTATAAAAATTGCTGGTTCTACCTTAACCTGTAGGCCTACAGGGATAATGTTCGATTGCAAACACTGGGCCAGAAAATGACCATGGAGTTTGGTTCTAACCAACTTCTTTTCCAGACGTTCCAGGTTGTTTATTTTGTCATTAAGAGAGAAGTCCAAGACAGGTGTGGTTGGTGACAAAAAATTATTAGCAGGGTCTAGGAGAAGTTGTTTAATGTAATCATCGGTATAGGAAAGGACCTCCTTGTCAACCATAATGGTTGAGAAAAACTAACAAAAATTACAAAAATTATAAGAAGAATCACACAAGGAGAAACCTCGCAGACCAGCGTCTGCACGAAGTATTTAGTAAATATTGGGGTTGAACCCATATAGTCAATGGGACCTGGGTATTTATTCGGTATAGGAAGAAAGGGGTCCCAGACACAACACAACAAATTCCACAATTCGAAGTAAAATACGTGGAAATATTTCACAAAAGGTCGAGTCAAGGTGCAACGTGTTTTAATTTTCACAGCACCGGTGCTAAACATTCATTAGCTCATTACTCACAGCATGAATACACAACTTAAACACAATTATAATAAGCCCAGAAAGGGGGGAGAGAGGGAGAGGGAAGTGCAAGGGGAAAAGATTAACATTTCTTGCTAGTTAGACATCACTATTTCAAGAAACATATTTACAAATACATGTGACCATATTTGGAAATTCACAAGAGAGAATATACACAGATCCCCAAGCGTGGGGTCTACAACAGCGTGTGAGAAAACAACATCATGTTTTGTTTTGTTAGTGTCTTTTTTATATAGAATCTCCTATATGGCTGTATACATTAAACCATTCCGTGGGAGTTCAAAACAGTAGAAAAGTCTACGTTTCGACCCTAGATTGTAGGACAGTGTATCCTTACTAGGCGGGTCTTCGTCAGGACGTGAGGGAAGGGGAGGAGTGTAGGGCTGTTCCTAAAGGTGAAAATAGAAAAGACTTTAAAAAAAGGTCTCCGAGGGGAGTCCCTATATGATACATCAAAAGCGACAAAATTAAAGACAAAACGTTTCTCAGAGAGTTAGTGATTGACAAGGAGGTATGAAAAGCATGTTACCTGCTCAGGAGTCATAAAAATTCCTGTTTACACATAGTTCTGGCCAAAGCCGGGCGGAGTGGTGGATCGTTAAAAAATCAGCGGTATCTGGGGGCCAAATAATGAGGAAAGGGGACCATCACTGAATGTACTAATCACCCAAGGTTGTCAGAAAACATTGCAAATACTTGAAAAAACACTAGGCCGGTAGTCCTACCTCCAAAGCGTTGCTGGGTAGGATCAAGGTGCGTATATCATTAACATGAAGTAAGGTCCATACCAATCATAGTTCAGCATTCGATCTGTGAGGTATGGGGGAGCCCAATTAGTATACCCGTCTTAAGAAAATGATTCCAGTTGCCTGTAACACAGGCGTCTAAGCACACAAGGCAATTAAGACACTTAATTAATAACTCACCCGCGATGGCCTGGTAACGCTGAAATGCGAGTCAGCGCCTGTGGTGTTCCGGGTCCGATATTACAATGCAAAGTCTAAGGGCCAAACACATTTGGGAGTGGCATTCAGTAAATATGCGCCAGAATATGGACGATTGTACATCAAAATATATATTGCCCTTAAATCGTACCTCTGAATTAGAACCTTACAGCAAATAATCAATTGAGGTCGGAGGATTTTTCTTAAAGGGCGGCGGTGTGCTCGAGTCGAGATTCCACCAATGAATCTGTGGAAATTAAATAAGCGGACTTAGTGAAAAACGTTTCACTAACACGTGGATTTTAAGGCGCTGCAAAAACCGGGACAAACAGAAGCCGCAACTGGACTCACCAGAAGTCATTGTCTTCATGCGCGCGTGCATGCAGCAGCGTCTCATCTCAGTCAAGGAGAATCAGGAAGTGCTGCCTAGGATACGGGGGTCATTTTGTAACCTCGCATGAGGCGAGACTGGTGTTACCAAGGTAACCCAGGACGCCAGTCGCCGAAACGGCCAGCGTCAACGTAGTTAGCGGGGAACACAGGGCTAACGAAGACTTTCGTGGTAGATGTAACCAAAATACAGTTGGCAACCTTACAAGGGTTATACATTATAACGCCCCAGTGCTACATTTCATGGGAAATGATGATGAACTAACATTATAATGAAAGTTAAATAAATTATTGCAAAAGAAAAAATGTAAATAATTAATTAAGCTAGCTGAGCGGACCTGCCCTTAACATGGTAGTCTAAGCGCAGCATTGTAAGCTCTCAAACGGTAAAAACCACAATATTCACACAGATACTGGACATTGATGAACTCATCTCGCAGAAGCCGTTTACAAACCAGATATTTACAAGCATGTGTCATTTTGGACATAGTACTGTGCGGACCTACCTAACAAGGTGGTCAAAACACAGATACTCCATACATTGAAGCAAAAATTATTATAGACACCACACATCAAATCGCAGTTATCCACCGCATGGGTCAAGGCCGACAACATTCACCAAAGTAATGCGTGAACCTACCACATGGTGGTTAAGACGCAAGATTTACAGAGTAGCCATTTGAGAGAAACTGCTTTACTACCACGAAAGTCTTCGTTAGCCCTGTGTTCCCCGCTAACTACGTTGACGCTGGCCGTTTCGGCGACTGGCGTCCTGGGTTACCTTGGTAACACCAGTCTCGCCTCATGCGAGGTTACAAAATGACCCCCGTATCCTAGGCAGCACTTCCTGATTCTCCTTGACTGAGATGAGACGCTGCTGCATGCACGCGCGCATGAAGACAATGACTTCTGGTGAGTCCAGTTGCGGCTTCTGTTTGTCCCGGTTTTTGCAGCGCCTTAAAATCCACGTGTTAGTGAAACGTTTTTCACTAAGTCCGCTTATTTAATTTCCACAGATTCATTGGTGGAATCTCGACTCGAGCACACCGCCGCCCTTTAAGAAAAATCCTCCGACCTCAATTGATTATTTGCTGTAAGGTTCTAATTCAGAGGTACGATTTAAGGGCAATATATATTTTGATGTACAATCGTCCATATTCTGGCGCATATTTACTGAATGCCACTCCCAAATGTGTTTGGCCCTTAGACTTTGCATTGTAATATCGGACCCGGAACACCACAGGCGCTGACTCGCATTTCAGCGTTACCAGGCCATCGCGGGTGAGTTATTAATTAAGTGTCTTAATTGCCTTGTGTGCTTAGACGCCTGTGTTACAGGCAACTGGAATCATTTTCTTAAGACGGGTATACTAATTGGGCTCCCCCATACCTCACAGATCGAATGCTGAACTATGATTGGTATGGACCTTACTTCATGTTAATGATATACGCACCTTGATCCTACCCAGCAACGCTTTGGAGGTAGGACTACCGGCCTAGTGTTTTTTCAAGTATTTGCAATGTTTTCTGACAACCTTGGGTGATTAGTACATTCAGTGATGGTCCCCTTTCCTCATTATTTGGCCCCCAGATACCGCTGATTTTTTAACGATCCACCACTCCGCCCGGCTTTGGCCAGAACTATGTGTTAACAGGAATTTTTATGACTCCTGAGCAGGTAACATGCTTTTCATACCTCCTTGTCAATCACTAACTCTCTGAGAAACGTTTTGTCTTTAATTTTGTCGCTTTTGATGTATCATATAGGGACTCCCCTCGGAGACCTTTTTTTAAAGTCTTTTCTATTTTCACCTTTAGGAACAGCCCTACACTCCTCCCCTTCCCTCACGTCCTGACGAAGACCCGCCTAGTAAGGATACACTGTCCTACAATCTAGGGTCGAAACGTAGACTTTTCTACTGTTTTGAACTCCCACGGAATGGTTTAATGTATACAGCCATATAGGAGATTCTATATAAAAAAGACACTAACAAAACAAAACATGATGTTGTTTTCTCACACGCTGTTGTAGACCCCACGCTTGGGGATCTGTGTATATTCTCTCTTGTGAATTTCCAAATATGGTCACATGTATTTGTAAATATGTTTCTTGAAATAGTGATGTCTAACTAGCAAGAAATGTTAATCTTTTCCCCTTGCACTTCCCTCTCCCTCTCTCCCCCCTTTCTGGGCTTATTATAATTGTGTTTAAGTTGTGTATTCATGCTGTGAGTAATGAGCTAATGAATGTTTAGCACCGGTGCTGTGAAAATTAAAACACGTTGCACCTTGACTCGACCTTTTGTGAAATATTTCCACGTATTTTACTTCGAATTGTGGAATTTGTTGTGTTGTGTCTGGGACCCCTTTCTTCCTATACCGAATAAATACCCAGGTCCCATTGACTATATGGGTTCAACCCCAATATTTACTAAATACTTCGTGCAGACGCTGGTCTGCGAGGTTTCTCCTTGTGTGATTCTTCTTATAATTTTTGTAATTTTTGTTAGTTTTTCTCAACCATTATGGTTGACAAGGAGGTCCTTTCCTATACCGATGATTACATTAAACAACTTCTCCTAGACCCTGCTAATAATTTTTTGTCACCAACCACACCTGTCTTGGACTTCTCTCTTAATGACAAAATAAACAACCTGGAACGTCTGGAAAAGAAGTTGGTTAGAACCAAACTCCATGGTCATTTTCTGGCCCAGTGTTTGCAATCGAACATTATCCCTGTAGGCCTACAGGTTAAGGTAGAACCAGCAATTTTTATAGACGTGCCCAAATTCCGTGAAGGCTTCAGTTTTGTCGCGAACAATTGTTCGCGACATTGGATGGTCTTAGGAATTGAAACTGCCAATGAGCAAATTGCCATCTTATCAAAGCAGATATCGGACCTCAAGGCCGAAATAAGTGGAGACGCTACCCTCACAAATTCAAAAGAAGCTTTGACTAAACTTGTGGCCACTCTACAAGACTTTGAAACTAATACGATAAAGAGGAAACTTGAGAAATTGGCACGTGATGTGAAATTGTATGATAAAAAAAGAACATATCCCTACCTCCAGGACGAATATTACAGGCAAGATAGCCAGGGAAGATTCACTAACCGCGGCCGCGGTTCCTTCAGAGGTAGACGCAATTACACCACTTTCTCTGATTCGTCGTATAGCTCGGGAGAAGATTCTGAACGGGCTGGCCCAAGTGGTACATACGGCTATCAAGACCCCTACGGACCTACATACCAACCCACACCTTTTTTAGGTCAGGCCGGATGGAGACCCCCACGTGGCAGATCAAACAACTGGAACAGAAGCAACAGCAGGGGCCAATCCAATGCTGGTCAGGAGTGGGACCCCGTGAGAGGGAGGGGTACGAAACAAGTGAGCTTCCCCCAGGAGGAACACGGGGAACGATCCACCCGCAGGAAGAACTACAGGTGGTAAAAAGGATTTCCCCCATTATCAATATCTCCAAATACACTCTACTTGATGACGAAATCAAGATACTCAGTCGAGGTCTATCATTTGTTCCAACCGCCAAGCCTGATACCTTCAACACCATAGTAGAACTTCACAGGTTCTTTCGTAAGGTACGACTGCGATATTTTTTCAAAGATAAACCCTCCTCTCAGCCTCTCTCGGCGACCCATTTTAGGCCACCTTCTACCTTTGTTCCTTCCACTCACGCTATGACTCAGCGTATCCTGGCCTTTGAGAGCCTCGTCCTACGGGATGTGAATAAAATCTTGGGAGAACACAAATTTGTCAAGTTCAACACCAGCAAAGCAGAGAAAGTGGCGCTCAGATCTCTCAAGGACAACACCGATGTGGTAGTTAAACCTGCCGACAAGGGTGGTGCAATTGTGGTACAGGACCTGGACAATTACACTAGTGAGATAATGAGACAATTAAATGATGGGGTGAGTTACAAACGATTGGATGGGGATCCATCCAGAGATCTAAAAGCCGAAATCCTGAGAGTGACCCAGGAAGGCCTCCAACAAGGTTTCTTGTCGGACCATGAATTTCAATACCTAAACCAAAAGAACCCACGCCTTCCCACCATCTACACACTGCCGAAGGTGCACAAGGACCTACATCATCCACCTGGTCGACCAATTGTATCGGGCTGCGGCTCCCTTCTGGAACCACTATGCAGGTACATTGACTTTTTTCTGAAGCCCCTAGCAGAAGCCACTACAACGTATCTGCGAGACACTACACAGGTCATTAATCTGATTGACGGACGTCCATATAACTCGCATGAAGAAATCTTGGTAACCTGCGACATCGTGTCACTGTACACCAGCATACCCCAAGATGAGGCCCTTCAAGCCATGACCATTGCACTTGACAAACGGGAGGCACCGGCTCGTGTCCCTACATCTTTTATCATCTTGCTATTAAAAATCGCAATGATGAGGAATTTCTTCATTTTTTGCAATTCATTCTACCTGCAGACCAAGGGCGTGGCGATGGGGGCGGCATTTGCTCCCGATTTGGCCATCATTTTCATGTCCATGTATGAAGAGATGTTCATACTGAATGATACCAATCCCTTCAGACCCAAAATAAACATGTGGATGAGGTACATAGATGATATCATTTGTATCTGGACTGGGAATGAACAAGAGATCATAACATTCCTCAATTGGTTAAATGGACGCACGGCGGACATTCAGTTCACGATTCAGTATGACAAGAAATCCATAGACTTCTTGGATCTTACCATCTTTGAGGAGAATGAGACTTTGCACACCACCCTCTTTAGAAAACCTGCGGAGAGGAACTCCTTGCTTCTGTATTCGAGCCACCATCCACGGGGACTACGCGATAACCTTCCCTTCGGGCAATTTTTAAGGATTCGCCGTAACTGCAGCAAAAAGGATGACTATGATGAGCAAGCTGCCATTCTGATGGAACGGTTGTCTGAACGTGGGTACCCGAGACGTCTGATAAAAAAAGCCAAAAAGAGAGCTTGGCATAACCCAAGGGACATTCTATTGCAACAGGGAGCTCAACGGGAAAACAATGTTGATCAACGCATCGTATGTGTAACCACTTTCTCGACAAAAAGCAATTCGATAAAGAAAACTGTAAACAAGTACTGGCATTTGATCGCCGAGGACCTAAATTGCAGCCACCCACCACTTCACGCCTTCAAGAAAGCGAAGAATGTTCGAGATCACGTGGTGTCCTCTTTCTTGAATACGGAAAAGGAACAATCCCTAACATCATTGTGGAATCTACCTCCCGTCGTGGGTCACTATCGCTGTGGATCCTGTAAAGCCTGCCCAGCTACAATCCAGACTAAAGTCTTCGTTCACGGACAACATCAAGTGACACTAAAGTCACACACCAACTGCAACTCATCCAACGTTATTTATTGCATAGTGTGCCCCTGTAATCTAATATACATTGGCCAGACCCAGCAACGTGCAAGAGTACGTTTCTTACAACACTGCAGCCGTGTTAGGTGCAAGGTTGAGGGAGCACCGTTGGTAGACCATTGCAAGAACCTTGCTCACCCCCCTGAAAGTCTTAAATGGACCATTTTGGAACAAGTTAGACTGGGCCCCAGGGGTGGGAACCTTGAGCCAATCCTGAACATCAGAGAGATAAAATGGATCAGGTTTTTTGATTCAGTACGGCTGGGGCTGAATGAATCAGAAAGCAGTTTCTCTCAAATGGCTACTCTGTAAATCTTGCGTCTTAACCACCATGTGGTAGGTTCACGCATTACTTTGGTGAATGTTGTCGGCCTTGACCCATGCGGTGGATAACTGCGATTTGATGTGTGGTGTCTATAATAATTTTTGCTTCAATGTATGGAGTATCTGTGTTTTGACCACCTTGTTAGGTAGGTCCGCACAGTACTATGTCCAAAATGACACATGCTTGTAAATATCTGGTTTGTAAACGGCTTCTGCGAGATGAGTTCATCAATGTCCAGTATCTGTGTGAATATTGTGGTTTTTACCGTTTGAGAGCTTACAATGCTGCGCTTAGACTACCATGTTAAGGGCAGGTCCGCTCAGCTAGCTTAATTAATTATTTACATTTTTTCTTTTGCAATAATTTATTTAACTTTCATTATAATGTTAGTTCATCATCATTTCCCATGAAATGTAGCACTGGGGCGTTATAATGTATAACCCTTGTAAGGTTGCCAACTGTATTTTGGTTACATCTACCACGAAAGTCTTCGTTAGCCCTGTGTTCCCCGCTAACTACGTTGACGCTGGCCGTTTCGGCGACTGGCGTCCTGGGTTACCTTGGTAACACCAGTCTCGCCTCATGCGAGGTTACAAAATGACCCCCGTATCCTAGGCAGCACTTCCTGATTCTCCTTGACTGAGATGAGACGCTGCTGCATGCACGCGCGCATGAAGACAATGACTTCTGGTGAGTCCAGTTGCGGCTTCTGTTTGTCCCGGTTTTTGCAGCGCCTTAAAATCCACGTGTTAGTGAAACGTTTTTCACTAAGTCCGCTTATTTAATTTCCACAGATTCATTGGTGGAATCTCGACTCGAGCACACCGCCGCCCTTTAAGAAAAATCCTCCGACCTCAATTGATTATTTGCTGTAAGGTTCTAATTCAGAGGTACGATTTAAGGGCAATATATATTTTGATGTACAATCGTCCATATTCTGGCGCATATTTACTGAATGCCACTCCCAAATGTGTTTGGCCCTTAGACTTTGCATTGTAATATCGGACCCGGAACACCACAGGCGCTGACTCGCATTTCAGCGTTACCAGGCCATCGCGGGTGAGTTATTAATTAAGTGTCTTAATTGCCTTGTGTGCTTAGACGCCTGTGTTACAGGCAACTGGAATCATTTTCTTAAGACGGGTATACTAATTGGGCTCCCCCATACCTCACAGATCGAATGCTGAACTATGATTGGTATGGACCTTACTTCATGTTAATGATATACGCACCTTGATCCTACCCAGCAACGCTTTGGAGGTAGGACTACCGGCCTAGTGTTTTTTCAAGTATTTGCAATGTTTTCTGACAACCTTGGGTGATTAGTACATTCAGTGATGGTCCCCTTTCCTCATTATTTGGCCCCCAGATACCGCTGATTTTTTAACGATCCACCACTCCGCCCGGCTTTGGCCAGAACTATGTGTTAACAGGAATTTTTATGACTCCTGAGCAGGTAACATGCTTTTCATACCTCCTTGTCAATCACTAACTCTCTGAGAAACGTTTTGTCTTTAATTTTGTCGCTTTTGATGTATCATATAGGGACTCCCCTCGGAGACCTTTTTTTAAAGTCTTTTCTATTTTCACCTTTAGGAACAGCCCTACACTCCTCCCCTTCCCTCACGTCCTGACGAAGACCCGCCTAGTAAGGATACACTGTCCTACAATCTAGGGTCGAAACGTAGACTTTTCTACTGTTTTGAACTCCCACGGAATGGTTTAATGTATACAGCCATATAGGAGATTCTATATAAAAAAGACACTAACAAAACAAAACATGATGTTGTTTTCTCACACGCTGTTGTAGACCCCACGCTTGGGGATCTGTGTATATTCTCTCTTGTAAATTTCCAAATATGGTCACATGTATTTGTAAATATGTTTCTTGAAATAGTGATGTCTAACTAGCAAGAAATGTTAATCTTTTCCCCTTGCACTTCCCTCTCCCTCTCTCCCCCCTTTCTGGGCTTATTATAATTGTGTTTAAGTTGTGTATTCATGCTGTGAGTAATGAGCTAATGAATGTTTAGCACCGGTGCTGTGAAAATTAAAACACGTTGCACCTTGACTCGACCTTTTGTGAAATATTTCCACGTATTTTACTTCGAATTGTGGAATTTGTTGTGTTGTGTCTGGGACCCCTTTCTTCCTATACCGAATAAATACCCAGGTCCCATTGACTATATGGGTTCAACCCCAATATTTACTAAATTAACAATCCTGGAGGCAGAGTGCTTGGTTTTATGTGAGATGGTGCTCTAGCATGAGCTGAGCCTGTCTGCAGCTTTCGGAACCATGTCCTTATAGCTGTTCTATGACATAGCCATACCATATACTCTTAAGTGCATTATAATCCTCGCGGTTATTGCTAACTTTGGTTTGGCTTTATCAAAACATGTCGTGTAAGGTGTCATATGCTTTGGAATACTACCCCCCGCCAGTTCTGGTGGTGAGGGTAGCATTCCACCCTTCTAGAGGGAGAAGACATGTAAGTTCCACTTTACCAGGTTAAAGTTAAACAGAGCCTCATCATCAGAAAATGGATGCTGCTGTAGTCTGACCTCCTGCTGCTGGAAGAAACTCCGGCAGGGAAGGCCTGGACAATAGGTTTCCTGCCTTGGGAGGTGCTAGCACCTCCCCAGACAGACTTTAGTGTATTGGGGCAGGGTGGGTTGAAAGAAATGAAACACTGCCTGGGGCACACAAGGTGCTCCACGCATAGCCCGGTTCAAACCAATTGCTGGGGCACTCCAGCCCCAGCTCTGGCGCGAAACTAGACAAAGGGAAAAGGATGTAACCACCCCCTTCCCAGGTTCCACCCACAGGAGGGACCTAGCAGGTAATCCAGCCCCTTAATTTGGTATAAAGATAGGAGCTGAGTCTAGAGACTTTAGATTTATCCTGTAAAGAAACTCTGAAACAAACTCTTGGACCTTCGACATTCCATTTCGACTGGAAGACTGAAGACATCTCCCTTGTGGTCAAGGAGTGATCACCCTGTGCAAACAGGCACCACCAGTAACTTGCCGGTTTGCTTTGTCGATGATCCAGCCGGATCCCGAAGACTTAGTGACACAGCCTCTGGACTTCCAGACTTCTCTGACTCCGACCCACATCCACTGCAAAGCTGAGACCCGTGGCGGACACGAGAGACGTGGGACCAGACACCCTGAAGTATCTGCTTTTTGCTAACTGTGTAGCTTCTGAGGTGTCCTCGAAGTTGTGCATTGGGGTTTAAGAAGCCCCAACCACGAGCAGTAAGTGCACCGAAGCCCAGACCTCCACACTCCACGAGTGCCGTGTGGGGCCTGTGCCTGCATTTCTCCTCAACGCATCTTCGCGGTTGCTAGCCCGTTGGCTAGTGGCCCTCCTGAAGACATCCTTTTGAAACAACACCACTTGCCTGATTGCTCTGGGCTTGCTCCTGCTTTCCTGTAAAGGGGAAGCTCCCCAGACCTTGCTGGTCTGAACAGAAGCCGATCTTCCCTTCATGCTTGGATTGCCTTTGCCAAGGCTTGTTGGGTCCAATCCGGATACCGACACCTTCAACAGCTAGATCCTTTGTGGGACAGTCTGTATCCAGCTCCTGGTTGTCGTCGACACCTCCTGGTCCACGTGGCTGCAGAGACAAGCTTCACATCCTCACCTGATTGCATCTCGACATCGCCTGGTTCCTTCCTGGTTCCTTCCTGGTCACTGGCTAGTGACCCAGACTCTGTACCCTCTGCTTTCAGGTTCTTCACTGCTCCGATCCACCCCTGGATCCATCCAGACATCTTCCTCCTGGTCGCCTGCAGCACTTTCTTGCAGCTCTCCATAGGATTGATCGACGAAACCCGACATGAAAGAACACCTATGTACCCGGCTTCCCTGGGTGAGGTAACTCGAGTACTCCGGTGTTCTCGTGGGTAACAACTATCCAAGTGTCCTAGTTTAACAGGGTTTTCCCATTGTCCACCCAGAAGTCTCAGAAATCAACTACTTTGTAACTTTTACGTTCCCATTGATTCTCTATAGTAACTCGCGTGTGTGTTTAGACTTCCAATCCTTTGGTTGATCAGCGTAGCCCCAGCGATTTACTAGGCCCTAGGCCTACTCACCTTTCCTGAAGTGGTTCATTATACCACTTCTTTAGTATATGGTTCGTGAGGCCCCTGGGGCAGAATTGTATTTGTGCAGCTTATAGTATGCTTATTGAGTAACTTGTGCTGTATCTTGAACTCTGACCTCATAAAGAGTGCAGAGGGGTTGTGTTAGTAATAAATACATATATATATTTGATATATACCTTGTGTGGTGTCCTTTCATTTGGTATTCAAGGGATTATAACTGGTAAAACAATTGGCTTCACATGGTCTCTGAAGTGTTAGCCTACGACTGCTTTGTCCATGCTACCACTAGGATAGCTGGACTATAAGGTTGACTTTACAACCATCACCATGAGGGTTGTTTGGACTGGTGCAAGGTGTTCACTAGAATAGTGAACATCATATACCAGGCCAACTTCTCAGTCTGGACACAGCTGGTGCATGCTGAGGGACTTAGTCCTGACCCACCCTAGTAGTCAGACTGTACTTGTCTTCCATCCCAGATGAGAGAAAGCAGTAGGAAATCGCCAAAGTGCATACTTGCACTTCCCAAAGACCAGTGCATTTGGTCTGCTGCTGGTCCTTGCAAGTTGTCGAAAGAGACCAAGTTCCAATGTCAGAGTAAACTCTAGAATTTCGTGGACCCGTGCAGTGGTCACTAAAGGACTCCCTCCAGCATCCTAGCAGTCACAAGCTTCACTGTTCTTAGTTCTAAACCACCACTTCAGGCCCTGTTTTGGTGCCGTGAACCAGAAATGGATACAGGACTTGCTTCTAAGCTGCAATCATTTAACAGGTAACTGTTTCTTCCGATCAGCTTGGGTCCCCATAATGGGGGCTCTGCCAGAGATGACCCCCAGAAGTAACTTTTAAGTTCATTCTGTGCTAAGTGCAAAGATCCATTGGGTACCACAGAGCTTCTGTATGATCAGATGACCTGCATCCCATGTGATTTTTTAACAATTTGTTTTTCTTAAGAAATTCATATGGATTGTGTTCTTTATGGTGCCTAAGTTAAGATACAAATATAAGCCATTTTTACAGATTATTATTGAGTCATGTTTTCTTCTTATTCACTGTTTTGGCACTTTGAAATGCCTAACTTGTGCTCCCTTGTCTGTCCCACAGCTGCCCAGGACTGAACTAAAGTTTTAGTAATGCAACTCAACAGTATTGTGAGATTATTGCATGGTCCGGTCTCACAACCGCACTACATAATAATTCACTTTCTTAGACTATCTATCTATTTATCTATTATTTATCAACAGGCTATCTATTGATCTGTCCTTCTGTCTTGCTATCTATCTAGCTGACTGTATATTTTTTGTAATATATTCTCTTTGATTTGCAACTCGTCCTCTGTATGTGTGCCTCTCTGTAGTTTTCTGTCAGTATGCTCCTATAGGGTTCCTTTTGGTGGTAAGTGTAAGGCTCTCATGAACCTAAGATGAGAACTACTCAGAATCCGGGAGATGCACAAAGATGCCCTCCTCTTGACATCCCCAACTCTGATACGAAAACTACAGCATGCTAAGGCGAACAAGCGAGGGAAAGGAATTAGGAAAGGAACAGCTGGGAATAGGAGACCTGTAGAAGAGAGAGAACACACTGTGTGATTATATATATTTATATATAAATATATATACCAACACGTTTGACTCCGTTGAATCAAAAAGGACAAGCACACAGGTCTCCGATTATCTTGATGTTTATTACAAACCCCTCACCCCCGACAGACGCGTTTCGCTTTTCTGCTTCGTCAGTGTCAGTTTGTGCAAACAACGGGTGGCCATTTTAACCCTCCTGTTGGCCCAAAGTTTTCAACAACATAGAAAACGGTATGCATGGTAACAAATGTCTATGTGGTGGCCATCTTTGAATGTATATTTTCCAATTTATTACAGTGGGTGAACAATGGCAATGAATAAAGTGCTCAAGTGCAATAATAAAAACTTGCGACAACAAACAAATTAATGAAGTACAGACAAGCTAAGAACCAATTTTAGAGAAAACGATGTGCTAGAATAAAATATCTAGCATTCTCTATACAATAAAAGTATGTATATTGTATGTGTTGCTTCCATTCGACACATGTATGCCACAATCGTGTCTCTAATTGTTCTACTTTGTTGTGTAGCCCTGTATGGGCAAATCCATCACATGAATATAAAACTCTATATCACAGACTGTCAGATTGTGGAGGAAAGATAAAATCTATACCAGTGTATTCAATAATCTCTTCTGACTCTCTGTGCCTAGATGTTACTAGTCAGCTCGCACATGGTCCCATGTGTAAGTTACAGTTGCAACTAAATTGAACAGGAGCTCGCACAGCTGAGGGTGATCAGGGTAGTGTCTTTTAGACAATGAGTGTGCAGCAGAGTAAACACTGTCAGCGCCGGCAGTGTGAAAACCAAGGTACTCATACAAAGCTCACTCAGTTGAGAGAGCACCTCTGCGCACAACAGTGGAGACCAAAAAGGTCTAGTTCTTTTTAAACAAAAATTTAAGAGCGTTGATTCAGTGTGAGGTATTCATCAGCTTTCACATTTTATTCATGATTTTGAAAGTGAGAATCAAGGTAGTAATCTAAACGAATATCATTCCAACAGTAAGTATGTTCCAAACACATAATCACGTATCCCGATGCATTTCGGGCCAAGCCCTTCTTCAGGGGAATACTCTATGAAAACAATCCAAATAAAAACGATTCAGTTTGGTGTAAAAAATGAGTTATGCTCAATTACATGCGTCGTGCACACTGTGAAAAAACGTGAAATATCATGCAACACGAACTTATACATCAAAAAGGTAGTGTGTCCAAGTGAATAAAGATAATAAGAATAATGCTTCGTAACGGTGCAAGCAGTCATGGCTTCAGACTATCGACACTGTTATATCACCCGGTGAGTAGAAACGGTTGTACCAAAACCTCGTGTAACCCGCTGCGGTAAAAAGTCGGAGAAGAACCAAAGTGCGTGATGGAAACTCAGGGTCAGTGAATGTTAAAAACACCGTGCTCTGAAATCGAAATAAACCAAAATAACATGCCGCCTAATATGTCCCAACTCAGGTACTTACTTCATGCAAACGTTGAACAAGCTCCGCCAAGAGCCGTCAAGTCGGTGAACTGTCAGGAAAGCCGATGTGAGCGCAAACAAAACCCAGAGGTGACCCGCGATTAAACCGAAAATGAACGAGGGACTAATCGCGGGTCACCTCTGAATCGTTTTTATTTGGATTGTTTTCATAGAGTATTCCCCTGAAGAAGGGCTTGGCCCGAAATGCATCGGGATACGTGATTATGTGTTTGGAACATACTTACTGTTGGAATGATATTCGTTTAGATTACTACCTTGATTCTCACTTTCAAAATCATGAATAAAATGTGAAAGCTGATGAATACCTCACACTGAATCAACGCTCTTAAATTTTTGTTTAAAAAGAACTAGACCTTTTTGGTCTCCACTGTTGTGCGCAGAGGTGCTCTCTCAACTGAGTGAGCTTTGTATAAGTTACAGTTGCACCCACATCTCCTCGTCATTGTTCAGCCCCCAAGGTGTCATGGTTTTTAAATCAATAATATAATTGGATTCTAGAGTCTGGAGTGCCTTAACTCTATCTCCTCCCCGTTCTTGACGATCTACTTGGTCTATACAGTAGAAACTGAGGAGGTCCCTATTGCTCTGGTGTAATTCTGAGAAGTGGCGAGCTACTGGATATGATTTGTCATTTTTTGTAATAGCTCGCATATGCTCCAGAATTTGCAATTTAGTAGGGTTGATCGTACTCCCTATATACCTTTTCTTACACGGGCATTCAAGGCAATAGATTGTATACTCTGAATTACAGTTTAGGAGCTTCCTAATTGTTCTCGGTGGAGTATCTTCCCCTGTTCTACCTGGGTAATTAGTGATTTTTTTTACTAAATTTACAGGCCTTACAGCGTAAGCAAGGGAAGTATACCTTAGCTTTTGGCAACCTTGTCGAATTTTAGTTTTGGAGAAAAATGACTGTGGACTAGGTGGTCCCCTAACGACCGGCAACGTCGATATGTAATCGGCGGTCTGTCTGGGAGATGTTTTTTAAGACATTGTCGGTAGTCAAAATGTGCCAATTTTTCTTAAACAAATGGACTACCTCCCCTGACTTGGTATTAAAGTTGGTAATCATTCTCGTTGGTTCTTCACTTTTAGATGTTGGTTTAACCACCAGGAGATCATTTCTGTCTACACTGAGACCTTTTCTGCTGCTTGCCTGAGTGTATTGTTCGAATATCCCCTATTATGGAATCTTTTACACGCTTCTATTCTGGCTAGTTGATAATCCCCATCAGACGAGCAGTTGCGCTTCAAGCGCAATAGCTCACCATATGGGACATTGTGTATCAGACTTTTGGGATGGTGGCTCGGAGCATGAAGCACGGCGTTTCCCGCCGTTGGCTTTCTGTAAAGTTTTGTTTGAAGGATGTTATTGTCTATGAAAACCTCTAGATCCAAGTACTAGACACTAGTGGCACTTATTGTACTGGTGAACCTGAGATTCCAGTCTTTGTTGTTCAGCGCGGCGATGTACTCCTCAGCCGGGGCACGATCACCGCGCCAAACAACAAAGAGGTCATCTATATACCTCGTCCACAGTAGTATTTTATCAGTCCAGTGGTCATTGGCCTCCCCCCAAGCCTCATGCCTCTCCCACCAGCCCAGGGACAAGTTTGCGTAGCTGGGGGAGAAGCACGAGCCCATAGAGGTGGCCCTCGTTTGTTTGTACAACTACCCCGCAAAAAGAAAAATATTATTGTACAGGCAAAACCTCATCATACTCAATTGCATCATATTATGCCTATGGTATTTCATTGGTTTCCTATCCAGGAACCATTTAGTTGCCACTAGGCCATTTTCATGAGCTATGGAGGTGTAGAGATTGACAACATCTAAAGTAATGAGAAGCATGTTGGGTTCCCAAGTGATGTTGTTCATAAGTCGGAGAAAGTCCTGTGTGTCTCTCACATAGGAAGGTCAATCAATCAATCAATCAATCACCACATTTGTATAGCGCACTACTCACCCGGAGGGTCTCAAGGCGCTGGGGGGAGGGGGTCCGCTACTGCTCGAACAGCCAGGTCTTGAGCTGTTTCCTGAAGGCGAGGTGGTCCTGGGTCAGGCGGAGGTGGATCGGAAGGGAGTTCCAAGTCTTGGCGGCCAGGTAGGAGAAGGACCTTCCTCCAGTGGTGACTCTTCGGATGCGGGGGACGGTGGCGAGGGCGTGGCTGGTCGATCGAAACTGGCATTTGGGAGCGTAGAAGTTGAGGCGGCTGTTGAGGTATCCTGGTCCTTGGTTGTGTAGGGCTTTGTGTGCGTGGGTGAGGAGCCGGAAGGTGATTCTCTTGTTGACCGGGAGCCAGTGCAGGTCTCTCAGGTGTTCGGAGATGTGGCTGCGGCGGGGGATGTCCAGGATGAGTCGTGCTGAGGTGTTCTGGATCCGCTGGAGTCTTTTCTGGAGTTTGGCGGTGGTTCCGGCATAGAGGGAGTTGCCGTAGTCCAGTCGGCTGGTGACGAGGGCCTGGGTGACCGTCTTCCTGGTCTCGGTGGGGATCCATCGGAAGATCTTGCGTAGCATGCGCAGGATGTTGAAGCACGACGAGGAGACGGCGTTGACTTGTCTGGTCATGGAGAGGGAGGAGTCCAGGATGAAGCCCAGGTTGCGTGCGTGGTCAGTTGGTTTGGGTGCGCTGCCCAGGGCGGGGGGCCACCAGGAGTCGTCCCAGGCGGAGGGTGAGGATCCCAGGATGAGGACTTCCGTCTTGTCTGAGTTCAGTTTCAGGCGGCTGTTCGACATCCATTTGGCTACGTCTGTCATCCCTTCGTGCAGGTTGGCTCTGGCGGTGGCGGGGTCGTTAGTGAGGGAGAGGATCAGCTGGGTGTCGTCGGCGTAGGAGATGATGTTCAGGTTGTGCTGGCGTGCGATGGCTGCCAGGGGGCTCATGTAGACGTTGAAGAGTGTTGGGCTGAGCGAGGAGCCTTGAGGGACGCCGCAGATGACTTCGGTGGCTTCCGATCTGAACGGAGGGAGGCGGACTCTCTGTGTCCTTCCGGCGAGGAAGGAGGTGATCCACTCCAGTGCCTTCTCCTGGATTCCGACGTTGCTGAGGCGCTGTACTAGGGTACGGTGGCAGACAGTGTCGAAGGCCGCGGAGAGGTCCAGGAGGATGAGGGCCGCTGTTTCTCCGTTGTCAAGCAGGGCTCGGATGTCATCTGTAGCTGCGATCAAGGCGGTCTCGGTGCTGTGGTTGGCCCGGAAGCCAGACTGCGAGAGGTCGAGGGAGCCGTTTGTCTCGAGGAAGGCGGCCAGTTGCTTGTTGACGGTCTTCTCGATGACTTTAGCCGGGAACGGGAGCAGCGAGATGGGGCGGTAGTTCTTGAGGTCGGTGGGGTCGGCTGATGGTTTCTTGAGTAGAGCGCTGAGTTCGGCATGCTTCCAGCTCTCCGGGAAGGTAGCGGTGTCGAAGGAGGTGTTGATGATGTCCCGCAGGTGGGGTGCGATGACAGCGTCGGCCTTGTTGAAGACATGGTGGGGGCAGGGGTCGGTCGGAGATCCGGAGTGGATGGAGTTCATCGTGCGGATGGTGTCTTCGGTGCTGATCGGGGTCCAGGCGCGGAGGGTGGTGGTGGGGGGCGGTGGTTCGGTCGTGGCGTGCGTCGGGTGAGTGCTGAAGCTGTTGTGTATGTCCGCGATCTTGTTGTGGAAGTAGGAGGCGAGGGAGTTGCAGAGGTCTTGCGAAGGGGTGATGTCGTTGTTTCCGGCGTTGGGGTTGGAGAGCTCTTTCACGATGTTGAAGAGTTCCTTGCTGTTGTGTGCGTTGTTGTCCAGACGTTCCTTGAATGCGGTTTTCTTGGTGGCGTGGATCATCTGGTGGTGTTTTCGGGTGGCGAGCTTGAGGGCAGTCATGTTGTCCGGTGTTGGGTCTCTGCGCCAGGTTTTCTCGAGTGCTCTGCAGTTCTTCTTGGAGCTCTTGAGTTCGTCGTTGAACCATGGGGCTTTCTTGCTTCCGGGTCTACTCGGCGGGGTCTTCAGCGGGGCGAGGTCGTCTGCGCAGTCGCTGATCCATTTCGTGAGGTTGGTGGCCGCTTGGCTGGGGTTCGTTGTGCTGGTGGGATGGTTCTTGTTCAGGGAACTGGCGAGCTGGTCTGCAGTGATCTTGTTCCAGCTTCTGCGGGGAGCCTGTTGCTGGTGATGGTGGAGCGTGGTTTTTCTGTAGCTGAAGTGGACGCAGCTGTGGTCCGTCCAGTTGAGTTCCGTGGCGTGGCTGAAGGCGATGTCTTTGCTGGAAGAGAAGATCGGGTCGAGTGTGTGTCCGGCGTAGTGGGTGGGGGTGGTCACCAGTTGCTTGAGTCCGAGGTTGGCGAGGTTGTCCAGCAGGGTGGTGGTGTTGCGGTCGTTGTTGTTCTCCAGGTGGAAGTTGAGGTCCCCGAGGAGGATGTAGTCAGCGGAGGGGAGGGCGTGCGGGCTGATGAAGTCGGCGATGTCTTCGCTGAATTGTGTGCGGGGTCCCGGGGGACGGTAGATCAGGGTGCCCCTGAGGGTGGTCTTGGGGTTGACGTGGATCTGGAAGTGCAGGTGTTCGGCGGGTGCGAGGGTGTCGTCGGTGTCGGTCGTGATGCGGATGGTGTTCCTGTGGATGATGGCGATGCCTCCTCCAGTCTGGTTGATGCGGTCCCTCCGGATGATCTTGTAGCCGTCCGGGATGGCGATGGCGATGTCGGGCGCTGAGGAGTCGTTCATCCAGAATTCCGTGAGGAAGGCGACGTTTGGGTCTGTGGTGTCGAGCAGGTTCCAGAGCTCGACGGCGTGTCTGTGGACGGAGCGGGTGTTGAGCAGGATGCCCTTCAGGTGGTTGCTGTTGCTGCTCGTCGAGGTCTTGAGCGCTGGCGGAGTGGAGCCGGTCCGGTTGCAGGTGAACTTGCAGGCGTTGCAGATGAAGGGTCCGTGGGTGCATCTCGGTGTGGCTCGGTAGCAACCCGGGGTTCGGCCGGTGTTGAGAGCGATGAGTTCGGTGGCGTCGTAGGTCCGTCTGGTCGGCTTCCGGCGGTGGGGGCCAGGGGTCCTGGCGCTGGGCGCGGGCCAGGCGCGGACGGGCGCAGACGGGCTTACCTTTGGTGCACCTTCGGCGCTCAATCGGTGCTCCTGCTGCGCGCGTCCGCTGCGCGGTCGCTGAGGGGGCGACATAAGAGGGGAGCCGGGAGGGCGGGTCAGCTGGGAGGCGGGGTCGCGTCCACCAATCGTGTGGCGAGGGGGCGAGGGCGCCGGCAGGAAGCGGCGGGAAACGGGATCGGTTGGAACGGGCGGCCCTGCGGCGGCTGGGGCGCTGCTCTCGGCGTAGGAAAGGTCTGGCACTGCAGGGGTCTCTGAAGCAGGAGCGTGGAGGAGCGAGGGGGCAACCAGGCCAGAGGCGCGGTGGTCACTGTCCAGGTGCGTGCAGGGTCTCCTTAAGAGGGGAGCCGGGAGGGCGGGTCAGCTGGGAGGCGGGGTCGCGTCCACCAATCGTGTGGCGAGAGGGCGAGGGGGCGAGGGCGCCGGCAGGAAGCGGCGGGAAACAGGATCGGTTGGAGCGGGCGGCCCTGCGGCGGCTGGGGCGCTGCTCTCGGCGTAGGAAAGGTCTGGCACTGCAGGGGTCTCTGAAGCAGGAGCGTGGAGGAGCGAGGGGGCAACCAGGCCGGAGGCGCGGTGGTCACTTACAATCGGTGCCAAATAAGAGTCAATAAAACGAGATGTATTCTCCAACAAACTTCCGATGGAGGACACAATCGGTCGCCCTGGTGGCCTTTTGGCATTTTTGTGGACTTTCGGAAGATGATAAAAAGTAGGAATTGTCGGTGCTTCGCACTGCAGGAATAAAAACTCTTTCATGTTGAGCATGCCATCTTCTTTCCATTCTTCTAGCAAAAGTTGGTAATCAATTGTGCTCCGGACATATTCTGTTCTTTTGATGGCAGTATAACATTCAGTGTCTTTTAATTGCCGTAGTGCAAAAAAATAAAATATATATATATATCCTCAATGGGTCCTTCAAAAAGCCAAAAACAGGGCAGACAATGTAACTAGATCTGACACACTTGCCGAAAAGATTATAGAAAAAGAAGAGTTAGCAGGCAATGAAACAAGATTAATTCTCACCTACAATGCTGAATCACAGAACATCAGGAGGATTGTTGCAAAAAACTGGAACATCCTCAAAAGTGACAACGTTATTGGTGACGAATTGTCCAACAGACCGAGTGTCACCTACAGGACAGGCAAGAGCCTTAGGGACCTTTTGGTCCACAGTGATGTCACTACCTATGAGGTTGGCTCTGAACATGGCCTCAAGGGATTTTTCCCTTGTGGCCATTGTAAAGCCTGCAAAAATAGTGTCTATACAAAAGAAACTCAATACAATGGGAACCGCATGGAGATCAAACAATTTTTAACATGCGCAAGCATACATGTTGTCTATGTCATTGTATGTCCATGTGAGAGATTGTACATAGGGAGTACAACATGTGCGGCAAAGAAACGTGTCCTAGAGCATCTACGGGCAATTAAGAACAATGATGAAAAATATCCAGTTGCCCGTCACTATAGGGACAAACACTTTTCTGACACCTCAAAAGTGAGCTATTTTATATTAGAACAGATAAAACAAAACCCAAGAGGTGGGAACAGAATGATCAAGCTAAGAAAAAGAGAATCAAAATATATAATTAAGTTTCAGACCAAGGAACCTGGAGGCCTGAACCAGGACGAGGAACTGGCAATACATCTCAGGGAATAACTACTGTAATATAGTGTATTTATGGTGAACACTGTGACAACTGCATCATAGATACTCTTAGTCTGATGACCATTTCAAAATTCATGCTGTTTTTAAGTCTGCTCTCTGCATTGAACATCATTTCCTTTATATTACCTTCCATGTGCAGTGCATAAGAGAGAATTATATGAATATTTCAATAGGTGATACACATGTGGATGTATTTTTTAATTTGTTTAGATTACCCATGGATTCCTTTTTCTCTCAACAGGAAAAAATACGACTGAACACCATATCTTTTGAGCACGGTTGACACCATCTCCCCTTTTTCCTTCCACAGGAGCACTTTGTAATAAGATCAGCACTCTGGGCAACGTAGCGCAAGTACATATAATAGGACTCAGAACTGATGCCATCCATGGACAGTAAACTTTGCATTTGCATATATGTTTAAGATTTGACAAACACAACTAGTCTGGCAGAATTGACGTTGGATATGCAAGTTATAAAATGGAACAACTGTGTCACATTGTATTTTACAAGAGATTGTTGATGCTTATTTTGCATACTAAATAAGTTATACCTAGGAATATGATCAATTGCATTTATGCGGCTATTTTCCAGGATTTTATGTGCACAAGTTGGGTCACGATCATGCATAAGAAACGAAGAAAAATATACAAGGAAATGTATTTAAAAATGTATTTGAAACTAATAGCCTGTATATATGTGTACTATAATTAATCATGCCAAGTGTGCATGCCCCAATATGAATTTAATTTGAGGCATATATATATATACTTTTGGGCCAGCAACCTATGTACATTTATAAATTTGTGTTTATCAGTAGCAATTTTCCCAATCCATCATGGCGGCTTGCTTTTTCAATTCGGGTACGATACCTGTGTAGTCCTTTCATTATGTTTACTATAACACGTGGCTGACTGCTGAATGCTTTATTAAACACAATGGTGGGCACTTTCCATTGAACGTGAACAAGGCTTCAGGGAAGCCGAAACATGTTGTTTTTTGGATTAAAAACCCTTGGAAACTAAGCTGGTGTGCCGACTTGTCACTGAGAGCGTACTGAGCCTTGGATTTATTTTGAATTAATTACCGGCGTGCTCCGCCGGTTGTGTACGCCAATTCCCTCGGGGCTACGGAGGGTCGGAAGGAGCGTTTTCTTTGGATAATATATATATATATATATATATATATATATATATATATATATATATATATATATATATATATATATATATATACACACGTAAATGTGGCAGCTTGTGTTCTGGCCTCTGAGGAAGAGGATTGTGTCCATTGTGTCCTTGAAACGCATCAGGCCAGGGGGGCACCATTACGGAGTGTGAATCAGCCTGTTATCAATAAAAAGTGATGTCACTGACCTGTGGAGGAGTGCGGCCTCATCTCTGGGGAAACTTTTTGAAATAATATATATATATATATATATATATATATATATATATATATATATATATATATATATATATATATATATATATATATATATATATAAATACTCGGAATAGAGCCACCAAATCTCTTCGCGAAACACCTATAGAGATAAAACGCAGAAACAAATTATTTCTTTTCACTCAGTAGATATTAAACACTGAGTTCATCAAGCACCACTCATACATACCTGTTTCATCAATAGAAAACAACAAATAAAAATAAGAGCAGATCCCAAAAATAGAAGTGAACAAAATAAACGTCAGTCCCTTTTTTTTATATCCCAAAAAAAGTACTGCCAGGGTTCTTTCTTCATTAGAAATGAAAAGGTTTTCAGAATGTTACATATTGCACTGGTGCAAATATATAGCTGCTTTTACTAGACAGGTGTTTCCCTGGTACAGAACTGAAAATTAGAAAGCCATTTCCATTGCCCTCAATCAACATCGTGAAATCCAGTCTCCAATAACACACTGCCTTTTGAATAAGGAAATCCCCAAGAACTTTCTAACTTGAAGTCAATACGGCAGCCTGGCCAAGAAGAAACGAAGACAAGCATTTGCAATGCAATAGGTCTCGCAGTTGTGAGAGTTTGTGCTATTGTCATTGTAAATGGCAATGCCTTTTATTTACGTGATGGTTTTTAAAACATAAATAAAAGGCGTTGTCATTTACAATGCCAATAGCTTAATCTCGCGCAAGTGCGAGACCTATTGCATTGCAAATGCTTGTTTAACGAGGGAAAGAAAAATGCCTGAAGGGGTTGGCTGGTGGTCTGAATTCTGTTTTCATTTGGGAAACTCAGCTGCTGCATATGGTTTGAGTATTATGACCTGGAAGAGAAGTGGGGGGCACCTCCTGAGTGAGGACTGTTACATAAAAATGCTGCTGGTCTTTTATAAAGCACACATCACAAACTGAATTGCCTATTAGTACTTGAGCAATGCCTGGTGTTTATTTCTCCCCACTACGTCACTCTTTATATTTTCTTCAGAGTTAAAAGTAAGAGTCCACGCTTCAGGAAACAGGACTTGCTGCCTGTAGGTTATGCATTTCGCTGAAGAAGGCGTTCAACACCATCGACGTATACATACTGATTGCGCCTCCACTCTGCAGAAGCCTGCCACGCGCGGGCACCTGCGCACACACTTGTACACTTTATAAACACAGGTATGGTTGATGAGTCCCAGCCAGAATCTGGTAGGACAGCTGGTATAGAGGCACTGGCGACTGACCCTTCCACTCCCACCCCGTACTGGACCCCCAAGCATGTCCTGAGGTGTGAAGATGGACTTTGAAGGCCGTTTACAGTCTTCCACATGGTTTTCTGGTGTGAAAGCAGGGGACAAATGTTTTGGGAAGCCATAAACTCGCCCGCGAGATGTGAGCCCCCCCTCCCTGTGGCTTTCTTTCATGGAAAGCTGACTCGCAGAATCCCTCGTCCCTTTCAAAAATAGCAGACCCCGGTGCGGACACAAACCCCACATAAAAGACGCAGTCACCACCAGAGCCGACACCTGCCCTACGTCTGAGGGAGAGCCCGCGCGAGTTGACAAACTGTCAGTGCAAATATTAAGGCCATGTAGAGCCTGGGGAGTAGGGGTCGAAAGGTGAAATGCTCAACTAGATAGAGGGAATGGTTATCATGGTCCCCCCCCATATTCATAATTAATTTGCCTGTGTAGTCCTGGATGCGTCTTAGGTAACTGTGGTATTCTTAACCTCCAGGTTTGGCTGGGGAACAGTCAGTCGCGAGTCAGGCTGCATGCGGTAATAACAAGCATTGGCCGCACAGCCGTGAAAGTAACGCGGCCGCGCAGGAGTGAAAGCAATTGCGATCATGGGGACGCGCTCAGTGGCGGGGGAGGGTCGGAGCGAGGCGCTTGGGAGAGCAAGCCGCGATGAAAGCCAGTTGGCGGCTGTGCGCGTGCCCGCACTCGTAACCGCAAGCTTTAGGCTACAAGCAAAAGCTTGTGGTTAGATTTCCAAAGTCCACTCACTAAATGTCTCGTCAGACCAGTGCATGCGCTGGCTCAGGCGTGACCTAAAAAAACGGGAGCGGGAACGCTGCCCTATAGCCACTTGATATCGGTAAACACCTTACTTCCAATATGGCCCTATCCAAGCCTTTGCAGCATTAGGGGACATCTTCAGGAGAATGCGCTGAAATACAGAACATCTGAAGAGGCACTAGGCTTTACTGCGGCATTGCCCAAGAACTCCAGCGTCTGGGAAATCCTCCTTAGTAGACGCGGTCTGACAGGACATCAACCACGAGTTAGCAAATGCTGATACTCTCCGCATGCGGAGAGCAGCCCCGAACAGCCGAGAAAGCTGCTGATGATTCTCCTAAGCCAATGGAATCAAAGGTGGCGTCCTCTGGGCTCTGGAAACTCAGTAATCTGACTCGTTCATCCAAACGAGTCCTAGGAACTTTGATGAAAGAATTAAGCAAGTAGGTTGGCGTGTGTGGGTGCAATAAATACCCATCGCCTCCCCTTCCTTTCTGTCCAAGCCTCCAGGGACTTGTAGTCTTTTCCCTGTCTGACGTTGTACTGAAGGTCAGAAAGGCCCTACTGGGTCTGGACCCTGACAGTAAGATGAAGAATGTTACCAGGTTCTTCCAGAAAGAGTTGAGGTTGGTGTAGATTGGAAGGTCCATGATCAATATTTTAAGGTCTAACAGGAGAAATCCCTATCACCTCTGTTGGTCTATTTGTAGGTAAGTGTGTTGATCCTGAATTGATTGTTAGATAAGAGTGGTTTTGTTATAATGACTGTGGGAATGATTGCATGGTAAAGAGAGATGCCATGACTGCATGACTCTAGCTATTCTGTTAGGGGCCCTGTTGCAGATACCAAATGTTCTAATCCATACGAATCTCATCATCAAACTCTAATGTTCATGCCCTTCCAAAACCAAGCTTGGCCAGTAAACAGAGCCATGCTACTACCTAGATTTTGCGTATAATCATTAAATACCTCCCGACATACAGATGTGCTACATTTACGTCTTCATCCTCCAACAGGGCCATGTTTATTTGTTATCAGATTACAGTAATGCATGTATCCTCCTCTATTTAGATCTGTCACCTCTACAATGCATCAAGCCAACCCCATGACATCTAATACTGGGCCCTGTGAAATTGGGCACAGAATAATTATAAGCAAAAGCCAAGGGACTGAAACAGGTTTAGTTATTTAGGACTCCCCTGCCAAAGCTCAGGCAACATACTTCTCCTTTAAATTACTGTAAACACAGATTCTCAACATTATGTATTCTAGAACCTTCATGTAGTAATGACTGTATGACAGACAAGAGAAACGGTGCTGTGTGGAAGATACCCCATATCTTCCTCTTTACAAAACTGAACAAACAGCAGAAACTTTCTAGAACAAAATTCATAACAAAACTAAAGGAATTCGGAGATGGTAACAGAAAAGTATACAGAAAACAATAGAAGAATACCATTCTATATTTGGTACTATAGTCTCTAAAAAAAACAGATGTCGAGAAGGATGACACGATCTCCATGCCTCATTATTTTATCATCCAACAACAATATCACTCCTCCCATTTCTGGTATTCACAACAGCATCCACAATCTCTTTGTCTAAACCCATTTCATCAAGAACCATGGAAGACACACCTTTAGCCCACATTCCAATACTTTTTGCAATCCTACCTAAGAATTATTTTCTCCCATCCTGAGTCTTTAAAGCATTACAAAATAACATCGCTATCCTCATGGGCTTACATTCTTTTGACCATTTACTATTCCAAGTGGGAGCCTTAACTTTCACCCACTCATCAATCCTTATCTCTAATGGCTAGGTGTAGTGTGTCACATTATATTGTATCTTACATTCAGGTTGTAACGCAAACTTTCTCCATCCAGGACTCCTACGCTGAGAAAACTCCTAACTTTAAGACTTTCGGTAATCTATTCACAGAAGGCATTTAGGAGTCCTAAAGTTAGGAGTCCTAACTTTCTACTCCTAAACTGAGAAAAATCCAAACTTTAAGACTTTCGGTATTCACAGAAGGCATTTAGGAGTCCTAAAGTTAGGACTCCTAACTTCTGTGAATAACGAAATGAGTAAGTGCCTTCTGTGAATACCAAAATGAGTAAGTGCCTTCTGTGACTACCAAAATGGTAGTATTTTAGAATTTTGTCTTAAGTTAGTTCTGTGAATCAGACCTGCTGTGACTAAACCTTTCTTTACAAAAAATGTTTTTAGTGAATTGTGATCAGTGTGTACTTTAGATGTGCTATCTCAAATGAAACCCTTGAACTTATTTGAAGCAAAAAGCACAACCAAGGCTACTCTCTCTCTATAACAGAGCAATAAACTTCCGCCCCTCTCATGGCCCCTGAAGCAAACGCTATTGTCTCTTCTCCAGACAAACCCTCCTGTAATAATACCACCCCTTTCACTTTTGAGCTCGCATCCATTGTAATAACAACATTACATCCAGAAACATATGCTTTCAATTTAGGGGCACATGCCAAACAGCTTTTGACATTTTCAAATTCATCATTACACATTTTGTCCCACTCAAAAATGAATTTGCTCTACACATTTTACCGTAGAATCCCACCCTTACTAAACATTAATGCAACTTCTCTTTGTTCTTGGGAGCAGCAAGCCCCAAATAGTGTCTACTAGCTCATTTTTAGGTTCCACTCCCTCCACAGTACCTCTATTCCCTAGGTAATTAATTTCTTCACACCCAAATTTGCGTTTTTCTACACCCAATCTCACTCTCTCATCATATTGTACTAAGGTAATCCCACACACCAAAACATCACCCTGGTAATAAAATACACCCGGTACCATTGGAAGCATGGAGGACATAGCTCACATGAACTATAGAGGCAGCAGAAGCAGTCTGAACAACATCTGCTTTAACTTAAATGCCACCAATAGCATAATAAATCTTGTGAGTCAGGATGTAACCGCTCTTGATGATACGAGGAGCCAAGTTTAATGTTGAGAAAAACTTGTCTCCAGCTAGCGCTGTTAACATATATGAGATATTGGGTAGAGGAAACTTACCCGCCACCACTTCCTTGTTGAGAGCTATCATATCTAGACATAAATCAATCATTCAATCAAGATTTGTAAAGCGCAGTTAATCAACTGCTAGAGGGTATCCAGCTGCTGAGGGCCTTGCTGCTTCGGGTGGGTTCCGTTAAACAGCCAGGTCTTGAGTCCCTTCCTGAATTGTAGAAGAGAGGATGAGGCCCAAAGGTGAAGCTGAAGATTGTTCCAGCAGAGAGGTGGGAGAAGGACCATCCTCCACTATTGCTTTGGCGGATGCGGGGTGTGTGTGCAAGTGAGAGGGAGGCGGAGCGCAGGTGTCTGCATGGTTGGTGGAAGTTCACATGGTGGTTGATGTATGCTGGTCCTTGATTTTGAAGGACTTTGTAGGTGTGGATCATCATCTTGAAGTGGTATCTCTTTTAAATGAGATGCCTGTGGAGTTTCTTGAAGTGGGAGGTGATGTGGGCTCATTTGTGGAGGTCGAGGATGAGTCTGGCCGCTGAGTTCAGTATGGCCTGCAGTCTCTTCAGGATGTGAGTGATGATTCCTCCATAGAGCGCATTGCCAAAGTCCAGGCAGTTGTAGACTAGGGCTTGAGTGACGGTTCATCTGATGATTACGGGGAGCCATTTGAATATTTTCAAGAGCACGCAAAGAGTGAAGAAGCAGGCGGAAGAGACTGGATTGATCTGGCTTTTCATGGTGAGCTTTCTGTTCAGGATAATGCCAAGGTTGTGGGCATGGTCTGTCGGAATGGGTGGAGGTCCTGGTTCAGAGGGCCATCAGGAGCCATTCCACTTGGAGGTGTTGTTCCCGAAGATCATCACTTCCGTTTCCGTTTTGTCTGTGTTCAATTTTAGACAGTTGCTTTTCACCCAGTCGGCGATGCTTGTCATGCACCTGTGGACGTTGACCGTTGTTGTGGACGAGTCTTCTGATAGGGAGAGGATGAACTGATATACCAATTTGTATGTCAGTTTTAGGAGTGCCAACCATTCTGTGGCTCCCAGAGGTTCAATAACCCCCAAGCCATACAGCGTTTCCTTCTTATCCTGTAGGGCATCCTGGTCACTGATTGGTAAATCCCTCACATTCAATACCACCATAGTAGCCCCTTTTTTAAATTTGATCTTATGTATGCATATCTTAAGACGCCCTAAATTTTCAGGGAACACCTCAGGAAACACCTTCTCAGAACCCACTTGATGTTTCACAGCTTGTACCTGAGACTGTGCATTAGGGTCTAAATATACAGCTAAATCCTTTTGAACCGGCCTCCCCAAAATATTATCAACCCTTACTAAGACATACATTTTTGAGCCTGGATATCTATTTTTGTTCTTTCTTTTGCCCTGAAAGTGCCCTTTCATCTTTAAGGATTGACCTCCATAACCACCTGGACGTATGCCCATTTCCTTAAGAATTACATTTTTATCAAACAAATGTAAGACTTGAGCATAAATCAAACATTATCTTAATTTCTACATCTACATCATCAATGTTTACGATGCCTCTTAGAATACCTGTATAAATATTATCCATAGTTCATTACATAAATCTGTAACAGCAGTATAACCATTTTTCTTGATCAGTTTGTTACTCCTGCAACACACCTCATAATGTCATCTTTGTGTCAGGATATGTCCCTCAATCTGCAGGTCTAGAATGTAGATAAGTCCGGAACGGTTCCCAAAAGTCTCTAGGTCTTGAAGGGTTGGGAAAAGTATCAGCGTAAGTTTCAATTTGTTCCTCATATAGAATAATTTCTTAAGGCAATCCTAAAATCTGGGGGACCACCGACCCCCCCCACACCATGGCAACTCTGCATTTGCCTAAGAGAATCATAGTTGATATGAGCTTGCCAAAAGCCTTAACATAAAACAGTATCAATAATGGGCCAGTTCCAAGTTGAGTCATCGTTTCAAAGCTTGCAAGATTTGTTCCCAGAACATAAAAATGCCCAGGCAGTTCCGTGCTAAATGAAGAAAATCTGAATCCCATACACCACATCTCTTATACCTAGTGTCCTCATTATGTGTGTACTTAACTAGGATCTCCGGGGCAAGATATGCTTGCTGCAGAAACTTATAGTGGATTAACCTATATCTACTATTTAAAGAGACCTTACCAGTCTGCTGACAGCAATATTTCCACATCTCAGTCGTGACCTTGATGTCGAAGTTCTCAACCCATTTCAGGAGTGCACAGGGTGCTTACCTGTCATTCAGGGACATAACCCCAGCATATAAGTGTGAGATAAATTTAATGGTTTCTTATGAAACATGTGATAGAGGCTATCAGTAGCAAGATAGAGTGAGCCATAAGTAATGGTGTCCATGAGTGTGGTCTCTGTGTCTCCCAGAAACTACCCATACTGTTTACTTTCTTCATTCTGGAACAGGTTGCCCAATATAGTTATATGTTTGCTGTGGAGATGAGTCATCATAGCAAAGAAGTGATCTATTCGAAGAGTACCATAGCATTTAATGGGTATGAGTAGAGAGTATATCACAGCAATACCACACATTGTAGCCAGCCTAGATAAAACCTAAGCCATGCATCTCACCGTGTGATTCCCCTGCGCTGAACAAGCAAAGTGAGAATAGGGGGCTTCTGTATTAGAAGTGAGTGTATTTGCCCCTGCTTCAAAGCGAGGTGTGGGGCATGACACAAATCATGATTCGAGTGGTGTATAAACTGAGCAATCAAGTAATATACCTCAAAATGTAGAGCAGCGCCCACCCTCCCTATCATATGGCAGACACAAACTACTCCAGCTCAAATGAGGCAACTTACCTGCCCAGGCCTGTCGAATCATAAATGAGTTCAATTGATTAAAAAAGGCCTTGTTTAATGGAATAGGTATAATCTGGAACATGTAAAGTAGTTATGGCAGGACTATCATTATCATCAGAGCTATTCTGCCCGCCTAAGACAGAGGAAGGGTAATATAATGTTGCTCCTGTGCGTGCAGCCCCTCAACATACGTCCTGCAGTTCTCAGGGAGGATCGTCTGTGGATCTATATGATATAGGATTCTCAAACAGCAGACCGGCCCTGACTGCCATTGCAGTGGGTATGACAGGGGGGATGTGTGGTAGTGCCCATGAGCAGAACTAGAATGGACCACGACCAGTTAATTTGAAAGTCCGCCAAGCAACAAAATTGCACTATCTCATCGATAATAGCACCCAGATTAGTTTCAGGGTCTCGCACCACCAGTAAAACATCATCTGCACACATAGATAATAGTGTGCAACAATAGCCAAAAGTGATCTCGTGTCGACAGTGGACCTCTTGAGGGAGGCATACCAGAGGCCCCACAATCAGGGCAAATAGAAGGGGTGAGAGAGGACAAACCTGCTGTGTGCCTCAACTAACTGAAAAAGTGGAGGACAACCCTCCATTGAACTGAACACGGCCAGGGTGTCAGTTTAGAGGAGCTGAATTTATCTTGTCCCATCCTAGCCAATACCCACAGAAAGAAGGGCCATTCTACAGTGTTGAAAGCCTTTACGGCGTCAAGGAATATGGCTGCAACATTGAGACTAGGGTCCAGTTGATCTAAGATTATCAGCAGTGGAGTGTTTTATGAACTGGGGTGGTGAAGTGAGCTAAAGAACTATGATGGATTCAACCAAGATCTGTGACTGGGGTGAGTATCTGAAAAGTTTCAGCGCTCCGTCCATCATCTCTTTGTGTTTGCTTTGTTCACCCTAAGTTGGCAGGGTATGTCCAGACGTGGGTCCCTTGCTCACTTTGCCACTGGATTCAAGCTAGCCTGGCTGATGATTGGTGTTACCCCGTAACCGGTCTTAGGATGCTTGTTTCCGGTCCTGGGATGACATGGCTTGGCAGTTCGGGCTGGACTGTTCCCATGAAGCACAGGGTCAAGACTGATTTGCACATAGCTGTGTCTGAACTAGGGTGGCGAATTGAGCTAAAGAACGATGATGGAGTCAACCCAGATCTGTGACTGGAGGTGAGTGTCTGAAAAGTTTCAGCACTCCGTCCATCATCTCTTTGTGTTTGCATCCTGGAATGAAGCCACATTAGTCTGGTTGCACCAGGAGGGGCACAATGGGCAGGCGACTGTTCACCAGTATTTTAGCTAAAATCCTACTATCTACATTTATAAGGGATGGGGGTGATAAAAATCGCGTTGCTCCAGGACCTTATCAAGCTTAAGAAGCTTTACATTAATATGCCACTCTCATTGACTACGGCAGTGTTCCTGCCTTATATGCCTCCTCAAAAACCATCAGACGTAATGGAGCGAGTTCCTCAGCTTATTCTTTATAAAATTCAGCAAAGAGGCCGTCACTACCAGGAGCATTCCCATTTTTAAGCTGCTGCATCACAGATTTCACCTCTTCTACTCTACTAGGTTGATTTAGTATAACATTCTGTTGTAATGTAACATACCTTGTTCATCCTCCCTGTGCTTTCCCCCTGCTGTCCTGCTTGGCCCTTAATGATGTCATTGGAATGTTGGGTGGCTTAATGAGCAAGCAGTTGTCAGTTGGCTTGAAGGGCTGAGCAGTGGAACTGCTCCTGGTGGGGTCTCCTGTCTAACTCTTCACAATCCCAAGATCTGAAGATGAAATAAAGTTATGATCCTAAATATACCTACAGACAATGGATCTTTCTTCATTGTAACACTGGCGACGTTGTAAAAGAACCTGCGTGCTACTTATATGGATTTGGACTTTGGACTTTCAAGAAACTAAAGGATTTTGAATTTGGATTTGAAATTAAAGAAACCTGGCACCGCAAAGACCCCACCAGTGACCATGTCATCGATCGCCCTATTCATGTAAGTGCCAGTTTCTTTCTCTATGTATTTGTCTGGAATGGTTTGCAGTAACCGGTATTGGATGAGCATCATTGCTCCTATTTACTCTTTATTTTGACTTGACTGACTGGTACCTGCAACTCAAACTGATTTCAAATGTTTGCCTCAACACACCACGAGAGAGCAGCGATGTGTGCTGAGATTTGGCAGCAGTGGATGGAGCCTGTGTTATATTTTGGAAGTTGGACGGAGATTTCAGGCTGATCAGCGTTGCACTTCGCTTCACAATTCGTTTTGCCTGCTTTGTGTATCATACTATTTGTTTGCAAATTCGGAGTTAATCAAGCGTTTTGCTGCCATCTACTGATTAAAAATAAAATTGGTCAAGAAATTCATTAACCGAGTTTGGTGCTCGAGCAAGCTAACTGCGTCATCGAGTTTGCATGTAGGAGTGTTTGTTTTATGGCCCTGTGGTGAAGGAGCGGCACGTAACTGGCAGCATATTGTTTTTATAGAGGAATTACATGTCTGTCAACAGGGGACAACAAAAAGACTACTCAGCTGAATTTGTTTTTTTTCTTCAAAGTATAAAAGACTTGAAGGTCATCTGTTTACCTTCCATTTCTAACGGCATCTCTTACCGTTCATAGCGCGCTCTGGCCACTGCCTCGCTCTGCCTTCTCTCGCGCTGCTCCATTCGGCTTACATTTGGACTATGACCTCACTCACCACGCTCAGTTTCCTTTCGTATTTCATGACTGGCCGGTTGTGTATTATGCGTTTGACGTTACCACGCATAAACGTCACTTGTACACTCATACCGCCAGCTTGGTTTCCATGGTTACCGGCACAACGTGAGGAGCGATCTGATTTATTCAGCAGCTAAGTTCGTTTTTGTGGCTGTATTGATTTATTTTCGGAAATAGCGAACTTTGGCTTGTTTTATGAATATTGGACATAGCGATCTGCAGCACACCTCTGGAGAGACATTTTAAAGGAACTTATGAGCTGTTCTCTTTCAAGACTCAACATTTTGGTGGATGGCTCGGGAGCAAAGATCGAGCTCCGGTGTTGAGAGAGCGCAAACTGACCTAAATGTATGAGTGCATCACACTTACCCGTAGTAAGCACAAATCATGAGGAGAAATGCCATGAGTGCTAGTAGTATCTGCAATTATATTCTGAATGTATAGCTAATGTAGAGATTTAAGTAGAAGTGGAACTAATACAGAAATGTGTGACACTATATGATTTTATTAGATGTGATTATTCCTGAATCCATGTCGTGTAGCTGTTAAAATGTAAGATGGCATGTGGTTAAACGCAGAATGTGGTAGGCCTCAGGGCCAGAGCTAGAAGGGAAGGGGAAGGTGTTTCTTTTCACGACATAGATTGCACTAATGTTTTGGTCATTGCATTAATGGGCCATGATTTATAGATGTGTTTACTGAATAATAGAATAAAAGTATTAACATGCTTTAATTAATGAAGAAGTTGAATGCTATAATTATTATGAGAAATGCTGTAGGCCTGAAATGTTTTAACATTGATTTACACGTACTGGTCTGGGCCGAGAAATGTTGCGAAACTTTTTGGAAGTCTATGAGAGTTGGGATCTTGGCTGCAGATGTCTGTCTGCAAGAGAAAAGGGGGAATCCAATTATAAATAATATGAATAGAGGTCTGTTCAGAAGACGGCCCAGACATGGAGGAGGGTTCCGGAATGTTTTAAGGGGTATCAGCGGGCCGGAGAAGAGTCTGAGAAGCAAGGTCAACTCCAACGTATGAGGCCCAATACAAAGCAGCATGGAAAAAGCCAGAAGCTACACCACGTGAGGGGCGTCTCACGAGGGGCGTCTCAAATGTTGTTGACTGTTTTGTATTAGGGACAGCACCCCTGGGTGGAGTTAGAGCAGATGCCTGAGGACCCTTTAGAGAGCGGATGGGTAGGCAGAGAGGGGTCATGACTGGAGAACTATAGGTTTTCACCAAGAGACTAAGAGTGAGTGACTTCCCTTGGGGGTCATTCACTGCTGACACCTTTTGTTAGGTTGAGACTTGGTTAAGTAGGGATACCATCTAGAGCAGGGTAGGGACAGCCTAACCTGTGTGTTTTCCCTCCAACTTAAATGAAGGAGAGATCTCAATATGCGTCAATGCTGATAGCTTTATTATTCTTAGAACTTGTGCTGGTAATTTCCGTTGCTCGTCTGAGGGCTTTCAGAGAGCACATGTATGTAGTTGGACCTGTGTATCTCGTGAATCTCATTCTGAGATGCCTGTATTTGCAGCTTATCCTAACCTTACAATAAACTTTTGAAAGCTAGAAGTTGTTTGTGATCTTTTGGAGCGGGGTCCTTTATTGGGTGAACTAACTTGGTAAGAGATGCACTTTCTTCCCTCAATGACAGGCAACAAAGGTTCAGTCGACCAGATCGAGGTTTAGATCAATAGTGATAAGGTATCGATCAAAATCTCGCCCTTCCAGTTGGTAGCAGAGGATGGTTGCCTTCTTGAGGACGGTGACCTAGGCCAGGTTAGCTTACCCCAAGGCCCCTAGAGATCGATGATCGGAAGAACCGCCCGCCGAAGAAGATCCGGATGACGTGAGACAGAAAAAGCAGCAGTATCGGTCGAGAGTGAGTATAAAGGGTCATGCGTGTTAGATTGCGGTGTTTTTGTATTGTATCTATGTTGTAATGTCTGGCGGAGTTGAATGTCTGTAGAGTGACTGTGGAACAGGTTGTGAGCGCGCGCAACCGGTGGAAATCTTAAGTTCAAGGAGAGCTTAAGTGGTTCGGGTGTATCGGACACCCAGAGTAATTGTCAACTAGTGTGAAGGGGGTCATGAGGTACCATTGATCACCCGAAAGACCGAGATAGGGGGAACGTAAGAGTGAGTGCGTGAGTAACGGACGCTGGTCGGAGGTTACTGTGTGTGTAAGCAACCTATCAGAGAGACGATAGACATTTCGTCAGTTGTGTTGACAATTACATATAGACTGTGGACGTACAGTCGAGGGAAGTGACCGCTTGGTCGGAAGTAGTCATTTTTCGGTGTATGAATGGGACGCATGCATGACCGGGAGACGAGTTGAGAAAGGAGGGGTGCTGCTGCGAAGCGGAGAAAAGTGACGTCAGGAAGTGTCGCGCTGTGATTGGCCGACCGGAGAAAGACCGCGCTGTGATAGGCCAGCTTGCAAAGACGTCAGAAAGTGTCGAGCTGGGATTGGCCGACCGGAGAAAGACCGCGCTGCGATAGGCCAAGTTAGCAAAGCCGCGCTAGGATTGGTGGATTGTCATCAGGAAGTAAACAGAGTAGCGAGGCTGGATATTGTGCGTATAATTATGAAGTGTTTTAAATGGCTGAGAGCGGCGTTTAAAAAAGAGAAGCGGGGATCGGATGAAGGGGAAGAAGCCCCGCCGGAGGGTACGCCGGCTCGTTACATGGCAGTGAATGTTGGGCTGCATACGATCCTTTGGATAACAGAGTGGAGTAAGATTACGGAAGGAAATGAGGAACTGACGTTCCCGAAGTACGGGACGTTCAGATTAGAGGTGTTACATCGATTAAAATCAGTCATGACCTCAATGAGACCCTTGCCTAGACCGACCCAGTTTGAAGCCCTTGATGCATGGATTAGGGCAGCGCATGTAAAGAATATGAACAGACGACAAGAAAGGGTGAAACGATCGGTAAGGGCAGTACAGGATGCCAGATGGGATGCGGATGCTAAAAGATGGAGAGTGCATAACATGGAAGTCAATAAACTGTACCCAGTGTTAGAGGTGCCCGAAAATAAAAGCCCCCTAGAAGAAGATGATGAGAGCGAAACAGAGGACAGCCTGATAAACAGATTATTGACAGACAGGCCACCCCCGTATAATAGAGCAGGGGGAGAGGTCGAGCATAGTGAAAGAGAAAAGGGGGGCAATGCAGGAGAGCATGGACCGCTTCCCAGTTCAGAGTGGGATCCTGAGGCAAAGAAAGAGCTGTCCCAGCCTAGTCAGGTGCAACAGGTAGTCGGGAGGTTTGTGGTACAAAGAGCGCCGGAAACGGAGTGCGCCACATCCTACGCATTACCAGATGCACTACAGGTACCTGTTACCATAGGTCCTATAATATCGATATATGACCCAGAGAGAGCAAGAGGGGAAGAACGGGTACGGAAGGACGGAGAAAGAGCAGAGACGGCAAGGAGGAACGATACGATCAATTTCCCAAGTCAGATGCCGATACCAAGAGAGTGGAGCACCCCGGTGCACACAGCAGGGGATCCAGGAGGGGATCCTGGGGGCCCTAGATGGCCAGTGGATATGAGGGGATCTGGACGAAAATCCTTTCAAGAGCTAAATGAGTACATGAAGAAGTGGGATGAGGCAGTGGAGGCTCACAAGAGCATCATAGCTGCGGAAGCTGAAAGGGAAAGTCAGGACAGCAGAGCTCGGACTCACTGCGGGGCTGGGGAGAGCAGCCCGGAGTGGGACTGGAGAGAGAGAGATAGTAGGGGAGTCACCCATTGGGCCCGGAGTGGAGATAGAACGGACCTGGAAAACGGGGGCCCCGGGAGTGGAGGGGTGGCGCGCCCAATACTCAGTGAAGGGGAGAGGAGAACGCAAGAGTACAGAAACAGCTTTAAGTGTACCCACTGTGTGCCCGGCACCAGAGAACTGAATGGGAGTTGTGAGAGGTCGCACCATAGTCCCTGTGATGACGGACACGAGCGCAGCCCAGGGAATATGGGGAACCAGGAAGGATCGTATCGGATACTGAGCGATACTAGGCAAAGGGAGAGTAGCGACCAAAGGGAAAATAACAGAGAGGCGTACGGTGAAAGGAGAGAAGAAGGAGAGAGTGGGCAGAGCAAGAGTGGGGGTAACAGGCCCGTGTTCCATCACCTTCCAAGATCGGATGGCCGAGCATGGGACCTGGAGAGATGGGAGCAAGGGAGAGCACTCATTAACTCTCCCGAGCCCAAACGTAGAGCTCGGAGTTGGGATGGTAGGGAGACCAGTGAGCCCCCTTCGAAAGACATATTGCGAGCTGAGATAAAAGCCAAGAGACTCGATGTCGCCAGCTTAAGGTCAGACCTGGATGACATGGTAGATGGTACCCTGCCTTTAGAGAGAATGGAAATGTATGAGCAGGATGAAATACTGTATATGGCAAAGGACATCACTCGAAAGGCTAGAGCAATCCATGAGAAGTTAGTCGAACTAGCAGGCAAATATATGGTGGACCTGTCAAGAACCAAAGCATTACAGGGTAACCACAGGCTACATTACACAGATCGAGACCTAGATGAGAGGAGAACGATCGGGCTGAAAACGCACATAAGGGAACTGATCACTGGAATAAGGACATGGAGGGCACTAGATAAGTGGGAAGAGAGGTGGTCCAAGAAAGGGACCGTCAGGAGAAGCACGCTTGGTACGACACCAGGAAGGCTGCAGGGAATAGAAGCATACCCTTTGCGTGAAGTCGCAAATGGGAATTATGTGCATGTCCCTTGGAGTAGGGGAGATTTAGCTGCTTTTACCACCTCCTTCCCCAAATTGCGGGAAAACCCAGTGGAGTGGTACAAGCAAGTTGAGAGATTTGTAAAAATCTCAAAGGTCCTATGGATAGATCTGAACACGCTGTTTGACATTGTAGTACCAGGAGATCTGTGGACAGCATGCAAGGTTAGCGCTGAGTGGCCCACAACGGAGCCGGAGAGAGATGCTAAGACTAATGGGCCGTCCGAGATTGTGATGGCAAAATTCGAGAGAGTGATGACTTGGCTGAAAGAGAAAGTGCCAATGCAAGACATAGATTGGGTCAGAATAGACCGAACCAGACAGGAACCCAAAGAGACAGTCCACGAATATTACGAGAGATTGCTGAAGGCGTTTAAACAGTATAGCGGTCTGGATGTAATGGATCCAAAAGACATAGGGCAATTTGTGTCCAAGTTCGTCCTGGGACTGAGACCGGATATTAGTTTAATGATTCAGCAACACTTGATTTGTTGGCAAAATAAACCCCTAGACGAAATACTGAGATATGCTAGGTACTGCTGTGATGAGATAGACTCCAAGGCTAAGAAACTAAAAGAAAAATTGATGGTGGTACAGATGCAGGCAGCAGGGAAGGGGGGACAGCAGCAACAGCAGCAAGGAACAGGTACAGGAGGAAAGAAGCAGTACAGTCAGAACAAGGGCAATGAGGAGAGTTCCACCTTTAGACCCAGAATAGACGTAGCTGCCTTGAAGAAAACGACTAGGTGCCACCAGTGTAACGAGGTGGGACATTGGAAACGCGAGTGTCCCTACAATGTAGAGATAGGAGAACAAGAGATAGAGGAGGAAGAGGTCCAGAGCGCGCCTACAAGAGGGGTGACGCCATACCAGGGAAAGGTGCTCAAAGGGGGGGGGGCTCCTCCCCGGGCCCAGTTCCCGCAACCTCCCCGAGTAGGGACTATGGGTAAGACCTATAGACAGATGCCCCTGTTTGTAGAAGGAGAAGAGTGCTATTATGTGGACCCATTAACCGGACAGAGAGTGGAAAGAGAAGACTGCACCCTCGGGGCAGCCTTGGAGGTGGACCAGAGGGGACCCTATGTCGAAGCAGAAGTAGCAGGGTGCCCCACGACATTTCTGGTGGACACAGGAGCCACTAGATCCACGATCAGATCAGCTGCAGTTCCAGACCTGCCCATGTCTGGAGAGACCATACAAGTGGTGGGGGTCGCAAACAGGAGAATAACCAGCCAACTGACAGAACCGGTACAGGTGAAAATAGGGAAGTACAGCGATGAGCACCAGTTTGTGGTTTGCGATTCAAGTCCTGTGTGTCTGCTAGGCAGAGACCTGTTGTGTAAATTGAATTGTACAATATACTGTACACCTCAGGGAGTGGAGGTATTGACCAATGATGATGACGCAGACTTCAAAGTTGCAAACTCAAGAATATGCGTGGAGCTGTACCCTACGTTGACAGTAGATGAGCTCCCCTGGGACTTGAGAGAGACAGTGGCACCAGAAGTATGGGATTTCACTGGGGAAGAGATTGGATTGGTCAAAGGGGTGGACCCAGTGAAAATTGTAGTGAAACCGCATGCTGAGTTCCCAAGAACACCCCAATATAAATTGACTCCAGAAACGATTGCAGGCATAAAACCCGTGATCGAGTCCATGATTAAACAGGGAATACTGAAAGAAATCGTGGGTAGTCCATGCAACTCCCCGATTATGGGTCTGCAGAAACCAAATGGGAAATTCCGGATAGTGCAGGACCTCCGAAAGATTAATAACATAGTCGTTTCGTGTTGTCCAGTGGTACCGAATCCATCAGTGATACTGTTTCAGATTCCATTCCAAGCTGAGTGGTTCACTGTGATTGATCTTTGTCAGGCTTTCTTTTCGATCCCTCTGGACGAAGAAAGCCATTTTCTTTTCGCATTTAAGCTGGAAGGTCGCGTCCTAACATGGTGTCGTATTCCTCAGGGGTATACAGAAAGCCCATCGATCTTCAACCAGCTTTTGAAGAAAAATCTTGAAAGTCTAGTGCTGCCCCAGAAGTCAGTTCTGGTCCAGTACATAGACGACCTCCTCGTGGCGTCAGAAACAGAAGAAGCTTGCAGGGAGGACTCCATTGCTTTGTTAAATCACCTAGCTGCCAATGGGCACAAGGTGTCCCCGGGAAAGTTGCAGTACTGCCTGACAGAAGTGCAGTACTTGGGACACAGAATAGAGAAAGGCAAACGAAAGGTGTCACCAGACAGGATAGAGGCGATCATGAAAATGAATGCGCCTAGGACACAGAGAGAGGTCAGGATGTTCCTAGGGATGGTGGGTTATTGCCGACAGTGGATCGCGAACTTTTCACTGAAAGCAAAGCCCTTGCAAAAACTGACGCATAAGGAGGTGAGCGATCCGGTACCATGGGACAAAGACTGTTTGATGGCATTCTTACAGCTGCGAGAGGACCTGTGTCGTGCTCCGGCATTGGGAATGCCTGATTACAATAAACCATTTTTGCTTTACTGTTGTGAGAGAGAAGGTTGCGCGTTGTCTGTGTTAGTCCAAATCCATGGGAATGCCCGTAGACCAGTTGCTTATTTCTCGGCTACTTTAGACCCAGTAGCCGCAGCGTTGCCCGGATGTCTCAAATCCGTTGCTGCAACGGGTGTCAGCATTGAGAGATGTGAAAATATCGTCATGGGGCACCCGTTAGAGGTGTGCGTGCCCCATTCTGTTGAACTGTTGATGACCAGGACCAAAACACAGCATCTGACCAACAGCAGGCTCACGCGCTATGAGCAAGTTATTCTTGCTGCAGAGAATGTGACCCTCAGGAGATGCTCTGTTTTGAACCCTGCCACCTTGATGCCACTCCCAAATGATATCGAGGATGATGATGAATGTACAGACCATGACTGCCTCGATGTGACTGAACTATGCACCAAACCCAGACCCGACATCGTAGATGAGCCACTGACCGACCCAGATGAAATTTTCTTTGTCGATGGCTCATGTGTAAGAGACGAAGTTGGGCAGTTGAGAGCAGCTTACGCTGTTTGTACAATTACTGGAGTTGTGGAAGCTGGGTGCCTGGAAGGAGTACACTCCGCTCAGGTAGCCGAGATTATTGCCTTGACACGTGCTTGCTTGGCAAGCAATCAAATTCGAGTCACCATATACACCGACAGCCAATATGGTTATGGGGTGGTTCATGATTACGGGCAGTTATGGTCTCAAAGAGGGTTCATGACCTCTTCAGGCTCTCCCATTCGCAATGGAGAGTTTGTGCGCCTGTTGTTAGAGGCGTTGCAATGTCCAGCAGGTATCGCAGTTGTAAAGTGCACCGCACATACCAGAAATGTGGACTTCGTCTCGAAAGGCAATAGATATGCCGACGAAGTCGCGCGGTATTGCGCGGAACAAGGGTATTCTTTCACAGAGGTGGAAGTGGGTGGAATAAATGTAAGGACTGAATTAGCCATGATATTGGAAACTGTTGATACTTGGGACGAACTGACAAACATGCAAGAAAATGCTCCTGATTTTGAAAAAGAAACATGGGAAAAGGCAGGATGTGTAGTGGGTGAGTCCCATTTTTGGGTCTCAGCAGATGGCAGAGCAGTGTTGCCCAATGAGATGGTGAGCCCAATGGCCAGACACATACATGGTCCCGTACACCTAGGGAGAGACGCTATGCTGAGAGTGTTTAGACAGACCTGGTACAATCCTAAGTTTAGAATAGCAGCAGAAGCAGTGTGCCAGCGTTGTGTGACCTGTCAGCAGCTGAACGTAGGGAAAAGAACACCAGTTGCACTAAGCCACATAGGAAGGTCTGGAGGTCCATTCAATCGAATGCAGATAGATTTCATTGAAATGCCGAGGTGCAACCGCCTCCGCTATGTCCTGGTGGTTGTTTGTGTATTCTCCAGATGGGTTGAGGCATACCCTACACGTAGGTGCGACACCCTCACAGTGGCCAAGTTACTGCTTAGGGAACTCATTCCGCGCTTCGGGGTGCCGGCCTCTTTGGAATCAGATAGGGGAACGCATTTCAACAGCGAGCTTGTGAAGATGATTTGTGCGGCTCTGAACATAGATCAGAAATTGCATTGCAGTTACCGACCAGAAGCCTCAGGAATTGTGGAGCAGATCAATGGCACGATCAAAGCCAGAATTGCAAAAGTGTGTTCCTCAACGACCCTGAGTTGGCCTGACGCCCTGCCATTGGTCCTCATGAGCCTTCGTAGTACCCCAGACAGAAGAACGGGGTTGTCACCACATGAGGTGTTAATGGGGAGAGCAATGAGGCTGCCATCTGTCCCAACTACTGCACTGTTAAATATCACAGATGATATGATCCTGGACTATTGTAAGGGGCTGTCTGACGCCATTCATTCTGTGTCCCTTCAGGTGCAGGCTGCCGAGGTTCCATCGTGCCAGGGCCCGTGCCATGACCTGTACCCTGGGGACTGGGTCCTGGTGAAAAAACATGTGAGAAGAAGCTGCCTGGATGTTCGTTGGCGTGGGCCCTTCCAGATCATCCTGATCGCGAACACGGCTGTGAAGGTGGGAGGCCTGCCCAATTGGATCCACGCGTCACATACGCGAAGGGTTCCAGCACCTCTGGAAGAAACAGCTCCTCTCTCGGATAGACGTCCAGCAGAGGACCGAGAAGCCATAGAGGGGGCTAGCCAAGCTGTAGAGGTGCCAGCGGAAGCAGGGAACGAGTCTGACCAAGCTGAGGACGGTCAGTACAACAGCGAAACAGACGACGCTACAGAAGGAGAAAGTAGCTGGGAGTATGAGTCAGACACTGACAGGTCTGACAGAGAGCGAGAACAGACAAGAAGGAGAAGGAGTAGAAGGGCACGTGGAGAAGCTAATTGGCCGCAAAGAAGGAGCTCTAGCCTGAGGTCAACTCCAGAGATAACCCTTCCTCCGATATCAGAAGACTCAGACCCGGAAGAAGGTGCTCAGGGCGCTGAAGCACCGGACCGAAGAAGGTCAAGAAGAGTGCGTGTGCCTAGCAGAAGATACTCCACCCCTGAGTGGACATATCTGGCGACAAATGTCTTTGAAACAGGAGACAGGGAGGATTCGAGCGGTGGTGGTGTCCAGTTCTGAGCCCATCGTCACCGTGGAAATACGACTGTTGGTACCCGGAGTCGAACAAGAAGGGTCACTAACATTCATGCTCCCCAGACCTCCCCGCCTCAGCAAGTTAAAACACATGTTTCTCTCAGAATTGCAATTCCCCGACTTTGGTACAACGATAACAGCCCATGAAGAGCACAATCTTCGTTTGGAAATACTGAACTTTGCTATCGAAGCTGCAGGCACAAACCTGATAGTAGATGCTTAAAGGACTTTGTAAATAAAGCGAGCAGAAAAAGAAGATTACCTAGCGCCCAGGAAGCAGAGAATATTAGGGACCTTCCCTTGAGTTGATGGAGAAGGGCTAGGGTTGTCTGTATTGAACTGTTAAAGGACCTTTGCGAAGAAGGTTGTCAGCTTCCAGTTGTGTGGATTTTAAAGACAAAAAGAGTAAAAAGAGACTGTAAAGGAACGAGAAGAAAAGAACTTTGTGCCAAGATAAGAGAGAGCCATATTGTCTGACGAAATGGAAGCCGGCACCCAGAACCGCAGAGCTAAATGTATAATAGGTACACTAATAGTAGGAGTGATAATATTAATAGCTTTAGTGGTAACAATTTCTTATGTAAAGGGACATGAGGAAGAGGCGAAGGTAACTGATGTGAAATCTGTAGAAACGCTTACACCCACTGTTGCTGGTGAGAAAAGGGAAAACACTCAAGAGAAAGCGTTATTAGCTGCAGAAGCCCGCAGGTTACACGTAGATGAGTCCCAAGGAGACTTTAGGTCAAATGCTTATGCTAAACTCTTATATGAATACGTGGATGCCATGGAGGTTAAGGACTGTTACGTCTGCATGCAGTTGCCGGCGTCTGTAGATGAAGGCATTAGATATCATCACCTCCCGCTGACATATGGCATTACATGTAGCTTATTGCTTAGTATATTTTATGGGAGAGATAGTTTTGAATACTATTTCTCCAACTATGATTCAGTGTTGCCAGAAGTCCCAAATTATAAGCAGATGAACAAATGGGACTACTGGAAGAGTGAAGACAGATTGGCCAAGTTCTTCATTCCTTGGATTACCTTAGATACTTCACATGCCCGTAGAAATAACCTGACATGCAAAGTGTCAGAAGTCGAGAAGAAGTTCATAGGGCAGGTGGATGATCGTTACAGGAGACAAAAGATTTTGAAAAAATCAGGACAATGGAAAACAGATTGGACCGAGGAAGAGAAGGCACACAAGAGAAAGGGTAGTAGTGGTCCAATAGCTTTAGATAAGACGCAGACAGGAAAGCTATGTCTTCACCGAGCCAAAACGTATTACGAAAATGTATACGTGGGAGAAGTCAGCTGTGAACATGCTTTCAATATAGAGTACTATACTAAAGATTTCCTGAAGGGAATGCAAGTGATTCCAAATGTGTATTTTGTATGTGGAAGAAATGCCTACGTGAGACTACCTGACAACTGGTATGGATCATGTTACCTAGCAATTGTCTTCCCCAAAATATATCATGCACAAGACTTAGAGATCATCGAGGGCAAGACATCATCGAGGGGAAGGAGAGATATAGGAGATGCAGAAATGGTTGGAGATGTCTTTGGAGCTGTGTTCCCTCTTTTGGGACTAATCCTTAATGATGTTAAAATTAGACGACTGGCAACAGTCGTCGACAGGTTGTCTGCCAGCACTGCTCAGTCCTTAATGCTGGTAGAAGGAGAGATGCAATCGATAAGGGCTATGGTTCTTCAGAACCGTCTTGCGTTAGACGTCCTACTAGCAAAAGAGGGCGGAGTCTGTAAGGCTTTGAAGGTCCAGGAATGTTGTACTTACATTCCAGACAATTCAAAGCCCCTTGAGAAAGTTATTAGGAACATAACTGATATTCACAAGGAGATCGAAGACTTGAGTAGAGAAAATGTCTGGGAAAAGGTGGGCCACGGAATGAGTGAAGTTGGAGGGTGGATCTCCACCCTAGGCAAAAGCTTTGTGTGGTATATACTAAAACCTATCATCATAATATTGATCTGTGGGATCATATTGTGGGGATTGGTGAGGGTATTCAAATGGTACAGAGCAAAAAGGTCAGAAAGGGCCCAAAGAGAGCAGCTGCAGAGATTGGCTGCCATACAAGATAATCAGTACAGGAGTCTGAGGGCTCTGGAAGCGCAGAGACAAGTTATGCTAGCAATAACTGCAGTTTAAATGTTAGTGATGACCCCGAGAGGTCATCAAAGGGGGGAACTGAGAGAGCGCAAACTGACCTAAATGTATGAGTGCATCACACTTACCCGTAGTAAGCACAAATCATGAGGAGAAATGCCATGAGTGCTAGTAGTATCTGCAATTATATTCTGAATGTATAGCTAATGTAGAGATTTAAGTAGAAGTGGAACTAATACAGAAATGTGTGACACTATATGATTTTATTAGATGTGATTATTCCTGAATCCATGTCGTGTAGCTGTTAAAATGTAAGATGGCATGTGGTTAAACGCAGAATGTGGTAGGCCTCAGGGCCAGAGCTAGAAGGGAAGGGGAAGGTGTTTCTTTTCACGACATAGATTGCACTAATGTTTTGGTCATTGCATTAATGGGCCATGATTTATAGATGTGTTTACTGAATAATAGAATAAAAGTATTAACATGCTTTAATTAATGAAGAAGTTGAATGCTATAATTATTATGAGAAATGCTGTAGGCCTGAAATGTTTTAACATTGATTTACACGTACTGGTCTGGGCCGAGAAATGTTGCGAAACTTTTTGGAAGTCTATGAGAGTTGGGATCTTGGCTGCAGATGTCTGTCTGCAAGAGAAAAGGGGGAATCCAATTATAAATAATATGAATAGAGGTCTGTTCAGAAGACGGCCCAGACATGGAGGAGGGTTCCGGAATGTTTTAAGGGGTATCAGCGGGCCGGAGAAGAGTCTGAGAAGCAAGGTCAACTCCAACGTATGAGGCCCAATACAAAGCAGCATGGAAAAAGCCAGAAGCTACACCACGTGAGGGGCGTCTCACGAGGGGCGTCTCAAATGTTGTTGACTGTTTTGTATTAGGGACAGCACCCCTGGGTGGAGTTAGAGCAGATGCCTGAGGACCCTTTAGAGAGCGGATGGGTAGGCAGAGAGGGGTCATGACTGGAGAACTATAGGTTTTCACCAAGAGACTAAGAGTGAGTGACTTCCCTTGGGGGTCATTCACTGCTGACACCTTTTGTTAGGTTGAGACTTGGTTAAGTAGGGATACCATCTAGAGCAGGGTAGGGACAGCCTAACCTGTGTGTTTTCCCTCCAACTTAAATGAAGGAGAGATCTCAATATGCGTCAATGCTGATAGCTTTATTATTCTTAGAACTTGTGCTGGTAATTTCCGTTGCTCGTCTGAGGGCTTTCAGAGAGCACATGTATGTAGTTGGACCTGTGTATCTCGTGAATCTCATTCTGAGATGCCTGTATTTGCAGCTTATCCTAACCTTACAATAAACTTTTGAAAGCTAGAAGTTGTTTGTGATCTTTTGGAGCGGGGTCCTTTATTGGGTGAACTAACTTGGTAAGAGATGCACTTTCTTCCCTCAATGACAGGCAACAAAGGTTCAGTCGACCAGATCGAGGTTTAGATCAATAGTGATAAGGTATCGATCAAAATCTCGCCCTTCCAGTGTTTAAGTCTATATAGGAGCCAGGGTGGTCAAGACTGGTGAAAAAAAATGTTCATAATTTTAGCAAATACTTAGTTATATTGTCACGTTGTTCTTATGATGAAATCTGTCTTTTACAGTCTTTTGGGTATTTTTCATGGGGGTGTTACGGTTCTCTATGGTTCCAATTTAATGATGACTGTGCGCATACTCTGGTTTAAGGGTACTCTTTGGTTTGTTGTAGTTTACAAGAGTGTTGGCAGCACTTGTTGACTCATACAGTTGAGGATATGCCATCTTTTATCATCTTAAACTGTTTTTAAGTGTTTGATGCTAACAGCAATTTTTTTTGGCTATGTTATATGAGTTTTGTCAATCTGCTGTCATTGTTTATGTATGGAAAAAGGGAAGTGTCTGTGTGGTATCAGTGGTGTATGCAGAAGTGGTAGTACACTGTTTTCTTAGTCTAGTTATTCTAGACTGTGCGTGACGGGTACGCACAAGAGAAGTTGATTCCTTTTGAAACTTCTCTCATTTGCTTCTGGTTTTACCCTTTGGATTTGGTTTTTACCTCCTATGAGGTGTGGTATTTAAGGTTTTGCTTGAGAGTCTGGGAGTTTTGTGCTCTCATTTGGTTGTGGGTAACCTAGTTGGTCGCCCCATAGGCAATGTGCCGTTTTCTTGGTTGTGGATGACAACATAAGTATGTCACCCCATTAGTTTTTCCAAGTTTTGTCGAGAGTCAGGGTGTTGTGTGCTCTCATTTGGGTTGTGGGTAACCTAGTTGGTTGCCCCATTGGCTATGTGCCGTTTTCTTGGTTGTGGGTGACAACTTAAGTATGTCACCCCATTAGTCTTTCACGGTTCTTGGGAGGTGTTTTCCCCAAAGGGTGGTAATTTGCCCTACATAATATGCTTTTAGGTTTTTGGGAGGTGGTTTTCCCAATAGGGAGGTGATTTGCCCTTACAATTTGTTTCAGTGTTTTTGGGAGGTATGTTTTCCCAATAGGGGTGTGATTTGCCCTTTACAGAAGTGTTTCTCCTAAATTTTGTATTTTCCTATGGGAAGGAGGTGAGGTGAGTATGGTTTGCCTCCGTTGTTGGGTCTGTAAAATCTAGTCCCTGTCTTCATTTAAATGTGTTTGGAGCGTTGGAAGATTTAGTTCTTTGTTGCTGAATCGCTGTGTTATTTGGCTCTTTGTTTCTTAATCTTCTTTACATTCTCTTTGTGCTTTTTCATCTTTGCACTTTTACTTTCTTGTGAATTATTTTGCTTGTGTGCTTATAATTCATTTATTGATTTTGATAAAAGGGGGATGTGTTGTAATGTAACATACCTTGTTCATCCTCCCTGTGCTTTCCCCCTGCTGTCCTGCTTGGCCCTTAATGATGTCATTGGAATGTTGGGTGGCTTAATGAGCAAGCAGTTGTCAGTTGGCTTGAAGGGCTGAGCAGTGGAACTGCTCCTGGTGGGGTCTCCTGTCTAACTCTTCACAATCCCAAGATCTGAAGATGAAATAAAGTTATGATCCTAAATATACCTACAGACAATGGATCTTTCTTCATTGTAACACATTCCTTGAGTCCCAACCAAAGTTGCCCTTTCCAGGTAAGTATTATTAGCCGCGGTGTCAACCTGCAACTTGAATCTCTAAAGAATGCAGCAAATATGTTTACAATGGCTTTAGGTGTGTGGAGGTTGTGGCCGTCTGCCATCTGTACGTGAGTAATATGACAAGTGGGCCTGTTATGTCTGAGCAGTGATGCTAGTGGGTGTCCAATATATCTCCCTACTTGTATTGTCAAGCTATTGCGAATTTTTCCAGGAATTTAAGCTCTCTGTCCACCTCCCCACTAAACTCAGCCAATTTAGAATGCATGGGGGCTAAGAGGGACCAGTCTTGAAGGGAATCATATAAATTGCTGTTCCAGTGTATGCAATTTGCTCTCCAGTCTATGAAGGTGGGCTTGAATGGATTTTTAGAGTCTATTACCTTTTGCTATACATTTCCAGCAGGTAACAGCTTTAAGGGAGTCCCCTAAGATAGTGATCCAGTGCCCCTATAGAAAATATGTCTCAGCAACACTATCTAACTTCATACAACTCACCATAATTCAATAAACTTCTCATAAGGCCCATAAACTACAGGACATATTTTTGGGCAACTGAATCATGTGACCTAATTAATAAAATCTATTCACACAATATATACACATCTGCAGAATAATGATTCTTCCATGGTCATTTGAATTTCTTATCATTTAAGTAAGTCACTTAGGCAAATGCATCTGCTGATGGTAACAAGACCATGAATAAACATAACCAGCTTGTCGTTTCAAAAATCTTATTTATTAACTATTTCTTCAAAGAAAGTGCATTTTAAAGCTTCTCTTTATTAGCATAAAATTAGCAGTTTTTATTTGAGGATCAGCAAATTAGACTGACATTTTCAAGCAAAATCAATTAGCATAATTAAAGAAGAATAAACAGTTTCCATTACCTAAACTCTGACTTCCCTGTCTATAACTCGCTTCACCTAAAGGAAAAAAGTCATTTAACCCTATTATCCTTACGTGCTCCAAACGCTTCACCTAAAGGAAAAAAGTCATTTAACCCTATTATCCTTACGTGCTCCAAAGGTTCTTCAGCACGACACGCCCAACAGGAATCGGAAAGCGAGAAGCACCCTCCTGCCCAAGGGGGCAATTTTTATACCTTTTTCCCTAGCTAATCTCACTAAAAAGTATTCTTTTCTCCTGCCATCCAAAGTTTTCATTGGCTGACAGACGTCAGTCCACATGGTGTCATCATCTTTTCGAAGCCTAGTTCAGACTTTTCTTAGAGTCTATTGTCTCTTATTCACAAGTCACGCAGCTTCCTCAAAAAGAAACAATTTGCAAATGACAGTCCGTGACTTCCTTAGCTTGGCAATCTTTGCCGGTTTCCGTCCTTGGTTTAGTCCTTCCAAGAGCACGTATAATACAATTTTCAATTGAGCTTGCAAATATTTTCAACGTGATAAAACTTTCCACGCAGGGCGCTTGCTCTTTCTGGCAGGACTCGACAATACCATCTTTAAAACGTTAGGCCTCAGGCCTCTCTCTTGATGACTATTATTCAAACAAACACAAAAGAATAATTAATGAAAAAATTAGAATTTGTTCTGTTACCCACCCCCCTTTGCTAATTATTAACCCATTAATAAATGTTACCTAGCCAAAGCATTTTAGTATCGAACATGATTCTTGTACCACATAAAGACGAAGAGACAAAACATAAGAACACACAAATAAGCACATGTCATTAATAAAACAGCCGCATTTAATACTGACAAAGACAATAGACAAGGTTAATTTATTATTTTTACAAACATGCATTTGCAACAAAGAGCACATGTATTAGTCCCTCATGTCGTGTATGCATTTTAATCTAGGTTGGTTAATACATTTCACTTCATGCTGATTAATATAATTATTTTATTATGGAAGTTTAACTTTGCGAGTCAAAACAAAATATATTTCTGAAGCTCGCTCCATCAATAGCCATTGAGTAAATTGAACCCCTTTTAACTCTAGATAGTTCACAGTGGACTGGTGTATTTCCTTTCATGATACTGGATCTAATAGAATCTCAGGTGAGAGAAGTCATAAATATGTCTGCCTCCAACCATCGGGCAAGACAAGGGCTAACAGCAAAGGGGAATGCTCTGACAGGGTGCTAGGAAGATCTCTGCAAACCACCCCACCACATCTCTCAACCCAACCAAAAGGCTATGCAGGAAGAGAAATTGTCAACTAATGAGTGAAAAGTGTTTTTCCATTGTGACCTCCAAAGATCAACTAGTGCAAAGTGATTCATGACCCCCCCAGAAGCGCCTCCATATCCCTAGTGTGTCACTGAGCCCCTCAACCTAAACAGTCCAAAGCCATAACCAAGAAAATGTTTGATCCCCTCTCCAGATAATGGATTGAGTGTCCGACTCTGCACAGTGCTTCATTACAGTGAGGAAGCTCTCAGGGCTGTCTTTATTCAGGCATAAGTGCAGAGTTTACCAGGCCTTGTGAAATAACAAATCTGCCCTCCGGATCCAACGTGCTTTCTATGTGTTGATAGAAAACCGATTTACGAATATGAATGGACACCCATCTGAGCGAAGTGGAATATGAGGAAAATATTCATGAGAACTCCGTGTGGTGGCAAAAGAGTGCCCTTGTCTAGGCGGTAGGCGCGTCTCTTGTAGAAAAACTATGTTCACTGCATGCCTGTATAAATAGGCAAGGACATTTTCTCAGGTTACTGAGCCCTCTTACATTCCATGTGATAATTTTCAATGTGTTTTGCCCTTTACCCTTGTAAAAAATCATACTAATCATTCAACCATGGTGCCTGCCAGGTACATAGCAGAGCAGTCCACTGTCTTTCTATAGAGTGTGCAAAATCAAGTAAAAACTGATTATTGATGCGTTCATCATTTGTCGCACCAAACTTGCATGTTGCAACCAATTTTCTTAAGACTGAGGCAAATTCCTGTACTATTTCACCCTCCTTCTGTGAGCACTTACCAAAATGATAGCATTCCAATATGGTGCTACTTCATGGAAGGAAATGAATGTCTAATTTCTTTATAAAAATATCAAAATCATTCAAACTTCTAGTCTTCTAGGTGCTCCGATATCTCTTGTTCCTCTGCACCCAAACAATGTTGTAGCAATGGTAACTTACTTTCCAGCCAGATGTTTGACCCTCACCATGGAATTCCAAGGCAAGAACCTCGCTGCGAGTTGTTATGGCAGACTTAGAATGCTCAGGAAAGTGCTAGGTCTTCATCCATTCCTTTCCAGAAGGCTTATTATGTAGACATTGGTAATGTCTCATCTAGGCTATAGGAATTATTTCAGTTTTAGCTCCCCTCACTACGTAATAAAAAGACTACAGGTCATACAACAAGCGGCAGATCCCCCCTCCTTTTAAACATCCCCAGGCGTCAGTCAATAGAAAGGGAATTGGTGGGCCTTCTCTGGCTCCCGATGGAAAAGCTGGTGCAGTTCAAGGCCCTTTGTATTGCTCATAGGGCTTACTACAACAAAGGTGCCCAACTATTACAATCTCTGGTTGAACTCTACATTCCCAGAAGGGTTTTGAGGATGGTGAACGCACACCTTATGACGGTACCAAAAATCTTCAGAGTAAAATGGGGAGGAAGCTCGACTGTGCATCTGGCCCCCAAGTTATGGATCTCCTTGTCGATCAGATTGCTCCAAACGGATCTAGAATACACTTTTAGAAAGTCTTGAAAAATTAGCTGTTTGTGAACTAGTTGTTCTTTGATCTTTGAAACCGTGGGATTTGTGTTGGTTCTTCTAAGAGCAAGGAAGCCTTTGGGTAGCCATATGCTCTACAAATCCATCAACAGAACACACTGTTGCACAATTATTAAAGATCTTTTTACACTTGCTCCATCTCAATATAGGCTCACCTGGACTGGACAGAAAGAAGGGTGGGGGAATAGCATTCTTCATGTTCTTTTTTTTAAACAATACTCTAAAGCAGTGTTTTCCAAACTGTCACCCATTGTAGGTTGTGAGCCAGTTTTTGAGTGGGTCACAAAAGTCCAAGCAATAAATAAAGATGCCTGTAAATTCAGCGTTTATCTTGTCACATTTGCTGCCCTTCAAACACAGAGGTCAAATTTCAGGCTATGTCTTCCACTGCCAATTTTGTTAGCATGTGGGATGGTATTTACAATCTCCTCTTACTTTGCAGTCAGGGAAAGAAAAGTAATGGGAATTATGTGACAATCTTGCTGGGGCACATAAAATGTGAATGGAGCAGCTGTAAGATGTAATTTTATTCGATACATATAGCAACATGTAAATACCTGTAAACGAACAGTACACATTAATCAGTATGAAAGGAAAATAAAGCAATTTTTGGGTAATTCTGATATGTGATGGAAACAAAGGGGTCTATTCCAATAGCGGGCAGACAATGTCCGCCCGCCTCCGGAACGGTCAACGGGACCGACTGCAAGAGGTGCGGCGGTTCCTCTGTGCCTATCAGGATGTGACCGCCACCACATCAGTTGCATCCTGTATATTTAACATTGTGGCGGGTGGTGCTGTATTCAGCACCAGCCACAATGTTAAACAGGCATGTTGTGCATTTGTATGCACAACGTGACAGGCACCGCATGGTGCCTGCCACGTTGTGCATGCAAATGCAGGGGGGTACCATAGATACCCACCATGTGCACCCCCCACCTCCCCAACACCCCGGGGGCCCGCAACTGGCCCCCACATGCAGACACCGCATGCCTTTCCATGGCGGCAACACCGCCATGGAAATGCACATTCCTGCCTGCATTATAATATGAATAGCGGTGTCTTGCAGACACCGCCACTGTATTATACCCCTTTTCTGCCCGGTCGACTCGTCATCTGGCGGAAAAGGGGCGGACAGTCTTCCCGTCCGCCCCGGTATCCCCCGCCATCATAATATGGCAGGGGTAAATGGCATGCGGGCAGTGTGTTATGGTGGGCAAATCACCACTGCCGATTGGGCGGTGGCGATCCGCCCGCCATACTAATAGACCCCCAAACAGTTCAATAGGATGAGAACAAATCCAGACACTTTGCCTGGTGCCTAATCAATAAATATTCACTGAAACATGGTTTCCACACATTATCAATTGTGTGCAATGTAATTTTATCATTACATCTGTATGTATGTGCAAATTTAGTGAACATTTAAATTTAAAATGTGCTGTCTGTATAGGATAACGTGCTACTAAACAATGCTTAATTTACATTTAAAAAATCGCCTGCCTCATGTCCATTAAAGCTAGATGGTTCCTGAAGTTTGTTTACTAAAAAGTGGGTTGTGTTTCTAAACAGTATGGGAAGCCCAGCTCTAAATGTCCCCTAACAACTGTCACTTTTTCCTTATTATCCGTGTCAAATTCTTGCATGACCCACCATCCCACTTTCACTGCACCTTCAACTGCCCCTCTTGACGTAATGTCACCTTTGGAATATGGCCCTCTTTGCAGTGTCAACTCAAAACCTTTTTTTCCTTCCTCCTGCTACTTTCTGCTGAATTTGTTTTTGTTTTGGACAGGACTCTGTGCACTTTACCACTGTTAACCAGTGTCAAAGTTCTTGTGCTCTCTCCCTAAAACATGGTTTAATAGGGTTACTCCTGTTTGGCATATTTAATTTACTCGTAAGTCCCTTGTAGAGTGGTATAGCATATAACTTCGGCTTGTAAATGTAATGCCATATGTGGGCCTGCAGCACTTATTATGTTACCAACCTAAGTAGCACTCTAATACTTGTCCCGGGATGCCATTGCAGCCTCCATGCAGTGTTACACTGCCATGCCAATTTGCCATTTAAAACTCCTTGACAAGTCCTAAACTCCACACATAAGTCACCCTAAGGTAAGCCCTAGATTGTCCATAGGCCAGGGTGCTGTGGAAGAAAAAGGTAGGACATGTACCTTTAAGTTCTACATGTCCTGGTAGTGAAAAACTCCACAATTTGTGTTTCAGTACTGGAAGGCCTACCCCTCTCATAGGATAACATTGGGGATTGCATATTACATTTAATACGCTGTAATTCCTAATTGAGGGGGGCGGGATCTGTCATGTTTGGTGCCTATGGAATTGTAACGATAAATCCTCTCTAATGGTAAAGTCAAATTTGCCATTACAAATTTGAAAATGCCACTTTTAAAAAGTTTTTTTTTCCTGTTCTTATCCCTGTGTGCCTGCAGCTTATCTCTGATACAGGTCGGGGGATGGTGACAGCTGGGCTTTTTGTATCCCTATAGGCAAGTGTGACTTAATGGGTCATCCTGGGAGGGTGGGAGGGGGGAGCTAAGCACAGCTTCATACTTAAACCTGAATAGGCTGTATCCTGTACATACACAAAGGACCGCATAACCCGTGTAGTGATTCAGGAGCCAGGGCAAGAAGGGAGGCCCATTGTGCACTTCAAACCCCTTCTCTCAAGTTTCCCCAACTTCAAAAGCACCACTGGTTATAAGAAATGGACCTCAGAACCCACCACTTCTATACACTTAGGGACCTGTGAATACTCTGCCAAGAAGAAGAACTGCTGTGCTTCTGAAAGACTGCCGCTCTGCTGGACTGCTGCTCTTGAAGAACTGCTGCTTTGCTGTGTTGGCCTGCTGCCTGATGCCCGTCTTGCCTGGGTGAGAAGGACTGAACCTGCATCATTTGTCCCCAGAGTAATTCCAAGGGCAAGCTGGCTGGCCTCCAGATCTAAAGTCACAGGGACACTAAATACTTCCAACCATTCTGCTCTGCACCTGATCTCTGCCATCTGTGAGCCTGCCCTGTCAAGTGGTGCCACCTCGGTCCTGGACCCTTGGAAGTGTTCCAAGGGGCTTGCTTCAGCAGAACCAGCGCATCACGGCTACTGCGGAGAACAAAACTGTGCATTGCCATCAATGCATGGGTTAGCACTAACTCATCACCGCCACAGTTCAGATCGGAACCGGCACATCGCTCCTGTTGTGTGTACCAGAAACAGCACATTGCTGCTGTTGCGTGGTTCAGAGACACCGATTCGCCTTTGGACCACTCCTGAGATACGCTCTACTCAAAGCAAGGTCCTCGCATCCCCGTTGATGACAGCCTCACAGACAACACTGAAACTCCACATCGCAGCAACCTGCTCACTGAAGCCGATGCTTCACCACTGCTAGGCGACCAGGACCAGCACATCGCCACCACTACCACATGGATTAACACCAGTGTTTTGCCTTGCCTGTGCTCCATATCCTTATTGTCGACAGGATCCTTAACAGCGTCACAACTTGGACTAAGATATTTTTGCTCAGCAGGCCAAACCTGGTCCCTGTAGCCAGCCCATGTTTCATTGTGGTCTGCCTCAACTTTTGACATTGTCCCGGTCCAGGGCGACTAGATATCTCTTGTTGGCGCTTAGTGCTTTTAGGGACGCTTTTCACTTAGTTTTTAAAAATGAATGTCTCCAGTTTTACTTATTGGATTTTTATCATTTTGGAGTCTCATAAGTTATTAAAATATAATTTATTTTTCTAAATTGATTTGGTATTTTTCATGTGTTGCATTTTCACGTTATTACTGTTTGTGTGCTGCATAACTACTTTACACATTGCCTCTAAGTTAAACCTGACTGCTTGTGTGCCAAGCTACCTGCGGTTAAGCACAGGTTAATTTAGGGACTTTTTGTGGTTCACCCTGCAAGGGATTGTGGCTGTTGCTTGATCAGGGTTCACACTCTAGTCAACCAACAACTCAATTTCTCACACCCACCACTCCCATTTTCTCATAAGAAATGCACTCAATCCACTTTGTCTGTCGATATATATTCCTTATCTGGTGGTCATTTTTGCATCTGTCATTAATGAAAATATTTTAATTTTACTAAAATTATATATAATATTCAAATGATATATAAAACTTATAGACAGGGTCACTGAAATTATGTGATTCTGTTGCTTTTTTTGTATAAATATTGATTTTCCACTTTTACCATAGAATCCATCATGGGCTGCATAAGGTGCAGATTTTGCGTGCTCAAACAGTTCAACAGTTAATAGAAGGATGGAAACTTGTGTTCCAGTGCAGTGTATAACCCCTTGCAAAGGTTAACTGATCAACTTCCAGTTGCTTATTGCTGTATTTGTTGTTGAACTGATACTAATGAGTGGAAATCTTTGCCCAGACATGAGTAAAAATAACAAAGTAATGAAGTAATAGTATCACAAAATGTGCCACATAATTTAGGCAACCATGCCACGTAATGTGGTCCTCCACAGCTGCATAATTCAACTTCTACCTACTCATAGGGGTTTCCAGGCAGCTTATTCATTCATTGGAATGTTGTTGTGTCAATCGCAGTTTTCATCTGTTCAATGCAGCATGGCCAACGTCAGCCATTGGCTAACTCAACTTGGGCTACAGAGACTGTGTTAGACTCCTTCGGAGACTTTATAGAGTCATTGGATTTGAAGGTAAACACCAAGAAATCACATGTTATGGTAGTGAGGAAACACTGCAGGAATCGTAAGATAAAAACTTTTTATTGTAAGGAAGCCGTATTATCTAGGGTCCCAGTTTTTACATATCATGGGGTACTCTTTGATCAAAGGGGGTCTTGGGGCCTGCCACAGAACCTTAAAAGCAATGCTTTAGCCAGATCAACTCCTGCACTCTTGGAGGTTTGCCAAACGGTTGGGGGCAAAACCTATTGAGGCACTCCTGCAAATATATCAATCCAAATGCCTTGCTATAGCCACATATGGTTCCTCCTTATGGGGCTATGCTTTGCAGGATAAGATACAAATTGGTGAAAACAGGTTTTGAGGTCTCTCCTTGCGTTACCACAGTCTACCCCAACCTACTTAGTTCATACTGAGTTAGGTTTGGGTTATGTTACAGACCTGTTGAAAGTGGCCCCCTTGATCTGCTGGGTTAAGACCTGGTTAAATCTGTTTCATAAGTCTTTATTTCGGTGTAATTAACCATAAAAGACATTGCAATATAAAACACACAGTTTAAAACATACAATAAAACAATAGAGCCACTATCATACATGATTTACATAATTCATAATGCTTCACAGTAATATGCATAGTGATAATTACAATGAACTATCAAACTAACTAATGCTATGCAAGTATTTCCCTCTAATTAACCAGGACCATCCTAAAGATTTGGCTACAGATATGGCCACCGGAAGAGCTGTTACCGTCCCCAGTATCCTTAGAGCTTCCCCTGCCCTTCTCGTCTTTAGCAACTGGCAAATCGGTTTTAACCATTTTTTCCGTGGACTGGCACATATAGGGCAAACAAAGAAAAAATGACTCACAGTTTCCCTCTGTGCTTCACACCATGGGCATGAGTCCCCTGTACCCCCCCTCCATTTCTGCGTGAACGACCTCAAGGGTAGTGTTCCTACTCTAAATTGATGGAAAAATTTCCTGTCACTACTCTTTAATATGGCATCCCAATAATTCTCCAAGCTTGTATCCACTTTGTGGCTCAAGAATCTGCCAGAGAGGGTTATTGAGCTATGTTCGATGATCAGCCTATGTCTATAAGCAGCCCAAAACTGGTCTTTAAAATCCTTCTTTCCAGGAAACACACTGTTCCTGGGATCAGACCATAGCTGGGCAAGACCCATATCTACCAAAATGGTTCTGACAGCTCTAAACCAAGGGAGATTGCCACTACCTACTAAACATCTGAGGTCTTAAATACCCTCAGCAAAGGAAGCCAATTCGGGGATTACCCAAATTCTCCTCCATAAAAGGATTATTCTCAATTTAGCTACTTCCTTTATTGGATAACAGCCCCTTCCCTTATTGGATAACAGCCCAATCCTTTATTGGATAACAGCCCTGGTTAAATCAGGAAATTACCCTGAATTACCAGATCTTACTGGACTGTACATCTTTGGATAGGGTTAATATGGTTCCCTGGCTTTCATATGTGAAAGCAATGTTTACAAAATTAGGGCGGCCTGAGATCTATAATACCCCTGAATGTATTAGAAGGGAGGATGTCAATTGGACAAAGATACATTTCTTAAATATGTTAGGTGTGGAACGTGAGGAACAGGAACTTAAGAAAGTAACTGTTAAAGCTAACTACCTGTTATTAACTTTCTCCTCACTTGAGCCCGACCTGAAAATAGTTACACGTCCTTTTCATCGACAGCTCCTGACAAGATCCCGCCTTAACTTAATTCATTTTACTTTATGTGATTTCCCAAGCTGGGGGAAACCTGAGAACTGTCAACCTTGTAAATGTGATAATTTCTCTACACAGGACACGGTGCACTTTATTATGTTTTGCGAGATCTATTATGAAATGCGAAGTACATTTTTATTAACAATTTTGAGAGAGGCAGGCTTTTCACAAGTAAGGCCAGCCCTTATGTATTTACAGAAATTAAGTAGCACTCGCGACATGTTCTGTGTTGCTAGCTTTCTGGTGGCCGCAGTGCGGAAAAAAACTAAGAGAGTGGTACCGAAATAATATTAATTTTGTATGAATTTAGAATGCCCTGTGTGAATATTTGTCGCTATTTTTAGTATATTATCCTTTGAATATGTACACTGACTATTTTTACTCTATCATATTTATTGTATATATATGCAGTGAATGTGTGAAATATTTGTAAATATGTAATCTTGTCTATGTCTTTTATGATTTTAATTAATCGAATAAAGTGTTTTGACTGACTGACTGAACTTCACTGTGAGTGCTGCATTCTGCTCTTTCACCAGCTGAATATCAACAGACAAAGAGGCATATTTAGCAAGTGCTTAACACCACAGGAATGTCACTTTTTGTGATGTTCCTCTGCCGTTAAGTTGTTTGCCTAATTTACAAAGTGGCATTAAACCACTTAACGTGGCATAACGCGCCTTGTAAATAAGGCCCCATTTCAAGCTACACTCAGCGTGAAAGGGGCGGGCAATGGTTGTTGTGGTGGACGGTCCGCTGAGACATCCATTGCTTTTAGATGCTGCCCCCTATTTACAAGGGTGGCGTAAAAAGGAGGCAGCCCCAAAATTATTACTAGGTAAAACCCAATCTTAACCTGGCGAAACTGGGAGAAATTATTAATTTCTCCCTGTTTTTGCTGTTTCTATGTGTACTGCCTTCTGCAGCATACATATAAACAGCAAATCACCACTAATGATTGTTCATGTGCAAGAAGGTGTCCCTTCCTGCACATCAATAATCATTGAAAAATGACAAGTTCTAACTTCTATGTGTGCAGCTATGCAGCACACATAGAAGTTACAGATCGCCATTACTGATTGTTTATGTGCAGGAAGAGACACCTCCCTGCACATCATTCCCCACAATACAGGCACCCTTGCACTATGGTGCAAGGGTGCCTGCATTGGCGCTAGGCAGCTAAATTTAGTGCCAGCGCTAGGGAAACACAGGGGTGCATCGCATTCTTGTAAATACGTCGCATCCCTGCATTTGGAAACTGTCAGAGCACGGCGTTTGCAATCTTGGCATAATTCTGCGCTTCGGCAATTTCCTTGTACATATGCCCAAAGTCTTTGCCTTCAGTGCGAGGACTATTATGTCAATGTATGTGCAGTTTTTTTTCAACCCCCAAAATTGTTTTGCCTTTCAGCCAAAAAAATTTTATATTGTGGATGGCACAGCAGCTCAACCAACATTAACATTTTACAAAACCCATGACAAAATAAAACAAGCACTGACATAATTAAAATTCTCGCGGTCAATGCCAGATTCACGGCTTTGCCAATGCTCGTCTCAAAAATGTATCCTTTTCCTTCCAGGGCGGAGAGCATGTGATCAGTTCCAGATCATTCAGTACTAGGAAAATAAACTCAATCGTTACAAAAAAGCAAACTACAGGCTTTTTTTGCCCAGACGCTCCAGACTGACAAAGGCAATATATCTACTGAACCTCTTAGATTCCGTGCTGCTGTCTGGCGCCTGGGAAAGAGCGGCCTGGATAGTACTAAAAGCTGCACTTACCTTTACTGGCGAGACAGGAAGTAGCTTTTCTTGGTGTCACGTCAGTATTACCCTACGGTCACAAAGCCTTTGCGACTTAGCGGAGTAAAAGGAATGCAAGGTGCTAACTGAATGCACTTATCGCCTCAGACTGTAAACATGGTATACAGCTTGTGCAACGCGCTGGATTGACAAGTGATGTCAGCACAGGCTACCACTCCACACATATGACAAATCTGTTAAAGGAATGAACGGACACCACCTCGTCATGTCCATTACTGCTCAGAGGTATTGCAAAATGTGCACCTGATTCTAATTTGTTAGGCTTTCCGCCCTGAGGGAACAACTTCAGCTTGACGCTTGAGGCCTAACCCTACTGTAACAATATAAACTATACATCATCAGACTCAAGAACTCTCTAACTGGAACGTGGCCACACACTGACGCCATTTTGCAACCTTGGCAGATAATTCCACGAACTGAAGGAATGTCAGAAATAGAGGAGATGGTCTGGCCTCAGATGATTGGGGGTTGTAAGGGAAATGTGGGGTGTGTAGTGCGGTAGGTACTCGGTGGATGAGGAGCACTTTCTGTGAGCACCAGATTGTCCTACTCCTCCTCTGTGATGTGACATTATAGACAATGACATTTTGCAGCGCATGAGGAATGATTTTAAACATTTGCTGAGAAAGTTTGGAAGCTGTAGTTTCTGTCATGTGCATGCACTAGTTATCCATTGACTGCAGGAAATATAGATAATTGCCTGTAAATTTTTAATATGTTTTCTTGTACTGTGCTTTTATGGTTAATTGTATATAACCGAAGAAAGCTTTTATTGACTTGACTTGAGTACTCCTCCTCTGTCTCCAGAGAGAAGGCCAGAGTCCTGCAGGGTTTTGTCCTTCTACTGACCTTCATTCAGTCACACACACAAGAACCCTCTGGCTACAGCTGTCTGGACATGGAAGCTTGATACCCATGCCTCTTATTGGTGGGCACTGAGATGCTAATTTCAGTCAAGTCAAGTCAAGTCAAAATATATGTTTATTGTGACCATAGTCTTTAAACAGTACAGTGAGCATAACGCAGAATGGGGTATGCATCATAAATTCATACACTTACTATTTTTTTTTAAAACTTGTCCGTTAAAAAATATCATACACACCATTATCAAAAATACAAAAATCAGTAAAAATTACAATTATCTTAAAACTTATTTGATATATTAAAACCTATTCACATTCTTATCACTCCGGACAATTTCATTCCGCTAAAAACCATACAGTACTACATGTTATTCTTTGGCTCTCAGCGCACTCAGGGCCACCTTTATGAATTTCCCGAGGGCAATTACAATATCGATGTAGGGGATTTCTGTTAAGAGGCTGGCCGCCTGTGACCTTGTTTTTACAGCATATTTTATGAAGACTGGATGCAGCCAAAGTTTCCTATGTTCTAGGAGTGTCAAACAATCTAACAAGATATGCAGCAGGTCACCCTTAGTTCCCAAATTACACCTGCAGCAACCTTCCTGATCTAACATTTTTATTTTAAGGTCTCTGTTTATTAGCCATGGATTGATCCCAATTCGAAGCCTCAAGATCTCTTGCCTGTAACCACGATTGGGTAATCTATCAAGGTATGGGAACCAGTTATCAAGGGACCACGCATTTAACATATGCGCCACTGATTTTTTCTTTGTTAAATAACCTATATCAAGCAATTTCGAGACCTCTTTCCCCCTTTGCTTCAGATCACCTTTGGTACTAGGGATTTGATATGATCTCAGGTCCAGGTCGATCTCAAGTGATTTACAGATTCCCTTCAATTTTTCCCTACTGGTCTTTGCCCATTTTAGCTCGCTTTTCTGAATTTCTTTGCGACACCAGTATGCTACTTTTTTACTTTCAGGATCTTCTAATCTCTTCCAGAATCTGATCACAGCCATCTGGGTTAATATCACCCAGGACTTTGTACCTATTTCTGTTCTGATGGCTTGTATCATAGCAGATTGGGGAAGTGATAAGAGCCTTTTTATGCAATTCCCCTCTATCATATCCCAAGATCCCTTACCGCTCAAATAAAGGATCTCTGCGCCATATAAGACTTGGGGGGGGATCATTGCGTCAAAGGCTCTAAGCATTGGTCGGTGTGACATCTCACCATAATCCTCATTGAACCTTTTTAGGCCACATATGGAGGAGAGTGCCTTTGCTTTTTGCGTTTCCAAATGGGTATTCCAATTTAAAGTCCTATCGAACCATATACCCAAATATCGGTACTCATTTACTGTCTCTAATTTGAGGTCACCTATGTACCAACTGAATCTGCTTGACTTTTTCCCGAAGCATAGGGTTTTAGTAAGTAGGCGCCGAGCAAGATTATGAGCCAATGAGACAAGGCGTCTGTCTCGAACATCGGTTCTTATTCCTGTTTGTGCCAGATCAAGCCCTGTGCCGTGCCAAGACAAAGCAGACAGTCTTGGGGTCAGTGGCAGAGAGCAGGGTAGGTGGCTGCCACAAAAAACTATAAGTAGTGATCTTTATCTAATCTCTAGCCTCCTGTTCTATCAAACCCTGAGAGAGGGCAAGACACTTAGCTCAACCCGAGATCCTCTTGTACCATCGAGATCAAAACGAGCCAAGCTTTCATGTGGCTTTAGCCTACAGCCCACGCTCTACCATAACGCTCCAATGATTGAAGACAAAGCTGTGACCTTTGATATCAAATAGAAGAGAGAAAGACTCGCCTTGTGGTTAAATTAAAAATGTGAAACCAGAAAACCTGAAATCAATTCCAGCTTTCACATTAGAATAAATTGTGTGATGCTTGGCAATTGTTTTATTTCACTGAGCCTCCTTTTTCTTCATTATCACATACGAGAGCAGCTTGAAATATTCAATAGACTGTAACATGGCTTCAGGTATATTAAGAATCTAGGCCACGTATAGGGTGCACATGACAACTGACTTGCCTCTGTTTACTAATGGCATTGTCGTCAAGGCAGGGAGCATCAATATGTCTAAGTTCATGTTTAAAAATTGCCATTTTATCATTTATCTCTCAATACAGACATGTAATCTGATGTAGTGTGGTGAAATGCTTCTGCCTGTTATAATACTTTTCTGAAATCTGCAGGTTTCATCATATTTTCATATGATGTTTGTTGCATGATTTACATGCCAAATATTTTCATGTCTGGGCTGGTTCACTGGCTCCTAGAGTTTATCAAAACTCTCAATCAGGGACGTTGTGAACCCCCGCTTTAGCAGCTACGGCAGACAAATGCACATCATTAACGCTGGAATACAACGTCAAAAGCAGGAGCAAGGAAAAGTGACAGCTGGGTATATAGAAGGAATATTGGAAGGGAGGGTGAACAGAAGGAAGTATGGATTAATGAGTATGTGGATGAATGAGTGGGTGAAAACATGAGTGAATGATAGGTGGATGGACAGGTGAGAGGGTGATACAGTAAAGGAATGGGTGGAAGCATGAGGCAGTGAATGGATAGGCAGGAGAAATGATGGCATAGTAAAGGGATAGATGGATGAGTAAATGAATAGGTAGATGACAGGCACAAGAATGGCAGAGTAATGGGATAGAATAAAAGGTGGATGGACAGGGGAAAGGATGGCAGAGAAAGGGATGGATGTATAGGTGGATGAACAAGTGAAAGGCTGGCAGAGTAAAGGGATTAAATAGTGGATGGACAGGTGAAAGGATGGCAGAGCCAAGGGTTGGAAGGATGAGTGGATGAAAAGATGAACGAATGGATAGTCGGGTTGGATGATGGATGATTGGGTGTATGGGTGGTAGAGTGAATGGATGGCTAGATGGCAGAGTGAATGGATGGATGGCAGAGTAGACAAATGAATCAATTGAATGGCAGAGTGGATGGCAGAGTGTGTGGATGGCGGGATGGGTGGATGGCAGAGTGGATGATGGATGGATGGCCGAATGGTAGAGTGGATGGATGGCAGGATGGAAGGATGAATGAATGGTGGGCGGACAGTTGGCAGATTGGATTTATTAAAGGCAGAGTGGATGAATGGATGGATGATGGATAGCAGAATAGATGAATGGATTGATGGATGGCCGAGTGGATAGATGGCAGAATGGATGGATGGATGATAAATGAATGGGTTGCAGAGTGTAGGGATGGATGGATGTCAGTGAGTCTAGATGGACGAATGGCAGAGTAGATGGATGGATGAATGGAAAGATGGCAGAGTGGATGGATCGATGGGGAGCAGATTGGATAGATGGATGGCAGAATAGATGGATGGCGGAGTAGATGGATGGATGAAATGGGGAAAGATTGAATGAATAATGATAGAATGAAAGACAGAATGTAAGGGTGAACTAGTGGATATCAATAGGGGGACAGAAGGATGAAAGAATGAATGGATAGATGCATGGAGAAAGGAGACAATGAAGCAATTGTATGGAGTGTGTAGATCGCTTGCTTGCTGGCATAAGTGTTTAAGTTAAAAGTGGGGTCTATTTTTATTTTCTGGCTAATCCTTTGCTCTCAATACACAAGCAAATGAGAGGAATAATCAAGCCCTCCATCCCTCTAGTGAACCCCATTATTTTCAGGTCCAACCCTCTGTACAGTGCTCAGTGTATCTCTTAGGGAGAGTGGGTGTGGCTGGTGGTACATGCGGAGATCCAAGAGGGGAAGAAGTGAAGAGAGAGAGGAAGAAGCAGGAGGGTGCTGGAAGCCCAGTCACTGTGCTTCTCTTTCCTTTTGTGCCAACTCTTGATTTCTGAATGGAGTCTCACACCTGGCAACTAAATCAAAAATCTTATCTTGTGATACGGGGGTGGGACCTTGGAGGAGGCATGGACCCATGCTGAGATGCACCTAAAAGGCACTTGCAGAGGCTGTTGCAGATGTCCTGGGGTGTTTTCACACCCCTTAATAGAAGTCAACAGTTCAAACCCTCTGAAAACAAACTGAAAACCCACTGTTTGCAGAGGTTTTCAGCTTTTTTTCCCTGCCAGCATGTGATATTGGCTCCTATCTATGTGACCGTGTGTTGGAAGTCAATATCATGTGTCATACAGTGTCACAGTGTGAGTTGGCAGATCTGGAGTCTTCCTCTTCTCTAGCCAAATATGTCGTTCTTTCTCAAATTTTTATTGACCTTTTTCTCAATTGCCGCTCACTCTTCATTTCCCTCTCTTTTTGTGCCTCTTTTCTCTCTCTTTTGTCTATATTTCTTGCTTATCATTATCTCCTGACTTTCTCTTAAATATGTTTCTATATCTTTCACCCAAACTCTCAAGTCTCTCCTTCACTCCTCTCTTTCTCTGTCTTTCTCCATTTATGATTATTTTACTCTATTTCTCTTGCCCTCTCCTTTGTAGTTTCTCTCTCTAATTTCACTTTCTCTCAGCCTCTATTTTGTCCATTCTCTCTGTTTCCCTCGGTTTCTGCTACCATCTCTCTCTCTTGCTCACTTTCTCTGGTGCTCTATATCGGTTTATCTCTTACCATAGACACCCTTCCATCCTTATATCCTGCCCTCAGACATTCGCCTAAAGGGGCACATTGCAGATGACCCTGTGTGTCGGTTTGTGTGTGTGTGTTTGTTTCAGGGTAATGATGGACGAAACTAAAGATGTCGGTGTGTGGATCAGGAAAAAAGACACACAAAAAATTCTCTCTAAGGAAAAGATTAATAAACAGACTTTGTTGTTTTCTACTTGCTACTTATAGGTTCCAGGTCCTAAGGTACTTAGCAGAAGTCAGTCATACAATTAGACAGATATAAGTCTGTAGCATGCATAAACAAGGGGATGCATCAATTATTGTGTCTCATAAATTTCTACTTAGTACATAATTCAGTATTGTATCCACAATATAGATTAAAATTGTTGTGATTCTTGTACAACAAAAAAGTCCTTCCACTTTTGTAGTAGAGCATAGGCTTGACACTGTAAGTCAAAAATCTAAGCGTCTGTATTCACCACAGCATTATATTTATCCTTTAGTATACGCAGTCATTAAATCTGATTATCAGTCTATTCCTATAGAACTAAAATATTGTAGAAATTCTGTTCCCATCTCTAAGAAATTATAGTTGGTGAAGGGTCCTAAAAAATCTCTGATCCTATAAATCTTTGGGTGGCCCTGCATTTGTTCCATCCTGTGAGAGGATACAGGATTCCCTTCTAACACAGCAGCACACCGAAGGTTAAGTAGCCTAGAGATTCTGCTCTTAGCTCAGCCTGGACCTCCTGACCTGTATTTATTTATGTTTTATTTATTTATTTGTAAAGTTATGTACAGTGCGAACATGACCTGTGAGGGTATCAGAGCACTTTACAGAAGAGCGGGGCAAAAGAGTCTGAGTCAGAGTGAGTGGGTGCTCACAAGACCTTCATTTGTGACTTTTGTAACTCACTGTCATGGATGATGTGTTGGGACCTCTCTCACATGGGCTTAAGCTTCTGGCATCCCACCCCCAGACAACATAATGACTGTCTTTCACTGATGCTGCTGGCTGCCCTTATATTATATTGCTCACTCCCAAGAGGCTGAGAGGCCTGGAAAAAAGCTCCCTTCAGACCAGGGAGTCTGTGGGAGTTTCTTCAGCCCTGTTGTTCAATGCAGCTGGGTTGGAGAAACCTAGATGCTCATGTGTATTTTGGTCGGCTTGAGACAGCCAGCCAAACACATATGTGCACTTAGGGAGTGCACATATCACTCCTCCCCATGTCCAGCCCATCCCTGCACAAGCAGGTTTAGAGCTGGCAAATGAAAAATAAACAATGACATTGCTTTATTTTTCATTTGCTAGCACTGAGCCAGGCAGTGGGGCGATGCAACCCCGCCATTGGGGAGGAGCCACCGCTGGTGGCAGGCCAGAAGCTGCACAAAAAAGGACAAGCTGAAGCTACCCGACAGGCTGTACTAAACATGGGCAAACACAAGACATCAAGAAGATTGCCCTATACACAGCCTAGGAGGGACTGAACTTCCAGGTAATGTTCTTTATACGCAGTGCAGACTGAAATCTTTAGACTGCATAGGACAATCAGCAGGTATCGGGCAATGTTCACAATACACTGCACTGTGACAGCACCGGACAGGCTGATGGCTTCAAACAGACTGCATTATCCCCAGCAAAGGAGAAGCTGGAGGCATCTGAGTGTGTGTATTATACACAAGACAAGCACAAAGCATTGGGGAACCTGCATTTTACGTTGGACAGGACAGGTTAGAGGCACCTAATGCACAGGACAGGCAGAAGTCTTCAAACAGCCTACCTTTTACACTCCAGTGAAAAGGCTGAAGGCATCTTACAGATTACTTTATACACAGCACAGGACAGGTAGGAAGCAAGGGGCAGACTGCATGGTTTAAGGTTAAGTCACGGTTTGGGGAATATCGTGACTGCCTAGTCCCTCATCACAGCTGTACATAGTGTGCAATGCAAGATACTCTGGTCACACCCCGAAAAGCATGTCAGCTTCCTCCTGCCGCCAAAAGATATTCAACAGTTGTGATTGTGATTAGATAATGATGAAATGTAAACCGTGAGGCCAATGTGTTCCACCAACTTTATCTCTGCAAAGCAGAAAGCATTCACAGTGGAGATACACTGAGCACAGTTGACTCCACCACGAAGATACCTTCACATCACTGTATTCAATCAGCATTCATTGTAGATCAGAGAGTGTCCCCAGGCGGGCTCCAGAGGACACACTTCCTTGGATGTCTCCTGATACAAAGCACACAGCACTACTGTTCCAATCTGACGTAGTTTACTCTATGCAGGTAAACCTAATAGGAGAAATTCCAACACACAGCACAAACACACACCCATGCCCGACAGTACACTTCAAACACAATATTTCAACTATCCAATACAATACCGATATGTCATATAGTGAGGTACCATGTTCTTTCGAACATCACTTTTCTCCACGAAACACCCCTCACAAGTGGTCACAGGGCCAGCAACCCCAGACTTAGACTATTTCTAATGTCCTGGCAAAGAGCATGTTACCTCTCTAACAGATGCTATGCAACTACTGGTAGCTGCCCTTCCGCAGACCTCCCCGGCACTAATATCAGGCCCTCGCAGGTCAAGGCACTTGGCACCACCCAACCTGAGATGGACTATCCCACTGAGCACAGCATCAGACTCTGGCCGTCAACGGAAACCCAAGGATTGCTTGGCAAGGCGTAGCTTCAGGGGGTGTTTGGGGTGTGACACCCCCCTAATAAATGTTCCTTCCACTGCGCTGGACGCCACAATGTGAGCACTATAGATGGAGCGAGAAGAAAGTTATTCACATTCAATGATATTTAGGCTACATAAATTCCTGGAGCTGGGAAAGTAGACTGCATATCACTGCAGTGTATATGTTGTTTCAACCATATCTCATCTTCCGTTCATGTCACAAGTTGAATGTGAATAGCTTTCTTCTCGCTCCATCTATAGTGGTCACACTGTGGCATCCTGCCGTGGAAACTAATTAAGATCCCCGAGCAATTATCATGTGGGCCACCCCCACCACTGGGACACATAACCAAATAAAAGGACCTCAACACGACTGGCTATTGTATCAAGAGCTAGATATTCCTTGGAGATTTATGATGCATCTATCGATAGATACCCCTGATGAAGGGTTCATCTCGAAATGCATTTGGTTTTTAATAAAATCGTGATTGGGGGGAAAATATAATTCTCCTGTGTTGTTGATGAACTATGAATAACCCTAGGAATAAGTGGAAAATAGATTATAGAGTAAATCAAGAAGAAAGAAAAGGAACAGAGTAAAATATGGAGAGAAAAAAAGTGTATATAGAAATTCAATTTATTGGATTCATATGAGGCTGTGCAGCTTGATGGGGTCTTAAGGTGGCCCCTTTTTTGTGTATACGTTTTCATTGCAGCGCAAGTGGGCGGGTACGGAGCAGGCTTGCACGCCAAAAGGAGTTTTGGAACAAACTAACATTGTTAAAGTGAGAAGATTAAGCATGGAATAAAACAGGAGTGCATCTTGCTACCTCTGATGTACATTGAAGCTGGTTTGCTGCATGAGAAGTGACAGTGGGGGTAGGAAAAAAGCCATACTGTGCAGTGTTGTTAGGTGCAACAGCAGTGGGTGGAGGTGCGTCCAGGGTCAAGCATGTGGAGGGTCGCTGTGGTGTAGCAGCGTAGTAGCGGATGGGTATCCGACAAGTGGTTGTGGCGCAGGGCATGGTCCAGGTGCAGACAGGATTGACTTTGGTGCGCCAGCAGTGCATCACACAGCAGCTGTTATTAAGTAGGTCCTGAGAGGGGAAAGAGTGCAGGGGGTGGTGGGTGGAGCTAGGGAAGAGGCGCGGGCAGAAGACTTAGGAGGAAGACACTCAAGAGTAGGTAAGCTGTGGGGCAGCAGAAGGAAAAGCACAGGAAGGGGTTTGGGTGGGGGATGGGAGCTGTAGAACCAAAGGGGCACAAGTAATGAGGCACAAGAAAGAAACAAAATCTAGTGTTAGAAAAAAGGTCCAAGAGTGTGAAAAAATAGGCAAAGTAAAAGAAACAAAGGAAAAGCAAAGAGGCAAAAACAAGGCAAAGGGTCAAAGACTGAGATAAAGGAAATGAACAGAAAGCAAAGAGGCAAAAGGTCAAAGAGTGATCTAAAGGAAATTAAGGAAATGCACAGAAACAAAAGTAAGGCAAAAGGTCAAAGAGTGTGATTGAGGCAGACTGAAGGAAACGAGTGAGAGAAAAGGGAGCCAAGCAGAGACAAAGAGATGGGGGGAATGTGAGAGCAAGAGGGAAGAGAGCAAGAATGCAGATGAGGCATGGAGAGCTGAGGCAGTGAGGCCGGGTTCAAAAGAGCCTATGACTGGTCGGAATTCCAGTCCCAGGTAAGTGGGGAGATGGGACCTAGGCATTTGCTCAATGGTGTCGCTCAGCGACTGGCTTTAAGTAGATCCTGGGAGGAGGAGGATCGCAGGGGTGCAAAGGGCTGGGCTAGGAAAGAGGCACAGGAATAGGTCACAGGAGGAAGAAGTGTGAGAGGAGCAGGAATGGAGATTGGGGAGGTGAAAGGAGGAAAAGTTCAGAAGGGCGTTGGGAGGGCATTGGGGGCTGGGGAACCAAAGGTGTACAGGCAAAGAGGCACAAGAAAGATGCAAAATCGAGAGGACGCAAAAAGTTCAAAGAATGTGAAAAAAGAGGCAAAGTAAAGGAAATGAAGGGAAAGCACAGACGCAAAAGCAAGACAAAAGGTCAAAGAGTAAGATAAAGGAAACAAAGGGAATGCAAAGAGGCAACAGCAAGGCAAAAGGCAAAGAATGAGATAAAAGAAACGAAGGAAAGGCAAAGAGGTAACCACAGGCAAAACGTCAAAGGGTGAAATAGAGGAAACCAAAGTAAGGAAAGAGGCAAAAGTAAGGCAAAAGGTCAGAGAGTTTGAAAGAGGCAGAGTGAAGGAAGCAAGTGAGAGAAAAAGGGATCCAAGCAGAGGAAAAGAGCGAGAGAGAAGAGAGCAAGAAGGCAGAAGAGGCATGGAGAGACAGAGAGGCCAAGCCCAAAAGGGCCTAAAACTGGTTGGCGGGCCAGTATGTGTTTCACCCCAGGCAGGCAGATCGGCAGCTCAAGATCCCAAGACCAACCCGTCTTAAAAAAACACCTCGGGGAAACCTAGCATTCAACATAGACTACATTGGGAATGCTCTGTCCATGGAAATTTGCAATGAAGCCCGTTCATGAACAAAACCCCATACAACCACAGAACTCAGCATTGCATGAGTAACGCAGAGTGGCCAAAACTCTGCCAACTTCGCTAGCAGAGCAGAATTTTTCCCCCACCCCTTGTTCCAAAGCTTTGCCCATCCATCTGCGTGCCACCTAATATCTTACTTTTGCTGCCTTCAAATCCAATGTCAGATGACCAGTACAAAGCAGGAGCAACTTAGTCCACCCAGAGACACTTTACACTAATGAAGAAGAATGTACACAGTCTAAAATCCTCAGAACACCCAAACCATCCAGAAAATAACATGTTGCCCAACAGAAAGAGAAGGGTAAGGCAGAGGTGACACGTGCACTGCTGAGACTTGGCCTCAGTTTTAGCTTTAAATTGCTAAGTGGCTCCATAAATTCCTGCCACTTTTGCCTGAGCTTCTTGTCTCATCACTGTTTTTACCGAGTGAGGGATTAAGTACCTTCACCTAGAGAGAGAAAGGGAAAACTAACACAATACAAAACAATTGCTTGAGATTAACAATGTGTATATGAGATAAATAATTTGGTGTGTTATGATTCATAGTACATTTGGGAAGTGAGAAATTCCCTCATGCACTTAAGTGAAAGCACCCCACAAGATATAGAATGATACACAGAACAGCCAATAGAACGTGATGACACAGAACAACTCCTCTGGGCAGAGCAAAGGTCCACTCTATGTATATTTTATAGAATTCATAAATAGGTCATGCTGACAACTGCACTGTCAAGCCAGACATAACACTGATTGATAGAACGATACACAAAACAGACAATAGGACGAGATGACACAGAACTACTCCTCTGGGCAGAGCAAAGGTCCACACTATGTATATTTTATAGAACTCATAAATAGGTCATGCAGACAACTGCACTGTCAACTACACTGTCAAGACAGATGTAACATTGATTACATTTCATCGGAGGGTAGCAAGGATGGCTTATTATAGCCCCTGTAAAGTCTATCATTGTTTCTCAACTCATAATCATGCCAAGTGAAATAGATTTTGCAGAAAATGAGGCAATTTATGTACAGTTATTTGTCTGTGTTGATACCACAGTAAAATATTAGCTATGACCCCACCATAACACCAAAGTCAAACGGGGCAAGTAAGATTCAACACCCGCTGTCAGTACATTTTGCACAGTGCTGTAAAAGATTACGAACCTTTTGTGGGAAAAAATGTAACAGCACATAAGTGATTGCATGTTCAGGACACACTACGTTCAAATTAAGTAAGCAAAGCAGGAATATGCTGAAATGGCCTGGGACCTGCAAACACTTATTGGCACCCAGAAGGCATGTATACAAGAAAAGGTGAACTGGCAGACAGTGCGTAGAGTAAAGAAAGACTTGTGGGCTGACGGTGCTACTTGGAGGAAGACTACATGCCTTCACAGGATGAGATAGGCAAGCAACCTCAGAATAATTAAAGAAACTACAATTCACACGAAGCCACGGTAGTCTTGTTATGTTTGTAAAGGGCAGCAGTCACTTTGAAATTAACGAGTGTCAGTTTCTCTTGAATGAGAGCATCCTTTATGGAATTAAGAGACATTGTTCCTGCAGCCAGGATCTTGTTTCCAGAGTTCATGGAAATCTTTGAGAATGTTTGTGAACGTTTTTAAAGCATCTAAGCTGTACTCAGATATATAGCCTTAGGTATTCAATAGCATTTGTGGTGATGAACTATTTTGTTAAAGTACTGTTGTCATATACACTTATATTTACTTTGCATATCTTGCTTATTTGTGTAAGGGATGGGAAGAATTCTTACCACGTACAAACACTGATTTTTTTCCACCTTGCTTATTTGTGTAAGGAATGGGAAGATTTCTTACCACTTACAAAGACTGATGCTTTTATTTCTTTTCACATGGCACATAGGGGCATATTCTCAAGGACTTTTCCCCGAGTTGTGGTACTTTATCGCAGCCAAAGTGGCGATAACGTTTTCGCCCCATTCAAAAGCTGGTGCTAACAGCCGATAACACCAGTTTACCAGCCGCAAAATCATCGCAACAGATGACGCCGGCAACTAAAGCTAATGATATGCAGAGTAGGCAAAACCACCACTCCGCAACAATCTCAACGACCAGCCAGATCTGCGATAAGATCCCAAAACAGGTGATAAGGCGTTTTAGCAGCAGGAATTTAACACCTGCTCTTACCTGGTGTAAAGTCGGACGACAACCTGCACCATAAAAGGGAGCCCAGCCCAGAGCCACACCAGAAGAACAACAGATGCCATGGAGCTACTGATCATACAGCTCGGAGCCTCAAGAGGGCCACAACACCCACCGCCACCACCCCCAGGCCTGCCAACCCCCGGACTACCACAAAGGCAGCACAGACAAAGACAGCGGACCTTCAGAAAACGCACCAGCCTCACAGACCTAACTCCAGAGGATGCCATTGCCGACTACAGGCTCAAAAGGACAACCATCCTCTGCATCCTGAATATCATAGCCCACAGGCTGACGGTACCAACACAGCGGACAACCAACATCCCTCTGCAAACAAAGCTGCTGGCTGTGCTGCATCTGTTGGCCTCTGGTGCCTTCCAACCAACAACTGCCAGTGTTGGAGGTGTTTCATAGTAAGCTCTATCAAAGTACCTCAAAACTGTCTTGGATGCCATGATCAGCTTGGTACCCCAGCATCTTCACTTCCCCAACACTGCACAGGAACAGCTGGAGACCAAGGAAGGCTTCTACGCCATAGCTGGCTTACCGCACATGTTGGGGGCAATTGACTGCACACATGTCCTACTTGTGTCCCCTGCCGACACTGCACACAATTACTGCAACGGAAAGCACACGCATTCCATCAATGTGCAGGCAATAGTGTACCACCGGGGACTCTTCACCAATGTCATCGCCAACTACCCAGGCTTACAGGATGGCACCCACGGAAATGCTCTGCTCATTGGTAAGTACCAAATGAACACACCCCAACTCCACAATCATGCAACTCACAACTCTGGTAATACACATGTCACAAATTCACATACAACATGCCAAACAACATGCCTACCCACCATACATGACAGCACTACTTACTGTGGTAAACTGGGCTAGCCATGTACATGAGCCATCAATGGCATGGCACTTCAGCCACACAATAGCAGATTGTGGGGAGAGGTGGGAACCAGGCTTGTGGGAAGGAGGCAAGTGACCCATGAATGAGAATGTTCACAATGCCAAGTGTGGCGTGGATGTGCAGGCCAGACTGCAGTATGCAGACCACAGACATATCCATGTTGACATACACTGCTGGTGTTTGGAGTGTAGTGGACAGTGGACACAGCCATGTTACCTCAGCCAGTGGGGAAGACCGTGGAAATGTTGCTTGTTACATCCCCCCTATAATTGTGAGCAGAGTGGGCTGGCCCCGCGTATGCCAGGCCAGCATAGGGGTGTGAATAAAAAGCACGTAGCACTGGGCGTGGTTCTCTTCTGTAATGGCCAACATGTCTGCCAGGGCAGCGCCTCTCATCCCGCCACGAGGTTGGCTCCGTGAGCGGTGTTGCCTGCAATCCTGTGCGCCTGCTGCACCCTGGGCCGCTGGTCCCTGAACCTGTCTTGCCCACCCCTGCGCACCCAGGCCTTACTGCGCACCTGCCGACACCAACGTGTGTCAAAGAGGTCCCACCACATGCTGGTGAAAGCTCCAAGCCGGAGGCACGCGACAGTGGCAGCCTCCTCAGACCATTGCTGGCCTCCGCGACACAGGCCCCCAGCACTCCTTACTCGTTGACCTACTCCACCGCTGCCTCCGGCCTACACTACGGTCAAGTAGGTCACACATTTGGAACTGAGTCTTGATATCCTGATGGCCATGTTCATATGCTAATGGGACGTTTGATATCACTATATTCCCTTCGCTGTGGTGCCACCAACTCTGTGCATAGGATTCCAACCACACATGTCTGTGGTCCCTTGCTGACTCCTGCCTTCGACCCACACTGCGGTCCAGTAGGTCACACATTTGATACTGAGTCTTGATTTCTCAATGGCATAGTTCATATCATTGTACTCAAGGAGAAGTGTAGGAGGAAGACGCGTTTCAGTCCGGAGAACAAAAGGATCATTGTTACGGAGGTGATCGAACACTACCAACAACTGCTCTGGTGTCACTAACTCTGTGCATCGCAAGCCAACAACGCGTGGATGTTGGCCCCTGCCATCGGCTGCCTCTGGCTTACACTGCGGTTGAGCAGGTCACACATTTGGAACTGAGCCTTGATTTATTTATGGCAGAGTTTATATCATTGTACAGGCCTCATCACAGACTGCATCCCCCTTCAGCTCCGGTGCCACTAAGTCTGTTCCCCGACATTCATGAACACTCACTGGTTAAACTTTGGTGGCATCTGAGTATATGGCCTGGGGGTTGTCTTCATCATCATGTAGCTGATACTGACTTGGTGGGCAAAATGAGTCTGTTGCATTCATCTCCTTCATATTGCCTGTTTCTACTTGGTTCTACCCTCTGCATCATGCCCTGGAGGAACACCTTCCACTGTCCCCCGCAACCCTCCGCGACATTCACCTCGGACATCGACGAGGACCCACTCAGCTAGCGTGGCCCTACCTCAGTGCACTACAAGTCACTGTCCTGTGGCGGGGTGCTTGTGCCGGCCGCATTGCATCCAGGGCCACTAACTCTGTGCGGCTCAAGTAATGGACCCTTGCTGTTTGAACTTTGAACTTCTGATTGTCTGATCACTGTTGTAATTGTTGACAGCACCAACCACCCCCTGAGGGGTGGCTTACACTCAACCCACACCCATCCAGCACAGGAGTCACTGGACATGTGACCTTGGCAATTAAAGGGTCGGTCGCACGTGCCTTTAGCCAGTCCCACAAACTATCTAAGTGTTTCTGTGTGGTTATTATGTATGCATGAGGGCCCTGGGCCCTACCACATTACCTTGTGCTGTGTAAAGCGGATGCAATCATGTCACTTCGGGCAGTGGGGTAGACTTGGGCCATGTAGCTGTGTCGTACCCCCCTGTGAGCGTAAGCAGAGTGGACTTGCGTATGACAGTCCAGTGTAGGGGTGTGGTTAATCGACCCGGGGCTCTGTGCGTGGTTCATTTTTGTCCTTGCCAAGTAAGTACCTAATGCGTGTGTCTCTGTTGTAGTGTCGGCACCACCCGTCCCGCAATGGACAATGTTGCAATGTAGCATGCCCTTGAAGTGCAGGCTCACCCGAAGGGGTAAATGAAGGAGCGCAAGCCCGCTCTGGGTCCGGGATCATACATGCCAACTGTTGTTTGTGTCGCTATTACCGCAGCATAAGCCAAAGGTCTACCCTCAGCCGCATCGCGAGTTCAGTCATACATGAACTCTACATCTGTGTCTGCCCTATCCTTACCATAGGCCTACACACACGTGGCCACCCACCTTCAGCTCACAACATCAGTGTTGCTGTCAGGCTTGTGGACATGCGCAGACAGGCTTGACAATGGTGTGCCTTAGGGGTGCAAGTGATGCAACCGCGCTATGCACACTAGCAAATAGGCCCAGGGGGATGGAGGAGCAGCAATGAGGCTACGTAATACACAATGATGCCGCTCATTTGCTACAAGCAGTACATGTCAAACAGGAATTACTAAGTCACACATATCACACAACAATGTACACCCCTCCGAGCTCTGAACACAGGCCCAGAGGCAGAACAAGGCGGCCCACAAACGCACCAGGGGCATTGTGGAATGCACATTTGGCAAGTTGAAGTCATGTTTCCGGTGCCTGGACATCACAGGTGGAAGGCTCCTGTACAGCCCAGACATCGTGTACAAGATGATCATTGCATGTTGTGTTTTGCACAACATATGTGTACGCACCAATGCATCATGGATACAAGTGCCAGATGCACCAGACGATGATGATGAAGATGAGGAAGGTGGACCACACCCCAATGCAGCCACAGCAGGATTAGCCAGTAGGAACACCATCATTGACAATTTCTTCACATGAGAACTTCACATTGTGATAGTCCTTAGCAATCATGAGACAGTTAAAAATGACCAGGGGCACAGCATGTGCTAATAAATGCATCCCAAGACACATTCCCTGAGTGCATGTCACTCATCTGTACAAGCACATCACTCAGACAAGTGTAAGTGCGACATGTAGTGCTAACATTTTCATGATTTGATATTGATAATAGATGGTGGGTGTGCCACCTCTGTACAGAGAGGCTGTTTAGGTGTCACGTATTTGAAATGCCAGTTCTGTGTGTCACAGATAGTACGGAATTCCACTCATCGGTGTTTCACATGTGTCCCACATCATTACATATAGGCTGTCATTTGTGACCTACCAGTGACATCAAGACTTCTTTTGGGGTCAAATTTGTACCACCATGATGCAGGAATGCACCCTGTGACTCAAGTCCCACAACATGAGCAACATGTACGTAAGGGGGTGTCACTGCCCCAACATTCGTCCATGCTTTCATACTTGATTGATCATAGACATGTCATGTCTGTGTGCAGGAGGTGTTGTTTGTCCATCTGCAATGCAAATGGGAGATGCAATTTCACAGTGTGTTCCATGTATGTTTGCGCATTGGCGCAGTTTGTACTACATCATGGATGTGAGGTTGTACTCGTACATTGCCATCTCACAGTTTTTTTCTCTGCTTCTATGGTGCATTTTCCCACATGACGCATGGTAATTGCAGGCCTGTTGCTGGTTATTGCGGATTTTTGTATCGCGGTTCGGGACATCGTCGCTTTTTCCGCGTTCGTGGTTTGCATTTTTGCGTTGTTGCGATGATTTTAACACGGTCATTTAATGCGTTATCTTGAGACTAGTGCATGGTACCGCCGTGTTAAGAATACAACGTTAACGCAGCGTTATTTTCCCACGATAGACTGCGATGTGAAGAGTTGAGTTAAGCTAATTTTGAGCTAAATATTACACGCTCTTGAGTGTATACCCCATATTGTATTAAGTTAGCGACATAATTATTTGGCACACATGTTAATTTTATGTTTCTGATGAATGTTTATTATATTGCAGCATTAGAAAGCAACTTATATTATATTCTTGAACCAGAAAGCACATTCTCACAAAACAAAACTTAGTTACCTTATCAGAGAAATAAGTGAGATAAGTCCAAATCTTTATGACTTTAGTTTTATAGAGAATATGCTTCAGTTTTCAGAAACTGCAGAGTTCTACAAAAACATAGAGAATCAGAAACCTAACGATATTCTGAAAGTTTATTGTTTAATACAAGACTGCAATAGATGCTGCAGAACATTGGTAAGATACTAAAGATCCTGTCTATATATGTCCACTATAACCAGAAGAAGTAAATACAAGCCTTAGTGGCGATATATCCAGTGTCTCTGTTATCTCTCTTGCACCAAATTGGAGTATTAGTTGAGAGGGGTGAGAACCCATCTTAAATAATAATCCCAAACCTTGTCAAGGTGAATGACTAAAGGTACTTAAATAAATCTGTGTCTAGCACTAGGGTAGATTGGCACAAAGCAGTCAGGTTTATCCTAGAGGCAATGCATATAATGTTTATGCATTAGTCAAACAGTAATGAAGTGAAAAAAAACAACTCAAGCAAAAACACAAACCAATGTACATATATAGAATAAATTGTATTAAATACAATAACACCACAACAGCAAAACTCCAATATGTGTAATTGGAAGTATGTTTTTTTTAAATATAGGATTGAAAATAGTGCCAAAAAGCACAACACATTAACTGCAGTTATTTGGTAGCATTAGACAGGGTTAGAGTCAAATGTTAAGGCAACTGTGATGGTTTGACAGTCGGATACAGGAACCAGGTTCATCCTGGTGGAAAGTTTATCTTAACCAAATCTGATGCATGGCTCGACGATGGCATATTGCTGAAGATTGGGGTACGGAAGCAGTCATTGAGGAAGGAGGGTAACCTCTGATTGGGTGAAATCCATAGTCTGTGCCCAGAAATGCCTCGACATTGACGAGTTGCTGCTCAGCATCAGTCCCACTGAAGCACTCTACTTTTGGGCACTGAAACTTTTCTGGAAGTCAGATCATAGTCAGCAGGGCAAACCAGCAAATGCCTCTTTTTGCATGGTCAGTCCCAGGTTTTGTGACTGATCCTACTGGTTTTCCGACTGTAAGAGTGCACTAAGAGCTGCTGACCAGACCGCAGTGCTAGTGTCCTGACCCCAAAACGTGCATGTTACACTGCAGTACCCGATTGACATAGGCAAACTTACCAGTGAGTCACTAGTATAGGATACTCAAGGCATGCAGGTTAGAGAGTCATCCCAGGGATTGCAGCACAGGTTGTGCCACCATGGGTGCCACACAGGTAAATATAGTCTCCCAGCATGCCATAGCAGACTGGAAGAGCAGTTTACACTGCTAGCCCAACATTTACTTTTAAAACAATGGCAAAGCCAAAACTCCCCCTGGAATATGTGTAAGTTACTCCTATGGAAGGCCTACTGAGCCCTGTGGCAGGGTGCAGCATATTTAAGGGGCAGAACATGTATTTTACATATTACGGCAGTAAAATGCAAAGCTGTTGTCTTTACTGTGGAAAGTCCAGGTTGCTACATTGGCGAGTAGAGGGTGACATGCTGACCTCTCAGCTGTGCTAACTCCTGAACGGTGTAACCAAAGTTGATACTCCAAGATATCAAACAACTCATTACATTAGGCCTGACTTGTTTCTCAAGTCATAATTAATGTAAGAAATAACAGTGTTGAGTTTTTATAAAGTTTCAACTTTGTTGCCTTCAATCTCCTGTGTGGATACACAAGGAGCTTGAGCCCAGGACATTTTTCTGCTCTCCATGGAAATGTGCTAATGTTACCTTCCTCCTGCAGGAAGCTGCAATGGGTGTTTGCCTAAAAGGTCAGCTTCTAAGCTGAAACTGCATCTGAAAAGCAAATGGGGAACACTTGGAAGATGGGCAGCCACATTCTTTAGGCAGATTAACTGGCACTCATGAAGGAGAGAGGGAACTTGTTGCCAACCTGTTTTTTTAGAGGCGTGTAGCACTCTGGTAGCTAAACTTCTGGGTTGGGCTAGGGAGCTCTGGAGAGAGTGGTTCTTCTATATTGGGAGTGGGCAAAATGGTGCATCTTGGGATGGCCAGATGCCACGCTTCCCAGGGAGTGGTCATCAGGAGGGAGTGCATCTAGTAGCCCATTGGCAACCAACTGTATCCTACCCTGAGTCCATTTTATGAACATAAATAGGGCACACCTGGCACCCACTCAGATCTTGACTGGACAATAAGAAGGACCAACGAGTGACTGCCATGCTGTATTGTGAAAATGGCAAACAGAGGCTGTACTGGCATGGACTGCACTTGCTGAACCTGGTGGTTAGCAAAGAAGAGCCTGCTGTTCCCTGTTGGATGAGAATTCATTTCCAGAGCCCAGCCAAAGCTAAGAGACTACAAGGGTCAGTTGGATGACGTCCAGTTCACAGCACAGGGCCACAACAGCTGAGAAGCCTGCTCGAGTAAGTTGGCAGCTCAGGATATTCAAGCGGCCACCAAATGCCACACCTTGCAGCACCTGAGACGAGGACCTGTCGCACAATGTTGCTCCTGAGTTTGCTGTGCCCGGGAGAGTCATCGAAGTGGTGCTTGGTTGTTCAGAAGCAGAGTTGTCACCTAGGGATTGATATGGCTGTCATTGTTATACTGGACGACTGGTAGCCCAGTGGCAGCTGGCCTTCGACCAGCAACAAGAGGACTTAAAGTGAAGTCAACCCTGTGACCAGGACCACCCCAACCCATTTGTGTAATGAGTAGTAGACACAGGAAGACCCCTGTCAACTGCACCGCATCCACAGCATCCTTGAGCATCGTTAGCATCCTTCATCAGGACCACTTTCATAGGAAACCACTTCAACAGATAAAAGTGCCTGGAACTGACTGAGGACTGCTTTACCTGCTGAGGTTACTGTTTCTGAAGACCATGATGGACCCCCTGACTGACTCCCTATTGGAGTTGGTTTGTTACCGCTAGCTCAACTTTTTGGTGAAAAAGTTTCTCAGTATCAAATTTGTTGAATTTGCCAATGATTTTTCACGGTTGAGTGAAATGCTTTGATTTACTATACCTTGTAAATTCGATATCTTCAGAACCCTTTAGTGGATCTGTTACAATATGGTTTCTAAAAATACAGAAAAATACAATCTATTTTTATAAATTGGTGTTGGATCTGGTCGATTTCTTCTTGAATTGTTTTGATGTGGTTTAAATGCTTTACACTTGTTCCTTCATGTAAGCCTTGCTGCTAGGAGCCACACCTACCTATGGTTGAGCTGAAGGTTTAACAAATTAAGCCTACTGATCTTCAAGCGGTTGGTAAGTGATTTACATGGTGAGGTTGCACAATTACACCATATCATACACCCCATTTCCTCACAATATCCAAGTCCCAGCTTTTGCAGTTTGGACAGGAGGAGTACACTCTCACACCAGCCAGGGTCCAGGGCCGACGGGGCACCCCATTTGGGGGTTGGGACTCACTACACCAGAGGGCAGCAGCAGGATCCAGGTTAGGTTGAATTGGTACTGTTTAGCTAGGCAGTTGCATTGAGAGAGGCCTCTAAAAGCGTGTTGTGTTCCTGTAGCTCAACAGAAGGTCATTCATCTGACGCTTGGAGTCACTTCTGGGGTACTGGGCTCAAGGCAAGCAAGTCCAGTTTTCCTTCAAATCACTCAGAGAACAGGACAGTTATTTTTCAGATTCTCCAAAGTCCAGCAATGTTCAGAGGAGAGGTCTGTGGGGCCCACGTTTGTGCCCAATGCCAGCCTGTGGGTGGAGGGCAAGCCTTTGTCCACCCTCTATGCAAGTTATGGTCAGTTCCACTTACCCCAATGGGTTTGTTGCCAGACTGACTACAGAGACAAAGGTTTGAGCTTCATCTGCCAGTGTCATGTTAGGCATCCTTTGAAGCTCAGGAAAGGCACTAAGCGCAGCCCCCAGGCTATTCATCCAAAGGAGGAGGAGGTCCTGTGCCCCACTCTCAAGGCCCTTTGGCCACTGTGTGGAAGCAATGCACATATCACCACAGGGGAGCCACCAGGGTCAGTTGACAGCTGGGCACTGGCAGGAATGCCTTTTAGATTCAGCAGAAAATTGACAACCTTGCCACAGTGAAAAACAACTTTGTAGGTTTTTCACTGCAGAGACATATAAAAAATATACATTATACATGTTCTACTTTTCAAATACTGTACACCCTGCCCTGTGGACATTTAGGGTCAACCTTAGGTGGTGATTAATTGTTTTTTAAAAAGGTTTGTGCCTGGCACAATTCTGGTTTCAAGAGGTTGAAATGGCAGTTTTAAAGTCACAAATCCAGGCTGCAATAGCAGGCCTGGAGACGTGTTTTACAGTGCTACATTTAGTGGGAGGCACAATGTGTGTGACAGCCTACTAGAAGCCTTTACATTAAAGGCCATGGTTACATATAGTACTGTATACTAGAGATTTATAAGTAAATTAAAGGTGCCAATTAGGTATATGCTAACTATTCCATGTTTAAAAGGGAGAGCACCAGCACTTTATCACAGTTCAGCATAGGTAGTCCTATGGCCAACAAAAAGGGGTTCAGTATAAGAAGGCAATAACATTTTGGGTGGCACTGCAGAAAGGGCAAATTATCAACACAACACATGCCAGTCAGAAGCTTGGGTGAACTAATCAATACTTTGATGGGCTTCCCTGCTCAGGCAATAGGTATTGACACGTTGCCTCTACTGCAGTGACACCTGTCTGTTGTATGCCCTTCCAAACAGAACTGTATGGAAGATTAGGAATATGTCACCAACATCCTGATCTACTGCACTGCCCCTTGGAGAATACTTCTGCTCATCTCCAGACCCCATCTGTCAGGTGCACAACCTTGAGTTGCTCACAGGTGCACCCCAGTAGGCATTCAGTACCACCATCACCAACAAGATGATGTGGCCCATTCCGCCCCTTGGATAAGATTTCTCTTCCGAACCCAGGGAATACTTGGTCAATAAGGACAACAGCCAACGGATAGCACTGACAGCTGTCAGTGTTAAGAACCAGTCCCCTTGGTTTCCACGGGCAGGTGGAGGCTCCAAATGGGGCCTTGGGCAGGCCCCACTTCCAGCCTTGGGGCTGGTAAGAAAAATCTCCAACTTAATATTGATGCTTCTCTGGCCTCTTAATTTTCTCAGAATCGGTGCTACACCCTCAGGTGATAGACACACCCCTTCCCCTCTCACTCCTGCCACTTAAGGGGTGGTATCTTGAGAATGGCTTTTTAGCACAGGGTCTGTACCCTGAGACTGAACAGGTGCCTGGCCGTCCAGGACTACCAAGAAGGAACCAAAGCCCCTCCCAATGGTGACACACTCTATCTGTTTCTTGCAGGGATCTGCCTGGTGCAGGTCCCCAGTCTTGTGTCTCTGTGACTGCACAGGCAACACCTCCAGATCAGATGTGGCCTTGCCAGGGTCAGTCTTGGGGTGTTCCTTTCTCAGATCGGGTAACCCCTGATTTAATGCTCCTCCCCCTGTGGATGTCCTCTCCTTCTTACCCCTTACTCCCTATCTGGGCCTCTGCACTCTCACCTTGGAAGCAGGACCCCGAGAAACCTGAGCTTTTGGGGCACCATGGGTGACTGCCCCACCATGCCCTAGCACTTGTGGCAATTCATTTCCCAGGATACAGTCAATGGGCATCTTGGGACCGACAATGACCCTTCTCTGGGCCACCTCCACCACCCCTTTTCAGGAAGTCCAAAGCCCACGTGAATGGATCACCCTGCATACCTGTCCTGACAGATACAGCTCTGCGGAATCCACCCTTTCCGGTGCCATTTTCTAGCTGGCATAGGTATCCCTCTGAGTTGTGACAGGGAACCCATGCATGGTGATCTAGTAAAAATGTTCACTCCTGCACACAGGGATAACCAGCTTACCCTCTGGGTCCACATCCCAAACATGGGATACTAGGGCATACTCCATCCTCCACTCCATTTGCTGAGCTCCCCCTTCCCAAAGCATTATCGGCCACCTCAGAGAAGTGACCACCAGTGGGTAGCTTCCTAGTGCAGACCAGGCTCCCCTGCTTGTGACCTAACTAAAAACAATGAAAGCATTTGGGCTGGAAAAAGAGCAACCTGGATCACTGTCCATCAAATCCTTCCCTGAGTTTAAGTGGGGGCATGCGAATCCTTTCCCCAACAATACTTTGGGACCCTTTTGAAACTTGCCTCTTTTACCTTAGACCTCACCCTTGTTCTGCTGGAGGGGCTGACCCACCCTTCTTGGTGTCATTCCCAGGTACTGTCTTTGACACCCTAGTAGTACCCCAGTGGTCAGCCTTCTTTAGAAGCTCCCTGGTCACAATGAGCTTTGAATCAATCAGGTTCTGGAGGAGCTCTGCAAAGAAATTACTGAACATGTGCTCTCTCAATTATTCAATCAATCAATCAATCAAGACATTTATAGAGCGCACTACTCACCCGTAGGGTCTCAAGGCGCTAGGAGGGGGGGGGGTGCCGTCACTGCTCGAACAGCCAGGTCTTGAGCTTCTTCCTGAAGGAGAGGTGGTCCTGGGTCAGGCGCAGGTCGGTTGGGAGGGAGTTCCAGGTCTTGGCGGCCAGGTAGGAGAAGGACCTTCCTCCTGTTGTCGCTCTTCGGATGCGGGGGACGGCGGCGAGGGCGTGGCTGGTTGATCTGAGGTGGCGCTTGGGAGCGTAGAAGTTGACTCGGTTGTTGAGGTAGCTCGGGCCTTGGTTGTGTAGGGCTTTGTGTGCGTGGGTGAGGAGACGGAAGGTGATTCTTTTGTTGACGGGGAGCCAGTGCAGGTCTCTCAGATGTCCGGAGATGTGGCTGTTCCGTGGGATGTCGAGGATGAGTCTGGCTGAGGCGTTCTGGATCCGCTGGAGTCTCTTCTGGAGCTTGGCGGTGGTTCCGGCGTAGAGGGCGTTGCCGTAGTCCAGTCGGCTGGTGACGAGGGCCTGGGTGACAGTCTTCCTGGTCTCGGTGGGGATCCACCAGAAGATCTTCCGTAGCATGCGTAGGATGTTGAAGCATGATGAGGAGACGGCGTTGACTTGTCTGGTCATGGAGAGGGAGGAGTCCAGGATGAAGCCCAGGTTGCGTGCGTGGTCCGTCGGTTTGGGTGCGGTGCCCAGGGCGGGGGGCCACCAGGAGTCGTCCCAGGCGGAGGGCGAGGAGCCCAGGATGAGGACCTCCGTCTTGTCTGAGTTCAGTTTCAGGCGGCTGGTCGTCATCCACTCGGCTACATCTCTCATCCCTTCGTGCAGGTTGGCTCTGGCGGGGTCGTTGGTCAGGGAGAGGATCAGCTGGGTGTCGTCGGCGTAGGAGATTATGTTGAGGTTGTGTTGGCGTGCGATGGCCGCGAGGGGGCTCATGTAGACGTTGAAGAGGGTGGGACTCAACGAGGATCCTTGAGGGACGCCGCAGATGACTTCGGTGGCCTCTGATTTGTACGGTGGTAGGCGGACTCTCTGTGTTCTTCCGTCTAGGAAGGAGGTGATCCATTCCAGTGCCTTCTCCTGGATTCCGATGTTGCCGAGGCGCTGCACTAGGGTGCGGTGGCAGACAGTGTCGAATGCCGCGGAGAGGTCCAGGAGGATGAGGGCCGCTGTTTCTCCGTTGTCCATCAGGGTTCGGATGTCATCGGTGGCAGCGATGAGGGCGGTCTCGGTGCTGTGGTTGGCTCGGAAGCCAGACTGTGAGGGGTCGAGGGATCCATTCGTCTCGAGGAAGGCGGCCAGCTGTTTGTTGACGGTCTTTTCGATGACTTTGGCCGGGAACGGGAGGAGCGAGATGGGACGGTAATTCTTGAGTTCGGTGGGGTCCGCTGTAGGTTTCTTGAGTAGAGCGCTGAGTTCTGCGTGCTTCCAGCTCTCCGGGAAGGTGGCGGTGTCGAAGGAGGCGTTGATAATGTCCCGCAGGTGGGGTGCGATGACAGTGTCGGCCTTGTTGAAGATGTGGTGAGGGCAGGGGTCGTCGGAGATCCGGAGTGGACGGAGTTCATCGTGCGGATGGTGTCTTCGGTGCTGATCGGAGTCCAGGCGCGGAGGGTGGTGGTGGGTGGCGTAGCTGCGGTTGTGGCGTGCGTTGGTTGGATGCTGAAGCTGTTGTGTATGTCCGCGATCTTGTTGTGGAAGTAGGACGCGAGGGAGTTGCAGAGGTCTTGCGACGGGGTGATGTCGTTGTTTCCGGCGTTGGGGTTGGAGAGCTCTTTCACGATGTTGAAGAGTTCCTTGCAGTTGTGTGCGTTGTTGTCCAGCCGGTCCTTGTAAGTATTTTTCTTGGTGGCGCGGATCAGTTGGTGGTGTTTCCGGGTGGCGAGCTTGAGGGTGGTCATGTTGTCCATAGTTGGTTCCCTTCTCCATACTTTCTCGAGGGCTCGGCAGTTCTTCTTGGAGCTCTTGAGTTCGTCGGTGAACCATGGGGTTTTTCTGCTGCCGGGTCTGCTGGGCGGGGTCCTCAGAGGGGCGAGTTCGTCCGCGCAGTTGCTGATCCACTTCGTGAGGTTGTCGGCGGCCTGGCTGGGGTTCGCTGAGCCGGCAGGAGGGTGCTGGCTCAGGGAGGCGGTGAGCTGGTCGGCTGTGATCTTGTTCCAGCTTCTTCGGGCAGCCTGTTGCTGATGGTGGTGGATCGTCGTTCTTTTGAAGGAGAAGTGGACGCAGCTGTGGTCCGTCCAGTGGAGTCCTGTTGCGTGGCTGAAGGCGATGTCTTTGCTGGATGAGAAGACGGCGTCGAGTGTGTGTCTGGCGAGGTGGGTGGGGGTGGACACCAGCTGCTTGAGTCCGAGGTTGGCGAGGTTGTCGAGCAGGGTGATGGTGTTGCGGTCGCTGTTGTTCTCCAGGTGGAAGTTGAGGTCCCCCAGGAGGTTGTAGTCGGCGGAGGGGAGGGCATGCGGGCTGATGAAGTCGGCGATGTCCTCGCTGAATCGTGTGCGTGGTCCCGGGGGTCGGTAGATCAGGGTGCCTCTGAGGGTGGTCTTCGGGTCGGTGTGGATCTGGAAGTGCAGGTGTTCGGCGGTGGTTAGGGTGTCGTCGGTGTTGGTCGTGATGCGGATGGTGTCTCTGTGGATGATGGCGATGCCTCCTCCCATCTGGTTGGCGGTGCGGTCCCTCCGGGTGATCTTGTAGCCCTCTGGGATGGCGATGGCGATGTCGGGCGCTGAGGAGGCGTTCATCCAGGTCTCCGTGAGGAAGGCGATGTCAGGGGCTGTGGTGTCCAGGAGGTTCCAGAGTTCGATGGCGTGTCTGTGGACGGAGCGGGTGTTGAGCAGGATGCACTTGAGGTGGTTGCTGCTGGTGTTCGGCTTGGCGGGTGCAGGGAAGGTCCGGATGCAGGTGAACTTGCAGGCGTGGCAGCTGAAGGGTCCGTGGGTGTGCTTCGGGGTGGCTCGGTGACATCCCGGGATGCCGCCGGTGTTGAGTGCGATGAGTTCGGCGGCGTTGTAGGTTCGTCGGGTCGGCTTCCGTCGGTGGGGGCCAGGGGTCCTGGCGCTGGGCGCGGTCCAGGCGCGGACGGGCGCAGACGGGCTTACCTTTGGCGCGCCTTTGGCGCACAATCGGCGCGCCCGCTGCGCGTGACCGCTGCGCGTTCGCACGGTCGCCATATATGGCGAAGTGCGCGGGGGGGGCGGAGCAGCTGGGAGGCGGGGAGGGTACACAAAGAAAAGGGGCGGGGCTAGCGGTGATGGCGGGAAGCGGGGAGCGGGGAGGGATGAGACGGGGACGTAAAAACGAAGGTGAAGTCAGGCACAAGTGGGGAAAGAAAACAAATCAACAGCAAACAGCACAATACAAATTAGCAGATCACTATGGCAACAACGGGGAGACGGGTGCGTGAAGAAAAACGGAGGCGATAACAGGCACAGGTGGGGAAAGAAAAACAACAGCAAGCAGCACAATGCAATACAATACAAATTAGCAGATCACTATGGCAACAACAGACAGGAAGCTGGCACAGACCACGCCGCTCGATGTCAGGGGGCGTGGTTAGGCGGCGGAGCCGGGGCAGCGAGGCAGAAGGCGGGGAGGCACACGCAGCAGCTGGTGGCCGTGCGGCGCGGGGGTGTCCCAGAACTGATTGTACAGCCCATCATATTCACTCATGTTGCTGCCCTTCACCCAACCATCAAGTGCCTTACCGAAGTAACCTACCCAGGACTGGTCAGCCAGCTTCTGGATGTCTCGAAACTTCAAGTGGTATTTCACTGGGGTAATACGAAACTTGAAAACGAGGGCAAGTTTTGTGGCATTATACCTCATCCAATCAGTTTTATCTAGGGCCAGAAGGGTATCCTTCCAAGTGACTAGCATATGCTTCCAGATACTAGCCCCCAAATCCTCCTCTAGTGCTCTGTGCATGCATAGAGCTATCTCATAGGCCTCTACACACTCGTCAATGACATACCCTACCACAAAATCAGCCACCGGGTCTTTGGGGATGTGTATCCTTTTACCTTTTCTGGGCACCTCATTGTCACTGCCACAATCGTCCCTGGAGTCTTTGACACTTCTTTCTTTCATGTTCCTTTCCTCCTGGCTTACCTTATTAGCCAATAAGATTTTCTTCTCCTCCAAAACCAATATTTTTCTCCTCTAGGGCCCTGGCTGCTGCTGCTTTGCCTTTCTTTTCCCTACTGGCCAGTTTATTCTCCTCCATTCCTGGAGTGGCCTGTTGCAGCCTCAGCTCTCTCTCAGCTTGCCTGTCCTCCAGCTTTTCAGGGGTCAGGTTATGAGAGGACACGATCTACTAAACCAGCTTTGAGGAGTCTCCACTGGCTCCCTATTCCGGCTAGGATACAGGTTAAAGCTGTGTGCCTAGTTCATAGACCCATCCGGAAGACTGGTTTGGCTACTATCCACTCCTTGGTCACCCCCTATTTTCCTCACCGAACCCTCCGATCCAGCTCCTAATGCCTAGCCGCCCCCAAGAAAATTCGAAGATCCAGATGGGGTGGACGGTCCTTTTCGTTTAATGCTGCAAAGATCCGGAACACTCTTCCTCTCACTTTACGAAAGGACAACAACCTCTTGGCCTTCTGGAAGCTCTTAAAAACCCACCTCTTTAAGACATTCCCTTAACATCACGGCTTCTGCTTTCCTCTACTCTTCTATCAAACAGAGCTGGGAGGCCTCAGGGTAGCCATGCGCTATACAAGTAAAATGTCATTCATTCATTCAGTCATTCATTCATACACTGCTCTCTGCCATGTCCAGGCAAGGGACCTCACCCCCGTGGGATCTCTTATAGCTCCGGGGCCATTACCAGGATATTCTCTTTCTCCTCTGTTTCATTCTCCTTCTCTGCCCCATCTTCCTACTGACCTTAACACATAGACTGCAACATGCACACCTCTTCCCAGGCTCTAAGGAAGTGGTCTTCGTACTTTTCAGTGCCACGCCACCCCAGTGGAAATAAAATTCATTGGGGCCCCCCTCAAAAATGTTCCCAATTTCTTAAACTAGCAATGGTTAAATATGCCTAGGTTTTTAACATTGTAATTAAGTTCTGTTATCATTTTAAAAATGCAATCAAATACATAATTTTCAAACTTACTATTCTGGTCAGGCAGGACTTACTAACCTGTAAAAGTATCCAGAGGGTGATTATTTGAAATGAGGGTTGGGATTTTTAAGAATATTTAGAGTCCCTTCCCTCTAGACACCTTCTCCCAGCCAGGATAGAAGTGACAAAAGATGTTAGTGATGGCCCATTTCAGAGAGACTGACTGTTGCTCATTTTTCCCTACTGAAAACAAAGTATTGCTGTCAGTATAATGCCTCTTTTGGCCAGAGCCTGGCCCCCCTCCCCCCGATCACTTGAAGCCCTCCTTGTGGGGCCCGACCTCAAGTTTGAAGACCCTACTCTAAGGGCTATCTGATACTCTTGTTTCTTGGAGCCTTTTGTTAACTTAAGCCCCCTTCACCTAACACAACTTTCTCAGTTCCGCCATAGTAAAGCCTTAAATGTTGCTGAAATCCACCCCCCACTCCTGCAAATATCACAGGTATAAGATATCTAGACTGAATTAAAATTTAGGAAAGAGAAAAAAAATGCCCAAGTAAAGGTTAGAGGGTTTTTGAAAATCATACATAGATTTTAATATCAGATTATAGAAGAAATATTTGGTTTTACATAAATCACTCAGTAGCACTGCAAAATCACAACTGAAATTCATCACTGAACAATATATGAGAAATGGAAGTATTTGTTTAATGAGTGAGAACCCACCTCAAATAATCATATTCCTTTCCGGGGTGAATGACTAAAATCACTAAAATAAACCTGATCCTAACCATCTCGTAGCTTGGCACATAGCAGTCAGGATTAAATTAGAGAAAATGTGTCAAGTATTTATGCAGTACTGACACATCAATAAAGTGCAAAACACAACACAAGAAAAATCCCTAACCAATTCAGAAAAATAGAGTGAATTTTCATAAATTAAATGACTAACATCCGATAAGTAGAATTGAAGATAATAATCTTTAAAGTTTGAATTTAAAAAGTGCCAAAAAACAAAGCAACTACCCAGTCATCTGGTTGCCCTAAACCATGACCGTAAGCGATTTTCATAGAATTCTGTATATGTCCTTTAATCTCAGATCGAGCTAAAAAGGAAATTGTGTTTCGCAAAACATATTGTCTGAAGAGGATTGCATCCCCTTGTTAGAAACTGGAGCACATATTACAAGAAATACTAACAAAGATAAAAGAGAAACGCCACAAGAGTGGACGGTTTGCCTTACTCTGATACCAGGGAACTTGAAATGTATGATAGCGAGACCTATATGCATCCATATGAAGGGGTGGGAGTATGAAGAATCCAACCCTGATGAAAAAAATATTGAATATTATGGAGTGGGATAGGTATCCAAGTAAGTAATTATCATTTTTGTCCATTCAGATTGACTATATATTTACTGATTTCCGTGAAAAAAATAGAAAATAGAGAGGACCTTCTTGGGCATTTTGTCCGAGTGAAAAAGTTGGACATCAGTTTCTTTAGCTTAATAATGTGAGTATAAAATGATTATATGGTAGCATGAAAGGGGAGCTTGTGGTTTAGAAGAAATAGACTCCCTCAAGAATAAAATAGGGTGCCTTTTGAATATGTGAACGGCTGATTATTACTACTAATATGGTACCCCCAATGGAACCTGAGAGGCAAGCATGTGCCTCTGGCACAATAGCATGAATAAGTGTATAGGATAAATGTTAACTTTGTCCACAATGAAGAGGCCAAGAGTTGGTGGGATCCCGGTCAACTATTGGGCACTAAAAGCTAAAGAAGAAATGGTGTGTGATTTAGGTACCACAAGCATATTGTTTGCACTGTGATTTTATTGAGGCATTTGAAATGTACAGTTGAGTAATTGCTATTACACTTTTATGCACATTTTTAATTGTCTAGTTGTTAAATTTATATGAGAGATTGTTTATTTTATGTCTGTTCTGAAGAAGGTGTGATTATCATACAAGAACCACCAAAACTCATTGACGTATACTCTGTCAAGCAGGATCCGCTCCTCATTCTAATGTAGTTGATGATTGATGTAGCAAAACATCATAACATATTACTGTGTTGTACGTATTGGGCCAGCAGCATTGAAATAGTTCTATGTGTACTGTCTTGTGTATTCAACCGCTGTCTTTAAATTAACCCTGTTTTGTATTATTGTAGAATGGTTGTCTTACCATTTAGGTTTCTTATTATTATTTTGTTTGTGCCGTATTGAGGGGTGAAAGTCATTTGATTTATATTTCAGTATGAAAAGCCTCTATACTGTATATTTTTAATGTGTAGAAGGAGCACCTTACAACATTAATCTGGGTATTCTGTATCATTGGTGTAAGCCATTCTTGAATATTGTGCAAATATAATATCTGTTAGGTGCCGACTTATGAAAAAATCTTGAGAAACGTGAAGAGAGTGTTGTTGTTTGGCTGAAAGACTGATGTATGTCTGATTGATTTTCCCAATGGGAGAATTGTTTTATTACAGATATAGAGTTTTGGCCCCTTGGTGGTAAATCCTCTCTTTTGTCTAGCATCTTGTTGTGCTAGAGCAGGCCAAAGTCAAATGTTAAAGCCGATTGTGACAGTTCGCCGATCAGATACAGTGACCAGGTTAGCCCAGGTGGAAACTGTACATTCAGACTTAGAAGTTTTCATGGAGAAAAAGCGGATGTCGAAGAGTTGCTGGCAGAGCATGCTGCAAACAGAATCTGGCATGGGGCTCGATGACAGCGGGTTACTGAAGAGCGGGCATCCAGTGGAGTCATCGATGATAGGCAGGTAAACCTAAAGCAAGCAATGTTCGAAGTCTTTGCAAAGGAAGGCTCCAACTTTGACTGGTTGCTACTCAGTGTTGGTCTAGGTGAATCCCTCTATGTTCAGACTTAGGAACTTTTCTGAACTCAGATCTCCTCCAACTGGACGAACCAGCAGGCTGAGGCCGAGAGGCGATTCCATCTTTTGCCAGCGGGAAATGAGAAGTACAAGAAGTACACTTTAATACGTTCCAAGGGTCCAGTGTCAAGGGGGGGGCACCATTTGGAGGTTAGGACTCTCTCCAGCAGCAGGGTCCAGGGCAGGTCCAAATATTACTAGTCAGCTTTGTAGTTGATGGGAGATTGACGTATGAAAGATTTTTATGTTCCTGTAACTGGGAGTCAGCCAACTGACCTTTAGAATAACTGTTCGGAGCATGAGTTCAAGGCAAACAGGTCCAGTATTATTTCCGGTTCGTCAGGCATGACTCTGATTCTCCATAGTCCAGTATTTTACTGAGGAGAGGACTCTGGAGTCCACTTTTGTGTCCGGTGGCAGCCTGTGTGTGAACAGCAAGCCTTTGTCCACCCCCCTAAGCTAGTTCTGGTCAGTTGCTCTACCCCAAATGAGTTTGTTGCCAGCTTGACTGAAGAGACAAAGTGGAGGCAGGCCTAGCTGTGAACTTTATCTGCCAGTGACAAAGTAGGCATCGTTTGAATCTCAAGAAGCTGCTGTGCACAGACCCTTTGGCCATCCTGTCAAGAGAGGAGCTCCTCTCTCCACTCCCATGCCCTTTGTCCACTGTGTGGGAGCAATACACATCTAACCACAGGGGAGACATGATGGGTCAAGTGACAGATGGGCACTGGCAGGAAAGCCTTTTGCTTTAGGAAGTTAAATGGCAATTCTCTAAAAGGGTTATTTCTAAAATAGTTTCCGACTTGACCATTAAGTTGGATTTTGAATTACTATTAATATGAGTCCTGAAACCACTTATCTAGCTATTCCAAAGCTAAATTGTGCATTTAATAAAACTAATAGTGTAAGCAAGTATTAACTTATGGGAGAGTCAGCCTCGCCAGAGTGAAACACTACTTTGTCGCGTTTTCACTGCTAGAAAATGTCAAAAGAAAATTATACATGCCCTATCTTTTTTAAATATAGTGCACCCTGCCCTAAGGACATGTAGGGCCTACCTTAGGAAGACTTATAAATATTAAAAAGGAAGGTTTATGCCTGGCAAATGGCTGGTTTTGTGAGGTTGAAACTGCAGTGTCATAAACCGCACATCCAAACTTCAATGGCTGGCTTGGAGACATGTTTACAGTGCTTTTTTAGTGGATGGCTCTATGAGAGCTGCAGGCCACCAGTAGCATTTAATTTACAGGTCATGGATGCATGTAGTACCATATTAGAAACCTATAAGCACATTTAAAGTGCCAATTAGGTATATGTCAGTTGTACCATGTTTAAAAGGGGGAGCTCCAGCACTGTACCACAGGTTAGCAGGGGTAAAGTAAACTGAGTCCTAGGGCCAACAAAAACGAGTTCAGGCAAAAAATAAATTTGGGTTAACCCTGCAGAATGGACAGTTTTCCAACATCTCTTTTCCCATTCTTCTTTCCCCAGGTCTATAGCTATCCACCATATACCTCTTGTCTACGTCTTGCTGCGGATTCAGAGAGGTGTGCAAATATTCATCTCTCCCATTGGATCTGGACTGCAATGTTTTCTCCCATTGGATCAGGACTGCAGTGCTAGTGCTTCTGACAGATGCAGAGTCCGTGGATTCAGCACAGTATCAATAATACCATACAGTAGAACATTGTACATTTGCGTATTTTTGACATGGACAAAAGTCACACCACATTATCGCTATCTTGATCACACCCAACTGGCTCCCCATGGAAGCAAGGAGCACATGCAAGCTGGCTTGCATTATGAACAAGACTCTACACAAGTTCTTGGTGAATTACCTAACAAACAAGCTAACCTTCTCTGGGCCCCCCATTCTTTCTGAAGTAATGACTATCAGCAACTGCAAATCCCCACTTAAAAAAAATAACAGAACTCTGAAACAAGCCTTCTCAGGGATTCATCCCAAAATATGGAATGCCAACCCACTTGATACTAGAACCGACTCCTCCCATGGTTCCTTCAAAAGAGTCCTGAAAAACCTCTATTTCAACAACAACTCCCATCTTAAGAAATGTTGTCCCCCTTAAATCAGCAACTTTTGAGTACTTGCTCTATTTTCCCCCAGTGCCAGCACACTGTCTCCCATCTGCACTCTTCTTGTTTAGTCAGTTGTAATTCTATTTTAACATGCTGGCTCCTGAGCTCTATTTTGTTGCACCTATACTCTGCTCATTAATGAAATGTCACTATTAATGTCCCTCTTGATCACCTTTGTGAAGCTCTGTGATACCTTTCGGTATCTTGTTCGCACTGTATAAGAAAGCAAAATAAACAAATATAAACATAAATACATATACACACATAAAGACATAAATACAAGTTTATGGTTTTCAGCAAGCTAACAGCTTTGAGCAACTCTGCAAATCCCTTTATAGTATTCCTTATTTTCATAGTCCACTTTGCTGGTTATTGCAATAAGTTGGCCATTCTAAGATATTATGTTTAAAGTTTATGGCCCTGAGTAGCAGTAGGTTGGAGGAAATAATGGATCAGAGATCTGCTTGGAAGGACTTTGTTACCATCATCCCCTATCTGATTACCATTGTAAATTGTCAAAATGCGGTTACAGCATGTAACTTGGGGGGAACCGTATTAGTTAACTAAATTAAAGTCCTCAGTTGGCCAGCAGCATGTGAAAGGGACCTTCAGTTATTCCATGCCTGTTCAGTTTGTGAATTATTGCTGCGGACAGGTACAGTACTGGGTAGTGGACATGACCCACAGCGGTTTTATCTTTTGTGAGTGTGAGTGTCAAGTAGAATGAAATCAAATTAAATGAAAAGTGAATCTTATATAGCGCGACTGTCACTCCTAACGGAGTCTCCTGGCTCTGAATAAGGAAATTACACTGGTGTGCCCATATACATAGGTGTGTGTTTATTTATTAATGCACCTTTTGGGCATGTGTTTCAATGAATGTGTGTTTGAACATTTATGTATGTAAATATGTCTGTGTCCTATGACAATATAGGCCTACCTGTATGAATGTGCACATCCGGGTGTCTTTGTATGTCTGTCTGTGTGTGTCTACGTTTGTATTTGTGAACATGAGCTTGGGTATGTCTATTTGTGTGTTAGGTTGGATTATTTATCTGTGTGCATTTGTGTCTATACATGTCTGTTTTTATCTGCGTTTGTATGCGTGAAGAAGTTAATGTCACCGCGTCCGTGTTGAAGCAGTAACGTGGCCTCAAATTTATCTTTCACAAAAGAAAACTAATTTCAGGGCCCGTACAAGTGCAAACATCTGCAGAAAAAGAGCGCTTCAACAATCCATGATCAGTTCGACCTCCCAGACCCATATCAAGAAACGTTGTAAATAAAAAATGTCGGCCAGCTCCACAAATCTCCGCAGTCAATACGTTTAACGATTTGTGACATCACTACTAGGAAAAGCCATTACCGTCTCTCCATTCAGAATTAGCAGCAAACAGCAAAAAACAACAATAATCCCAGACTAGGGGAAATAGAGGCTGCTGGCCTTTTCATTTTTGTTTGATCCATGGACAGTGGACAGGAAGCACCGCAGGGACAGCAGAATGCTGAGTGGACAGGCGTTTGATATCAGACTAAGGGGCATATTTACAAGTAATTGGCGTGTACAACAGTGCGGCAAGGCACCTTGCTGCACTGCCGTACGTCAATGCAAAAGATCAGGAATGCATCATATTTACAAGATATGGTGCAGTACTGTCCTTTCAACCAGCGCCGGCGCACATTTTACAGCCATGCCTCAATTCAGGCACCCTTGCACCATGATGCAAGGGTGTCTGTGTTTTTGGCATGAATGTTTTGGTGCAGGAAGGGCCACCTTCCTGCACCAAAACAATCACGAGAGGCTTTTTCTTGTTTCTAAGTGTGCAGCAGAATGCAGCACATGTAGAAAGAGGAAAAAACGAGGAGAAATGGGAGCATTTCTCCTCGTTATGCCTGATCTAGGGAGGCGCAAGGTTTTGACCTGACGTTGTAAATCTGGGCCAGCGTCAAGTTCCATGAGAGCTGAGTGGGAACAACCACAGCAACACCCACGGAACGCCTCTTTCTCGCAGAGTAAGGCAAGTAAGTGACTTGCACTGCCTCGCCTTACTCCATATCTACAAGGCCATGAAAAGCCACGCAGGGTGTAGATATGGCTAAGCCCTGTGCGCCACAGGAATGTCACAAAAAGTGATGCTCCGGTTGTGCACAAGGCTTGCAAATATGCCCTTTTGGGGTTTATTTATGAGAGGCTTGTGCTCCGGACCGTCACCTTTTCTGATGTTCCCGCGGCACAAGCCTCTCAGTCATATCTATGAGGCCACGCAAAGCCACTCTTCGTGGCTTTGCATGGCCTCATAGATATTAGGACTTATTTACAAGCCTATTGCACCGCTGGTGCGTCACTTTATTTGATTCACCTTCAGCTGAGTGCAGACCCATATCTAAGAGGCCATGTAAAGCCACTACCTTACATTACGGTAGCAAAGATGCAATGTGGAAAGGTACATTTTCTTCTTTTAGAAACATTTTCTTGCTGGGTGTGATATTTGGACTGCACAGTGCATGTCCTCTAATTTCACTTACTCTGTGATAGATTGACGAAAGCTCACAAAATGGACGGCAGTCTACATAAGAGAAACAGTTACATAAATGTTAAAAATGACAAATGACAATATTATATTTATTGGGAAATCTGACAGAGGGAACAGTTGTGATAATAGAATACACCATTTTTTACCTAAAAGTACATGTCTCCTTAAAGTGGGTTTTGCATATGTGGATATAAACGAAATAAAGATAGGCTATTTAGGAATGTGAGGTTTTCACCCATCATTGGATAAGTATGTCCAAACATTTATGTCTTTCTTTGATATGTCAGACTCTATGTTAACAAGCCAACAGCTGAAGAAGAGTTCCTGGGTGACTGAGAGATTGGAGAATTGTGGTCAGGGCTCAGCATGGCAGTACTTTGTGTAAAGGGGTTCAACAGACGTCATATCAATGACAGGGGGCAGCAGTGATTAATAATGTGGTGTTCTCTGTAACGTGTTGAGTTTGTACATCAAATGTATCTATCTTTAAAATACTGATCTCAACAATCTCAGGCCCTTATTACAAGTTCCCAGATTTAGGTACAGGGTCCCTGGTGGGATAGAATTTCTAATTCCAGCACCGCTTGACTGGCCTTTGCTCAGAGAGCACCCTGGGTGGAACAAAATTTTGCACCCCCCCCCTCATTTGTCCTCTTTAACTGTCTGTGTGTTGAAAAAAATGGGAGGCAACGGTGAGGATGGCAAGACAAAGGAGAGCCATGAGAAGAAAACAGTCAAAACACAGACAAGGGAACCAGCAGCCTCCAAAAACAGGAGCTTACTTGCAAGGATCTTGAGCCGCAGTGAGTCAAAATCTTTGACGCATTGGCGGCACAGTCAAGACTCCATATATACAAGGTGACATATCTTGGAGGATGCATCACTTTTAGGAGACCTGCGTCAAAAGAAACCTACGTCGGAACCACCTGCATTACATATGTATTAAAATATGCAGGATCGGCATTCTGTTGTAATTTCCACCGTAAAACAGCCGCATAGATAATTACGACATTTTAACAAAGTGACACATCACCAGCTTGAGTCACGCAGAGATCGGCTAGTATCAAAAATTCTGTGCCTGTGAAACCCACGTGTAGAAAAAGACGCATTGACATTGGTACATAAAGAGAAGCCAGACAGAACAGTGTTGCACTCATGACTACAACATGAATGTCCTCAGTTCGCAGCTTGGATTCACAAGGAAACGACGACAACCACCCACCCCCTCACCATCACAACGGGAATGCAGGAGAAGGGAGCATGACTTCCCTAATTGGACTCAGGGAGGATGAGGTCATCACCTATTACTGGCTGAGGAGAAAGTCCATTGTATAGCTGCTACTCCTGATTGTGCCATGTCTCCAGCCAACAGCTGCCAGGTCTACCAGCATCCCTCCATAGGTTAAGCTCATGGGGGTACTACACATGCTGGCATTGGGGTCCTTTGAACTACAGCCACCAGAGTGACCGGAATCTCCCAGCCATCTTTCTCCTCATTCCTTCCCTTCATACTGTATGCCATCATCCATCTGACACCCCACCATCTCCTCTTCTCCAATACTCACGAACTGCAGCTGGAGACAATACAAGGGTTTTATGCCATTGCTGGGTTCCTACATGTGCTGGGTGCCATGGACTGCACACATATGCAACTGATTCCCCCAGCTGAAGCATCCTATCTCTACCGGAACAGGAAACACATCCACTCCATCAATTTGCATGCCATTGTTGATCATTGTTGGTTGTTTACAAATGTGCTAGACAAATGTGTTCCATGGGCATTGTAGGGCTGTTGTCATGCCACTCCTAAGGTTCACCCTGTGTGTCATGTATACCATCCACTCAAACAGAGTGGGTCCCTGAACTGAATAAAGGTAGAGAGCAGCAGAGGAAATCAATAGAACACTAAAAGAACAAGTTCTCTACCTGTGCGGATCATCTAAAGCAAAAAGTCACTAATTCAAAATAAACTAACAACACAGGCCTATGAATGTGACCAGCTCACAGATTAATTCATAAATTATTTCCAAAAAGTTTTTCTTATTATTATTCTCAATTAAACATTTTTTTTTGTTTTTAAGTGTACATATAAATAATCTATACTACTATTATAAAGAGAGAACTTGCACCTTTTGGCCAGGTAAACTCGGGAACCACAGCGCCAATCTACACACCCGATACATCTATGAAAATGTCAGGGTGTGTAGATGGACATAGGCTATATAAATTTAAAAAAAAAGTAAATTAAAAAAATTACGTTTGAAAACAAAGTAGTCCCCTGAAAGTAGCGCCGGCCGGGACCTAGCGTTGGCCGCGACGCGACGTGCGTGATGACTGTGACGCGACGTGCGTGATGACAACGAAGGAGGAGCGGCGGTGCAGTGACGAGCGGCTGTGCACTGAGGAGCGGTGGCACAGGTAAGGAAAGGGAAAGTTCAGTGCGAGACTGTGTGATGCAGGGGGAGGCAAGAAGGACCTTGGCAGTGATATCAGCTGGAAGAGGCAGCAGTAAAGCAAAATGTCGAAGCGCGAGTGAGTCGGGGCGGGAGGGGGGCGGGAGTGAGTCGGGACGGGAGGAGGAGGGGCCTGTTCAGTGCGAGACTGTGTGATGCAGGGGGAGGCAAGAAGGACCTTCGCAGTGCTATCAGCTGGAAGAGGAAGCAGTAAAGGAAAATGTCGAAGCCCGAGTGAGTCGGGGCGGGAGGGGGCGGGAGTGAGTCGGGCGGGAGGGGGCCCTGGTCCGTGTCCGTGCATAGGCATGCACGGACAATGTCGGGGCGGGCGGGGGCCTGGGCGGGCGGTTGGCTCTGAAGCCTCATTGCCCCCAGGCAACGCTGGGGCGGGCTGCTAGTGTAATATAAACATAGAACACATCCCACACCACACACACTCAAAGAATCAGACATCCAAGTTCATAACCATACATACTCACACGTCCAATACACTCAGGCATCCCATAATACAATAATCATAAAAGAATAGATAAACAGACATGGACGAATCCTCGAAAGAAGTCAATTACATAGAAGATATTATCCACCTAGTAGAAGGCTTCAGATTAACTGAAAGAGAAGTAGGCAAAATAAATCAATGAAAATCAACTGAATGGTCAAATAATAGACACATTTCATATCCATAGCATGATAGTTGATCCTTGGGGGGAGGAAGTTTGATCGTGAAAGTCCACGTCACTAATGTAGCTCCGACGTGCGTTTCGATGTTAGACCCCGCTATGGGTCTCACCTTCCTCAGGGCACATGTACCAAAAAACAGTGGTGGTGGGATGTGCCTGCAACAAGCAATAAACAACATTTGAGATACTCACAGTGCAAAATACAATTATATACATTTCAGTAAATATAGTCCATGGGTCACACACACAGTGTACAAATTTATATTCAGTGGTCACTAATGCGGTCACACTGGTTCAAAGTTCGATATGCTAATGCATAAAAAAAGAAAGCATGTGCACACTAGAAAGGACATATAGGAAAGCAATCACAAAAATAAAGACAGAATAGATGAAAAATGCTATCCATTCATCTCGAGCCAGAAGAACAAACATAATATGTTCAAGGCGTATACATATTCAAAGATTTCTAATAAGAGATGCAAAATGAGGTCATTAGGATGCCGGGCGGACTTAGGGAATTCGGGACCGCCCACCATAAGGGCGGGGGTCCCGTGGGGGGTATTAGGATGTGCCCGCCACAGTGGCGGACACATCCTGCAGTTTTAGCATTGTGGCGGGTGGTGCTCTCAGCACCTCCCGCCACAATGCTAAAAATGCATTACAGCATTTGCATAAACAAAGCGACAGGCACCGCGCGGTGCATGCCGCTTTGTTTATGCAAATGAAGGGGGGTACCACAGGTACCCCCCGTGTGCAACCCCCACCCCTCCTTCACTCTGGGGGCCCGCAGGGGGCCCCCAGAGTGAAGACCGAATGCCTTTCCGTGGCGGCATTGCCGCCACGGAAAGACATGTCTGAAAGCCCATACTAATATGGCTGGCGGTGTCTAATAGACACCGCCACCATATTAAACATTTTCCGCCACGGCAACAAGGCGACCGGGGCGGAAAAGTGGTTGACGGTCTTTCTGTCCGCCGAGGTCCCCCCCGCCATACTAATATGGCGGGGGGGGGACGAGTGTGGATGTCGGGTGGATTGGCCCCGCCAGGCTGGCGGTGGCTACCACCAGCCTGGCGTGGGCAATCTGCCCGACATCATAATGGGCCCCTTAATATCAGAAAACAAAGAATCACACAAATCTCAAGCCAGGTAACATAGAGACAAAAGGACAGAATTTAGAAAATAATTTTAAAAATGAATCAAACATAAAGCTTGATGACAACAAACAAGATAAGCTACGGTGCCTGAGTGTCAAAGCAGGCATAACGGAGGTAATTGCAGAATGTCAACACAAGAGTGATAAAGGCAGCACCTGGGTAGATACTAAATGCACAAAGAAAATAAAATGTATACCAACCTGGGAAAATTGTAAAATGTGACAAATCAAATGTTCAACCGAGGTGATATGTAACAGTCAAAAAGAAATGAACTCATCCAATTCACTCCCATGTCCTATGTGTGCTGTGTGCTGTGGCATACATACTTAGACAATCAGGTCTCTGAGGCTGCACCCTGTGCAGGAAGGGGCACCCTGATACACAAACACAATCCTGCATGCAATACAGGCTCTTAACCACAAGTGGTGCAAGTGTGAATGCGTATCTGCTAGGCAAATTGTGTGCAAGTGTAGTCTGAATGAACTGGAATGTGCTGCATGGCCCAATTACTCTGCACTACTGCCTTTCTCAGTGACGTCTTGGAGCGCAGAAAGATGCCTTGTTGCACTGAAGAGTGCCTCTCTGAAATGATCGGAGTCTATGTGTCATAAGCACATAGTGGGAGCAATGCCATTCAACGGGTACACAATGTTATGCCACTTTGACATGCACCTATTAGTTTGGCAAAGGAAGTAGCAGCCTACGCTACTCATTTTACAATGTGTCAATTCATCCTGTGTGGATGGAACTACATCAACTGCACTGGCTAACAATGTACCCTTGAAGGCCTGTGCCAAGTTCATGTAGCCCACCACCAACATTTGTGGTTTACAATGGATATATATTCATGTGTCAGTGTACGGCATGTCTGATATGATATTACCTACCTAGGGAGGACCAGCTAGCTAAATATCTGATCCCCAATCTGTCACTTCACACATGTAGTGTGAGCACATAATGTAGAGTGGGCTGGAGCATCTCCAAATAGCCAGAACAGAAAGCTACTGGATCAGCATGAAAATCAGGATGTAGAAGTAAACGATGTATCATCCCATGCTCAGCATTTGCTATGTTATATAGAGTAATGGAAGAGACATGTGTAAACCTATGATCACCTGTATGAGTAACCCATATTGTTAAAATCAGTACGAACTATGCATGACAATATCACTACACATAACACACATTGCTTGGAATGAATCTGTAATAGTGAACAAAAGCATTTACAGTTGTCCTTTTGTTTCACTCCCAGCTGACTAAGGATATGGGCTTCAGCCATGGGTAATGATCCCGTATTGTATTGCAATTGTATTTTTATAGTGCTTACTACCCCTGACGAGGTGTCAAAGTGCTTTTTCGGCGAGTAGCACGCTACTCCGGAACCCATAAAGGATTAGTGTTGAATTAGTATTGTAAAATATGAAAGTAATTTGAGTGGTGGATAGGTTAGTCATTTATTAGGATTCAAAAGGATAGCGGAGGGATAGAACAGGGGAAACATTTGCATTTATACAGCACTTGTTACCCCTGATGGGGTGTTGAAGCGCTTTTTTTGGCAAGGAGCACGCTACTCCGGAACCCATAAAGGATTAGTGGGGAATTAGTAAGGTGAATGAGTGGTGGATATTAGTCATTTGGATTGAGAAGGATAGTGGAGGCATAGAAGAGGGAAAAAGGTTTGCATTTATTTAGCGCTTCTTACCCCTAATGGGGAGTTGAAGCGCTTTCTTGGCGAGTAGCACGCTACTCCAGAGCCCATAAGGATTAGTGGTGAATTAGTACAGTGAAATATAAAAGTAATTTGAGTGGTGGATATTCAGTCAAGTCAATCAGCTTTATTTCGATAGTAAAAGTATCATAAAAGCATTACATAAAAACAATACAATAAAACCATGTTGTTTAAGATCCAGTAACTGTCAGATAAAAATGATACACTTTTGAATAAATTAGATAAGAAGGTCCAGTACATGACCGCGATTAAACAATACATTTTAACCTTTTACATCTGATTGACCAAGCCCAGCCTAGGGTGGTGGATATTAATTAGTTATTTGGATTGAGAAGGATAGCAGAGGAATTGAAGAGGGACAAAGGTTTGCATATATATATATATAGTGCTTGTTACTCCTGATGGGGTGTTAAAGCACTTTTTCGGTGAGTATCATGCTACTCCGGAACCCATAAAGGATTAGTGGAGAATTAGAATAGTGAAATATGAAATTTGAGAAGTGGACATGTTAGTCTGTTATTTTGATTGAAAAGGATAGTAGAAGGATAAAAAAGTGAAGGATTGAGACTTTTTTTGGAGGTCATAGCAGTAGTGGGAGGCTTGGGATGAGTAAAATGGGATGTGGAGGGGAAGAGTCACAGGGATGAGTTTAGAAAGGCTTGTTTTGGTGGATCAGTATCGTAAAAGAGGTGTCAGATGGTGCAAGAAGAGGTAGAGTAGGGGAGAATCTAGAAAGGGCTATTTTGGGGATCATAGCAGTGGTATGGGGTTTGAGATGAATGAGAGAGTGGATGTGGAGGATATATTGATAGAGGTATAGGGTGAGAAATAGGGTAGTGCACTGGAACGAGTACTAGAAAGAGGTTTGAGCTGAGTCAGAGATTGAGGTAGAAGATATATTAAGAAAGTTATAGGGTGAGAAATAGGGCAGTGCAGTGGATATTCTGAATTAAAAGAAAGTATTAAATATATAGATCCATAAGTACATGGAAAGTTTATAGATGCATAAAGGAAGTATACGTAGATTAAAGATATTGATAGAGGAATAGGGCGAGAAATAGGGTAGTGCATTGAATATGCTTTTTTTTGGGAGGATAGTAATAAATATATAGATCCAAGTACATGGAAGGTATATAGATGCATAATGGCAGTAAGTATAAGTAGATTAAAGATGCATTCGATAAACTCTGATTTTCAAGTGCTGTATTTGAAAAATGTTTTATTTATTTTTAAATTATTCTACATGTATATAGAAGGCAATACACATATATAGGTGCACATCTATAGTACAAATAAATGCTTATATACAAAGGGATACCACCATCCAATTTCCTAGCAAGGTACATCCAGCATCTAGTTGCATACAATCCCTTCCATATTTTATGTAACACGTAATACAGTAAGACACCAACAAACAACCATGACAAGGCATCCACAAGATCTGACCAAGCACAGAAGCAAATGAGACGGGTGCAAAGTGCCGGACACAAATTTGCATCAAATCAAGCTATCACAGCAGAGGATGCAGAGGTCCTGCTCATCTCAAGTGAGAAAATATGCGCTAGTGGTAGCAATCACTGCCACAACCAACTGAGCATGTTGCTTATCTTTGGTAACCCTCTTTTTGGTGAATTCTCTTTCAAACTGCAGATTTTTCACCCTAAAATACTCCCCAGGTGCCAAACTGAATCCACAAAAATCCTCCACTTTGGCGCTCCTGCACGCCACCAGTCGGCGTCGGGCAGCTCCACACCTGACTGGATACTGCTCCAGAGGTGACAACGTTGGAAGCATACAAGCACACCCCTCCTCACGCACCCATCAGTTTATTTATTTCTCTTGCTACCTGATTAGATGCTGGGTAAGAACAATCGTTAGTAACAGTGTGCTGAACTTTAACCTGGGAACTTTTCAGATAATAAAAATAGTTCACTCCACAGAACAAAGAGGTGGGAGGGCGGTGAGGAATCTGCAGTTACAGAGAGTATCCATTAGAAAGAATGTTATCAAAGGTAAGAAACTTGTTCTTCAGATAGATACTTGCAATCACTGATTCATGACATCTGATTTGATACTAAAGCAGTATCTCGCTAGATCTAAGGTCTGTGGCATGGACGAAGAAGCCTTACAGGACCAAGAAGGCAAAATGTATGTTCTGCAGGATCTGGCTGTGAAAGCAGCACTACTTTCTAAATGTATGCACTGATGACCACATCACAGCCTGGCAAATGTCTAAGACAGGCACTCCATATGCCAATAAGGTAGCAGCATTAGCCCTGGTGGAATGCCCCCTCAGACCTTCTGGAGGCTGTTTTGGTCAATGTGTAGCAGATCGTAATGCAGAGGACTATTCACCTGTCAAGGTCCACTTCTACATAGCCTTCCCTTTCTTCACTCCAGATAACACCACAAAATGCTGAATGTCCATTCAGTGGTCCTTGGTACGATCAATGTAGAAGCTTAAAGCTTTTTTGGGGTCTAACCAATGGAGCCTCTCCTCTTTTAAAGGGTGGGAGGGAGCAAGGAGGGATTGTAAAGTGAGGGATTACGAAACGCAGAAGGAAATAATACTAATAACTTTTGGGTGGAAGCAGCACGAGTTCCCAGCACCAGCTTGTCCGGAAAAAGTTGGACTAGGACAGATGCACTAAAAGTACCTGAAGTTCACTCACACAAAAAGCTGTCATAATCACAATGAGGAAGACCTTCTTTAAGGTCAGAAGGTGCAGAAGCCTGTTATGTATTGGCGCAGAGAACAGTTGGTTCGCCAAATGTATAAGACTGCAAGGGCTGATAAGTAACCTTCTATTAGTGCCTAATGCAGGTCACTGCTGAGGCGAAGACCAAACAAACAAAAGGATGTCTAACGGCTTTGCTTATAATGGTCAGACTAACAATCACCCACAGGGCCACAAATTTGCCCCAGCTACCTGTATAAATGGATTTCATAGAAGGGCACCTGGCTGAAAGGATTTCCTCCACCACCTCAGGCGGCAAATTAAATTGTCGCTGCTCAAAATCCATGCATGTAGGCGTAGACAATGTAGATTCAGGTGGACGAACCCTGCCCTGTTGCTGAGACAGGAGAACTTGCGAAGTTCTAGCAGCCTGAGCGGAGAATAGATGCTCATGCCCAAAAGGACAGAGTACCATAACCTCCTGGCCCAATGTGCAGTCAGTAGGATGACTTGGGCCCGTTGTTCCAGATCATTTTCAGAACTCGGAGAGGAAAACAGGAGTGGGAAGGAGTATAGGATTTCCATGTTTCCTTTCCATGCATCCTCAAATGAATGTTCCTGCGGAAACTCCAATTTGCAAATCTTTTTATGACAATGTACATTCTCGCAGTGGCAAAGAGATCCAGCTAGGATTCTACCCCTGTTGGATGACAGCCTCTCCCACCTCTGGAATAGCTGCCACTTCTAATATGCTAGATGCCACCTGCTCAGTTCATCCACTCTGCCATTCAGGGATCCTACTATGTGATTCATAATCAAGAAAATGCCCTTGTGCTCACCTCCAGAGATGCAAAGACTCCTGACATGGGACCCCACTCCACTCAGTCTGTTGCAGGACCACAGGTTTGCTAGAACCTGCATCAGCCTTCCCTTGATGGGTGGCAGAAAGGCCTTCATGGCTATACAAATGGCCACAATTCCAGCAAATTGATGTGGAGTCGGCTTTCCACCAGAGACCGGAGTCCTCTGATCAACACCCCCCAGATGGCGTCCCCACCCCAGCAAGGAAGCCTCAGTCACTGTTGTCGGCTCTGGGTGGGGAAGGGAAAGGAGTCTGTCACTGGATCAGTTGCATTTGAGCAGTCACCACTGGAAATCTCAAGCTGTTTCCTCTGAGACCTGGAAGGCATCAGCCTGATTACCTTGCTGCTGGGATCAACGAAGCTTTAAATTCCATTGCTGAACATTCATGTGCCACCTGGTGTAGCTAGTAAGGAGGATGCAGGAGGTGAAGAGGCCAAAATGCCTCAGAGCTGCTATTACAGAGATCCAGGAACAGAGTCTGAAACATCTGGCTCATGCCCAAATGTCCTGGCCACATTGTGGTGGACGGAAAGCTCTGCCATTCACTATGTCTAGGACTACCCCAACGAATAGAAACCAGTGAGGTGGGGCATTGGCTCATTAATAGTGAATATAAATGATGTAAAAGGTCTGCTGTCATCTGGATGTGGTACACTAGAGACTATGGTCCTAGGACACCGTCAAGTCACCTGGGAAGGTCCGAATAGGTCTGAGGCTCCACCCTCCTTCAGAATGTGGAACTAATAAGATTAATAGCCCCCTCCTCTTTCCAAGTCCAGCTTCTTCTCAATAGCACCTTCGGAAAGCAACAGCCACAGACACCCCCAGACTGAGCCAGAAAATGGCCTACAACCAGGCACTCAACAAGACACGCAACAGTGTGGAACAAAGCTTTGGCCTGCTCAAGGCCAGGTTCCAATGTCTTGACATCTCAGGGGGGAGATTACGCTACTCACCCCAATGGTGTGTAAAATGATACTGGTTCATGGCATACTGCAAACATATGTGTGCGGACAAGTGTCCCCTGGGACTAGGACCAACAACAGCAGGACCCAATGGAGGAGAAGGAGGAGGAGGCAGGTGGTGGAGACATCCACAATACCGTGGCTGGAAATCGTAGAAGCACACGCATAGTGCAACATTTCTTTACCTGAACAACATGTTGTGGGATGAACCATGAACCAACATGTACTGAAGGTCAAACATGACCATAAATGTTTGAACCGATTTCTTTTCTTTGCGTTCATGTCAGAGGCCCACAAAAAGAAATGCCATCAACACAGATACCTACATCATGGTAAGCATATTACAAACTACACTTCAACTGGATCATGTCAAGATATGTACAATTAACAATATGTCTGTGTGTCTCACAGCAATATATTGCCTGTCCTAGTATCTGCACTATGAACGCAAGGAGTCACACATATGTGCACTGTTGACTTACACATGCAACACATCCCAAGTCTACAAGCATGTCAGTCAAGAAATAATGAGCAAGAAAAGTGACCCCTAGGAGTGTTTATCTGCATTGTACCAATCAATACACTGTACAATACACAAAGGGCTAATTTCATCAATGAAAAAAGTACACATTGATCTATAGCATGACAGATTGCACCCAGGCCTTTGTTTGGAAGCCAGCCATCAAAGTCAAACATATCAGAGACAATGCATTGTGCATTGCCATGTGTTGTGTGTAACGTGCACCTTAGCTAGTTCCCTAGCAATGTGTCAAAAATAAACTAACCTTAGGTAGGAAACCTGACAATATTGCAGTAAACGTGACACCATAGTAGTAAACATGATACTTTAGTCGGAAACGTGACACTATAGTAATAAATGTGAGACTTTAGTACTAAACATGTCATTTTAGTAGTAAACGTGAAAAGTCCCTCTTTACCTGAAAACATGACACTTGAGTAGGAAAGGTGATACTCTAGTAAGAAAGGTGACACGTTTGTAGCAAGCATTATGCTTTTGAAGGAAAAGACCTGCTTTACCTGAAATGTCTTGCTTGAGTAGGAAAGGTGACACTGTAGCAGGAAAGGTGATGCATATGTAGTAAATGTGACACTTTTGTAGGAAAAGTCCAGATTTACCTGAAAACATGGCGCTTGAGTAGGAAAAGTGACACTCTATTAGGAAATAAGACGCATTTGTAGTAAACGTGGCTCTTTTGTAAGAAAAGTCCTGCTTTACCTGAAATCATGAGACTTCAGTGGAAAGAGCGTCGACAGAAGCCATGCATCAATGTAAAAGCATCTAAAACACTGCTTTAGACATTGTCATGTTTTGTGTGTAACTCGCGCCTTGGCTATTTCCATAGTGAAGAGTCTGAAAAAAATTACGCTTTTGTATGAAACATGATGCGTAGATCAGAAATGTGACGCATCTACCCAGGAAATGGTGCAAAGGCTCAGTAATGCTGAAAACCAGAAAGTGTAAAGTTCCTTTCACTTTCACTTACTGTCTTTTGGTCTGTGCTGGCTGGTGGAGGCGTTTGTTGTTTTCTGGAGAGCTTGGTGCTGTTTCTTGGTCTTGTTGGTGTCTCTGCTGTCCCTGTTGTGTCCCCAAACTGTCATTTTTGGTTTGTCATTGTAATTTGCATTGTTTTGTGTAGTGTATTGTTGGGTGTTTGTCCAAAAAGTGTTTTTATAGTTATAGGGGTAGGGGGAAGTGATAGTGTTTCTGCTGTTGGGTTTAGGGTAGCTTTTGGGGTTGGGGATATATTGGGGCAGGTGCAGTGCCAAGAACCTGTTGGAGGAGGAGATTGGGGGCCTGCTGCGGCTGATAGTCAGCTATCTGCCCAACATGATCAGTCAGTGGAGGCCAGGTCAGCCACGGTTACCTTATCTGCGAGGGGTGTCAGCCTTGGGAGAAGGTTTGGTTTCAGCTGTCTCACATCTTCAATGTCAAGCGGAGCATCCACCAACTCCAGCACAGTGGGCAGATGTCATCAGCTGGGTGCAAGGCCTCCTGTACCACCTGGGGGTAGAAGTTGGTGGAGCTACCAGTAACTCCCTATATACCATAAGCTTGTAGCTGTGTGGCTTTCACACAATACTTTGAAAGGTTTTCATTCCAGAAAGCCCAGATATGCATGTAGGTTACAATGGCATGATCAGGGAAAAACTCCATTACATACACTGAACTGCCACAGGGACCTATTTGCAGAGGCATCACATTAGCCAAAACATACCATGCAGTTAACGGGAGGCCCATAGGTGATGTGGGACCCATCCAGAACTGTGCAGGGAGTATTCTCACCCGGCCTGGTAGGTCATTGCTGACATAGAATTGTGGGGGCCACCCGCCATGTATGTTGCAGGGGAGCACACTCACATGTCATCTGGCCACGGGTTGGAAAATGGTCACACATACGTCTATGTGACAAAAAATGGACATCATTCATTTATTAGCCTGTATGGGCCTTAATAGATCATTGTTCATTTACAGTGCACTGGTTACATGTAAGAAGCTAAGTGAAGAAGACAAACAAGCACGGGTACTGTCTGATGTGTGTATAAGTGCAAAGGACACGTATTGACTTGAGAAGGGGGGACCATTGCCAAATCCGAGGGGCATACCTTGCTAGTCCCACTGCAGGGACCACCGACGCCGAATCGCTCCCCTCCGCCGCCGCAAAATCCATACTAGCGGCCGCAGCGGGAGGGGCGCGCTTGCTACGGGACTCCATTTCCCAGGAGCCCTAGCGGCGGAGCACGCCGCCACACCTGAGTCCTTCGCCAGGAGGCGCTACAAAGGAAGGCCAGTCCCGGTGGAGCGGGGGGACCATTGCCAAATCCGAGGGGCATACCTTGCTAGTCCCACTGCAGGGACCACCGACGCCGAATCGCTCCCCTCCGCCGCCGCAAAATCCATACTAGCGGCCGCAGCGGGAGGGGCGCGCTTGCTACGGGACTCCATTTCCCAGGAGCCCTAGCGGCGGAGCACGCCGCCACACCTGAGTCCTGCGCCAGGAGGCGCTACAAAGGAAGGCCAGACCCCGCGTCGCGGGATCGCGCGCGGGTCGGCGCCGGGAGAAGCCCGGGACAAGGGCGGGGCCATCAGCGGCCATCCAAGGCCAGAGGAGGCCGGGTCGGGACACCCCCCTTGGCATAGGAAGGTAAAGATAATCTATCTTTCTGTGCCTTGCAGGTTCCTCCGAAGTGCAACTACATCGTGACATTTGACCAAATTTCTGGTGGTTGACGCCCCTTTTTTTTTTTTTTTCCCCACACAAAACTGTTAAGCTATGACTTGCAAGGGGGTCACTAAAAACTTTTTCACGCAGAGTAACCTGTGTCAGGGAACTATGGACAATTACTTAAAGAGGGTGACATCCCCCATTACCAGCGACCCTGAGAGTACTGATCGACCCATGGACATGGGTAGTTCTTTGAGCACATGCCTTTCTTCCCACACAGAAAAAACAGCTCTAGACTCATTACTCCTAGCGGAGCTAAACAAACTCTGTAAATCCAAGTATGTTCCCGTTGATGCAGGAAGTATGCAAACTAGAGCTTCGACCTGTCATACAGTAACTACTAGCCCCCAACGCACTAGATCATTCCATTTAAATGAAAGCTTCCAGGATACTCCCCTTTTAGTACAAACAAAAGCAAACTCCCAATGTATACTGTCCCCTCAGAGCCTTTCTGTTAAAGGGAAGATAGAAGGGGCCAAACAATGGGGGAAACATGTAAAGACTCAACAACTAAATCCAAGTTCCCCACTTCCCAACACTCCCACCCTCAAAGTACCTATCCAGGCTACTTTACTGGCCCAGATCGAAATCATGATCAAATTAATAATATCCCCTCTGATGGAAAAAATGAACACCTTAGGGGAAAGGCTCACAGGTGTTGAGGAAGCAATTAAGGCCAACTTGGTATACTTAAAGAGTTTGGCAGGTCCCTTTCAACCACAGTCATCACAGACACCAGTCCCCACAGAAGTGCCTACAAATACTGCACTAAGTAAAATTCCCAACAAACATTCAGTATCCCCTCATATAACATCTCTAAATACCCCGAAAGCAGTCGCAGTAGCACGGAGTGCCTACCCCAAAGCAGGGACTAAGAAAGATTATATTTCACATAAGGGGACAGCTGCCAATTATGATAATAACGTACCTAAAACTAATCATTTACACTTGCCACCGGAGGCTGCTCCCTTTGTCTGTGTCCTCTCGGGAGTACCGGAACTTACCAAGGGGAAAAGCGAAAGACAACAGGACCTTAGGAATAAGGTTGTCTTTTGGTTAACTAAAAATAGACCTCTTCCTACTAACTTAGACGGAAGTATACAAAGTGTTAGAAGGGTGGGCTGGTTAGGACATCTGTCAAAGGATATAGCAGGTGATCTGGTACTGATAAGATTTAGAAATAAACACGTTGTCTCACATCTTCAATCAAGGCAGCCACAAATAGGGGATGGCCCTATATCGATTTGGAGTCTAACTGATTTCTACCCTAGAACGTCATACGTTCCATTACCAAGTCAAAGACCTGAGAACAATTGTTTGATGAGCAGAAGTTCCCTCGCCTCGAGTGGCTACAACATCCCCACTTCTAATCATTTTCACTTACTCTCTTAAATTGTATAGACACTGACATTATTAATATGTAGATCCCAACTTGTAATGAATTTTATTTGTTCTTTTTATTTTTATATTGTGTTAAACCATTAGTCTGAATGTTTTGTTAGAAATAGATATTGATGGAATTTGGTTTTAAGAAAAACTATGAAAACATGTATTGTGATCTTATGGTTGATTAATTTCACTGTTTTTTTTTTTTTTAAATTGCTTATGTATACTTTTATGGTTTCTTTAAGAAATCGAAATAAAGTTTTTGAAAGAAAGAAAGAAAGACTTGAGAAGGCCCCGGCACTGTGGTACTATGCAAAGTGAGTTCAAGCAAATTGGACTTTTCACATAGCTATGAAAGCCTGGCACCCTTGTAGCATGTTGCAAGCTAGGCTGGTCTTGTACCTTGTCTGCACTATGTGCACCTCATATGCAATGTGCTTGCTATCCTCTGAATACACTGCAACAGGGCATACATATGTTCATCATGAGGCTTTCCCATTGTGCTTCATGCTACAAGTCCAATGTACAGACAAAGCAAGCATTTATGACATCAATGTACTGTGCTTTATATGTACACAGTGTACATGTTCAGCATTTACAGAGCAATGTACCATGTTTTTGTCTTGTAGGTATGCCAGACCCATACACCTGTGGTGAGGTGGCGACCTTCCAAGATCCCAATGCGACCAGTATGTGTCACCTGATTGTTTTGTTCTTTGCAAGGATTGAGTGTGGTTGCTTAAATGGGTTGCAGTGAGATGTGCAAGGGGTTTCATCAATCTCCAGAAACATGTTGTACCTTACATGTGGCTTCACAACAGAAGTAAGACAAAGTTCCATGTGCCATTAACAGTGTGCGATTGCCCAGTGGAATCATTTCCAATGTATGCAGGCCCACAAGATAGATGCCTCTGAATATGCTGTGCTACTGTTGTGGCAGCTATGCTGTGGATGCTTATGGCATGTAGCATCACCTGCCCCAAAAGCAACTGATGGCCAATAGTTCTAATGTCACTCACACATACTATGGACATAAAGTGGCAACATGTTAACCAAAATATGTGACACAAATGTTTCATGGGATAGGCTGTGATTTCACGGACACAGAATGTTTGCCCAAGTCCAAATTTGAGCAGGATACAGGTGTGGTTAGGGTGTAACACATATATGAAACCCTAATTCCAATTGTAAACAGCACATTGAATGTTGACATGTGCACAGTGGACAATTTCCCTAAATATGTGTCCTCCTCTTGTGTGTTCACATCATACCATGCAAATGCCTGCATATTACCGTCCTCCACCCTACCAACATTCGTACAATCTAAATGATTGAAGGCATGTCAGACATCCACGCCACTCAAACAGCAATTTTTGGGAGATTCATAGATGTAACTGTAGTACAGTGCCTACTCAAAGTTTGGACTCCAATGGACTTGGGTTACCATGTAAGCAGGCTCGGCATACCAAAACATGTTTCCATCCTAGTATAGATGCTGCATATGTATTTATGAGGTGGTATAGTTAACATGTATCATTCATGATATCATAACCATTGGGCTCGTTACATATCCCCATTTATTGCAGTGAGTGCATACATCAATTGTCCATGCCAATGACTTACTTGGGTTCCCCCCTTAGACCACATTGATCATGATATGTGGCAACTGTCATCCTGCAACATGGGTACCAGCGCATCCCTCAGAGTACTGCATATAGGTGACATGTGAGACAGGGTGCCAGAGGTGATATTGCCAAGATGATATAATAGCCCAAAGGAAGTTGGGATGAAACTCAATGTGAGCATGAAATTGGAGGGATGACCTTCTATCTACTAGTCTGCTGTGCATTGCTACTGTGGGTGTACACATGGGAATTTATGGTACTTTCTGTGTGGCAGGTTCAGAGAGGCTGTGATGAATCCTGCACCAGTGCAGACTAAAGAGGTTTGAGTGGATCTGGGACATGTCATCAGTCCTCACATGCCAATTATGTTACATGCCTGACTCCAGCCCCATATATTGAATGCCCTTTATTAGACACACATCCATCCCTTTGCTGTATTTTTTTAGAAATAAGGCCAATGTGTTACTTTCCACAGGCATGTATGCACTGTGTTGCCATAATACAGGCCATTTCACAGTCCACTTACTCCTGCTGTTACCCATACTGTCTACCCCATGGAATGTCACCATTGCATGCATACACACACTCATCACATAGATTAAGTATGAGTTGATGTGCATCTAGCTAACAACTCTTACAGAAACTCTTGGATATGTGAAGTGCCACATGCCATTGGTAGGTTCCCATTACATGCTCTAGGTTAAAATGTTCCAGGTTTGTCCATGTATCATCCTTGGAGAAGTGTCCAACGGTTTGTTGATTTAGAGGTAGCTAGCCACACTCTCTCTATGTCTTAACTATCTGGCATAGTGTTAATCTATGCAACAATGTGTGTGGCCTTGTGTATCTGCCATAACAGTGATGCATTGCTGAGTCACAATACATGTACATGCTACACATTACTAATTTCATATAGGTGATACTCCATTAATTTTACCCTCTTGCAAGCTTCATTACCATCCCCAATGAGTATCTACAAGGACCATGAGTACCATTCCATGTGCACACAACATAATTGTGCAGAATCTGTCTTAATATACACATGTGTCAATGTTTATTAGGCCATACACTGCCATTTCATGTACACACAAGGTCAAGGTCTGAGTACTTTTGTATTGTAATGTTAGGAGAAGTACATGCTTCTTGTGACGTTTGGTCATGATTGATTCTATAGATGTCTCATGTTTGGTTGGACTTGCTACTTTTGCAGCTATTTGTAATTCATGCAAGTAATTGATGAAAAACTGGACAATTTTAGCTTGGTCGGATGCATATGTCCTTCCTCCCAACAGACAACATGACCCCCTGAGTAGGTACACCAGTACTGCATCAGAAGGGAGAGGTACCGCTACATAAGACACATGGCCAAGGCCTTCCAGACCATGGGGAGCCAGTACGAGAAGGCAAGGGCAGCAGGGGCCTGGAATTCACCACTTTGGGCCCAAAACACACAGGACAGGGCAAGCATCAGGCCTGAAGTGGCTCTTTCCCATGTGTCTGATCCTGGTGTAGAAGCCGTACCCTCCACAGCGCCACCAGCAGTGGCACCACAGGCAGTGTGCATAGCCTATTGACTTTAAGAGGCAAGCCCCGAAGGACAATGCAGACATGAAATTAAGGCTGGCAGGACTGGAACTTCAGATGGCAACACTGTTGTGGATGGTACAAACACTATAGCAATCAGTGGACGGAATTGCTACACAGATGTAGGCCCTCCATCCAGTGTTCTGCCACTCCTAATTATTTTTTCTATTTTTCTATTTTTCTATTTTTTTTATTTTTTTATTGAAGTTTTTTCCCCTATTTTGTTGTAACATGGGCAGGACACAATAAATGCAGTACCATAAAGACATAGGCTTATTCATACATATACAAACCAATAAACAAAATATAAGCAATTTCTTAATCTTTTAAGTGTCTACTCCAAACTTCCATCGTGTAAATGGTTCCCAGATTTGCATACCCAATTTCTTCCCCTGTTTTCCCTTCCTAGCATATATAGCAGTTTCCAGTTTTTGTATTGACATTACTTTTCCTAGCCATTGGGGATATGATGGTGGATTAGGGTCCAACCAGGCAGAAGCCAGTAACAGTCTCAAAATCGCCATTGACACAAATATAAAATTTTTACAGCTCGTTTGTTCTGAGCTTATCCCCAATAACATAGTCGCCGATGTTACTTCTATTGTTGTTGACATTGCCCTTTGAAAGAATTCCACAATGTCCTGTTTCAGTTTATCTAGATGTGGGCAAGATGCGAAGATATGTGCCAAATCAGCATCTGTGCTTCCACATCTAAAACAAGTAATACCTGATGTACCGCCCCACTGAGCAATCTTCGCTGGTGTATAGTATAAGTGGTATAACATCTTATAATGCTGGGCCTGGAGGGATGATGAGCATAACATTATTTTCCCCATTTCCAACGACTCAGTAAAGATATCCCTATCCGATTCCAGATCTACTGACCATCTGTTTATCCATTTCTCCAGGTCATCTTTCTTTAAGGTTGTCATTTCTAGGTAATATCTTTTAATAGTACAATCAAAACCACTCTCTATAAGATCCAACAATATGCTTCTACCAAAGCCCAATGTACCCCCTTGTTTTTTCAGGAGGCAACTTCTTATTTGGAGATATTTGAAAAAATGTTTTGTGTCTAACGAAAAACTGTTTTGTAAATCCACAAATTGCAAAATACCTTGTGGACCCATCAAGTCACCCACTTTTCTTATCCCACGACTGTTCCACTCTTTAAAAACAGCTCCCGAGAAAACCTCGCTAGGCAAGGAAGGGTTATCCTTCAATCTAGTATAGAAATTGAATTTCCCAATTCCCACCTTCTTTGAAAACCCTTTCCAAATATTATGTGCGGCTATTACTGTCTTGAAACGTGTTCTTTTGAAATAACTACCCTCTGTAAATCTTAAAAAAATATTTTCAGCATTCATACCAAGAACCAGACCATATATTGCCAGTGACCCTAACTTGTCCCAACCCTCCATTTCAGCCCCTCCAATCAAACCTCCCATATATTGCAATGCTGCAGCCCAATAATATAGCTTTAGATCTGGTAGTGACCAACCTCCTCTTTCCCGTGGGAGTGACATGAATCTCAGCGCCCTCCGCGTCTTGCCTTTTGCCCAGATAAAGCGGTTGATCATTTGCTCGCAAGTTTTGAACCACTTATTATCTATGGCTAGTGGAATTGCTCTAAATATATACAAAAATTTCGGCAAGACCAGCATTTTAATAATATTGACACGTCCTACTAATGATAGATGTAGATTCTCATATCGGTCAAGATCTTTTTTAACCTTATCTATTATTGGAGCTATGTTTTTTTCCACGAGTTTATTGAGGTCGGCTGAAATATTAATACCTAAATAAAGTCCTTCCTGGACCACTCGATTATCTCCGCAAACTATCATAGAATTTTTAATAATCTGTGTCTTTGTAGTATTCAGGGCATAACCCGATATATGCCCAAATTTACGGGCTTCCACCTCTATTATCTCGATCGCCTCCGTGGGGTTTGATGTTATCACCACCACGTCATCAGCGTAAGCTAGAATTTTACAAGGGCCCAGTAGTGTATTCAGTGGAGAGATATCTGGAGATAGCTCTATCCTACGGATTAACGGGTCCATATACATGGCAAATAGGAGAGGCGAGCAAGGACACCCCTGTCGTGTGCCTCTCTTAATATGAAATTGATCCGTAGTTCCCCCATTAACTCTCAAAGCTGCGACCGGGTCCTTGTACAGAGTCTGTAAGGCTTTCACAAAACCCCCCTTTATACCCACTCTTATTAAGATGTGCCAAAGATAATCCCAGGAGACCCGATCGAACGCTTTCTCTGCGTCTAACAACATTACGGCCATCGGGTCTCCTGTGACCTCAGCAGCATCGAACAGGGTTATAACTTTCCTGGTGTGGTGAGTCGTCCCTCTACCGGGGATAAAGCCGTGTTGGTTGTTGCTAACTAAGGCACCGATTATCCCTGCAAATCTTATTGCTAGTACTTTCGAGTATATTTTCGTATCATTATTTATCAGTGTAATAGGTCTATAAGACCCTGGGTCAGTCGCCTTTTTTCCCTTTTTTAATATTAAGACAATATCTGCAGCTCCCCAAGATTTGGGGATAGACTCCCCAGTTTGTGCAGTTTGGAACGTATTAGTTAGGTCTTGGCCTAAGCTCCCCCAAAATGTTTTATAAAACTCCAAAGGGAGTTGATCCGGGCCAGCGGCCTTTCCAGATGGGAGATTGGCCATGGCTTCTTGGATTTCGATTTTATCCAGCTGTTTCTCCAGCCCTTCTGCGTCTTCAGTATCCACCCCTTCAAACGGGATATTCTGGAAATAATCGCTTATCTCTTCTGGATTACAGAAATGTTGCTGATCATATAATTTCTGATAAAATTTCCTGAAGACTTCCCTTATTTCGTCCGAGTCTGAATGTATCCTTCCATATTCGTCCCTAATCTCCCTAACGGTGCCAGATGCAGCTATCTGCCTGGTCCGCATAGCTAAAACATGACCAACTTTTTCGCTATACTCATAGCATCTTTCCCTTTTTATAGTGTAATACTGTGCTGCCCTATTCGCCAACTCCTCTTCAGCTTCACTTTTTGCCTTCATCAATTCTATACTTGCTTGTTCAATCAGTTCATCCCTTATTACGCAGTTATGAAACTGTTCCTCTGCCTCAAATACCGCCCTCTCCAAGTTACTATCTCTAATACGTACTGTTTTTCATTTATATGCGCTAAAGCTGCATGTCTCTCCGCGGGCACCAGCCTTAAATGCGTCCCATACAACCCCTACAGGGGCGCTCCCTCTATTATTTTCGAAAAATTCACTAATCCAATTAGACATATGTTGTATATAGTTATCGTCTAAAAGAAGTGTTCTTTCGAAGGTCCAGGTCCTACTTAATCTACTTATTCCTCCTGCCTTAATCGTTAGAAGTAAAGGGTTGTGGTCACTGAAAATTCGTGATAGCCTTTCAATTTCTACTCTGGACAATAAATCATTGGATACTAGAAAATAATCTAACCGAACACAAATACGATGTGGTGCAGAATAATACGTAAATCCTGCTTGGTCCGATCTAGTACTACCCCATACGTCTTGCAGAGTATTATTCTCTAAGAGTTTGATCAGTGCCTTGTGCACTCTTTTCTTTCTGCCTTTATAAGACCCTATCTCCAACCCATCTGCCCCATTAATGTTTAAATCGCCTCCTATAACTACCTGTGGTGGCCAACCTGCTAATTCTGCATCTAAAAACTGCAAGATTTCTGGGTCGTCCTGGGTCGAACCGTAAACTGTCACCAAGGTTGTCCATACTCCATCTATTAATACCTCGGCTATTGCCCATCTACCCCATTTATCCTCTAATTTTCTACCGGTTACCACGTTTTTACTTCTTGAGAGAATAGCTACCCCTCTATTTTTTGCCCCAAGCCTAGATCTTGCTATTAAATGAAACCCTAACTGATTGAGACAAAACTCCTGAGTACTCATTATATGAGTTTCCTGTAAGAGACACATTCATCTGGCGTAGTCGAGTAGCTATCTTTTATCTTTTTTGAACATCATTTAAACCACACACATTCCATGTTACAAATCTAAGTGTCATAGCTGAGTTTAAAAATAGCCGCTAAATAACAACAAATAATAAGTGCCTTGGTAAATATGTTTTTTCTTGCTTTAGTTTCCAATACTGTCTTAACACTCTTATACCTTATACCTTTCAGTTCAAAACATAAAGTATAATACAACAGATTTCTGCCTATGTCGAATTTTTCTTTTTTTCTCCAAGACTCATGTGCCCTGCCCCTTTTCCCTCCCTCCCCCACCCCTGACTGCCCACCCACAGAACCCCGCCCCCCCCTACGGGCAATTAGGTCAAAAGGACCTATGTCTGACCGACGATGCCAACAGGATGTCCCATCCTCCCCCCCCCTGATATTCACATACCAGAAATTTCTGACTTGGTGCTCTCGCAGCGATGCTACGATACTGATAAGCCTCGAGGCTTTCTCCCTCTAATCCCTCACATAGTGACTCCTAGTCTACACCCCTTGCCTCCTAAAGCTAACACTGTGCAATGTATTCCACTACAATTATCTATGTATATCCTTAATTCCACAATTTGTACGAATGAGTGAGAATACAAACATCAAGTATTTTTCCCTTGCGAGGTGTGAGAGACACCTACAAATCTAAGTGACACAAAAAATTCAAAAAAAGAAGGATGGGAGAGCAATAAACATTACTTTTGCCTAAAAGAATGTTATGTCCTTTCCCTCTCTATTTCTTTCGAGAAATGCCTCGGGTAGCCACCACCTGTGAGACTTGCTCTCCCAATTCGTTATCTTGTGCCTTATGTTTACTCCTGGTCTCACGTAAGAAGCTTAGGTACTCCTGAGCCATAATTTCGGAGTGGAAAACCCTGAACATTCCGTTCAGCCCAATCTTAAGTCGTGCTGGAAATAGCAGGTAAACCTCGCACCCCAGGTTCTGAAAAGGGGTAATCATTTGCCTCATCCTCCAACGTCTTTCTACTGTGGTATGGCAAAAGTCAGGACGAGCGAAAAAGACAATGTCTTTGTACGTACGTCTAGCCTGCGGTTTTGCCTTGGCCATGATCTCTTCACGTAGTAAGAAGTTTCCCACATATATCAATATTGCACGTGGCTTGGTCTGTGATTCTTTCCGCATCATCGGGAACCGATGTGCACGCTGAATCTCTTGCTCCCAATCCCATGCAGCCATCTCGGGAAGGGCTCCCTTCAATAGGTCAATCACAAATTCTCGCATATCACCACCTTCCTTCCCTTCCTGTACGCCAAGTATCCTGACATTGTTACGTCTTTGTCTATTCTCAGATTCCTCCAGTTTCCAGAGTATATCTGGTGTGGTCTTATCCTGGTCTCTCTTATCACCTTGTAATTTCCCCACGTCGTCCTCCAACTTGCCCGTTCTAGCCTCCACCTCTGACACCCTCCCGACTACTTCCTCATACGTTTTATTTATCTTGTCGAGTGAGGATTGTATTTTTTTGTTAGCATGCTTGGCTCTTTTACTAGCCCTTTGGCTCTCAATGCGTGCCTCATCCTGCATTTGTTTTAGGGTTGATAATAAGACTTCGAAATTAGAGGGATTTATTTCAGGACTCCGAGTGTCAATTTCTGTCATGCTCGTGACTATATTGGCTGCTCCCGTCACAGATGGTGTACCGCTTTCTAGTATATTGTACTCGAGTTTTTTTGCCACTAATTTACCCGGGTCCCCATACGTTGCACTGGTTAAGTGTTTTTGCTTAGACATATTTATTTTTGCCTTACTCCTGGTCTTTCTCCTACGCTTAGATTTGATCTTAAGCGCCGGTTTAGCTGACTCACCGGTAGCAAAGTTTTGAGATGCCTTGGGGCCCTTTTGTACTGTCTCACACTCCAGATCAGTGGTTCCCAACTCCTTATCTGTAGTAGAAGAGACGCTGTCACCTTCTGTCTCTTTATCTGTATCTGTATCTGAGTCATTACCAGATTCAGGACCCACAGACGTTTCCGGATCTGAATCTGAGGCAAACATAATGACCGAGTTGGTGCTTACAACCTCATCCTCATCATCAGCCTCATCGTTGCCAGTATAGAAAACATCCTCGCTTGGAGAAGCCAAAGTTACTCCCACTGAGACTGGTATATTTTTAGCCAGGCTGTCCGGATTGTGCGCTGTACTCGAATTTGACAGATCCGCGTTTATATCCTTACCCCCACTCTGCTGAAGTAACTCTGATACCAGTCCTGAACCAGCAACTGTATACCCAAGCTTATCGGGACATTGGGGATCAACGCGAGTGTCATTACTGCCTTGTTCAGTGAGAGATGATATGTCAGCCTCGAGCACTGTACCTTTAAGAGATCCTTCAGTTTCCATGCTTCCTGCCTTTGAGCTATCTGCCCCGCCCCTGGCGGGGCCCGTAGAAGAGCCTGTCGATCTCGAGGGCTCTGTAACTTCCAGACCGCTCCCAGGCACAGTCGGAGTCATCTCTCCAGGTGTGCTCGCCTTGCTTATCGCGCTTATCCCACTCGTCGCGCCCATCACGCCATCCAGCCGTCTCCCCCCAGCAGCTGCACTGCAGAGGGAAGCCAAAGATGGTATCTCGAATCCTCGGATCAGAGCCGGCTTCAATACCTGCAGGGCACTCGGTAAGGATAATGGCAAAAATGTTTCCACTATGGTGGTTTGACGGAGTAGAGTCTCTCTCCCTGCTGTCTCATTAGCGAGGGATTGCGTCTCATTGCATTTCTTGGGAGCCGATATAATTTTTTTCCTTTCCGCTTCTTTTTCACGGAGCTTACGCATTTTGTTTTCTTTAGCAGCCTCCCGCCTCAGCTGTGCTTTTGTTCGTGCTTTGCCTCTCAAATTAGAAGCGGGGGCCCCGAAGCCGTCTGTAAAGACTTCCTCATCTTCTTCGTTCCCACATCTGTCTTGAGGATCACGAGTTTTTTTAGGCGACCGCAGAAGTTTAGGCGCCATTGATCTTAGCAGGATCCTCCAGTCAAGTTGTCTCGCCTGAACCGCTGCAGCGAACAGATAGCTTACTTTAGAAAAAGTCTTCTCCTTGAACTGGGAGACGAATTCTGTTCGTAGCCACAATGATAACGATCCAATCATTGCCTCCTGTGGCTGCTCTCATATGCTCTCTTATATTGCATTAAATGTTCCTTGATTTCGCCTGTCCTTCCTTTTCACCGCATGACCATCCAAAGTCAAACTTTTTGGCGGTGGTTTACCGGTAAAAGGCATCCATTCTGGAACGTTTAGTTTTTGCAAAAAAGAGGACACCAAATACGCTGCATACAGCTTTTCAACAGGAGGGAGGTCAGATGCGACTCTCCTCTATGGCGTCTCGGCGGCAATCTTGCCCCCACCAGCCCTGCTATCACTTTTTCTATTTTTCATAGTGAAGATAGTTTTACCATAGGATAGGATAGGGTTTTAGATTAGTGATAGGGTAGTTTAGTTTTAGTGTTTTTTAAAGATTTTCATATTTATGTGTTGTTGGGTGGGGATATGAGTGGGTAGGTTAAGTGGGTGGGGGTTAATGTTTAATATGTGGATAACAAAAACCAAACAATTTAAAAAAATACAAACAAAATTATATATGTTTAGGTTTTAATATTTAGGTCGTTTGAGTTGGGTGTAGTTTATGTTTGTCTCATGTGCAAATGTGTATTAAGGGGGGGTTGATGTTTAACCTGTCATTGTGGTATACGAGGAGAGTAGTATAAGTTAAGGTTAGGTAGGTTTGGTTAGTATTAAGTTAGGATAGTGTAGCTGATTTAGCATAGGTTAGTTTTGGCATAATTTAGGTAAGAATATTTAGTGTAGTTCAGTTCGTTTTGGATGTTAGTTTTTAAAGGTGTTTTAAATAAAAAAATATTTAGCACTTTCACAACTGCTTGCTCGTTGACTGCTGGCAGCTGTATATAGGCTTTGTTTGGGTAGAGCACATGCTGTAGTTTTTCCTGGCAGTATTTATGCACGTGTGACTAGGCGAGGCAGATAAGGAGTGGATACTGTCAAATTTGTACTGTTTTGATTTAATGGATCTTCAAACATTATTGTGCACTGTAGGTGGCACTCTTGCTGTGAATGGACACACAGCCCAAAACCAGGTATTTACCTAAGGCTGCACAGGGTGTGTACATTATGCTACATGTTTTGTTTAGGTGATTGAGTCAAACCATTGTGATTAAACTTGGATGTGTTGTGTGCCAAACTGATGGCAGCCACTTACACACTCTCTATAGCACCATTTTGTTGTCACATCACTGTTGTCTGCTGGCCAGTATGCCTAGAGGTATCCCCCACCTAGGCAGAAACATCATTCAGTCAAAGCATTGACTGATTGCTTATCGTACCGCTTCATGCATGTGACCTTGGTTAACTACTTGCTAGTTTGGATGCACATAGGAATCACAAAACAGAATTTGCATAGCCTGTGTAGTTTTACCCCTGGGTTTATGATACACATTTTACTCGAGATAATGTCTTTAGGGACAGCACTTTCACCATGGTGTCCTTGGTCAAATCATGAACAGATATATAACATGCTGGTTCTGGTTAGTGAATTTATTGGCACGTAAACGAAGGTGCAAGTAGCAAGTCATAGTCCCCGGGTCAACAACCCTGTGAGCTAAAGGATGTCCATACAGAGTTAAAGGGGGATATAAGTCATGGGACATGTGAAGTAGAGCAATGTTTCAGTGAGGAAGAGGACCAAATTGCCATTAGGGAAGATAGGCCACATTGACAGTCCACAAATGGGTGAGATCAACAGGTAGGAAAGCAAAGGGAGGACAGTATCACTTGAGAAGTACATTGGCATGCCCATAAGCACAGGTAAATTGGGAAACTGGCCATGTTGCACAAAGAAATGCCAACAGCCATTTTTTAGTTGGAAATAGGGAACATCCACACCTTTCTTCACTGATGTGTAAGGTGCCTCCCATAAGTGGGGCGTTTGTAGATGCCAGTGGTAACGGAGGCACACACACATCAGGGGCTAAATATGTGGATCCCCGGTCCCCAGCAGCGTTTTTCAGAGCCAACAAGTAAGGCAGCACAGCACAAAGAAGGGCCTGCTGGTTTGCAAGCACATCGACAATGCCGCAGTGTTAGGCACCCATTGTCACAATGTAGGAGTCCTGCATCCACTCTATGGACTCTAGGATATTGTGGATCGCCCCCAGAGGGTTTACAACCTCGCTGGTGTCACTTCGGTAGGGCAGTTGTTCGTGCCTTTGCCTCATAACTCCTGCGATGTCAGCCAGGACTTTACAAATCCAAGGAGTGGAGGATAGGTGCTCTTAATGGCCTCCAAGTTGTCCATATTGGGACTGAGGCACCTACGGACTTCCTATAGAGTGCCCTCCTTGGTCTCCATCCCCGTCCGCGCCATGTCTACTGGCTCCCACTGGAGTGCTACCGCACAATGTTGGAATTTAACTTGGGGGTCCTTGGAGTCCAGGGCTGAGGGTGGGCTGGTTGGTGGTGTTAGTTTGGTGACAGGCAGATCCTCTGGAGACCCTGCAACGGTGTAGGCTCTTCTTGCAACCAGAGATGGTGTCTGAATGGAGTATACAATTTGATGGATGGTGTCTTGGTCGAGGGTTGGCAGCTTTCATCCTCAGCAGGATCCTCATCCAGGACATGCAGTGGGTCAGGAGTAGTTGGTACATTCTCTAGAATTAAATAGAGATATATTGTTGTTGGTCTATAATAGATGGCGACATCAGTAATCGGGTTTACATTCTGACTTCCTAATAATTCCATGTCATGTCAACATTGATGCTTAGGACATCTGCTCATCATAGGTTTGGAGGCCAATTTGTAATGTAGTTGCCTTTCAGATGGCAATATATTTGCATTGTTCAGACAAGCACTGTGTGACAGGGCTGACCTGTAGTGTCATGACACATGTTGCAACAAAGTTACATAGCTCACTGGACCTTCCATTCCTGCATATGTGATATGAGGTACGGTCCACCTCTGACTTGGGGATTGGCTTTCTTTTTCATGCTGCCTAGACTGATAGTGTTTTGACGTATTGACACCACTACTGTGCACATTGCATCTAGTCCCCAGGGTGCCTGCATTCTCTGTGACCAGTAATCAGCCCACAGCTCCTCTGAAAGTGAAGTGGGTTGGGTCATATATTTGTGATGATCCTGCAGACTGCCTTTTGCACAGTACACCATGATACTCTACCTAGTTGTGCTGTCTTGCATGTACATTGTGCTTTCATAAGGCTGTGGGTTCAGTTCTTCACACAGATTTTACACACCTCTACACAACTTCCAACTTTGCAACACCGCATGAATGTGTTAGAGCATGTAGTTGCAATGGCTTTCCTATTTAGGTATACTCATGTGATTTTACAACACACACAGTTGGCTCCATATTTGGGACAGTGGGCACTGTGTAGCACCTCTGAGGGGATGTGCCCAGTCACAATAGGTAGATTGCTAACACTGACACTCAGGCTATTTAATCATTGACAGAAAAGGCCCTCTGTAGAGTTTCAGACATCTTTTTACTCAGGTCCCCTCACTTGTACGTGTATTCAAATTCTCTGCCAAACCTGTTTTTGGGCCAGACACTCAACTTACTGCCACACGTATGGTACCCAAATGATAAATTGACTCTCATGTGTCTACAACACCAACAATATGATTGACCATATCAATGGACCAATGGACTGACATGACTGGCTGTTTCTGAGGGCTATGGGATGAGCTGTAGCCCATATGGTGCTAGTGCTGGAATTGGTGACATGCACCTACCCAGGTCTGCAACGCAACCGGGCCCATCCACCTCAGCCTCACACCATCCCTGACTCTAACCATTTGTGGTGGCAAACGTGTTCATCCAGCCACTTTGCTGCGCTGCCCTGAGTCAAAAGGAAAAGGCATAAATGTGGAGTATTGATGATATATGGCACATTCCTGTCCTTTCTGCCTGTGGAAGCACACAAATTGGCGCCTAGCACAAATGCATAGTGCAAGGGTGTCTGTGCTGTTGGCAGAATTGTTTTTGTACAGGAAGGCATACCTTCTTGCACAATAGCAATCTCTGGAGCCATTTTCCTCCTTCTATGTGTGCTGCAGAATCTATGTGGATTTGCATCACCTCATTGATAGGATTAGGAGGCCTGTGTCACCAGAGCATCATAAAAAGTGACGCTCCGGAGGAGTAGCCCTCTCATACATGAGGCATCATGTATTTCGCTTTGTATTGTGGGATTTGTAGTTCTAATGACTCATGTTCTACATTGCACTACAAGTGCCAGTGTACAAAGGTATACCTGTACTGCTGCAGCACTTCACACATGGAAGGGATAAACATGAAGGAGCTGGACTGAGCTGTAGCACATGTGACTGGGCAGGGTGACTTACACTTATGTGATGTTTAATGGTACATGACCCAGATCCCTGCTCTTTGCTCTGCACACAGTGTAGTGGAGCGCTGCGTCCTAGGTGGCTGCACTGCACAACATGACCTTTTTCCCCACATTGCCCTTTGTTGCAACTTACACTGTGAGTCTTATTGTTCCTTATGGGCTGCACTGTCTTGTTCCTGAACTCCTGCCACCAACTTCTCTGAGATGGCAGCTGCCACCCACTCCTCTAAGGCATCCAGCTCCTCCTGTGGCGACGGGCTTCCACCTCCGGTCTGCTTGGCTGCCTTCAGGATGTTGTCAGTTTCTCCTTCGTCCTGGGCTTATAATTGTGCCAGCGTTTCTTGCAGTTGGTGACTGTCCTCTTGGCTTGTCCCACACTGTTGATCTTGGTCACTATGGACTGCCAAATGGCCTCTTTCATTCCTAATGTCAATTATGAGGTGCCACCAAGTTGATGTTGGTGCTCTGTCACATCAGTGATCAACATTTCATTCTCCTTCTCATTGAAGCTGCACTTCGTCTTCCTCTTCCCCTGGGAGTCTGCCAGGACATCCGGGCTAGTGCTGGGGTTGTTGGGCTTGTAGTCCTGGTTGCTGCGCTCTGTTCTCGCTGCTCCATGGCTGCCTTTTGTGAAGTGTGGCAATTATTTTTCGTTTCTCTGAGCGCCAATTTTTAATGTTTTTTTAACACTTGACGGAATGAAAAGTGACGGTAGGGTGGTTAGCATAGCTTTACATTATGTTATGTAAATCTTACTTCATAAATCAATCATACCATAAGGTATATCTCGGCACTTGGCCAGTGCAAGCAAGAAAATCAACAACTAAAACAGCCATGGCGATTCATAACTCATTTTGACTCATCTCTGACTCAATGCAGCGATGCGTCAGTTCTTGTTAATAAGGCCCAGTGTTCAAAAGCCCTTTTCATTTGAGCCACCTTGAAGAAGACTGCAGGAGGCAGCGCGCAAACGCTAAAGACCGGCCCTCCTTGCACCTAAATCTGGGATTACAGGCTATTTCCCTCAGAAAATTGAATTATCACTGGCCTGAAATACATGGTTCAAGTCCACATCTTCTCCACATTAGGAGGTAAATAATGGGCGTGGGGGATTTTTTAAGGACCAGGTGCAGGTTGTGGTGGGTGAGAGGGTCAGCTGAGGGCAGAGTAAATGAGCATGAAGCTGGGGGTATCATCTGCTCCTCTCCTTCTACAGCAAGAGGGCAAGCAGAGGCCAGGCTCAGGGGCTGTCCACGGCCCCTGTGGGACTGTAAACGCTGCGTCCAGTATCTCGGGCCCTGTATTAATGCTCCTTTATTTTCAAACCGAGCAATCTTGGATCCAGAAACACAGTACTTTTCCAGAATTTTCTGGAGAAGTATACTCCCAGGGTCCAATCGCACTGTGGGCCTTAGAAGTAGTAGTGTGTTCATATTATTCTTTTCAATAAAACCTTTTCTGAACTTAAAAAAAAAAGCAATATATTGTTATTTACTATTTCTGTGAACCTTTGGCTGTACTCATATCCTCTTATATATTATCCTTTCACCGTTTTATTGGATATTATATATCATTATTATTCTTTATTATACATTCATGTATTAACAAATAACTGCACATATGAAGTATTGTTTTTTATGATCATATTATTCTTTTCAATAAAACCTTTTCTGAACTTAAAAAAAGAAGTAGTAGTATGCATCAGTATGAAATAGGGCGACTAAATGTAAATGTACAGGAATTTATATAGCGCAAATCACCAAGCGGTTTCTAAGCACTTGCTTAGGGAACCCGTCCTGGTATTCCCCTGTGAGATAACACCGGCAGGGTATCAGCAAGGTGAAAGCCAGGCATCCCGCCGCAAGGGGCCGTTGTGGAGATTAAGCAAGCTATTGCCCAGAGTGTGAACCCGTGAATCGAGTAGGCACCGGAGCGAGAATTTAAGAGTCCATGGACATTTTAGGACTCAAGACCCCGCCGAGCTGGGAATTGAACCCTGGTCCCAGGCTGACCTCTGCTTCCAGGTCTGCCTCCTCTAACCAGTGAGCCACACTTCTCCACAAAAGAAATGCAGAAGAGCACAGATATAGCTCCAAGAATCAACAGAGCGCCTTTTAGAAACTTTTTTTATAACACCAACTACACCTGAAATATAAGATTCTGAACATTGAACTGTATGTTGAGCTTAGCTCTTTTCAGACTGAATTACAAAAAAACCATGTGATTGGGAGAGTGGGTGTCAAAAATAAATCAGGACAGTACTGTACCAATGATTGCTAGGCTGCTTTGTACATATTTACGCTATCTACATTTATATCATATCAGAGAGGCCTCGGCACAGAATCACCAGGTTTTAATTAAATACATCTTGACTCCAGTGTCAGCATCTTAGCCAACATAGCCTCTCATCCCCGCCCCCACTTCTTCGAGAACAAAAAGTTACTTATCGGTTAAGCTGCTTTTGCAGCCTGGGGCTATTGTAGATACAACATTTGATTGGCATTACATGGTCTTAGGCCAGTAACATCAGTCACAATTGCGTTTCCATCTCATTTCGGGGAGCGGAAGGAGGTAATTGGAGTGTGTTGGATGGCTGACATATTGATTAGGTTTGGCATGCGGCAGGACACTTGGGTGATTCTTCACTGCAGATTAGTGCTGAACACTCGTTCCTCCACCAAGCCTTCACTTAACAAGCTTACAGCCCCTTTTCTCATTAGTTAAGCAGGCTCCTGTTCACTGTTTTCTCATCTTTCATTCCTCGATCCTCTAATTTACAAGTCTCTCATCAGCAACGGTCCACTGAAGCAAGTAACAAACTGCTTCTGAGCAGTGGATGCTGCATCAGAATGTACCAAGAGAGCAACAGCATCCCGGGTACCAATGCGGCAACATCATCTCAAATCACCACATCCCCTCTGAAGGGACTAGTCACCAATGGATGGCAAACGCTCGCAAAAGCGTCTCACCTGAGGTTTTCTACTTTCCCCACTTTTAGTAAAATAGCTAGCTCAAAATGTCTGTGAAAATTTTCGTTAAACACATATACGGTTTGTTTTACACCAGAATCTCCAACCTTATTTCCTACGCCACCATTTCATCCATCACAGCAAATTAAATTAAATTAAACTTTTCAACATCCTGTGATTCTGCGCAAATCTCTTATCCTCACTCTGTCTAAAACGGAAACAAAAAAATCTGAAATTGTGCAATGTAATTGGGGCTCAGGCTCAGTTCGTACCAAAAACGTACACCTTCCCAGTGGAGGCGTAAGGGAGGCAAAACAAGGAGAAATATCAATATTTCTCCTCGAGTCTCCAGCACACATAGAAAGAGGAAAATGCCGCTTGTGATTGTTTTTGTGCAGGAAGGTTTCCCTTCCTGCACACAAATAATCATCCCTGCAATGCAGGGACTCTTGCACCATAGTGCAAAGGTGCCTGCGTTGGCGCACGGCAGCCTATTATGTGTCTGTACAGAGGCAAAGGACAGGAATGGACCTTATCTGATAGATATGTCACATTCCTTTCCTTTTCATTTTTCTGTAGGGTAGTGCAGCAGGAAATACTGCAGTGTTGTCTTACAGCAAAACCTCATAAGTGAGATTTAACTTAAATATATCATAGGTCCATCGCATGAGATTTGCACTTTTGCTGCTCATTTTGCATGAGCATTTACAAATCCAATGGTTGGAGAATGCTGAGCGGTTGTCCCAGCATCAGGTCAAAAGTTCTTAGAACATGCCTCTCATGCATTTGGCACTTTGTCTAGGTATTGAATTAAATTGGATTTATTAACTGTTTGATTAATTAAAATCATTACAGTAAAGAAAAGAAAAAAAAGAAAAAGGAAGAGTAGAAAATAAATAAGGACAAAATAAATAAAATTAAATAAATAACATCTGTTAAAATACAACAATTATTAAGAACAATTTTGCCTTAGACCCCTGCCCACACGCCAGTCCTTCGGAGCCATCGTCCTTATGAGGGCTTGGGTTCCTCGATTCATTTGTATATGCTCTCTGGAATTTATTTAAAAATAGTTTAGGAACTGGGGCAATTCTAAAATTATGAAAAACGAGCTTTGAATAAAAATATTGACACTAGTGATGCCTCACAGGGTCCCCCCCGCCACAATCACCCCTTTGTGAGACCCAAATAACAGGAGGTGAAAGAGGGCCATAAAACTAGGGCAGAAGCAGCCTCTCCTTGTGACACCTTCTTTATGCCACTCCTAATTATGTGTGTAAATTTCCCCAGTCTTGCTAAGATTCTTGCCGTTGAGTCTGAGAAGCACAAAGCCGAGGCCTCCCTGCAGGTCCTTGATCCATTTGCAATGAACAGCGGCCGAAGAAGATGCTGTCACTCTTTGTTTAATTTAGGGCAGCAGCACAGAAGGTGTAGCCAGGATTCTTTAATAAAGAGGCATAGTCTGCACTCAATGCTCACCCCTTTACGAGCCCAGGCTGGGTAAAGTCTGTGATACCTGGCGAGTCTCATAGGGACTATTTTCCTGTGAGCCTCCACTGACAGGGCCTCCCGAAGGTACGGTTGAGCCGTTCTCAAAATATCTGAATTGTCCAGTGGTTCTGTGAGAGAACTGGTGCGGAGGGATTCAATGTCAAGAGCAAATGATGTTTCCCGAACCTGCTTATTCAACGCTTTCTTCCAAGAGTATATAGGAATTTCAGATAGTTGTAGACTTGCTGCCTCTATCTTTAAAGTGTTAATGGCCTAGCTAATCTGCCAAGCGGTGCCTGTCTTCTCAAAAATGGACCTTAGTTGGTGTCTAAGTGAGGCTTCCGTGGTACTCAAGAACTTGATGTACAACTTTATCAGGTTCTCCTGGCCTGTCAAGTCCGACCTCCAAAGGACAAGCTCCAATCTTAGCCTTGATCTCCTTGCTGCTCACGGGATTTGAAATCAGGCTCGCCTAAAGACCCTCTGCGGCCCTCACAATTCAGGGAATCTCCTTCTCTCTGTCTTCCCCCGCTTTGTGAGCTTATTAATTTGTCTCTGTCCTCGGGTTCTGTACCTTGTGCCTGGAAACAGGCACAGGTAATCCCTATTCTGAAGAAACCCACTTTAGACCCCGAAAAAGCTGAAAGCTACCGCCCCATCTCTCTCCTCCCGTGGGCTGCCAAACTGACTGAGGCTCACGTAAATACCATTCTAGCAAACCATCTCCATTCTGCTAATATCTTAGATCCTACGCAGAATGGCTTTAGGCCCAGTCACAGTACCGAGACTGCGCTCCTATACATGGCTGAACACCTTCGCATGCTGGTGGATTCGGGTCATACGGCGGCACTTGTGCTTCTCGATCTAAGTGCCGCCTTTGACACTGTCTCCCATGACATTTTACTCCAACGTCTGGTTGAGGCCGGGGTGGATAAGTTGGCCCTTGAATGGTTCAGATCTTTTTTATCTGATCGCTCCTTCAGGGTCATCACTCCCCCCTTCGTATCTAAACCACATGCGACTGCCCAGGGAGTACCACAGGGATCGGCTTTAAGCCCCACTTTATTTAATCTTTATGTCCAGCCGCTAGCTGATGTCGCCATGCGTGGGAACCTTTCCATCGTGTCCTACGCAGACGACACTCAGTTGGCGGTTGCGATTAGTGGGGCTTCCGATCTCGAGGCAGCTAAGTTCCGTGAGGGACTTATATCTGTGGCCCACTGGATGAATGACAATTTCCTGCAATTGAACGCTAAGAAAACCGAGGTGCTCATTGTGGGGAAGCAAATTCATCTGTGGGACGATAGCTGGTGGCCTCAAGAGCTCGGCCCCACTCCTACCCCTGTTACTGAAGTAAAAAATCTTGGGGTGTGGTTTGACTCCCATTTGAGTTTTTCCACCCATACTAAAAAGACGGCTGCATCCTGTTTTGGGATTTTGCGTCAGCTTCGGTCCACCTTTAAATATTTTGACGCTCCCACTCGTCAGCTTATCGTGCAAGCCATGATCCTGTCCAAATTGGATTATGCTAGCTCTCTTTTTCTTGGAGTCAACCAGGCTGAGCTCTCTCGCCTTCAACGCGTTCAGAACGCCGCCGCCAGGGCTCTGGTTGGCTTGCCCAAATTTTGCTCAGCTAGGAAAACCATTTACAATCTCCATTGGCTCCCAGTGGCACAGAGAATAAAGTTTAAATCTCTGATTTTGACTTTCAAAATCCTCAAACTTTCTTCCCCTCAGATTCTCCAGCATCTTATCTCTCCCTATGTGCCAGCTCGCACTCTGAGGTCCTCCGCTCTCCATCTTGCCACAGTTCCTCGTTTTAAGAGATCCAGGACTGGCGGTCGCTCTTTTCAAGTCCTTGCCGCCAAGTTATGGAACTCTTTGCCTGTCCATATTCGTGCCATCGAGGGGCTTTTTGCTTTTAGGAAGGCAGTTAAAACCTTCCTTTTTCCTTTAGCTCCGTAGTTTTGCTGTGCTGTGTTGTGTTCCTTTCTTTCTGTCCGGTTTTAAGTTCTGTTCTCGCGCCAGGACGCCCCTTTGCTGGGGCATCTGTGCGCGTAATAAATCCGGATAACATAACATAACATAACATAACACCGATTTGTATGCCTTGATTTGACTTGTATTTAGGAACCTGTCCAACTCTCCGGGGAAGGCCAGGTGACCATAGGTGATGGCAGGAAGTAGTTTTGCTCATAAGACTGTCAGTATTGGCTCACCTATTGGACTTAACAAATGGTGGCTTAATTGTCTTAGCAGATGAGTAACATTGTTGGCCTTAGTTTTAAGATGTTTTAGATGAATATTTGAGGTAGCCCTTCTGAGAGCCATACCCCAAGATAGCTATAAGTTGCTACTGTGTAGATTCACTGGTCTAAAATAAACCAATGGGATGGCTTTTTGTGCTGGGGTTTTCCAACCCACATTACCTTGGTCTTACCCTGATTGAACAGTAAATGGTTATCTTGCTTGAAACAATTCAGCACATTCAGGGTTCTCTGAAGGTCAACTCTAGTATGGTCCATTATTACTGTATCATCTGCATATTGTAGTACTGGCAACTTCATCCTCCCTAGTATTCGAAAAACTAGGAAGGCATCTTGTAGGGCGGCCACCATATCTGCAGTGTAAAGGTTGAACAAAAGAGGTGCCAGTGAACAGCCCTCTTTAAGACCATTGTCTGTGAGAATGTTTGAGGACACTGTATTAGTACTCGTTTTGACTCATATCCAAGTGTCTTCGTATAGTGATGTTATTGCTTTTAATAAAGATGCAGGAATCCCCCATCTGTGTAGTTCCCACCATAGCCTTCTGCAGTCAACTTTGTCAAAGGCAGTGCTGTAATCAATGAAACAACACAACAGCGGAGGGCTCTTCTACTTGACTGCCTGGGATGATAAATGGGCTAGTACTATGACGTTATCCATAGTAGAAGAATGTGGCCTAAATCCTGATTGATAAGGTGGAATGATGCCTTCTACTTGTGCCCATTACTCCAAATCTTTCATAAGGAGGCATGCATAGGACTTTGCTTCTACATCAAGAAGAGTGATTGACCTATAGTTTGCGAGTTTGGAGCAGTCGCCCTTCTTGTAAATTGGACCGAGTATGGAGCCCCTCCAGGAGTCCGGTACCCTTGCTGTTAAAAAGATGTAATTGGAAAGTGGTGCCCAAAAGTCAGGTGCCGATTTAAATACCAGAACTGGTAATCCATTTGGTCCCGGCACTCCATCATTCTTCATTTTCTTAATTATTTCGAAGACTGCGTTTGCTTTAAATATTGTGCCTAGGGGCACTTTGTCTAGGTGAGGACACTACATGGAACTCAGGGGATTGTTGACGCATTTGCACTTTATATTGATAGTAGTGTACGTATACAATAGCACAAAGTCTCATGCATACAGATGACAGTATTTAATGCATTGTAATAATTATGAATACTATATATTGCTAGTAATATACTTGCACAGAGTCTCCTGCTAATGGATAATATCATTGATTGCATTTGCACTTTAGTAGCTATGAACACTGTTGCAGACATTTGGCCAAAGTCTCATGCACACAGATGATATTGTTTATTGCATTGTCACTTTAATAGCTATGAATACTATATGTTGGACCTTATATGCTTGAATAGAGTCTCATGCTATGAGACATTGGTGCGGACATTTGTTCACAGTCTCATGCACAAAGCGGACATAATGTATTACACAGGCACATAAAATATATGAATACTATATATTGAGATGTATAAGTTTGAATAGAGTGTCAGGCGTACAGATGACGTCATTATCCCTTGCATTTGCACAATATTAATTGTGAATACTGTTGCAGATTTTCCACTGAACTACGAGTGAAGTTAATGTGTATGTGCATGTTTTGTGCATGCACAGTCAATTATTGTATTATCAATATATTTCATGGTATTTTCATCAGATTATAATGTATACAATCTAAAATGTTTTTTGCAGATTGTATGAATATTGATGTTATGAATATGTAACCTTATGCCAGTACAGTCGCTCACAATGCCGTCCCGGGGGCCCGACCAGCATAGAGGCAGTATGCAGACCAGAATTTAACTCTAATTTTCCGTTCAACATTTTTAGGTCGAGCAGACGTACTCTCAATGCGTGAGCATTGAGAGTGTCTGCTTCATTAGGTCGAGCAGACGTACTCTCAATGCGTGAGCATTGAGAGTGTCTGCTTCAGACCTAATGATACCCGTCTGTCGTTTTGAGGACAGCAATCTGACACGAGCGTTTCCATCGCAGTTTTCACCGCGGGAGCGCGCGTCAGACCAGCGCATGCGCAGAGTACCCGCGCATGCGCAGAGTAACTCACTCACAGCCCTTGCTCACACAGACGCAGGCAGCCCCCACCCCTCTGCATGCACGCACGCACACACAGGCGAGCGCATGCACACACATACAGGCACACATACAGGCACACGGCACACAGACACTCGCTCACACACCCCCCTCCCCCACAGTCACACACACGCACTCCAAGACACATACACACACGCACGCACGCACACACACATACACAGCCCGCCCCCACTCGCACGCGCACATGCTCCCCCCCCCCGCCCCGCTCAGCAACCCACTCACCGGCTTTCTTCGTGTGGCGGCTCTCAGCTGCAGGGGCCAGCAGCAGGACTCTTCTTCCCTCCTTCGGCACCGGGGCGCAGGGTAGGCTCCTGCCTGCTCCGGTGCTCCAAACACGGCTCCAATCGCGGCTCTTCCTTGGGAGGCGGGGAAGGCTCCCGCCCTTCTACTTCCTGTTTCCTGTTGTCGCGCCGGCCTGCCTGACTTCCTGGTCGCAGGCCGGCAGAGTGACGGCGGTGATTAGCGGTATTTATTTATTTAGTTATTTATGCATTTTTATATAGCGCGGACTTTACCCGAAGGCGGTATTTATTTATTTATGTATTTATGCATTTTTATATAGCGCGGACTTTACCCGAAGGCGGTATTTTTTCTAAGAGTGGTTCTGCTTGCACCGTCTCCTACTATGAAGAATGGTGCAAATTTTCTAATTTCCGTCTCAGGCCTTACTATACTTATTGAAACCGTTACCTAAAGACTTGAATTTGAATGAGGGTTTTCTGAGCTGCTTATTTTTACTTTTTATGGACTATGTTTTGTGAAGAATTCCACCCAGCATAAGAAAATACCGTCCGCTGCTAAGCCTGCCTAACCTGAAATTTCAGTGCTTTTAAAATTGTTTCTGTGAGAGCGGACTTGGCTCTAAGAATATCCGGATATGAGATCAAATTGTCGGTAGACTGCACTGCCCAGCACACAAATGTACTTTAAGTAATTTCTATAAGGTTTCATCTAGTGTCGATCAATCATCCCATGCGAAAAGGTCTGGAGTAGGAGAGCTCAGAACTGTCACAGGAAAGGCAAACAATGGCAAGCGAATAATAATGTGCTGCACCGGAGACCTTGCAGGAAGACATGCTTGAGTGTTTGCAGCAGCGATGTGCCCCAACATTTCCTTGGCCATAGCAGCAGCAACCACCAACATGCAGTGAATCAGAGTGAAGGAAGATCCAGTTGGACTTAGCAAGGTGCGACTGCACAAGCACATGGACAGGGCAGAAATCTAAAATGTTTTGCGGATGAGCTGAGTGACCAGGGCTAGGCTGAGATTTATAAAGTGAATGCACACAGGGCAGCATACTTAATGAGGGAAAAAATGTTGCAAAAGGAGAATACAAATAGACATCTGATTTCCCGACTGTAGTTGGGTTTATAGCTGTAGAATTTCCTGGTCTGGTCTGTACTGTATGATGAATGTATGGCGAGCAGATGCACTGTACCCTTCTTTGTTATAGTATTCTGATCTATGTGCCATGCTGGTGAGGGGGCAAGCAGGGTGGGGAGGGGGATTTGTTTTGTTTTGTTTTATTTAAATCTGTCGTGCAGGTGCCTTTCTTATGATCCTTCTTGATTCTGGTTTGCTATTATTGTGTCTGACTCACAAACACACTGGGGCTGCTATGGACATCTGCTGAGGTGAACTGCTGTGTAGTTTAATGTAGTCCAGAAACCTCTTGCCTGTTTATGGGAGTGTTCGGAGCATATTGTTCACGGATGGGCACCTGCAGAAGATTTGTAATCTGAAAATCTCAATTTTTTTTTTTTTTAAACCAATAAAAAAAAATGTTAAAACAAATAAACATCTGGCATAAAATCACAATAATGTAAATGGGTGACAGAATGGCTAGAAGCATAGCAAAAAGACATTGGCATTTTAAATGACAATGCCATTTATTTATATTTTAAAAACAAAAATAAAAGGCACTGCTATTTGCAATATCAATAGCTCTAATTCGCATAAATGCGAGACCTATTGCATTGCAAATGCTTATTAAAGGTTAAACTCAGGAACTTTAAGGAGGCAGTGAAAACCTCCTTGAGTGGTGTAGATCCTCATATGGCTGGTATTTTTTTTAACCATTTGAAAATGTTTAATTATGATGAAAGAAAATGTTGGCTAAAAACGAATAATGAGGGTTCTTAGTACCAATTATATTATTTAATAAGTTATTCACATTGCTTAATGATATTACTCGTTTTATATTGAAATGATTTAAAATATTTGTGCAATAAACACCCCCCTCGCTCTCTACACCCCCCTCGCTCTCTACATCCCCTCTCTCCACATCCCCTCTCTCTACACCCCTCTCTCTACACCCCCCTCTCTCTACACCCACCCCTCTACACCCACCCCTCTCTCTACACCCCTCTCTCTACACCTCTCTCTCTACACCCTTCTCTCTACACCCACCCCTCTCTCTACACCCACCCCTCTCTCTACACCCACCCCTCTCTCTACACCCCTCTCTCTACACCCCTCTCTCTCTATACCCCTCTCTCTGTCTACACCCCCTCTCTCTCTACACCCCCTCTCTCTCTACACCCCCTCTCTCTCTACACCCCCTTCGCTCTCTAGCCCACTCTCTCTACAGCCCCCTAGCTCTCTACACCGCTCTCTCTACACCCCTCTCTCTACACCCTTCTCCCTACACCCCTCTCCCTACACCCCTCTCTCTACACCCCTCTCTCTACACCCCTCTCTCTACACCCCTCTCCCTACACCCCTCTCCCTACACCCCTCTCCCTACACCCCTCTCCCTACACTCCTCTCCCTCTACACCCCCTCTCTCTACACCCCCTCTCTCTACACCCCCCTCTCTCTACACCCCCCTCTCTACACTACCCTCTCTCTACACCCCTCTCTCTCTACATCTCTCTCTATCTATCTATCTCCCTCACTCCATCTATCGCCCTCACTCCATCTATCGCCCTCACTCTATCTATCGCCCTCACTCTATCTATCGCCCTCACTCTATCTATCGCCCTCACTCTATCTATTGCCCTCACTCTATCGTCCTCACTCTATCTATCGCCCTCACTCTATCTATCGCCCTCACTCTATCTATCGCCCTCACTCTATCTATCACGCTCACTCTATCACGCTCACTCTATCGTCCTCACTCTATCTATCGCCCTCACTCTTTCTATCGCCCTCACTCTATCTATCGCCCTCACTCTATCTATCGCCCTCACTCTATCTATCGCCCTCACTCTATCTATCGCCCTCACTCTATCTATCGCCCTCTCTATCTATCGCCCTCTCTATCTATCGCCCTCACTCTATATATCTATCGCCCTCACTCTACATATCTATCGCCCTCCCTCTTTCTGTCTATTGCCCTCACTCTATCTATCGCCCTCACTCGATCTATCTATCGCCCTCACTCTATCTATCTATCGCCCTCACTCCATATATCTATCGCCCTCACTCTATACATCTATCGCCCTCACTCTATCTATCTATCGCACTCCCTCTATCACATCACTCAGGGGCACCACAACATCACTCAGGGGCACCACAACATCACTCAGGGGCACCACAACATCACTATGCGCTACCACAGCATCACTAAACGCCACAGCATCACTCGTTGCCGCCACAGCATCACTCGTCGCCACCACAACATCACTCAGCGCCACCAGAGCATCAATCTGTGCAACCATTCAACAACAACTGGTTCAAATATGTTCTCTCAATATTTCAAGCTTTATTACAAATGTCACATAAAGATGTTAATATTTCACTTCTGGATTTTCGTCACAATAAAATAAACTGAACATAATCTTCACAAAAGGTATTTACAAAAGTTTAAACTATTGCCATTATAAATTACAATAACTTTTATTTAAGTATTAATTATTAAAAAAATAAAAGCCATTGCTATTTGTAATATCAATACATCTAAGTCACGTAAATTAAACACATATTGCATTACAAATGCTATAGGTGTCACATTTGCATAAGTTAAAACTATTGGAATTATAAATGACAAAGCTATTAATTTAGCTATTTTCAAAACCAACACGTCAATACAAAATTTGTCATTTACAATACCAATAGCTCAAACTTTCCTAATGCGAGAGCTATTGCATTGCAAATGCTTGTTATTCCTGTGAGGGGTTGTCTAGGCAGGGCCCAGTTCACTGCTTTGCCTGGGGGCCTATAATGCTGTTATGGCGAACCCTGGTCGCTCAGTCCACACTCTTCATATATAGGAAGCTTTGTGTTGAGTAATACATGCTATTGTTGGAAATAATTAAAGCACATAAAATGAGAAAGAAAATGGTGACTGTTATATGCCGTGATGATGAAGTGGCACACAAGTCATGTTAGCAGTTCAGTTGTTTTGTTGAATGGGTTGGTGGTGTGAGAAAGGGTTTCCCTTTATATGTACACTCTGCATTAAGTAACTCTATGACCCTGTTGAAGGCTATGACTAAAACGTGTTGCACCTTAAATGATAAAAAAAATAAAAGACTGCTATTTCAACCTTAGCAATGCCGCTTACTTTCTTTCCCATTGGCTGTGGAGGAGAGATAAATGGGCGAATGCGGAAAGCTGGGAAGTGCTCATGGGTATATATATATAGGGGAGAGGAGTTGGCCTAATGGCTAGGGCGTCCAACCTCGAATCTTGGGTACTGGGTTTGAGTCTCGGAAACAACGCAGAACATCCTGTGATTCTGGGCAAATCATGTAATCTCACCGTCGCTAAAAGTAAAATGAATGTGTTCTCATGTAATGCAACTGGTGCTATGTAAAGCGCTCTGATACCCGATTTGGGTCTGTTTGCGCTATATAAAACTCTGTAAAAAAATAATATATATATATATATACATATATCAGCTCCGTTACCCTGCCACAAAAAAGTTGCGGGAGTGAGATCATACATACAGTTTAGTCCAGAAACAGACGCGTTTCGGCTGTCGATTTTCTCAATGTCACCAGGTGCACCGGAAACGGGTAAAATAAACATTAACAAAGTTCTCGCAAGCATACATCGAACTACATATTGTCGCCATCTTGGCGTGGTGTCAATTCATTTATATATATGAGACATCAATCCTTTTTTCGTAAACTTCACCCTGGAAGCAGGCACGGACTCCATTGAAGTGCGAAAGATATTTTATTGTATTTTCACATTTTCAGTGCAAGTGCATTGTCCATGATGCATTTCAGCCACTTTGAAACGGCCTTTTGGATATAAATATATATATATATATATATATATATATATATATATATATATATATATCTTTATATATGAACATTAAAGAAAGGGTGCATGGGCCCCCCGTCCTTGGGCATTTTTATGCCCCAGGGACTATCACCTCCCTGGGGCTTACATTTTTATTAGGTTGGAGCACAGAGTCCACAGGCTCCTGTGATCGCGACATCCCTGGAGCTAACTATCAATAATTCAGGGGGGCCCTTGTGGACCCCCATGCCCTGGGGACCACCACCTCGCCAGACTAAATTGTTCATAATGGGGGGAATCATGGACCCTCCCCTACCCCAGGGGCGACCACCTCCCTGGGGCCAAATTAACCTTGAATCCTCATCGGAGGCCCGCCCCCCTTTCTCAAACACTCAGAAATGGGGCCTCCTGGTGCAATTCTGGTTGAGGGACGAAGCCTACTTTGCTGCTGAGGGTCATTGGGGGCCAAGAACCCATTTTGTTGCCACAAGTAAGTCCTCCACAGTGGGATTGCTTAGACCTTGAGGAGGCCTGCCCCCTTTCTCAACCATTCTGTAAAGTTGCCTCCTGGTGCAATACTGGTTGGGGGATGAAGTATAGGGGTGAGCGCACTGGTAAACTTCGCTCCACCAGCAGTTGTCAGAGTTTTTGCCGAACTCTGCATTCCAAGCTCAGCGCAGAGTGGAGTTTACTGCCCACCCCTATCAGAGACACACATCCACTCACAGACCCATTCAGAATACCCACTTACAGTCCCATTGATACTCTCTCACACCCACTTACAGACCTTCTCAGATACTCATACACCCACTGAGACACTCATGCATTTACTCACACACTTAGGGGGGGCGATTACGATCACGGTCGGAAAGCCTCTGACGGCTAGTTGGAATCTTTCTGATCGTGGTTGAATGCTTTCCGACCGCACGGTCGGTTTGCGGTCGCGCCACAGAATTCGGATGCTGGCGGTTGTAGCATAAACCATCCGGTCATTCCGAAGTGGTTCCGATCGGCTCTCAGAGTCTTCCGGCTGGTCAGAACAGCACCATAATCCCCTATGGGTGGCGTTTCTGACGTTGGAATTGCAATGTCGGTTTCTGACAGCCTTTCCGTGCTGGCCTTTCTAACATGGAAAGGCTGCCTAAAAGTGAATTTAGCCCACCCTAGCAGGGCCCCCAGACTTCTGCGGCTGAGGGGGTACCTAGGGTGCTCTCATGTAAGTCCATGCGCTGTGTGGCAGGCACCATGGGGTGCCAGCCACTTAGTGCAGGTTTTGTTTTTTCAAACACCCATTTCTTCATGGTTTACGGCCGTAGTACATGCTCCCATAGAGAAATGGGAGTATGCGACCAAACAGTTTTTGGTTGCATCGTAATCAGGCGGTCGGAATGGAGATCGTGACGTGTCAGTCGGAGGCAATTCCGACCAACATAGTAATCAGTCCCCAAGTGTCAAAAATAGTGGTTATTGTTAAGAAATAAAAAATAAAAAAAATTACAAATTCACTCATAATTTGGAAATAGAATTAAAAAAACATAGAAATTCATTGAAAAAACCAAGGGTTACAGGGACGTTATAGTTAGGAATTAGAATTAAAAAAAACCTTAGAAATTCACTAAAAAAACGAAAGGTTAAACAGACGTTATAGTTCGGTTCAAATTTCACTCATACAAAACAAGTGAAATTCAGCAGTTTTAGCTACCTGAGCTAACAATAACTTACAACCCTACAATGCACTCCCTATGACCTCACATATTACATCACTCATGTCATGGTAAGTGACATCACTGATGGCATCTCAAATGACATCACTGATGGCCACTCAAACAGCCACACACTCACCCCTATAGCTACTCACACACCCACTTATTCACCTACATAGCCACTCACACACCCACTCACTCACCCATACAGCCTCTTAAGAACGGCCCACTCGTGGAGGTTGCAGAGTTTGCAGAGTTCCTACCCCCGCGCCGCACGGCCACCAGCTGCTGCGTGTGCCCCTCTACTGTGCCCTCTGCCTCGCTGCCTGCCTCGCTGCCGGCTGACCCTGCTGTCGTTGCTCTGTTCTGTTTTGTAAATCATTTGTGCTTGTTTTTCTTCCGTAGTTTTTGCCCGTGTTAAGCGTTTTTTGACCATCATTTGTGCTTGTTGTTCGTAGTTTCTGCCCGTGTTAAGCGTGTTTTGATTGTCATTTGTGCTTGTTTCTTCGTAGTCTCTGCCCGTTCTCCTTCCTGTTTCCCGCCTTCCTCGCCGCCCCCGCTTCCCGCCACCACCGCCGACCCCGCCCCTTTTTTCCTTCTGTTCCCTCCCCGCTCCCGCCTCCCAGCTGCTCCGCCCACCCGCGCACTTGGCCTTAAATGGCGACCGTGCGACACAGGTGAGTGTGACCCACTTGTGGGACACCCCCGCGCCGCACGGCCACCAGCTGCTGCGTGTGCCCCTCTACTGTGCCCTCTGCCTCGCTGCCTGCCTCGCTGCCGGCTGACCCTGCTGTCGTTGCTCTGTTCTGTTTTGTAAATCATTTGTGCTTGTTTTTCTTCCGTAGTTTTTGCCCGTGTTAAGCGTTTTTTGACCATCATTTGTGCTTGTTGTTCGTAGTTTCTGCCCGTGTTAAGGGTGTTTTGATTGTCATTTGTGCTTGTTTCTTCGTAGTCTCTGCCCGTTCTCCTTCCTGTTTCCCGCCTTCCTCGCCGCCCCCCGCTTCCCGCCACCACCGCCGACCCCGCCCCTTTTTCCTTCTGTTCCCTCCCCGCTCCCGCCTCCCAGCTGCTCCGCCCACCCGCGCACTTCGCCTTAAATGGCGACCGTGCGAACGCGCAGCGGGCGCGTCGATTGTGCGCCGAAGGCGCGCCAAAGGTAAGCCCGTCTGCGCCCGTCCGCGACCGGATCGCGACCAGCGCCAGGACCCCTGGCCCCCACCGACGGAAGCCGACCCGACGAACCTACAACGCCGCCGATCTCATCGCACTCAACACCGGCCGCATCCCAGGATGTCATCGAGCCGCCCCGAAGCACACCCACGGACCCTTCAGCTGCCACGCCTGCAAGTTCACCTGCATCCGGACTCATCCTGCACCAGCACTCGCCAAGCCGAACATCAGCAGCAACCACCTCAAGTGCATCCTGCTCAACACCCGCTCCGTCCACAGACACGCCGTAGAACTCTGGAACCTCCTCGACACCACCGCCCCTGACGTTGCCTTCCTCACCGAGACCTGGATGAACGCCTCCTCAGCCCCAGACATCGCCATCGCCATCCCGGAGGGCTACAAGATCATCCGGAGGGACCGCACCGCCAACCTGACGGGAGGAGGCATTGCCATCATCCACAGAGACACCATCCGCATCACGACCAACACCGACGACACCCTAACCACCGCTGAACACCTGCACTTCCAGATCCACACCAACCCGAAGACCACCCTCAGAGGCACCCTGATCTACCGACCCCCGGGTCCACGCACACGATTCAGCGAGGACATCGCCGACTACGTCAGCCCGCATGCCCTCCCCTCCGCCGACTACATCCTCCTGGGGGACCTCAACTTCCACCTGGAGAACAACAGCGACCGCAACACCATCAGCCTGCTCGACAACCTCGCCAACCTCGGACTCAAGCAACTGGTGACCACCCCCACCCACTACGCCGGACACATACTCGACGCCGTCTTCTCATCCAGCAAAGACGTCACCTTCAGCCACGCAACAGGACTCCACTGGACGGACCACAGCTGCGTCCACTTCACCTTCAAAAGAACGACGATCCACCACCACCAGCAACAGGTTGCCCGAAGAAACTGGAACAAGATCACAGCCGACCAGCTCACCGCTTCCCTGTGCCAGCACCCCCCCGCTAGCTCAGCGAACCCCAGCCAGGCCGCCGACAACCTCACGAAGTGGATCAACAACTGCGCGGACGAACTCGCCCCTCTGAGAACCCCACCCAGCAGACCCTGCAGCAGAAAAACACCATGGTTCACCGACGAACTCAAGAGCTCCAAGAAGAACTGTCGAGCCCTCGAGAAAGTCTGGAGAAGGGAACCAACTACGGACAACATGACCACCCTCAAGCTCGCCACCCGGAAACACCACCAACTGATCCGCGCCACCAAGAAAAATACATACAAGGACCGGCTGGACAACAACGCACACAACTGCAAGGAACTCTTCAACATCGTGAAAGAGCTCTCCAACCCCAACGCCGGAAACAATGACATCACCCCGTCGCAAGACCTCTGCAACTCCCTCGCGTCCTACTTCCACAACAAGATCGCGGACATACACAACAGCTTCAGCAACCAACCAATGCAAGCCACAACCGCAACAACGCCACCCACCACCACCCTCCGCACCTGGACTCCGATCAGCACCGAAGACACCATCCGCACGATGAATTCCATCCATTCCGGATCTCCGACTGACCCCTGCCCTCACCACGTCTTCAACAAGGCCGACGCTGTCATCGCACCCCACCTGCGGGACATCATCAACACCTCCTTCGACACCGCCACCTTCCCTGAGAGCTGGAAGCACGCCGAACTCAGCGCTCTTCTCAAGAAACCCACAGCAGACCCCACCGACCTCAAGAACTACCGTCCCATCTCGCTCCTCCCGTTCCCGGCCAAAGTCATCGAGAAGACCGTCAACAAACAGCTGGCCGCCTTCCTCGAGACGAATGGATCCCTCGACCCCTCACAGTCTGGCTTCCGAGCGAACCACAGCACCGAGACCGCCCTCATCGCTGCCACCGATGACATACGAACTCTGATGGACAACGGAGAAACAGCGGCCCTCATCCTCCTGGACCTCTCCGCGGCTTTCGACACTGTCTGCCACCGCACCCTAGTACAGCGCCTCGGCAACATCGGAATCCAGGACAAGGCACTGGAATGGATCACCTCCTTCCTCGACGGAAGAACACGGAGAGTCCGCCTACCACCGTACAAGTCAGAGGCCACCAAAGTCATCTGCGGCGTCCCTCAAGGATCCTCACTGAGCCCCACCCTCTTCAACGTCTACATGAGCCCCCTCGCGGCCATCGCACGCCAACACAACCTCAACATAATCTCCTACGCCGACGACACCCAGCTGATCCTCTCCCTGACCAACGACCCCGCCACCGCCAGAGCCAACCTGCACGAAGGGATGAGAGATGTAGCCGAATGGATGACGACCAGCCGCCTGAAACTGAACTCGGACAAGACGGAGGTCCTCATCCTGGGCTCCTCGCCCTCTGCCTGGGACGACTCCTGGTGGCCCCCCGCCCTGGGCACCGCACCCAAACCGACGGACCACGCACGCAACCTGGGCTTCATCCTGGACTCCTCCCTCTCCATGACCAGACAAGTAAACGCCGTCTCCTCGTCTTGCTTCAACATCCTGCGCATGCTACGTAAGATCTTCCGGTGGATCCCCACCGAGACGAGGAAGACGGTCACCCAGGCCCTCGTCACCAGCCGACTGGACTACGGCAACGCCCTCTACGCCGGAACCACCGCCAAGCTCCAGAAGAGACTCCAGCGGATCCAGAACGCCTCGGCCAGACTCATCCTCGACATCCCCCGACGCAGCCACATCTCCGGACACCTGAGAGATCTGCATTGGCTCCCGGTCAACAAGAGAATCACCTTCCGTCTCCTCACCCAAGCGCACAAAGCCCTACACGACCAAGGACCTAGCTACCTCAACAACCGGACCAACTTCTACACTCCCAAGCGCCTCCTCAGATCAACCAGCCACGCCCTCGCCGCCGTCCCCCGCATCCGAAGAGCGACAACAGGAGGAAGGTCCTTCTCCTACCTGGCCGCCAAGACCTGGAACTCACTCCCAACCGACCTGCGCCTGACCCAAGACCACCTCTCCTTCAGGAAGAAGCTCAAGACCTGGCTGTTCGAGCAGTAACGGCACCCCCCCCAACCCAGCGCCTTGAGACCCTACGGGTGAGTAGTGCGCTCTATAAATGACCTGATTGATTGATTGATTGACATTTTGCCTTCCTGGGAGCAAAGCATAGTTTTTTTTTCCGTTCTATGCTCGAGATTTGTTTTGGCGCTCTTTCTGGCCACTAGCAAGCTCATGCGAGACTTCGCCATCGCTCGCATGGCTTTCAATGTAGTGCCAATGGTGAACACACCGCTCGAGCAGCTTTGTGCTCGAGAATCAGCTGGGAAGCTTTTTGAGTGGATTTTCTTCTCCAATGGGACGTTAGAGGTTTTTTTGTGAGAGAAGCTTTTTTTCTAAACTGGAAGGAGGTGCCCCAGAGACAACAACTTCCTTTTCCTATCCAGCAGGCTCCTCCCAGTGCTTTGCCCACTCCTGGTCACTTTTCATTTGGATTTGGAGCTGGAAGGATCACTCTCTGTGTCTGCTGCATATATGCCATTGGATTTAAGGACTTTGTATTTGAGATTTCTCAAGTGAGTTCAAACTTGTATAAGAGTGTTGTTTTGTTTGATAGATGGCGTGCACCAGTATTTATTCGTACTTTAACTCAATTTCTTAAAGTTATTGTGGTGTATTTCCTGATATCAAGTTTCAAGTTTCTTTATTATGATAGAGGAACTCTTTATGAGGTCCACATAAAAACCAAATATACATACAAAGCAAGAGACACATAAAATGTCATTTCAACACTAAAAACAAATAAAGTAAACATCTTAATACAGGTCCAAAAAACATTTAAAGAAACCGTACAGTTTAAAACAAAACATTTCATTAGGTGGGTTAATCAAGGCCGCCTGAAATGACGAAGCTGAGAGAATGTTAAGTTGTTGGCAAATTGCTCGTAACCATCTACGCCTGAAGGGCATCAGGGCAGGGCAAACAAAAATAACATGATTTAAGTCCTGGTCATACATCTGACATAGATCACAAAGTGCTAAATGGCCATACCATCTGGCACAAAGAACTTTCAACGGAAGCAGATTTTGTCTTATTAAGTACACTAAGCGACGAACGCCATGAGAGATGTTCCAGTACATATAAGGTTGAGCTTTCCGCAAAATACAGGACTCAATAACAGGAGTACAACCTTTTTTTATCAGCCGGGAATCTCTGTCCTTACAAAACCCCAGTTCCCATGTAGTAGATTTCAAGATAGTTTTTAATTGGTAAGAGGATAAAGAAAATAAAGTCTCTTCATCCAGTTTCAATTGGGCCACGGCAAATCTGAAGTTTTTTACAATTAAGGAATAATCATTGAAGTTTCCCAGCAATTCATTTTTTAAAAGATGTCTTAAGGTGTTAGACTCACTTTTTGCTATACCTGCTACCCAACGTATGATACTAGCCAAACCTTGAACCCAGCTACTGCGTATACCAAGTTCCTGTCTCAGAGAAGCAGTCGAATTTGCTGTACTAACAGATAATAAACTACGCAGAATTTTCCCTTCTGCGGTGTTCAAAAAACTCCACTTTTTTAGATCTATTAACTCTATTCCGTATAACAGGGAGGCTGGAACTTTCGCTCTAAATACTTCTAAAAGAATAGAAAAATGCCTTCTACCTGTGGCTTTATACAAGGATACTAAACTCTTTCCCTGTGAGATAGCCTTCCGGGAGTTATTGTCTATATGTTCTTTGTCACTTAGATTATTTGTGACAATTTTGCCAAGGAAGGTGTAGGATTTCACAATTTCCAATTTTTGATCCCCCACAACCCAAGTAAAGTTAAGGAATTTAGGTTTCTTCCTGCCGGAGAAACACATCACTTTGCTTTTTGCCGTGTTTATCAATAGGTAATGGTTTTCAGCGTATTCAGAAAGCGCTTGCAAGCGATTATTCAACCCCTTCGGGGTAAGATCCAAAATCAAGATATCATCTGCATACATAAGGCATGCAATTGGAACTCCACCCAAAGACGGGGCAATCCCAGCGCATGCTGAGAGGGCAACAGGTAAATCAACTGTATAAAGGGAAAACAGCAAAGGAGCCAAAAGGCAACCTTGCTTTAACCCATTAGAGGTAAAAATTATTTTAGATAAACCACGTTCACCTCCCAGTAAAACTCTGCACCATGTATCTGAGTAGAGTGCGCGAGTTAATTTAATAAGAAAGGGGGGCATACCTAAATCAAATAACTTTCTCCACAGCAATATTCTATCCACTTTATCGAAAGCGGTGGAGAAGTCGATAAAAGCGCCATATACCTGCCCACCACGGACTTTCACATATTTTTCCGTGATAACATGTAGTGCCGTCAAGTTATCAAGAGTTCCGTGATTTTGTCTGAAACCTGTTTGTTCAATAGGCAGGATATTAAACTTAGTTACCCATTGGTTCATTAAAGTAAGAATACATTTTGCGAAAACCTTACCGATGGCGTCAAGCAAAGCGATTTGACGATAATTTTGGGGAAGATCTCTTGCCCCTTTTTTATATAAAGGAACAATGATACTTCCTTTCCAGGAGGGGGGGACTGTTCCACTAGAGAAGCAAAATTTAAACACTGGAAAGAGGATTTTGCTCCAGAGTTCACTCTGTTGTTTTAATACAGAGATGGGGACTTTATCTGGACCCATCGCACCAGAGGAACGCATGTTCATAATAGCAAATTCAATTTCCTTTTCCGACGGACAATCAAATACACGTGAAACATAATTAGATTCCTCCATGAATAATTGTGGATTATTGTTACTGTACAAATTCTCGATATATTGGACCCAAATCTGTTCCTCAATGGCAATAGGAGTGGCACTGGCTCTGGTCCCACAACCCTCGCCGATTAAAGACCAGAAAGTCTTGGCTTGGCCGTTATAAGAAGCTTCCCTCAATTGTATCCAAAGAGAGTCTTCCTTATTGCGTTTTAAACGGGCCTTAAACCTAACTCTCCTTCTTTTTAAAATTGACAACTTATGCTTGGCTTCTTGGGTAAATGATAAATATTGCCCCCTTATTACTTTATTTATTTCTATATTTATAGCCCGTAGTGGATGAGGGACTGCAAAAGATTTTTTCACACAGGGTTTCTTTTTCGCTATGGAAATTACCAATTCTAAAAAGTTAGCAAATCCCACCAGCTCTCTCCCTTCCCAGAGAGGTAAACTCTTAACAGTTTGATTCAAAAGGGGCACCAAACTTTCAAAGGAGTGAAAATTCCAGAAACATTTCCCTGAATTGCAGTCAAAATTCACCAGATCCGTATCCATACTCCAAGAATCCACTTTCGGAAGACTGACAGAGACTAAAAGCATCAACGCATTATGGTCACTAAGATTGGAGTCTATTACTTTCATATTTTTCAACTGGGAAAATAAAGCATAATCTGCCATAACATAATCAATAATAGATTTTCCCTTATTTGATTTATGCGTAAAAGCTGCCGGGGTGTCAGAGGGGAGCCTCCCATTTACAATTAAGCAGTCAACTTTATGCAGGCCTTCTAAGACAAGTTTACCTCTTTTGTTAGTTTTAACTTTAGTAGGGAACTGGGCCGATGGTATATTCAGAGACTCTTCCCTAGGGTTGTTTCTAAATAAATCCAGCCCACAATTGGATATATTGCAGTTAAAATCCCCAAACATTAATACATGAGGAGACGGGGAAGCATCCATCATTTTAGTTAAAAAGGAGAACAGTGTTTTTAGACCATCATTAAAACAACAATTTGGGGGAATATAAATGTTTATCACTACCAGAGATCTATTAGGGCAATCTTCAAATACATCATTTAAGGTTATTGCCTGGAACAATTTCCCTGGATCGAGATAATGTGAATAATTCCATTTTATTCTATTTGTTAACAAGCATGCTATTCCACCCTTTGCATGGCCTCTTCTAGAGGAGGTAGCACTATTTTCCAGAACAAAGTAATCTTTTTCTAGAGCTAATCTACCTTCCACCCATGTTTCTTGTAGACAGATTATATCCGCCTTAAGGGAATGCAAGAAGCATAGTTTCTCCTTATGATCTTTAAAACCTGCAGTATTCCACGAGATGATCTTCAACTCTCTGTTAAAAATTTAAATGCGGTTTGGGGCAGGAAACAGATTTACTCGCTAAAACTCCAGGTAACCAACTCCATTTAGACTGATCATCCTTCACAGTTTGTTTAAGAGGAGGATTTTTATATGACACTCGCCTTTCATTCCTGGATACACATATTTTTAAGTCCTCTGATTTAGACCTAGACCAATCCGACGACATCAAACCAGTATTGGAGGGAGATGACAAATTAGAAGAAGCACAATGATCTCGTTTTTCTCCAAAATATGGCATGACATCTATTCCTCTGATTTGTAATTCCTCTGCCCACTGTAAAATAAGATTTAATACTACTTTAGATTGGAATTTCACCCTTGTGGATCTCCCTATCAAAGAGTTAAGAAGGAATACTACATCCAAATCAGATGTTTGAATTAATTTTAAACTTTCAATGTCTTTGAAACAAATAAGTAAGGCAGATCTATTTAGAATTAAATCAGTTTCAAATAAGGGGAAAAAATCAAGAAATAAAGTATCTACATTTATTTTTTCTTAAGGAGGAATGACTACAATCGAGGGTGTCTCTTGAAAAGGCCTTGCTAAAGGATTGAGAGAGGAAAGGGAAGGATTAACAGAAGAAGGGATGACCTTGGGTACATCTTGGAGAAGCTGTGCTGAAGGGTTGAAATAGGAGAGGAAAGGATTAACAGAGGGTGAAGAGACCTTAGGGAGGAAAGGGTTAGTGGAACTTATGGGACCTAAGCTTGTAGACATGAGTTCCACTTTAGGGGAAGCAATCATATCTTCCTGAGAGGCAGAGGACTGCTCAGCCCGAGGAGGATCTTCCAAAATTGGTTCCACACTTTTATCAAATAGAAGTTTTCTCTGTCTTTTTTTAGAGAATCTTCGAATGGGTTTTCTCTTCTTTATTCTGATCTTTTTTTGTTTTGGGGGAATCAATTTATCTACCATTCCAGTATTTGCTATACAGATCTCCTCATTTTTTGACTGTAAGGAAAATATAGGGAAAAGAGAGGGAGTTTCAATTTTATGGATGACTGGGGACGTAGATACTGCCTCTATCTTATCACTAATAAAAGCTATACGATTAGCACCAGACGAAACCGCGTTACAAATCTTAAGGTCAGCTGGTAGCGCTACTGGAATCATTGCTTTTTTGCCGTCCTTGAGGAGAGGAGTTTATGCTGAATCCAGTGCTACTTGAATACTTGGAGAACTCTTTTTAGGGATCTCCATCAAAGTAGCAGGCGTTGGAGGGCAATCAGACACTGGTCCATTCTTATTTTGCAAAAGAACTTTTAAGATTTGAGTTACCGTGTCAAAAATACACTCAGAACCTCCAACAAATTTTTCAAGTAGACTCAGAATCGAAGATAGTATAGATTCCAAAGAGAATAATGAATTGGAAATTAACTTCCCATCAATACTTGGAGACCCCTCAGCTAATTTGTTCAAAATAGGGCCAGAACAAGAGGTAAAGTTTAATTGAGCAAGGGAAAAATCCAATTTATTAGAGGGTGTACTACTTAGAGGACCCGCACTTGAAATGGTTATAACTTCATTTGTATTTGGGATACCCCTAGATTTCCCCTGTAAGGATGTCATCCGATCCTTGTGAGCTGTTAGATCGATGTCAGGTAATGTAAAATCACCTTCTAGAACGGGCAGATTAACTTGCAAAGCTGACAAAGGGCAAGTGTTCACTGTAACTTTGGGAGCTTCCATGAGAGACACTTGGGGGAGAACAGTACTATCGGGTTTCAGAACCTTACTACCCGAAGGCTCAAAAGGAGAATTCAGTCTCAGTTGCAAGACGTTTGAAGACAAAGGCGAACCCCTTACTATTTCGGGGCTAGCGGGTATTAACAGAGATTGACTAGGAACCAAACTCAGGCTAGAGGAAACGTTAATAACCATATTAGCAGACTCAGGAGCATTATAAACTGGAACCTCGCTCGGAGGCTGTAGCTCAAACGACTTGTCTTTCCCTTTATCCCATAAGTTGAAAAGCTGACACTGGCCTTTCAGTTGCATAGAGGACGTAATTTTATTACGTAAAGGGTTAGATTTCGTTTTAGACCCAGATTTCCCTACTAGAACGCGACCAGAACGCAGTTTTTTAGCCGTCATGAGAATAATTTACAGAAAAATGAGATAAATAGAAACTCCCAAAGGTACAATACAAGCCTGAAGAAAAATGTCACACAAAATAATACCAGAGATCAAAGGGAGGGGGCCCAGCCCAGCCTGCATCAGCCTCTGACGGCCTCAGACGGTCCCGCCCTTGTCCCGGGCTTCTCCCGGCGCGCTCCCGCGTTGCGGTACCAAGTGGGAGATTTATAGCTGCGCTGAGGCGGGGGAGGAGCCAGCAGGGAGAGCGGGTCAGCTGATGAAGATGCCGAGGGTCAGGCGTTCCTGGGACTAGTAGTCCTGCGCCTGCCCTCGCTCGCAGCCCTGCACTCACCACCGCCCCAGGAGCTCAATCAATGTTATTCTTAGCAGGCTTTCAGGTTCGCAGCACAGCGCACTTTTGACAGCGCAGTCCTAGATGACCAGAAGCGATGCGGGACCCGCGGAGCGGGTTCCGCAAGGAGTGGAGTTTTAAGGAACACAGGAAGAGCGACTCCAACGTGCTCGCAGTCCAGTACTCCGTCTACTTTCCAATCCAGCAACAGGTGAGCAATCCAACAGGGAAACTGACACGCTGGTTTTTAGCTGCGCTGAGGCGGGGGAGGAGCCAGCAGGGAGAGCGGGTCAGCTGATGAAGATGCCGAGGGTCAGGCGTTCCTGGGACTAGTAGTCCTGCGCCTGCCCTCGCTCGCAGCCCTGCACTCACCACCGCCCCAGGAGCTCAATCAATGTTATTCTTAGCAGGCTTTCAGGTTCGCAGCACAGCGCACTTTTAACAGCGCAGTCCTAGATGACCAGAAGCGATGCGGGACCCGCGGAGCGGGTTCCGAAAGGAGTGGAGTTTTAAGGAACACAGGAAGAGCGACTCCAACGTGCTCGCAGTCCAGTACTCCGTCTACTTTCCAATCCAGCAACAGGTGAGCAATCCAACAGGGAAACTGACACGCTGGTTTTTAGCTGCGCTGAGGCGGGGGAGGAGCCAGCAGGGAGAGCGGGTCAGCTGATGAAGATGCCGAGGGTCAGGCGTTCCTGGGACTAGTAGTCCTGCGCCTGCCCTCGCTCGCAGCCCTGCACTCACCACCGCCCCAGGAGCTCAATCAATGTTATTCTTAGCAGGCTTTCAGGTTCGCAGCACAGCGCACTTTTGACAGCGCAGTCCTAGATGACCAGAAGCGATGCGGGACCCGCGGAGCGGGTTCCGCAAGGAGTGGAGTTTTAAGGAACACAGGAAGAGCGACTCCAACGTGCTCGCAGTCCAGTACTCCGTCTACTTTCCAATCCAGCAACAGGTGATATCTTTTTTTCCTTTAAGTTTTCTATTTTTGTAAAGGAACAATGTTGCATAGTACGATACATTTTTTCCATGTTGGTAACATTTTTAATATTTGTTAATTTTGCTATGTGGCGTAGTTGGCCAAGGGGCCATCCAGTAGGTTCAGGCCAGTGATAGTTATGGGTGCATGATTCAACTGTTTCTGTGATATATGTTGTTTTAAAATATTATTTAGGGCTGAGTTGACATAGGATTGTATTACAAATGTGGTGGTCTTTTTTATTTTTCAAATGTTTTGGGTATAGGAAGTGCATATGTGGGGCAATATTTGATGCCTTGGGAGAATGTGTGTTGTAACAGTTTTATAACTCAGTTCATTTTTGTTTCTTTGGCACTGCTGAATTAATGGTAGTGTTTTATTCAGTGTTACGATGCCTCCTATGTCTGTCTAGGGTGTGTGTGGTTGCCTATAGGTCACAATTGATTTGTCTTTGTTCTCCATGCCATGTGTTTGGGGTCCATTTTGTGGAGTATTTGTCCATAGGCCTGAATGTGTTTTCTTTGTTCCCCATGCCTCCTTGTTGCAGTTGTTGTTTAGCCATGTGGCTGGCGGTCATTTTGTGCATCCAGCCAGTGTGTTTTATTTTTATTTTGTACCTCCAATAGGTTTCCTCTCATCCTCCTATTTAAACATTATTTTTAGTAAAAGCTTTTATCTTAACTTTTTATCTTTTATAACAATTTCTTTTTTATTTTAATGTTTTTATTTTTAATTCCACTTATTTTTAAAATTATTTAAAAAAGTTAAGATTACATTTTTTGTTAATTAAAAAAATGTCATTACATTTCTTAAAATGTAATTAAAAAAAACAAAACCATTTTGCCTCGGTCTACAGATTGATCCATCCACCGTAGGCTTACAGTTGCGCAACCGTATTCAGTTATTTTAGGCAACGGGGCAAATCCTTTTTCAGATCACTCTGGTGATAGAAATTAAGGTTAATCTGGCTAGACTTGAGCGTCCGCACTGGACGTTAGATAAGACTCTCTTAACTGAAGAAGAAGGGCTTACGAGTATGAGCATTTCAAAGAAAGATTTCTTAGAAAGAAACAAAGGTTCCGCCCCCTGTGTTTTTGTTTGGGAAGCCTGCAAAGCTTTTATTAGAGGGGAAGTGATATAGCACAAGGCTAATCTAGCCAAAAGAAGAAGGTCTACCGCTCTAGCGCTACAGCATAATCTAGATCAAGCTGTGCAGAGACATATAGTCGATTATTCTGCAAGCACAAAAACAAATCTGGAAAAAGCTGGAAGTGATTTAAAAGATGTATATGTATCTATACTATTCTAAATCAAAATACATGTTTTCAGAAATTGTACGAGGAAAGCCAATACGTGGGTAAGCTCCTTGGATGGTCGCTGACAAAAAGAACAAACGAAGCAACAATTAAAACTATCTTCGATGAAAATAGAAATCAATTAAAAGATCAAACACTTGATATTGCAGCAGTCTTTCTCTCTCATTATAAAACATTTCTTCCTCCTCTTCTTCGACTTCTTTTTCCTCTATAGAAGAATTTCTTAATATTATAGACATACCTAAATGTAAGGATTTTCAACAAGCTTCCATAGTCGCTCCATCTGCATCTGAGGAAGTCCTGGAGCCTATTAAGGGATCCCAGAATGGGAAAGCTTGTGCCTGTGATGGTTTTCCAGCTGAGTTTTACAAGGTGTTTCTCCCTCAATTAATCCATATTCTAGTCGCGCTATTTAATGCGATATTAGAAAGTTGCCATCGGCCTAAATCATTTCCAGAGGCTGCCATAATACGTTTTATTGAAAAAGGTAAACCTCCCGATAATCTGGGATCGTATCGCTCCATCAGCCTTTTAAATGCTGACTACAAGCACTTCATTAAAATTATTGCACTAAAAATAACAGCTCCTGCTCAATCTTTGGTACATAGAGATCAGACAGGTTTTCTCCCTGGTAGAACCAAGGCAATAAACACCAACCTTTTAATTCAGGCAATTGATTAATATATCCAAAAAACGTAGAAGCTACTATGATTATGATAGGTGCTGTAAAAGCTTTTGATTTAGTTCCTTGGGAAATATTGGTTGCCATTTTATCGAGATTTCATTTTCCTCAACAACTTGTTAATTTATTGAATAATCTTTATACTATTGCTGAAGCAAAGGTTATAATAAATTCACAAACCATCGGTTCAATACAAATTAAACGCGGTACTCGGCAAGTATGCCCACTGTCACCTGTGTTGTTCGCACTTTTTATAGAACCCCTAGCATCGCTAATACGAGAAGATCCACAAATTAGAGCACCTCTGTCGGGTGCTCCTAAATTAAAACTTTTTGCGGAGGACATCATTCTTTATTTATCTGCTGAAGAACACAATATTTTGAATGTGTTTTACAAAATTCAATTCTTTTCCGATTTGGGGGAATATAAGATCAATCACTCCAAATCGGAAATGTTACTCTTCAATTGCTCCGATCAGGTTCTTCCACTCGATTTGCGGAACCAGGTTCACGCAACAGAAGCAATTAGATACTTAGGGATTTATGTTTCGCACAATCCCTCCCAGCTTTACCAGCTCAATTATGAGACTACGCTTTTTAAGGCTAGACGTTTGTTAACACCTTCGCCGCTCTGCACATTCCCCTGCTGTGCTGGGGGTATGGTGGATTCAGTGCATTCATGACGAGCTGGGCTCGTCATGAGCGTGTGAGCGCCCTGCTTCATGACGAGCCCAGCTCGTCATGAGCGTCGAAGGGGTTAAAGAAGTGGCAGAACCTATCACTTTCTTTGATAGGGAGAATCACAGTTATCAAAATGATGATCTTGCTCTTATTTCTTTTTATTTTTTTTTAATCTTTAAATTAAAGTCCCCTTAATTTTTTTACTGAGATAGACCAAATGCTTTGGTTATTTGTTTTAACTGGTAAGAAACCTTGTACTAAACTAGAGACTTTACAATTACCAACTCTAGATTGGGGCCTTGCACTCCCACATATCGAAAAATACTATCAAGCAGCGATTTTGGATTGGTGCATAAGGTCTCTTACTAGATGTGATCTAGGTAGCAATTACTACTTGAAATAAATGCTTTTGGAATCTGGTTCCTACCTTGTCCCTTTTATTAAAATTCCGAGGCTCCCCAAGCGTAGCAGATACAAGATACCCCAAATCATTGTTGATAGGTTTTTTCAATTGAAGCAGGAATACATTTTTCCAGCTTTACACTCCGATATGCTAATATACCATAGTAGGGTGTTAGGTCTCCAAATAAGTCATGAAACCATAACTACTTGGGGAAGATGTGGAGTTGTACATTTTAGGGACTTGTTTTTAGGAGATCAAATAAAATCCTGCAATCAAATTAAACAGTCCAATCCTCTGCTTCCATTTTCATTAATTTTTACCTTTTTTCAATTTAGGAATTGTTCAAGCAGTCTACAATTCTCCCTCAATCCCCAAGCAAATCTAATTAGCTTAGCTTCAATTATTATGTGAAGGAGAGTCGAGGGATTGGTAACTGGTATAAAACTCTACTTAGTCAGCTTCAGGTTAAAATTGTTCTGCAAGCTCTTCAAAAGATCTTAAACTCTACGGGGTGTCAGATAGATTTCCAAAAATGGAGATTATATAATACCTGGTCACATAAAGTCATACAGGGTGCCAATTTTAAACGTATGACTTTTATTTTTACATGGCAACTCTATTATACTCCATCTCGACTTTCCAAAATGTACTCCGCTATTTCAGGTGCATGTTTTAGATGCAACCACTCCATGGGGGATTGGGTCTATATTTGTTTTTCTTGTCCAGCTCAAAATACGTTTTGGAACCAAATTTGTCAGTGGCTTGGCAGCAAGTAGATATAAATCTGTTGCCCGAACCAAGTATGGTTCTTTTTGATATGTCTGATATACCGGGCTTATCTATCTCTCAGCAACAGTATATCTTCATTGCATCACTTGTTGCCAGAGCTCTGATATTGCATAAGCGGAGGGAGGTTGACTCTCCAACATTTGCCCAATGGTTACTTAAGATGTCTCGAAAGGAGGCAAAGGAGAAGCTGTATTCAGAAAGAGTAGGAGCCTTGTTGAATTTTTATGAAATATGGGGTGAGAATTAAGATTATGCTTGCTTATATTTTCGAAATTCTGGAATGTAAATGTTGTCATCTATGTTAATCAATACGCATTTATTATGTATTTCATTGATATTGCTCTCTGGATTAATTGTTTTTTTTCTCTTTTTCATCTCTTTTTCTACTAACTGCAAACTAAATAATAATTTGAGAAAAAAAAAAAGATGGACCAACTCAGTCAACCTTTTTCGCAATGCATAGTACACATCACTGTGAAATAGCTTGGAACTGTCCAAGCTACATAAAGAAAGTCACAGAGAACGTTAACTCACTGATATCACTGATTTACTATGGTTACAGGAGGACAAAAGAGTCTGCAATGGATTCTTAATTAATCAGTAAAAGTGAGTGCTGATGATAAGTACGATTAGGCTGCTCTGAGCACCTGCCTAGCTGAAACTGGGTCAGATAATAACATTTTCTTAACCTAAACTAAACATAACTTACCTCTGAGAGTGAGCAAGATGCTATTCGGGAAAAAAAATTGTATTGCAGAACATAAACCCAACAAATAATAATGCTCACCGATCCCCTGGATCTCAACACCATGCAGGTCCTGCTTCCAGTCAAGAATAGAGGTACCAGGAGTCTGTACACGGGAGCCTAAATAGTACTCACTCTGTAAGACAAAACCAACAGGTTAATGTACAAGTCATCAGCGATTGACGTGTAATAGCAGGAGAGGAGAGAGGAACCAGGAAAAAGCCCCAAAGGTGCTGGAGAAAATCCCCATCAGCCCGCTCAGTAGCGGAATATCGTCATCTGGGTAGAATGGTTGACAAAAGTAATGTCCAGAGTGCCCTTCCTTAGGAACAACCCAAGGCTAGCATAACTTGGACCATTACGTTGACCCTCAACCAACAGAGATGCAGACTGAAAAGGGTTAAGTTGCAGTGCTCATAAAAATGTGAGAAAAGGAAAAGAAACAAAATTCATAATCCAGGTGTTCTAAAAATACCTACCTTGATGTCATAAAAAACTTTATTGGGTCTGACCATCAAGGTGGTATAGTTAAAAGCAGAGTGAAACAAATAGCATGCAAGGAATTGCTATTCATCATAAATCTTATTTGGTCGACATGTTTCAGCCTTCACAGGCTTTCTTCAGGACCTATGATGTACTACTGCAACAAATAATAATTGTGAAAAAAACTTACTGGGTGAAAAAATCTCAATAAGTGGTTCAGTACTCCAAAAGTAAGGAGTCAAAAGTCTTCTCCTGCATGTGAAGCAATCAAACACAAATTGACAAACATTATTGTTATTGTCAAAAAGGAAATTCCAGGTGTCTAGTACACTATAGATTCCTATATTAATCAACTCACCCAAATTTAAGGGAGGAAAGACCTCACCTCACCTGGCACTTACTCACAGTGAAGGAGGCCACGCACTGAAAAAGGAAAGAAGAAAATAAAAGAACATACGTTTCATTTTACAGTTTTAAACTTTAAAGATCAACAGCAAATGGCAATAGTAGGGAGTACATGGATAGTGATAACACACCCTGACACAGAGACCTCCCATGGGTAAGAAATGCATTGCAAAGTGCCACTCACTACGTTTATGTAGGCACAACCTCCCATCAGGACAAAATCTCCACAGATCTGGAGTGAAGTCTCAACATTGTTTCTATTGTAGGAGTTTAAAACAGGACACATCAATGATCTCGTGGTGTCCTGTACACAGGCGAGCAAAAGAGAGAGGTATTAAACTACCCAGTTGCTACGCCTGGTCCAACCGTTCAGAATCCTACTGAAAAGTGTTCAGAATCCTACAAAAAAGTCAAAATACGCGAAAGCCCCGTGTCCTCACCTCTCCGTCGTTGCCTCGCTCAAGACTGTGAGCCGAGGGGGAGGTGAGGACATCATGTCTGCAGCAGGAAGAAATAGCAAGGCTGCGGACGTGAGAGAGAGCGAAACCCTCTCCCCTCGCGTCCAATCAGAAGTTGAGCCAGCTAAACGGACTCTGCATATCACGCGATGAGCCCTCAATGGCTGCTCAACTCCGAGATGCCCCGCTAGTGGCTCATTCTGGGCCAATCAAATTGTCGCGTGTGTTATTTTTAATCCGCATTATGCAGAGTCCGTTTAGCTGGCTCAACTTCTGATTGGACGCGAGGGGAGAGGGTTTCGCTCTCTCTCACGTCATGATGTCCTCACCTCCCCCTCGGCTCACAGTCTTGAGCGAGGCAACGACGGAGAGGTGTACAGGACACCACGAGATCATTGATGTGTCCTGTTTTAAACTCCTACAATAGAAACAATGTTGAGACTTCACTCCAGATCTGTGGAGATTTTGTCCTGATGGGAGGTTGTGCCTACATAAACGTAATGAGTGGCACTTTGCAATGCATTTCTTACCCATGGGAGGTCTCTGTGTCAGGGTGTGTTATCACTATCCATGTACTCCCTACTATTGCCATTTGCTGTTGATCTTTAAAGTTTAAAACTGTAAAATGAAACGTATGTTCTTTTATTTTCTTCTTTCCTTTTTCAGTGCGTGGCCTCCTTCACTGTGAGTAAGTGCCAGGTGAGGTGAGGTCTTTCCTCCCTTAAATTTGGGTGAGTTGATTAATATAGGAATCTATAGTGTACTAGACACCTGGAATTTCCTTTTTGACAATAACAATAATGTTTGTCAATTTGTGTTTGATTGCTTCACATGCAGGAGAAGACTTTTGACTCCTTACTTTTGGAGTACTGAACCACTTATTGAGATTTTTTCACCCAGTAAGTTTTTTTCACAATTATTATTTGTTGCAGTAGTACATCATAGGTCCTGAAGAAAGCCTGTGAAGGCTGAAACATGTCGACCAAATAAGATTTATGATGAATAGCAATTCCTTGCATGCTATTTGTTTCACTCTGCTTTTAACTATACCACCTTGATGGTCAGACCAAATAAAGTTTTTTATGACATCAAGGTAGGTATTTTTAGAACACCTGGATTATGAATTTTGTTTCTTTTCCTTTTCTCACATTTTTATGAGCACTGCAACTTAACCCTTTTCAGTCTGCATCTCTGTTGGTTGAGGGTCAACGTAATGGTCCAAGTTATGCTAGCCTTGGGTTGTTCCTAAGGAAGGGCACTCTGGACATTACTTTTGTCAACCATTCTACCCAGATGACGATATTCCGCTACTGAGCGGGCTGATGGGGATTTTCTCCAGCACCTTTGGGGCTTTTTCCTGGTTCCTCTCTCCTCTCCTGCTATTACACGTCAATCGCTGATGACTTGTACATTAACCTGTTGGTTTTGTCTTACAGAGTGAGTACTATTTAGGCTCCCGTGTACAGACTCCTGGTACCTCTCTTGTTGTTTATTGCTTAGTTGGGGGACAAGGTACCAATAAGTCTTTAAATACTTCTCCCCTCAGGCCCTCCCCTACCTAGTTTGGTTTGTTTCCAGTCAAGAATATCCAACCAGCAGTGCGTCAGCTGCTTGAGGGTGCGATGTACTGGCTGCTTCACCGCATGCACCGGCGCAACCTCCCCCAGCGCAGTCAACACTCCTGCAGGGGGTATCTCTTGTCGGGCCTCCAGCACAGAGAGGATGGGGCACTGCACAAAAAATCTAGTGCTGCCACCTCCTCCTCGCTGAAGATAGCCGAGGGCTGCACACCTGGATGGCGGTAGGTGGCTGCTGCTGGCTGTTTGAGGGGCCTGGCACCGCCGCGCCGCTAATCACCCTGCTCTGCCATGGCACTGGGTGGAAAGAAAGAGGAAAAGGAAGGAAAGAAGGAAAGAAGGAAAGAAGAAATGAGGATGTAAAGAGGGAAAAAATACAAGAAGTCATGAAAAAACATGAAATAATAAAAATAAGGGGTAGTTTCATTATGAGGGCAGAAGATTACAAAGGTTGAAGAGGAATTAAAAAGAGGCACAGCATCATAAACAGAGTAGAAAACAAGATGACTGCATCTATGAGTACTGCAGTTCGCGTGCGATTTGGAAGGCGAAGGCATAGCACAGCAGAGTTTTTTAACCACTCTGCGGAGTTTGCGTTGCACAACTCCAAGAAGTCTTCCCAGGCCTACTGTTAACACAGCCACTCATTCACCCATACAAGCACTCCCACACTCACTCACACATCCACACAAACACTTACGTACACATTCACGCATTCAAACAAATATTCACACAACCTCTCATTCAACCATACATCTATTCACACAGACACTTACTCTACAGTACAGACACTCATCTCACTTAGCCAAACACCCACTCAAACAGCCACTCACTCACCCTTACAGCCACTTACACTGCCACTCACTCACCCATAAAGTCTCTTACACAACCACTCATCCACCCACACAGCCACTCACACAACCACTCACTAACCCATGCAGCTACTGACACACCCACTCACTCACAATACAGTCACTCATCCACCCTCACAGCTACTCACACACCAACCTATACACCCATACAGCCACTCACACACCCACTCATACACAGATACACATAGTCACACAGCCACTCATATATGTCAGAAATAGTATTACTCATTAGTAGTACAGAAAGTTTTCTATTTTAACTTTTGTAGCACCTGGGTATATATGTTCAACTCTTATGAACTTTTAGAAAACACTCAGGGGCAGATTCACAAGAAAGTGACGCATCTGTAGAGATGCATCACTTTCCATGCGCCACCATGCAAAACCCTTGCGTCACCATTGATGCGCCATATTTACAATATGGCGTACCATGGCGCAAGGATTGACAGATGCGTCAGAAACTCTGACGCATCTGTTGATGGAAGTCACGCATTGCCGGAGTCGTGTCGGAAGCACAACGCAACTCCAGCAATGCATGGTACGGGCTATTCTCAATACACTGTGTCACTCCTTACGCCTGCTTCAAGCAGGTGTAAGGTTTTGACGCAGGGGCGTCCTAAAAGTCACACAGTGAAATCTTGTAGATTTCACTGCGTCACTTTTACAAGGCTTTCCTGCGTGGGAACACCTACCCTGCATACATTATACCTGACGCAGGTATAAAGTCATGCAGGGCTTTACAACGTGACGCATCTCCCGAGATGCGTCACGTTGTAAATGGGCCGCAACTTTTATGCCGCCACTGTGTCACAATAGTGATGCAACAACAGCGCAAAAGTGACGCAAGGGGTTTGTAAATCTGCCCCTCACACTCACTGGATGATGTCACCAGTGATCTCATTTAAGATGTCCTCAGTGATGTCATCAGTGATGTCACTGACCATGTCAGGAGTGATGTAATACGTGAGGTCATAAGCAGTGCATTGCAGGGATGTAAGTTATAGTTAGCTCAGCTGGTTATGGATGCTGCACTGCATTGCTTGAGAATTTAGGCAATCTGGCCACTGGTTTCTTTATTCCAGGTCACCGCTTAACAAACACTTTGTGGAGAGTGGTGCTGGCACCTAGTGCTCTATTGGGCATATTTATAACATCAGCATGCAGTGCCGGGCAGCCAGTCACCTTCCTGAGCTGCGTGACAGGGAAAGGGCTGGAATGCACCATATTTTAAAGAATACAGTACATTCTGGCCTTTTCACCTATTCTGGCACCATTTTGGCTGCCTAGTGCCAATGCAGGCCCCCTTGCATCATGGTGCGAGGGTGCCTGTGTTGCATGCAGGATTATATTTGTGCAGGAAAGGGCACCTTCCTGCACTCAAAAATCCTGAGAGGACTATTCCTATTTCTATTTGTGCTGCAGAATGCAGCACATATAGAAAGAGAAAGTAATGAATAGTAAAAATATTTTAAAAATGTATCCTCATTACGCCTCCCCTAGGAAGGAGTATCATTTTGGCGTATTCCAAGGTTTACCAGTTCTGATAAATCTGGGAATGCTTAAAAGCCATGGGAGTTGCGATGGAATACTGATGTAACACCCATGGAACTTCTTCCTATGGCAGGGTAAGGCAAAGCAGAGACGTGGGCTGCGTTGTGCTACTCCTGATTTATGAAGCCACTCAGGGCCATGCAAAGTGGCTTCATAAATAAATAATTTAAATTGCATCACACATGTAACACATGTCACATGTGTTTTAAATATGGCCCACTATTTTAAATATGGCCCACTATTGTTTTCAATAGCTACAAGTTGGGGCAGATTTTTCCAGACTTTGGGGCTTATATACAAGCCCCTTGCACCGCTGATGAGTCACTTTTAATATGGGGAAAAGTGACGTGTCTGCGGCGCTTACTCTTCTATTCAACCCGCGAAAATGGGTCGAATAGAACAGTGAGTCGGGATACTTCTGACGACATGGGGACGTTCTGAAAACATAGAGGACCTATTGGGAGTGTTGCCTATCAGAGTATACACCCTCATCCCGGACCTAATCATTACTTTGAAGGAAAAGGAAGATTTATACAGACATTACGTGTAAGATATTTTTCTTTTGCATTCACATCGTGTCCAAGTTACGTTCCCCCTTTCCGCTTTCGTTGCTACATGCACAGAAGACCTGTACCAATAAGTTTACATGCGCGTGTATTTATTCATCTGGAAATAAATGTGATTACAGTTAATCTGAAAACTTGCTCTGGGGAAACCCGTAATGGGCGAAACGCGTTGGCTGTTTCTTGGCTGTTTCTTTGATCATCCCATGTTGAAAATATTGGCTGTCTATTTTTATCATCGTGTCAAGAAAACATATTAAAACTGGACTTTTCCATATCTATGAAGGACACATGATGTATTGATACATTGTCCTATCATTTGTATTGCTGCCTCTCTATTCGCTTGTTGTTTATCTATTTATGTATGGTCCCGTGGCAGTGGACCTAAGAGGTGGGCAGCAGATTTAGAGCATTCTACCTGAATTACGGTGTATAGTTAGGTAGTGCAACAGAGAATCCTTTACAGCCATCCTTTTGCTGTCTTGTTGTAGTCCTATACCAGACAGCCTAATATTCACTGTATCAATAACCCAATTTTCAGAAAAATGTACTGAAGGTAATGACATCACTGAATGAATGATAAAATGAATGAAAAATGAATGAAAGTTTAAAATATATTAATCAGAATTAAAACCTGGATGATTAAGTACATCATTTAGAATATAATGGCTTGTTCAGGTCGAATACATTTATAAGTCTCTTTTGCATTTGAATTGAAAATGGACGTGGCTTCAGTTTTATGTTGATCCTGTGTTGTAGAAAGTGTCCACTAAGAGTCATATTAAAAGCTAGCTCTAAGCAAAGCCAGAACAGAAAAAGATGAACCCAGAAATACCCCATAGTTCTACTCATGATGAAGCCAGGTCTGTATCTTTTGGAAAGGAAAACGTTCAAAAGTTTGTGCTTGCTTGTTTGTTGTTTGTTTTTGGGCTAGCTGTCGCTTCCTGTTCACGTGGCGCCATGGAAAACGGATCACAGTTAATGAAATAGCCAGTAGCTGTAAGATCAATTGTTGAAATTGCATCGTATTTAGTTGAAGTTATTTCTGCTGTTTTTGATGAAAAACGTTGAAATGTTGAAGTTAATCGTTGATGTCTTTGCTGAAAAACGTTCAGATGTTGAAGTTATTATTTGATGTTTTTGTTGAAAAACTTTGAAGCTTTTATTATTTGATGCTTTTGTTGAAAAACTATGAACCTTTTATTATTTGATGCTGTTGTTGAAAAATGTTGAAACATTTATTATTTGACGCTTTTGTTGAAAAAACTTTGAAGCTTTTATTAATTGATGCTTTTGTTTGAAAACTTTGAAGCTTTTATTATTTGATGCTTTTGTTGAAAAAACGTTGAAGCTTTTATTAATTGATGCTTTTGTTGAAAAACATTGAAGCATTTATTATTTGATGCTTTTGTTGAAAAAACGTTGGTGTACACATTTGTTTTTGGCCAAATTGCAACTTAAGTTTTGTCTTGACTTTTATTTTGAATTTGAATGGTTGGTTCAAGGAAAACTGGTTCCATTGCATTGTTGCATAGTCCCCCACTCCATGGATTTGATTTCTCAAACCTGATGAGCCTTTCAGTTTGAATTTCTTGAATAGTAGTGAGAGGGACGTCTACTACTGTGGAATTCACAAGGCCTACTGCTCAGTGTTGGTCACATAGGTTTTGGTTGATTCCTTCATTTGAAATGAATCTTGATGCTTTTATCACGGCAGGATGCGGCAAAAGTACATTTCTTGTTCCTTTCACTTTAATCATTGGCACATGTATTTCTGTATGAGGGCCCAAATTCCTTTGTGTCCGCGATCTTTTTCTCTCCCTGCCCAGATCCACGACTTTTGGAATTCAGACAGGACTTGCCGTGATTACCTCGACTTCCCAGTGGCGGCCTGTTTCACTTTGACAGAATCTTTGTTTGTTTCTTTGTTTCCTTCAGTTCCTGTAAAACAGCCAAACGTTCATAGATACAGAATGGTTTTCATCCACCACTGTGCCTTCACATGTATGATCAGGTTCCCACATTTTTAAATGGGGTGATACCTCCTAGAGAGCTTCTTGGCTGAGTGTGTATTGCCCCCTGAATCCATATAAGTGTTTGACCCCACTAATGCCCAGCCTAATACCTTGGCTGTTAAGATTTGCTCTATGCCCCAGTCCTTCCTCTCCTCTACCTTAATTCCCTCAGGATGGCGTTGGAGTGGAGTACCGCAATACTACGTCCATCCCTTCCATGGCCTCTTAGTAGGCTCGTGAGCCAAGTGTGGGGCCACAGTCAGGGTGTAACGTTGATTGTGTATCTCCTGTTATGGACTTGCAAATCTTTTTATAACAGTTTTGAGCGTCAGCCAAGTGTTGAGGCCATACTTATAAGAAACTTGAGCAAGGATCCACTGCCACTAAGATATATTTTTAAGCCACCTCAAAATTTGAGGGGCCGCAGTGGTCCTTTATACGACACGATCAAGTGGACAGTCTGATGCTGTCTAGCAATGGGACCTGCGCGGGTCTTTTGATGGTGTAGCCTGCCATTCTTTTGCAGATGTTGCAGTTCAAGACAAAGCCAATAATCTGACTTCTGATCCCAGGCCACCAATAGCACTGTTGCAATGAAGAAATAGTAGCAATTACCCCTGAATGCGCGGAACCCAAGCCCTTGTGTGCTTTAAATGATTAATTCCTGCCTACTATCCATATTTGGAAATACTCTATCCCCCACTCCAGGAATCTGAGCATATGGAATGTTGTTTGCACCTAACTTTTAGGAGTATATCAGTGGAATTTTCTTAGGTACTGCTGTGCTGCCTTTGCGTGAAGCAATTGCAGCCACCATATTCTAACCGTCTATTCTCGTTGTTGGACGAGTGTGCGCAGCTATGGAAGCTGTGTGAACAGCCCCCCATGTGGCTTCAACAGCCAATGAATTCCCTTCAACGTGCACGCCATCACGTTGATGACTCAGCGTGTTAATCACGTGAGTTTTTGGTAGGTCGTTTTTCAACTCCACTTCCTGTTCCCATAATTTTTGTATTTTATTTATGCCACCTTGTTTCATTTTTAAACCCATTTTGTTCCAATGGTGTAAATATTTATTATATCATTGCACACAGTAAAAGGAATCAAACACAATGAGTGTTGGGAATTCTCGATCCGTGTTTACAAGTGCAAGTATCAGGGCTTTTAAAGCTGCCAACCAAGCCGTGCTATTACCTAGAGGCCTAGAGGTCGTTTTTTGGTGCAATGAGGACAGAACTTGCCATCCAGCATCTGATCTTTAACAAAAGCGGCTGGTGGGGCAGACCCATCAGTGTAGATTTTTTAAAATACATACTGATCTATAGGTAAGATTTAATTTGGTAGATGGTGTTCTTTTTCATATTGCAGGAATGCCTGTGTTTTTAAACTTGGATCAAGTCTGCAGTCAAAGTCTGATGCAGCAAAAGAGATATAGCCCTTTGTATCCATTCTGGATTTAAGGCTTTGGCATTAGGAATGCTAGCCCCAGTACTGGGGTGACGACAATAATGCCTCTTCCCATGAGCCAGTTCTCTTTCTTTTGCTACAGCAGTCTGAATGGCTGTCAGATTTTTTTATTCTGTTGAATTAAAACTCATTTCTGTGTTTGTGTACAGATGAGAATCATATATGATTGGTACAGTTTCACCTTTATTAAAAGATAAAATAAGTGTACCCACATTGACCCAAAATGATACTGAGTACCAAGTGGTGCCAGTTTACACGTGTGTGTATGTATTTGGAAGCAATAATATCTTCCTGGAGTGAACAAAGAATATTGATGTGTTCTTATGTCCAGTGTTTGACTGAAAAGTCATGTTTGAAAAACGTCGTAGAAAGGTTTTACTCTCTCTGTGAAATAAAAAATGTATGTTCTGCCAAAATCTACGAATCCCCGTACTGATTGGAAGTTGTTTAATGTCTTTGGAGGCTGGAGCGGTGCACACTTTTTTAAAACAGTTAGCTGCCAGGCTTTTGCCTTCACTTGAAAGCTCATATCCCAAAAATAGAATACTGAGGTGGGCAATTTCTGATTTCTCAAAATTAATTTGTAGCCCCCAGAGGCCAATCCCATAATAATGGTGCTCACCCTGGTCAAGTGTTTCCCCAAAAGGTTGTCCGTTAGATAAATATCACAAAATATAGGACAACACTTCTTCATCAAAGTGCTTTAGCAATTCGGTAATTCTTTCAGAAAATACCCCAGAGTTGTTCTTATACCCACGGGGGAGATGACAAAAAATTGTCGCTGGAACTCTAATATACTAAATGCTGTTAGGTACCTGTTTTCAGGTGCTATAGTTTGACAGAAACATCCATTTGAGACAACAAGTGTTGATCTGTATTTTCTCCCGCATAATGTTATTCATAAATGCAGCATTATCTGCATGTTGGACAGCATATGTCTTTGTGCAAGTGTTCAAGTGTCTGTAAACGAAAACTAGACTAAATGTTTTATCAGGTTTTGATAAGTGATGCAAGGGATTGTTCATTAGTGTAGTTCATTTCAAACGATCCGCTTGGATTCAAGTTGATCTAAGATCTAACTGACCTATGTTTTAGCTTCTTGCCTAATACGATATTGTCTTTGAACATGCGGTGAAACTATTAACGGGATCACATGGTGGATTGAGTCCTCATCCCATCCAGTGTGATTTCTATACAATGCTGGAGCTTGGGCTACTGCCCCCTCCTGTACATATGTATTTATAAGGTGAACAGGAACGGGAACATGGTTGGAAAATGCAGGAAAAATATAATTTCTCCCTTTGGGCGCTCCCTGACGAATGCTGGCGGCTAATCTTATTTTGCTAACAGTATGTCAAAACCAGACTACAGGTTCTTCGCAAAGAGACCTTTTACTTTCCTGTGTTCCTCCTTCTCCATGTGGAGGGTTATTTCATATAACTTGTGTGGGATGCTCACCCTTTTGTCTGGTGTTTCCACCGTGATGTAATCATTGAATTTTGCTGTCCAGAAATTCCTTCAGGTTCTGGTGAGCTATTGTTACTTCTGCCGCTCCGCCTTAGCATTGTCTGAGCCCAATCCCCGTTCAGAAGTTGAGTCCTTAGGATTCTGTGCAAGTCTAAGTTTGAGATCTGCAACTTTCTTCTTTTTATTTTTTTATTTTTATTTTTTTAAATTTAGGTGTCGCTTGTCTTCTGTTTTAGAAGAGTCATGAGCGTGCTTGTCCCTGGACTGCTTGCGCTCTTCTTTGTGTTCTGACTTTCCTTCTCTCCCTGTGTTTGTTGAGAGGAATGTGCATCTGTATCAGCTTAATTTGTGCCAGTGCTTATGACTGTCTGCCACATGGTAGTGATGTCCGCCAATTTAGGTACGAGCACAACAACTTCTGTTCATTATTTAAAATTCCAATTAGTAGTATTTGCCTCCAAATCCATTCTTATAATTTTGGGGGCCTGTTATAGTATGAATTGTCACACTTTTAAGAGTGTGATGATTAGTAGTGTGTTGATGTTGTCATTGGCAGTGCTGCCAGGGGCAATGGATGGTGCAAGCTCTAGTGTCCTCCTGTCGAGAGCTCCGGTACTACGTTTTTTACAATTTAAGCACTGCATGTTTCCTAATATTATCCCTATTCCAAAGGTCATACCTCTTTGCATAGGGCTCCTGTTGGGACTGAGAATCTTTTCTGAAAAATATTGTTTTTTTTATTATTATCCCACTTCTTTTTAGAAGAAGTAGGTGTCTGCTTAGAAGTGTCCTTCTCAAGACTGCCCATTAGCTATGGTTTTTAAAAGCTTTCCCACTCAAACTGTCCCTTCCCAGTTCTGCATATGCAGTTTTAATATTTTGGGAAGTTCTTGTGGTTGCTCTATAAGACTGACCTCTCTTAGGTGTTGGCGGATCGCCACTGAAGCTGCTTCCCCTTTAATGTTAGCTAGTATTATTGTTGATACCTGGTCATAATTACCTAGTAATTTCATACTTAAGGTCAGAGCTGGTTCAGCTCCATACTTGTTCTGTATCTGTCGTAAGACATCTGGAAATACAGCTAAGAAAGGAATACCATGAGTTCTGGTATATATGGCAGCAAAGACTGTACCCCAATTTGTGTAGTCCTCTAACTGTGGTGTTATCCCTATGGGCAAGCAAAGTGTTAGCATTATATGCTTTCAAATGGTGTGGTATTTAGAAATACTGCTTTTAACTGGGTAATTTTATGAAATGTAATGAAATTAAATGAAATAAATTTATTTGATTCAGTTCTCTTACTAGAACAACAAATTTATAGACAATTCCGATGAATATTTTTTTCTGATAACATTATTGCACTAGTAAAATTTTAAAAATGTTTAAAAAAAGTTATATATTTAAATACGCACAAATTAATTTGGTGGAGCTTGGGAGAGTGAAATCAAATTCTGGACCGAATTTATTTTGCATTTCATTTTGATCGGGGTGATGTATCTGTTCCTGACTGCTACCACAGTCTCATTTGGACAAATGAACAGCATGTGTTCTAGATCTTGCACCCCACCTTTACATAGGTTACAGAAATTAGTCCCTCCTTCTTTTGATGACCACTTGAAAATGTGTGATTTTAGGGGTAATATTCCGAGCCGTAGTTGTATGATGCTTCTCCTTACTCCATGACTTAAATTGAAGAAGATATATAGTTTTTTTTTTTTTAAACTATTGTATCCACGTACTGGTTGTAGGTTGAGAGCCTGGAGCAATGTTGAATGTCCAATTCCATACTTATCCTTGGAGTTAGGTGCTTCAAGCAAAGTTTCAGTTGAGCTGGTGACCAAGATTTTAACATTTCTAGAGAAACTGATGTCAGTTTAAAAGCAGTGCTTAGGTTTTTACAAAAAAACGTACATTGAAGAGTCTGGCTCGAGTGACTCTATTTTTAACAGTCCTCTTAGGGATCCTCGGTCTGCATGAACCAGGTTGTACGCCCATCTAATTATGTTTGAGATCCCTCTGGCGTAGGAACTAACTAGTGATAGTTCTAACCTGAGAGCTTGAACCGGGACTGCTTGCGACATCCTGGTTAATTTCTGCAGGATTTTCCCTTCTTTGATGTCAATTTGCTTCCATTCTGTGATTGGTATATGTTCTATAGCATAAGACAAAATGGCTGGAATTTTTTAACTATATACCTGGAGCAAGGAAGAGAAGTGCCTTTGACCGGTAGAAGAATACAGCCTTTGAAGAGCCCCTGAATGAATATCTGCATTTCGACCCATCTTTTGGAGGTGTGGCTGATTGTACAAAGACTGCGTGAAAGTTCTCCCAAGATATATGTATTCTTTTACGATTTCCAATGGTTTTCCCCCCAATAACCAGTTGTATTTGTGATGAGTCTTCTTTCTTGTAAATGGTAAAATGTTTGTTTTGGTGACATTTGGAATTAGATAATTTTCTTTGGTGTATCTGGTAAGTGTCAACAGATTTCTTTGGAGGCCAAATGGGGTCAGGTCGAGGATTACTACATCGGCAGCATACATCAAAAAATTTATTTTAGTAGAAGCAATCTTCGGTGGAAAGTTGTCGACCTGGTTAAGAATTTCTGGTAGGTCACTCAAGTATAAAGAAAACAATAAGGGGGCTAAGAGACACCCTTGATGCAGGCCGTTTGGAGTTGATATTGAGGAAGTAAGACCCTTCTCCCTCCCCATTTGGACTTGGCACCATGTCCCTGAATAAAGTAATGTTATTAGATGGAGAAGGACTTGTGGGATTCCCATTTTTTGAAGTTTGAGCCAAAGCTTAACTCGGTCAACCCTATCAAAAGCGGTGGTGAAATCTACGAACACTGCATATACTACTTGCGATTTTTTAACCACATATTTTTCAAGTAATGTTTGGAGTACTGCAATATTGTCTGTGACCGAGTGTTTGGATCTGAATCCAGCTTGACAGAATGGGATTGAGCAGGTTGTAAATGCCCAGTCTTTTAGATGGTCTAAGACGGCAGCCGCAAAAATCTTCCCGGTTGCGTCCAGGAGAGCAATCTGGCGGTAATTACAGGGGAGCAGTCTGGAGCCTTTCTTGTGAATTGGAATTACAATACTCCCCTTCCACGACTTTGGTATTTCCCCTGTTCTGATTATATAATGAAACAGGGATGCTAAAAGCATACTCCAGTCCTTTGAGTTTTTCTTTAGAACCATTATAGGAATTTGGTCCACACCCATTGCGGCCGATGATATTGCCCTTTCTACATAATACTCTATTAGGCATGGTGATGGAGCCTCGATGTGTATGCCTTTATCCTGTCCAGTAATGGGTTGCGTTGCTGCGTCGCTATTGGTGATTTCGTTTATTTTATATAAATTGGTTATATATATTTCCCATTCTGAAGGTGGTAGAGGGTTCGATTTTAGTGTTTTTTTTTGTTCCTGTTTCTTGCTCAATTATAATCCAATAGGCACGTTTGTCCTGACTTTTAACTGCTGTCTGGAAGTCCGTCCATTTTTTGTCCTGTAACTTTTGTTTTTCTTTGAATTTTTGTCTTCTGCGATAGTTTTTTAGTTTGTTAATTTCCAGTTTTCTGGTAACAGAGAAATGCTGAAACTGTGCCCTGATTAATTTGTTTAATTCTATTCCCTTGGGTTCTATGTTCCATTTTTTATTGATTTGTATTTTTATCTTTTTTCGTTTTACACTTTCCTGCAATAGATGGACAAGACTCTTGGCCACGACCTCCAAGTTTGTTATTGGATTTATATTGTGGATAGTTACCAATAGATTTAAATTATCAATTATATTGCTGATTTTTCCAAGGGATCTAGAATTCCACACAACCCGGCCTTGGACTGGATTTATCAAAGCTGTTCTGTGCAATTCCATTATGTGCACTGGAGATGTTCCTTTCAATATTAGACCGGTTGTTAATTGAAGAATAGCGTGATCGCTTCTTTTCTCAAGCTTTATTTAGTTGATGGGCTAATCCGAAGAGACCTGGCCTGCAGATCATGTAATCGAGAATTGAAGCGTTGCTGCCTCCCCTTCTAGTAAAGGAAGCTGGAATATCCCCTTCAATGTTGCCATTTAATAGTACTCCATTTAGTGTGGTAAGTGATGATAAGATAATTTTCCCTCTCTTATTTGATTTACTCCCTGAGGGGAATTGTGGAATGGGTATTTTCTGGGCCTCCTCTTTTTCTCCCAACTCCCATTTTTGTAATAGATCATTAGAGATTTGCCCGTTTAGGTCTCCTGTCAGGAACGTTAGTGGGAAATTCTGTTGTTCCACCACCTTTTCAATGTCCTCAAATATGTTTAAGGAGAGTGCATCCATTTTTGTTCCCGGGGGAATGTACACATTAAAGATAAGCATTTTATTCAAGGTTCTAGTCCCATCCGTGCCTATTTTGATCTTTAGACATTGGAAATTCTTGGAATGTGTAGGTATAATTTCCTGATCCCAATGATAATCTTCGGATAGAGGAATAGCAATCCCTCCTTTTGCATGCCCATGCGTGACTGGTTCTGCTTGAGTATCGTACACAAAATAATCGGGAAAATCAAAATTCTCAGTTGCCCAGGTTTCTTGTAATGCCACTATCCCTGGACGATCTTGGGTAATTATTGCTGGTTTTTCCTGAGTTTTCCCGGCGATGTTCCAGGAGTAGATGGTTAGACCGTGGCTAGAAAGGACGCTTGATTTCTGGTCCCAGTGTTTTGTTGTTGAGGTTTTCTGCAATCCATGCCCATGAGTTATCAATAGGTACTTTTTCCTGGGTTGAATTATTGTTGGTCCAGCTTCTCCTTATTCTGTTGGTAATAGAGACTGAAATGTCTTCTTTGTAAGGATTTGACCGGTTATTGTTGCTGCGTTGAGTTGCTACTAAGTGAAGTTGTTTTGTTATACATGATTCTGATATCGAACCTGTTACCCCTTTTGCTGGGGCCACGTCAAAACCGCATTTATGAAGAATCTCTTTTTCTTTGAGTATGATTGCTGGAATGACTGGCGACCAGAATTCTGCAACAGCTGATGTAGTTTTGTTTTTGTCTGGGAAGGATACTAATTTGATGTCATTTCTTGCTAGCGCCTGTAATGGCTGTATCCTTTGCCGCAAGTTTGTTATCCTTTCCCTATTTAAAGGATCTTCGCCTGAGGGAAAGAGATCTATAATTTCTATTCTGCAAATAAGGTTTATCTGTGATTGAATAGACATCTTCCTTTTCGATGGTGTTTGGTGCTGGGTTTCCTTTTGTGTCCTTAATTCGCTTTCTACATTCCTAGGGACAAAACTTGGGATGATGGGATTTAAAGGTAATGTGATTGCCCCTTGCGTTTTTGAGGTCGAGAACTGATAGCTTTGTTCCGCCACGTTTTTACATGTTTGATCTTCCTTTTTTTGCTGCAATCAATTGGTTAGATGATAGCATTTCTGGGAATTTAGTTTTTCGTGCCTTCTGTTTTGCAAACCTTCTATTTTTTCTTTTTGTTACCCGCTTACGAGACATGGTGTTTGTTCTCCTTGTTTTTACTGTTATTTGGTGTGGAGCGGGATCTGGTGGGATATTTATTGAGGTTTCTATTATTGTTTGTTTTGTAATATTTAACCCTTTTGATGGGGTCTTTGTTATTACTTTATTAAAGATTGGATAAAATACTACGGGCTGAGCTATCGTTTTGGACTCTTTTGGATCCTTAAAAAGATTTCGTAGTAAATAGGTTTGGTTATATATATTTTTTTCATTTTTTTTCTTTTTGTTTACATCGTCCAGTTTGAGAAGCCATGTCGACCTTTGATGAAGAGTTTGCTATTGTTAACGTTAGGGCTTGTGAAGTGGCCAATTTGACCCCTGTTGATCGTATATCACCTTCACCATCTTGTAGTTGTTTTGCTTGTTGTTTGTTCCTTTTTTTCTCTACCAGATATTTTAACATTCCTATTTGGGTATCTAGCATATGGTCCGTATTTTCCAAGATGTTCCCCAAATGAGAGAGAACTGATTCTAAGATTCTTTCCAGTATAACCAGGGCTTTGGATACTGAAGTTTGATCGCTGTTAGGATCGATAGATTTTAGCCTTAGGCAATCCGAAGTTTGCGAGAGAGAATTATCAAAATGTAGCTGTTTTAGGGGAGTACTATTCTGAATTTTGGATTTTTCCTTTTGGTGTGTCATATTGAAAACCAGATCTTTTAAGCTCATGTCGGGGCAATTGATATCAAATTCCAAATGATCCAGGTTATGTTGATCGACAGCTTTTTCTAGTTTTGTAATTGAAATTTTGGGATCTGATTGAACGAAGTTTAGATTGTTTGATGATTCTTCTTGCCATGTACTATTTATAGCCTCCGGTTTTTCATTTCTTTCTTCTTCTTTTATTTTAATAATTTGGATTGGCCCTGGTACTTCATGTCCTATGATGCTACTAGTGACCTCCGGGTTTACCTTCTTTTCTTCTTCTTTTGTTTGGTCAGTTGGAGAATGCTCCGGGTCCTTAATAATCTTTTTTGAAAAGTATTTGATTATTCCAGTAAGGGGTTTGGAGTTAAGGGGGCGGGCCATTTTTCCAGCACTCCTTCTTATTGCTTGATCCGTCCCTAGTCTTTTCATAAATATTGTACGTGATCTCAACTTTTTGTATGCCATACTATAATGGATGGACTGAGTGTGTCTTTATCACTTGGTAATGGATTTTCTGGCCAATAAAAGAGGGAAGGGTGTTGGACAACTTTACACAAAGCTCTGACTCCTAGCCTCTCACCGCCTCCAGTTATGGATAAATACAATTTCTGTGGGTTATGCTGTTGTAATAAAAACCCACCACTGCTCCAGGAACTTTCTGGCAGTGCCTGCTGCTCCCAACGCCGCTAGAAGGTCTAACAGTGCAGTAAATGCCCTACAGGGGCGGCCACAGTGTGGTGATGCCCAACGGCTCCTCGCCATCACAGAGGAAAGTCTGCAGCTCTAATTATTATTAAAGATTATATTATTTTTTACAATGCCTCTGAAGGCTAAGAGTAGTTGTTTGCTTCTCCTCACCTTGCCAAATAGTGTTTTGGCCGCTCCCGCTGCAGAGTGTGGCTTACTGGATAAAAATCTTCAGGACTCCACCACAATTCTGGCAGCTCCGGCATTGCTCCGGCTGCATCCTGCTCCACCTGGTGGCTCCTGCCGCAAAAGGGAGTGCACACCCATGTTGGCCGCTCCCCCGCTTTGCCCAGGGATGTCCAATTGTCCCCTAGACAGTCCGGGGTTGTGTGCGCGGCTCCAGCCTCTAGAAATGCCCCCAATGTGTACTGGTGCCGGAAAAACACACAGCCCACAGCTCTATCACTGCTCCTCAGAGCAATTAGCGGCCCTAGCCGCAGTTGCCTTGGCCCTGCAGCTCCGGACCAGACCCAAGGCTTCCCAGTGGCTCCCGCCTTCCCGCGGGCCGGAGCTGCCCCCAAAATCCGACCCCCTGCGGGTCAGTGGCCCTGCCCGTCGGCAGCGATAGTCGGCGGGTCCTGGGACACGGTGTTTGGCGTTTGGTGCTTCGCTGATCGGGCTCGCGCTCAGCTCTCGCTCAGCTGCGCGCTCTGATGCTCAGGTGCTCTCACTCAGGTGTCACCCTGGCTGGTAATTCTCTGAGTTATCCAGAAAGGAATCTGTTCACGTTTCTTGGGCAGTTTACCCATTACGGTGTGTGAGTTTTGTGGAGTGATTTTAGTAGCGGTGCTCTATGTAGGAGCTGTATTATTTGTAGCTACTGTGGGATGGACACCAGGGGGTCCATTAGGATAGCAGGCGGTGGTACCACGCGGTGGTGGCGGGGCGGAAAAACAGCTTTTTCTGCCCACGAGCAGCTGTACTCACGTCCGCTACATTAGGATGACAAAACATAGGTCAATTCCCGTCCGCCGTGGAGCGACGCGCACCTCCATCAAAGTGCGCCCGCCACCGCGCCGGCGGGAGCCAATCGAGACTCTCCGCCGTGCCGAATGACATCCGTCCCGCTCGACAAATTAGGATGGCCCAAACAAGCTGACGCACCTCAGCGGAGACATCGCCCAGCCTGAGCAGGCGGAAAGTCGACAGCGGAGCGCGAACGCCGAGACCCGGTCATGAATGCCATGGACCCAGCCCTCCATATGCATCTGGTGATTTACCTGCTACAACACTACTGCCAGATGGGCTGCCGCGGACGCCGCCGCAAGTACGCAACTACACATATGCAACACACAACACACATGCTGACACAGGGCCCAAGCACCACACAGACACCCTGCTGGGGGACACAACACATCCACACGGGCACCCACACATCACCCACCTGACAACAAGGCACCCCTCTGCATCCGGAACACACATCGTCCGCCAACCAGCTGCAACGTCCCAGTCACGGTCACGGTCACGTCATAGGGACACACCACCCCCAACCACACATCAACACACTCCAATAAGTCACAGGCCAGGTGCCCATCCCGTGCACCACCCAGGCACACCAACATGCACTGCAACAACAAGCACAATGCACACCCTCTGCACCACACAACACACAACCAGGGACACAGTCACTGCAGGAGTGGCTGACAAGGAACACACAACACCAGTGCCACACACACTGAAGGCTCACAATCCCTCCCATTACATACACAAACAAACACACTCCCTGGGTGTAGCCACAAACACAACACACACACAGGGATGCCCCAACAGGTGCCTGCACAAGAACAACATACAAACACTACAGGAACATATTCTGAACTCCAACAGAAACAGACATACCATGTCAGCCAAACTGGGAAAAAGCAATGGGAGCACAGACACAACAGGAGTACACAACAACATCACTCAGGAACAAAACACACACACCATAACACTAATCACACAAGAAGTGCATCTGGACAAACACACACTGCCACACCAAACAGACCTCAGATGCACATGAAACCCCAATCAACAAACACCACAAGACATCAGGGGATGCACATCAGGCAATGCCAAGGCCACATACACACAGCACTGCATGCACAACAAGCAGTGTGTGCATAACAAGCACAACAGCCACACACACACACATGATTAACACAACCGCATCACACACACCACAAAACTGCACTGCACAAATACAACAGCACACCCAGGAACTCAAGCAATACCACAGCCAACATCCACACATCCAACACAACAGCTACACATGGACCATTCTGGGATACAAAAGCCCAGCCACCTCCACCAGAGCACTGGCCAGCACACACAGCTGAAGTGCACATGACCAATACAGAATGACCAATAGCACAAGGACAGCACACATAAACCATTGGGGCAATGTCCAGAGTGGAATAACACTCATGGCCCAAGAACTGCACCACAAAGCACAAGCCCACAAATGAAGTGATGTGGAGGCACACACACATGGAAACGAAGGGGACAGCTCACATCAAAGTTTAACAGCCTGCATGTCAGTAGCATACATGTAAGGGGTGTACCACACACACATAGAGGGAGGGAACACCCACAATGGCCAGGCACAAGTGTCACACACAGTGGATGGTCCAAAACCACACACACCATGCCATATAGGAGTTGAAAAACCTCCATGTACCTGCAATGCATGACAATCATACTGCCAGTGTGGAGCAGCAGGCCCACACAGTTTACACAAATACACACAAAACACATGGAGGATCAACCAAAACCAACACTGAAGTGCAACTCACACACTTTGCACACTTCAGACTTACTAACACAACAAGGAGGAGTCACACACAACACCATGGATACACCAACACACAGCACAGTGCACTACAAACAGCTCACACAAGTGCATACAATCCTCTACACAGGTCAAGACAAAACAAACAACAGGAATACAACTCCTGGGTGACACATGTGTGTCCCCCACAATACAGGGGCACACATACATCCACTACAAACTGACACCCTTCACACTGCACACCTCTGCTACACCCAAGACCACGCATCTCATGTAGGCCATGGTACCAGGACCAAGGGCCAACACAAGATGACATATACATACAAGGCTGGGCACACAGAAAGGAAACCACACACATACTTCATGACATATCCCAGCAAGCTCCTAAACATTTGCACAGCATCACACCCTGTGCTGGCAGTGTCCCCCAACCAGACATGAGAACAGTGTAGGCAACAGTAGCAAATCACTATCAAGATGGCTGCATGGCAGCTAAGATAGCCATCACACGTGACAACATTTGCAGGGTCAGAATGGACTGAAGACCCTGTCACCCCTGTCCAAAAACATGATGCTTGCAAAGAGCCTTGAAATGTTGAAGTTATACATGTAGCATGGTGCACAGGCAATCAAATGCGAACAGAAACAGAACTTTAATCAGCAAGGACACTGACAAAACACACAACAGTAGTAACTGTATTTATTCCCAGTTTGCACAGATGTAGCGGTACAACAATTGTAGACAACAGCAAGGTTCAAAATGATGTACACATGCTAGATACAATGCGCAGGTGAAACACAAACAGGAAGGCCAGTGTCCATAGCACAGGGGAGAGGCCAACACAGCAGAGCAACAGGGCCAGTGTCCATGGCAAGTGAGAGGCCAACAAAGCAGAGCAACAGGTCCAGTGTCCATGGCAGGGGAGAGTACAGCGCAGCAGAGCAACAGGGCCAGTGTCCATGGCAGGGGAGAGTACAGCACAGCAGAGCAACAGGGCCAGTGTCCATGGCAGGTGAGAGTACAGCACAGCAGAGCAACAGGGTCAGTGTCCATGGCAAGGGAGAGGCCAACACAGCAGAGCAACAGGGCCAGTGTCCATGGCAGGGGAGAGGCCAACACAGCAGAGCAACAGGGCCAGTGTCCATGGCAGGGGAGAGGCCAACACAGCAGAGCAACAGGGCCAGTGTCCATGGCAGGTGAGAGTACAGCACAGCAGAGCAACAGGGCCAGTGTCCATGGCAGGGGAGAGGTCAACACAGCAGAGCAACAGGGCCAGTGTCCATGGCAAGTGAGAGGCCAACACAGCAGAACAACAGGGCCAGTGTCTATGGCAGGGGAGAGTACAGCACAGCAGAGGAACAGGACCAGTGTCCATGGCAGGGGAGAGGCCAACACAGATGAGCAACAGGGCCAGCAACACACCCATGTTCCAAACAATGTACAGGATTAGCACACCTGTATGATGCACAGGCGTATGAGGGTGATGTCAACTCACTCCTGGCTGTCATGCGGACTTGTACCTGGCTGTGTGTAGGGGACAGCAGCCCACTTGACTGTGGTGACAGAGCCCCAGGTGCTGTGGGGCTAACAGTGTCTTGGGAAGCTGGAGGGCTGTGTGGACCAGGTGGCATAGTGGCACGTGGAGGTGGAGTCATGCAGTCCTCTGACACAGTGTGGGTGGGTGAGGTTGGAGGGGTGCCCTTCCACTTTTTGGGAATATGAAATGGCTTCCCTGTCTTGGGGTTGATGGGAAGTGGTGATGACACAACAGGCACACCCCGCAACTGTCCCACATCAAGTTCAGACACTGGCACTACCTCTGGAGATGTGCTGGAACCGCGGAACGCTTGGTCTGGATACGTCTCTGGACCACCTTCCCCTCTTTGCCAGGTGTACCCCCTACAGTGCCCTCCTTTGCCTTCTTGCCAGGGGTGGTCTCTACACTGCCCTCCTTTGACTTCTTGCCAGGGGTGGTCTCTACAGTGCCATCCTTTGCCTTCTTGCCAGGAGTGGTCTCTACACTGCCCTCCTTTGCCTTCTTGCCAGGTGTACCACCTGCAGTGCCCTCCTTTGCCTTCTTGCCAGGGGTGGTCTCTACACTGCCCTCCTCTACCTGCATCAATGGACGTGGAATTGGGGTAGATGTTTTTGGCGGATGTGTTCCTGTGCTCTTCCTAGGTGTACCCCTGATATGCAAGACCTCCTCAGTGGCCACAGACACTGCATGTGTAGGTTTGTGTGATGTACTACGGACAGAGAGGCTTGTGCTGGTGATGCCTCTGCAGCATGTGAGGCTGGTGTCTGCCTCATTGCTCTTCTGGCCTTGCCCTTCCCTGACTGGCTCTTGTCTGTGCATTCTGAGGTGGCCATGCTCTTCAGTGGGGATGGTGTCTGTGGGCGGGAGTGTTTGTGTTGTGTCTGTTGTGTGCTCCTGGTGCTGTACCTTTTCGTTGAGTTAGGTGAAGCGTGCACACTGTCATCTGATGTGGCCACTGACTGGGGGGTGGACAAAGGCACCTGAGCTGCAATGGTAGCATGTGCCTGTTAAAGGGCTGACGTGACTGTGGATGACAACGCCTGGACTGTCCGGTGTAGCCCACGCACGTCTGAGTGTTTGCCCTCCATGTACGCAACCACCTGGCCCAATTTCTTTTCATGGTCACTGAAGGCATTGAGCAGGGCGGTCAGGCCCACACAAAGCTGTAGCAGGAGCTCAACACACTCTGCACTGAGGGCAGCAGGGTGGACAGGTGCAGGGGCAGCGGTGCCAGGTGTGAATGTGACTCGTCCCCTTTTAGTGACAAGGATACGGGCAGCACCAGAGGAAGTGGATGGGAGGCTGGGCACTGGCCGCTGGGTGGTAGATGATGATGCAGACTCCCCATCCCCTGTGCCTGCCAACATGGATGCATCCCCGCTGGCATCTGATGATGTGGTACTCTGTGTCTCTGGCACAGATTCCTCCTGCATACTTCTGTCCCCCTCAGATGCGCTGGTGGGCTCTGTGTCACTGGCCTCCGCTGCAGCTGTAGTGCTACTCTCTCCACCACTGGTTTCTGGCTCATGCTCCTCCGTGGTCTCTTGCGAATCTGCATGAGAGAGAGATATATGGTTGTGTAAGTTTCATCATCCGGTCACACGTATTACAAGCAATGCAGTATAGGAGATGCCCAAATCTACATGGTAACAGCCACACCCTGCAATCACTGTGCAGCAACACACTACATAGACCACAACAGTGCCTGTAACGCACAAATTATGCCATGAATTAGCCATGTTCATGCAACACGGCACTACTTCCTGCCCGGAGATGGAGTGCCCCACCCTCCAACTCTCCCTGCCCTAGGGACATGATGTGGATACAACACTTATTACCAATGTCAGACCTTCAGGGAAAAAGAGGGGACAACACACGCATCTATTAGGTCATTAAGGTCCACAATGCCAAGTAGGCCACAGCAAGCACCATTTGGTTACCTGGGGCACATTGTTGTCTGATGTGTGGGCCTCAACGATCATGGTGCCTGCAAAGTAGGCATACATGAAGTTGACACTGCAGTTCACCCCATTATGGATTCCCCACACTATCCCAATGAAGAATGACCATGTGGAGCCTAACCCATCTGGCAATGCGAAAGTACATTAGGGATTATCAGCTCAGTAAGGCTAGGGTGAGCCAATGCCTGATAGAACGACACATCACAGCAGCCACTCACATTATACAGCACATCATAGCACTGCACGCACATCACATGGGTCTCCGGTGCCACAGGCCCTGTACACATGCATCCACTCCCAGCAAATGTCACCCTCCCCAGACACTCACCACCCCTGCCTTGCTGCCGATGTTCCCTCAGACGTGCATCCAGGTCTGGATGAGTCACTGCCAAGATGCGGCCCATCAGTGGAGTCATGCTGGGCCGTGCCAAACGCCCTGTGCGTGGTAGCAACCCCAAGGTCATCTCCGCCACTTGCTATGCCAGCCGGCTGATGTCGTCCCACCTCTTGTGACAGTGGGTGCGTCGTCTGTTTGAAACCCCCAGGGCTCGCACCTTTTCTGCAATGGCCCTCCACAAGGCCTTACGCTGGTGTACCTTGAGCTGCAGGTATGAGAGAAAAGAAGGGTAAATGTACAGTTACACAATGTCAGATACCAACATCTATCAGAACAGTAGTAAGACACAGACTCATGACTAATTGTAACCTCCCGCCCTCCAAAACTGGGGGACCCCTCACAAGGGCACTATGCATGGCCCAGACATTTGTGATTGCATGCACACATTGGGGCGTATATGCTCCATGATATTCCCACAAATGCATGATGCCACAACACTATATGCATTGACAGAAGTGTGTAGGTCTGCAGTAATCCAGGGCATAGATGGGGCATATCTACTATTCAGTGTGAAGGAACTGGAGCAAGGAGCATGTAAGTTTGGTGATGTATAATCGTTTTGGTGGGCAGGCACTGAATCTACTCTCTGGGTCACACTGACTCAGACTACAGGTGCACGCAGAAACATTCACACATGCAAATACTGTCCTGGCACCTACATGGCTATCAACTGTTGGCTCTGTATGTCTGACAACGTAACACACAACACACACACATACAAGTCCAGGCATATAAAAGAGTGACATTGTGACACACACACTCCCTTGCCCTGGAGACAGCTTGTCTGTCAGTGTTTCACACAACACCACACCACCAGGCATATACTGCAGCTGCGCAACTACACGTCTGACACCCCCCCTGCCCTGCAGCTACCTTCATGGTGACTTACCACTACATTGGGACCATCAAACAGCCTTGGGTACTGTGCCAGCACCTCGTCCACAAGGACCTCCAGCTCCTCACTTGTGAATGGACTCACAGGGATCTTCTCTGTCCTTGCCATCCCTGTGGACATGTAACACCTGTGGTGGTAGTGAGTGGTGAGGGGTACCAGGCAGCAGGCTCTTCAGGCAGCAGCAGGAGAGGGTCCCAGGCAGCAGGCTCTTTAGGCAGCAGCAGGAGAGGGTCCCAGGCAGCAGCAGGAGAGGGTCTCAGGCAGCAGGCTCTCCAGGCTGCAGCAGGAGAGGGTCCCAGGCAGCAGGCTCTTCAGGTAGCAGCAGGGGAGGGTCCCAGGCAGCAGCAGGAGAGGGTCCCAGGCAGGAGAGGGTCCCAGGCAACAGGCTCTTCAGGCAGCAGCAGGAGAGGGTCCCAGGCAGCAGGCTCTGTGAGCAGTGGAAATGTGAGGCTCACTCCCACAGATTTATAGCCCCCTGGGGTCGTTTGGAGGCTGCAAAGCAGCAACAATTGGTTGTCCAGGTCTGCCTCTTTCAAAAGTATCCAATGACCGCCTCCGCAGTGGCGGAGCACACCTTCCGCGACTTTCAAATCTGCATCATGCCACCGCGATCATCGCTCCCATTGGCTGTAGGCAATGCTCCATGGCGGTGATGCACCGCCAGTGCCCGGGGTGCGCTATCGCGATGGTGCATCATTCAAAAGTATCCAATGACCGCCTTTGCGGTGGCGGAGCACACCTTCCGCGACTTTGAAATCTGCATCATGCCACCGCGATCATCGCTCCCATTGGCTTTAGGCAATGCTCCATGGCAGTGATGCACCGCGGGTGCCCGGGTGCGCTACCACGATGGTGCATCTTTCAAAAGTATCCAATGACCACCTCCGCGCTGGCGGAGCATGCCCACCACCATGTACACATGCCCATATGCCAATGGCTACCGCACTTGTGAAGGGGGTGGTGCTGGCGTCACACCGCCGGGGACAGGTGGTAGGTACCACGATGCTTGCGGCGGAGCATGCCCACCGCCATGTACACATGCCCATATGCCAATGGCTACCGCACTTGTTAAGAGGGTGGTGCTGGCATCACACCGCCGGGGACAGGCGGTAGGTACCGCGATGCATGCGGCGGAGCATGCCCACCGCCATGTACACATGCCCATATGCCAATGGCTACCACACTTGTGAAGGGGGTGGTGCTGGCATCACACCACCGGGGACAGGCGGTAGGTACCGCGATGCATGCGGCGGAGCATGCCCACCGCCAAGTACACATGCCCATATGCCAATGGCTACCGCACTTGTGAAGGGGGTGGTGCTGGCGTCACACCGCCGGGGACAGGCGGTAGGTACCGCTATTTCCATGACCATTAATGACTATGTCAATCCTGAAGAGTGTATCAGTACACAGCAGCAACATGGTAAAGGGCACATCATTGTACACACTATGCCATACTTCCATGTCAACCACAGGTGGACGCACGTTCAGTGTGACACACTTTGGTCTGTGGTCCCTGCCATGTTAGTTATGCATTTGATGGCTGATGATGCTTGCCACTCTTGAGCTGATGTTAATGATGTAGTACAAATCAATTTGTTGTGGGTCAGTGATGACCTTGACAAGGCTTGTGTCACTGCATTGTATCGTATCAGACTGGTGCATTCACAACAGCTCATGCACACAACTGAAAGTTTTCCTGATACTGTGATCATTGTGTTGATGGATGTGTGCAGAGTTCACATGATGCATTGAGGTGTGACAGGTACAGCAGATGGGTATGATACAGACATGTTAATTTCCAAAACATTGGAGGATGTTGCAGCACCTTGCCTGCACATGTGAATTGTGTTCTACAGTATGTGCGCATTCACATTCCCCGATGTGTTTGTGGCACTTGTGTATTGTCAGTGGAGAGGTGTGCCCTCTGTGTGTATCAAAAGGCCACCCAGGTAACCTGGTGTGCCATGCATCTCTCAGGCAGTCTTTGTTTTCCCATGACCTCATTGATGGTATGTGCTGTGGCCATCTCATGATGGTCGTCACTGACATTTTCAATTTTACATCTGAACTAGGAGGAGGCCAAATCTCCTACGTCACCTGACAGTGCTGGAGGACATGGAGAATGAGGCAATATTACGGAAATTCTGCCTGAATAGACCAACACTGAAGATCCTGTGTGATCTACTGGATCCCCACCTGCAGCCTCGCCGTCACTATCCAACGGCATTCACACCCACATACAAGGTGATGGCAGCACTCCACTTTTTTGCGACAGGTTCCTTCCAGGAGACCGTGGCTAGTGCTGGAGGGATGTCGCAGCCCATGTTCAGCATGGTGCTGAGGGATGTTCTTGCAGCCATGATGCTGTATCGGAATGGCTACATCCATTTCCCTAGGGGAGGAGAATTGGCTGCCGTGAAGGGGGACTTCTATCCCCTTGGGCGCATTCCACATGTTGTTGGTGCCATCGATTGCACCCATGTAGGTCTGGTGGCTCCACAGGCGATGGACCATATTTATAGGTACCGCAAACATTATCATTCCATCAATGTGCAGTTGGTGTGCCTTGTGGACATGACCATGTCTCATATGTGTGCGAAGTATCCTGGCTCGGCGCATGATTCGTACATCATGAGGGACAGCATCCTGCCACGGATGATGGAGAATCTGCATCCCAAGCATGCTTGGATTGTGGGTGAGTATGCCTACTGATATGGCGTGCTGTGTGTTACCTGATGCACTCTGGCTGTGCCACATTTCAATGGGTGTTTGTCATTCACAGGTGACTCAGCATATCCCAGTAGGCAATGGCTGTTGAGCCCCCTCAGGAATCCCAGGACCACGGCTGACATCCGCTACAATGAGGCCCATGGCAGGACCCGACGGGTAATCAAAAGGACTTTTGGCCTGCTGAAGTCAAGATTCCGCTGCCTTGACAGGACCGGAGGTGCACTGGCATACTCACCTGGGAAGGTGTGCAAGATCGTTGTGGCATGCTGTATGCTGCACAACCTGGCCATCCAGAAGGGGGTCCCCCTGCTCCTGGACGATGGTGAGGAACCAAGGCCACCACCTGCTCAAGGACCTGAGTCCAGTGATGAGGACAGTGGAGAGGAGGAAGGAGTAGACCTGCGAAAGCAGCTCATCGACCACTACTTCACATCAAGGTGGGTGACGATGTACAACATGTACATTGTCTGGTGTGGTTGCTGTTGTTGTGAAGGGCTATGCGCGGATGTAACCAACAGGCACACGTTCAGTCACCTGTGTGTGGTAAATGTAACATTGACGTTCCATATGGGGACGTATGCTGGACCCTATTTGTTCACACCTGCAGCCCATTGTCTAGTATGCCTGTTGTGTCTTGTGTATGTTTTGTGTAGTGTTCTGCCAGTGATGCCACAATGAGACCAGTGACTGTTGTTCTGTTGTGTCTCCCTAGATGCTACAGACGAATACTGCCCCACATACTGTACATCATTTGGACACATCATGGACATTGTCAACACTGTAAATATTGCTCTAAAAACGATAACGCACAAAATTAGGTGCGTCAGGTATTTTATTTTGAAAGTGGACATGTGAATTGTGCGGGAATATTTACATGAAGGTGGGGAATGAGCAGTGAGTTGACAGTCCTGTTCGATGAGATGCAACAGTAGACACAACATGGATGTTATGACCCAGTCCAGACAGGTGCCATTGTCAAGGAAATGTGGGGAAAGACAGTCCAAACAGTGAATACAGTGGGGAAGAGGGTTGTCATCACGGCTGGCTCTGTGACTGGCGTGTGGCAGGTGCTTTGCCTACGGAGACTCCCAGGCTCTTCTTTGGACGCCCCTAGATCTTTTTGGCGGTGGGGGGCCTGCTGAATGGCCAGCGGCGTCAGAGGACTCGCCCCTCTCTGTTGGCGCAGGGGAGGATGGTGCACTGTTATCCTGCGGCACAACAGGAGGGGACCCATGTGGTCCACCATCTGTCCAAGGCGGTTGTCGATGGACCTCATCAGCAGGATGAGCTCCCTTAATAGTTCATCGGACCGGCCACTTTGTCCCTGGACTTCTTGGTATGCCTCCACAACTCTGGTGAAGTGGTCCAGGGATGGTGTCCACTCCTCCCGAGGTCTGGTGGTGACCCTGGCCCTCCCACCTGCTCTGCTGCCACAGACCTCTTGCCTCGCCACTGTGGGTCCACGCACTCTCTCCCTTGCCTCCACAGTCGTTACTGTGGGCTGGTCATCCCCTGGGACAGGGAGGGTGCTGCAGGTGGTACTGGTGGTACTAGTGGTAGTGGCGGTGGTTGTGGTGGTGGCTGCGATGGAGGCAGAGGCCGTGACAGCAAGGGTCTGCTGCACTGTTGTTGCAGCAGACGTGGTGGTGGGGAGGATGGGGGCCTGGGACCTCTAGGTCTGTGCCACACCAGACGGGCTGGGCCGGAGCTCATCGTCCAAACTGTCCTGGGTGTCCACATCTGAGAGTCCATGTGCCAGGGGTGGAGACTGACTCTGCTGGTCATTGGGGTGGTCCTCAGCAGTGAGTTCTTCATCACCTGTGGAGTAGATGGGGAATGGTCAGTGTTGGGCACTGTGCAAGTATTGTGTCATCTGCGTATCATCGACTATCTGTACACTACAGAATTATGAAGTCAACAGTAGTACAATTTATGGCAACACTGTGTGTAATATCATGGTGCAGAGGAACATAATTTACTCATTCATGTTGAATGTCAATGCAAAGCATGCAATTGTTGTTGTGTTTAGGGATGCAGGTCTACCACACACACACACATCAGGAAGAGTTAAGATAGCTACCTACCTGTTAGGTGATGGTGCAGAGTGCAATGGCTGACACATGCTCATGCGTGGGGGTGGCCTGTATCCTGCTCAGTTGTGGGCCAGGGGGCATGGTGGGAGTGGTAGTGCAGGGCTCCCTCCAACAGACAGACATCACAAGCAAGATAGCTACCTACCTGTTAGGTGAGGGTGAAGAGTGGTGCAATGGCTGACACATGCTCCTGGGTGGGGGAGGCCTCCATGCTGCTGGAGTGTGGGCCAGGGGGCATGCTGGGAGTAGTGATACAGGCCTCCCACCCAAACAGTACTCCAATACAAGATGGCTACCTATCTGTAAGTCTGTTTGTTGAACTGTGCAATGGCTGACACTTGTTCCTGGGTGGGGGAGGCCTCCATGCTGCTGGAGTTTGGGCCAGGGGGCATGCTCAGAGTAGTGATACAGGCCTCCCACCCCCAAACAGTGCTCCAATACAAGATGGCTACCTACCTGTAAGTTTGTTTGTTGAACTGTGCAATGGCTGACACTTGCTCCTGGGTGGGGGAGACCTTCACGCTGCTGGAGTGTGGGCCAGGGGGCATGCTGGGAGTAGTGATACAGGCCTCCCACCCCCAAACAGTGCTCCAATACAAGATGGCTACCTACCTGTAAGTCTGTTTATTGAACTGTGCAATGGCTGACACTTGCCCCTGGGTGGGGGAGGCCTCCATGCTGCTGGAGTGTGGGCCAGGGGGCATGCTGGGAGTAGTGATACAGGCCTCTCACCCCCAAACAGTGCTCCAATACAAGATGGCTACCTACCTGTAAGTCTGTTTGTTGAACTGTGCAATGGCTGACTTTTGCTCCTGGGTGGGGGAGGCCTCCATGCTGCTGGAGTGTGGGCCAGGGGGCATGCTGGGAGTAGTGATACAGGCCTCCCACCCCCAAACAGTGCTCCAATACAAGATGGCTACCTACCTGTAAGTCTGTTTGTTAAACTGTGCAATGGCTGACACTTGCTCCTGGGTGGGGGAGGCCTGTATCCTGCTCAGCTGTGGGCCAGGGGGCATGGTGGGAGTGGTAGCGCAGACCTCCCTCCAACAGACAGATATCACAAGCAAGATAGATGCCTACCTGTTAGGTGAGGGTGGAGAGTGCAATGGCTAACACATGCTCCTGGGTGGGGGAGGCCTCCATGCTGCTGCAGTGTGGGCCAGGGGGCATGCTGGGAGTAGTGATACAGGCCTCCCAACACCAAACAGTGCTCCAATACAAGATGGCTACCTACCTGTGAATCGGTTTGTTGAACTGTGCATTGGCTGACACTTGCTCCTGGGTGGGGGTGGCCTGTATCCTGCTCAGCTGTGGGCCAGGGGGCCTGGTGGGAGTGGTAGTGCAGGCTTCCCTCCCCCATACAGGCCTCTTAAACAAGATGGCTAGCTACCTGTTGGGTGAGGGTGGACAGTGTAATGGTGTTTAGGTATTGCAAGGAAGTACTTCTCAGTGTGTTGTTTGGTATTTGTTTGTACTTACCAGCCTCCGCTCCCCCGGCTACTCCTGTGAGACTCTCAGGAAGCAGTATGGCAAGCACCTTCTCCTCCCATGGTGTGAATGTTTTCGGTGGGATGGGAGGGCCACTGCCAGTCACGTTCGCCAGCGTCCAGTACTTGCTCCTCCTCTCCTTGACAACCCTCTTGAGATCATGCCACCGCTTCATGATCTCCTTCTAGGATCTTGGGGTGGTCCCTACTGCATTCACCCTTTGGACTATCCTTTCCCACATTTGTGTCCTCGTGGCTAATGGTGTCTATTGGACTAGGCTACCAAACAGTTGTCGCTCTACTCTCACAATCTCATTGACCATGACTGTCAACTCACTCTCGGTGAATTTGGGCATTTTTTTGTGCTGTCATGGTGTGTGGTAGTTGAGGTGTTTGTGGGTGCAGGGGTGTGGGTGCAGGGGTGTGGTGTTGAGGTGTGAGGTGTGTTGTATGCTGGGGGATTGTTTGTGCTGGTGTAATGGTGGTGGTGCTGGTAGTGGTGGATGTGTGTGTGTGCTGTGCTCTTTTGCCTCTCCTGTTGGATGTGGTGTATGGCCTTCTCTTCTGGAGTGTTGCAAAGGATGTGGTTAGTGAAGGGGGTGGCTTTATACTCAGCTGTGTGGGTGTGTCCAAGTGGAATTTGGGTGTCAGGTGTGTTGTGGGAGTTGTCCTGTGCTGTTTTATTGGTATTTGCATTCATTTTTTAAATTTTTATGTGTGCTATGTATTTGGGGGGCATGGCTACTTTTATTTGTTCAATGTTTGGCATCACTGCAGTGTTTTGGCATCGTCCGCCATGTTTTTCATGTCCCGTCCGCTGCGGTGGCTATGCTGCAGTTCTTCCGCTATTTCCCCCATTCACTCCTATGTACTTCCGCGGCGGTCGGTAACAGCGGTTCCGACCGCGACACTCTCTGGGATATCCCAATTTCCCGTGCGGTGTGTACGCTGTCCTTGCGGTGGGTTGTTGCTTTTCCGCAGCTTTTCCGACCACTGCGGTCGGTTTTTGACCATCACCGCCAGCGTCGGACGACTTTGCTTGGCCCGCTACCGCCGCAGTCGGTCTTTAGTGGCGGTTGATCCTAATGTGGCCGCCGGTGTATCCGCGGTGCAGGCGGGCGGTTTGTTTCCGCCTCCTAATGACCCCCCAAGTGTCCTCATGACGAGTTGCGTCATGGCTCTAAGAGTGTTACCAACTCTTTGTGTTGTAAGAGCAGTGCATCTTGTGGCATTATATCAATGTCAGGATGTGGTGTGTAGCCGGTTAATGTCGGCCATGTAGCTCCTGGTCTACCTAGTGGACCGAGCCTGGTTTTATTTATTTGTTGTAGGGCGCCATTAAACCAGAAATTGTGATCCTGGTTAGTGAGCGGAATCTTAATCTCCTCAAAAGGAGTGTAGACCGCTGGGACTTTTTCATGTATGTAAGAATGAACAGTCTGAGTTGTTGCATTTACTGCTGGGAATGTAACCCAAGAATAGAACACATCTGTTTGATAATCTTCGTGTGCCTCTATAAATATTACTGTACCTCATCGGTCTGTTAAATCACGTCTGAGGGGTTTATGTGTGAGTGTATGCCTGACTTTGGGTGCAAAATGTATTGTATTTGCCTCCTCTTCGTCGTTTGAGACCTGTGTCCCGGTGACAGAAGCAGCTGCCTCGGCAGACATTGTGTTGTGAAAACAAAATGTCCTAAAAAAGGGTTTTCAGATAAGGTTTTAAAAAGGCACAATTGTTCGAGAACTTTTTCCTTCAGGCTTGATTAACCAACAGCCAATACATTGGAAGTTTGCCTACTCAGCTGTGGCGGAATTTTGTGCCTACCCACTCCAGACGTCTTTGGCGTTTTGTGAGTAGGGTCTCTGAGAATAAGCATGACTGAACTACTCAGATTCTACTGTTAAATAAGTGCCACAATCAAGGTTCGGCGCCATGTAGTGTAGTTCCTATTTCCCTTATAGGTTCTGCGCATTGGAATAACATACACGATAGGCTTGCCATAGGACTGTGGTCAGTAAGCCCCTATTATGTATATTAAACTTAATTACTGTGTACCAGCTAGCTCAGAGGCCACTAGAAACTTCTTGAAGACAAGAAGGGAATAGCTTCTGGCAACCACATAACATAAAACCTTGATTCCTCTGGATCGTGGAAACAATATACTACTTTTCATTCAGTCACTCATCTCAGAGAAGTACATATAAGAAACAGTCGGGTGTGCGTGGGCGTAAAATCTGTTTCGTTCGCGGAATTTGCGGATTTTTGGCAATTTTGCGATCCACGAATCACGCGAAATTGCCCAAAAATCCGCAAATTCGCAAGCTGCGGATTTTTTTTTGCTGGGTCGCGCTTCAAAAATACAATATCACGCGTGCTGCGTTGACTTACCGTGATTCTGTGTTCGCCGAGTTGTTTTTCTCCCGGTTTGCGTGTGCTGCGCCACCTTGGATCTTGCTGGATGATCGCGCGAGAGTTTTACGACCGCGATTACGTCATCGCGGCGCGCCATCTTATACAGCGAGAGTTTGACAACACGAGTACGTCATAAGGGCCCGCGATCACGCATTGCGCGGGAGTAAACAATGCTGAACACATAGATGCGGCGCACAGCTGACTTCAGGCGGGAGATTTGAACAGCTCGCATTCCCGAAATTGCAAAAATTGCAATTCTGCACAAGAAATCCACCGCAGGCAGCATAAACCTTCTGAAAATGATGATTTTGATCAGAATAACTCCACAGATTGACATTTGGCTGCACTTTTTGGTGCAAGGAGTCCATTTGGGGGGGGTGGGAGGAAGGAAGTGCCCCAGAGTCTCCAACTTCCTGTTCCTGTCCAGCAGGCTCCTCCCAGTGCTTTGTACATGTCCTGGTCACTTTTCATTTGGATCTGGAGCTGGAAGGATTACTTTTTGTGGCTGCTGCTGGATATTTGTATTTGAGGACTTGTTGGACTTTGGAGTTTGGATCACTTTTGGACTTAAGATTTTACAAGTAAGTTGGTGTTGTTTGTTTGGGGCATTGCATTTGCTGCAACTACAGTTTTAAAGCTTTGCTCACAACTTTAAAAAAATATATATTGTGGGTAGCCACAGTATCCAGTAGGCCCAGGGTTAGTCATGGGTGCATGATACAACTGTTTCTGTGATTTTTATTTTTAACTTAATTCTCATTTATGCCATGGAATTTTAGCTCACTATTATATGTTGTTTTTTTTTTTTAATTTTGGGGTGCCTGTAAAGCCTCACTTGCCAGTAGGCCCAGGGGTAGTGAGTGGTGCATGGACCAAATCTTTCCGTGGGGTCTCTTGAATTTAGACATCATTGAGGGCACTGATGTCATTGGATTGTGGTGAATTTTATGTGTTTTTCGACTTTTTGGGGTGTTGTTGGGGCCTGGCCATGTGGGTGGGGGCCATTTGGAGGCCGGGTCTAGGCAGGGCCTGGCCATGTGTCTGGGGGACAAGGGTCCATTTTGAAGCCAGGCAGTGTGCTCTGAGCCATGGGCTTGCACCCAGCCTGCCCTGCTTTCACCCATTATGCCCAGGGGTAGTGAGTGGGGCATGTAGCAAGGCTTTGTGTGGGGCTTCTTGAATTTAAACATAATTGAGGGCATGGATGGCATTGGATTGTGTTGATTTGTCTGTGTTTTTCGACTTTGTGGACTGTTGTTGGGGCCTGGCCATGTGGGTGGGGGCCATTTTGAGGCCTGGCCCAGGCAGGGCCTGGCAATGTGGCTGGGGGACAAGGGGCCATTTTGAAGCCAGGCAGTGTGCCCTGAGCCATAGGCCTGCACCCAGCCTGCCCTGGTTTGACACATTATGCCATGGGGTAGTGAGTGGTGCATGTAGCAAGGCTTCGTGTGGGGCCTCTTGAATTTAAACATCATTGAGGGCATGGATGGTATTGGGTTGTGTTGATTTTTCTGCGTTTTCGACTTTGTGGGCTGCTGTTGGTGCCTGGCCATGTGGGTGGGGGCCATTTTGAGGCCTGGTCCAGGCAGGGCCTGGCCATGTGGCTGGGGGACAAGAGGCCATTTTGAAGCCAGGTAGTGTGCTCTGAGCCATAGGCCTGCACACAGCCTGCCCTGCTTTCACCCATTATGCCCAGGGGTAGTGAGTGGTGCATGTAGCAAAGCTTTGTGTGGGGCCTTTTGAATTTAAACATCATTGAGGGCATGGATGGCACTGGATTGTGTTGATTTTTCTGTGTTTTTCGACTTTGTGGGGTGTTGTTGGGGCCTGGCCATGTGGGTGGGGGCCATTTTGAGGCCTGGTCCAGGCAGGGCCTGGCAATGTGGCTGGGGGACAAGGGGCCATTTTGAAGCCAGGCAGTGTGTTCTGAGCCATAGGCCTGCACCCAGCCTGCCCTGCTTTCACCCATTATGCCCAGGGGTAGTGAGTGGTGCATGAACCAAGACTTTGTGTGGGGCCTCTTGAATTTAAACATCATTGAGGGCATGGATGGCATTGGATTGTGGTAGTTTTTGTGTGTTTTTCAACTTTGTGAGGTGTTGTTGGGGCCTGGCCATGTGGGTGGGGGCAATTTTGAGGCCTGGTCCAGGCAGGGCCTGGCGATGTGGCTGGGGGACAAGGGGCCATTTTGAAGCCAGACAGTGTGCTCTGAGCCATAGGCCTGTACCCAGCCTGCCCTGCTTTCACCCACTATGCCCAGGGGTAGTGAGTGGTACATGTAGCAAGGCTTTGTGTGGGGCCTCTTGAATTTAAACATCATTGAGGGCATGGATGGCATTGGATTGTGTTGAATTTTTTGTGTTTTTCGACTTTGTGGGCTGTCGTTGGGGCCTGGCCATGTGGGTGGGGGCCATTTTGAGGCCTGGTCCAGACAGGGCCTGGCCATGTGGCTGGGGGACAAGGGGCCATTTTGAATCCAGGCAGTGTGCTCTGAGCCATAGGCCTGTACCCAGCCTGCCCTGCTTTCACCCACTATGCCCAGGGGTAGTGAGTGGTACATGTAGCAAGGCTTTGTGTGGGGCCTCTTGAATTTAAACATCATTGAGGGCATGGATGGCATTGGATTGTGTTGATTTTTCTGTGTTTTTTTACTTTGTGGGGTGTTGTTGGGGCCTGGCCATGTTGGTGGGGGGCATTTTGAAGCCTGGTCCAGGCAGGGCCTGGCAATGTGGCTGGGGGACAAGGGGCCATTTTGAAGCCAGGCAGTGTGCTCTGAGCCATAGGCCTGCACCCAGCCTGCCCTGCTTTCACCCATTATGCCCAGGGGTAGTGAGTGGTGCATGAACCAAGGCTTTGTGTGGGGCCTCTTGAATTTAAACATCATTGAGGGCATGGATGGCATTGGATTGTGGTGATTTATGTTTGTTTTTCAACTTTGTGGGATGTTGTTGGGGCCTGGCCATGTGGGTGGGGGCCATTTTGAGGCCTGGTTCAGGCAGGGCCTGGAAATGTGGCTGGGGGACAAGTGGCCATTTTGAAGCCAGGCAGTGTGCTCTGAGCCATAGGCCTGCACCCAGTCTGCCCTGCGTTCACCCATTATGCCCAGGGGTAGTGAGTGGTGCATGAACCAAGGCTTTGTGTGGGGCCTCTTGAATTTAAACATCATTGAGGGCATGGATGGCATTGGATTGTGGTGATTTATGTTTGTTTTTCAACTTTGTGGGGTGTTGTTGAGGCCTGGCCATGTGGGTGGGGGCCTTTTTGAGGCCTGGTACAGGCAGGGCCTGGCCATGTGTCTGGGGGACAAGTGGCCATTTTGAAGCCAGGCAGTGTGCTCTGAGCCATAGGCCTGCACCCAGCCTGCCCTGCTTTTACCCATTATGCCCAGGGGTAGTGAGTGGTGCATGAACCAAGGCTTTGTGTGGGGCCTCTTGAATTTAAACATCATTTAGGGCATGGATGGCATTGGATTGTGGTAGTTTTTGTGTGTTTTTCAACTTCGTGAGGTGTTGTTGGGGCCTGGCCATGTGGGTGGGGGCCATTTTTAGGCCTGGTCCAGGCAGGGCCTGGCCATGTGGCTGGGGGACAAGGGGCCATTTTGAAGCCAGGCAGTGTGCTCTGATCCATAGGCCTGCACCCAGCCTGCCCTGCTTTCACCCATTATGCCCAGGGGTAGTGAGTGGTGCATGAACCAAGGCTTTGTGTGGGGCCTCTTGAATTTAAACATCATTGAGGGCATGGATGGCATTGGATTGTGGTGATTTGTGTGGGTTTTTTGACTTTGTGAGGTGTTTAACTGATGTTCCTCTGGCTTCCTTTGCTTTTAGGTGCACAAGAGAACCACCAGTGCCAGGAAGAAGTCCTGCAGCGGTGTGTGCAGCACAACGTCATGTGACGTCACGTGTGGCCACAGATAAGACAACTCTGCAACTCGTGCAACTGCGGCCAGCTGTTCTGACATCTGAAGAAGATGGGCCCAAAGAAAGGTGGCCGTAGCGCCTCAGCAAAAAAGGTTGCCACTGCCAGTAAGAAGGAGCAGAAGAAGCTAGTGGCACCACCTACCAAAGAGACTGGTGGGCCCACCGACACCTTTTTTGGGGAAAAAAAAACTACGGCTGCAGCAGCAGCGGTGTCCGCCGGGGACCAAGCTGGAAGCAGCACCTCCGCTTCATTGGGCTCAGTGCCACTACGCCAAGTTAGGCCCAAGACCATGAGTGCTGCTGAGCCAGCCACTTTACTTTCTCAATCACCATCGACCAGTGATGTTGGCTCATCACAAGAAAGTACCATCCAATCAACGCTGGGTGTAACTCAGCTGACGAGTGTTCAACAACCACAGCTGCAACGACAACCACAGGTGCAACTAGTACAAGCGCAAGTACATGGGCAAAGAGAGGCGCAAGGAGAGGCACAAGGAGAGGCGCAAGGAGAGGCGCAAGTAGAGGCACAAGGAGAGGCGCAAGGAGAGGTGCATGGAGAGGTGCATGGAGAGGTGCAACTAGAGGTTCACGGAGCGGCACAACTTCCTACAACGCTTGTTCCTCCAGAAGTAGGGGCACATCAGGAAATTGATATTCAAGCGGAGGTGTCATCCGAGGAAGCCACTCCTCCTGATGATGAATGATCCATTGTCTTCCAGATCCCAAGCAAGAAAAAGGTCAAGGAGGGCTGCTACTACTACTACTACAAGTTCTTCTTCAAGCCCCCTTCATTCTGCTGACCTTGATCTTGATTGGAATCCAGCAATGCAGTCTGACAGTGAAGCAAGCCATGAGCCGATAAAGGTAGCCAAGACGAACAAGAAGTGATGTCTTCTGCTGCTGATGAACATTCTGACGATGAACCAGTCATCACAGATGTCACTCCAGCCCCAGCGGGCATGCAGCTGACAGACATTTTCACCCTATCCCGAATGGCAGCTGAGCGGGATGTGGGCAGCCTGGCACTGGTACCACCACCAACGCAGTTAACTACAACACCAACACGACCTACAGCTTCCATATTTTTCAGTCAGAAGGGACGGCAGGGACCTCCTTCCAGCTCGACCTCCATTACCTTAAGTAGTGGTGCTGTAAGTGAACAACAGAAACAAATTCAGCCACGCCCATCCTCCACTTCATCTGGCATTGAAAGTCAAAGTAGCACCTCCACCACTAGCAGACATCTCCAGTCCCCAGTTTGGGACTTCTTTACTGTTAGCGAAAAGGCAGAAAACATGGTTGTTTGTTCGATTTGGAAAGTATTAGTTAGTCGGGCTAAGCTTGGTACCAACTATGGTACAGGAGGCCAGAGAGGTCATCTCAAAAAACACCACACTATCCAGTGGGATGCGCACCTAAGGTACATCCGGGAAGCCAAAAGTAGAACTGATCCAAATGTATCCATTCACATTGCATCTGATGCTGACGAGGGGCTGATTGTGCAGGGGGGAAGTCAAGAACCGACCGACATTTTTTCTGGTACACCCAGTACCCCTGGCAGCAGCACTGCAGTGGTAGCGCCCATACCCTCTACCCCTGCAACATGTATGAGGCACACTAAGAGTCTGGGAGAGACACCAATGCGAAAAAGTACATCAATGAGCCTAACTAGTTTGAAGAAGTCTGCATCATCATCATCACGTATAACGGTCCAGCCCACCATTAGAAGCATGTTTTGGTCAGATGCGCCATTTGAACGCAACCACCCAACGGCACGTCTGTATAACGCAAAGCTGGCTAAAATGCTAGCGCTGGACCTTCTCCCTTTTTCTTTCGTGGAAGGGGTGGGTTTTTGAGAATTTGTGGCAACAGTCTGCCCTAAATGGAAGGTTCCTAGCCGGTCCTATTTTGCCAGAGTTGCGGTTTCAGCACTACATCAAGATGTGCTGGAGGTGATTGGGGCAGCTTTGCAGAAGAGTGCTGTTCACACTATCCACTTGACAACAGACATGTGGACCAGTTGCCAAGCCCTTGATTACATGTGCATCACTGCACACTGGGTCTCTTTTGCAGTGGTTAGAGACAAGATAAAGGTGTTGACCCGCACACAGTTTTTGAAGCTACTCAGAAACATGCAACAGTAGCCATGTTTGCCATGGCGAAAATTCATACTGCACCCAACCTTTTGGACGAGTTTGATAGGAAGGTCTTTGAATGGCTGCATGCAAGAAATCACATAGTTGGTTATGTTTCCACGGATAATGGCAGTAATATAGTTAAGGCCATGCAGGATGGTGAGTACTTCAGAGTGCCGTGTTTGGCGCACAGTAATAACATCGTGGTGCAAGACTTCTTGAAAAAAGAAAACACAGTCAGCAAGTTACTGACCACCTGCCGAAGAATCTGCACACATTTCAGCCATTCTTTTAAGGCCCAGAAGGAGCTGAGGAGCATTCAACATGAACCTAGACTGCCAGTCAAAGGACTCATCCAGGAGGTGGTAACACGTTGGAGCTCAACCTTTTACATGCTTGAGCATCTGTCTGAGCAGTGGGGGTAATAAATGATTATGTCTATAAACTGGTTCTAATATGAAAGACATGAGGCTAGAGTTGGAGGAATGGAAGCTAGTTGCAAGCCTGACAGACATGCTTCGTCCTTTTGAGGTCTTCACGCGTGAAGTCAGCAGGGAGGACTGTTCTTTGGGCAAAGCTATCCCATTGTTGGTCATGCTAGAGCACCAACTGAAGGCGGTGTCTTCAACGTTCCGAGATGATGCTGAAAAGCAAGACGCATATCAGTTGACGGAGAGGTTATTAAGCCGCCTAGTTGCCAATGAAAGGCTTAAAACCATACAACATTACATTTGTGCCACTATTCTGGATCCACGGTACAAAAAGGCAGTGGCCAGCAAAGCATTCATTCCTTTTGATGATGCAGATGTTTCAAAGTACAAACATTGGCTAGTTGTGTCAGCCAATCGGTTCGAAAAAGAGCAGCAGAAAATTCAAGGAGCCGGCAAAAGTACAACTGAATCAGCAGGCCATCCGGCGTCAAGTTCCACTTCTGAATCTGTGGCCGAAGGGAGTCACTTTCCCTTACAGCCGTTAACGACACCAGCAGCAACCGTATCATCATCCTCACCTGCACCAGGCCCAGCCATAATATTGTTGGAAGCAGATTGGCTAACTCATCAAGGGTTTGCTTGTTCCATTGCTGCAAACGCCACAGATGGTACGCAAAGTGGAGCAACCGTGGAGAACCTTGAGTCGATGGTGCAGGCCTATCTGGATGACCCAACAGAGGTCCTTGTTAATCAGAACCCATTGCTGTATTGGTATAGGAAAAGGCCTCTAAGGCCACTGATCACCAACCTGGCTCTAAAATTATTTGTCTTGCCCACTCGCAAGTGTGTCTTCTGAACGTGTTTTCAGTGCTGCTGGTGCCATTGTAACTTCAAAAAGGACACGCCTCTCGCCCAAACATGTGGAGAGGTTAACACTGATCAAGATGAATCAGCACTTCATACCACCAGATTACAAAATACGTGAATGCACGCAGGAAGAAGAGGACACGACTTAGGTGACAGAAGTTCTTCTCTGTTAGCTGACCTACTCCCGTATCAATTCATAGAGTTTGAGGACGAGCTCTACTTCCCTGACACCTAGGCCTGAAAATGACTTCCTTTTTTTCATCCTTATTCACTTTTATTCCTGTGTGTCTTTCTTTGTTTTGCAACTTTTACCACAACAAAACTCTCACAACAAGTCCATCAGCAGCACTGTCTTCATTTTATTTTCCTTTTTGATTTGAAGGTGCCGCAGTCTGCATTCCTGAGGTTCACAAGTTCACAACTCAATCATGCTCCTCTATCCTCCTTCTCCAGACTCCCCTATCCATTTCCCTCAAGGCAGATGGATGGATTACGAAGAATAAAGAAACTTTGTTTTCGTAGACGAGTCCCCTCAAGTGGGACTGAAATTACTGACTGACTACATGCTTGCTGATTGCTGACAGAGTTACTTCTGAAATTGACAGGAGAGGCTGCCCTGTGGGCCCTCACTTTCCGAAGAAAATGCGGACAAAAAGTAGAACAGGTAATGAATAATGAGAAGATGGCATGCAGTGGACAGCAATGGCTGTCTGGTTCTGATGAAACCAATTGCTGTTTGTGTTTTGTGCATGAAATGAATCATATGTCCTGTCTTAGTTATTATTTAATCTTTTACACAGTAATTGTAACTCATGTCTACTATTCTGTTTTTTTTACCTTGTTTAATTCAAATTGTACTTCAAATTAAGGGGCCACTATGTTGCATTTTACAATATGCAAAATGTCCTTGGAGTGGACTCACTTGCCAATATACAATGATGATTGATTAAATAATATTTCTTTACAGTCACTCACTGGGATGGATGGATCATCAGCGTCGGTTTACGGAAGAAATATGGCCAATTCGTGAGTGGCAAACAGGTAAACCAGTCTACAACAACTACTACAGCAGAACTACATGTCTGTCTATTCGTGGTATGTAGTGGTCGAGGGCGAGGCAGTGTACTGTTGTTGTTATGCCAGGCAGAGTCCACTCCTGACAGTAGTTCATGTAAAATTGAGGCTATGTGGCTTGCTGCATACAATTAGATATGCTTTGTCTGTCTGACAAAGAGCCTAGGTATGCTACATCAGGTTGCTTCACTCAGTGGTGCCTGCCTTGACCGTCTGCATGGCACTGCCTCAACCTTGCGCCAAACATCCGTTATGTTTTCGAAATTTGATGTTTTTCGGTTTTTCGCGAATCTCGCGAAATTATCGAAAATTCGCAAATTAATGAGCGGAACGGATTTTTGGTCCATGCTTGCAGCAGGGCCATGCAGACGGTCAAGGCAGGCACCACTGAGTGAAGCATCCTGATGTAGCATGCCTAGGCTCTTTGACACAGACAGACAAAGCATATCTAGGGTTTAGGGTTCAGTGCGATATACTAGGGTTTTTGGTTTAAGTTGGTAGGGTTCCCGCTGAGTCTAGGGCTCAGGGCCCGATGCAGGCTCGTTCATTATGATGTTATCAAGGTTTTAGGGGGGGTTGGAGTTCTTTGGTCCAGAATTGGCAGAATTTTGGCCTTTTTTGGTGTTTTGTGGGTGCGTGTGTTTGGGTGAAAAGTGAAAACTAGTCGTAGACCTTGTTCTTCTTCTTCTTCTTCAAAGAGCGCAGTGGTTAAATTTTGTTCTGCCTTGTTGAGATTCTTGGGAATTGCTGGAACAAGTGTCCAGGTAAGTTTCAAGAGGATCGAAGTAGTGGAAGTGCTGAAAACAGCAATTGTTTGTGAACAGCGCAATTTGCCATGTTTTGAAAATACCAGTATTGCATGTTTTTGGGGGGCTGTTTGGGGGTGTTCTAGATTTGTGGGGGTGAGCCGGGGGGTCTTGGAGCACTGCTGGGAAGGTCTAATTTTGATTGCAAGTGGTTTCAAGAAAATCCATGGTAGAAAAGGGGGGTTTGGGCCTAGTTGCAGACAGCGTTTTAGCACAATTTAAACTGAGGCCTAGCAGTATTGCGTGTTTTTTGGGGGCTGTTTGGGGGGTTCTAGGTTTTTGGGGGTGGGTTTGGGGGTCTAGGAGCACTGCTGGGATAGTCTAATTTTGATTGCAAGTGGTTTGAAGAAAATCCATGGTGGAAAAGGGGAGTTAGGGCCTACCTGCAGAGCGCATTTGGAGTGATTTTTCAAGTAGGCCGCAAATTTTCTGTCACATTTTCCATTTTTGCTTTTGGCCTGTTTGGGGGTGTTCTCCTTTTTTGCGGGTAGGTTGAGGGGTCTGGGGGCAATGCTGGGAAGGTCTAATATTGGATGCAAGTGGTTTGGAGAAAATCCATGATAAAAAAGTTTTGCCTTTTTTGCTCACTTGGGTGTTTTTGGAGGGCTGTTTGGGGGGGTTCTAGGTTTTTGTGGGTGGGTTTGGGGGTCTGGGAGCACTGCTGGGATAGTCTAATTTTGATTGCAATTCGTTTGAAGAAAATCCATGGAGTAAAAGGGGAGTTAGGGCCTACCTGCAGAGCGCGTTTGGAGTGATTTCGACTGGTAGGCCGCAAATTTTCTGTGTGGGATTTTCCATTTTTGCTTTTGGCCTCTTTATGGGTGTTCTACTTTTTTTCAGGTGGTTTGAGGGGTCTGGGGGCAATGCTGGGAAGGTCTAATATTGGATGCAAGTGGTTTGAAGAAAATCCATGGTGGAAATATTTTTCCTTTTTAGCTCACTTGCGTGTTTTGGTGGGGCTGTTTGGGGAGGTTCTAGGTTTTTGGGGGTGGCTTGGGGGGTCTGGGAGCACTGCGGAAAAAGTCTAATTTTGATTGCAAGTGGTTTGAAGAAAATCCATGGTGGAAAAGGGGAGTTAGGGCCTAGCTGCAGAGCGCGTTTGGAGTGATTTCGACTGGTAGGCCGCAAATTTTCTAAGTTTGGGATTTTACATTTTTGCTTTTGGCCTCTTTGGGGGTGTTCTACTTTTTTGCGGGAGGGTTGAGGGGTCTGGGGGCAATGCTGGGAAGGTCTAATATCGGATGCAAGTGGTTTGGAGAAAATCCATGGTGGAAAAGGGGGGTTTGGGCCTAGCCCTAGTTGCAGAGAGCGTTTTGGCACGGTTGAAAGTTAGGCCTAGTAGTATCGCATGTTTTTGGGGGGTTGCTTGGGGTTCTAGATGTTTGGAGTGGGTTGAGGGGACTGGGAGCACTGCTGGGAAGGTCTAATTTTGTTCTAAAATCGCAGTTTACACTTTACACCTAGCTTGAGGGTAAAGATCCGCAAATTTCCTCCACACAAGTTATTTATCCTTGAAAAGGAGACTCAGAGGACGCACTTTCGAAATGATGCTTGTATGTATTTTAATACTGTCAACTCTGAAACTGAAAGTGTTATTTTTGCACTACACAGCGTACCTTATATTTTTTTCTCCGTGGTGTTAATATCACTTCCTGTTTTTCCATCAACAATTACAGGCCGGCTTTTACCCTGTGCAATGGCAAAAAGGATGAACTCAGGCTTACAATTAGCGACCCGCAATTCAGCATCCGCCAGGCAGGCAGTGGACAAGGTGTCTTCTGGTCCCCAACATTGATCGACGGAGCGTCAGATGGAATGGAGGAGTAACGCGAAAAAGAGGAATGGCTGGATGCATGCAACTTCCCAAATTCAACAGGACAACTACAACAACATACATTTACAGTATCCATCTTCATTTCTACTTATATTTTAAGTAATGTTATTGCTGTGAAATTCTAAGAGTGTGACTGTGCATTTGTTTGCTCTCTGCTTCAATTCATCCCTCCAGCCATCGTATACTTTTTTCTTTGCTATGTTTTAAACTTATTTCATGTACTAAGTGGTTCTTCTCTCTGAGGGCAGATAGGCAAGTGAAATTGCGTAATTACTGCATCCCTGTACTGTCACAATGTTTCTTCATAGTTAGTACATTGTAGAAAGTACTACTTACTTTTCAGTAACCTATCCATTTAGCAAACAACTTCATGCATGCAGTAGTGCACGCACTTCCTTTATGTCCCTTAAAAGGTTTATGGATAGCTTTGTATCCAAAGATTTGTTTACCTTCCTTTGTTGTTTGTCCATGTTGCGTTTTTTTCCCCTCTCTCCACAAAACTTTCCCCACAAACCCCATTCCCATCCAAGTTTCAAACCCCAACCCTCTTCCCCCAGGCTGTGTGGTTTTCATTGAGGTGTGAGTAAATCACAACAATAATTCCACACACTTGCTGGGGAAGATAAGGTGCAAGCAACCTCCTCAAATGAATTTTAAGGCGGCTAGATGAATCCTAGGATATTGTAATTCTGGTTAAAAAACCAACAATGAGTATTTTAAAATAAATTCAGAATTTCATGCCCACCATCGATTGGATCCATCGTCAACTTCATCCTCCTTCATGTCAAGAAGACTTGTTGTTACGCTGCTGTGTCACTGTTCTTGGTGTAGCCATAATCATCCATGCAATTCTTTTTTCCTCATACTTATCTTTAGCATTGCTTAGGCTACTGTTCCTTCTAATACTCCTCTCAGGCCACTCAATGTCTCATTTTTTTACTTTGTTTTTCATATGCTGCTACTGCTAGTGTGGTACCACTCCTACTAACACCACAACAACGGAATTTCGGTCCGGGATGGCGTAACCGCCATTTGCCATGCAGCCAGTGCTGTGCCTAGCTCTACTCTCAAACACGAATCACAGGTAAGATAAGCATTTGGGGAGGTAGCATAATGGGCTAGGACTCGGAGGAGAGACTGACAGTAGTACTAGTAAAGTACTAGTAGGCCAATTGAATTCACTAACTCTGTTAATGGCACTTTTGAACATTCATGTTGCTAAGTTTGATGAAACCAAACGTGCCGTAACCACCGCCCACCACCCCCCAAAACAAATCAACGCATACACTATGTTGAAGTATGAAAAAGAATAATGATATATTTCCCCTAACAAAAATAAACTAGTCCCACCCCTCCCTAACCCAAACAATTGTCTATTTCAAATAGTCCACTGGTCCCAAATAATCCCGATTCCCACCCCCCAACAGTCTTTAAAAAAGGGGCAAGGGACACAGTCACTTCCGGCGGTGTTTGGACAGGCGGTCCCGCCGCTCCTTGCGGAGGTCCCGGAGCTGTTTTTCAAGGTCGTCCACCTTGCGCTCCAGGTAGTCCACTCTTAGGCTTAGGCGGCGCATGCGTGCCTTCCAGGCTCTGGGCTCTGGGGGGGCCAGCTGCTGATGTTCTTGCAGCTGAGCGGCGGTGGGGGGCTGTCCGAACACGGTGCCGTGCTGGAGGCTGCTGGCTGGTGGACACGGGGCCAGTGCTGGAGGAGGTTGTTGATGCCCCCTCCTCCTGTTCCCGAGCCCACAGCTGGCAATATTCCACCCGAATGGCCTCCAGCTTCCGGGCCCTGGCCCGGACAGCCATCTCCCTTCTGGTGAGCTTTTTGGGAGCATCTATATGAAGAAAGAAAGAAAAATAATGTAACCAATACTCTTTAACAATAACACAAAATAATTCAACAGAAAGTTGTCTCACAGTAACACTAGCAATTTGCAAGCACAGTATAATATTTTGGCATGTATCTTTCCGCCATCTTTGTAGGCCTGTAACAGTGGGAGTTTCAGGAATTCTACTACCAGCCAGCACTATGGACTCAATACATAGTCAGAGAGTCAGAAAGTACACCAGTATTCTTCTTTTTTTCTCTAGTTTTGCGAAAGAAATTACTTGTACGTGAACTTGTGGTAGCCGGCATAATACCAGCTCAGTCAGCTTGCACCCAAGAAAAAGGGACACAAGCCATGATGACGCAGACTTGCATGCATTACTTTAAGCAGTACATGCAGGTGGGGATAGGGAAGCTCTACTTCCCTGACACCTAGGCCTGAAAATGACTTCCTTTTTTTCATCCTTATTCACTTTTATTCCTGTGTGTCTTTCTTTGTTTTGCAACTTTTACCACAACAAAACTCTCACAACAAGTCCATCAGCAGCACTGTCTTCATTTTATTTTCCTTTTTGATTTGAAGGTGCCGCAGTCTGCATTCCTGAGGTTCACAAGTTCACAACTCAATCATGCTCCTCTATCCTCCTTCTCCAGACTCCCCTATCCATTTCCCTCAAGGCAGATGGATGGATTACGAAGAATAAAGAAACTTTGTTTTCGTAGACGAGTCCCCTCAAGTGGGACTGAAATTACTGACTGACTACATGCTTGCTGATTGCTGACAGAGTTACTTCTGAAATTGACAGGAGAGGCTGCCCTGTGGGCCCTCACTTTCCGAAGAAAATGCGGACAAAAAGTAGAACAGGTAATGAATAATGAGAAGATGGCATGCAGTGGACAGCAATGGCTGTCTGGTTCTGATGAAACCAATTGCTGTTTGTGTTTTGTGCATGAAATGAATCATATGTCCTGTCTTAGTTATTATTTAATCTTTTACACAGTAATTGTAACTCATGTCTACTATTCTGTTTTTTTTTACCTTGTTTAATTCAAATTGTACTTCAAATTAAGGGGCCACTATGTTGCATTTTACAATATGCAAAATGTCCTTGGAGTGGACTCACTTGCCAATATACAATGATGATTGATTAAATAATATTTCTTTACAGTCACTCACTGGGATGGATGGATCATCAGCGTCGGTTTACGGAAGAAATATGGCCAATTCGTGAGTGGCAAACAGGTAAACCAGTCTACAACAACTACTACAGCAGAACTACATGTCTGTCTATTCGTGGTATGTAGTGGTCGAGGGCGAGGCAGTGTACTGTTGTTGTTATGCCAGGCAGAGTCCACTCCTGACAGTAGTTCATGTAAAATTGGGGCTATGTGGCTTGCTGCATACAATTAGATATGCTTTGTCTGTCTGACAAAGAGCCTAGGTATGCTACAGCAGGTTGCTTCACTCAGTGGTGCCTGCCTTGACCGTCTGCATGGCACTGCCTCAACCTTGCGCCAAACATCCGTTATGTTTTCGAAATTTGATGTTTTTCGGTTTTTCGCGAATCTCGCGAAATTATCGAAAATTCGCAAATTAATGAGCAGAACGGATTTTTGGTCCATGCTTGCAGCAGGGCCATGCAGACGGTCAAGGCAGGCACCACTGAGTGAAGCATCCTGATGTAGCATGCCTAGGCTCTTTGACACAGACAGACAAAGCATATCTAGGGTTTAGGGTTCAGTGCGATATACTAGGGTTTTTGGTTTAAGTTGGTAGGGTTCCCGCTGAGTCTAGGGCTCAGGGCCCGATGCAGGCTCGTTCATTATGATGTTATCAAGGTTTTAGGGGGGGTTGGAGTTCTTTGGTCCAGAATTGGCAGAATTTTGGCCTTTTTTGGTGTTTTGTGGGTGCGTGTGTTTGGGTGAAAAGTGAAAACTAGTCGTAGACCTTGTTCTTCTTCTTCTTCTTCAAAGAGCGCAGTGGTTAAATTTTGTTCTGCCTTGTTGAGATTCTTGGGAATTGCTGGAACAAGTGTCCAGGTAAGTTTCAAGAGGATCGAAGTAGTGGAAGTGCTGAAAACAGCAATTGTTTGTGAACAGCGCAATTTGCCATGTTTTGAAAATACCAGTATTGCATGTTTTTGGGGGGCTGTTTGGGGGTGTTCTAGATTTGTGGGGGTGATCCGGGGGGTCTTGGAGCACTGCTGGGAAGGTCTAATTTTGATTGCAAGTGGTTTCAAGAAAATCCATGGTAGAAAAGGGGGGTTTGGGCCTAGTTGCAGACAGCGTTTTAGCACAATTTAAACTGAGGCCCAGCAGTATTGCGTGTTTTTTGGGGGCTGTTTGGGGGGTTCTAGGTTTTTGGGGGTGGGTTTGGGGGTCTAGGAGCACTGCTGCTATAGTCTAATTTTGATTGCAAGTGGTTTGAAGAAAATCCATGGTGGAAAAGGGGAGTTAGGGCCTACCTGCAGAGCGCATTTGGAGTGATTTTTCAAGTAGGCCGCAAATTTTCTGTCACATTTTCCATTTTTGCTTTTGGCCTGTTTGGGGGTGTTCTCCTTTTTTGCGGGTAGGTTGAGGGGTCTGGGGGCAATGCTGGGAAGGTCTAATATTGGATGCAAGTGGTTTGGAGAAAATCCATGATAAAAAAGTTTTGCCTTTTTTGCTCACTTGGGTGTTTTTGGAGGGCTGTTTGGGGGGGTTCTAGGTTTTTGTGGGTGGGTTTGGGGGTCTGGGAGCACTGCTGGGATAGTCTAATTTTGATTGCAATTCGTTTGAAGAAAATCCATGGAGTAAAAGGGGAGTTAGGGCCTACCTGCAGAGCGCGTTTGGAGTGATTTCGACTGGTAGGCCGCAAATTTTCTGTGTGGGATTTTCCATTTTTGCTTTTGGCCTCTTTATGGGTGTTCTACTTTTTTTCAGGTGGTTTGAGGGGTCTGGGGGCAATGCTGGGAAGGTCTAATATTGGATGCAAGTGGTTTGAAGAAAATCCATGGTGGAAATATTTTTCCTTTTTAGCTCACTTGCGTGTTTTGGTGGGGCTGTTTGGGGAGGTTCTAGGTTTTTGGGGGTGGCTTGGGGGGTCTGGGAGCACTGCGGAAAAAGTCTAATTTTGATTGCAAGTGGTTTGAAGAAAATCCATGGTGGAAAAGGGGAGTTAGGGCCTAGCTGCAGAGCGCGTTTGGAGTGATTTCGACTGGTAGGCCGCAAATTTTCTAAGTTTGGGATTTTACATTTTTGCTTTTGGCCTCTTTGGGGGTGTTCTACTTTTTTGCGGGAGGGTTGAGGGGTCTGGGGGCAATGCTGGGAAGGTCTAATATCGGATGCAAGTGGTTTGGAGAAAATCCATGGTGGAAAAGGGGGGTTTGGGCCTAGCCCTAGTTGCAGAGAGCGTTTTGACACGGTTGAAAGTTAGGCCTAGTAGTATCGCATGTTTTTGGGGGGTTGCTTGGGGTTCTAGATGTTTGGAGTGGGTTGAGGGGACTGGGAGCACTGCTGGGAAGGTCTAATTTTGTTCTAAAATCGCAGTTTACACTTTACACCTAGCTTGAGGGTAAAGATCCGCAAATTTCCTCCACACAAGTTATTTATCCTTGAAAAGGAGACTCAGAGGACGCACTTTCGAAATGATGCTTGTATGTATTGTAATACTGTCAACTCTGAAACTGAAAGTGTTATTTTTGCACTACACAGCGTACCTTATATTTTTTTCTCCGTGGTGTTAATATCACTTCCTGTTTTTCCATCAACAATTACAGGCCGGCTTTTACCCTGTGCAATGGCAAAAAGGATGAACTCAGGCTTACAATTAGCGACCCGCAATTCAGCATCCGCCAGGCAGGCAGTGGACAAGGTGTCTTCTGGTCCCCAACATTGATCGACGGAGCGTCAGATGGAATGGAGGAGTAACGCGAAAAAGAGGAATGGCTGGATGCATGCAACTTCCCAAATTCAACAGGACAACTACAACAACATATATTTACAGTATCCATCTTCATTTCTACTTATATTTTAAGTAATGTTATTGCTGTGAAATTCTAAGAGTGTGACTGTGCATTTGTTTGCTCTCTGCTTCAATTCATCCCTCCAGCCATCGTATACTTTTTTCTTTGCTATGTTTTAAACTTATTTCATGTACTAAGTGGTTCTTCTCTCTGAGGGCAGATAGGCAAGTGAAATTGCGTAATTACTGCATCCCTGTACTGTCACAATGTTTCTTCATAGTTAGTACATTGTAGAAAGTACTACTTACTTTTCAGTAACCTATCCATTTAGCAAACAACTTCATGCATGCAGTAGTGCATGCACTTCCTTTATGTCCCTTAAAAGGTTTATGGATAGCTTTGTATCCAAAGATTTGTTTACCTTCCTTTGTTGTTTGTCCATGTTGCGTTTTTTTCCCCTCTCTCCACAAAACTTTCCCCACAAACCCCATTCCCATCCAAGTTTCAAACCCCAACCCTCTTCCCCCAGGCTGTGTGGTTTTCATTGAGGTGTGAGTAAATCACAACAATAATTCCACACACTTGCTGGGGAAGATAAGGTGCAAGCAACCTCCTCAAATGAATTTTAAGGCGGCTAGATGAATCCTAGGATATTGTAATTCTGGTTAAAAAACCAACAATGAGTATTTTAAAATAAATTCAGAATTTCATGCCCACCATCGATTGGATCCATCGTCAACTTCATCCTCCTTCATGTCAAGAAGACTTGTTGTTACGCTGCTGTGTCACTGTTCTTGGTGTAGCCATAATCATCCATGCAATTCTTTTTTCCTCATACTTATCTTTAGCATTGCTTAGGCTACTGTTCCTTCTAATACTCCTCTCAGGCCACTCAATGTCTCATTTTTTTACTTTGTTTTTCATATGCTGCTACTGCTAGTGTGGTACCACTCCTACTAACACCACAACAACAGAATTTTGGTCCGGGATGGCGTAACCGCCATTTGCCATGCAGCCAGTGCTGTGCCTAGCTCTACTCTCAAACACGAATCACAGGTAAGATAAGCATTTGGGGAGGTAGCATAATGGGCTAGGACTCGGAGGAGAGACTGACAGTAGTACTAGTAAAGTACTAGTAGGCCAATTGAATTCACTAACTCTGTTAATGGCACTTTTGAACATTCATGTTGCTAAGTTTGATGAAACCAAACGTGCCGTAACCACCGCCCACCACCCCCCAAAACAAATCAACGCATACACTATGTTGAAGTATGAAAAAGAATAATGATATATTTCCCCTAACAAAAATAAACTAGTCCCACCCCTCCCTAACCCAAACAATTGTCTATTTCAAATAGTCCACTGGTCCCAAATAATCCCGATTCCCACCCCCCAACAGTCTTTAAAAAAGGGGCAAGGGACACAGTCACTTCCGGCGGTGTTTGGACAGGCGGTCCCACCGCTCCTTGCGGAGGTCCCGGAGCTGTTTTTCAAGGTCGTCCACCTTGCGCTCCAGGTAGTCCACTCTTAGGCTTAGGCGGCGCATGCGTGCCTTCCAGGCTCTGGGCTCTGGGGGGGCCAGCTGCTGATGTTCTTGCAGCTGAGCGGCGGTGGGGGGCTGTCCGAACACGGTGCCGTGCTGGAGGCTGCTGGCTGGTGGACACGGGGCCAGTGCTGGAGGAGGTTGTTGATGCCCCCTCCTCCTGTTCCCGAGCCCACAGCTGGCAATATTCCACCCGAATGGCCTCCAGCTTCCGGGCCCTGGCCCGGACAGCCATCTCCCTTCTGGTGAGCTTTTTGGGAGCATCTATATGAAGAAAGAAAGAAAAATAATGTAACCAATACTCTTTAACAATAACACAAAATAATTCAACAGAAAGTTGTCTCACAGTAACACTAGCAATTTGCAAGCACAGTATAACATTTTGGCATGTATCTTTCCGCCATCTTTGTAGGCCTGTAACAGTGGGAGTTTCAGGAATTCTACTACCAGCCAGCACTATGGACTCAATACATAGTCAGAGAGTCAGAAAGTACACCAGTATTCTTCTTTTTTTCTCTAGTTTTGCGAAAGAAATTACTTGTACGTGAACTTGTGGTAGCCGGCATAATACCAGCTCAGTCAGCTTGCACCCAAGAAAAAGGGACACAAGCCATGATGACGCAGACTTGCATGTATTACTTTAAGCAGTACATGCAGGTGGGGATAGGGAAGCTCTTACTTTTGTATAGGGGTGGCACTGGCCATACTCGGTTACATCAAGGGCTACTGCTCAATGTAATTTATATTTCGCACTGCCCCCCCTGGGCCTTCAGTGCTACAAAAGGAAAATGAAGATTATTCATTTCTGATCATGTATCCAGCCGATCCCATGATCTCTTTGCTTATATGATGGATGACTTTAGGTGCTTTGTTGTGATAGATTGAGTGAACAACAGCGATAGTCCACCCATGATTAACACAGCAGAAAGAAAATTATGAACATAGGGAGTGAGTGTGGTAACTATTATTGTCAGAGGACGGGACTTGACTTGATATAATTGTCAACTATACAATATATACACAATATATGCTGTGCTTGCAAAGTAAACTACTGTACTGTTACTTTAGGCAAGGGAGAGTTTCTGAACAATCACAACTTGCATTATTTGGATTTCCTCCGCTTTGCTACTCTGGCACGGACATGCTGTTCAAACAAAGTAACACTCTTCATGCACTGAGCATCTGCTCTACACATACACCTCTGCTATGTATGAGGAAGAAGATACCGTCCAGGCTTCCAAAGTAAACGTCTATCACTCTTCTTAATGTCTCAACTGTAACAACTTTACGTTTTCTCAACAACCAAATAACACCCCTTTTCATTTTATTTGGTAAACCACCGTCTTGACTTGCATTTGAGATTCACCAAAATTATATATTGCAATTCACACCACACATGAATTTTCTGATTGACCCACACAGGCAGTCATTTTTTCTTTCTCCTCCAACCATCCTTGCTTCAAGCAGCCATGAATCTGATTCCTTCCTATCAGCCACCTCTGCCTGCATTCAGAAACACGTATAATTCTTTAGTCATAAATGTTATGACTCGCTCGTCCTTCCATTAACCCTAAGTTCTTTCCCTTTTCGTTCATCACATCCCTCAAGTTCATCTGATATGACTTGGCTTCACGATAAAAGTTTCCCAGCTGATTTGAAGTCAAATAGAGGGGGCCATTGCTTACTCGAGAACTACCGCCACTAATGCTATTGGTAAGTCAAAGGTGACTGTCTTCTCCGTGATTGGCTAACATTTTTTAGTTCTAAATCAGTAACTGTTCTTAACAGTACAGTGCACTTGTAGTAGTGTACTGTCTACTGTACAGTACATCATACACTCCTTTGCAAGCCTACTCTAAAATGTCAATACGTATGGAGTATAATAATAACTTACCACCGTCCGCCGCTGCTGAGTCATCCCCCTAAGCTCCTCCTGGTGGCGCTGCCGCATCCGCCGCTTGAGTGGACCACTCCGCGCTGCTGGCCCCGCCACTGGTGGTGGCAAGTGCTGCATCCAATGTTGTGATGCCTAGAAAAAACATGTCATATTTTTAGATGCCATACACCACCCCCTACTTCGTCTCGTAATGGAAGTGAAAATGTTAAACAATTTTTAATTATTGGGACTGAAAAGAAGTCACGGTTTTGGGGAGGGTGTTAACTTATATGCTTAGCCATAACATGCAACACTTTTTGGCACAACTGATGAATGCTTGCTCTTTAACGTGCAACATTTTTATAACTACAGACAGAACCAACTACTCCTCATCACCACCAGGAGGACACATGGCGGCTGGTTGACACCGCTGCGGGAGCTCCGTTCCAACTGGAAGAGCCTCGTCATGCCCTCGTCCTTCCGATGCTAGATCTTACCAGGAAAAACGGTGAGAGTGCTGAAGTAATGCAGCATCTTCAAACGTAGCATATTTGTATTCGTATTTCTCCTTTTTCCTTCGACGGGCTGCCTGAGTTCTGGGCAGTAGGACGCTGGGGAGTGCTGAATGAGCGCGGAGACAGCTGAGACAGCGGCGGAGGCGGGAGCTGGAGCTGGAGTGAGCAACGTTGGGGAAGCCTGCTTCGGACACCGGGCTAGACTGTGGTGCCGGATTAGGGCTGCAGCCACAAGAATCAACTTTCGCGTTTCTAAATGCGCTGAAGCCGCCCTAATACGGTCAGTGACAGGGATTGAAGGGAGGGATTGCACGTGCTGCTGGTGCTGCCAGAGTAGGGGATTTCTTTGAAATATACACATTGCCGGTCGAGTGGAGGTTCAAGGTTCCCCTGCTATCAGGTTGTGAAGGGATGGACATTGTGTCAGAAGGGAGGCCTTGTACAGTGCCCGAAGATTGTCCTGTGAGCCAGAAAGAGCTACGGGGGAGAAGGAGGTTGGAGAGGGTAGCGGGCGCTGAGTAGGGGGGAGGTTCTGAAGGTTTCACCTGAGGTGTCTGTGCAGCCCGCCCCGCCAGTAGTCAAGAACAGATATCAGCTACGCTCTCAGTTTGATAGAGAGCTACTACTACCCCATATTGGCTGTACAAGAGGGGTGGTCCCTCTTACTCCACGACAGAAAAAGAAGGAAAGGAGAGAAAAATGTAAGACAGGGGAGGCCAAGAATCATAAAAACTGTCCCCCTCATTAAAACCAACCCCCTCATTGAAGTCCTTTTTCAAAAAAATTGGAGCAGGTGACCGCTTCCAAGGGTCGAGGGGTCCCTTCCATCGCCAGTGCAGACAACGTCAGTTCCCTAAAAGTAGGCAAGCAGGCAGCTCCCCCCTCTACCGTTTATGCTCATATTGCGGTCGAAAATAGGCATTCCCCACTATTGTCCAAGCCAGAGACAGATTTAGGAACTGGTCAACCTACCTATTCCCCTGATGTAGCGGAAGCTTCTGCGTCCCAGATACCATCGGAGCCCAGTCCACAGCCCTCGGCTAAACCACTAAGTGACTACTTTGGAATAGATTCCATGGAGACCCGGCCAGTAGAACTGGGTAGCGGTCATGTTCAGATTGAATCACTCCTTCAATCCCTTCGGGAGGACTTACTGTCTAAGTTCAAAATTTCTGAGGGCAATCAGAAGGAAATAAATGGGAAATGCACCAGCCTTGAAACAAAATTAGATGATATTTGTAACCGGACGGAGGCGCTGGAAGGGGAGGTTGCCACCCTCTCTGCAGTGACTCAAGCTCATTCGAAAGACATAGCTGAACTAAAAGCACAGAATAGATCTCTGCAAATGGATATGGAGCAACTGGAGATCCATGCCAGGAGGAATAATCTTAAATTTCTCAAGATACCTTAAGGGGCTGAAAATGGCGATGTTAAGTCTCTGATATGTAAACTCCTCAGAGAAGGGGTGTTAAAAGACAAACCGGTTATTGACCTTGAGAGTGAAATACAGAGGGCACATAGGGACCCATTTAAGCAGCACCCTGATAGAAAAGCCCCAAGGAAGATTTTAGTTAATTTCCACACATACGCAGTCAAGGAGCTGATATTAGGCAGGGCACTCACGGACTTGTCTCTTCAGATAAATTCAACAAAATACCTTATTCGTTCAGATGTAGGCAAAGTCACAGCGCAGAGGCAGTGGGAGCTGGGGTCAGGAATGTCAGACTTAAGGAGCCAGGGTGCGCAGGTTCTGATGAAATTCCCTGCCGCATTGAAGGTAGTGTGGAGGACCAAAACTTATAATTTTACCTCTCCTCAGGAAGTCAACACATTTCTAATTAATATGAAAGAAACTCAACGTTAGAACGTTAGAATGATCTCCTTTCCCCTCTCCTCAAGGTTTATGGTCTATGCCCGAGAGGATAGACATAATAATAGAACCCCCTCACATCCAATTTCTGTGATATAAAAAGAAAAAACACACACATAAAATATAAAAAGAAAGGGGCTATGAGGGGGATAGAGCAATATAAGGTATTAGGCATATGGGGGAATAAACATTTAAAAAAAAAAATTTAATAATGATTTCACTTTCACACTAAGGAAGGGCACAGTTTTCTTTTTAGTTTTTCATCTACAGAGGTAGATCCTAAGTTGGAACAGAGGGTTCCCAATAGGCGATAAGATCGCCAAAGGACTGTAGTATTTATGGTTGTATTTGCCTCTGCTTGTTGTAAGGCAACATTACTGGAATCTTATGTTCCAAGTGTTCCACATGAAGAGCTGTTGTGTGTGAATATTCTATGAAGGGCAGTTACTCTGTGATGTGACATGTATTCGGAAGTACATCTTACTACACTCATTGGGTTACGAGGGAAGAGAAATTTTAAAACATCTTCCTAATCCAGTGCAGGCTGAAGGTGAAATCCTTGATGAATATCAAGAAACAATCAAAAAATTGCAAACAAGATTCTATGTGCAACCTAGCCTAGTAGTGCTTCGACACAAATTTGTTTTACGCACACAAAACACTGGTGAAGATGTGGACAACTATATAACAGCTTTAAGAAGTCTTATTTCAGACTGTCAATTTGAGAACTTTGCTGATCAACTTGTCCGAGACCAGTTCATAGCTAAATGTACAGATAAAACTATTAAACAAAAACTATTAACGATGGGCAATCCCACTCTGGAAGAAACAATAAGAGTAGCGAAAAGTATTGAAACGTCACAGATCTCAGTAAAGGAATTGGAAGAAAAAAAAATGAAGCAGTTACGACAGTAAAAGTGAAAGAAACTAAAGTGACTTACAACAAAGCATCTGAGGGACAACAGTCATTTGATAAACAAAATTCTTTTTTTTCAAAAACTAACATTTGTTTCAGGTGTGGATATAAGCCACATGGTCCTAATAATAAATGTCCAGCAAAATTTGTAACACGTAAAATTTGCAACAAGATAAGACATTTTGCAAAAGTATGTCAAACGGGGAAGAAAGATTTAATCAAAAACCTGCTCCTGTAAAATGTGTGGTTGATGAAGACACTTTGCGAGATGATGAAGAGTTTATTACTAAAGATCTTAGTAATATGGTGGTGGTTGTTCAAGATGATGGTGTTATCACAGGAGACCCGGATTTATGTGTTGATCCTTATATAAATATCCAAGTAGGGGATCGTGTACTTAATCTTTTGGTTGACTCGGTGCAAGAATTTCAATGATTACCTTAGAACTATATCACACAACATGGCCAAATAGAATTCTTCTTCCTCCAGATCGGAAAGCCGTTTCTTATGAGGGACGTGAGATAAATGTGTTTGGTTACATAGAAGAAATTATGGAATTCGAAGGAAGGAGAATATTTGGAAAAATGTATGTAGCACATAAAGGGTTAAACATCTTAGGATGGTTTCACCAAGGCCTATTTGGAATGGTACTCAGGCCTGGTACAAAAAACCAAGTACTTACAATAGAAGAGGGTCCTGAATTAGAAAACCTAATTATTGATTATCCACATGAATTCTTAGGTGAGCTGGGGAAAATAATAAATTTCTAACACAAGTTCATTGTAAAGGAAGATGCTTGTCCTGTGAAGCATAAACTTAGGAATGTTCCTTTCAGTATTAGACAGGATCTTGAAAAAGATCTTGGCACATTATGTACTAAGGGCATCATTGAACCTGTGGAGTCATCCTTATGGTTGTCTCCATTGGTTGTCGCAAGAAAACAGAATGGAGAGTTAAGGGTTTGTGTGGACCTTCGCTGTCTCAATAAAGAAATACGGGTCGATTCACATCCCTTTCCAAACATAAATGGGTTATTGTCTAGTTTGAAAGATGCTAAAGTTTTCACAAAATTGGATTTGGCATCTGCCTATCACCAGGTAGAAGGAGCACCAGAGTCCAGACCTTTCACTGCTTTCGTTTCCCCTTTTGGAACTTTCCAATACGTGCGTATGCCGTTTGGGCTTGCCTCAGCAGCATCCGTTTTCCAACGGATGATGTCTAATATGTTGAAGGGAAATGATGGACTTTCTGTGTTTCAGGATGATGTACTTATTCATGCTCCTGACAGAAATTCACATGATGTCATATTGAAAGAAGTGTTATCCAGATTTCAAAATAATGGAGTAGTTTTGTGCAGAGACAAGTGTGTTTTTGCAACAAGTGAAGTTGACTACTTGGGGCATTTAGTTAACCAAAAAGGCCTTCTTCCTAAAACCAGTCTTGTTGAATCTATTGTCAAAGCAAAAGCTCCATCTGACAAAAGCACTCTCTAATCCTTCATGGGATTATGTGAGTTTTACTCGAGGCTTATCCCAAATTTTGCAAGTAAACTAAGACCACTATCACGCATGTTGATGAAAGGTATTGTATTTGAGTGGAACAAGGAGTGTCAAGACATTTTTGAATGGGTGAAGCAGCAACTTAGTTCCCCATCAATTTTAAAACATTTTGAACCATCTCTTATGTGTACTCTTACAGTGGACGCAAGCAATGTGGGTCTGGGTGCAGTGCTCTCTCAAAATAAAGAAGGAGAGTTAAACACAATTGGGTTTGCTTCTAGAGTGTTATCATCAGCCGAAATGAAATATTCTGTAATCGAGAAAGAATTATTGGCTTGCTGGTGGGCAATAATGAGGTTTAGAAATTTTCTTTGGGGAAGGAAGCTCTGTCTTAAAACAGATCACAAACCTTTAATTTTCATCCTTAGTGGGAAGAATGTGAGAGGGTTCACACCCAGAATTGCACGTTTATCATCGAAATTGCTACAATTTGGTTTTTCTGCTGAGTACATTCCAGGAAGCAAAAATGGGTGTGCTGATTTCCTCTCTCGTTCTTCTGACACTATTGAGAAAGGCAATAATACGGATGAGGAAGATAAAGATGTATATCTTGTTCCTGCTGTAGATCTTCCCCAGTTGTGTGCTGTGTCTACTCAATGATGTGTCTTTGTAAAAAGTCATAAAATTCATCAAGAATGGATGGCCTAAAGAAAGAAATCTTAATTTTGAGTTTAAGACTTATCTTCAAGTAGCAGATGAGCTTACAATTGAAAGTGGATTGGTGTTAAGAGGTGACAAGCTTGTACCTCCTCTTGCTTTAAGAGCAAGATTAGTAAAATGTGCACATGAAGGACAGTTGTGGGCTACATTAACAAAAAAAAGGGTGAGGCTTTCATTTTGGTGGCCTTCAATACAGAGAAATTGATGATTTCGTAAAATCATGTGTTATTTGCTCAAGTTGTGATAAAATTGTTAAAGTACGTACTCCACCTTTGTCACTTATAGAATTGCCTTCGGCACCTTGGGTCAAGTTAGGTTTAGATATTGTTGGCCCTTTTCATGCACTTGATTCATCGTCAAAGTTTGCTTTGGTCCTTATGGATTATTATTCTAAGTGGCCTGAAATAAAGTTTGTGAGAGAAGTGTGTTCAAGAACTGTAGTTGAATTCCTCAGTGATGTGTTTTTAAAGGAAGGGTTCCCAGAATTTTTAGTTACTGACAACGGAACACAATTTGTTTCTACTGAAGTTGAGGATTATTTATCTAAATGCAGCATAAAACATCTAAAAAGTTCTCTGTATCATCCACAAACCAATGGTTTGGTAGAACGTATGAACAGAGTTTTGGAAGAGTGTATTCAATGGGCTCAATGTATAGTAAGTAGTTCAGTAAGGAGCATGCTTTGGTTCTATCGAACTACTCCCCACTCAACTACAGGTGTTTCACCTTTTGAACTGTTACATGGTCACAGAGTTCCACTTTGTCTTGTCCAGGGTGGATGAGTAAATGGATAAAAGAGAAACGGTGGAATGATGAGGATGTTAGGCATCAAGTTGAACATGTACAGAGTAAACAAAAAGTATATTTTGATAAAAGAAAAAATGTCAAAGTTGTAGACATACATCCTGGTGATTATGTTTCCATCCAAAAACCCTCTCATGTGAAGAAAGGATTTTCTAAATTCAGTCCACCAGTAGAAGTAAGTGATGTTAGAGGAAACTCTGTGAAACTTATTAATGGACATTAGTGGAACAAGAGTCGCCTAGTGAAAAGTTATTGGTCTGACAAACTATTAAAAAAAATAACAAGTAAAGGTGATAAAGATTGTACGGGACAATTTGTCTTAAGGCGCAGTTCTCGTGTTACACAAATTCCTCATAGGTATAGAGTTTAATACTCAAGAAGATTTTGAACAAGTTGACTTTGCTTTGCAAAGATTTTGAACAGTTGATATTGTTTTGCAGTTTCTGTTTACTATTGTATTCTTTTCTTTATAGTGTTCATTCTGTTCACTCTTTTCATTTTATATTCTGTTTTTTTATTTTGTTCCTGATCTTCACTTTCTGTTCTTTTATTCTTATTATCCTTTTCTTTTATGTCTTGTATTTTCTAAAGGGAAAACCTATGTAGTATTTATGGTTGTATTTGCCTCTGCTTGTTGTAAGGCAACATTACTGGAATCTTATGTTCCAAGTGTTCCACATGAAGAGCTGTCGTGTGGGAATATTCTATGAAGGGCGGTTACTCTGAGATGTGACATGTATTCGTGTCTCTGCTCGGGTGTTCAGCTGAAGATAAAATAAACCATCGAAATCCTACCTGATGTCTGTCTTCCTTATAACAAGGACACAAGGGGGGGTTCCTTAGGGGAGGTGGGTGGGTGCAGGGGGAACTGGGACTAGAAAAAGGAAAATGTATTACTCATATAACCATAAAAATAAAGATAAGGTGCAACTCCTATGTGGGAAAAGAATGGAAGCAGCACTTAGTCCTTTCCAGATATCATTTTAGATGACCAGCACATTTAATAGAATAAGAATTGTAAGCTGGAATGTAAATGGGTTAAGGGACAGCAGAAAACTCTCTAGAGTCTGTGAATTCCTGAATAAATCATGGGCCCATATTTGCTTGCTTGAGGAAACCCACTTAGAGGCACAAGAGTGCAGGGCACCATTTGGTAAGCATAGGTCGGTCCAGGACCTTCTCTGCTCCGGTCAGAAAGGAAACACCAGAGGAGTGGCAATTCTAATCCGTGCCAATGCCGGGATTAAGGTAGAGAGGTTTGAGACTGATTATTCGGGTAGATGGCTGACTGCATCATTAGTAGTGGAAAGTTCATGATTAGCATGCGCAGTCTACAATGGGCCTAATCAAGACTCTCCAGGGGCCTTGCTGAGCTTAAAAGCTAGTCTCTCGGCTCTGGCAATACCTATCATTATAGGAGGGGATTTTAACCTGATCTTCGATGAAACTTTGGATTGCACCTCGAGGGTTAAATATACCCCCCCTCACAAATTGAGCTAAAAAATATTATGAAAGACTTCATCTTACTAGATATTTGGAGGGTGAAAAACGGTAATAAAAGCGACTTTTCCTTTTATAGCCGCAGATACAGGCACCACTCTAGAATCGACTTCTTTCTATTAGATCAGGTACTCATTCCTGTAGTCAATACCATATTATACATTCCAGCTCTGCTTTCTGACCACTCTAAGGTGGAATTAACAATCAAGCTCAAACAGGGGAAACAACTAAGAAGGTGGACTCTGGATAGGTCTATACTCTTAAAAGATGAGGTAAAGATGACTTGGAGATGCAGGTAGAGGATTATTTTAAGCTAAACTGCAGTACTACGACTGATCAAGTTGTTTGGGAGGCCTTTAATGCCTTTATGAGAGGATCCCTGAGCACACTAATGATCTGGAGAAACAAAGCTAGAAGAAGGGTGGAAGAAGAATGTCTTTTTAAGATCAAACAGAAAAAGCAGCAGCTCCAGAGGGCATCCTTGGATCAGCAAAACAACCTGCTATATATACAAAATGACTAGATTCCCTACGGGCGGAATATCAGGCTAATCTAGACAAAACACTTAAAGAGATGGGATGCAAGTAAATTGCAAAATTTTTCCTATGGGGAAAAGTGCGGCCGACTTCTCGCCTGGAAGGCCAGGACAGACAGGATCAGAAATCAGATCAAGAGTCTATCCGTGCGCAGTACAGGGGTCATCACCTATGATGATGATCAGATCTGTGAGGAGGCCAAATCATTTATGCAAAATCTCTATAAAGAAGAGAATCGTTTCTCTTCTCAAAGAGCAGAAGATTGGTTAAATCAGCTTGGGTTGCCTCAGCTAGCAGAGAGGGATAGAGCATTCCTGAGCTCAAATATAAAAGAGGGTGAAGTCCGAAATCAGATTAAAAAAATGACCAAGGGAAAGGCAGCCGGCCCAGATGGGCTCCCTGTAGAGTTATATCTGATAGGGTTAGATAAAGTGGTCTCTGTTCTAACGACCTTGTTTAATAAAATATTTCTTTTGGGTGAGACTACCCCAAAAAACATGGTCAGAAGCCACAGTCACTCTGATCCTGAAACCTAATAAAGACCCTTCAATAATTGAGTCCTACAGGCCAATCTCGCTGCTAAACTCTGACTATAAGATCTTTGCAGGGGTTTTGGCAGCGAGAATGGCAAGAGTCATCAAAACCATAGTACATCAGGATCAGAGAGGCTTCATCCCAGGTAGGCAGCTAAATGAGCTAACTTTTCAAGCCATTGCTGCCATAGATGTTGCAACAGATAAGAAGCTCCCATTGACCCTTGTAGCTATCGGCGCCGCTAAGGCTTTCGACCAAGTGAATTGGTCGTATCTAAGGTTGGCCTTATCCGGCTTCGGGTTTCCTGAGAATTTTGTATCATCAATCAGATCTCTTTATTCTAGCCCTCGAGCCAAAATCCTTGTAAATGGACTCCTCACGGATTGGATCACAATATCATGTGGAACCAGGCAAGGGTGCCCCCTGCCACCCCTTTTGTTTAATTTATATATCGAACCATTTATTTGCCAGTTAAGGTCGGATCCTATGATCAAACCTTTCAAAATCGCAGATCTAGCATTAAAATGTGCCCTATATGAAGATGATCTGCTTATGTTCACCTCCAATCCAGACAAAGCTATCCCCAGACTATTCAATCAGGCAGAGTCCTTTGGGGAAATCTCGGGATACAAAATAAATAAAGATAAAACCGAGATTATGCAATAGAACCAGGAGGTGGTGACCCCAGGTGCTAAGTCACGAATGAGATACCTGGGTATACATCTGGCTCAAAATTTCTCTGAGATACCCAATTTAAATTTAACTAGAGTCTATAAGGATGTTTGCGGTCTTTTTCAACAGTGGACAGGCCTACCTTTAAACATCTTTGGGAGGGTGAACCTAATTAAAATGATTATTTTACCAAAAATAACTTTGCTTTTCAACTGAATTCCATTAATCTTTAAGGCATCAGACATTGCCAAATTGCAGGGAAAAATTGATTCCTTCATCTGGAACACAAAGACATCAAGAATCTCCTGGAAAAAACTAAGGAGAAGTTTAAAAACAGGAGGGTTAGCTCTGCCAGACCTACTCACTTACTGTCATTCTTTTCATTTTAAAAATGTCAGACTCTTGGCCGATAAGGTGGATACATCTTCTTTAGGTCTTCTGTTTCAGGCCTTACTGCACGACATACCACAAGGGCAAGAATATTTACTTTTCAAATACGGCGATCCAAAATTTTATAAGAAGGTGAGGCTTAAGATCTTGGGTGCGGCCCTGAAAAGCTGTCTATATATTAGATAAAGGCTCGGAATTCCACACTACGCACCTCAGGCCCCGATCTGGGACTCTCCAGGGACGCCAGACTGCCTCAAAGATCAGTTGTCTTGCCCCCTTAAATTGGCAGGATTAATGTGCTGGCGTGATCTGCAAAAAGATTCACAGCTTATGGATTGGGAGTCCCTGTTTAGTTTGACTGGCAGGAATCTTACCAGGTTCAAATATTATCAGCTGTTAGGATGGTGGGTAACTATATTGTGGGATTTTGATACATCTAATCCAAAGTTTGACTCAGTATCGAGGAAGGGTGGATGGAAGAGGGAGGTAACTTTTTGGTACTGGGCTATAATCGAGGCAGAGGGAGTGACAGAACCTGAACTCCAAAAACTGTGGGGTGATGTTATTGGTCTAAATTCTAACAACATAAAGGACCTGTGGAGGGACTCTTTCACTATGCTGCAGGCAGTGGTCAAATCAGTCCCCCTCAAAAGAAACCATCTCTATACTATGTACAGAGCATATATATCACCGAAAAAATTAGCCAATATCACTGGCTTAGAGCACTACTGCCCCAGGTGTACACAACTGGCAGGCAACGACCTACATATATTTGTGGATTGTCCAATGATAATAAGCTACTGGACTAAAGTACAGGAAGTCTTGGCTGATGTGCTACATACACAACTGGTGGTTTCCCCGGGGATTATCTTGTTTGGGCTGGATACAGACTTTCATTCTAATGACATGGCGTCCAAATTTATCTTTTATGTTATCATCTTAGCAAGACGAGAAATATGTAGGTCCTGGAAAGATCTAAATGCCCCTACCTTTACAGAGTGCCTGAAACATATCATTTTTACAAGTGAATCCGATATGGCATGTGACAGGACAAGCTATGGTAAGGTCTGGGCGGCCCTTGTGGCTTGGCGGAACAGATGACGGTATTCCAATGATTTCACCTGGGCACTGTTGATTCTTTTCTTTCAAAGTAACACAGGGTCAATAAGGTAGTGTGAAATGGAGTGGATTAAGAAAGCAGTAGCTGCTAGAGGGTCATACTCTTCTCTCTCTCCATGGGTGTTAAACACTGGAGCCGGAACACCTCGATCAGGGGAGAGAGCTCGGGATTTCCCATCTACAACGCCCACTATGGTATATGAGGGATACAAAAAAGAAAATCACCACCAGGAGGACTTGAAGTTCCAACAAGGTGAGGGCTCCTGAGTCCCGCACAGTTACTTCTGACTGAGGTATGTGGAAAGTCGAACTGCACCTATCATCAACAATGTCCTATTTCTCTTGCCCATACTTCTGTATGTGCAGAATAGTCCCTGAAACACTAGCGGTATGGTATGTGCTACTATCAAATCAAAAAGTCAACTACAAGCTTATTCTTGGTGGACATTGACATTTTGCTGTTGGAAATTGTCAAAGCACTAACATTAAGAAGACTGGAAAATACAGCAAGGGCAACCCAGAGGACTGCACTGAGTGCCTCTAGAGCTATTGCTGGATCAGAGTTTTGTTTAACACCGTTTGCCGACTGGGCAAGCTTAGCTACCTACACAGACCGACTCAGAAATATTAGTAAATAGTAGTAACACAGAGAGTGATGGTAGAGAGGCAGGATAAGAAAGTAGAAATAGTCTACAAGTAGATCAAAGACTATTTTGTGAAAAATAGAATTAGGAAACATTTTGGAAATAATAGGAGCTGTAAAAGTTAGGGAAGTATAATTATATTAACAACAGAACAACTTACTGGGGCCAGCAGAAGAGCTTGCAGAGGACCGTTCCTGCCCACTCTGTTCCGCCGGAGTCTGGGATGTTGCTGCCTTGCCCATGAGAGGTGCTGATGATCATGAAATAAACACAAACATGGATGATTGTTTTTTGGAAATATTTGATTTCTTTGACCACAATCTAAAATTTTCTCGGGGAAACAAATTAGCAACAATTGCACTACATGTATTGACCTATCTGATCTGGTCAACTAGGAGGATACTAGTACAGTATTGCTGGATTCGCAGACTGTCTACTTGGAAAGTTATGTAAATCACTAACTAAACCAACAACAAAAAGGTTCTAATGCGACTGCCAGCCCTCAGCAGCATGCGACATGACAGACACAGTCCGTCATCATGATTGCAGACCACTAAAAAATGTCCTACTACTAATAACAAGTCATAATATACTCAACCTATCAATCCATCACTATCTCTTCTCCTTAGTGGCAGCAGGAGTACAAAGGCAGGACTAGACTTGAGTCTCTAGTCTCTCTAGCATTACGCAGTTCTGTAAAGTACTACACTCATATTCTCAGGCCAAATGAGCCAAAGTTGCAAATAAGTAAGCATAGTAGCAACGCCACTGAGGAGGCGAGCACCTGCAATCACAGAAGCTATTTAAACACTATTTTACCTGCAATGTAATCGAATAGGCAGCATTCTTGCTCTTCGGAAAAAACATATATTAGCAATATAACACAGAGCAGAAGAATACAAAGTAGTTATTAAATAGCTACTCACCAAGGCCAGGGATCTCCACACCGAGCAGGTGGAGCAGGTCCTGCTCCCGGTCGAGGACGTCGGCCCACCGGTGCGTCGCTTGGTCATAGGTGCACCGGACCCCCGACTTCCCCCGCATGGCCCGGCACACCTTATCCCACCGCTGCTGACGCTCCCGGAGGCCATACCCTTGACCGGGCCTGCCCCCTGCTGCCACGGTCTTAGGGAGGTGGCGCTGAACAAAAAATATAAGGGCAGCCACCTCCACCACGGTAAAAACCTCCCTGGCCACTACATCCACTCCCCTCAATCGCCCGCAAGGGAGCTGGCTACGGGATGCAGGACCCTTCCCCTTTGACTTGCCGGCTCCCTTTGCCATAGTCCTGGCCGAAAGAAGAAAAGAATAGGGGGAAAAAATAAATAAAATAAAAGAGAGAGCTAAACAAAAAAAGTAGTTATTAAAGTAACAAAAAGTTGAAAAAAACACAAAATATAGATCTAGACAAATAGAGAGATGGATAATGAGCAAAAAAGAGCAAAACAAGTTAAAAGAAACAAAGGATTGCAAAGATTAAAAGAGGATAGAAAAGCCAGGCCCAGAACCATAGCAATGAATGAAAAACAAGATGGCCGCACCCAATGAGGACCGCTTGGGTAAGTTTGCGTGATATTTCCCTTGCGAGCACGCAAAAACACACGCGAACTCGTATTAGCGCACCGCACACAACGCGAGATTGCCAATAGCGCCCGGAAACAGAAATACGCAACACGCACAAGATGGCCACGCCCATGTACGACCGCATGGGTAACTTCGCGGTCGGTGCGCTGCAAGCGGCCTGCGAATACACAAAAAACACAGCGAACACGCAAAAAAAATCCGCAAATTCGCACAAATTCGCGGATTATGCAAATCGCAAATTCGATTTCGCGCAAATTCGCGGAGCGCGAATTCACAAATTTCGCCACATTTACAATAAAATGTATTGCACAGTTGTTATTTAAGTACTGGTTATATGTGCTGCAACAACTGTTGGACAGTAGCAGAGAATTATGGCCAGCAGTGCAGTTAAATAAAAAGGCCTTGTATAGTTCTACCATTTTGCAATAGTAATGAACACATACATGAAATACAGAATGCATTAAGATAACGCCTATATCCCTACGATGCCTAACTAGATGTACCTAAGTGTACCTTGCATGTGTGTAGGTCTTAGAGAGCCAAGAATACCCCTAGGATTTAGTCTAACCCCATTACCTTAGTGGGACTTCATCTTGATCTGGAGCTGGACACCCAAAGATGGGTGATGGACCTCTGCCAGCTGGAGCTGCGGCATGATGCAGGTTGCAGAGTCTCAGGCAGAGTGTCGCCATGGAAGTCTCGGTCTACTCTGCTTTGCTTGGGCAAAGGGAGGTATACTTATACCGGATAGGTACCTTGGATTGACGTAAAGTTGGTCAGAGGAAGATGAGTTCATGGAGAAAGGGTCTGTTTCCAAGAATTTGTGTTCTTGGAGAAAGGGCCTGTTTCCAAGAATTTGTTGTGACGTAGGTTAGTCACTGTTGGACATGGAGATGACGTATTTAGGATGGACCGTCTTCTGCACCCAGAGCACATGTCAGAAAAGGGACAGCCCACTGTTGCTCATTATTGTAAAGGGAGGGCTAATCTAGGTGAAAGGGCCTTAACTGGGTGAAAGGGCCTGCCTGTCTCTGTGGCACAAAGGATTTGTGCCTCTAAAAACAGACCACCTATGTTAGGGCCGCAATTTATTTTATAACTACACCTGGCAAATTCTGGAACCAAGGTAAGTCGGAGGATTGTCTTGGGTAGCTTTGTTGGATGTACTCGCTTGGTTCAGCTCTCTGATTAGCTTCACCATCTAGAGTAATTTATTTTGAAATATGAGCCTCTTTGTGTTTCTTGATTACTTATTAGGAACTTGTAGGAAGCTTAGGTGGGAAGTCAATGGCTGCCTAGATCCCAGTGCAGGCCGTCTTGAATGCAAGTGTTGAAAGAAGTACACTGGTTCAGCCGCCCGTGCCCTTCTGCAAGCTGCAACCGGCTTTGACCAGAAGTGTTCCAATGTCAAGGAGCCAGTGGATTAGCATGGACATACTTCCACACCTCCTCCTAAGTAAATGGTGGAGAAGACCGGTCAGACCCTCCTTTTCCCTCTTGCCCTACTTCCCCATCTTCTCCACTTGGTGAAGTAGCTTTAAAATGTGACAGAACACTTAAACACTTTCCTTGGCTGTCAGTGAAGGCATAGTAAGGAAAATGGGAGCTGAATAATATAAAATAGTTGGCCCTACCACTATTATATAGATTTATATTGAACTGTGTAAAGAACACTAACCGAGACAAAAAAGCAGGTATTTTCTAGAAGAAAGCACTTTTATTAATGAATACTCATACAACTTTAAAAAAGATTATAGAAACCCAAACATAATCACACTCCAGAGCAATCCTTGGCCTTCTTAAACTGGTGTGACAAAGCCATCAAAAGCTGACGGGACACTCCAGTGAGGGGGTCTCAGAGACACCCAAGAGAAACGTAGATGACAAATTAGCCAACTGAGGGACAGAATGCAGCCTGTGTTTCCATTGGACCCTATTTTCCATACCATTTTGCCCAGACAACGAAAGATGTCTCGGAAGTGACTGAAGAGAGGGAGGAGGACATACTAGATGTTCTCCGGGTTCCTGTCCAGGCCAGAGATGCCGTAGGTGACCCAGCGCATCAGATCAGAAGCCCTTTAGTGCCAGCTGCTGGACAGGCTGATGGGGCACAGGCAGCAACAATAAGGAGACAGCAAGCGAGAGCAGTGAGCAGAAGCTCAGCAAGTCGAAGCACAACTGTCAGGAGCACAAGTGGAAGGACTAGATCTGAGGTAGACACAACGCTTCACTTACCACTATTGATGGCACAATCTTGGGGGCATATTTAAAAACAAATGTTGGAGCGCGGTGCTACGCCAAATTTGGTAACGAGGTGTCTTTGAAAAGAATGATGTTGTCTGCTTCTGCACTCCTGACTACAAAACCCTTCATGTTGTATTACCATGATATGGAGGTTTTTACCCTTGAATGGTACAGGATTTTTGTGATAAAACAAAATAGTGTACCTATTACTCTTCTGCTTTTGATGCTGTGGTTGAAAAATTGTGCCTCTATCGCATCCGTTACCAGAGGCAAAGGTACTTCTTACCCATTGACACTCTGATGATGACATTGATGATAAGTATGATAAAACACTTGATGAAGACACTTTAAGAGCTAGAGAAGAAAGTCCAGAGAAGGATGTGTTGTAGTAATGCAATAAAATAGAACAAGAGGGAGGGAGGGAGTGTGACAAAATGTGAACACATTTTGCCTTCCTTAAATTAACCATAAACTTCTACTGCCATAATGTCTTGCTAATTCCAACCAGTGGCGGCTACAACTACAAAAATATGGTGAGGCACGATGACGCCAAACTCACCACATTTACCACTCTCCCAGGTGCGGCACTTCTCTCTCCATAGCAGCGTCCTTGAGCAGGAAAGGGAAGTACTTCCTTCCCGCTCAGGGAATCACCAACAACCAATCCTGGAGCTCCTCCCAGCATGATTGGTGGGAGCAGGCTAACCCAGTGCTCCTTTTGAGGCTGGGGGCCTGTGCTGGTACATTGGGTTTTGAAGAATAGCTGCAAGTGGCTATTCTCAATTTGTTTCACTCCCCGCCCGTTTGGCAGTGACCGGTTATTCCGAAGGTAGCATTTCACGTATTTGGATGTTTTGTTTTAATTGCGGCAATCACGGCTTGAATACTACATGTCTAGTTGTGATCTAACATATCTCAGCACAGGATCTCAAATGGTAATGGCTTGTTTGACCTCATGCACTTGTTTGGCTTCTTTGTAGGCAATTCATAAACACAATCCTTTTGTAATTCTCCCATCACATTGTTTCTTTTTTACTCGTATTTTTTGTTCACTTATTCAGATGTATTCATTCTCAGCAGAGGCTATTAAAGTCACTATGGAGCATATGTATCAAGCCATTTTCCAGTTCGCAAATGGGCCGATTCTCAGAATCGCCCGTTTGCGAACGGGAAAAGGCCTTTTGGGATGTATCATCCCAAAAGGGCATCGCAAATTAGAGAATCGCAAAATTTGCAATTCTCTATTTTGTGATTACATTTAAGGAATCGCAAATTGCGATTCCTTAAATGCAATGTGTGAAGCACAGAAAAAGTGCAATATGGACTGAAATCGCAAATTACCACCAACTTCATGTGCCATGTGGCGCACATACATGCCCTTGGGTGTACACATTCATATTTCAGTGGTGCAACAGGGTGTCCTTTTGACACCCTGGCACCCTTGAAATTGCATTCTCAATTTGCGATTCTCTAATTGCGAATCGCAGATTGAGAATGTCTTCCCATTCATTCCTATGGGCCTCCTATCCCATAGGACTGAATGGGAAGGTATTCTTTAATTGCGAATCGCGATTTGTGATTCGCAATTAAGGAATATTAAGGAATCGCAATTATTATTGCGATTCCTACATACATAGCGTTTTGTGATTCCTTAATAGCAATTCCCCCAACATTTGCTATTAAGGAATAGCAAAAGGGCTTGTTCATAGATATGCCCCTAAGTTCTTCGTTTCTGCAAATCTACCACCTAACGTGCTCTCTTGTGTTGATTAGCGTCCGGATATTTTCTCCCACACACTGAGAATTGTCCTTCACAGTATGGGATGCAATTGATATCATTGCCAGATATTGTCAAGTGCTGTTAAAAACACATTTAAAAAAAAAATCTTAAATGTTCCTATGTACTTTTACTATATGTGTGATTGCAGAACCCCTGACGAAGGGCTATTGTTTGAGCCCAAAATGAATTTCAATGCTAGTCTCCAAATAATGTCAAGAATAGCACTGATATGAAAGATTCTATTATGATAATCATGTCTTTGCAATTAAAATCGACTTGATTAAGATTTTTCGGCTATTTGGTGATACTTTTAAGTAACATTTCTGTACGTTGAATATTTGTGTTAACAAATTGATAGAGTCATGGATTTTGTCCTTCATTATTTAAGGAATATACATATGAGATTCAAATTGTTTTTATCCCCGTAGTAGGGAATCTATTAGGCACACTGTGTCCATAACATCCTTTCTAAGTACTAATTGCACTTTTAGAAAGTGGACATTTCTCTGTGCTTATAACTCTGTGTGCTTTGCAGCCTGTCTCCAATACACATCTGGGCTGTGTGACAGCTACAATTTATGCATTTACTCTAAACAGCCACACAGCCACACCACAGGAAGGATAGGTGTGTCTGAGTGCCCATCTACATACAACTACATTCTGATGGCCTCAGATGAGCAGGATGGAAGGAAGGGGATTACGCTTCATTTGAATAGGCAGTGTTCTGTCACACAAATGACTGATTACCCCCCACCGATAACCTGACAGACAGGACTGGGTTGAAAGGGAACCTTTGCACTTAAGAGAGCTGCTTTGAAGTCACCCCAACATAAAACACACTTTTGGGTATAAGTGCTGGGTCTCTGACTCCCTAAAATCTGATACTTTTGGATCTGGAACTGAAAATCTGTTAGAAGGACTGCTGTGCTGCTTAAAGGACTGAACTAGACTAGATCTGGAAGACCTGATTTTCTGTTAGTTGCCATTCTGCTTGCTGCTCTCTTACTCTGCTGAAGGAGAGCTGGACTGTGCCCCTTTCCTCCGAGTGTGCTTCAAAGGCTTGCTGGCTTGCCTCCTGTTCTTCTGAAGTCTCAAGAACACAAAATACTTCCAACTCATCACCTTCAGCTCCTGGACCCATCTTCAACTTGCTCCTGACCCCTAAGAGGTGCCTCTACAGTCCTGGGCCCTTGGAAGTGGTTTTTGGGCATCTGAAGTCAAGGTTTTGGGCTCTCTGCAACCACTAACGGGCCTTTTCACTTCAGAATTTCGCAGCTTGCTTGAAGGATCAGCGTGAGTGTTTGCACGATTGTCTTCTCACACAGCAAGCATTCCTGCCAATGTCCACGAGACCCCATCTGTTGTTCGTGATGCCCGAACGACTCTTCACGCCCGCAAGATTACCGCTAGCGACACTCGACCAGTTCCCGGAGGCCGTTTCCCCCGCGATTTGGACTCTTGGCTCAACTTGAAATGCTAAAACTTCAGCGGTACCTGTTTGGAACTGTTTCCATCGCGATCAGCCTAAACTTTGGATTTACCCTGGTCTAAAGCGACCTCCAGTGTCCTTTTAGAGCTATTGACTCCTAAGTACTATTTTTGGTTTATTCTTTAATAATTCATAACTTGGATTCTACTTATTAGATTTGTGTCATTTTAGTCTTGATTTACTCAGATCAATATTCTTTATATGTATAATCCAGTGTGGAGTATTTTTGTGGTGTATTCATTGTGTTACTAACTGAATCAGGTATTTGTAAAGTGAGAACTAATCATCACTAAGGGTCTCAAGGAGCTGAGGGCCGTTGGGGAGATTAAGTGAGCTATTGCCCAGAGTCACATGATGCTGAGCTGAGCTGCCCCTGGCACCAGGGATCGAACCATGAGCCCCGTGCTCTAGAGTCAAACGCTCTGTGAACTGCGCCACACCTCTCCCTGCCACTTCGACTTGGCTATGTGTGGCACAAAAACTTTACACGTTGCCTCTTTAGATAAGTCTGCCTGCTCTGTATCAAGCTACCAAAGTGTGAGCACAGGTTATATTTAAGTATTTATCTAGATTACCCTGACTAAGATTGTGGCTTTTGCTTGGACAGGTTGCATACCTTTGCATACCTTTGCCAACCAGAAACCCAATATCTATCTAACATTGGTGATCAGCAGTGTATGCACTCACCTTGGCCTAATCTAAATGGATCTCAGCTGCCTGCTATCTTGCAGTTTGAAGGAGCTAAGGAGGCTCTACAAGGAGAGGAGACTTCCTGTGAAGAGAGGTTTAGATAGCTTAGACCTAAGATTTTCCCTACATGCATTTGAGCTCAAACAAAGGGATGCAGCAGCAACAGACAACTATGGTGAGGACTCTGACGTGGACTAATTTAGAATTCAAAAGAAAACAAAGCCCTGGTACTAACTGAAGGATCCCAAAATCTGGCTCTGGTGAAGCCCCTTCTGGCCAGTGGGGGCTCCATGCACAGTTACAGGGACAGAGGGCTGGAGACCTGAGCCAGGGAGACTCTTGTACTGCACATAAAGGCTGTGTCTTTCTTGGGGGTGGATAGTTGTACTCCCCTGGAAGTCCTGGCTTGCCAGGCACATGTTCAGCCTAAGGGTGCAGACCCTGGGTTGAAGGGCCAGGTTCAGGATATCACCCTGAACTGATGGGAGGGGCGGCTGTCACAAGCGCCCAACAGTTTTTTTTCTGGGGCATTCCACTCCCTTATGGAGGGCACGTAACCCCAGATGGAAGAGCAGGGGGAGGAAGAACTTACTTCTGACTCCTGGTCAACCTAAGTGTACAGACCCTGGATTAAAAGACCAGTTAAAGGGTACCACCCCATAACTGGTGGGAGTGAGAGTGGACTAAGGATGCAAGGCACCTGGTGCTACTGCCTCCTGCTCTGAGATCACAGAGTACAGACACACCTGAATGGCATAGGGCCTGGCTCTTGACACTGACAGATGTCAGAGGCCTCTGTTGGTTGCTATCCTTATGGACAGAGGTTTCCTTGGGCTGGGGACAAAAGTCACATCCAAGGGGTGAAACTGGCCATATCACTTATTGGCCATGGTGGTACTATCTTCCTACTGGGATTCATCTGTGAGCAAGCTAAAGTCAGGTGCTGCACGGATGAGGTCTACAGGTAAGGAGAATTATTTCCCATGGGTTAGCTCAGTGGCACCTGAGAGCATAGACAGAAGGATCTAGCTGGATTCTGAGAGGCATAGAACTGGCTAGTATCCCTGCAGTAGTGCGCCATTGTCCATGTTCTATGGCCCTAAGCAGGGAAGTATTTTAAGGTATTGATTAGTCTACCCTGGCTTTAGTCAGGGGGGTTGTTAGAAAATGGCCCTCTCTGAAGGGTCAACCCAAACATTTTGCCTTCCTCCGCCTCTGTTGCTGACCTTTTTGTTGGCTTTAGGGCTCTAGTCACTTTACAAGTGCTGGCCAGTGCTAAAATGCGTGTCCTCTCTCATGGTATAACTGGTTTATACCTGTTTGATATATTTGATTTACTTGTAAGTCTGTTGTAAAGTGGTATACCATATGCCCCGGGCCTGTAAATTAAATATTACTAGTGGGCCTGCAGCACTGATTGTGCCACCCACAGAAGTAGCCTTTCCAACTATTGTGATGTTCCTAAAATACGTAGGATTTGTTTGTAGGTAACATAAACTAAGGGATTGGTGTCTAGACTAATTCCAGACATCCCCACAGGATATGTCAGTCTATAGACCAGCTAGCTCACAGTGCCACCATAAGCCCCTGAACCTTACCAAGGAGCGAATAGTTTCTGGAAACCATTGAAAATGACAATCCTTGACCCTTCATCGATCGTGTCCCCAATAGACCATTACGGTCTGCTAATGCCTTCTTGATGTCCGTGCCTAGAACCAGAACGGCTTCCTGGGGTGGCAGACGTTTCTTGGTGTCTACCACAAAACTATGGAACTTACTGGACCTGGATGTGCGATCCTCTCAATCCTTGATGATTTTTCGCAGAAAAATCAAAACATGGTTATTTAATCAATAACTCCCAGCTGCTCGCCTTCTAGAGTCTTAGTTTACTGTTACTAGCGCCGAGACGCCCTTGAGCATTTGTGCGCTCTATAAGTTTCATAAATAAATAAATAAATAAATAGTAATTTGCGATCCCTATTAGCGAAATCGCTATTTTTTAAACTTTAATGCATTGCATTTAAGGAATCTCAATTTGAGATTCCTTAAATTCAAGTAATTGCAATTTTGCGATTTCTTAATTTGCGATTTTTGCATTTGGGATGATGCATCCCAAATGCAAAAATACCGGTCGCAAAGGGGCAGATTATGAGAATCTGCCCCTTTGCGAGAGGATTTTACCTTGATGCATCTATGCCTATGTTGCTATGCTCTAATAACTGTGTAACCTTTGTAACGATGTAACCTGTAACTATGATCTGGTACTCATGTAAAGTGCTCTGATACCTCTGTGTCTAGCTAGCACTATATAAAACCTTTAAAATAAATAAATAAATAAATAAACACTTCACTTGAAAAGGCAGCATCATGTCCCAGCACAAAGGCCTTATTACCCCCACAGATAGCCTGGCAGACAGTACTGGGTTGAAAGGGAACCTGTGTTCTTCAGAGAGCTGCTTTGAAGTCACCCCCACATCAAAGGCACTTTTGGGTATAAGTACTGAGTCTCTGACCCCCTAAAATCAGACACTTTTGGATCTGAAACTGAAACTCTGTCAGTGGGACTGCTGTGCTGCTTAAAGAACACAACTGAACTGCTGATCTGGAAGGCTTGCTTTTCTGTTTGTTGCCCTGCTGCTCTCGGACTCTGTTGAAGGAGAGATAGAATCTGCCCTTTTCTTCCAAGTATTCTCCAAAGGCTTGCTGGCTTGCCTCCGTTTCTACTGAAGTCTCAGGGACTCAAAGACTTCCAACTCATCACCTACAGCTTCTTGACCCATCTTCAACTTGCTACTGACCCCCAAGTGGTGCCTCTACAGTCCTGGGCCTTTGGAAGTGTTTTTTGGGATCCTGGAGTCAAGCTTCAGGGCTCCTTGTGACAGCGGATGAGCCCATTTGCGCCAGAACTGCGTTGTTCACTAATCACACAACAAACTTTGCCACTCATGTCCGTGAGGCTCCATCTGTCATCAGCGACACCCGGCCGACTCTTTGCATCCGCAGGATAACAGCTAGTGACAGTCGACCTGCTCCCAGCGACCCTCTCCCCCATGTGCGGGGCTCTTGGATCAACTTCAGAAGGAAAAACTTCAGCAAGCCCTCTTTGGTACTGTATCCGACCCACGCTGTATCATGGTTGGCCTGATCTTTGGATTTTCCCTGGTCTAGTGCGACCTCAAATAACCTTTTAGCACTTTTGACTTCTAAACAGCATTTTTGGCTCATGATTTAAATATTCATAACTCCAGTTCTACTTATTGGATTTTTGTTGTTTTGGGCTTGATTTACTCATAAAAATATTCTCTATATTTATAGCCATTGTGGAGTATTTCTGTGGTGTATTTATTGTGTTACTGTGTGTTTTGCACAACATCTTTACAATTGCCTCTTTAGAAGAAGAAGGCTTCCAATGAAATCAGGACTAAACTAGAGAGGCACATTTTAAAGGAGAGATGCAGAGGAACGAGTTGTTGAAGCGCCATATGAGGGAGCCGAAGGTCTCCATGTACAAGTTGAAGAGCTTTAGGGAGTCTGAAGCTTGAGGAATTCACTGAATAAGGGGTGAGGTGGATTGAAAGTAAGTTTGTCACTTTTATTTTCTGTGAGCTATTAGCTCACAAGATATACTTGCACTAAAAATCACAACATGTGAAGGGAAATTGGTCTATTTAATTAACATCTACAATAGACCAGCACCTGCCTCCAAAGAATCATCTATTCTGGCAAAACTAGACTCCTTCTTGGCCAGGACAGTCGGTAAAGAAGTAGTGATTTTAGCTGGCGACCTAAACTGTAATTATGAACCCGTTTTTGGGCTTAGTGATGTGTTTGAGGAAGAAGAGCAAGTTAATAGTATACCTCCGCTGGACAACATAGAGTCTGTCAAATGCTCAGTTTTAGCAGTTCAATTAGTTAAGCTGTCAGCGGAACATGGTCTTAGGGCTTGCAATGGATGGCTTCCGTCAGATGTATTAAAAAAAAAAACTTTCTGTAGAAATAATAGCAACAGTAATTTAGATTTCGTAATTGTTTCCTTGCCCATCTGGCAGCACATGGTTGATCTTGAGGTGAAAAATAGGATAGAGAGTGATCATTACCCTTTGGATCTATTGTTAGAAGCTTACAGGAACTAGGAATACAATGACACTAGATACAGGTGCATCTCGAGGAGACAAACTCTCAGTTAGTAATAACAGGCGCACTTTAAAGTGGCCCCACATACTAGATCACGGTGAGATACTTACAGAAATTTATTTACAGTTTGGAAGATGTTTTGGACCCTTAATAGGATTCTCGTCTGTGTCTGTGCTTCCGCTCCCCCTCCCGTGGACTGACCACTCTTTGGTGCCCTTCACTTGGTCTACTCAGAAATCCGGTCCGGTAAAACCGTCGATAAGACATGCCAGATCTTGGGCACGGATACCTACAGAGGAATGGAAAAACATACTTATGAAAGAACTTCACCCTAACAACGAGGACCTATGTCTGGCTAATGAGGCCTATGAAAACTGGATCCTGCACTCTCTCGAAACCATCCTCCCTCTTAAGAAATTAACGGTAAAACGCCTCCATAAAACAGCACCGTGGTATTCGGAGGCCCTCAGGAACAAAAAGCGCCAATGCCGAAAAATTGAAAGAAAATGGCGCATAGACTACTCCATGGAGGAAAATACTCGATATCGAGAGGAGATAAAAGCCTATAAAAAGGAATTAAAAGCTGCCCAAGCAGCATACTTCTCTGACAAGATCCTAGCTGCAAAATCCAAACCTAGGGGAAATCTTTCAAACTCTGCAAAAACTCACAAAACTCCCCCCTCCAAGTGCTTTGGAGGAAAAATCTGTCTCTCAATGCAATGACTTGGCTGAATTCTTTTCAGCCAAAGTAAATAAAATATATGCCTCCTTCCCCTGCACTCTCACTCCCACCCCTCCGCTAATTCAGGATAAAACCAGGGCTCCAGACCCCGCTCCAGTCCCTCCACCTCTGCTCGGTCACTTTCCTTGCATGGATCTCGAAGTCTTAGAGTCCATGGCTCGGAAAGTAAAATCTGGATCTCCATCTGATCCGGCTCCCCCTGAAGCCATGATGCTGGTCTCTCAGACTGTCCTACCAATCATTAGGAACCTTTTAAATGCCTCCATTGCCTCTGGCATTGTCCCTCCTGCTTGGAAACGGGCGATGGTCCGAGCGCTGATAAAGAAGCCCAATCTGGAACCATCGGACTTTGGGAACTATCGTCCTATTTCCCTGCTTCCTTGGGTGAGTAAGATCGTGGAGAGGTATGTCAATCTCCAGCTGGTCAGCTTTCTCGAAGATAACCAGCTGCTAGACACCACCCAAACAGGGTTCAGGCCTAAGCATGGAACAGAGTCTGCCCTCCTAATGGTCATCGAGGAGTCCAGGAAAATTCTTGATCAGGGAGGATCAGTGGCAGTGATCCTCCTTGATCTCAGTGCGGCGTTCGATACGGTCAGTCATGCCACCTTACTGAACCGTCTCTCGAATGTCGGCATTGTGGACAAGGCTTGGCTCTGGTTACAACCTTTCCTGAGCAACAGGTCATTCCAAGTGTTTGATGGACAGACAGTATCTTCTAGCATTCCCCTGAAGTGCGGAGTCCATCAGGGCTCCTCTTTAAGCCCCACGCTTTTTAATATCTATATGAGGTCACTGGCTGAGGTAGTTCGTCCGTATGGAGTCAAGATCATATCCTATGCGGACGATACCCAGTTGGTGGTCTCATTAGCGCAGGAGGCTCTCCAGCCACGCTCAGGGGGACTAACCAAATGTCTGGAGGAGGTGAAGTCTTGGATGACTCGGTCATCATTAAAACTTAATGGTGACAAAACAGAGCTCATGCTCCTGGGCCCTGCCGACCCCACCTTCTTCAACTCACTGTGACCCACCTGTCTAGGTCCCCTCCCGGCCTCGAAGGATAACATCAAAAGCCTAGAGGTATGGCTGGACAGGAGTCTCTCACTCAACACCCAGGTCACAAAGTTCTCAGCCATCTGCTTTGGACTGCTTAGGACACTGAAGAAAGTTCTTCCTTTGCTCCCAATGGAGGCAAAGCAGATAGCCATACAGGGCCTGATACAGTCACGATTAGACTCCAACAACGTCCTATATCTGGGTGCACCAGAGTACACCTTAAAGAGATTACAGCTGGTACAAAACTGTGCTGCCCGTACTCTGCTGCAGATTCCTCGCAGACTGTCAGTCAAAGCGGCACTGACCAACCTTCATTGGCTCCCAGTGCGTAAAAGAGTCATTTTTAAAGCAATGTGTATTGCTCACCAGGCTTTCTGGGATTCGGGACCCCTAATCATTCGTAGTCTAGTAAGCCAGTATCACCCAGGTAGAGATCTGCGCTCTAGCCAGGCTTTCATGGCAACAGTCCCCAGAGTTAAAAGGACTAGATCGGGTGGAAGGACGTTTGCCTTCAACGCCGCCAAAATCTGGAACTCCCTCCCGTCTCATTTGAGATCCAATCCTGACCTCGTCTCCTTCCGTAAGCAATTAAAAACACACCTGTTCAATTCCGTCTAATCTAACTCAGTTCTCCCTCTGTTTCTGGTACACAACTTTTCTCAACCTTTCATCTGGTTCCTTTTTTTAGCGCTTGGACGCCTTAGGGCAGCAATCGCGCTGTTATAAATCCATTTTCATTCATTCATTCAATATTTTTTGGCACTCCATAATGAGTTTTTTATGATGCTGAAAAAACTGGTGACGAAAATGCCAAAAAAAGGTTTGCAAAATTCATTTAATCTGTCCCATAGCAAACCCTGGTATGGGAAGTCGTGTAGGGAATCCAAGGGGAATCTCCTGTTGGCAATTAAAACCAAATGCCCAGTGGATATTAGAACGGCAAGGAAAACCTACAAGCAGGTGCAGGCCAATTCAAGGAAGGATTGGGAAGAGAACAACTGGGCGGACATGTTGGTAGCCGCAAAAGCAAAAGATACCATAGGGTTCTGGAGGATAGCCGTAAATGGGGATCATAATGGTAGAGTGGTGAAGGATGTCTACTTAGATGAACTCACGTGGGTTAACCACTTCACTACTTTATATACAAAGTACAATGAAAGTTCCGTTAATACTAGTGATGAAGCACCATGGCTTACACAGCCTAGTGCTGATCTGGATTTCTCAATTGAGGAAACAGAGGCTGCCATTAATGCGGTTAAAAGTGGCAAAGCGCCAGGATTAGATAAAATACCAGGGGACCTTTATAAGCATCATCTAAAGGTATGGGCTCCCTATCTATATTACTTATTTCATATGCTATCTCGTAGTTTAGATTTTCCTGATAGCTGGCGAGGAGCCGAGATAGTATTAATTTTTAAAAAGGGAGATTGGTCGATACCATCTAATTACCGGCCAATCAGCCTGATGGACATTCTCCAGAAAATTTACTCGAGACACATCTTGGCTCGAGTAAATGTGTGGCTGGAAGAGAAAATGGTGCTCACGAAGTTTCAAGCAGGCTTTAGAAGTAAAGTGAGCACCATCGACCAAGTATTTAGGTTTTGCTGCCTTTACTGGAAATATGTCCATATTAAAAAGGGTCATTTATACGTCGCCTTTGTTGATCTCAGGGCGGCGTTCGATTTAGTGCCACGAGATCTCCTTTGAAGGTCCCTACACCAGGTGGGGCTACCTAGCTGTTTATTGATCCAGATAATTGAGCTGCATGCCGGGAATTACTCCAGAGTGAGATGGGGCCCAAACGGGGAACTAACCGAGAACATACCAATTGAACGTGGCGTTCGCCAAGGTTGTGTTCTGGCCCCAACTTTATTTTCCCTTTTCGTAAATGATATTCCTACGTACCTAGATGGATGCCAAAATGATTCACCAAAAATAAATGGAGAAAAGGTACCCACGCTACTTTTTGCAGATGATACCATTCTAATTTCTCAAACTAAGAAAGGTCTGCAGGCACTATTGAATTCCTTTAGTAATTATTGTAATAACAAAGGCTTGGAAATCAATGCCAAAAAAAACCAAGTGTATGGCTCTAAACCCAATTAAAGCAGATAAAGGATACCTTACATTAAATGGCCAAAAATTGGAAGTCGTTGATCATTTTTCTTACTTGGGGATTTCCCTTGATTCCAATTTCACTTGGAAATCGCAAATTGAAAAAAGCAAGGTAACATTTGCACAGAATACCAAACCTATTCTTAGAAAGCATGATTCGAGCATTAGTAAAGCTGTATCACCGGTAATAGAGTTATTTAAATTTAAAGTCCAACCGTCTGCTCTCTACGGCGCCGAGATTTGGGGGCCCATGTCGAAGGACGCTTTTTCTATCATGGACAATAAATTCATGCGTAGTCTTGTAAGAGCCCCAAAAGGTACCCCTTTGGTACCTCTTCAGATGGACCTAAACATAAGAAGAACTGATCACTATACTATTGTCTGACCATTAATGTTTTGGGTGAGACTCTGGTTGACACCTGAATTGCTTGAATATAGGAAGGGGCTGGAAGAGATTCTGTACCTAGATGTCTCAAATTCCAATGTCTGGTTGAAACATATTAGAATGTGGTTCACTAAAATAGGTTTATCCCATTTTTTCGAGATCCCGGAAAGGTTACCGCCGAATTTAAAAAACCTGTTAAAAAAGGCTTTTTGGGGTTTATTTGTAACCAAACAACGAGTGGAAACAGGGGTGGGACTTTAGTTAGTAACTTTCTAAACTTCAAGGATGAGCCTCTTTTTGAGTCTTTCCTTGACGAAGTAGAGCCCCCACTTGCAAAAACCCTATACATGAAACTAAGATACGGTAATCTTATGACTAACTCAACTTTGGCACGATGGTCCAGGAAAAATACTGATGATACTCAAAGTGTAAAAATAATCTGCACTATGTGTGAGGGCAATCTCAAGGAGGATGATGTGCACATCCTTTTCTTCTGCCCAGCCTATGTGCAGGCAAGAAGAAAATGGATTAAACCATTGTTCAATTTCTTAGGAATAAGGTCCTGTATGAGTGCGCTTAGAATGATCAAAACGGATACAACACAATATATTGTATTTAGTGCCAGTAGATTCTTACACTCCGTTTATTTTGTCCGCAGGAAAAAAGGTTTAAAATTGTAAAGGTATGGGGAGCGCACCTTGTACTTACAAGTATTATGTTTTAACCTGTAGTATATTAAGTTGACTTGATAGATATGTAGCCGTGTTTTAACATGCTTCTTTTAAATTGTACCTATTATTTTAGATGTAAGCATTTTTTTTCTCTATGTAATGTCTTTTTATGCAAATCTTTTATGGCAAATTAATGCCGAAATAAAGAAAATAATGAAATAGAATTGAAACCAACTCAGCACTGTCACTGACTTCCATTTGCTGTTCCGGGACATTCAGTAGAGCAAAACGGTTATTCATGTGAAATGCTGCTGAAAGATCGAGAAGGATGAGTTATAAATATAGTTATAGACATATTTAGCCATGGTATTAATCTGCAATTGGCATTGTAGCATCTTTGTTATGCTCCCTCCTTACCAGTTAAAGCACGACTCATTTTCAGAAGTTCACTGAAAAACCAGAGTATGGATTTGCCGTTTTTGCCACGTAATTCATCCTTTGCTGCATAATCTGCATACTTTAACATATATTTCTAGCTCAAAGGATCAGAATTTACCAAGAGCATGACACCATGTGTCTCACATAGTGGAATGTGCTTCACAAATGTTGACTGGTTAGCTTTCAGTTGCTTATTGTTGTATTTGGTTGTCAAACTGGTTCTAATGAGGTGAAATCATTGTCCAGACTGTGTTACCATGTGTAAAAACTCACAAAATAATGAAGTAATACTATCACAAAACATGCGGCATGGGGCAGCAAAATGTGCCTTTTCTTGCCACATAATTTGGTCCTCCCTGCATCAGAATTTAAGTGGTCCTAGTTGCATATTTTCACACATACATAGAAATCATTCAACTAATTTTTCAGCATCTGTCAGATATAAAAGCAGGCCATCTGAATATAGGGATGTGCGGCTTTACCATTCCTCTGTCTAAGGCCTCTTATGGGGGGGGGGTCTCCCTGTACAGACCCTTCAGCATTTCACGATTTCACAATGTTGCAATTTGCGTATCTGCCGCCATATTCATAAAGTCCCGCGAGGGAAACTTTGTTTACAATGCAGACAGAACTAAGCAGTGCCATTACAATGGAGGCACTACAACAAACGTGTCATTAACACATGTTCTATTACAACGCAACTCTTTACAACGACTTGCTTTAGGGAATGCATTGTTGGATTTTAAATCCAACACCTTCTCTACTGTTACATAGACTGGAGTTGGAATAGTAAAATATACTATTCCAAAGTCCAGCGCTTCCATAAGGCAAGTCGTTGTAACGACTTTCGTTGTAATTGAACGTGTGGTAACGACACGTTCCTTATATTGCCCGTGTTGTAAAGGTATGCATTGTAAAAGCATGCGTGTATACGTCATACATCTGTCCCGCAATGCTTGTGTATTTAAACTAACTTGCTATGAAATTCTTTACTGGAAAGCATTTCTTTCCTGCCCTGTTTGTTTATTATGCTCTTGCTCCTGTGTTGTCATAAAGTGATGCTTTGCCCTTGGCTTTGATGTGCTGCATGCCTCTGCGTGTCTTTGGGGAATCCTTGGTGTTGGCCCCGGGGCAGGCTTTCATTTCTCCTTTCTCTACATATATTCGGCCTCTGCCTGCCTGGGAAGTCATAGGATGGGCAGAGATACACTTCAGATGTTTGTTTCTAGGGAAAGAAAGCTGGCTTCTCTTCGCCTCCATAATATGGGGACTGCTTTGAGGAGATGGCATGGACGCCACCCACAGCTCTTTTCATTATCTATTCTCCTTAGCCGCACAGAGGCATACCAGATGTAAACCATCATTTGTGAAAAAAAACTAATTTCAAACTAAATATAGGTCTGTGTTGAAAAGCGCTAAGTGTCCCTGTTTGTAACAGTACACAAAGAAACTGACGCCGATTTGAAAATAACCTTGTTAAGGGTTTCATATTTCAAAGCACCTCTCAAGGCCTGTGCATGGTACACTGTGGGCACTGGACAAAAGGTGCAGATAATGATATTTATGGACTGATTGTTGTGTTTTCAACTCAAGGCCATCATCTCCATATATGCTTTAATGCTTAAGTGCGAATCAGAGCTCAGGTTGGGGGGAAGTAAGGGGGGGTGAAGGTTGATAGGAAGATGGTGGGTGGGGGCTTAAGGGCGAGAGAGAGGGAGAACAATGCATGCAGAAACGAACCCAAACAACACTCCTGTGAAATCACAGAGGCTAAGGGCCAGATGTATGACTGTTATATGCGGTCGCAAAGGGCATTTTGTCCCCTTTGCGACCGCAAAATAGGCCAGCCCAAAGTACTAACCCTATTTTGCGAGTCGCTGATCAATTAGCGACTCGCAAAATAGGGTTAGCGACTCGCTGTAAGGAAGGGGCGGGCCAAGGGTGTCCCCTCCTAATAGCAAGTCCACAACCTATGTATGAATATTTTGAGACCGCAATTGCGGTTGCAAAACACTCAAAGTTTACCACCCTTCTCTAAAAAATGAAACTGCAATGTTTCATTTGAAAAAGGGCAGCATTTTTAAAAAACTCATTTATTGACAAAGCAATCCCAGACATGGTGGTGTGCTGACCGCCGCATGCCACCATCCCTGGGAGTGCCAGCCATTCCCAATGGGGTCGCAAATTGCGACAGCCTCATTATTATTCATGATGCATACAATTTGCAACCCCAATGGGAATCGCAAACAGTGTCTGAGACACTGTTGCACATTGGATTTTGCGACTCGCAAATTGCGACTCGCAATTTGTCGCAATTTGCAAGTGGCAAAATCCAATGGTTGTACATCTGACCCTCAATGACTAATTAAAAAATAATAATTGTAGGTGTGGCAGTCCAGGATTCTTCCTATATGCATGCTACCTGTGCTGCCAAATGCTTGGGTTTTGGAATAATAAGACAGTCTAATACTGACTGAAAAGCACTCTCTTTTTTCCATCACCCACAGTTTTTTTCTCTTATTTTGCAGGTTCTTTTTCATCCATATCACCATTGCTTTCATATCTCTCTATTCCCCCTTTGCCGTTTTCCTACCTTTAGATTTTTCCTCTTTGTCAAAGTCTGATGATACAATTAAATCCTGACTCCACCCAGAAATATGCACTGGAACGCTTGCAGCCACTGGTAAATGTAAGCTGCAGTTGCCACATGTAAAACAAACATTGGCAAAGCCCATAGTTCTGGCTTACGCAAGAGCTGTTGGCTTTGCCAATATGTTTTAGCCATATTGTACACCAGCATGGCTTCTGTTCAGCATGGCTAAATGTTAGTGGTGCAGAGCAAAGTGGCGTGAAGTGTCCTAGTGTGGATTGGCGAAGAGTGGAGGAGTGTTGTACAGTGGAGTGGCAGAGAGTGTCGTACTGCTGTGACACAGTGTGGAGTTACCTAGAGTGGCATGCACTGGAGCGGCATAGAGTAGAGTGGACTGGTCTAGAGTCCATTGGCATAGAGTGTTGCAGAGTCTAGTGGTGTACAGTGAAGTGGCACTGAATTCAGCAATGGACAAGGCAGTGTCATAGAATGCAGTGGCTTAGATTAGAGGGGTGCATTGTAGAGTGCAGTGGTGCAGAGTGGAGTGGCACAGAGTGAAGCAGTGCAGAGTGGAGTGGTGCAGAATAGAGTGGCCCAGAATTTGTGGCGCAAAGTAGAGTTGAGTGATGTCGAGTTCAGTGGCATTGAGTGGCGTAGAGCGGTGCAGAGCGGAGGGGCATAGAGTTGAGTGATGCAGAAGGCAATGACACAGAGTAGAGTCAAGTGGCATAGAATAAAGTGGTCTAGAGTGCAGAGTAGATTAGAATGGCATGGAGTGCAGGGGCATAGAGTGGTGCAGAGTAGAGTAGCATAGAGTGGTGCAGAGTAGAGTAGCATAGAGTGGTGCAGAGTAGAGTAGCATAGAGTGGTGCAGAGTAGAGTATTGTGATGTAGAGTGCAATGGCATAGAGTGCAGTGGTGTAGACTGTAGAGTGTAGTAGCATAGAGTGGAATAGTGCAGAGTAGAGTGGTGTAGAGTTCAGTGACAGAGAGTGCAATGTTGCAGGGTAGAGTGTCAGAGTGCATGTGTGTAGAGTGCTGTAGAGTGGGATAGAGAGCAGTGGCATAGAGTACAGTGATGTAGATTAGAGTGCAGTGACATAGGGTGCCGTGACATAGAGTGCAGCTGTGTAGAGTGCATTGGTGTAGAGTGCAGAGGTTAAGAGTAGAGTGGAGTAGAGTGTAGTGGCACAGATTGGAGTTGTGCAGAGTGGCGTAGGGTGCAGTGGCGTACAATAAATAGTTTCAGAGTAGAGTGAAGTGGAGCAGAGTGGAGTCGTGCAGTGTAGAGTGTAGTTTCATAGAGCGGCATATAGGATAAAGGAATAGAGTGAAGTGGTGTAGAGAGCAGTGACATAGAGAACAGTGATGTAGAGTAGAGTGCAGTGGTGCTAGAGTGCAGTGACAGAGTGCAGCTGTGTAGAGTGCATTGGCGCAGAGTTCAGTGATTAAGAGTCGAGTGGCGTAGAGTGCAGTGGTGTAAAATAAATAGTTTCAGATTAGAGTGAAGTGGTGCAGAATGGAGTCGTGCAAGGTCAAGTGCAGTTGCGTAGAGCGGCATTAGGAGTAAAGGCATAGAGTAAAATGGTGCAGAGTGCAGTGGCTTAAAGTGCAGTGGTGCAGAGTAGATTAGATTTGCGTACAGTGAATTGGTGTAGAGTGCAGGGGCATACATTTGTGTGTTACAGAGTAAAGTGCATTGGCATAGAGTGTATTGGTATAGAGTGCAGTGGCGTAGAGTGTAATGTTGCAGAGTGGTGCAGAGTACAGTAGCGTAGAGTGGAGTTGTGTACAGTAGATTGGTGTGGCCTTGACTGGAGTGGTATAAGAGTGCAGTGGTGTAGAGTAGATTGACGAAGAGTAACTTGGATTAGAGTGAAGTGGTACAGGGTAGACTAGAGAGGAGTAGCATGAAGTGGCGCAGAGTGCAGTGGCGTAGAGTCGAGTGGTGCAGAGTACAATGACATGGAGTGGTGTAAAGTGGAGTTTGTGCAGAGTAGAGTGCAGTGGTTTGGAGTGGTGCATTGTAGAATGGAGTGACATAGAGTGGAGCTCCTTTCTGAATTAAAATACTGGGTTAGAGGTATTAGGTGGATTAACTGGCTAGTCAGTGCTTTTGAGGGACAGAACAAGCAGATATGGGACAACAAATGGCTGCAAAAAACACTGCAAAAAAAACAAATGTATGCTGCAAACATTTCTATTATGGTGTTTCAAAATGTGCCTATCAATGCCTCAATATCCTGGGGGGTCTGCCTGTATTCAACATGCCAAGGGTTCTATTGCTAACAAAAACAGTATTGGTGAGAGAGGACATCCGTGCCTCTTGTTCCTCTCTAGTGAGAATCTTCTAGCTAGTATGCCCTTAATTCTGACACTACACATTGTTGTATTGTAAGCTACGTTCCCTCCAGAATGCGCGCCTGCGTGTGCATGCACTCTGCAACCCTGAAACGCCCAGAGTCTTTCATGGAGCGTGTAGGTCACATCAGAAAACAGGAGAGCCTTTGTTGTCGCCACACATCTTTTAGAATGAAAACTATTATGTTGCTTGATGGGCTGCATTGAAAAAAGGATCAATGAACCCAGCTGGGAAGGAGGTAGGATATGCAATTAGCCTGGAGGTGGCACACATGGATGGGTCTTCTGTGGGATTGAAAAGGCGGCTCTCGCTATATATAACGCCGCTTCATTCATAAATAGCCTGGGGCTACTTTTCTGATGTTTGCCCTCCCATTGCCCATCGACCCCCCCAGCACTCCTAAGGCGTGAGGTGTTGTTACAGCCTTGTGCTAAACTGGCACAAGCTTAAGTGGACAAAGCATAAAGAGAGAAAATAGACGTCCACTTGTTATAGCTCTGAATGCTGAGAAAGGCCACGCGCAAAGCGCCGCTCTAAAAGTAAATAGCAAACCTGACAATGTATTTTTTCCTGCTGCCCACAGCTTCCAGAATGCCATATTATATCATGGCATTGAGACACATTTATCAAAAGTGATAGTTTTAAAACAAGAACTTTGACACATTCAGGTCTCAGACTCTGATAACAATGCAAGAGGCATGTCAGTGTCACATGTTCCCAGTATGTGGTCTGCATTCTTATCACACTTCGAGCAACATAGTGTGTGGTGAGTCAACAAATTAACAGGGAGAGCAGAGTGCAGCCAAGAAAAGGCTCATGCAACAGACATTATGTTAGAATAGGATAAGGTGTCTTTAAACTACGATAAAGTGTATATTTCTTTAACACATGAAAGCTTTCCAACTTAGTGCATCAGATTGTTTTTACAGTATTTATTAAAAGTGAGAGTTTTTAAACATGTTCTGGGAAACATTCCTCCCCCGCCCTGAAGCCAAGACAATGCTATTAGTACACTTGGCAGACCCCCCATGATTTTGTGTGCTGGGATGGCACATTTTGCAGGAAAAAAAGCTAAATTTGCAATCCCAAACCCCAAAATGTGCAGTGTTTTTGCAGCAGGCAAAACATGTGCTTGTCACAAACCTACTCTAACCAGTCACGTTCTGTGACCTAGCAGAACTGTCCAGCAGCACTGCACCATGGAACAGGATGGTGTCTGATGCAGGAGAGTGCATTTCTAAATTTGCAAACGGCTCTCTCTACATTGGACAGCCTCTATTCATAATGGACACACTGCAGCAGGGGGAACATGGATTGGTGAATGCACTGGAGACCTGGGAGTGGGAGGGCAATGGGGGTGAGAAGACAAGGCCATGAGGTGTTCTGGGTTGTTAGGGGGAGGGGGTTTATCATGGGAGAGATGAGACACAGGAGGGGGTAAACTGAGAGGATGGGGTGGTACAGCCACAGCTGCAGACTTTGGACCTGGGCAGCCAGGTTGAATCCCAGCGTCGGCTCAACATAAGATTCTGAGCAAATCACTTAATTTCGCAGTGCCAAAAGAGAAATTGTTTAATGTAACTGGAGCTGATGTAAAGCGCTCCAATACATGCCGTGTTTGCACTCTCACATAAAATAATGGAGGCAGGACTCCGGTACTTGTGTATTCTGTATCGGGTGGTACAATCCTTTCTTTCATCAATTTGTTGGGATCAACATTTGGATCCTCGTTTGAGCATTTTATATCCCAGCACATCCAAAGTAATTGCAGCAAGGAAATCCCAGGATTCCCAAGGGAGCCTCCAGCGTTCGCAATTTTGAATAGCGTGATGGACGCTATTACTACTAAACATCTAGGGGTTCATTTACAAGAGGCCTGCACCGCCAGTGCATTTTTTTGATGCTCCAGTGGCACAGGCCTCTCAATCCTATCTATGAGGCAACGTAAAGCCACACTGCATGGCCTCGTAAATATGAGGTAAGGCAAGGCAGCACAAAGCGATGCGTTGCCTTACTCTGCATCAAGGAGGCTTTTCATGGGCATTGCGGTGGGTTTTCCCATGCAACACCCATTGATTTTGATACTGTCACATATTTGCAAAATCATGTAACCCTGTGGCAGTGCCAAAACGTACGCCTCCCCAAAGCAGGCATACCAAGGAGAAATAATTTAGGGGCATATTAGCAAGAACCCTGTGTAAAATTATCGCTGTTTTATCGGCAGGAAACTGCCGCTAAAACGGCGATAATGGGCTTGTTAATATGCTGAAGAAAACTACCAATCCTACCATCACATTAGCCATCCCTCATGGCTATAACATCATCTGTGCCAATAGATCTAACGGCAAACAAGGAGGCGGGGTAGCACTCATTCACAAATCTGAGTGGCCTGTGGTAATCCCCCCGTATGAGCAAATTGACAACATTGAGGGACTGGTTTTTTGTATTAAGGTATCCGCATCTATATCTTGGTCAGGGCTCTTGATCTATCGCCCCCCTGGCTCCAGTATCACCCATCTGCCGGCCCTGGCAGATTATATCATTCAGACCAGAACCTGCTATGCCAATTTTACTGCCTTAGGAGATTTCAATCTGCATGTGGATGATAAAAGCAGCGCTCATAGTAACTGTTTTCTTGCAACACTCGCCGCATGCAGTTTGAATCAATTGGTGGAGGGGCCCACGCATAAAGAAGGGCATACTCTTGACCTAATTTGCACTAACCTCGCTAACACCTTGGTCACCAATTCCACTCCTGTGATCTGGTCCGATCACTTCCTGATCTCCTTCACAATCAATCTACCTCAGTCAGATAGGCCTACTATAATCCCTAAGACTTCAGGTAGAAACTGGAGTCGTATCACTCTGGAATAGCTCCAAAAACTTTTAAAAGACTCACAGCCCACTTCAGCATCAGACTTGAATTCTCGCATTACCAACCTTGACGACTGGTTAGGCCAGGCCATGGAATCATTAGCCCCATTGAAGCCTATTAAAACCTATAGATCAGAACCATCGGCTCCATGGTATTCTGACGCCCTTCGTCAAGAAAAAGCATCGTGTAAAATGCTCGAACGTGTCTGGAGGCAAAAGTACACTACTGAAAATAAACTCATCTATAGAGCTGCCTTAAAGAAGTATCGTAAAGCAATAGTGGCACATAAAAGGGACTACCTGGCTAATAGAATAAACACAGCCAAGAATGGGACTAGAGAGATTTTTAATATTGTTAGATCCTTTACGGATCCTCAAGCAATGAATAGGAGAGTGCCAGCTACCCAGTCCTTCTGTGATAAACTTTCTGATTACTTTGAAGATAAAATAGAAACCATATATGCCTCCTTCCCCACTACCAACAGCCCCAATCAGAGCGAGGAAGAAGATACGCTGATTGAATTATTCCCCGCCCTTTTAGAGTTCAAAGTTGTACCAGAAGAAGTCACTCTTGCCGAATTACAGAAATGTAAATCCGGATCTCCTAATGATCCTATGCCGGCTAAACAATATAAGGCACTGGCAGCACTCCTTAACCCCCTTCTCAATTCCAAATGGAATGACTCCTTGAAAACAGGAAAGTATCCTGACAAATGGAAACATGCCTCTCTCATACCAATTCTTAAGAAACCTAATGTAGATCCGGACAACCCCAGCAACTACAGACCAATATCTCTCCTGCCTGCCCCGGCCAAGGTCCTGGAAAAATTGGCGCACTTCCAACTTGCCAATTACATAGAAACCAATGGACTCCTGCATGAGACACAGCACGGGTTCCGTTCTGGTCACAGCACGGAGTCGGCATTGATAGAAATGGCAGACACAGTGAGATGGACATTGGATCAGGGATCGAGGGCGGTGTCGGTGCTGCTTGATCTTTCGGCAGCATTCAACACCGTCTCTCACAAGATCCTTCTGAAAAGACTGGCCATCCTAGGTTTAGGGGGTATTGTACTGAAGTGGCGTGCTTCTTTCCTTTCAGAATGCACTCAGCAGGTTTTCACTCCCCCTTACACATCCCTTGCTAGACCACTTAAATGGGGAGTGCCCCAGGGCTCCTCCTTAAGCCCGCTTCTTTTTAATGTCTACTTCACCCCTCTAGCTAAAATGATTGCGCAGGCTGGAGTCAAAACTACTTCCTATGCAGATGATATCCAGCTCCTGTTTACCTTTAAAGAGCCCAATGTCAAGGCCTTTGATCTTATGAAAACCTGCCTTAGGAACATATCTAGATGGATGGACTCTAATTCCCTTAAGGTAAACGCCGAGAAAACGGAGGTTCTGTTTTTCAACTTAGCATCCCCACTATCATCTAATCTGTGGTGGCCAGATGATTTGAGCCAAGCACCCGTACCAAAAAACTCTGTACGGAACCTCGGGGTGTGCTGGGATAACCAGCTCACCTTTGAACCTCAGGTGCAAAAGGTAGCAGGTTCCTGTTTTGCAAAGATCAGAACAATAAAAAGACTTATCACCTACCTGCCCACTGATTGCCGAAAAACAGTGGTCCATGCCCTGATAACTGCCCACCTCGATTATGCCAATGCATTATATGTAGGCCTTATAGCCGGTCTGTGTAACAGACTCCAGACGGTCCAAAATGCGGCAGAATGTTTGGTGGAGGGTATTCCTCCCAGACATCATATTACCCCGCATCTTCGTAAACTGCATTGGCTGCCCGTTAGGAAAAGATGTCTATTTAAAGCTATGACATTGGCCTACAGGGCTTCACAGAGCAAAGGCCCGGCATATCTTAAAACTTGCCTACGTCCTTATCATAATGCGAGGTTATTGCGTTCAAACTCCCAGTCTCTCCTAGTCACTCCTAGGTTTAAGAGAACTCGGAAAGGAGGGAAAACCTTTGAAGTCTGCGCTTCTCAACAATGGAATAAACTTCCTTTGTCCCTCCGAGCCTGTCCATCTGAATCTCTATTCCGAAAGGCTCTTAAAACTTATCTTTTTAATTTGTAATCTTTCGTACATCTGCCCCCTGTTTCCAGATTCTCTAGCACCGGGACGCCCCGCTGGGGTAGCTGCGCGCTTTATAAATGACACAAATAAAATAAATAAATAAAATAAGAGCCGGAATAACCCACTTACTGGGTCTCGGCGGCGGGGGAACCGCCCAAATCTTCCATACCCTTCATACGTGGCAAAAGGAGACACAGGAGCCTTCGTCTGCAGGATGAACCCAGATTTATTCAATAGCCCGGGCTATGGAACAGAGTCCCAAGCTAGTCAGAGACAAGACAGAGGAGACTGCTACTTCACTCTGTAGCTTACAAGCCTTTTATACTTTTTCATCCCAGTCTGTTGGCTGTTAGTTCATTGTTTAATCAGGGCAGTGTTTGTAGTTGATAACCAGATCCAGACGACGTTTGTAGATGGTGACCTGGTCAAGGCTTGGTACACAAATCATTGTTCACCCTGCTTGGATCAAGGCTTAGTCTTTTCAGGTCATTGTTCAATTGCCTTGATCAAAGCCCGGTCTTTCAAGTCATTGTTTAATCACCCTGATGAAGGTCCAGCAGTCAGACCATTGTCCAGATAACCTGATCACGGTTTCAAGGATGTTTACCAGGCTGGGAGCAGGAGATGGAAAATAAATTATTTACTCAGGGCGTGTGTCTGGTGGCTTTTAGTTGAACTGCAAAGAACAGGGGGGGTTGGGTGTGTGACAGTTCCTGGGCAGAAATGCAGGCTGTTAGATGGTTTTTGTCGTGTCAGTTAGAATTTCCTCAGGCATCAGCAGAAATGACCAGGTGGGTCGTGTGGAAGTGTTTGACACGAGAAGGCAATGAAAAAGTAATGGAGTTCCGGTACAAATGATGCCGTTCAGAAGAACACTTTTCCTCAATGCATTCTAGAATTCCAATAGAAACCCAGGTTAGATGTACAGGACATCTAACCTGAGCTTCTATTGGAATTCAGTTTAGGAGTAGTAAAGATAGGACTCCAAACTTTAGGACTCCTCAACTGAGAAAAATCCAAACTTTAAGACTTTCGGTATTCACAGAAGGCATTTAGGAGTCCTAAAGTTAGGAGTCCTAACTTTACTAATCATTAACTGAGAAAAATCCTTATTTAAGACTTTCGGTATTCACAGAAGGCATTTAGGATTGAGGAGTCCTAAAGTTAAGACTCTTAACTTCTGTGAATACCAAAATGAGTAAGTGCCTTCTGTGAATACCAAAATGGTAGTAGGTTTAGGATTTTGTCTTAAGTTAGTTCTGTGAATCTGGCCCATTGTTCTCAAAGGGGCTTGTGAATATTTACAAGTTTTTGAGTATCAGAAAATTTATGTGGCATGACCTTCCACTTGCAAGCTCGAAGGTGCCTTTCACCGGCAACCTAAGTAGGACTTTTTATGCTTATTTATTAATCTATTTATTTAGTTATATGTAAAAAAAAAGTCATCAGAGTAGAGGTTTGTGAGCTTTACATGGAAAAACATTTGTACATAATATAGTAAACGCAAGACTTATAGTACAGTTTCCTAACTTCTCATGATAGTAGTAATTTGTAGATTCATTAAATGTAGGTTTTGCAGCTTGTGTTTACATCAGATTCTGAAGTATAAACCCAGTAACTCCAGATGTGATGAAATACGGCCCATTCAAGCCACTCATAATGAGGTCCAAAGTGTTGTAAACTATATTACTAAGGAAATCGGACACAGTTTAACTAATTGGCCCTGTGATTCCTTATTTCTTAGTGGACCCTCAAGGTCCTACTTGTAATTGACTGGATTTTCCCCATTCCTTATATTTCCACGACCAATGTTTTTGGCATCTCCACAGGTGGGAAGAATTCGGCTCATTTACCATACCTCTCATAATAAATGGCTCTGTGTCTTCAACGTTGATTGGTTGTTATCCAAGTTTTCATTGTAAGAGAAGTGTAGCTGACATATTCTGACCCTTCCAGGCGATGGTTGTCTGTCCAGTGCAGCAGTGTCCATTCCAGATTTTCAGAATACACATAAAAGATAAATGTACATACCATTATTATAAATTAAACTCATTTACATAGTCAGTGGTTATGCTGACATTCTGGCTTGCATCTGACCTTCCTGGATTCATGTTTGATTCCCCTCTGCCCTTAAGTCTTTTTTCAAACATCTGTAAAATGTGTGCATGGAGGGTAAATGTAGGGAACTACTGACCCAATATTATCCTTTTCATGACTGGTACTTTTGGTTGGTACCAGGAATAGGGCAATGCCTTTTGTGATGAACACAAACTCCTGCAGCCCTTGCTGCTCGTAGTAATCCCCATCCATCACAGGTCCCCTTATTCTGCCTAAGGCTTATAAATATTTGTGAGATATTGGAGCCTCAGGGGCCCCTAACTAATTTCTGCAGGGAGCCCCAACATTTTGCGTGACAGCACCTGTAGACACTAAACACCATGGGGCTGATTACGATGCCAGTCGGAAAGCCTCCGACAGCTAGTCGGAGGCTTTCCGACAGTAGTCGGAGGCTTTCTGACCGACTCAGTCGGTTTGCGGTCCAACTGATCGATTACAATGTCGTTGGTCGGAACGTAAACAGGCCGGTCATTCCGACTCGGTTCCAACCAGCTGTCAGAGTCTTACAGCCGGTTGGAACAGCACCGCAATCCCCTATGGACGGCGTTTCCGCCATCGAGATTACGATGTTAGTTTCCGACATCATTTTCACGCTGGCCTTTCCGACACAGAAAGGCTGTCGGACAGCAACTTTGGGGGCCCCAGCAGTGCCCCCTTGCCTCGGCGATCTACGGTTGGTGGTCAAGTGGGTACCTAGGGTATAAACCCTGCACTGTGTGGTAGGCACCGTGGGGTGTCTGCCACAGGGTGCAGGGTTTTACACACACCTCCATTTCTCTATAGGAGCCTGTATTACAGCTGGTTTGTGGCTGTGACACAAGCTCCCAAAGAGAACAGTGAGAATCCATCCAAACAGTGTTTGGACGCATCGTAATGAGGCAGTCGGAACCGCCGACCTCAAGTCGGTCAGTCACTAGTCCGAGATGATGTCGGTCGGAGGCAACTCCGACCAACATCATAATAAGCCTCCAAATGTTTTAGAGGGTCAAAGATAAGATCTCTATTAAACTCCTATTTAGGATAATAGTCTTTTTACTATTGGGGCAGGTAGTAAACCCTGGCAAAGCACCCACAGAAATTGGGAATTTGAGAGTTTACCAAGAACTGTAACTTCTGTTTTGGCTACAGCAAAAAACAACTCTTTGGCATTGATGCTGTGGCGGTCATCTTTCTGACTTTCATACAATGGGGCTGATTCCGATCTCGGTCGGAAGGGCACCAAATCGGGTTTGGCATTAGCACACCCGATTCGGAGGCTGAATTTCCGTCCGGTTCGTACACGGGTCCGGACGTCGAAGTACAATGCGAACAAGCGCAAAATTTCCATCCGAATCGTTTCCGGGTCCGAACCACTCCGTACGACTCGGCCGTAAGCTAACCGTGGCGCGCAATGGAGACGTTTCACGACCGAGCTAGTACGATGCTTGATTCGGACAGCCTGATCAAGTCGGAGCTACCGGCTCGCAAAAGCTCCCAGAGCTGGACTTTGGGGGTCCGCATCGGACCCCCTGTTACCCGCAACCTTACGACTCAGACACAGGGGGAGACCCATGGGTCTCCCCAACCCAGGCATGTACGGTGCAGATGGCACTAGTGCGTACCCACTGTAGGGGGCACACTTGTCCGCAACATACACATTCAGTCAATGGGAGCTCATGTACGCTCCGTACGACCGGCTCCCATTGGGAGTCCGACCGAACCAAGTCCGATAGCATATGGCCGCATCGTACTCACTCGGTCGGACTGCAGGAGTCCGGATCGGTCGGAAAACACCCCGGATCCGGCTCGGTCGGAGTGATTTCCAACCCAGATCGGAATCGGCCCAATAGTAGCACTGGCATATTGATATTTTGACAATGTGTTTTTATAGAAAATCCTCTAACTTGTTATATACAAAATGAACTGACTGCAAAGCGGATCGGGTCTACTCTGAGCCAAGATAGAGAGCCAAGGAGAGCAGTTTATTTATTGTGGTTCAAAAAATCTCTTACATTCTAATTGAGCCAGAAACAGAGAGGCTAGCCACACTTTCAACAGGAGGCTGAGTATTTTGGAAATGACTTAATCCACTAACCCATACAAAAAAATTATGCCTCTCATGACTACAACTTGAAGTGCTGTAATCTCCTCCCTCTGCCTGCCTGCTTAACTAAGCTGTGTGGTAGAGAACATTTTGGGAAGTTTTACTAAAATTTTGCGTCGGGCTGCGTCACTTTTGTGGCGCATTCCCTATGCAAAATCATTTTTGGTATTTACTAAGCCATGCAAAACCACTTTACAAAGTAATGCAATATAGTGCATAGTGCTTCCTTCTGCTGCTTTTCATTGGGAAGGCGTTCCATGGGTGTACCATGGGTATTCCCATGCATCCACCCATGGGTTCTGGTGTATACCTACATTTATAGCTAGCAACCCTGGAAATGTGTCAACAAAAGGTTCAAATTGTCTTGATATGAGTATTCATATAGGTCCAATCATCACTCATTCAATAAGGTGGAAATGTGCTAGTGCTTCCGTGGAAGTACGTGAACATAAAACCCAGAAATTATTTCCTCTGAGTTAGAGAGGCGTAGTTTTTAGGTTTCGCCTTTTATCATTCGCTTGCGAATGTAATAGGCGAAAATTCAAGGGCTTGATCCGACTCGTCAAACCACTGCGGTTTCTTCCCAGTGCATGTGAGGTCACGTGGCCACAAAAGCGGGTCACATGACCTCACAAGCACGCGCATCTCCCTAATCCGCCTAAAACACTTCTCCTCCCCTCCCTCGCATTCCCGCCCCCCCACCAGGCTCTCCCGCCCCCATCCGGCTCCCTCCGCGCATCTGCCTGCCACACACACTTCTCCCCTCGCTCGCAGTCCCGCCCCCCACCAGGCTCTCCCGAGTATTACGAGTATACGAGTATTAGAAACCGCATTATGACTATCTATATCTCGATACATGTGTGTACATCCCTGCGGACCAGAAAGGAACAAGTGCTGCGGCTTTTACCATTGGAGTAAAAATCAGCTAATCGCAGGAAATGGCTTATCCCACCATCGTCCTGTTTCCCCAAGCACCCCTCTTAAGCGGGTCAAAATGGGTGGAAGGGGCGTATTTTCAGCTTTGCTATTGAATTAAAAAAATAGATTAAATACAACACTCCAATCAAACTACATTTTTTCCATTCCCGTCTGATATACTTTGTAACAGACAAATGTTTTCACACTTTCTATTGGATCATAGAACCCTCCAATCACAAACGAGGGTTGCTTCTTGCACCCGCATCCGGTTTGCCCGTGTATTCCGGAAGGGCCTCTTGTACAGTGAGCTCACTCAAATCAGGTCCATATTTGAAAGTATTTAAAAGTAAAGCGCCGAATTGCAGCGCTCCCCTCAGTGTAAAATCACTTCCAGGCATCCGCCAGAGTGCTGCAATCACATACAGAACACATTTTAAAGGACAAATGCTTGTATAGTCTTACTGGATAGCCCATCCGGTTTGCTCGAGCATTCCGGAAATGCTGCCTATCTGTGTGACGGACCAGAATGGGGCCTTTATTTCAATCAATACAATTGGCTAATGAGGTGTCCAATAACAGCACTGTTTATAATTTAAAATTATTTGGAGGCATCTGCCGAAGTGTTTACACTCACTTATAGTACAAACCGCTGTGTCCGAAATGTTACTCATATAAAAAACAAGCACTGGCGTTGCCAATAGGTTTCGCATTTGGAAAGTAGGAGCTATTGGTTTTGTAAATAACATTTTATATTTATATATTGTTATTGACAATGCCAATAACGAGATATAAATATAAAATGTAATTTACAAAACCAATAGCTCCAACTTTCCAAATGCGAAACCTATTGGCAACGCCAGTGCTTGTTAACATTATGTGCCTGCTTCACAGCAGTAACTTACACCTTTGAGTAACTTTCCTACTTTTAACTATTAATAAAGGGCCTCATTCACAAAGATAACTTACACTTTCAAGTAATTTACACTTTTGAATACATTTGCTATTTTTTTTGCTTTTTCACAAAATCTGAGTGCAAGTTACTACTAAAGAACAGTAGTAAGCCAAGCACAACACATGAGCAACCTCTGGTACTGCAACACCTTCCCATAGAAACTAATAGAGGTAGGGAATTAAAATAGGTCCCCATAGGAAATAATGTTAAAATAAATTACTTAAACTAAGTAAAAATGTAAGTAAAGACAATTTAATGCTAACAAGTTGATAACAAATAGTACAGATTTATTATTTAATTATAAAATATGTTAATACCTTAGTTTACCATTAAATATTAATCTAACAATCATTTTATTACACTATAACTCAGGCAATTTTAAGTAATTCTATAGAACATCTTTAATATGTCTTATTGCATATTATATTTCTAGATGGGAATTTATTTTTTAATTTAAACTTCTGAAAAATAATTGTAATTTAATATAATTCTATTCATTACATTTTTAATTAAAACTTAAGTTAATAGTGCAATAAACATTTCCTTATTTTGTTCTATATTTAAAATTCATTTGCAAAATGAATTCAATAGATGGGAATTTATTTTTTAATTTAAACTTCTGAAAAATAATTGTAATTTAATATAATTCTATTCATTACATTTTTAATTAAAACTTAAGTTAATAGTGCAATAAACATTTCCTTATTTTGTTCTATATTTAAAATTCATTTGCAAAATGAATTAAAATTATTATGTAATAAAAAAATATTTTTTATATTTTTTTTCCATTTAGATAAACTTTTTATTTTTCTCCATACTTATGATGCAGAGATCCTCACCCTGACTGCTGGATCTTGCTATGGTAGAGTATAGGGAAATGTAAAAATGATGTACGTTTGTTTTTATATAATAATTTTACACAAAGAACAAAATACAAAAATTACGAAGCGTTAATAATAAATTTTGACATAAATCATTAATTAATGGAAATGTTTTATATGTAAATTATTTTCCTTGAAAAATAAATTAAAAAATCAATTCCCACCTGAAATAAACACATTTTATATGTATTACATTTTTTTAAAGGGATGTCTAGAATTAATTCACATTAATTTTGCTATATTGTAATAACAATCATTGTTATATTAATTTTTACATTCAAAATAGGACATTAAATTATTGCATAATGAAATAATAAATATGCACGATTTTAATATATTTTAACATTAAATTATATTGATGTATAGTTCTTACTATTTTAAATAATTTAATTTAATTTAATATTTCAGATGGGGTTTATTTTAACTCTGTACCTCTATTATTTTCAAGTGGCGAGTCTTGCAGTACCAAAGGATGGCAAGTGTAGTAATAGACTTACTACTGTTTTTTATTTAGTAGTAACTTACACTAGGATTTTGTGATTAAGCAAAAGGTAATAAATGTACTCAAAGGTGTAAATTGCTCAAAAGTGTGTACCTTTGTGATACAGGCCTACAATTGTAAAGTTTGTAGTAAAACAGAATATTGCTAAGAGATACAAGTTACAACATTACAATACTTAACCATTGCAATATATTGCATTTTTCCTCAAGGCATATATGAAGAGCATTCACCTTTTTATCAATGAAAAACAAACTTGTCTCAAACTTTTGATTGTCAACTTTTCTTTTTTCTTTCAAATGAATCTCCCTGCTTCATTTCCATCTATTGCATGTCTACGCTCTCTATGAACAGTCTCCTCAATTCACATGCATGTTTCCCTTAATCCCTATTATTGTATTATTTTTTCTCTGCACGTTTCCCACACATTACTTCAAAGATCATAACCTTTCTTTGTCATAGTCCTGCAACCTAACAATATCTATTATCCTGTAGCTCATCTATTAATTTCTGCCTGTCAATGCATGAAATTCCCATATCCTCCTCCCACTAAAGATCACATCTAATTCCTACTAATGTAATCTATCACATAGAAACTGTAATAAACGCATAGGATTGCTCCTGTAGAGCACAAGAGAAACCAGTAACCAACAGTTACTGCAAAAACAGTAACCCTAGAACCTGGAGAAGGGTGCTGCACAGCATAAAGCACAACAATGCCTTGTCTGTGGTAGTAAGTGATATAAAATGTAATTACAATGCAGAACATAACCCACACTAAAACTAATACCATAACACTCAGCAGTCAGTCAGTCAACTGTAGTTCATAAAGGCGGATTCATTGCTTCTTTTTAATGTTTGCCACTCTTAGAGTCACATAAGACAAAACTGTAAGGGTCATATCCATCAGCCAGTAGTGTACGGGTCCACACAATTAGCCACCCACTAACATCTAAACAGGCATGGAATAACTAAAGAGATCTCCACATGCTGCTGGCCGACAGAGGACTCTAATTTAGCTCACCAGTGCAGGTCCCAACTAACTACATACTACAGCCACTTCTTGGCATCTCACAATGGTAATCAGATTTGGGATGATATTATCTAAGTCCATTCCAGCAGATCTCTCTACCACTACTCCCCTTAACCTAAGCCTGATCAGGACCATTATATTTAAACAAAATAGCTCAGAATGGAGAAGCCAGTGCCATAACCAACTAAATGGACTATGAACATATAAAATACCAAAAATGGATCTGCAGAGCTGCTCAAAGCTGTCAGCTTATTGAAAACTATAAACTACGAGCCTGTCTGTCACATTTTTTCATCCAAAAACAAAAATTGATGGACAGAATGCTGCACAATGTCAAACATTCACCTCAGTTCAGAGTTCTGGTCCTAAATCCATTGGTTTTTGCTCCCCATGCTATTCCAGTTCAGACCCAACCACATGCAAATAAGTCTTGACCCTGTGCCTCATGGGAACAGTCCAGCCTGAACTGCCAAGCCAGGTCCTCCCAGGACTAGAAACAAGGAACCTGGGACCGGTTTCGGGGTAACACCCCTCATCAGCCAGGCTTGCTTGAATCCAGCGGCATGGAGAGCACGGGACGCACGTCTGGGCATACCTGTCCCACTTGGGGTGACAAATGCAAAAAGAACAATTGATGGACAGAATGCTGGCTCGCTGTGCCACTGGATTCAAGCTAACCTGACAGATAAGGGCTGATGCCCTGAAACCAGTCCTAGGATGGTTGTTTCCGGTCCAGGGAGGGCCTGGCTTGGCAGTTTGGGCTGGAAAGTTCCCATGAGGCACAGGGTCAAGACTGATTTGCTTTTGGCTCAGTCTAAACTGTGGTGGCACGGTGAGGAATACAAGGATGGATTTAACCCAGATCTTTTGACTGGGGATGAATGTTTCATTTGCTCTGCAATATGTCCATCTTCTGTGTGTATTTTACATTTCTTCATCCATCACACTGCTATGTGCTGTGCCCCATAACATGATAACCTCAACTTGATGATCCTCATGCGCAACATGGAAACACTTCCAACACAGGATCAAAAGAAAGACAAAACACTTCCAACCTAACATTCTACACAGTGTTGCATGCTACCCATGTAGGCAAGTACTTCTGCACCCCAAGGATGGGTAGTAAGTGTTATATATAATTTTCAATACTGTACAATACATTAAAATACAATGCAAAACAACTACACACTCACAATTAACTATATAAGAATGACCAAACAGCAATATATTAAATAGTCTGAAGGAAACTAAGTTAACAGACTGGACAATAGCTAGAAAATAGCTGACATGTGCACCAGTGGTGTAACAAAACTTGAGGAGGCCGCCTAAAAAACATGGAGGGCTCCTCCCAGTCAGGAGCTTACAGGCCATGGGCCCGCCACCTGGACACTCTGCGTGAGGGGTATCCTGCAGCTAGGTGGCCCCCACATTTCATCGGCCTAATGCTATGCCACTGACGTGCATCGAAAAAAATGCATCTGAATGAGGCATCGATGCATAGGTACTAAACGTTTTATAAAGTGAAAATCAATAATAAATTAAACATACGTGTGCAGTGCCCCATTGTATGGAACATTACAAAAGGGAGAATGTCTGGTAAAGACTAAAGAGCATAAAACTAATCATCATGCATGTTACATTTTTTGTTGCAAAATATCTTGTAGAGAAAGAAACTGGAATTCCTTTCATAGGTACTTAGCTTGCCACAGTGAAATAAATGCAGAACACCTGCTAAATTACACTTACTCATACTACCTTAAGAACTGTACGCAATGTTATTTTGTCATACAGCATACAGTCACAAAATTTGATTTGGTAGCTAGCCCAGAGGAAACTGGGCCGCTCAATCAAACCTTTTGTAAAATACCTTTAGGGAGGATCTAGCATCTCACACCATCTAAAAAGGGCATGATAGATACATTATTCTGAAACAACAAACGAGAACATTGACTTTAATTTACAGTACAAGCCAATAAATATTGGCTGGAATAAAAATTATGTTTTTCATTGCCTAAATAGTATAGTGTTGTGTGTCGATCTAGATCCCATATATAGATTTCCAGATCTATGCCCTCATATAGGCACAATTCATACTGCGCTTATTTAGGCATAGAAATCCAGCCCTTATTTAGGTATTCTCCATGCTAACCAAATACAGGCATGATCACCTACATCCGTTCATCTACTTCAGAATGAGTTCTTGGAAAACCAGACTCTTAAGCCTTTAGAACTTCCCCTTGCTTGGATATTGATTTCTCCAAGAACTCATTTATTATGCATGAACATCTATTCTTTAGGGGTTCATTCATGACGTTCTTATGCCCGACTTTTACGTCAATACTGGCATTCCTAAACACCTTCAAGGTATAAATATACCTTCACTTGCCATGGCGAATCACGGTCCGGCTGCCTACTTGCATGACGCGGCTCGCCACGGCAAGTTCGGAAGGAAGTCAAGTCCCCAACTGACGCACTGACCAGACGCTGCCATCTTCCTCGCAGAGAATCCAGCTCCAGTGTTTCTGACTCCCCTTGCGGGGTAATAAAGATCGAGACCCCGAAAGAGATTCCAACCTCACTCATGCTAAGGTATGGAGCGGACTAGAACCTAGAGGGACTTTTGGCAAATCTTGGCAACTATAGCTAAACTAGACTATAGTTAAACAGCACCTACTTCTTCCCACGTAGTACACTTAGGTTAGGTACACTGGGGTAGGATTATTTTAGAAGCCCCAAGATGAGCATTTTAGCCTGTGTTATTTAAGTATGTATTTTTATGGATATGTCATAGCTACCAGCCATGCTATTGCAATATTATTTCATCTTACTGCTAACGCTGTACGTATTATACTTCACATTCTGTCTTACGATTGTAGCTGTTCATATTTCTTGCATGAGAAATAAGACTATTCAATAAACCCTTTTTATTTAAACAAACTCTGTAGCAACGAAGCATGCACAATTGACTGAGTGAAACGGTTATCTATTGTTTTGACGATTCTGAGATTGTTCTGATTCTAAGGGAAACAATGTTGTCATGTTTATGCAGTTGTCAGAAACTAATCCCTTCTTGTTCATTTGAGAAGTTTCTAGTGACCTCTGAGTTAGCTGGCACACGCAAGTAATTAAGTTTAATGTAGTCGATAGAGACATACTGACCTTCATCCTATGTCAAATCTATAGTGTATATTATTCCAATGCGCAGACCCTATCAGGGATATAGGAACTACATTACAACAGCTAATAAATTCAGATTAGTCCTCTATCTGTATTGTTTCCAAAATATATAGAGGGTTTTGGGCCAGTCCAATGCTCATGCCTGGATGACTTTTTTATCTATCTCATTTCTCTGCTCAAGATTCAATTGTGTTGTCCCTATTCTTGTGTTTGTCGTGCCCAGGAGCATTTTGGTCTCAGATTGTTCTGATCGGTTAACTTGCATATTCCACTGCTAGCATCACTTGTGATCAGGAAACAACGTTTCTCTTTATCTGTCAACAGCACTCACCACTCTCCTGCTTCTCCTGTCACATTTGCACCCTTCTGCACCCGTTCATGTGTTGCTTTCTCCTCCTCTCCTAGCTTAATTTATGTATTAGTTTTTTAAAAATAGCTCACCAGTTGTGGACGCCTTGGTCTTATTGCTCAGCTGTGTTTACTAATCCTCACCCTCTCTACCATCCCGTCCCTAATTGCGTCCAGTTTTTAATCTTTAAAAAAAAAAATGTATGCAGCTGCAATTTGATTCTTGGTTGATCCTTTATTAAAGTGTGCTTTCACAAAATTTCAGTTTTTTTATTTACCTTCACACAACGGGCTAAAATGGTAAGTTAAAATATTGTTGCCGAACACGTGTGATTTGTGACGCGTACGCGAGTGTGCATGAGGACGCCTGGCTGCCATTTTGGAATGGGTTTCCTTTAACAGGAGACCCATGTCAAGATTGCCAGACATGCATGAGCATGCATTTTAATGCATATTTTTGCATGTCAGTGAAAACATGTGTTAGCAAAGCTGCTTGGATTCCTTAGGCTGAGATGTTTTGACGATGCTTGTTGTATCTTTCTACCAAACCTTGTAGGGGATCATTTAAAATTCCACTGCAAAGTTTTATAAAGTTGATACATTTCCCAAAGTTGTAATGATTCTCTTTTTCTTCCTGCTATTAGGCCTTCCAGTGGATTTCTAGTGTTTACTAAACTATGTTACTACATTTCTTGATCCAGAAAATTCCCTTGTGTTCTATGTTCAATGGTGTATGTGGCCATATCAAGTTTGGAATGGCATTTTTTTTCAATTTGGCTCAGACCATTTTAAGCTGTGCTACAGCAGTATTTATTTTTAGACTTTGAGCTTAGTTTTGATACTATGGGCCTCATTACTATGCGGTTTGGACCGCAACCGGCAGTTTATCGGATGCTGTCCAAACCACATCTACTGCTGCGGTATGATTGACCCATTACAATGCGTGCAGTCTGAAGCAGTAGTTGGAGGGACTGACCAACACGTTCCAATGGGCTCCTGGAGCCTGTTGATGGGTCAGAACCCACCATAATCCCTTAAACACGGTGTTTCCACTGTTGGGGTTATGATGTTGGTTTCCGACAGCCTTTCCATGCAGGCTTTCCAACATGGAAAGGCTGTTGGAAAGCAACATTGGGGCACCTAGCAAGGCCTCCTTACCCCCGGCACTCCACATCTGGGCTTGGGGGTCAACATGATTATGTTAGCATTTATTTAGCTATCTTATTATATATTCTTGCTGGATGCATACACAATTAACAGTCTTTTAAGTTAGGTTAGCATCTGTGCCACCATTTTAGCTCTAGTAGACGCCATGTTGTATTAAAATCAAAACTGTTATTGTATAATTTAAGAGAAATTGTCTCTGGTGAGTTTAATTTCCCAGATGTTGCATGTTGCTCGTTAACACATGCCTTTCTATCAACGTGGAGGCCTTCTCCGACCTGCCTAGTAGGGAGGATAAGCCCGACGTCCTTGGGCAGTAAATAGCTTGTGCTAGGCTGCAGAATCAAAGCTAATGCTCTGTACCCCATTGTATTATGACATCTACCAGTGTTTTTCCATAATAGGCAGGTCTTTGTGGGCTTGGCAAAAAATACATAATGTAACTGAATGCTTGTTAGTGTCAGCCCCTCGTCAGCCATCATAAGAGTCTGGTCCAACTGGACTCTACTACAGTGTAGTATGTAAATAAACCAGTTAGATTGCATTCTCTACTGCGTCATCGACTCTACAAATCTTGGAAGGCTAGTCGAGAGTGACCCGGGTGACCCTAGTTGGGTCGCTTCCTTCAGTTGGTGCCCGACAGGAACTCCACCAGGTGATCCATCCCACCCGTAGTCAGGTTGTGGGGTTGTGGTTGTGTCCGGTCAGATGAGTGGATCGGGGATCCCCATATGATACAGCTTGGTTCTTGCGACTGCCCCGCTTGCCTGATCGGGCGCTCCTAGTCTAATGGTCACCTCAGCTGGGGTCCGAAAAATGCAAAACTGTTGGATCTGACCGTTTGGTCTTAAGAGTTAGCAGTGGAGAATACTCTTGCTTGACCTGTGTGCACCAGGTGAGTTTGTCTTGTTTCTTGGAAAAGAAAATGACGCCGTCTTGATTAACTTGGTGGATCTGTGGACCCTTGTGATACGGAGCGTTTTTGAACATTCTGCTAGGCCACTTGCTGAATTTGGCTTATTCTTGAAAGGCCTAGGGCTAGAGCCTGTCTTGTCTTGGAGCAGTCTGAGGACTGTTCTTGAGAGCCCTTTGTTTGTGTGTGTCTTTACTGATGTGCGTACGTGTTGATTGAGTGAATAAATGAATGTGTCTGATGCTAGGATGCCTTGTTAGAGTAAAGTATGGTGCTTGGGGTGCCGTTGTTGTTCTGCTGAGCATCGGCTGGAGGAAAGGCAGCCTGCACCTCCAGAAGGCACTCAGAGTTTTGAGATGTATGTGAAGCACGGTATTGGGTTGGCCCTATTATGTTTCATACACTATGGCACAAGTATACGAGGGAAAATGCTGAGCTTCAGTGGCCACTGGATGGTACCTTTGACAAACAAAAATTGAATTATTTACAGGATAAATTGTTCGATAGAAGAAGTAGGCAGTCAATGTGTGATACTTTGCAGATATGGCAGAAGGAAGCTAAGCAGAGGCGTATACAGGCCGAGAAGGAGTCTAGGAAGAAAACAATGCATACAGTGGTTCAGAAAGCTGTAGCTTATGATAGGGAACAAACCGAGAGAGGTATTGATTGTGCAGGTAGGAAATTTCGACTACAATGTAATAAGTCTTATGTTGTTCGAGAGGATGAGGATCCCTTTGTGGAGGTTTCATTAAACACTCGTCCCCCACCTCCCCCCGTAGAGAATATATCTTGTTGTTCCGACATTTCAGTCCCCAGCTACTTCTTTGCCTTCCTCTGGTCTTTCTGCGGGCTCAACTGCCTCGGCTCCAGCCCTGCTTGCCTCCCCTGTGGTTTCACAAGCTGCGAGTATGGTGACTGCAGGGACCCCAGCAGTATCTGCTATTTCTGCTGATGTTTCTCCTCCTTCTCTTACACCTACAACCCCGGTGTTGTGTAGTGTCAGGACACCGGTGCGTGGGTCAGAAGGAGGGAATTGGGCAGCAGCACAGGAGAGACTGGAGCGGGTATTGATTCGATCTGATGTGGGTGAAGAGGAGAAAAAGATGGTTGCAAATCAGGCTGTGCAATGGACTCGGAGTACGATTTATAGTGTTGAGGATATATGGAGTGTGATAAGAAATTTTGAGCCATTTGTGCAGCAGCATGCCCTTCAACATATGTCAACTACATTGATTGGCTTATGGGAACAGTGTATTGGTGGCACAGCTCCTCAAATTATTTATGACATTCGAGATTGTGTATATTCCGCTGGTATGGCCCCTGCAGAAGTTCTTAGTAATGTTGGGACACTTCTTGGTTATCGAGAAAGGTTTCATCACTGTACTCCAACTGGTGTGTCCCAATTTCCAATGAGGGACGTGCATCCTATTTTTCATCCTGAGATCCCAGAACAGCATAACTAGCGAGGTGATATGGTCCAACGGCGGGTTGAGGCTCACTTTCAGGAACAGTGGGTCTATACCCCGTGGATGAGAAGTGAGGTGCTAGCTCTTAAAAGTCAGTTCCCGGATCCTAGGAAGAACCCTACGGTGAACTATAAAGAGTTAATGGAGGTCGCCTCATCATCAGTTATGACGTTAGCAGATATTGAGATGTTTTACGGGCTCTTGGTCCTTGTCGATATTTGGCAGCAGATGAGTACGCAGGACCATGTAGTGGAGTTGGGTGGCACTTGGAATGAGATTAGGGCATGGGATAAGGAAAGGAAGGCGGGTGAAAAACCTAAAGCTGAGATTCTGGCTTTGCCAAGTTGTATTATCACCTATATGCATTCTCTTATTCTACCTAGATGAGTAGATTGGGATAAGCTGACGGCATGTCGTCAAAAGAAAGAAGAGAGTGTGTTGGATTTTCTTACTCGGTTTGTAGGAGTGTTTTGGGATTTTAGTGTGCAGGATTTGTTAGTAGTAGGTGGATTTTGTTTGTTTGTTAGCTGGTTTGTTATGAATTTGCTTCCGGAGATTGCAACTCGATTGCAAGTTTCTGAGAGTACTTGGACTACCTCCTCCCCTTCAGTGATATTGAGTATGGCTCAGTATTATGAGTATCAAGAAAATGAAGAAAAGGACAAAGTGGAGAAGAAGAGTAAGGATTTGAAGAAGAGTGTGTTGATGCAGCAGGTTGCAAGGGGGTCTGGTAGGGGATGAAGCACTGGTCGGGCTCAGAGGTCGCGGGGTGCCGGTAGGGGCGGTGCACCCTTAGAGGCAAATCAGTGTGCGTATTGCAAAAAGGAGGGACATTGGCAAAGTGAGTGTCCAGATTTGTTACAAAAAATAGCAGTACCTAGAGGGCGAGGTTTGAGTGGAAGGGGCCGCGGGGACATTGGTTGGGATGAGGTTCAAGCTGGTGCATCCTCATGGGGTCGTTCTGACCAGAACTATTTTGATGACCCCCTGGGGAAGGCAGTGCTATCATGATGATTATAATATGTATGAAGCTGCAGAGATGTCCTATGGCTAGGACAGACAGGGCCAGGGAAGGGGACCAGTCCAAATTCCTGTAGATCAGCATGGTCCTTATATCACAGCAGATTTGCATGGATTGGCATAGAAATGTTAGGGGGATACAGGTGCATTGAATAGCTCTGTTTCTCGTTCGCAGGTCCCCGCGGCAGCCCTGTGTGGCTGTAATAATATTTTGGTAGGTTTTTCAGGCATACCGGTTTTCAGCCCCATTTATCGACCTCTTGCTTTATATGTTGGTCCTTTTGCGTTGGACTCCCCATTTCTGTTGACGGCGAATTGTGGGGAGAATTTATTAGGATTGGATTTGTTGAAGAAGTTACATGCTACTATTTACTGTTCCCCGGATGGTGTATATATCACTCTTGGACAAAATGTGGTTAGTTCAACAGTGTTTGGCAAAGGATGCACCGCTTACTGTTGAGTTTCAGGATGTGCCGTCCTCATTATGGGCCGCAGGGTATACGGATGTGGGGCTGTTGCAGATACTACCAGTTTCAATACAGGCCAAGGATAATGTTGTGCTCCCTCGTGTTCCTCAGTACAAAATATCATAGGCTGGGGAACAGGCTTCGATGTAGATCATACAGGACTTGATTACATCGGGGGTGGTTGAGGAGACAGTAGCAAATGTATGCAATAGCCCCATTCTTCCAATTCTTAAGAATGTACCTTTGGATTCTCCTGATGCACATCCTGATGTCTATCGCTTTGTGAATGATATACTGGAGGTTAATAAAATAGTAGTACACCAGTTTCTAGTAATTCCAGAAAATACTGTTCTTTTGACAATGATTCCTTCCACAGCTATTTTCTTTTCTGTAATTGATTTGAAAAATGCTTTTTTAGTATTCCTATTCATCCAGACAGTAGGTATCTTTTTGGATTTTCTCTGGCTGGTAGGAGCTTCCAATTCTGTCGAGCTCCCCCAGGGTACACTGAAATCTCAGTATTTATAGCCAGGCTTTGAAAAGTCAAATGGACTCTTTTTCTGTTCCCGCAGGTAATGTAATATAGCAGTACGTGGATGACATTTTGATAGCCTCGATACCGAAGAGGGTTGTCGGGATGCCACGGTAAAATTGTTGAAGCATTTGGCGAATAAAGGATATAAAGTGTCTCTTTCCAAGTTCCAATATTTTCAACAGCAGGTCACCTATTTAAGTCACCTCTTGTCGAAGGAGGGTCGCAGGCTAACACCTGAAGAGTTGATTCCATTGTTAAGAAGCCTGTCCCTTTGACACAGAGGGATGTGTGCCCTTTCATAGCCATCACCTCATATTGTCGACACTGGATACCCGCTTATTCATTATTAATACAGCCCCTGCTTCGCTTAACAACTAAAGATGTGCATGAACCCTTGCCCTGGACACATGAAAGTCAGCATGCTTTTAAACAATTAAAAGTTGCGCTTTGCTCTGCACCTGTGTTTGGTACGCCTGATTGTAAGACGCCTTGCATGCTGTGCGTATACAAAGCGGCTGGATGTGCATTTTCTGTGTTAACACAAGCCTTTGGAGGTAAGCAGAGGCCACATGCTTATTTTTCTGCTGCGCTTGACCCTGTCGCCAGAGCCCCCCTGAGTTGCTTGAGTACCGCGGCGGCTGTGGCGGTCTCTATTCGACAATCGGCAGGACTCGTCCTTAATCATGATCTCACAGTAATGGCACCTCATACAGTGGATGTACTTTTGAACAGGACAAAGACGCAGCACCTCACCAGTGCTAGTCTGACTGGTTATGAATTAACACTATTTGCACCTCATATTATTTGCAAAAGATGTGCCATTCTGAATCCAGCCACGTTACTACCCCTCCCTTCGGAAGATGAGGACACAGATGTCCATGATTGTTTGTTTTGCACTGAAGAAGAGACGAAGGGACGGGTAGACTTGACTGATATTCCCTTTTCTTACCCGCAAGGGTAACTTTACATCGCTGGCTCTTGTTTCAGATTGTCAGATGGCACCACTACAGCGGCATATGCTATTACCACGCTGCACACTGTAGTTGAGACATTACACGTTCCTTACAATTCAGGACAGGCTGCGGAGCTGATAGCCCTTTTGTGAGCATGTGAACTGAGTGAAGGACTGACTGTCAACATTTACACTGACAGCCAGTATGCCTTCGGGATGGCTCCCAATTGTGGGCACCTCTGGGCAGAGAGAGAATTCTTGACTTTACATGGCTCTAAGATCCAACATGGACCGTTGATAGAAAGGCTTTTAACAGCCTTGACCCATCCCAAACAATTGGCAATAGTAAAGTGTAGTGCCCATAAAGCAAGTACTGATGATGCGGGGAGGGGAAATGTGTTCGCAGATCAGATAGCAAAGGAGACAGCCAGGCCGAAAGTGACGAAAATGTTTGAGGCAGGTCCTGCTAGATGGGTACCAGATGTTACTAAATTCGTTGGAAACTGTAAGAGAAATACAGAGTGAGGCAACAGTTGAGGAGTTGGCAGTGTGGCAGGAGAGTACAAGTCATTTAGATGATGAAAGGTGATGGGCTGACAAGTCAGAAAAACAAAGATGGGTGTTACCCGACGCATATGTATTTCCTGTAGTTACAATGACACATGGTCCATCTCATATTAGTGCAAAAGGAATTTGTAGGTTACTGGATCCTGTGTGGTGAAATGATCATATCTCAAAGGTTGCTCCCCATTTGGTGAAACATTGTATGATTTGTTTGAAGCATAATCCTGGAAAAGGTACCCCTGCACCATCTGGTAATTTTGCGCCACCTTCCTTCCCATTCGAGGTTCTCCAAATGGATTATATTGAAATGCAACAAGTTCATAATTTGAAATATGTGTTAGTGGTTGTTTGTGCATTTAGTAAATGGATTGAGGGTTACCCAATGAAGGAAAACACAGCCATGGCAACGGCAAAGGCTCTTATTAAGGAGTTTTTCCCACCCTATGGCTTGCCCCGTTTGATTTGGAGTTACAACTGAAGTCACTTCAATGCAAAAGTGATTCAGTTGGTGTGCGATGGTCTACACATCAAACAGAAATTTCATGCAGCATGTCATCCTCAGTCAGCAGGTTTAGTTGAGAAGTACAATGTTACTCTCAAGTTAAAATTGGCAAAGATTAAGGAAAGTACTGGCTTGCAATGGTCATATATATTTCCCCTTGCTTTATTGTCTACCCGAATTACAGCCCATTCTAGAACAGGATTATCACCTCACAAAGTGGTCTTTGGCTGTTCCGCAAATGTGTGGGGCGTCCCCAGACGGAAAAAGTTTTCTGAAATTAATTATCCTCTGCTTGTCGATTATTTTTATGATCTCACTAAAAGCGTACAATCTATTCATCAACAGATACATGAAGCTTTGCTTTCAGCACCTGAGGGTACCGGGCACACCATACAGCCTGGTGATTACATATTAATTAAGAATTTTCAGAGACGAGCAGTTTGTAACCCAGATGGAAAGGACCATATTTGGTGCTCATCCCAACAAGGACGGCAGTGAGAGTGGACGGTCAGAAGAACTGGATACACTCGTCTCATTGCCTACGAGTTCCGCTCCCTCTCCCCTATGATAGTTGGAATCACGATGGAATAGGGGCTCACGAGACAGAGAAGGTTCCACGTTTTGTCCCTTTTTCTGACGCCCAACTGATTTGGGCGCAGACAGAGGAGGAGAATGATCCAGTTTTGAATGCGGCAGTTCAATTCAGAAATTAGGGCTATCCAGGTCTCCTCTTCATCCGATTCATACGGGCCTGAGTCTCGGCCCCCAACACACACTGAATTTCAGATTCTTCTTCATGATGAGACAATGCCTGGAGTAGCAAGGTGCAATTTGCGTCCTCGACAGAAGGATAGAGCACCAAAAGAGAAGTGAGTGTAGCAGGGATGGACTTCATGGTTAAGAGTATGGAAAATGCCCCTTGTCTCTGTGTTAGATTAGGGATCAGAAGAGTGGTGCACTGCCTGTGATGCAGGATTGGATAAGCTGACAGTATTTTCCTAAGGAGGGAGAGTGCCTTGTTCTGAGAACAGTGAACATTTGCAGATGGGCTGCAACAGTGTGGCTCCACCGTGAAAGTGCTCAATAGCACCACCAAGGATTGGACAATAGAAGCCTGGCAGGGAGGCTTGTGGGCAGGGAGGCTTGTGATGGACCCTGATCTTTTTGACGCTTATTTTCTTTTTTTGTGTGTCCTTTCCATTGTTGGCTCCATTACATGACTTTTTTTCTCTGGTGATTCTATTTGTAATTTCATAGCAAAAATGTATCTGTTTGGTCGCCCCATTGCAGAAGATGAACAGCTTTTTGTTGCCCTGTGAGCGGGGCAGATTAGTTTTGATTGGTTGTTCAGGAAGAAGGTGCCCTGCGCTGTTTTTATATTGCTCTTCCTATTGGTGGGAGGGGGGATGTTCTGGGTATTGGAGTGTCCTACTGATATCCCATCAAGTACTTTACATCAGATTGTCTCTTCAGATCGTAGTAAAAGAGCTATGCAAAGTAATGTTTTCTTAGACACACACAGGAAATTTTTTGGAGACAACACAGCTTGTTATCCCACTGATTCGGTTACAAATTTATGGACTGCATATCCATTATCACTGGTGAACTATACATATGTTCGTCCTCCCCACTTCATAGAGGTAAAGGGTGAATTTTGCATGGGATATCCTGGCCCCTTCTTATCTTAAACCGAGAGGGACAGGATACCCAGGTTGCATCCCTGATATGTATTGTGATAATTTGTATATGGATAAACAAAACGTCACTCTAACAGGTTGGCATTATCAGGATTTGACAGTTACTCGAGAGGCAAGTTATTATCCAGCGTGTTGCCCAATAAAAAATGTGACAGACGCTTACCTATATCTCAATTGTTAGGGATTAATATTAAACAAGAATATAATGCGTTTAGGAAAAAGGGTTGATCCCAGCATAAAGTGAAGAAACACTAAATATGCTCCAGTAGATTATGAAGCTCCGCTTTATGGACAATCAGGTTTTTATTTTCTATCAAATGGTACATACTCCAATACATATAATGGCACAGAAGATGTGGCTTTGGGAATGGTGTTACCTCTTGGGGTACCTTGCAAGTATAGTAAAGCAAGTATGAGATGGCTAAAAAGAACATTGACCAAGGAAGTTTGTGAGGGCATTACCGATTTGGAAATCAATATTACAGTAACGGTACCACTTTTGGATATATACTTTCCTCTATTATCACATTTGGTGGTACCACTATGGCCAGGGGTGAACGGGCTAGAGAAAATTTTGGGTGTAAACTACAAACTCTGTCTAACTCTACAGTGGCAGCTTTAAGTGACATCACCTCTCAGTTGGAAAGTATGCGCATATACTCTGAGCAAATGAGATATGTGGTTGATTACATTTTAGCTAAAAGTGGTGGTGCATGTGCAATAATAGGAGAACAGAGTGTGGTCAGTATCACAAACATGGAACTGAATATCACTCAGCATATTTTAGACATCTTGGAAAATGTTCAAGGAATGGAGAGCGGCTACTTAAGTAGATCTTTGTTTGGTGGCTGGGGTTGGAGCTTTGAAAAAGTGATATATTTCATTGTACTCTTAATTTGTTGCTGTGTTCTGATTCAGTGCCTTACTTTATTGCTGCTTGTACTGTGTTACTTGCCTCTCTCCCAAAAGGATTTCGGGTTCGTGATCCTAATGCGACCATAATGCTTCAAGAGGAGCTTGATAGTATTACAAATTAATGAAGGCGTTTTTGGTTCAACTACTTCTCTTGCAGGTTCAGTTCCTGATGTTACTTGTACTGCTAATGTTTAGTGTTATTCTGTTACATATGTTTGCTATGCATATATACATAATCATATATCCATACTCGACATGTTATTACATATATTTCTATATTGTCTCCACCTGTAGAATTGTAAAGACCCTTACCTAATAACAAAAATAAAGGCATTTGCGTTAGCTAAATGATACTGAAAGGAGGGTCTGTTAGAATTGAAATATATTACTGTCATATTACTCGTATTTTACATGATTATGTTAGCATTTATTTAGCTATCTCATTGTGTATTCTTGCTGAATGCATATGCAATTAACAGTCATTTAAGTTAGTTTAGCATCTGTGCCACCATTTTAGCTCTAGTAGACCAATCAATCAATCAAGGCATTTATAGAGCGCACTACTCACCCGTAGGGTCTCAAGGCGCTAGGAGGGGGGGGGGTGCCGTCACTGCTCGAACAGCCAGGTCTTGAGCTTCTTCCTGAAGGAGAGGTGGTCTTGGGTCAGGCGCAGGTCGGGAGGGAGGGAGTTCCAGGTCTTGGCGGCCAGGTAGGAGAAGGACCTTCCTCCTGTTGTCGCTCTTCGGATGCGGGGGACGGCGGCGAGGGCGTGGCTGGTTGATCTGAGGTGGCGCTTGGGAGCGTAGAAGTTGATTCGGTTGTTGAGGTAGCTCGGGCCTTGGTCGTGTAGGGCTTTGTGTGCGTGGGTGAGGAGACGGAAGGTGATTCTTTTGTTGACGGGGAGCCAGTGCAGGTCTCTCAGATGTCCGGAGATGTGGCTGTTTCGTGGGATGTCGAGGATGAGTCTGGCTGAGGCGTTCTGGATCCGTTGGAGTCTCTTCTGGAGCTTGGCGGTGGTTCCGGCGTAGAGGGCGTTGCCGTAGTCCAGTCGGCTGGTGACGAGGGCCATCTTGTATTATAATCAAAACTGTTATTGTATCATTTACGAGAAATGGTCTTTGGTGAGTTTAGTTTCACAGATGTTGCATTTTGCCGCAGCTTCGTTTGGGGCATTGGAGGTCTTGGACACAGGCAGAATCACCGGGAGCACCCGGAAAGGAAACTACACCTCCCATCACTCCCTGCGCTATGTCACGCATAAAACAGCATCGCTGGCCCACGGCACGGCTGTGCCCGGGCAAAGCCCAGGCCAAGGGCAGACCCATCCACTCCCGTCGGAGCCCGGGGGAGGCTGAGCTGGGCCAACCCTCTAAGAATTGAATTCCTGTGGTATAGATCTACTAAAAGGTACCGTTGCCTCCCTTTATCTCCCATAAACTATATCTGTAGCCACATCTGATTTGTTTGGGAACATTTGGAAACTTTCAAAATGAGCAAAAGGAACGGTCATTTGGAAATTCCAGGTGGGGTTGTTGGGACCTGGACTCACTTATTGCTCAAAAACGTTCCTCCCTTGGAGGACAATCTCTGGATGCTGACTCACCGAATTCTGTGCAACCTACACTTGCGCCTCTCCAGGTCACAGTGTTGAGTCCATCCTTCCCTACTAATCCTTCATCTAGATGCTGCATTGCGACGCGGGGAAAGACAGCATCTTTTCAGCTGGAGAACAGTAACTTGGAGCCTCCGGTTAAGAAAAGAAGGGGAGGCGGGGCCACAAAAAAACATTGAAAAGGTCACATCCAGAGAAAACTACTTGGAAAAAGGGTCTGGACTCAGGGCTTCCTGCATCAATAAGGACAAGGACACCATCATGCAAACTAAATTGGTGACTGATCCTGATCCCGACCTCCTAAAGAGGATAGAAACTTTGGTGACTGGGCTTTTAAATCCCATTCTGTATAAATTATCCCAAATTGAAGAAAGGTTAATTTCTATGGAGGTCCTGTGCTCGTTGAACCAAACCCCTCCAAATATAACCTAACAGAGTGAGGAAGGTGGGATATTTCCTCAGCCAGATGGGGCGGTTCTCTTGACAATTGATAAGACGGGTGGCCATGTCCCCAAGCATGTAGCAGGGATACAATCACTACATGGTAGGTGATCTACTAAGTTTGTTACCAAGCACCTCTACACTTTATTCTGAAATGTATGCACTCCTGCTTGGTTTCTTTCATAAACCCTTCACCTCATTTCAAGTCCCATTCCACAAAATAAACAACAGGCATTTGCCCTCATGTTCCTTTAACCAACGTCTCCCGCAACTTATTTTACCTTTACCTCTTAGCAATAGCTTTATTTTATTGGAATGCATGGCTGAATGTGATTGACTTGATGAGCAGAGTTTAATAGTTAATAATGTAGATGATACAGCATTACATGATGGGTCTTCTGTAGTTTCTCTCCCCCCTGTAAACTTTCAAATAAAGTTAAGCCTGCAGACAGGTAATTCAATCTTGCTTCTGAGTTCAATACATTTAGAGAGTATCCCAGAATCTGTTGCAGTCATATTTTGGAACATTACTGGGTATAACCAAACAAAGTCCCATTTGGAGTGGCTGTCTTTGTTGATCGCTAATGACATATGTGCCTTCAGGAGATCTGGGGGGTTGACCAGATCTTCCTGAAGGGGTACCGCTCACTTCATACACCTGCAATACCTTCATCAGCTGGTCGTGCAAAAGGTGGTCTATTGACATTACTTTCAAATTCCTTTCCCTTAAAGGTGAAAACTTTTCTAAACACATCTCCGTATTATCATATTATCCTTTTAGATTTTTATAGTGACAAATATTGGCTACTTATACATTTTTATAATAACAACTTTAGTAGTAAACATGCAGCAATCTTGGACCCTTTGGGAAGAGATATTGTTAATTTGAAGAACGTATGTAACAAACCCTGCGATATAATCTGGCTTGGGGACTTCAACGCTCATCTTGTAACAAGGTTAATACACCGGTGTATGAGTTAGTAGATGGATTTTGTACCCCATTTTAGCCATAATGATTATGGTAATGATTTAAATAGGCTATTAATTATAAATAATCTCTTATTTTTAAACACTTCTAAAATCCTAACTGGCCAGTTAAAATTCCCTTTTACTAGTTGCTCCCACTTCTCAACACTTGATTATGTCCTGGTCTTGGATCCTATAAGGAAGCTTTTTACTCTTTTCAAGATCAACTTTTAGGCCTTCAGTGACCATGCTGCAATCATGTTTCTTATCCCTTCTTTACCAAAAAGAAAAAATCCTGTTAAACAGCATATTAAACCAGTGCTTGCAAGGGAGAATGTGATTGTTTTGAAGTGGGAGAGAGTTGATGCTGTGAAGTTTCTGAGTAACATAGTCTCCATACAAACATCAGAGATAATGATATGTCTAGACCCAATATCTGATGATGGCATAATTACAGCATTTGAGCAAATCTTACTGGAAATTAAAAACTATTTAATACGCTCTATACGTAATGGGCACTATAGGAAGCCTAACTGGTTTGACGATGAATGTGCAAAATCACTCAGGAATCTTCATATGGCCTTAAAGTCCAAACCTCGAGATCAATTTTTGGTCAAATTCTTAAGCCAGATTTACAAGAAAGCAAGGTTATCAAGGCTAAAAACCTTAAAAGAAGACTGGTGAGAAAGCCTGAAAAGGGCTGCTTTATTAAACAGCCCAGAGGCATTTTGGTACAATGCAGCTTTTCTAAGAGACAAGCAGAGGAAGACAACAGATACACATGTAGGAGGCATGGGTTGCACACTTTGAAGGCCTATTTGGAAATACTGAGGAGGTAACCACCTAACTCCCCCTCTCACGTCTAGTTGGCACAGGAGGCAATGTCTTGTTCACGCTGGAAGAAACAAAATACATACTTAACCAGTGTAAAAGAGCGAATAAGCCTAGACCCAATTGTTCTTTTTCTAGATAACCAAGCTCTCTCGGCCCCACTTTTAACAAATGTCTTTAATAGGATTGCTCAAATAGGTGCTCCTCCTTCATGGAAGACGACTGTAATTGTGCCTATTTATAAAAAGGGGGATAGAAGAATTCCGAAAAATATAGGCCCATATCTCTGATTGACTCTACTGCTAAATTAATGGTACTTTTAAATAGTCTTGAGGAACGGGCTTTGGAAAAGAATATTATAATTCCATGCCAATAAGGCTTTAGAAAAGGTAAGGGCACAGTGGATCAGTGTCTGAACCTGAATCAAATAATAGCCAAATATACGGCAGCTAAGAATGACCACTTATACCTTGCCTTCATGGATCTGTAGGCAGCCTTTGACTGTGTGGCACAGTCTAGGCTGTGGCAGATCATGGAGGCAATAGGGATTGATATACAGAATATTAATATAATCCGTGACCTGTATGCCGAAGCCCTTGCCTGTGCCTGCTTTGGCAAGGGAGGAGAATGCACTAGACACTTTAAAACCACTAGAGGTGTGAGGCAGGGGTGCGTCCTTGCGACATTTTTATTTGCACTATATACAAATGGTGTAGAATCTGCTTTGTGAGGGTCCACCCCAGATGTCCCCCGTAATAATTCTCTACAAGTACTAATACTCTTTTACGTGGATGACACAGTGATTTTGGCAAGTAACAGTAATGCGCTGCGCCGACTCATAATGGAATACACAAAATGTTTTAATAATCTGGACCTGAAAATGAATTACTCTAAGTCCTTCATTCTTGTTGCAGGTCCAAAGCAGCAGAAACAACCACAAATGTATATTGAAGGGGGGAAGCTAGGTGTTGTGGACTCTTTTAATTACTTAGGGATCATGTTTGACCGACACAATAATTGTCAAAGTATGGTTTCTAATAGGAGACTACAGATGGAAAGAAAATATTGGGGCTCTTTTTAAATTCGCAAAAACACATCAGGACCATACCTATTGAAGATGTAAAAAAAGTTTATGAAGCAAAAACTGTATCTGCCACCACTTATGGGGCAGCTGTCTGGGGCATCTCAGATTCTTCCAAATTGCAATGTATAGAAGATGCCTTTTTGAAAAACCTGGCCTCCCTGTCTCAGTCATGTTCTAATCTTAACTGTCACACGGAGCTGAGAGCACCTTATATTAGTGATAAAACTTGTACTGCACCCATACTGATGTGGCACTCGGTTTGGCGTAAGGAGACCCTGACCAGGGATATCATAAATTACGTTTTGAATTTAGATGGTGTGAATAATATCAGCTGGCTAAAATACGTTGAATCCACCCTTAAGACAGTTGGGTTACACCATCCATTTGTAGATTCAAGGACGTGTCAGTCTATATCTAAAAAAGCTGAAAATTCACTTACTGACCCAGTTACAGGCAAGGAGGCAGAATTCTAACCGTAAGTTGTCGACAGTTAAGGCATATTACGCTGTCCCGAGTATAATGTTGATTGAAGCAAATTTAACTTATCTATCATTTGTTACAAATCTACAACATAGATATATTTTAGAGAGATTGTGCCTTAATTATATTCCCTTGATGTTAGGTCTTCCATTAAAAACGTATGTGATCTCTGAACTGCCACCATGGGCTTGTGCCAATCAATCCACTCAGAATGATCTACATTTTTTGTTTTTTTGTAAATTCTATGGTGAAGAAAGGAAAAGATTTATTGCTCCTCTTAGTGCTCTTCAGGATTGTTGATTCTCTCACTTCTCTTCAGACCCCAGACCCGGTGGTTGCTTCCCAGGAGCTCTGTAACAAAATAGCCTCCTTCTTTCAGTCCAAAATTTTGGACATCTACACTGCCTTGGAGTCCCAAAGATCGTCCACCGTTGTGCCTCCGGTGCCCGCTATCTTGGAATCTAACGGTGTTGAATCTCCCCGGCCCATAGGTCTTGAATCTTTTCCTCCCCTTTCTTGCCAAGATCTTGAGATCCTTCTCAACAAAATTAAATCTGGATCTCCGTTAGATGTCTGTCCGCTAAGGATCCTTAAGCAGTGCAGAGAATCCCTCCTTCCCCCTCTGGTCGACATCATGAATAGGGCGATGAAGGAGGGCATTTTTCCCCAGCAGTGGAAAAATGCTGTGGTAAAACCTCTGCTCAAGAAGTCTTCTCTTGACCCTGGAGTACTAAAAAACTTTCGCCCCATCTCACTGCTCCCGGCTCCCGCAAAGATGTTAGAAGTCCACCTTAATAAACATCTTGCTGCTTTCGTGGAGAGTTCCGGATGTTTGGATCTTTCCCAGCATGGATTCAGGAGGGAACATAGCACCGAGTCTGCCCTCACCATAGTGCTTGATAACATCCGCACACGGGTTGATGGGGGACAGACCTCCCTCCTGATCCTTTTAGACCTCACGGCTGCTTTCGATACCCTTTCTCCCTCAGTCTTAACATCTCGACTGAGGGACATTGGGTTTCGGGGGGCGGCCCTGGGACTCCTTTCCTCTTTTCTCCATCATAGAGAGCAAAGGGTGATGCTGGGTCAGTTTCTATCTCCATCCCTGTCTGTGCATTGTGGGGTCCCTCAAGGGTCAGCGCTTAGTCCTACCCTTTTTAATATCTATGTGACCCCCCTTGCCAGACTTATTAGATCTTATGGGATGGAGGTAGTCTCCTATGCGGACGACACCCAGATCCTCGTCTCTCTCTCCCAGTCAGTGACGTCGACTGCCGCCAACTTTAGATCTTGCATGGAGGCAGTCGGCCAATGGATGATTCACAATTCATTGAAACTGAACGGGGAGAAGACTGAGGTGATGGTGTTTGGAGGAAGGGAAGAGATCTGGTCTGCTGAATGGTGGCCGGATTCATTGGGTGCCTGCCCCGATCCTACCTCCTCAGCTAAAAATCTGGGGGTCATGATCGATTCTATCCTTAGCATGCGCCAACAGGTCAACAGGACTGTATCGACCTGTTGGGGAATCATCCATATTCTAAGGAAAATCAGGCACTATCTCTCTCTACAGGCAAGCAAGCAACTGGCTGTTGCCCTTTTGAGCTCGCGTCTGGACTATTGCAATGCGCTGTATGCTGGACTTAATAAAGGCCAGCTGCAGCGCTTGCAGGTGGTTCAGAACGCAGCAGCCAGATTTGTTCTCGACCTACCCCGACGTGCCTCTGCCATCGCTGCCCGGAAGCAGCTTCACTGGCTTCCCGTTGTGGACCGCATCCTTTTTAAGTCCAAGTGTATGGTCTACAAGGCTTTAGCTAAAACCAGCCCCACTGGTATTGGATCTATCTTGTCCTACCATAATCCTGGTAGGAACCTTCGTTCCTCAAATAGACTTCTCCTCTCCGTTCCTCGTGTCCGGAAGACCAGATGGGGTGGTAAGGCCTTTTCCAATCTGGCCCCCAAATGGTGGAATGCTCGCCCTCTTGAAGTAAGGTCTCTCCCCACTCTCCAAGCCTTTAGATCTGCCCTAAAGACTCACCTCTTTGTACGTGCCTACCTGTAGTAGTGCTGTGGTAACTTTTTTGATCTTTTTTTGATAGGCGCCTTGACACCTTCGGGTTGAGTCTGCGCAATACAAATCGCATAATAAATAAATAAATAAATAATCTGTAAAAAGAATTTTAAACAGTGTTGTGTGGCTTTATATTACCTACAGCTATTGTCTGATCCCTTTAAATGTTTTTCTATGGCATCATTCCTCTTATCTGCCCTGAAAAGAAGATTACATTGCCAATTCGACATTCAACTTGTAAATTATGCTATTAAATTGTGCAATAACTGTGAGTATATTTATGAATTATCATCATCTGTGTATTATGAATAATGTTTTAAGTTGATTTTATTCTTTTAGTAATTTTGCTGTAACACATGTAATTTTAATTTGCAATAACAATGGAAACTGATCTATTTGTAGAATACTTTGTATGCCATCATTGTGTTGGCAAAATAAAGTTATTTCTGACTGACTGACTGGCATCTTGCTCGTTAACGCATCCCTATCTATCAACGTGGAAGCCTTCTCCCACCTGCCTAGTAGGGAGGATAAGCCAGATGACCATGGGCTGTAGATAGCTTGTACCAGGCTGCGGAATCAAAGCTTATGCTCTGTACGCCCATTGTATTACCACATCTACCAGTGTTTTTCCATGATAGGCAGGTCTTTGTGTGCTTCGCAACATACATAATGTAACTGTATGCTCGTTAGATTCAGTACCTCGTCAGCCATCATAGGAGGCTGGTCCGACTGGACTCCACTACAGTGTATTATGTGAATAAACCAGTTAGATTGCATTCTCTACTGCGTCATAGACTCTTCATTTCTTGGAAGGCTAGTGGCGGTCGAGAGTGACCGGGGTGACCCTAGTCACTTCTTTCACATGGTGCAGGGATGTTCACAAACTCCCATTTCTCAATGGGAGCTTGTGATGTGGGTTGAGAGATGGGAGTGTCCGACTGCACCATTTGCGGTCACATCCAAATAATGCAATCAGAACCGCCAACTTGAGGTCGGTCGGTTCCCAATCCGCAACAGTGCCAGTCGGACGCAATATCGTGATAAGGGATCATTTCCAAAGAGGACTCACCGGGGGAATTGGGGAATTTGGTGTGCAGGGCGCAGTCGGCGCTACCATCCTTGCTGGCAGCTGGCCCCCCCTGCCGCCGCGACCGGAACTACACGCGGCCGCCGAGCGGGGGGACCACAACCCCCACAAACCTTTGCTTTCTTTGCTCCGCCCCCTCCCGCCCACTGACGCGCCCGGAAGGTGCAGAAAAAGACAGAACCCCATCTGGGGAGCGGGGGATCATTTCCAAAGAGGACTCACTGGGGGAATTGGGAACTTAGTGTGCAGGGCGCAGTCGGCGCTACCATCCTTGCTGGAAGCTGGTCCCCCCCGCCGCCGCGACCGGAACTACACGCGGCCGCCGAGCGGGGGGACCACAACCCCCACAAACCTTTGCTTTCTTTGCTCCGCCCCCTCCCGCCCACTGACGTGCCCGGAAGGCGCAGAAAAAGACAGAACCCCTTCTGCGTCGCGGGACGCGCGCGGGTGACGCCGGGCGAAGCCCGGGACAAGGGCGGGATCATCTAAGGCCATCACAGGCCAGAAGAGGTCGGGTCGGGCCACCCCCCCTGGCCGTGCAACAAAAGGAGGTAAAGAACTTGGTACATTATATTTAGCTACATCGTGTTTAGAGACATTCTCTGTCCCTGTGGGTGCCTGCTGCTGTATATGTGCTACTTACATCATGACATGCAAGGGGGGGCCGGAAAAATTCTACTCTGACAAGGGACTTGGCCAAGGGGACGTTGGTCCACTATTTAATCAAGACAACACCACCTACTGTCCAACAAACAGTAAGCATCAGTGATTTCTCCCTCCCACAGACAGTCGCCGCACTACAAAACCTATCACTGCTGGAGGAACTTAATAGTTTATGTAAATCCAAGTATGCTGCTGTCGAGTCGACATCTGAGCAATTTAGTGCTTCTATCTGCCCTACAGTCATCACAAGTCCCCAGTCCAGTGTATTTTTCCCACCAAATGGAAGTCTCCTGGGTACTCCCCTCTGTCCACCCGCTATAGGTAACATGAATCCCATAATGTCCCTTCCGGACCTTTCTGGTAAAAGGAAACGACTTGTGGATAAACATGCAGGCAGCCAAGTAAAACAGCAAAAATTGATTTTGAGCCCTCCATTGCTTATCACCCTTTCCCCGGAAACATGTAAGGATCCCGTGAAACTGTTAGTTCCTGCACCCCCTACCTCACCAACCCTGTTGGCCCAGCAGAAACCATGATCAACTCTTTGATATACCCCCTGATAGAAAGAATGAACAATCTAGGGGATAGGATCGTGGCAATAGAGGAAATGACTAAGACAAACTCGCTACTCCTAAAAAGTATGACAGGCTCCAATCACATACAGCCCTTATGCAACACTGTAGTGCCTTTAACAACTCCCCAAAGTAATATTGACCAACACCAACCAGCAGCCCAACGTATGTTAACTCCACCCACCCTGAAAGTGCCCACTAAACCTACAATAGCACATAGCTCTTCCCTTAAAACTGGGCAGAACAAAGAAATTATACCACCCAAAGGGTCACTTCCCAATCCAGGGAACATGCCACGAAAATCAAACCACATACAATTACCACCGGAGGCTGCCCCGTTTGTGTGCGTCCTTTCTGGAGTGCCAGTACTTACAAATGGAAAAACTGAAAGTCAACAGGAACTAAGAAATAAGGCACTGTTCTGGTTAACAAAGAATAGACTCCTGCCTCCTGACATCGACGGGAGAATACGAAGTGTTAGAAGGGTGGGTTGGCTAGGTCCGCTTCGAAAAGAGACACCTGGTGATCTGGTGTTAATAAAGTTTAGAAATAGCAACGTTGTCCCATACCTCCAGACCTGGCAACCGCAGATAGGAGATGGACCTATACACACCTGGGGACTATCTGACTTTTATCCCAGAGTATCACTCCTCCCCCATACAAGATCAACGAAGAGAGTAACTTTTGGTTGGACTGAAACGGCTCCGGGGTGAGGGGCGTTAATATCCAGACTTTGACTTGATATACTCCGCAATGATACCTGATCTCTTTTAAAGATTTTATGCTACAATGTTACTTGCTGTGAAATGAAATGAAATGTAATGGTGTATATATATATTGCAATGTGCTTTTATGATTTTATATTTCAAAATCGAATAAAGCTAATCGAATCGATAAGGGCCTTTGTCATGTGATTCTTTTTCCTAAACGAAGCTACGGCTCAATCAACAAGGAGCATTTCCACTTTTCACAAACTAATCCTTGTGGAACTAAGTTTCATTTGAGAAAGACCAGCATTTGTCCTACCGTGAAATGCTTACTTATTTGGAAGCGAAGCCCCAGCAGAGAAACTCATCTTAGTTATTCCACCATCCTTTTTTAGACTGGAGGAGTCGGGTAGAAGTCATGCTGACACAATCCATGTGGATTGATTCTGTTGCCATGTTTCAGAATGATTGTGAAGTTCCCTAAAGACACACTCAGAAACTTGGCTTCAAGTGTGAACTACATGATTGTGTGGCAGGCCTCTTCATACAAAAGAGATGATGAAAAATAGCTGCAACAAAATCTAGTTACAGCACATTTTGTGTGAGGAAATTTTTCCCAAGACCCTCAGCAAAGACCAGCAAAGTCCAGCCGGAGAAAGCCTCCTCCCGGCAACACGGGCGTTTGCGGACGGTTGGTACCGCTTTCGTTGAGAAACCTTCCATTCGCATTGAGGAAGCTGCCACGCGAGTAGAACTTCTACTTGAGTAGCAGAAAGAAGCAGAGCCCTCTTGTGCTACACTTGGAGCCGTTTGTGCTGTTTTACAGCACGGGACAAACACCCAGCACTAAAAATCAGCAAGAATTCCACTACCTTACGCACTCCGCCTGTTGCGGAACTCCACGTAGCACAGGGGAATTGTTTTGCCACTTTGCGGAGTTCTGCTACTCAGCCCATGCCTAATTACCAGCAGATTCTGCATATATCTCTGTACCAAGTGCCTGTCCACTGAGCTATAGCAACGACGAGCATGGCACCTCTCGGAAAAAGGGCCCAATTTTGGATTTTCTGGTACAATATGAAGTGAATTGCTGGAAAAGAAGTTTGCAAGAATATATCTCCAGTGTGAACCTGCAGATGATGATAATAATGATGATTGTAATAATAACAAGAAGAAGGGTTACGCTTTTTATTATTATCATCATTATTATTATTTTCCCTCTTCTTCTTCTTCTTCTTCTTCTTCTACATCTTCTTCTTATTATTATTAATAGTAGTAGTATTATAATTATTATTAATATTAATAATAATACTATCATTAAATTTTTCTTTTTCTTTTTCCTCTGCTCCTTCTTCTTTTTATTAAGATTATTATTATTGAGATTATCATTATTATTATTATTAGCAGCAGTAGTTGTAGTAGTAGTAATGTTTATTATTAATATTATTATTAGTAGTAGTAGAATGTAGTCTTAGTAGTATTAAACAATGCACACCACAGGCTGACCCAAATCTTGACCCACTGTTAACCAGAAGCTAAACAAACATAGACTGATACCCACTCCGTTCAAGAGAGCTCTGTCCTCACATGCTTCTCAACAATTACATATTTCTTATTTAATAGGAAAATGGCCCAATGCCCTTCATCCGCCTCTGCTTTTAAACGCCACCGAAGATGATGTTGAACTTCCTGCTGCAGGTGTGACAGAAACGATGCAGCCCTTCTGAGACAAATACGATGCGAAAAGGGCAATGCACGACCGGGCTCCAAAAAGTAATTTGTCTTTATAAAGGCTTGCGTGGCCCGAGGTGGCTCTCAGGAGCTCTTCCTCATCACAGAGCTTGCACACCTCTGTAGGCCACACAGCCCTTGGGATAAATATGGGAAGGGAGAAGGTCAGCTACAAATTAACTGGTTACTTTTTGACTTATTAGACCAGGTCTGATGGCCAAGACAGATGAACTACTCCTAACCCAATAGATGCTGACAGCATAGAGGGCCTGGCTCACTGTAACCTCACAGGAGGCAGACTACGGTTATTTCTTCTTTTTCCTTATTCTCGGAATATTAGCAGTTCCTTTATCAATCAATCTTTCAATATTTGTCTTGAGGACAAACGTTCATAAAATAGCCCACCACATAAATCATAAATTAATAATATAAAGTAAAAGGCCAGGGCAGCATCATTCGCAGAGTTCAAGCAGATGCTAGCGAAAGGGACCGCCCACTAGCCCCTCTTCCACTCATTCCTAGTGGCCCACTTGTGCTATGGCCTTGGCCCCATGTCTGACATTTGTTCCCAAGGCTGCCTCCTTTATCTTAGTCTAGGGGAAGGGCCAGACTGGGATACAAAACCGACCCTGGTTAAGTGCTCGGTCGACACATGGGGGGGGGGGGTGGTTGGGGGTGTGGCCGAACTGTTTGCCTGCACCGGTTTCGGACGATTTTGTTACACGGCCACATTTGCAGCTATACTGCAACAACAGCCCTGTAACAAAAACGGCCCACCGGGGAAATGCCCGGTGCCCGCTTGAGCCAGTCCGGACCTGTCTGAGGGGCATATTCACAACAAAATGTCAGAGCTCAGAGCTGCGCTAAATTCGGCAGCGCTGCTCTCCGACATTTAAAAATACGGTGCACCCCTCTGTTTTGTGCTGGCACTCAAATTAGCTGCCTAGTGCCAATGCAGGTATCCCTGCATCATAGTGCAAGGGTGCCGGCATTGCAGGGAATGATTGTTTATATGCAGGAAGTTGTTCCTTCCTGCACATAAACAATTCATAATGGCTATATGTTTCTTCTATGTGTGCTGCAGAATGCAGCACACATAGAAGTAGCAAATCACCATTATTTAATGAATGAATGTTTATATGCAGGAAGGGACACCTTTCTGCACATAAACGATCATTAATGGCATTTTGCTCTTTCTGCATTATGCAGCACACAAAGAAAAAGCAAAAATGACACGAAAAATAAAGCATTTCTCCTCGTCTCGCCATTCTAATGGCCGTACTTGCATGTTTTTGGCACTGCCTCAGATTCACACCTCCTTGTAAATCTGGGGCAGCGTCAAAAAGCAATGGGTGTTGCGGTGGAATGCCAACAGCAAAACCAATTGCACGCCTCTTTCATATTAAGTGATGTGTGAAAAGAGGTCGTATTTACAAGGCAGCGTTAATCCACAAAAAGTGGCTTAGCGCCACTTTGTACGTATGAAGAAGGGCATAGCAGTATCTGAACTTTGCTCAAAGTGATGTTCTGGTGGTGTTATCCACATGTAAATATATCCCAGAATATCTTTCATCCCCACCGATCATCTGTTCCCTCACTATCTTTTCATTTTCCCCTTTATCTTTCATAGTCATTTGTTCCATCACGTAAGCAAGACACCTGCATAAAGCTTGGTTACAAATATTCTCTCAAGTGAACCTATCCTTTTTCTCTTTGATCACTCAAAGAAGAAATTTACTTTGAAATCCTAAATGTGAGCTTTCAAAGGATTGACTACCTAACAATACACAGGTAAACAAAATGGCCACCCATGCCCTATCAATGGCTGCAGCAGAGATCTCAAGATCAAGAGGACTGTTTTCAGACTAACATATCTGGTTCATGAATCTATTTAAGTTAATGGACATGGGGTGGAGGGAAGAACCTTGACAAAATGGTGGCACTGTCATAGAGCTCCCGCTGACCAGGGGGGCCGCAGAATGTAATTGTGTACATTACGCATAGGGGGTGTTTCTGTACCCACAACCCCAACGCCGGAGGCAGCAACGGTATCCCAGTATAGGGACTGCTGTGAACTCATCCTGAATCTTTCGGGCAGCACCACAGTCTTCCCTGAATGATGGCCCCATCCATGTATCACCTGCAACCCTCAGGAAACAGCTGCATCAGTTTTGCTGTTCCTGCACTGTGACACATTTGAAAGGAGCAGTGCTGTCCCAGGTCACATAGCTCTTGCGCTCCATGATTCAATCCCAGATAGCTCCTGAGGAGCTGAGTGGGCCCAGAAGTGGGCCAGACTACCTTACCCACTGTGCTGCATTTGTGTAGACCGCAATGCCTGATGTTTTGGAAATGAATGCACTCCCCTATGGCGTCAGGCCCTGGAGGGCTACGGGCTTCTTGAGACCTGCCTGAACCCTGGGGAAATAGACCTGTGACCTTTAACATTTTCTTTCCCTCAAGACTGTCCCACACAAAGAGGTGACGGGGATCTGACTTTTTTATTTGCAATACCACCTGTAGCTGCCTTGCTTCACTCCCTCCTCAACTTTCATGCCTGATTGGCCTGGATTTTAGGGGTGGTGGGTGCATCTTAACTCACCACCACCTTCGCCTGAGGGGCAGACCCTGTGGGGGACTGTTCCCCCCTCCTGTACATGGGATGGGCTGTCCCTTCTCACGACCCTTGGGGTAGATAACTAGTCTGAAGCTTCACTGAATGTCCAGGATGCTGGGGTATTTCACACCCTGAGAGGCGCCCCAAAGCTTCTTTCCAGCACCCTCTGCCCTCAGGTAGGTGTTCGAAGACCTCCTCCACCCGCAGGCTCCTGCCTGTGCCTCATCCCTGGTGGTCCAGTGGTGGAGCCTTGCTCTTCTGCTGGTCCGCCCAGCCAGCCGTCTCTATCTTCTGTTTCCTGTTGTGTCTCTTTCTATCTGTCTTTTCTTATTGTGCCTGGTGTGTCTTTTTCTGACTCTGTCTCTTTATTGTCAGCGTTGTGTATTTAATTCTAATCCTCTTTATTGTGCCTCATGGTGTTTTTCTTTTTTATTCTTCTCCCCATTTTCCCGCTGCTGCTGCCCCTGTGGCCCCTCCACCCTGCCGGTTCCCACTTCTGCCTCCCACTGCGCTCCCTCTCCCATCCCCTACGAAATGGCGGCTGCTGAACTAGCAGTCCAGCAACACCTCTGACCTCCTGGTCAGGGAACTCTGCTCTCCCCTGGCGCAGCTCCGTTGTTGTGCCGCTGCCTTCCAGTACTCTCTGCCCTCACATAAGTGTTCGAGGCCTTCATCCGCCTGCAGGTTCATGCCTGCGCCTCATCCCTGATGATTCAGTGTTAGAGCCTTGCTCTTCTGCTGGTCTGCCCAGCCAGCCGTCTCTGTCTTCTGTTTACTGTTGTGTCTCTTTCTGTCTGTCTCTCTTTTTTGAGCCTGTTGTGTCTTTTTCTGTCCGTTTTCTCTTCATTGTGCCCAGGGTGTCATTTTCTGTTTGTCTCTCCTTATTGTCCCCATTGTGTCCTTTATTCTATTTCTCTTTATTGTGCCTCATTGTGTTTTTCTTTTTTATTCATCTTAACCATGGTGCCGTTTCTCCCGTTGCTGATGCCCCCGCAGCCCCTCCCACCGCTCACACCTCTCACTACGCTCCCTCCCCGTCACCTACTTCATGGCAGCCAAGCGTAGCGGGCACCCAGTGTATGCAGCGAAGGTGCACCAAAGGCAAGCCCGTCTGCGACTTGACCGCGACCAGCACCAGGGACCCGGGTTCTCCGACTCCCACTACTACGACGCAGTAACAATAACTGCCAGCTGTTGACACCAGACACCACACACAGCCAGTTTTCCTACCAACACAGCCGCCAAACCTTCTCCAACCTCCTCAGCCCCATGGCCACCGCTCACCCTCCAGACACCAGCGCACCCGAACCCCTGAGGTGCATCCTCCTCAACATGCACTCACTGCACCGACATGCAGAAGAGATCTGGGACCCCCTCGACACCCTTTCTCCAGACGTCGCCTTCCTCATGGAATCCTGGACCAACCCCACCTCCACCCCGACATCGCACCGCCATCCCTGACGGATACAAGATCTAGAGGAAGGACCGCCCCAACCATTCAGGAGGAGGACTCGCCATTTCACACAAGAATTCTCTCCTACTCACCACATCCAGCATGAACGACTCGTCGTGCCCCAAAGAACACCTCTATTCCCTGATCCAGACCAGCCCCAGAATAACCTTACATGGCACTCTCGCCTACAGACTCCTGGACACACCCTCGACCCCAGTTTCACAGCAGGAAACAACATTCACTTCAGCCATACCACACAGCCCCTTGGACAGACCACCACTGCTCACAAACCTACTCCACACCCTCCATGAAGGAACTGGAGCAAGGTCACCGAGGAGCACCTCAACCCCAACCTTGTGGATCACCAACTGCGCAGACAAGCTCACCCCCCCCCGTAACTCCGACAGACATCACCTCATGAAAACCACCTGGTTCACCACCGACCTCCAAGAATCCAGAAGCATCTGCAGACGTCTCGAGAATGTATGGGGAAACACCATAACCCCGGAAGCTTGGACCACCTACAAGAAGGCCGTGACAGAATACCACCAACGCATGAGATCCACCAAAAATACCTTCATCCTGGACAAAATCCTCGTCAACTCCAGCAACACGAAGAAACTCTTCAGCATCATTCAGGAATTCACCAAACCACCAAGCAAAGCCTCGGACATCACACCCTCCCAGGACCTCTGCAACAAAGTCAGATCCTACTTCCATCTCAAGATAAAGTCCCTCTGTGACAACTTCAACAAACGGAACGAACACCTGACACCCGAAACCACGCCCACCCCCAGCAACGCCAGTCAGTCTATGTTCTCCACCTGGACCCCGGTCACCACAAAGGCACCACCACGCCCATGAAGAGCCCCAAAGACCCCTGCCCGCTGCACTTCTTCCACAGAGCTGCCGCTGCCATAGCACCCGAGCTACAATGCACCATCATTGACACTTTCGCATCAGACACATTCCCCATGAATGGAAATGCGTGGAAGTCAAGCCCTGCCTCAGAAGCCCTCCGCAGACTCTACTGACGTAAAAAACTACAGACCCATCTCTCTCCTTCCCCTCACAGCCAAAGTCACCATGAAGATCATCAACAGCCAGCTCACTAACTTAATTGAAGCCAACTCCATCCTCAACTTTTCCCAATCGGATTCCACAGCAACCACAGCACTGAGACTGCCCTCCGTGCCACCACAGACGACAACCGCACTCTCATTGCCAGGGCCACCCGGCGGCCCTCATCTTACTTGACCTCTCTGCAGCCTTCAACACCATCTCCCACCGTACTCTTACAGCCAGACTCCATAACGCCGGCATACAGGGAACTGCCCTCAACTGGATCCTCTCTTTCCTCACCGGCAGATCCCAAAGAATCAGACTTGCGCCTTTCCTCACTGAACCCACAGAGATCAACTGCGGAGTACCCCAAGGATCGTTGCTCAGCCCCACGCTCTTCAACATCTACATGACCCCCCTCGCTGCCATTGTCAGACAACATGGATTCAGCATAGTATCCTATGCCGATGACACGATGACACCCATCTCATCCTCTCCCTCACAAGGCAACTTGACATCATCAGACTCAGCTTCCAGGAAGGAATGAAAGATGTCACAGCTTGGATGAGCAGCAGCTGTCTGAAGCTCGACTCAGAGAAGACAGAAGTCCTCGTCCTCGACCCATCCCCTCAGCATTGGTCAATATCTTGTGGCCCTCTGCCCTCGGCAGCTCCCCTACTCCCACAGACTGCGGCCACTACCTCAGAATCATACTTGACTCCTCCCTCACCATGACCCGACAGATCAACGCCGTTTCCTCCTTGTGCTACAACACCCTCCGCATTCTTTGCAAGACCTTCAAGTGGATCTGAGCCGAATCACGAAAGACCATCACTCACGCACTCATAACTAGCAGACTGCATTACGGAGACGCCCTCTACGCTGGAATCAACAAATCTCTGCTCCAGAAACTCCAGACCATCCATAACACCGCTGCCAGGCTCGTCCTCGGCATCCCACAACATGAACCCATCACCCAGCACCTACGACACATCCACTGGCTCCCCGTCGAGAAGAGAGTAACTTTCAAGCTACTCACTAATGCCTACAAATCCCTCCACAACACCTGACCCCAATACCTCAACAAATGAACCTCTTTCCACGCACCAAAGAGAAACCTTCACTCTGCCGACCGCACCCTTGCTGAAACCCCGTGCATATGTAGAGCAAGAATGTGTGGAAGAGCCTACTCCTATATCACAGCAAAGTCCTGGAACAAACTCCCACTCAACATCAGACGTTTCCCCACTCTGCACACCTTCAGGAAGAGCCTCAAAACCTGGCTCTTCGGCTGAGTTGGAACTGTACAACTTCCCCCATGTCTTGAGACCCTCACGGGTGAGTAGCGCGCTTCACAAATCCCTGATTGATTGATTGATTGACAGCTATCTCTATGCCACAACCACAACTGCCCCAACTTCTTCTTCGAGACAGCTCTGGCAGCCCATGCTGGTTAACAACAGCAGCTTTGTCCTCTTGTCGTGCTTCTACCCGTCCGGTCGGGCCTTGACTCTTTACCAGGACCTTCGCTCTCTGTCACACTCCCTGGGCTGGACTACCCCGGGACCACATTGCCTGACATGGGGTGCCCAGTCCATGTGTTGAAGTCTACCAGACAGCTCCTTTTCACGGAGGCTGAGACTGGGAGGCCAGCCAAGTCAGAGAAGGACATGAAACCCCCCCATCGAAGTCCACTCTGGATATCATCCCACAGGAACTTGGTATTCTTAAGGCGCTGGAAATCCCCTACAGGACCTCAGCGGACATGCAAGACATTCGCCAAGAAATTGCCTCATTCAATTTCAGATTATATTCCGCTTGGAGGAGGTTACCAGACAATGGTCGTGGGGTCCAAAGATTGTCCCTCCCTCAAGAACACTCATTCCAGGGACAAATCCAGATTCCCTCTGAAGCATGAAGCCATTCCTGATGAGGCCCCCTGCTGATGGGTCCCTGCGAGTCAGGTCTATTCCTGCTGCACCATAATACACCAACATTACTCTCATGCCCACCACCACTCACCCCAGGCTTTTACAGACACTAGACCTACAGCCTTGGCCTACTGCCTCCCCTTTTCCTGTGGGCATGTGCTGTGGACTATGGATATAGTACCTGCAACCCACTGGAGTGATCACTTCATATGCCAACTCCCCGGTGGGTCCAGTTTGCTGCATCCTGGGCTCCTGGCCTTTCCCCTTTAGCCTGTTCAAAATTAGGTATATCTCCCTGACAGCAGGCTTTTCCTTCTTACCCAGCACCATGTTTCTACTTCAACACCCCTCCCCGTTTTCCTCCCCACCTCTCTTTTCCCTGTATCTTGATGGAGGTTCATGTCCCTGTACCATCCCCTGACGGTGATATCACTGAATGTGAATGGCTTCACCATTACTCTAAATGTCAGAGGATCTTTAGTTATACCCGCTCTTTACACCCTGACATTGCAGGATACCCATATTTCTGATGAGGAGAGTCAGAGGCTCAGCTGGGACTGGGTGTAACAGGAGTACCATGCCTGCAAAGCTCAACCTGGTGTGGGAGAGACCCCTTCTGCCAAACTCTATCACAAAGGTGGGGTTGCCATCCTGCTGGCTAAGAATATGGTGGGACCCTCACGGTCACTTTGTCCATATCAAGGTCTCCCTCCATGACTAAGTCCTTCTCATTGGCTCTGTTCAGCTCCAAAAAATCCACTTATGTCGCCCTGTCGAAGATCCTTAGACAACATCTGAGAACCAAACTTTTGCTGGGAGGGGAATGAAACATTGTTCCTGACCTCTTTATGGACAAATCTGGCCAGTCCCTCCACACACAACACCGTGGAGAGAGGTCTCCTCAGTGATCTGATGTCTGAATTCTCCCTGTGGGACCAGTGGCTGTTGTTTCTTCACACTGACGAGGACTATACCTATACTTCCTGAGTGCATGGCACCAATTCCAGGGCAGACTTCTTCCTAGCTGGAGCTGTCTAGATTGGCCATCTGGTGGAGGCTGCAATCATTCTCTTCAGGGTACTAGACCACAACACGATCCGGCTCTGTCTACCCTTAGGGGACATCTGCTTGCCCCTTTTGAATTGACAGCTCATCCATTGTACTATAAAGCCCCAGTGGACAAGGAGAGATGGCCCTCCTACCATCTTTTCTTGAAATCAATGAGGGGTTTATCGAATCGCCCAGTACCTTATGGGGGGCGGGCAAGGCAGCGTGCGGGGGGAATCAATGCAGGTCACTTTCCAGCTGAAACGCAAGGCCGCAAGTAAGCAGACCTAACTGGACGCTTTTCTTGCCTCTCTCACTGCCAAGTAGTCACCGGCCACTTCTCAGGCTTCTTTAAAGGCCCTGCTCCAGGCCAAACATGAACCTTGCACTCTTTACACCTCTACTGCGGAGACAGCACTGTTCCGCCTTAAACAACGCTATTGCAAATGTAGCTGGAAGGCCAGTCGTCTGCTGGTGCTACAGTTGGAGCAACAGTATGCCTCCCATACTATATTGGCCATCCAGTGGGAGGATGGCCTACTCCTTATTCACACATTAGATATTCTAGAGTCTTTTGGGTCTACTACAAGGCCCTCAATTCTTCTGAGACTGTGTGTCTCCCCGCTAATGTTAGGAACTTTCTGTCTCTTAAAGCACTCCCTCGCCTCACGGTCAACAGGTCCTAGCTCTGGAGACCGAGTTCACCCAGGAAGATATCCTGAAAGTGATTGACGATCTGCCTTATGGCCAGGCCCGAGCTGGATAGCCATACTTCCAGATACCAAAAGGCCAATAAGGACATGCTAGCTCCCTTACTCTGCGAGGTATACTCAGTGGTGAATCTGCCTCCCTCCATCCTCTCCTAGACCTAACAGGGTGTCTACCTACCTTATTCCTAAACCTGGCAAGGATCTGCTACACTGCTCTAGCTCTCGAATAATTTCCCTGATCAATGTCTACATGAAAGTTCTTGCAAGGGTTCAAGTGGGTGATACCTTCCTTTGTGTATCGGGACCAGTTTGGATTTGTCCCCCACCATACCTCAGCATCCCATCTCTGACTTTTATCTTACATCGTTTTGAAGGTTTGGCAGGACAAAGATGAAAATCTAGTTGTGTTTTTGGACACCGAGAAAGCTTTTACAAGGTAAAGGTGGATTATCTTTTACGTGTTTTGTAAAGCGATGGCCTGGGCCCACTGTTCCTGTCCCATACCGGAAGGTTTTACTACCATCCAACGGCGGTTGTCACCTGTAATGGCCATGCCTCTCACTCCTTTGGTGTTCAGCTCAAAACCCTGGAGGAGATGCACCCTCTGACTTATCGGTGAATATCCTATAATCACAGCAAACTGAAAATTAAGCCAGATCCAACTCGACTTAACCTTTCTTGCCACACATGGTAAAGCCAGACCAATTATAAAATATAGCGTTAACTCGACCAAGAGTATTGGACACTACCGAGCACCGTATTTACATGACACATGCCCCCCCCTCCGTGGCATAGCTGACCCGACGGGGCCTGCACCGCGGTACCACCGGGCCCACGGGCGTACGCCAGCGTGTGCACATAATGAAACAAAGAGCTTTGTACCTAAAAGCTCGCATAGCATCTACCGATTCAGGGAGGACGGAAAAGACAAACGCGAGCTGCACCATGCCGACATCCAAGCCATCGCACTGGTGCGCTCCCCGATGCCCCTCCCCCACAGGCCCCAGCTCAGGCACCATGTGTGAACCGGGGAGGCACCCACTCGCCCTCCCCGGCGAAGCGATATCGTCCAAAGGCAAACCCGGACCAGACCCAAAGCCCTGGATGCCCCAGCTGAATCTGCCTGGAACCCGTGTGCAAACCCTATCGCCAACACCGGGCAAAGCAGAGAAAAGGCCACAAGCCTGGAAAAACTGCTGCGGTCCCCTGTGACCCAAAGGTCCGCGTGGGGTACCCCGGGCGGCCCGGGTCCAGGAGAGATCCTGCTCGCCTGGCCTGTACGACCTCACATAGGGCCCTATACTAATGCCCATTCTCTAGTTCGCCCCCCACAAGGGGTGGCCGTGCCAGGGAATCGAGACCCCCGCACTATAGGCCATGACCTCGGCGACTGCCGGACTGACCTGCAAGGAGGAGGAAAGCGCCCAACTGTTTAGGCTTGCCCCCACTGCTCCGCTGAGCGTACGCACCCCCCACCCCGCCGAAGCAGACTGGCCATCAGGCAACAGGCCCAACAGGGACACACACTCAAAAAGGATACATGACCAGATACGGGTAGGAGGGAGGGAGCCCCGGTGCCTACCAACATGGGGGACAGGAGCCCATCCCACGCCACGTGACGTTGCGGGGCTCCCCTGCGATGGAAGGAGCCCCGGTGCCTACAATCCTGGAGGGCGGGAACCCACCCCGCCTCCACGTGCCACGATGTTGCAAGGCTCCCCTGCGAGGGAGGGAGCCCCAGTGCCTACCATCATGGAGGACGAGAGCCCATGCTGCCTCCACTCACCACGTGACGTTGCGGGACTCCCCTACGACGGAGGGAGCCCCGGTGCCTACCAACATGGAGGACGGGAGCCCACCCCGCACCACGTGATGTTGCGGGGCTCTCCTAAGAGGGAGGGAGCCCCGGTGCCTACAAACATGGAGGACGGGAGCCCACCCCGCCTCCAAGCGCCACGTGACGTTGCGGGGCTCACCTGCAAAAAGTGAGCCCTGGTGATGACGGAGACCCCGCGCTGCCCTGCATCAAGACCCGGAGGAGTGAGCCCCGGTAAATGGGCACAGGATTGACCCGTGACCTCGGCGTTATTAGCATCACACCAACTGAGCTAACAGGCCGTGGTAATCAACCCTACGCGTCCGCGTGTGATGGGGGAAGGGGGGGGGGGGCTGAGCCATCCGGCCAGAAAGCAGCGCAGCGAGAAACCGGCGGATCCTGTGGGAGAGGGGGTGCCCGATCTGCCCGTACAGCCCCCTAACCATATTCCCTGTCCAACTGCCCCGGGCAACTCGCCTGCCTCCCGAGGGGCCCCGCCTGCCCGCGAGCACGATTTCGTTATCTGACCACACCCTGCACCACCACCCCCGTGGCAACTCGTACCACAGGCCCCTGTACAACCTGGGCTTAACCCAGGGACGGGGCAGGGGGGGAGAGGAGTGCGGCACTCACCAGCTAGGCAGGCCCGACTTCGGACGACGATGACACGAGGCTGCAGCGAGGCAGGCAGGCAGCAGGATGACCGGAAAAGAGGTCGTCCTGAAGGCAACCGGGGCCTAAGTACCTGGCCCGCCCCCAGATGTCCCCCCCTGGGCGCCCGTCACTGGTGTACCCGTCCACGGGGAAGGGCTGATGAGGCCGCCGCGAGCCTCCCCCCTAGGGGACACGGGGTGGGGGCTCCGACTAGTCAGCACTAGAGGGCTACCCGCTGATGTCCCCCTGCGGGAGACGTTGGCAACTGCATTTCCTTCCGGCCCTGGAGCCTCTGGCTCTCGCAATGCACAACTCCCTAGACAAACACGGAATACCTCTCCCCAGCGGGGAACAAAAACTGACTGTGTACGATGACAGCATCCTGGTTACTCTCACCCAACCGCAGCGTTCCTACCGGCCCTTATGTCTTTGTTTTCACACTTCTATCTCTCAAGGAACAAGATCAACTGGAGTAAGAGTGAGACCCTTTCCCTTACAGCTTCCATTAACCCAATGGTCCTTGCAGACCTCCATCCATTACCCGGAAATTTAGGTCACGCCCATTTTCTGCTTAATGGTGGAACCTCGTCTAAACGCCTTCCATGCAAGCATTCAGGCAGGCATGACTCGCTGGTCACAACTGGGTCTTCCACACAAGTCCTGCCCGCTAGTTGGCTGTCTTGGAAAAGACTTTCAAAACCTTTCTGTGAGGCAGTCGAAAGACACGGCTAAAACTGGACAAACTTTACGTGGCCAATGAATGTGGGGCCTTGCTGATCCTTTGGTGCTATTACCTGGCATCCCAGTTGACACCCTGTAGATATGTTCTCCAGACCACCCTGGACCCATCCAGATTGGTTCCATTGGAGTTTTCTCTCTTGAGATATATCGGGGGCCACTTCTGCTGCACACAGAGGCTGCCCCTCTTATCCTATTCTGGCAACCACCCTCCAGGCCTGGAGTAATGCACATTGGCTTCTGGGTGTCCACCCCACCACCTACACACAGGTTCCTCTGTGATGCATCACATATTTGTGGATTAGGCCGGAGTTTGCCTCCAAGTGGCTGCCCCACTTTGCTGATCAAGGATGAGGATTACAAGACTTTTGATGTGGTCTGGGAGCAGTATGGCCTTCTAGCTAGACATTTTTGGGATCAACTACTTCAATGCTGCCTTCAACAGGCCTTGAGAACCCCTGCCTGGACCTGCAGTTCTTCCCCTGATGTACTATCTACAAAAGTGGGGCACCTACAAGGAGGCAGTCTACCTCAGTGAGTGGTAGGCAGATTGCTTGCAGCTCCATTACTCAGAGGCAGACTGTGGAGATCTATTTGTGGATCATGGCCAGTACCTCAGAGATATCCGCCTTAAGTTCAGTTACTTTAAGGTGTTACACCACTGGCAATAGTCCCCGCTCTGACTTCATAGGTCTTCCTTTCTTCCATTAGCCACGAGCAGGTGATGTGGCTCTCTGATTGTGAAATTGTCCACATCCTCTGGGACTGCCCCACTGTGTCAGCTTATTAGTCCTCTATCACCACCACAGTCAGTCAAATGGTGCCTCTTGCTGGGGTGTTGAAGGCTTAGACTGCTCTTTTACACACCTTTGCTCATTGCCCGGCCATCAGGCATCAACAATCCCATTGGTTGGCCACTGCCCTGGTTACTGCCAAGATCTGCATCCTGCGGTTTTGGAGGACACCCACCTGCCCCACCTCTGATGACTAGTTTTGTAAGTTATTTCAGGTTGCTTCCAATGAGAGGATAATCGCCGGACGTACAGACTCTTACAACAGATTCTTGGACAAATGGAATCTTTCTTCCAAACCCCTGAGTGTCATGTCCTCCAATCCCCCTTCTCCTACCCTCACCACTAGTGACTTGTGCTCCTCTCACCCCACCCTGGGCTGGTCCCATACTCTCTGCTCTATCCAGGATATTAAGTGGGCTGGGTCCCGCCGGTGCTTAGCACTTGGAGTTTTTAAAAGGGAGCCTATTGTGCTCTATTTTATGGCCTAGCCCAGGCAGTCCATTTTTTTTCGGACTCCAGTAAGAGCATGCACATCGATGTGCGCATGCTCATTTTGCTCAATTCTGACTAGTGGAGGTCACAGCATGATGGCATGACGGCATGGCATCATGACAGGTGAGGGTACTAGGTGGAAGGGAAATCCTTTAAAAATAACTATTTCTCTCAGGATTTCCCTTCTCTTTTTGCAACGCAGGAGAATCATGGTCGTGGTGCCAGCCTTTGGAGTGAAAACATTGTCAGATGAACTACCAACAAACGGACAGAACTTGCTTTAAAAACTGAAAATTCAGACGACCACAGGCAGCGTGCCTCAGCACAACCCTGCTCTGACCTTTCACACCGAGCTTGGAGCTTGCAGTGCAATCCAGCAACATGTGTAGCGTTTCTCCCTCCCCTTCCAAAGGGGCTTGCAGAGAGAGGAGCTAGTCTGCCCAATCCTGCCCCAGCTCTAACAGCACCAGCAAGTTAAAAGCCCGCTGAACTTGAAATCCACCTGCACTTAACGATTTGTATACAGTGTTTCCCGAAGGTAGGGTAATTGGTGTGGTCGGGGAAATAATTGGTTTCACATTTGTTTCTGCATTTCAAACATAGCCATTGCTTTCAAACTACAAGGTTCTCCTTGAAATGGGAATGTAGTATACATGCTAATTTTAACCCCTCCCATGCTCATGACGAGCTCAGCTCGCCATGAGCCATGGTGGCCATGTGCTCATGACGAGCTGAGCTCGTCATAACGACCACAACGCTCTCACGCGGGGCTAATTTCCCCGCTGTGCTGAACGTTCCACAGAAATGGGTGTGGCAGTGACGAGCTCAGCTCAGCTCGTCATGAGCACAAGGCCTTGGCCACGGCTGAGCGCGTCAGGAGCACCGCGGCGCTGTGCGCGCCTCCCCTCCCCCCAGCACAGCGGGGGAATATGCCCCGCAGGCAAGGGGTTAAAAAGCAGGCCGATCACACCTGCGCTAATTGCCTGGTGTTGGGCAGATTACTATATAAATATATGTCTTTCCTACTGCAGAATTACAAATACTACTGATTCTCAGCCAAATGTGTATCTGTTAAAAACATGTCTCATCACAACAACATTCATCATGAAACTACAGTGAATCCACTTCTGGCACACATCATCTTAAAGACCAGCTGAATCACCTAAAGGACCATTAGAAACAGCATCTCTAGATAGCTGACCAAAACGGCAACCACCTCAGTGAACAGCGCCATTGTAAAAATCAAGCCACTGCTAGGCTGGAAACAAAGAAACAGCATAAAATATAACGAAAGAAGAAGAAAGTTTCCTATCTATGCTCACAGGATCTGGAGCAATATCGCAGATACCATCAATATACCGCCATCCTCCTAAATCACTGAACTTTAGCACTCAGTCCACTAACACCCAGTGCCCAAGTTCATTGTGAAGGAGCTCACTCCCAGGGCCCTGCCCATGGCCAGCACTCCTGTGCTCTGTAACTAAGTCTGCGTTTCACAAGTCCACTTACACATGTGTGAACTAATGGCACTATACTGCTGCCGAAGTCTCAGGGTTGCTAAATGTGCAGACATTCTGGAAGTGGGACAACACATTAACAAAACATTGCCTATACCATCACATTCCCCAAATATTTGAAAGAAATACATGGACCTCGCATTTAAACTACAGTTACAAAGTTCGTTTGACAAACCTGCCTATCAGCAACACACCTGGGGGTAGATTTACAGCCCCTTGCAACACTTTTGCAACACAGTTGCGTAGCTTTTGGGACGCAGCGGCAGCATAAAAAAGGCAGCCAATTTACAACGTGATGCATCTAGGGAGGTGCATCATGTTGTAAAGCCATGCGCACATTATACCTGTGTCAGGTATAATGAATGTAGGGTGGGCGTTCCCACACAAAAGGCCATGTAGAACTGATTCAGTGAAATCTGCAAGATTTCACGGCATCACTCTACGCTTTCACTGCATCAAAATCCCTACGCCTGCTCAGACCAGGCGTAAGGAATGAAGCTGGGCTTTGTGAATGGGACTCACCCATCTGTTGTGGGGCATTGCTGGAGTTGCGTAACTTTCATGAGCAGCTCCAGCAATGCGTCACTTTTGCGCCAATAGAGGCATAAGGATTTCTGGCGCATCTGTTAATCCTTACGCCATGGAGCACTGTATTTTAAATACAGTGCATCCATAGTGGTGCAAGGACATTCGGCGCTGATGTAAATTTGCCCCTGGTTACTAATTCATACATTCTCGTAGATGAGTGCAGAGAGGTATGCCTGGCAAACAACTATCAGTAATTTCCAGTAAGACAGGAACACGTGACCATTGGCTGAACTCCTAGATCGCTATGATATCTTCCAAGAAGGAGTCCAAAATAAGCCTGAAAGCATAGTCCAAAACACATGGTGGTATAACAAACAAGTATTGGCAAAGCAAATAGCGCCCGCCTATGCTAGAGCTATTGGATTTGGCACTGTCTTTTAGCCATTGTGTACACCAGTTGGCCGCTGTTCAGCATAGCTAAATATTAGTGGCTTGGGGCGTTCAGTGGGATAGAGTGGAGTGCAGTATTAGGTTAGAGTGGGGTAGATTGAATTGGGATAGATTGGGGTGGAGTGGGGTACATTGGGGTGGACTTGATTGGGGTTGACTTAATTGTGGTAGATTAGAGGGGTAGATCGGATAGATTGGGGTAGATTGGAGAGAGAAACATTAGGATAGAGAGGAGTGGGAAATATTGGGGTAGACTGGAGTTGGGTAAATGGGGAAGAGCTGGGTGGATTGGGGTAGAGTGGAGTTGGATTCATCACAGTGGGTTAGATTGGGTGGATTATAGTAGGTTAGGTTTGGGGATGGGTGGATTGTGGTACATTGGAGTGGAGTTGATTGGAGTGGGTCAGATTGAAGAGTGGAGTGGGATACAGTGGGCTAGACTGGAGTGGGAAGAGGTAGATTGGGGAACAGTGGCATGAAGAAGAGTGCAGTGGAGGGTGGGTAGAGTGGGGTAGATTGGAGAGGGGTAGAGAGTAGAGTTGGGTAGAGTGGGTGGATTGGAGAGAGATTACAGTGATTTCGGAGGTTGGAGGTATTTTTGGTGTTTGTGATGAATGTCTGAACTAGGGTATTATGCATTAATCTAAAATGTGTTTTACATTTCTGTATGGTTTTATTAAGAAATTAATGGTACATGTTTTTATTGTTTCTCCTCAAGTAGAGTATGTAGTTTATTTTTGTTTCTAACACCCTTGACTAGCAGTCTCTATGTAGGTCTATGTAATACAACAACGTTTAATTTATATGAACACAGGGTTTGGTGGTAAAGTACTGTACACAAAAAACTGTAGGACAATGTTCTAGTTGAAATGCATTAGGACAATTGCCAAACTAAAATGCGGCTGCCTTAGTTAACCAGGCAGAAAGACAGCTCAATTTGCAACATACTTCTTATTCTGCCACAGTTTGCAATGAGTGGCCAATAAAGAGCATTGAAATATAAAATTAAAATTCATTCAAACTTCATTCCGGTGCTAGGTTAAGCAAAGCACCCCAGACAGTTTCCAGCATTGCTAATTTACAGTTCCCCAGAGTCAGTCAGTGGTACACCGTCCCCACTCACCTCAAATTGTGACTCCACCAAAGACTTCCCGAGGCTCAGCTCCACCCTGCACCGAGGCTCAGCTTCTCCTGACTAAAAATCCTCCAAACTAGGTATGAAGTAGGAGAAAGTCTCAATCATAATAACTCATAGAGTTATATCTGAATAACAAGCGTGTCCTCTAAAAATAATGTGATGCTCTCAGCTTTAAGGGACCTTTGGAGGGAAGCTGGACAATAGGACTGGAAGGCTAAGGCAGAGCCAATCTCATTTCAGGAATCTCTTTATACCCATGTGCAAACCAGACAGCTGAGGGGCAGGTCTCCCCAACATGGGACTATTGACCTACTAAGATGAGTGCAGGCTGAACTGGTCAGAATCGGTTGCGACCCACAGTTTGGTAAATACTTATTTAGAGTGCAGTCGCGAAACTATACATGTCCATGTATTTTGAGTTTCATTGTGTGATATGTCTGGATAGATGTGCCAGTGTCATCTTAAGGACCTCTGGAACCCCGGGCAAGACATATTTTGGGGCATCCAGATCAGGAAAGCCTTATAACTCCACTGCACAATGAGAGATCCTTTCAGGAGCAGCACAAAATAAAGAGGAACATCTGCCTGCCAGATGGCACTTCAACAATGTTTAATAGATCACTGGAGTAAACTATTAAATTTTTGTTGCAGATAAGAAGCTAAATATTCTCGTTGTGTGACGAAAGGCTTAATCAACTGGAAACCAAAACCAGCAGAGGAAGAAGATTTTCTTCTTTTTCAGATACACCAGTCCAGCCTTCAAGAAGGAAGTTCTAAATGTTACCATGGCTACTAGTGACTTGTCTTCTTCTGCTCTGAAGTGCAAGTCTGTGCAGTCTACCATGATTGACTTCCTACCATCACTGAAGCATCAGCATATTACATGGGAGTCTTGTCCAGCGCAACCAACTAGTGATGAGGCTAGTAAAACTCTGCAAGAGTCTGCCAAGGACAGTCCACCCTGACAAGGACTTCAACGTATGCCAGAGAAATAAACTGTCAAACTCCCTGACTGCTGGACCACTAAACAGTGGTATTACTTTCAAGAGGAATTTAAATAATTGTATCTGCAGTCAGGTTATATTGGATGTTCTTCCTGCAAACAGGCTAAATCAACAGGTCTTTCAGTGCACAATAACACCCAGGTCATGCACATAAGTAGAGGTGGGCAGATGGATAGGTTGGTCCTTTCTTCTGGTGACTGAAAAGCTTTCAGGCAGAAACAATTCAGGAAGAAGATTATGGAGCAAAAAGCGAGCGCTGCTCACTTAGCAGCGGAGGAATTTTTGACAACTAAGCAGAGCAATACATTGGTAGCGACAGTACACACATGTAATGCAAACTGCATGGAGATCACATGCAGGGTATTTGATAAGTATGGGCCAAATGTGCAAATTCGCAAATTTGTGCGAATTTGTGGATTTTTTTGCGTGTTCGCAGGGTTTTTTGCGTATTCGCGGACCGCTTGCAGTGCACCGACCGCGAAGTTGCCCATGCGGTCGTACATGGACGCGGCCATCTTGTGCGCATTGCGTATTTCTGTTTCCGGGCGCTATTGGCAATCTCGCGTTGGGTGCGGTGCGCTATTACGAGTTCGCTCGTATTTTTGCGTGCTCGTGGGGGAAATATCGCGCAAACTTACCCACGCGGTCCTCAATGGGCGCGGCCATCTTGTTTTTCATTCATTGCTATGGTTCTGGACCTGGATTTTCTATCGTCTTGTAATCTTTCCAATCCTTTGTTTCTTTGAACTTTTTTTTTGCTCTTTTTTGCTCATTATCTATCTCTCTATTTGTCTAGATCTATATTTTGTGTTTTCTTCAACTTTTTGTTACTTTAATAACTACATTTTTTGTTTAGCTCTCTCTTTTATTTTATTTATTTCTTTCCCCCTATTCTTTTCTTCTTTCGGCCAGGACCATGGCAAAGGGAGCCGGCAAATCAAAGGGGAAGGGTCCCGCACCCCGTAGCCTGCTCCCTTGCGGGCGTTTGAGGGGAGTGGATGTAGTGGCCAGGGAGGTTTTTACCGCGGTGGAGGTGGCCGCCCTGATATTTTTTGTTCAGCGCCACCTCCCTAAGACCATGGCAGCAGGGGGCAGGCCCGGTCAAGGGTATGGCCTCCGGGAGCATCGCCAGCGGTGGGATAAGGCGTGCCGGGCCATGCGGAGGGAGTCGGGGGTCCGGCGCACCTACGACCAAGCGACGCACCGGTGGGCCGACGTCCTCGACCGGGAACAGGACCTGCTCCACCTGCTAGGTGTGGAGATCCCTGGCCTTGGTGAGTAGCTATTTAATAACTACTTTGTATTATTCTGCTCTGTGTTATATTGCTAATATATGTTTTTCCCAAAGAGCAAGAATGCTGCCTATTCGATTACATTGCAGGTAAAATAGTGTTTAAATATCTTCTGTGATTGCAGGTGCTCGCCTCCTCAGTGGCGTTGCTACTATGCTTACTTGTTTGCAACTTTGTGCTCATTTGGCCTGAGAATATGTATGAGTGTAGTACTTTACAGAACTGCGTAATGCTAGAGAGACTAGAGACTCAAGTCTAGTCCTTCCTTTGTACTCCTGCTGCCACTAAGAAGAAGAGATAGTGATGGATTGATAGGTTGAGTATATTATGACTTGTTATTAGTAGTAGTAGGACATTTTTTAGTGCTCTGCAATCATGATGACGGACTGTGTCTGTCACGACGCGTGCTGCTGAGTGCTGGCAGTCGTAGTAGAACATTTTTGCTGTTGGTTTAGTTAGTGATTTACATAACTTTCCAAGTAGACGGTCTGCGAAACCAGCAATATTGTACTAGTAGTATCCTCCTAGTTGACCAGATCAGATAGGTCAATACACGTAGTGCAATTGTTGCTAATTTGTTTCCCCGAGATAATTTTAGATTGTGGTCAAAGAAATCAAATATTTAAAAAAAACAATCATCCATGTTGTGTTTCTTTATTTCATGATCATCAGCACCTCCCAGGGGCAAGGCGACTAGCACCATTGAGACTCCGGTGGAAGAAGGTGGACATTCACAGGATCGGTCCCTTGCAGGCTCTTCTGCTGGCCCCATTAAGTTGTTCTATTGTTATATTAATACTTCTACTTCCCTAACTTTTACAGCTCCTATTCATTACAATTTTATTTATTTATTTGTTGTACTTGTAGTGCGCAATGGCTACCCAAATAGGGTTTCCCGGCGCATCTCAGCCGCTTCTGTATGGATAAAGTATCTTATTTATAAAACAACCAGGTTTTTAGCAACTTGCGAAAGCTGGAGTAGTTTGGCTCGTTTCTCAGTGCAATGGGGAGAGAATTCCAATGAAACGGGCCCAGGTAGGCTAAGGATTTGCCTCCAATGCATGCACGCTTGAATTTAGGGATCATAAAACTGCTCTGAGTGGCCGATCTGAGGTTCCTGGATGGGATATATGTTTTTGCCAGTGCGCAGAGGTACTTAGGGGCTGTGTTGGCTTTAATTTTGTACATATAGATGAGTGCTTTAAATTTCACTCGGTTTTCTACATTTAGCAAATGTAGCTTGCGTCGGAATGCAGAAACTGATTCCCTTTTTGGTACTTTGCATAATAATCTAACTGCCGCATTTTGGGCCATCTGTAAACGGTGAAGGATTGTTTTATTTGATCCTAGATAAAGAACATTACCGTAGTCTAAACGGGACATGATCAATGCATTGACTACCATTTTTTTAGTTGACTCTGGGAGCATCCAGCAGATTTTTCTCAGCCACCGAATGATGGAAAAGCAGGTGGCTGTAACTTTAACTGATTGTGCATGCATGCTCAAAGTATCATCAAGGAGTATACCAAGATTACGTACTTGTGATACTGGGATCGGGAGATTGCCTATTTTTTCAGGCCAGTGTTGTCGGCTCCATAGGTGCTTCTGTTTCCCTAAAATTACTACCTCCGTTTTTCTCCGTTGAGTTTTAGGAAATTTGTCTTCATCCAAGTTGCGTTGTTATTTAGTCCTATTTTAGGCATCGAGATGTCATTTGCATTTTGAGTCGCAAGTGAGAAAATAACTTGAGAATCATCTGCATAGGAATAGATCGTGAGTCCCGACTCCTCAGCCAACTCCCCCAAAGGCTTTACATAAAGGTTGAAGAGAAGCGGACTCAAGATGGATCCCTGCGGTACGCCATGACTAAATGAGTGTGTTTCAGAGCAGGCGTTTTGGGAGAAAACTTGGAATGTTCTATTGGAAAGAAAGTCCTGAATCCACTTGAGAGCATCTCCACCAATTCCTATGTTGCTCAGTGTGTTTAAGAGCACTTTGTGTGAGATAGTATCAAAAGCAGCGCTCAGATCCAAAAGGATGAGCGCCACTGTTTCCTCTTGATCCAATTTCTGGCGGATTGTCTCTGTCACACCTAAGAGTGTGGTTTCTGTTGAGAAACCTGCCCTGAAACCAGACTGTGACGGGTGAAATAGTAGGTGAGTGTTGACATATTGTGTCAGATGTATGTGGATATGTTTTTCCAAGATTTTAGACAGAATTGGGAGTAGAGAAATAGGTTGATAGTTTTTTGTATTGGATGTGTCTGCATTCGGTTTTTTCAATAGAGGGTGAATCATAGCGTGCTTCCAGAGGGCTGGAACTTTGGCATCTTTAATTGATGCATTGAGTGCATGGGTTATGATTGACATCACTGAGGGATCAAGTTGTTTAAGAATGTTAGCTGGGATAGTGTCCCTCGGTGATCCTGATTTGATTGAATTTAATAAATCTCCCACGGTATTGGTTGTCAGTAGGGGCCAGTCCTTTAACGTATGGTCGGTCTTTACTAGGTTGTGTTCATGCACCCAATCAGATGTGGAAACCTCAGGTCTAGGGGCCTCATCTTTTTGTGAAACGATTTCTTGATAGATACCTTCCCCTTTATCCATGAAGAAAGTCGCTAGTTCTTCACATTTGGATTGAGACAGGGAAGATGGTTTGGCTATTACATCTGAGCCTGCCAGAATTTTCACTGTGTTAAATAGTGTTCTTGCACAGTTAGAAGCTTTGGAGATGGTTAAGTTCGCAAATGCCTCCCTGCATTCTTTGTGATATTTACTCAGGGCTGCTTTATAGGCTAGTTTGTCTATGAGATCATAGTTTCTCCTCCAGTTTCTCTCCAAGACTTTACAACTAGATTTAGAATTCTTCAAAGAGTCATTATACCAGGGTGCTGGGGGGTGATGTGTGATTTATTTTTGTTTAGAGGTAGGGAGGTAGACAAACTGTTTCCTAATTCTATTTTTTACAAAATAGTCTTTGATCTTCTTAAAATCTAGACAACTTTCTACATTCTTATCCCGCCTCTACCATCACTCTCTGTGCTACTACTATTTACGATTATGAGTCGGTCTGTGTAGGTAGCTAAGCTTGCAAAGTCGGCAAACGGTGTTAAACAAAACTCTGATCCAGCAATAGCTCTAGGCACTGAGTGCAGTCATCTGGGTTGCCCTTGCTTTCTATTCCAGTCTTCTTAATGTAAGTGCTTCGACAATTTCCAACAACAAAATATCAATGTTTACACCAAGAAAAAGGTAGCAGTTGCCTTTTTGATTTGCTAGGAGCACATACCATACCGCTAGTGTTTCAGGGACTATTCTGCACATAAAGAAGTATGGACAAGAGAAATAGGACATTATTGATGATAGGTGCAGTTCGACTTTCCACATACCTCACTCCGAACAGAAGTTGAACCCCCATTCCCCTGACCGACTATCTAGTGTGTCTGACCAATGATTTGACGACCCAGAAGAACAGAAGAAGACTACCGCCGAGTCCCGGCCTATCTGAGTCACTGAAACATGACTGCCAAGTGCAGTAGTTCAAACCCTTCCGCTCACTCACTCGTGAACAAACACCACACAGTGTTTGTTAGTTTTAAAGTTTTATTTTCAATTAAGAAAGGAAAAAATGATTTCTTTATTTTTAATAGCGTAGTATTCGGAGTGAGCACTGCTGATAGATGACGTTAAAGTTTAAACAACATTCCCATGAATCAAATTACTTTAACGTAATAGTTAACAGACACATGAAATTATTAGAATCACGTGCGGGAGCCCCCACCTTCTTTAAAGTACTTAAAGTACTGCTGGTGATGACTTACTAGTAGTTGGTGAATCGTCCTGTTGGCAGAAGGGCAATGTAATCTTCTTTCTGTAATTAGAAAAATGGTGCACATTAAGCAAGCATTCATCAGTTGTCCTAAGAAGTGTAGCATTTAATGGAATAAGCGTATAAAAAGTTAACACCCTCCCCAAAACCTTTACTTTTTTCAATCCCAGTAATAAAAAATGTGTTATGTAACATTTTCTTCAATTACGAGACGAAATAGGGGGTTGTGTATGGCATCTGAAAATATGACATGTTTTTTCTAGACGTCACAACATCTGATGCGGCACAGGGCTGCCTGCATGGCAAATGGTGATTAAGGTTGGTTGTTGACATGAATCCTCGACGGATGAAATATCATTGTTGTGCTGGTAGTAGCAGTGGTACACACTGGCAGTAGCAGCATATGAAAAAAAAGAAAATGAAACATTGAGTGGCCTGAGCGTAGCATTAGAAACAGTACGATAGATAGTACGCTACAGAACAGTGCCATAAAGTGTAGCCTAAGCAGTGCTAAAGTATTCTAAATAAAGGTACTAGTTTCGTGGACTATGGCTACTATAAGAAATATTATGAAGGCAAAGGATACTTAAACATAAGAATTTACCATTTGATTCGTCATGTGTACGAGCATGATGTTTGATGCTCAATCCACGATGTCGCACATGAAATTCCATTTTCCAACATTTTTCTGGTGCTTAGACCTTATCCTCCCCTGCAAGTGTGTGGGATTTCTTGTTTTCATAGTCATACCTCAATGAAAAACCACACAGCCCGGGGGAAGAGGGTTAGGGTTTTTGAAGATTGGATGGGAATGGGTTTTTTTGGGAAAAGTTTTGTGAAGAGAAGAAAAAAAAACACTGCATGTACAAACAACAAATGAAGAGAAACACATTTTTGGATTCACAGATATCCATAAATCTTTTAAGGGACATAAAGGTAGTGCACTACTGCATGCATGAAGTTGTTTGCTAAACAGATGGTTAGGTTACTGAAAAATTGTACTTACTACATCTTATTAGTAAGTATGAGGAAACAATTTGACATTGACACTAGTACAGGGCTGCAATTTCACTTGCCTTTCTGCCCTCCTAGAGAATAAACACTTATTATTAGTACATTAAGTTAGTTATATAAATAGCAAAGAAACGTATGAAAGAGCTTGAGAGATGACTTTGAAGCAGAGAACAAAGAAACGCACCTAGTTACATTCGTAGAAGTTCAAGTTTTTTTACAACAATAACATTTAAAAGATAAGGAGAAGTTAAGAGAGAATACTGTAACTTTATGTTGTAGTTGTCCTGTTGAATTGGTGAAGTTGCATGCATCCAGCCATTCCTCTTATTCGCGATATACTCCTCCATTCCATCTTATGCTCTGTCGATCAATATTGGTGACCAGACACACTGTCCACTGGCTGCCTGATGAGTAATTGCGGATTGCGTCTGAGTTCAGCGTTTGTTCCATGGCACATGGTAAAAGCCGTCCTGTAATTTTTGATGGGAAAAAACAGGAAGTGAACCAGTTAAAAGAATCTAAGGTACGCTGTGTAGTGCAAAAATAACACTTTCAGTTTTCAGAGCTGACATTATTATTATATACAATCATCACTTCAAAAGTGCGTAACCTGGTTCTCCTTTACAAGGATAGCAATAGTAACTATGGTTGAATTCTGCTGATCCACCATGGCTTTCCTTAAAGAAAATTGTAAACAAAATTAGACATTCCCAGGAGTGCTCCCATACCCCTGAACCCAGTCGGAAAAATGTAGAACACCCCCAAGTAGCCCCCTAAAAACATGCGATTACTGCTACCAGGTTGAACCCTAACTTCAAAACGTGCCAAAACGCACTCTGCAAGTAGGCCCAAACCCCACTTTTCCACTGTGGATTTTCTTCAAAACATTTGCAATCAAAATTAGACATTCCCAGGAGTGCCCCTAGACCCCATAACCCAGGTGCAAAACTGTAGAACCCCCCCAAGTATCCCCCAAAAACAAGCAATACTGCGACGGGGATGAGGCCTAGTTGAAAATCAAGCAGAAAGCGCACATTGAAATTAGGCCCAAAAGACCCCTTTTCCACCATGGATTTTCTTCAAAACACTTGCAATGATTATTACACATTCCCAGGAGTGCTCCCAGACCCCTAAACCCAGTCGCAAAAATCTAGAACCCCTCCAAGTAGCCCTCCGCAGAAAAGCAATTTTGGTAAAAAAAAAGAAATTCACCTCGGATTTTTTTCAAACCACTTGTAATCACAATTACACATTCCCAGCAGTGCTCCCAGACCACTGAACCTATTCGCAGAAATCTAGAACACCCCCAGGTAGCCCCCTAAAACACATGCGATACTGCTACCAGGTTGAACCCTAACTCCAAATCGTGCCAAAACGCACTCTGCAGCTAGGTCCTAACTCCCCTTTCCCACCATGGATTTTCTTCAAACCACTTGCAATCAGAATTAGACTATACCAGCAGTGCTCCCAGACCCCCAGACCCCCCCCAAAACCTAGAACCCACCCAAACAGCCCCCCAAAAACAAGCAAGAGAGCAAAAACGGAAAAACTTTTTCACCATGGAATTTTTCCACCCCACTTGCGCCCGATATTAGACCTTCCCAGCAATGCCCCCAGACCCGTCAACCCACCCACAAAAAAGTAGAACACCCCCAAACAGGCCTAAAGCAAAAATGCAAAAACTCACACTTAGAAAATGTAGGTCCTACCTGGCTTCAATTCAGTCCACACGCGCTCTGCAGCTAGGCCCTAACTCCCCTTTTCCGCCATGGATTTTCTTAAAAACAAATGCAATCAAAATTAGACTGTGTCAGCAGTGCTCCCAGACCCCAAAACCCACCCCCAAAAACCTAGAAGCCCCCAAACAGCCCCCCAAAAACAGGCAAGTGAGCAAAAACGGAAAAACTTTTTCACCATGGATTTTATCCAAACCACTTGCGCCCGATATTAGACCTTCCCAGCAATGTCCCCAGACCCGTCAACCCACCCGCAAAAAAGTAGAACACCCCCAAACAGGCCAAAAGCAAAAATGGAAAATGTGACACAGAGAAAATTTTCGGCCTACCAGTCAACATCGGTCCAAACGCGCTCTGCAGCTAGGCCCTAACTCCCCTTTCCCACCATGGATTTTCTTCAAATCACTCGCAATCAAAATTAGACTATCCCAGCAGTGCTCCTAGACCCCCGAACCCCCCCACAAATCTAGAACACTCCCAAACAGCCCCCCAAAAACACACAATACTGCTAGGCCTCAGTTTAAATTGTGCCAAAACGCTGTCTGCAACTAGGCCCAAACCCCCCTTTTCCACCATGGATTTTCTTCAAACCACTCGCAATCAAAAGTAGACTATCCCAGCAGTGCTCCCAGAGCCCCAGAACCCCCCACAAATCTAGAACACCCCCAAACAGCCCCCCAAAAACACGCAATACTGCTAGGCCTCAGTTTAAATTGTGCCAAAACGCTGTCTGCAACTAGGCACAAAACCCCCTTTTCCACCATGCATTTCTTCAAACCACTCGCAATCAAAATTAGACTATCCCAGTAGTGCTCCCAGACCCCCCGACCCACCCCCACAAATCTAGAACACCCCCTAACAGCCCCTCCAAAACATGCATACTGGTATATTCAAAACATGGCAAATTGCGCTGTTCACAAAAAATTGCTGTTTTCAGCACTTCTACTACTTTGATCCTCTTGAAACTTACCTGGACACTTGTTCCATCCATTCCCAAGAATCTCAGCAAGGCAGAACAAAATCGAACCACTGCGCTCTTTGAAGAAGAAGAAGAAGAAGAAAAAGGTCTACGACTAGTTTTCACTTAGTTTTCACCCAAACACACGCGCCCGCAAAACACCAAAAAAGGCCAAAATTCTGCCAATTCTGGACCAAAGAACGACAAACCCCCCTAAAACCTTGCCAATATCATTATGAACGAGCCTGCATCGGGCTCTGAGCCCTAGACTCAGCTGGAACCCTACCAACTGAAACCCAAAAACCCTAGTAAATCGCACTGAACCCTAAACCCTAGATATGCTTTGTCTGTCTCTGTCAAAGAGCCTAGGTATGCTACATCAGGATGCTTCACTCAGCGGTGCCTGCCTTGACCGTATGCATGGCCCTGCCGCAAGCATGGGCCAAAAATCTGTTCCGTTCAAGAATTCGCGATTTTTCGGTAAATTCGCGAGTTTAGCGAAAAACCGAAAAACAGCAAATTTCGCAAACATAACGGATGTTTGGCCCAAGCTTGAGGCAGTGCCATGCAGACGGTCAAGGCAGGCACCACTGAGTGAAGCAACCTGATGTAGCATACCTAGGGTTTTTGTCAGACAGAAAAAGCATATCTAATTGTATGCAGCAAGGCAAATAGCCCCAATTTTTTGAACTGATGTCTGGTGTGGACTCTGCCTGGCATAACAACAACAGTACACTGCCTCGCCCTCGACCACTACATACCAAATGGCCAGGCCCTGCCTGTACCAGGCCTCAAAATAGCCCCCACCCACATGGCCAGGTCCCAACAACACCCCAAAAAGTCGAAAAACACACAAAAATCACCACAATCCAATGCCATCCATGCCCTCAATGATGTTTAAATTCAAGACATCCCACAGAAAGACTAGGTCCATGCACCACTCAGTACCCCTGGGCATAATGGTTGAAAGCAAGGCAAACTGGGTGCAGGCCTGAGCAAACTGCCTGGCTTCAAAATGGCCCCTTGACCCCCACCACATGGCCAGGCCCTGCCTGTACCAGGCCTCAAAATGGCCCCCACCCACATGGCCAGGCCCCAACAACACCCCAAAAAGTCGTAAAACACACAAAAATCACCACAATCCAATGCCATCCATGCCCTCAATGATGTTTAAATTCAAGACACCCCACAGAAAGACTAGGTCCATGCACCACTAACTACCCCTGGGCATAATGGTTGAAAGCAAGGCAAACTGGGTGCTGGCCTGAGCACACTGCCTGGCTTCAAAATGGCCCCTTGACCCCCACCACATGGCCAGGCCCTGCCTTTACCAGGCCTCAAAATGGCCCCCACCCACATGGCCAGGCCCCAACAATACCCCAAAAAGTCGAAAAACACACAAAAATCACCACAATGCAATGCCATCCATGCCCTCAATGATGTTTAAATTCAAGACACCCCACAGAAAGACAAGGTCCATGCACCACTCAGTACCCCTGGGCATAATGGTTGAAAGCAAGGCAAACTGGGTGCAGGCCTGAGCAAACTGCCTGGCTTCAAAATGGCCTCTTGACTCCCACCATATGGCCAGGCCCTGCCTGTACCAGGCCTCAAAATGGCCCCCACCCAAATGGCCAGGCCCCAACAACACCCCAAAAAGTCGAAAAACACACAAAAATCACCACAATCCAATGCCATCCATGCCCTCAATGATGTTTAAATTCAAGACACCCCACAGAAAAACTAGGTCCATGCACCACTGACTACCCCTGGGCATAATTGTTGAAAGCAAGGCAAACTGGGTGCAGGCCTGAGCACACTGCCTGGCTTCAAAATGGCCCCTTGACCCCCACCACATGGCCAGGCCCTGCCTGTACCAGGCCTCAAAATGGCTCCCACACACATGGCCAGGCCCCAACAACACCCCAAAAAGTCGAAAAACACACAACAATCACCACAATCCAATGCCATCCATGCCCTCAATGATGTTTAAATTCAAGACACCCCACAGAAAGACTTGGTCCATGCACCACTCACTACCCCTGGGCCTACTGGCTAGTGAGACTTTACAGGCACCCCAAAATTAAAAACAAAATCAACATATAACAGTGAGCTAAAATTCCATGACATAAATGAGAATTAAGTTAAAAAAAAACATCACAGAAACAGTTGTATCATGCACCCATGACTAACCCTGGGCCTACTGGATACTGTGGCTACCCACAATATATATATTTTTTAAGTTGTGAAAAAAGTTTTAAAACTGTAGTTGCAGCAACTGCAATGCCCCAACAAACAACACCAACTTACTTGTAAAATCTCAAGTCCAAAAGTGATCCAAACTCCAATGTCCAAAAAGTCCTCAAATAGACAAATCCAAATATCCAGCAGCAGCCACAAAAAGTAATCCTTCCTGCTCCAGATCCAAATCAAAAGTGACCAGGACATGGACAAAGCACTGAGAGGAGCCTGCTGGACAGGAACAGAAAGTTAGAGACTCTGGGGCACTTCCTTCCTCCCACCCCCCCAAAAATGGACTCCTTGTACCAAAACGTGCAGCCAAATGTCAATCTGAGGAGTTATTCTGATCAAAATCACCATATTCAGAAGGCTTATGCTTCCTGCGGTGGATTTCTTGTGCAGAATTGCAATTTTTGCAATTTCGGGAAAGCGAGCTGTTCAAATCTCCCGCCGGAAGTCAGCTGCGTTCCGCAGCTACGTGTTCGGCATTGTTTACTCCCGCAATGCGTAATCGCGGGCCCTTATGACATACTCGCATTGTCAAACTCTCACTGTGCAAGATGGCGAGCCGCGATGACGTAATTGCGTTCGAAAAACTCTCGCGCGATCACTCAGCAAGATCCAAAATGGCGCAGCACACGCAAACCAGGAGAAAAACAACTCGGCGGACTCAGAATCACGGTAAGTCAACGCCACGCGCGCGATATTGTATTTTTCAAGCGCGACCAAGCAAAAAAATCTGCAGCTTGCGAATTTGTGGATTTTTGGGCAAATTCGCGCGATTCACGGCCCGCTAATTTGCCAAAAATCCACAAATTCTGCGAACGAAACGGATTTTACCCCCAGGCTTAGTATTTGACACTGCTTAATACTTAGAAAAAAAGATTGTCCTTTCACGGATGACCCTAGTCTAATTCTCCTTCAGACAAAGAATGGCAGTGCAATGTGCCGTGTGTTGCACAGTAATCTGACTGCAACTGAAATAATCAAACACATTGCTCTGGAAATGCAAAACAGATTGGTCTGCTATATCAGACAACAGAAACCAAAGATCACAATATTAGTTGATGAGAGCAATTCTATTAGCAATACTTCCACCTTAATCATCCACCTCTGTGGCATTTTTCAAAATGAAAGTACCCCAATGACCATCTATTTTGGTTTTCTGGAGCTATCAGATACAAATGCCCTTGGCGTAAAGACAGTTCTCCTAAGCTACCTCAAAAAGGTTGGACTCCCAAAAGTCTGCTACATGATATCTTGATTGCTTGACATGGACTGTCTGGCTCACAGACTAGAACCTGCTGTGGCTGACCCTGTTGATGAGGTTCAAGGGTTCAATCACTTCAGGATTTTCATAGACTCATTGTTTGCCACATACAGCATGTCACCAAAAAACAGAGAGAGCTAAATCTGGCCGCCAGCGAGCTATATGTACAGCTTCAGAAGATAGGGGGAATGCTTGATACTAAATGGGTAGCATCCAGTTACAGATCTGTGAAAGCTGTTTGAAAATGCCTCCCTGCCTCGTGCAAACATTTTGAGAACGCTTCTATAGACCCATCCAGACCCATAAGATACCGGAGTAAGTATAAAGGTCTCTTGAAGAAGCTTACATCTTATTCTTTTATCAGAGATTTGGGGGTATAGTGTGATGCACTCCAGGACCTCACTGCCCTTTACAGAGGAGCGACATTACAATTGTTAATTCCCACAGACTTCTGGCCAGTCAAGTACGAATATTTGGAGTAATGAAGGTCTCACCAAATTCAAGAATATTCCTCTTTTCCATAGAACAAGTAACTCTGTTGCCCTTAATCAAAATCAGTTTTAACAAATTATGTCTGTATATATCAATAAACAATGTGCCCTGGATTCTGAGAAAGAACTTATAGCCAGCTTCAGTGTGCTAGATGCAGGTAACTTGCCTGCTGGTGATGAATGCATTCTTTATGGTGAAACAGATATCCAGAAGCTGTGTTCAGAGTTGCAGTTGCAAGTAAGAGATACTGTCCAAGCTTTTAGACTTTTCCAAGATTTTGGTGGAAAGAAACCCCCTGAACCATTAAAAAAAATGAGTAGGCTGCATAGAAACGGTACAAAAGGGGGTGGTGATAGACGAAGCATCAGAACCAATCAAACACTCACACCCAGTCAAAAGATCTGGGTTTGATCCATCACCTTTCTTTAGCCCACTCTGCCACCCCAGTTCAGACATGGCTGCATAGAAAACCTGCCAGCAAGTAATGTAGATTACGAGAGAAATTTCAGCGCAATGAACTTAATTGCTTCTCCAACAAGGGCCTCTCTTCTTTTAGAGACCATTTCTTCATGCTTATGGGTAAAACTCAATGGTCCTCCATTTGAAACATTTGACACAAAGCTGTAAGTAAAGAGTTGGCTGGCAAAAGGTAGAAGGTCTGCTGAAGAAAATTGGTGTGAGAAAACCCCAGCAAAATAGACACAGTGAATAATATCTTCAAGGGTTTTGGGAAATCCAGCATTAGATGTCTAAGTAATGTAAATAATGTTTAATTTTTTTTTAAAGTGTTCATTACTTTCATTGCTTATGCTTTTAAAGATACCTTTTTGTCTATTTTATTATCCTTTGCTGAATGCGACTTTATGATTTTCTTAAGCACACAATGCTAATTCTCATGATTTAGACCATGGCAGTAATTGGATAGGTCACACCCTTTTAAGAGGTTTTGCCACGCCCCTTTTAGAGCACCCCCAGGTTTGTTTTCCTCACTTAAAGCCCTGACTCTACCCCATGCATCTTTCCTCCCTGCCATCATGCCCAAGTGCTGGGGCTGAGCACCTCACCGGGGCCACTACCCTGCCCCATCTCTGGTCTGTACGCTCGACCTACTGCTCCTGCACTCTTCTCAATAACTGGGGCACTCAGGGGGCCGTCCTTGCCCTTGCTTGCTGCAGGACTGCGGTTACCTACCCCTTAATTCACGCACCTACCCTTTCTCGTTTCCCGTTGCGAATTGATCGTGTCTCTTCTCCCCTCTCCCCTCTCTCCACTATCCACACTCTATCTCTCACAGACACTTCAAAGGACTGTGTCCTAGATTCCTACCTCCTCCCCCCTCATTTGCCCTTTTCCTGCCCCGGCAACCACCCCTGCTGCACTGACTGCCACAGGGCCTGATGTCCCTTTCGTTTTTTTTCCTTTTGCCCCTCGATCCTTCATCCTGACACTACGGTCCCTTCGGTCGGTCTTACGCCCCTCACCCGGCCTATCAGTGGACCTTTCTGTATTCTGGTTGTACTCGAGTTCTTTGACGTGGAGCTATCCATGCCCGTAGTCTATATCGTTCCTGTTTCCTGCAATAAAGAAAGCTTCAAACTGGGGAAAAAAGTTAAAGGAGGCACTGAAAATGTGCAAAGGTGAAATTATTCTCCAATAAGATGATTTCCATCTCTTTTCAGAGTTTGCAAATCTTTATAAAGCAGAAAGCAACTATCATCTGCAATCATTCAATCTGAAAGAACACTAATTCTCCAGTCATTACATTGACCAGATTATTATGGAATTCCAGGCTGCGTTGCTCTGGTTAAAATCCGCACACCTTTATTAGGGCAACCTCGGCACAGAGTAGGTCAGTGTGCCCTATCACAATAAATGTGTAATCCTCACTACAGCCGGGAACGTCTGCCTGCCCTGTGAGCAGTACATTATTGAAAGGCGGACAGGCTGTTTGAAGCAACCAGTCCACCTTTCACAGTGCAGGCAGGAACAAGTCCTGCATTTTAAATGAGGGCAGAGCTTTCCCAGCAGGTGGGTGCAGTGAGAGATTGCATTTGCCATCAGGGAATTATGTGGGAGGCCCATAGAATCAGCTGACCCCTCCACCCCCACACACAAGTGCCACCCTCATGAACTTGGAAAAGTATACATCATTTGCATGGGCCAGTGCACCCAGGCCATTGATAGAATGCCCCCTTAAGGGGGAGCCGGTGCATATTTAGTGCCTGTGCAAGCTGTGTTACAGAAAGGGCAGCACAAGGGCTACATCTTATGTAATGCCAAAGTGCCCTAGTGGAGCAAGAAGCAGGCACACACATTTTCTTCCTTTTCCATGGCTGGATTTGAAAGGTGATCTTGCATTGCTGCTCATCTTTTCCTTGAAGTTCTCATACAAGCCACTGAAGGCTTCTGCTTCAGAGGCAAGACTTCATAGCACCAGGAATGGAAGCAGTCAGACGAGAAACGTAATAAAATAAATAACATAAACTGGGGTTCTACAGTTCTCCTGCCTGTCAACACTTATTTTTAGGCCTCACCTACAGGCAGTCATACATATCTGTTGTAGAAGACATATACCATATTATACCAATACCTATTATGGGCTTTGTATCAACCTGTTACTTACCATTGGTTGACTTTTTTGTCAATCTCATTTGCCTGTTTCTTATTGCATGCCTTTCCTTCCTCCTAAAGCTTGTTTTCTCTCTGGAGAAAACAACACAGTGAATGAAGGAATGAATGAAGGAATGCTTGAAATAATCTCATTCGCTGGTGATCTTTCAGGGCCATATTCCGGATCATAATTTTTTGCCTCTTATGCTTCTGTAGACAGAGAGCTGGCATATGCAAATCAGCGATGGTCTTGCCACAGTAGGAACAGTACAGCCCAGTGCCCCTCAAAACAGAAACAAAAACAGTCCAAAACTGGGCTCAGCCTTATCAGTGAAGTACTGCTTGAGTCCAGTGACACAGTGAGCACTGGACCCACATCTGGATACACATGTTGCACTTAGCAGGTTCACTGCAAAATAACAATAAAATGATGGAAGGATTGCTTAAATTCATCTCAACCACTGATGGCTGCTCATGGCCATATTCCAAGCCATAGTTTTTCACACAAATGCCACTCTAAATAGAGATTGGTCATATGCAAATCAGTCTTCTTCCTGCTCTATTGGGAATGATCTAGCCAGAGCTGCCAAATCAAGTCCCTGTAAACGGGAACAAAGCAAACCCAGAAATAGTTAGTTCCAATTAGGTATCATAAGTGAGGCAAAGCTTGAGCCCTGTGACACTGTGAGCACTGGATTCACATTTGTGCATACCCAGCACACTTAGGGCACCTACTGCAAAAAACAACAAAGTGATGGAAGGAATGCTTTATAATCCCAACCTCTGGCAATAGTTTAGGACCACATTCCTGACCGTCATTTTGCCTTATGTGCTGCTTTCCCCACTACTCAACCCTGCACCCCCTGCTCCTCGCTGTCTGGCTCCTTTTTAAAAAATTTTATTTTTCAACCCCCCTCCTTTAGATTGCTTTCCCACTTTCCCCTTGACTGTTGCTCCAGCTACTCGGTGGTGTTGACTTGCTCTCACCATCTGTTTCTCCATCATTGCTCCCTCATCAGTTCTCATCACAAGCTTAAAAAAACACTTTGGAGAGCCTGGCAGCTGCAATTTCCTGCCCGGCTGCTCCTTTCTTTTTAATGCCTTTTTGCACATATGTTTTTATTTTTAATTTAGCATTCCAAGATTGGTGTCCACCATCTTGGATCGGTAAAGTAAACGTTTTGGAAGACATGTCATTGCATCTTGGCCCATATGTGAGCATGCATTTTGATACATGCACGTGTATTTATGCCCTGACCTTTTCTTTTATGGTTTTCACTGATGCTCTGTCACATTGACAAATGAGCTTTTTTTAATCTTTTTGGTAATGTGGAACAATATCAGCAAAATGTTTGCCAATGCCAAAAGGTGAGTAATTAGATTGAAATGTTAGACAAATGGGATTTGCCAATGCATGGTAGATTTTCCATTCAGTAGCACACTTCTGTTGCCCTACACTTTCTTCTCTTCAGTATTTCGGATCTGAACTGTGTAGCTGTTCCTGGGAGTTGGGTAAATAAAAATATGTCACCTTTAATGTTGGGCGAAGTTGGAAAACTGTGCAGATTGAAAAGTTTTCCAATTTAAACCATTTTGATCAACTTTGTGTCAATGTGGAGTTTGACAGAGAAGGTAATCCATCACAAAGGCAGTTGAGTACCCTGTCTGCCGAATCCTTGGTCGGCCGCTCTATTAGGGGATGGGCAGACCGTCATCTTTCTAATGGCGGTGCCCCTGCTGACTCCGCTGTCTGAAAGCTTATTCTGACGGGCCCACGAAAATGTGTCAATTAGAGTAAGAACAACAGATCGCCACCCAATTTAGAGCGGATTGTCTGATTTTATGTTTTTTCTGTCCAGGTTTCTCCTGGTGGCACTTGACAGGAAAAACACGAAAATAACCCTCACATTATGGGAGAAAATGTCCATGGTGTGGCGATTATTCATTTATTTGTTTTTCAAAAACAAGCTTCTCCTTCGGGAGCACACCAAACTTGAAGTGCTTTCAGCGGAACCCCTGTGACAGCTTTTCCTCCAAAGTTACAAATATCAGTGCTTGGGCAGCAATTATTTTTTAAATATGTTGAGCAACAGTCTGTCAGTGTGATGGATGTAAGGATGTAATGACCCCGTTACCCTGATAGACGACAGAACACCTACTAAACTTTAAGTCAGGCCCTTTGTTCACAGGAATAGTTGTTTCCTGCTCAAAAAATAATTTGCCACAGAAATGTCCCTCAAAAAGTATGGCGGATGCATGCAAGCCTTTTCTACTGCAAACATATTTTTTGCACACGTTAAAAAAAAATATTTGTAAGCATTGCAATCTTCATGAAGCTCACAAAGACTGCAACGTATTTAAATACACACTTCACCACGTTATTGAGGAAACCCCTTTGCAGCTTAATACACCCTTAATGCTCCATTTGCCCCTCCTTGTCTCCTCCAGACTATGCATATCTTAGTCTTGGAGCTGTCATGCAGGCCTAGCATAATCACGTGCAACCAATGTTCCCTCTAATTATTTTCCTCTGTGTGCAGCAATTAAGGGCTTCTGTGCACTGTAACCAAGGCTGTGGACTCTGGAGACTAATGAAAATTCACTATGCAAGTGAGTGGTGTGCGTGAACTTCTGAAATTAGTTGTGTTCACTCCGATTAAGGTTTATGTGAAAATGAATGCAAAAGGCTTCATTTTGATTCAGTTTATCAACATGTGAAATCCACTTTTAAGGCAACTGATTTAATTTTATTGCATCGCAAACCAAAATGGTCACATCAACACCTTGTACTTTGGGTTCACTTATGGAAAATTGAAAACCTACACTCTCGGCTATGTTTTCAGTCTTCAACCAGTTTTTTTCGTTAGTAGAAAATCCTCAAGATAAACAAAAAATAATACACACCCGACTCCCTGATTTAATAGAGCATAGAGGAGCACGTTTTGTCCTAGACATGGTCAATTCTGGTAAACCCAGTAACATTCATTAATCAATTAAGCTATCCAACTGGTTATTGTCCCACCCTGTCCTCCCAGTCTATTCCTTCAGTGATAACTGCAATTTGGAGGTTAAAGATTCTCTTGGTCCTCACGCATACAATCTAGGACCCAACATCTTTCATTATTTGTATGCCTGCTAGTTTCAGCCACAGTTGCAACGGCATTTAGCCACTCCTCAGCAGCACAACATGATTCAATAAGTTGACTTTTCATCAAGCATGTGAGATGGGGATGGAAGTGACTTGGTGGATTTTAGTGTCCTTTAAAGCTCAGTTTTACGGAAGCAATGTTTCCTCTAATTTGATTTCTCCATATGCACTTATTGAGCATTTGTGTAAGCACTTTCATCAGACATGTGCAAAACTGAGTGGCTTTTTATGTCACTATGTCACTGCTCTATCCATCACTGAATGGGCTATGTATCGGATCCGGGAAATGTAAGAGGTATCCTCCATCACTGTGCTTATACCTTGTGCAAAATAAAATCATGCAATTTTAAAGCATTTTTATATAAATACTCAATTAAAACACTAGGGTTTGTAGACAAATAGCTTGACAAGCTGTAAGAAAACCCAGTTCCAAAAGGCGTGCCTTTCTCATCCTTGAGGTCCCCATCTCAACAATAACATTTTTTAATTGTCATAACTCAATCTCTGGTAACAACTAGAGCATTCCACTATAGTATGCAGTGCACCAGAAAAGCACAGTAGATTTGAACCTAAAAACTAAGTAGGAAAGTATATTTTTTAGAGTGCACTCTATGAAATTAATCACCTCTAGGCACTTAAGTATCATGTCCTGCATGGAAGTAAGTGCTAGAGACAAATTTGATTAAAGAAGAATAGCAGTGCACATTCACAGGCTATGGTCTTTGCTAACTCTTATGGCAATATTTATGTACGACCTTCTGGAAGAGGGATTTAGGAAAGCACATCACTTGGTGACTGGGTACAGAAATATCACATCTCTCACTGAATTTATCAATATTCTCGGTCAAACAATTTACATATGACTACAAATTGTGTATCTAATCTGTTTTATGTGACTATAACAGAAAAGACCATAGAAAATATGAACATTAAAGTACAGGTAAACTTTATAAAAAGGGAGAAAAGCAAACCAACACTGGCTTTTGTGGAACTTGTAAACTGCGGAGGACAGAAGAGTAAAATATAACTGGCCTGGGTCGAGCTGATAAAGTCTGTGGAAAGGGAGAAGAGAGAAGCACAACTGCTCTTGACAGGACTAGCAACATCTATGGAAGGATAGAAGAGTGAATCAGGACTTTGCCTAGTTAGGACTGATTCATTCTATGGCATGAGGAAGATAAGAGAAAAGCAGAACTGCCCTCTTCCCGCTTTTGCCCTTCCCTCCATTATTTTCTTATTCCCTTATGCCTTCTCCCTTATGTTATTCAAATATTATATAGTACCACACACCACACAAGGTATTTCTAAGTGCTGAAAATAACAGATATTAACGTTTGTCAATGTATGGTACCCTTGTTGCATTGATGGGGCTTCTATTTTATGTAAGGTAGTGCTCCAAGCTTTATAGAGGTGGGCGAGCCACTGAGATCTCAAGCCAAGCTTGAGCCTGAAGCCTGGCTCTGGCTCAACTCAGGGTTCTGTTGAAACCTCAAGCTCATAATAAGCAGAGCTTTCATGTGGCTTCTGCTTGCCTCCGTCCCTCCACCTAGGATGTGGCATTATGCAGAATTACGCTGTTAATCGGTGCACTGAACTTCCATGTCTCGTGATCTTCATGTTTACCTTCTTTTCCAGTATAAGTTTATTGACCGTTTAATAGCACAGTTCCCTTCGGGACCACTTAGTCTTTCGTGTTTCTTTTCCTTGCTTATTCACCATTAGTTGTCTTCCGTTTCTAGCTAGATGGCGCTTAGCACCATAATTATTCAGCATGCTCACCAGTTTCTAGTGCTCTTAGTGGTTGTGACACCACACCTGTACAGCACACTAAAACAGAAACTTTTTCACTTACAGATTGTACATTTATCCCCTGACGAAGGGCATGTGTCCCGAAATGCATAGGGATGTACACATCGCAATTTGAGTTGGTATCAAATGAAGAAGCGATATTTTCACCTTATTGGAAACTGAATACTTGTGCGACAAATGTGAATACCACAAAGAAGTGATTCAATCATGTTTAGAATAAATACATTCTTGTTTTGATTAACAACAATTGGTTGCTGACTACATTATTTGAAAGAAAACGGATTACACTGTTACTACTGTCAGAGAGAGAGTCTCAAAAGGAGTGCCTGCAGGGCACAATGCCATTTGGTTGACACTGCATCTCGTGTTATTACTGCCAGGCTGCCAGCTGTGGAACTGGAAAACCAGGGTCCAGTTTCAATGTCGGCTCAACATATTGTGATTCTGGGCACACCACTTAATTTCCCTATGCCTATAAACAATGCATGTGACCTTGTTTAATACAACTGGACCCCTCTTATGACATGGGCACACTTTCCCTGTTTGCGCACCTGCGCACCTTCAAACATGTGTGCCATCCGCAAACAGGGAAAGTGTTCCCAATTATATTGAATGAGTGGTTCTCAAGGCATTCTGGGGGAGTGCAATCAGGTGAAACATGGAGTGGCTGCCCTGCGTTTCACTGTGTTGGCAGCAACCCGCTTGCACTTTCAAAATGGATTAGAGATTCCCTAGCTTGAGGGTGCAGTGAGTGACTGCACCCGCCTGAAGGGGGATGTCTAGGGGGTTCAATGGACCCAAGTCCATCGATCAAGACGGCTACACTCATGGGGCACGCTGACAGTGTGCCTCCTGACAGCTTCTTTGCCTCTGCGCCCGTGTCCATGGTATGGCGCGGGTGCAGAGGCAAAGAGATTCCCCCATTGCATGGGGTCATGCCCTCATGCAAATGAGAGAACGCCCTCTTGCGAAAATGCTAGCACTGCACCTGCTCCAGTACTATCAGTATTACAGAAGAGGCCACACAATCGTCTGTGGCCCCTTCTGTAATGCCAAAGGGCCCCAGGAGCACGCACTCAGGCACACATGCCTGTTGCGCTCCACGGGCACGTTCAGTAATATGGCCCCTGGTGCTCATGTAAAGCTCTTAGCCTTTGGGTCGAATTTACTCTGTATTTAGAAACTGCAGAAACTGAACTAAGAGGTAAAAAAACAGCCTATAAGGAAAAAGAATAGAGGTCCATTTCTGGCTGATTTGTTCAAAGTGAAATCAGAAAACCTGGATAAATCACTGCCTCCCCGCTTAAAGTGTGATCTTAAGCCAATACTTTATTTCACCCAAACTCTTTTTTTTCACAATCGCATATGAAAGCATTTTTGAATATGTGAGTTCAGACTACCAGTTCTACAAAAATATCACTTTTAATAAGAAATTCCTATCGCAGTGCTATAATCTGCCTTATTAATGTTAAAGCTTCCACATGTTAAAGAAATAATTGAATTTTGAAGGGACATTACCATATGTTATGCAATGTTCGTTGCTTTATTTACATAGCAAATATTTGATATAAGTGCTTAAGTAAAGCCGATGGTTTCAGGTGCTCGCCACCGGCCTATGATTTGTCAACATTGGCGTTTATGACAGTCTACCACAAGGTGGCACTGTCTAGCTACCACAACAACTTTTAATTATTAATTTAGTATACATTAAAACTGACTATTACCTCTTTGCCAAGCCATTCCTATAGATTTAGGGGCCTGGAAAAGTCCGAATTGTCACACTTTAGGAGTGTGATGGTTAATGATCGTGTTGTTTCTTTCATTGGCAGCATGGCAGGGGCAATGTGCGGTGCAAGCTGAAGTGGTCTCCTTCTGAATAAATTAAACGAAGTAGACCCAGGCACGAAACACAAAAAACTTTCCTTTCCTTCTCTCAGCTTCCACCCCTCGCACCCTACCCTCTCTCCCCCAGCCCCTCTTTCTATATACTTTGATTCCATGACTTTACTCTTTCTGTAGCTTACTGTCACAGCTTCACTGACCTCCATGGGGCTTGTAATCTTTCAAGGTCACAATAGATAGCTCAAATGCATGCAATCTTACTGGACAATGTTTACTTGCTGTGTGATGCTGCGGGTTCTTAGGCACACGGATGTGCAGTCGGACTGCTATCGGTGCACGCCTTTCTCTCTCTCCCAAAAACCAGAAGCACTGCTAACCAGGAGAACACACACATTTCCACTGCTCTCCGCCACCACATATTGGCAACAATAGTTTTGTATTGTGTGTCCCTGGGCCCCCAGGCGAGCATTTGGTTCACAGAGCAAAAAGGTGCAAAGCACTGTTTTAAACATAAAGGGTTTCTTTACATCGGATGATTACAAAGTCATCAGTATGAATGCCTGTTAATGCTGTCCTTTGTTGCACCTGCCCTCGTGTTTGGGAGGGAAAAATGTTGGTCTATCTAGCTCATACTTAAAGGAAGAAGTGACACAGACTCTGCCAGAGTGTTTTATACATTCCTGAATTAAATTAGAAGTGTGTGCGCTCCTGCAAATGAAATGCGCGGTGGAGTAAGAAGAGCTGCGTGGCCACTCACTCATGCGCGCACCTTAGAGGGAACGTAGCTTGCAAAATCTCTTACAGTGGACTGTAATCTCTTTAGTTGTGATTTAGAATATCACTTGTCTAATTATTTTGCTGGTGGAATTTAAGGCTGCCACTGTGGAATAAACATGGCTCTCTCCACATTGGCAGTAAAAAACAGCTACTGTTTCCATTTCCCGCCATGAAGGTAGAGAGTGCTCCATCAAAGTGCCACTTTCCTTCATAGGACGAGTCAGCATGTGGGGAAACCCTGTTAGAAATCCCACCACTTCTGAAATAAGATGGGGAAGTTGATGTTCCCTGATGTTGAGAATGTAAACGTAATCCCAACAAGGTGCTACAAGCCCAGTGCCCTCATATTGTCTCTGCTTAACATGCCAGAAGGAATTTCCATGTATATTACAGACACAGTACTCACATGTTCATAGAAGTCTTGCCCTTTTCGTGGTGGCCTCTTATGACACATTTCCTGATCAACATGGAGGTGTATCTGCCACTGTGGATGAGGTGACCAAACCACCACACTCCGCGATAAAACTACATCTTGCCATGCTAAGCGTTGGAACAAGAGGTGCGTCCACCAGCAAGACTTTTTCAGGTACAGACCTTCAAATAGGATGGCTCAGCCATGGGAGACTCAGAAGGAGGAATCAATGCTTTTGGTGAATTCTTCTTGCACACCTCTCTGTACCAAGTCCTATGTTTTCTCCTGGGGTGGCCTCTTGCCTGGAACAGACACTACTTCAGAAGAAGTCTCAGCAGTGACATAAACAAAAGTAACAAGCTACTACACATCTTTGAAACCTCAAGTACCCAAAAATCCCATTTGCTGTTGGTGCTGATGTGCTGCATTGATTTGTAACATTTCAGTATGGGATTAAAAAGCAGTTACATTTCCTTTCCAGGTTATCCCTCCATCTGTATTATCCCAATGTATGCATTGCAACTGGTGGCTCCTTACACATGGCCTGACTTTCAAATAATATTTACTTAAAGTGAATGCTGTTAGAAATTGGGTTGCTGGGTGGCTGAGGTACACATCCTGTTCAAGCAGGAACACCATTCTTAGTCAGGGTAGGCCACAACACAACCTAAATTAAATTGTGCTCACCCTCTGGTAGCTTGACAGAGAGCAGTCAGGCTTAATTTAAGAGACAATGTGTAAAGTATTTGTGCAACACTTCAAACAGTAACACAGTGAAAACACCACAAAAGACTCCACACCCGCTTATACAAATAAAGGGTATTTTTATACGTAAAGCAAGACTAAAATGACAATAATCCAATGTGAGCAAGTTGAGATGTGAATTCTTAAAGATTAAATGCAAAAATAGCGCTTAGATGCAAGAATTGCCTCAAGAGTTAATTGTTTGCACTGGGCCAGGACAAAGTCAATAGTTCAGGCAGCAGTGATGCATTAATTCTGCTCTTGCAGCAGAGGATATGTCTGTTCCACTGGAGCAAACCACTATGTCCACTTCCACCGGACTAGGACTGGGGTGGCACCACTTGGCAGGACATTCTCACACGCAGAGAAGCCCCAGGGCTGGGACAGGAGGATTCTAAGTCTTTTATGTCCCTGAGACTTAAGCAACAGGAGGCATGCCTCCTTGGAGTCACTCTGGATTAAAGAGATGCAGGTCAAGTCCTTCTCACCCAGGCAGAGAGAAAGCAACAGGCAGCAGGGCAACACAGCAAGGCAAGTGTTCAGCAACCAGCAGTTCCAGCAGACTGGCAGTATTTGAGCAGCACAGAAGATTCTCTGCTTCCTGGCAGAGAGGTCACAGGTCTAGAAGTCTACTGAAGTCGTGCTGTCTGAGGTCCAGTATTTATACCCAGTAGTGCCTTCAAAGAAAAGTGTTGAAGTCCCTATCCTTCTTTCCCTGGCTCCTGACTCACTACAAGGGGGTATGTAACCCTTTGTGTGGGGACAGGACACAGCCCTTTCAGGTGCAAGTGTCAGCTGCTTCCACCCATCCTGCTTAGGATGGCCCACCTGCATGTGGATGACCACTCAGGCACACATACCTTTCCTTTGTGTGTGACTGTCTAGAGGGAATGCAGGAAGTCAGTTGTCACCCACCCCAGACGTGTATTTTAGAGACAGACAGAAGGCATCAAATGGCTAAAGTAAGCAAATGCCAAATTTCTAAAAGTACAAACACCACACAAATTGCCAATACTGACTCTATTACTATGCACCTTTGTTTTCATGCATGGCCATTGTACTTTATAGCAGTGATCACCATATTTTTTCAATAGATAAGTCGTAGCAAAATAATTTCAATATTTACCATTGCAGTACACAGAAAACAAAATATGAACATATCACAAATATGCATTACAAAACATGTCTCCTACCCCACAAGAAATGAAGTCAGAAAAAGAGGAGGAGGAAGGCAAAACGTTTGAGGTGACCCCGCTGAAAGGGACATGTCCAACAAATGTTATGAGGGCACATGTGCAAACACACTTGTAGGCAACAACTGCATAGTGATGGAAAATAATATTTTCATGCATATGCAAATGTTTGTGTCTTAGCACACCTTTTAAGTTTCTCACTGGGCAACTTCCATATGTGCATGAGGGGACGAAGTAAGTGATCCACAACAACCCTCCCAAATTGTAAACCCATTGGGAACAGTGTATTAATATTTGCATAACCTTTTTCAGGTGGAAAGATTCGCTCATACCCTCCAGCAAAAGCTATCCTGAAACCAAACACCTATAGCATGCCTTTCTTTGTGACTACCAGTCTAAAATAATGGAGGTAGTTTGAGGAAAATCCTTTGCAACACTCCCAGAATCAACACTCTTGACCTTGTTGGCAATTTCCCTCGTTTGTCTTTGCTGGTATTGGCTACTCAATGGCTGCTGCCTTTTTGCACATACAAATATAGCGAGTTGAGCGTTCCAGGCCTCCTACTCTCACCTTTTTTACACTGATACACATTTTGCACATCTACAATCTGTATGTGAACAAAAAACATGTTCAAACACTTTCACAAATTTTCATCTTTGTGCAGTAAGTATATTTTACATATGCACAGTATGCATATTTCTTCAGACTGCAAGTTATTTAGGAGATATATGCCCCAAAGTAAATAATGGTCCTGCAATCATTTTCTGAAGATGTGTTTTCGTCATTTCCTTAGTTGAGATTATCTTTGGGACAAAGCATATTCTGTCTACTCTCACGCCCTTTCAAATCACCCAAATTGTAACATAAAGCTCAGGCTCTTTGCCTAATCTACCTACTGCGATGTACCTTTATTTCACACTAATAAGACATCCTCGGAGAATAGGCAGCATTCCATGCCAGTAGCCAGATGGCGAGTGATAGGTGTTGCCAAAACTTCTGCTGCTTGAAAAGCTCGTTTGCTGCAAACACCTGTTTGTTTGCTGTGTGCCCTGCCACAGCAGGTTTGGAAATATTTAAGGAATTAACATATTAGTTCATTAAATAGATTCCCCAGTAATTAAATATACACGGTTGTTCCATAAATAATAGAAGATTAAACAAAAGGTAACAATAATGAAAAGCAATGCATTCAATCATTCAGAATTAATTTGTGCGCTGACCTGAGTAACATGGAGGACCTTATTTACAAGGTCATTGTGCCGCTGGTGCGTAACTGCGCAGTGTGCCTGTCAATGTTTACAACCCCATGTAAAGTCTCCCTATGCAGGGCCGGACTGGGAACCAAAATCGGCCCCGGCAAAGTGCTCTGCCGGCCCCCGGGGGGAGGTCTGAGCTCTTTGCCGGGGCCGGTTTTCAGCCGATTTTGTTGCAGGGCCGATTTTGCAGCTATGCTGCATAAACGGCCCTGTAACAAAACCAGCCCCCAGGGGAACAAAACTGGCCCCCACCATTGCGGCGCACCGGGGGATTGCCCAGTGACCGCAATGGCCAGTCCGGGCCTGTCCCTGTGTGACTTTTCGTGGCCTTGTAAATATAGGCCCCTTTCACGCATTACTCTGCATGAAAGGGGCATTCCATGGGTTTTGCTCTGGATGTTCCCATGCAACATCCAACAAACCTGACATATTCCCAGATTTACAAAGATTTGCAAAGCTGGGACTGTGCAGAATCCTACGCCTCCCCACTGGAGGCCTAGGAGTGGCGCAACGAGGAGAAACTTTTATTTCTCTTTGTTTATTCCTCTTTCTATGCATGCTGCATTCTGAAGCATGCATAGAAAGAGGAAATACCATCAATGATTGTTTTTTTGTGCAGAAAGGTGTCCCTTCCTGCACAAAAACAATCAGTTCTGCAGCACAGGCACCCTTGCAACATGAGTCAAGGGTGCCTGCGCTGGCGCATGGCAATCAATTGTACGCCAGAGCAGAGCGAAAGCACAAGGATGTGTCAAATTGTTGTTAATATGATGCATTAATGCGTTCTTAAAATGGCACAGCTTGGGGCAGCAAAATGGTTTGTGTCACTCTTGCGGTGTCGGTTATGGGTCGGTTTTTAGTTCTGTAAATAACAGAAGGATGGTTCTACCATGTTTGTGTCTTGTAAAGCTACACTGCTGGACCAGTCCCTGGCCTATCTACTATGGCTGAGGCAAAGCTTGGTCACTGTTTTTGATCGATACTCCAAACTCCTTTCTCTAGCCTATGTCTCAGTTTGTTGTGTGGTTGTGGTACGGCTCCTTGGCAAAAAACATGGTTATGTTGACAAGAGCTAAGCTTCTTTTGCCTTTAAAGGGGTTCACAGTAGGGGCTAAATGGAACCCAAAAACATGAGGAACATGTCTCTATGTTCTTCTAGGGCATTTCTCGCAATTCCTAGTTGTCTTATTTAAAGTACCTAAATTCATCATCGTCAGGAGTGTGCAATGGTGGATCAGTAGGGTTACAAAATGCCAGTTTTTTTTTAGGATAACTACTGAACTACTGTCAATTTGACACCTTTAAGACTCCTGTCACATAAGAGTATCTTATGTGGTTATCCTGAAATCTTGGCATGAATTCGACCCTTCTGGAAAGATTTTGAACACTACTTCTCTGTGGATTTACATAAAGGATGGGAATTCCCTGGTGACTCATTCTCACCTGAAAGTCTATGTTCAGTGTATCAGGTCCATCATTTCTTTTTTTTACCCTTCTGCTACTTAAAACAGGGTGATCAACCATATTCAAATCAGCCCTCTTCTTGCTCCGGTGGGGACTGACCAACGCCGCCCCAGTGCTGGGCCACATCCTATTTGAAGAGGAACTAATGGGAAGTCGGAAATGTGTTTATTAAAATGTAACTTTTGACTCCAATTGCACCGGCTCAACTTCCTTGATCCAAGTGTATGTAGAACACTCTGAGGCAGTGCTGTAAGTTGTATGAAAAAGAAGGCGTGGCCAATTCAGCTAGGGGTGTGGTCTGGACATGTGAACTATAATCATGTACAAGACACAGTTGGCCACCTGGCCAGTATTTGGGTGTCACTTTGACTGGTTTCTATTAATGGCTTCAAACATATGACCCAATAATAAACTCATGCATGTAAAACAATCCACACCTGCTGGCTTTGCATTGCTTGTTAGCACTGATTTTTATTCAGTATCAGATACATGAGTAAAAATAATATTGTTATGATTGATTATAATTTAAATTGTTCTCTAAAATCTAAAACAAATATAAGAATCTAAAAAACTCGGAAAACGTGAGATAGTGAATTAAACATTACAAATGTATTTTGGAAGGGGAGTGACCTTCTAAATAAACCTGCCACTCCCATACTTCCCATCACTTTCCTACCCATTTCTACTCCATTAGTCACTTATGCCCTTTTTGTCCCCAATCCATCTGGATGCCTCAGACGTCATCTCCTGCCTCTCGCACTCAAAAAAAAATACCTGTAAACACATTTTCCTCTCCTTTGCTGCTCCCCTTATTTTGACGGCTGTTCAAATCCTTCACATGTTTACCAATAGAATCACAATTACAGTTGTCACATATGTGACCATCAGTCTATGCAACCTAAAGATGGGATAAGATTGGAGGAGCATGTAGACCGAACACGTGCGATCAAGTTAGAAACTCTGGTTTCCTTTAGCCTTCAACTCCAGATCCCTCTATCATGGCCCTTCTTGAATAGCCATTCACACCCTTCACTTGCCCTGATGCTTGAGGGGACCCTGGGGCATATTTACGAGAATTGTCACACAGTGCTGCGCAGCAAGTCACCTTGCTGCGCTGCAGTGCATGGCAGGGAAAGGGCAGGAATGCACCATGTTTAAAAGAATACGGGTCATTCCTGCCTTTTCTCTTGTGCTGGTGCCATTTTGTCTGTGCTACATGCAGGAGTGTTTTTGAGCCCAAAGGGGCACATTCCTGCACAATAATACTCCAGAGAGGCAAATTCCTCTATACATGTGTGCTGCAGAATGCAGAAAACATAGAAATAGGAAGCAACGATGAGAAAGAAAGATTTTTCTCCTTGTTACGCCTCTCCTGGGAAGGCATAATTTATTTGGTGCATTTCCAGGTTTACCAGTTCTGATAAATCTGAGATTGCGTCAAAAACCATTGGAGTTGTTTGGGAACACACAGGCAATGCCCATGGAACATCTCCCTAGCGCAGAGTAAGGCAATGCAGAAATTTGCTCTGCGTTGCTTTACTAGAGATTTAGGAAGCCACTCACGGCCATGCAAGGGAGCCTTGCGTGGGTTCATAAATCTCATTTCTGAGTATCGCTGCTCTTGCACCATGTTGTGTGGTGCAAGAGCAATGCAACAGTCTCAAATTATGCCCCTCGGTTCACAGTACATGTAGCAAAAGACCCATAAGTTTCAGAAACACTACTCTAGGAAATGGTAATACTCTTAGGGAATAGGGAAACGTATGCCATGCAACATAAAGCAGAATGAGTAAATGTAAACAGACACCCCATGGCTGACTTCTAATACCACCATTACTCTGCTTCTCAACATCAGTGTTTTCGTTTTTAAGCTAATTACAGGACTACAGGAATCAATAGGGACCATTCAATCTTAGATTTGTATTATAGCCATTGCCAAGCAGGAAGCTGACCCATGGAATGCCATGTGTTGCACAGTGCTGGACTGACTTTTCAGTCAATCTGTCTCTGCCTGATAGGCCAGCTTCAATGGTCCATTGTGTGAGCTGTTTTTTTCGGTCCCGTCGTGGGCCACCGAACGAAAACAAATGGCCCACACATTAGGCTCATCAAGGTGGTCAATCTAGCAAAGCCACACTTCCCGATAGGCCAGTCCAATACTGGCGCTGCATTCTGCGTTTCATTTACAAAACGAGGGGCATATTTACGAGCCCCTTTGCGTCACGCCTGCACCACACAAAGTGGTGCAAGAGTGATGGAACACAAAAAAGAGATTTATGAAGCCACACAAAGCAATCTCGTGTGGCCTTGAGTGGCTTCATGAATCTCGAGTAAAACAACACAGTGCAAATCACAACATTGCCTTATTCTGCACTGGGGAGACATTTCCATGGTTGTTGCATGGGTGTTGCCACACAACTCCCATGGTTATTGACACATTCCCAGATTTACCAGAACTGGTAAACCAGAGAATATGCCAAAAAATATCCCCCCTCCGCACCCCCCAGGTGAAGCTTAACCAGGAGAAATATCTTTACTTCTCCTCATTTCTTCCTCTCAGGACTGCTTTTGTTCAGGAAGGTGTCCCTTCCTGCACATGAACAAACTTGGGGAATATTTATGAGAGCCCTGAGTCACTTTTGCGCCAGGTAATGTGGTACATGTGTGATGCAGGGCTCTCAATCAGATTTAAGAAGCCTGAAAATGATATCCTGCATGACTTTTAGTGGCCTTATAAATCTTGTGTGAGGCAACACAGTGCAAATCACAGTGTTGCCCTATTCTGCACCCAGGACGCTTTCCATGGCCGTTGGGGTAGGTTTTCTCATGCAACGCCCATGGATTTTGACCTGCTCCAGATATACAAAATCGTGTAAACCTGGGGAAGGACCAAATCCGTATGCCTCCCGAGGTGAGGCGTAACAAGAGAAAATATGTTTAATTGTCCTTGGTTTTTCTTTTTTTCATGAGTGCTGCATTCCGCAGCACACATGGAAAGAGGAAAATTCCCCTATGGAGTGTTTTTGTTCAGGAATGAGTCCCATCCTGCACAAAAACAATCCTGAATGCAACAGAGGCACCCTTGCACCATAGAGCCAGGGTGCCTGCATTGGCGCTAGGCTGCCAAAATGGTGCCAGCAGAGGGAGAGAGGACACCAGTGCACTGTATTACTTAAATATGGTGCATTCCTGCCCTTTCACTTTAATGTAGGGCAGAGCAGCAAGGTGCCTTGCTGCTCTGCCCTGTGCCCAAATTCCAGAAATGAGAGCCCCTGTCTGCAACGCAGGCACCCTTGCATCATGGTGCAAGGGTGCCTGTGCTGGCGCTAAGCAGCAAAAACGGCACCAGCGCAGGAGAAAGGACAGGAGTGAGTCTTATTCTTTTAAATATGTCGTATTCCTGCTCTTTCTCGTTCACGCAGCACAGCAAGGTGATTTGCTACTCTTCCCCTCATGACTTTGTAGGTTGGGCTTTTGAGACTTACATATATACTTCTTTGTGGGCTTAGAGCCCACCCACTGCTTTCATTTGTCTGTTTCAGTGTCCTTTAAAAATCCTTGATGGGGGCGTGGTCTTCGTAGCAAATGGAGTGAGACGCACGCCGTTCGAGCTCCGGGCCGCCGCCGGTATAATTAGCGATGTCAAGCGGTGCAGCAGCTTCGGGGGTGCCCCAGCTGGGGGAGTCTAGCTGGCAGAAGGACTGGGGCTACCTTTCAGAGGCCTGGTGATATTCCTGAGCAGCTGGCAGTGGAGGGAAGGGTGGCAGAATATGAGCGCTCCGGTCCTTGGCAGCGTGCCCGCCATTTTGATAGTCCTAAACCCGGGTGCTCCCAAGGTGGTGATTCCCGGTACGAGCCCACGTTCTGGAGCAAGCCATTATCGGAGAAGCAGTTCCTGGTCACTGGTGGTGTGACCGAGGCATGGGGGAGTTGGCGCTGCCGTTCTCCTACTTCCCCTACAGAGTCCTGTGGCACGACAAGGCAAATCGGTGGGCCGGAGCGGGCCCGTCCTTTTCACTGACCCCTTACGGCTCCACTTCAGAGTGCACCCCTGCCCAGGTCAGCGACCTCCCACTGGGGCCTACGGCCTGGATTGCTCAGGTACGGGGGCTGGGGGCATTGGTGTTGCCGATTGGGGAGCGCTCAGACTGTTTGGAGCCCAGACAGCCATCACTGTAGGCCTCCACAACTCACCTCCCCCATGATGCCTTGCCTAAAAGCCAGTAACCGCACCTCTAGCCCCCCCAGCGCTATTCCTGGAGGCAGATGCGGCTGTCCTTCTGCAACCCTCCTGAGACCCTCCACGCGTCAGTGGTCATGCTGGTGCAGACATTGGGGGGAGGGGTCGAGGAGGAGAGAAGAGGGCTCTGATGGCAGGAGCTCCCGCCTTTGGATCGCCACTTGTCTAGGAGCCAGCATTGCCGGGAGTGAGCCCCCTAAGCCCCCTTAGACTGAAGTGCTGCACTGGGCCTGGGCTTCCCTGGTCAACGGCCCTTCGTCCCCCTGCGCCATCCCACCGGCAAAGCAGTTCCTGGTCCCTGATGGTGTGATCAACGATGTAGGGATTTGGCGAAGTCACCCTCCTGTTTCACCGACGGCACATACCGGTGGTCAGGGGCGGTCCCGCCATTTCACTGACCCTGGGCAGTGACGCTCCGGAGTGTGCCCCAGCTCAGGCCAGCGACCCCCCCCACTGGTGACTACCGCTTGGACCATTCAGGTACAGGGACTGGGGGGCACGGACACCCCTGCTCGGAGAATGCTCAGTCAGTTTGAAGCCCATCTGGTCGCCATTTTAGGCCTCTGTAACTCGCCTCCACCCCCCATGAGGCCACGTCTACAAGCTAGCGGCAGCACCCTCTAGCTCCCCATCCCTTCTCCTGGTGGTGGACACGGCTGCCCCTCAACAACCCTTCCAAGGGCCCTCTACGTGCCTGCGGCCATGTCGGTGTAGCGGCTTGGGGGAGTAGGCACCGACGAGTGGAGTGTGTCCTTGCATGCAAAAGCAACAGTTCAGTAGACCTGGGCCCCCACCAACCGCCGTTACATTGCCGCCTTTTTAGGAGCTTACACTGCTGGAAGTGACCCCTCCAAGCCCCCACGGATCGCAGTGCTTCCCTGGGTTTGGGCTTGGCTCCCTGGTTAAACGCGGAAGCTGTCGACCTTCTACAACTCGGCTGGCCTTTCTCCCCCCTGCGCCATCGGTGCAAGGTCTGGTGCAGACAAGTGGGCCCTCACAGAAGAGCGACGCGGCTGGTGGTGGCTGCCGGATGGCGAAGACAGTGGACCCCTCAGTTTGTCCTGGGGATGTTTGCTCAGTGTTGCGAGGTGGTATGGTGCAACTGAGTCATGAGGCACTGGGGCCTACTAGAAGAAACAGTGAGGCATAAGCGAGGTGGCCCTGCGCCCTGAATACAGGTCTGTTTGGCATTGGAAGCTGCCAGTGGGGGATTCCCAAGGTGCCCCCCAGCCATTGAGAGAGCTAGTGTACATCCTCTGGCTACACAAGCCCTGACAGCGCTGCTGCGGCCATTCTGCTACTTGGATACTGGAAAGGGGAATTGGGGAGTCCGTGATTTTGCCCCGCTCCTCTCCATGCACTAGAGCGGACACCGCACCACAGCATAACATTGTGGCGTCCCCCCTGCCTCTGCATTGATCCCCCCAGCTACCTCCAGCAGCAAATCATCGACTAGACTGTGCACCTCCTTGAGGACACCGGGGGTGGTGCCTGACTCGCTGGGGAATTGTGTTTGAGCGCTCTACCTTGCACACTGCTCAGACCGCAAACAGGCCTCTGGAACGGAGTACCCAGATATCGGCTGTGACAAACGGCGGCTGGCAACACATTCCCTGGGGCTCCCGAGGCAAGCCACTTCTCCTACGAGAACATGACTCACTCCAAGGCCAGCAAAGAGCCTCCGGCAGCCCTTAAAGACAACACGGCCAAGCCATATGGAACAAACCGGGATCCGTAGCAAAGGCGGAGGAAACGTTGGCAACTGGAGGTCCTTCGGAACCGGTCACACAGACCTTCATGGCCCACTTTATGCATAAATTCAAGACCTAGATTGGGTCCCTGCACACAGAGGTACAAGCCTGCGTCAAAGATCTCCGGAAAGACGTGGGAGAGCTTGGAGGGTGAGTGGACGACTTAGAGAAGACTTTGGATTCCCGCCAGAGGACCCGGAGCACCTCTGGCAGAGGTTGTATACCCTTGAAGAGCAACACATCGAGCTGCAGATCAAGCAAGAAGGCCTGGAAAACAGGGGGCGCCGGAACAACGTACGCCTGAGGGGTATTCCGGCTGGAGCGGAAGGCGATGATACCATGACATTCGTGGCTGACCTGCTTCATGACATCAGGGGAGATGAAGACGCCTCCCCCCCGCTTTGGACCATTCACACCAAGTAGCTGGCCTTCCAGGGAGACCTGGCCTCGTCCCTGATATTCTGGCGCAGGTCTATTTCTTTGTTGAGAAGGAGGCTATCGTTAAAGCTGCCAGGGACAAACCTGAGATACTGTTCAAGGGTATGCCCATCCAGCTGTTCCAAGATTTGGCCCCCACGACACTACGCCGCCACAGGGCCTTCCGACCCATCACGGACAAACTCCGGGAACTCAACATCCGCTACCAATGGGGGCACCCCTTTGCTCTCATATTCCAATGGGAGTCCAAGCGCCAAGTGTTGCGGTCCTACAGAGAGGCAGCCCAACTACTTCAGATGCCCGACACTCCGCCAGCCAGTCCTCCATGAATACCACCCAGGGCTCGAATCTCACTGAAGCCGCAATGGACCACAGTGCAACATGCAAGACACCCGTCCTCCCGGGGATGTCGCAGTTCCTCCCAAGAAAAGCAGGACATTATCCAGCACATACGATCCCTCGAAGGAGGTCAGTCGCCCTCAGTATCCCATGCGTCCGACAACAGATAACTGGACATTTCAACCGCTTGTGAGCTAGATGTGTGCTCTCCCCCTCCGTTGGCGAAACCAACTACTGAAGTACGACTACTGCCACGCCCCCCTTTCGGTGGTCCAGCCGAAGCCACCACCCACAATGTGTTTCATGCTAAGACGGCAACCCGGGCCCTGCTCCCATGGGACCAACATCAACCAAATATACAACGAAGATGTCCAGCCCCCATCCCTATTTCTTGAAGAATGACATATCCGGGACAGCCTGTGCCATTGTGCTTGGCTCCTTCCTAGACTGGAAAAGGCTCTGTTGGCCATGTTGGACGTTATTATATTTTGGTTTTATTGACTACCTTTGCCCTTTACCTTCTATTTCCCTCTCCCACCCTGGCCCCTGGCAAGGGGACCCCTCCAATACAGAGAGAGACCTTCACAGGCAGACTCGCCTGTTCCCTCTTCGCCCTTATGCAGTTAATGCCACATTCTCGAGACCCCCCTGCTCCTTACCGGGTCTTGACCAGCTTGCTTCCTACAGCCCTCTGAGCCCACGGCTTGAGACAGCGCTTGCACCTGACACCACGATTATGACCTCTGTACCCTGCCTGAAGTTAATATCCCTTAACGTGAAGGGACTTAACTCCCCCAACAAGTGGCACCAGATTTGGAGATATCTCCTATTACGAAACCCAGATATTGTCTACTTGCAGGAAACCCACCTCCTCAGAGCTGACATATCCTGCATGACCCACCCACGATTCCCTCTTCAATTCTGGAGTTCAGCTTCCACTAGGACCGCGGATGTAGCTAGCCTCTGTCGGGCGAGAGTTACGCAGGGGAAACCTGGAGTAATCCGCGGCGAGGATGGCAGTTTTCTTAAGGTGGTGGTCAAGATGGAGCACCTCACCCTTACCCTATGCAATACCTATGCACTAAACACGGGCCAAGACTCTTTCTTGCGGGGGTTATTGCGCGAACACATAACACATGTAGATTTAGACCTCGAACTGGGGGGAGATTTTAATTTAGTATGGGATGCGGACCTTGACCGTAGCGAGGGCTCACTCCGTGGGGTGGGTGCCATGTCGGCGGCAACAAATAGACATATCACAACACTGGGCCTGGTGGACATTTGGCGATACCACTCATCTGACAGTCGCGATTATTCCTTCTACTCTCATGCCCATCGCTCGTATTCAGGCATCTCTGGCTAATGACGTCCTCTCAGCCTCCATGTCTGACATCTTCATCTCCGACCATGCACAGCTTGAGCTCCTTATCCACAAACGCTTCACCGGCCCCAGATTACATACTAGATGGAGGTTCCCTCCCCACATTCTTAGAGACCCCGTTGACACGGCGGAACTCAAGACCGCTATCTCATCCTATTTTGAGACCCATGACCTCCCAGAAACGCCACTCCCTGTCTTCTGGGACATGTTCAAAGCTTCGATCCATGGTACCCTCTCATCCATTGCTATGGCCTGGGCCCCGGGAGGCCCGCTTGCTCGAAAACAAGCTTGCACGCGATATAAAGGCGCTTGAAAAACTAGACCAGGAGTGGCCCTTGGCGATATACAAGCGACGTTTGGCTAAACTTAGGGGTCAGCTACGAGCCCATAGAACGAACAAAGCCGATATTATGAAGGTGGAGGCAGGGTGGGCACAGTTTTGGCGTGCCGACTCCGAATGCGGGCGGCCAAAATGCACATTGCCAAACTAAAGCTCGGAGACAGGTCCTGGGCTATAACGATAGCTGCCAAGCTGCAGGCCTTTCAAAGTTACTACGCATCCCTTTACGCACATGATGCCCCTGAACCTGATCAAGTATTGGCTACCTTAAATGCTTGTGAGTGGACATACTCTTAGCACATACCACTCCCAAATGTTAGAAGAACCTATCACGCTCGAGGAACTGACCAACGCCCTTAAGGAACTTCCACTCTGCAAAACACCAGGCCCTGATGGATTTCCAGTCTCATTCTATCGTGCCTTTCTGCCGCAACTTCAATCGCATATGCTGCGCCTTTTCAACACCTTTACAGAAACGAGGCCATCTGCGGACATGGCCATGGCCGAAATTGCCCTAATCCCCAAGCCGTGAAAGGATCCCAGGCTATGCTCTTCCTTTCGCCCCATCGCTCTTTTAAATACTGATCTCAAACTCTATACAAAGATTTTAGCTAAACGCCTTAGCACGCACCTCCCTGGCCTCATTGAGCCGGACCAGGTGGGCTTTATCCACCAGTGCCAAGGGGCGGACAACGTGCGCCGTGTTGCGCATTTGGTAGGGAAAGCCCGCCACTTGGGGATATCCTCTTGTCTACTCTCTCAACGCTGGGAAAGCGTTTGATAGAGTGGACTGGGTATTCCTCCTCGCTGTCTTGCAGAAAATAGGTTTAGGTCCACAGATGATAGCGCGCATCATGGCCCCTTATCTCTCAATGCTCGCTAGGGTGCGAGTCAATGGTCAACTTACACAACCCATCTCCATCCTCAGGGGCACCCGACAGGGATGCCCCCTGTCCCCCTTATTATTTGCCCTTGTAGAGAACCCCTTGCTATCATGATTTGTCAGTCACCTGACATCCACGGCCTCACCCTAGGTGGCATCAACCACAATATCGATTTATTTGCGGATGACTTGCTCCTTACTTTGTCCAACACTAGATGTTCGCTGCTGGTGGTGCACACCCTGCTTCAGGCCTACGAACGTGTTTCAGGGCTCAAAATCAATCATGCGAAGTCGTGGGCCCTTAACCTCACGATCCCAGCAGCCGAAATACTGGCTCTACAAGCTCTCGTTCCCTACCAATAGGCGACTAGCACCATTAGGTACCTAGGACTTAATCTGACTCCTGATTTGGCCACCTGGTCTCAAGCAAATTGGCAAGAGTGTAAAACTGCAGGCTTAGCCGATCTCCGCACATGGATGTCTTTGCCACTCTCATGGCTGGGGCGCCTCAATACAGTTAAAATGTCAATCCTCCAGAAAATTCTCTACCTCTTTCAGACCCTGCCCACGCCTATCCTAGAGCATCAAATCTAGGGCCTTAAATGGGAACTTGTCGCATTTATATGGGGAGGGAAAAGATCGCGATTCTCCAGCAAAATTCTCATGCTCCCGCGAGGCAGGGGTGAATTAGCCTGCCCTAATCTGTTAGGATACTACTAGGCGTCACACCTATGCTTTATACCAGAGTGGACAGCCTGGGAAAGTGAAAAAATATGGTTCCATCTGGAGAGGGCGGTTACTTGTCGCCCTATATGAGATCATGAGTTGCTCCCACGAGAGGCTCGCTCACGTAGTGCGTAAATGGCCTCACCTCATTCCCATCTCCGCATACTCCAATTGCCCGCAACCCCCAATTCCCTCCTGCACTCCACCATCCCTATTTTGTGGATTGGACGGAGACGGGTTGTAGAACGATACAGGATTTATTCGTAGGAGGCATAAGTAGAACCTTTGACCAGTGCAAACAGGAATTCCAGCTTACAGAGAAGGCGCGATTCCAATACGTACAACTCCATCACTGGATACAAGACTCCTCACTATTGCAAGCAGCTACACGCCCTTTCACCCAGTTCGAACAGCTGGCCTGCATATTTGATAACTCCAGGGAATTAATATCACACATTTACCAGGTTCTTCAGCACTCGCAACCTCTCACTCCCCACCCTTACCAGCAGCAGTGGCAATCGCTGCCTGAAGCCGACATTGCACCCTCTCAGTGGAAATGCCTCTGGCGCTAAATACCGAAAACCTTTCACAGTATCCCCCAGCAGGAATCTGCCTACAAGGTAATGAAACAATGGTACTAGACTCTCCACGGGATACATAAAATGTTCCCCAACTCATCACCCCTATGTTGGCGCTGCACCACAGCCCTGGGGGATTTCATACACATTCGGTGGTTGTGCTCACTCTTGACTACTTACTGGAAAGAGGTCCTTAGTCATATTAAGAAGGTACTAGGCTACCTGCTGCCGGATAACCCACTCACAGTCATTCTGGGTCTCAGGTCTGTGAACCTACGAGCCATGACTCGCCAAGGTCGGCATCCTAGTCTTCATATGCTTGGTGCTGCCAAGCAGACCATAGCTCTCTACTGGAAAAAGGCAGAATCGCCCTCCATAAACGTGTGGTTCACCCGCCTGTGGCACACAGTGGGGATGGAATTGCTTACAGCATGCCTGCAGCTCCGAGATACCCGATATACAAAATTGTGGAAGCCCCTGGTGGATCATCTTGCTTGAATAGACCACGTTAGATTGCAACTGCCAAGGCTGCGGGCTCTCTGACTTTTTGATGATGTTATAAGCCCCTCAGACCCCAATAGTCTCTGGAATCCCACTGATTAGCTAATCTGTGTTATATTCCTAGATCTTCACCAAAGCTTACTTTCCGAGTTCCATGGTGCCTTGTAGGTGACCAGCCACACCCCACACATCACTAGAGATGTGACATAGCTGCGTCACAGTTGCACTCTCATGCGCGTGAGATACTCTCACCCCCGCCATACCCCCTTTCCCCCCTTTCCAACCCTCTCTCCTCCTCACCCCCTCTTTTCCTTCATTGGCTCCTGTTTATTGATAAACGAGGCCTATAGTTTCACTGCCAGTGCCTCTGAGCAGACCTAGACTGGTTACAGAAGATAGAGCTTGGCAGAGGTAATCAGTCGCCTTGCGGATTTGGCTACGGAACTCTATGAATGTACATGGGTAACACCATTGTTCCTCTGCCAGCAATTTCCAACTGCTTTGCCCTAGGTCCATTGTTGATACTACTTGAATACACTTGACCTAACGTGGCCGGCCGGATGTGGTTGTAGGCAGCTTGCTGTGTGCCCCTTCCCCGCTTACACTGCTTTGAACTACAGTGCTTTTGCAATGCCGGCCCAATCAGGGATGTAGGCACTACGCTGCGGCCCATGTTCTGTACTCTCAATAAAGGTTTTGAAAACTTAAAAAAAACAATCCTTGCTGGCTAGTGGTCAATCCGTCCTCTTGTCCCTTCTTTTAGGTCTCGCGTTCGGCAGCGCATGCGCTGTCTCAGCGAGATCTAAAGTAATCTGTATGTTGGCTGAAACTTAGTCTAATTTGTTTTTCTGCTTCTGATTATTTTACCTGAGGCATTGTGTTGTGTTCGTACTTTCTGTTGGCTGTTGATCCTCCAGTTACTTCCGTGTAGTTCCAAAGCAGTGGCGCCTAAGTACAGTTTTCGTCCGCAACTCGCACTTGTTTTAATTAACTGCAGTGTGCCATCTGTTACTCACGCCGCGTTTGTTTATTTATTTAAGACGCGCTTCCCATGTATGCGATAGAACGGCGGCATTCCTCCAGCCCAGCATGCTACTTTCCCTCCCCCCGTCAGCTCCACGGAGACAGCTTGTTTTCATTGCACTGCGCTCCACGATTCACTTCTGTGTTGTCGTCCCCACTTCTGTGTCATCGTCTCCTCCGTCATCTCCCATACCGCCACCCAGCCTCGGTGTACACCACCAGTGCCTCAGCTGCTGAGCGTATCGTGCAGACTTGGCCCGCCGTACATCCAGCACCCCCGGAGACATAAAACATGCTTGCTCCTTCTCGCGCTCCCACTCCCGGGCTTCGCACTCTTTTCAGCGTTCACACTGGCTGAAATCTCTTCTGATTAACCTTGCTGCATCCTCACTAGAATTGAGCATGTGTTTCCGTTTCTGAATATTTATTAATCATTTTCTTGCCTTTCCCCCTGCTCTAGTGTGCTGAAAAAGGGACACCGGCTGCAATGCTGCTTTTGCGCTTTGTGTTTTAGTGATCGTCTTCGCGTGCGAGGTACTGTAACACTTATCTCAAGACGACAAGAAAAGAGTAGCGCCTGGTAATTAAAGTAATGAAATATTTATTTACTCTACCTTTCCAGTAGTCTCACAAATTAGGCTGCTGCATTAATGCCTGCATCGCCCCTTTTTATTCTAATGGCTGTGCTTCGTGTCTGCAGAGACCCCCTGTTGTCTCATGTCAGGGGTGAGACGTTTACCCAGGCCGGAGAACCCAGTTGTCTCATGTTAGGGGTCAGACCCCAGTTGTCTCATGTCAGGGGTGATACGTTCAGGTGTCTCGTGTCAGGGGTGAGACGTTCATCCAGTAGTGACTGTTAAAGACCCGGGTCCGGCGGAAGTTTACACCCTCAGTACCAGATCCCGATGTCTCGGTTCTAGAAGAGTTATTCGTTATGCAGTCCCAAGCACGGGGCATCCCACATCACATACTGATGGTGTGCACCGTGCAACCGAGCCTGCTGGTAATGAGTACCTGATCGATAATGCATCAGTCCGTGCATATCGATCATATGGGAATAGCTCGCGGGCGAGGTCATGAGTCCGAGGCGGGGTCAGAGCATCCTTTATGGTATGCGTTCTGTGAGCATCATCATCTGCATCATCTTCACTCTGTCTGCCACACAACCAGTCTCTGTCCATCACACAACCCTTCACACTGTCCGTCACACACACTGTCACTCTTCCCTCACACAAACCGTCACCCTTCCATCACACAACCCGTCACTCTGTCACAGAACCCTTCACTCTGTCCGTCACACAACCAGTCACTCTGTCCGTCACACAACCCTTCACTCTGTCCGTCACACAACCATTCACTCTGTCCGTCACACAAACCGTCCCTCTTCCGTCACACAACCTGTCACTCTTCCATCACACAACCCGTCACTCTGTCACAGAACCCTTCACTCTGTCCGCCACACAACCAGTCACTCTGTCCGTCACTCAACCCGTCACTCTTCTGTCACACAATCCGTCACACTGTCACAGAACCCTTCCCTCTGTCCATCACACAACTCGTCACTCCATCCATCACACAACCTTCACCTCTGTCCATCACAGGATCCCACTCCTACCCAATCCCGCTCGTGTCACCAGTGCCTGCACCAGGCAGACCCCGTGGACAGCTGTTGCCAGAGTTAAATCGCCTCTTCTTCACTGAGTTTGTTTCTTGGCGCTATACTACTTCCATGTGGGCTTCCACTCTAGCGCCTTTCACTCTCCCTGTGGGGTGCAGCCTAAGCTGCCTGTTTCCTGCAGTATGAATGAGATGTAACCTCTTGACCCTGTACCCCTTCCGTGGTGCGGTGTGGAGGTGAATCTCCCTGTCCAGTACAGGAGTGAGATGTAAACTCTTTCTCCTTTTCTCTCTCCATGTTCTGTGCAGCGCCCTGAAGCCAGCTATCTCTGGGTGCCACTCAGTGCCATGCCTCTGTGCTCCTGTGCCTAGGGTGCCCTGATAAGGGCAGAGCTCAGGGCACCGGGTGCAGCCCCCCCTGAAGAGAAAAGCCCCTCCCCTCGGTGGAAGGAGATGTCACACCAATAGCTCACTTGCTTCTTGTGAGCAGGCACAACATGGTCAGCGACGGCCACCGCCCCCCTCCCTGTGGACCCACATCAACCCAGGACACATTGACACGAAACATGACTGTCTTTGGAAGGCGGGGGATCACAAGACCCCCCGGCCGTATTTATTAAGATACAAAATAATAAAATTATTAAACAAAAGATACAGTTTTATGCAAAATTATTCAGGGACATTAGATACAACCATATCAACAAGTATGATATGCTAACCTTAACAAGATTCTAATACAGCTTGTTTCCTAACCGAATCTAACATCCTCCTCTGAAATTTTTGCATACTAACATTACTGGCCATATGGCGAGGTCCTAACCGGTGTCAGGTCCTACTAGCTGCGCCCTTACCGCAGGTGCGCATGCGCAGCCGAGCCCGTTAATTACTCGGTCCAAGCCGTGAACTCCATTTACCCACTGAAGGAGGGCCCTTACTCGCGCCATTCGCTGAGGTCATGAGTACGCGCGGGGTGGCTACCAGCCATAAGGACAGCGTGACTCTCCTACCCGCGCCCCTTTGCAGCACCAGTTATACCTGCCCCTGAAGTTCTGGCAGGGGCCAGTGACCCCTCCCCCTGGGCGGACACCCCCAAAGGATGATGCCGCCCCCTCAGACCTTAAAATAGCTGCTCACCGTCATGACCCTACCGCATGTCCATACCCTAATAAATACGACGACCTGTGGAAAAAGATCTAAAGGATAACTACACTAACTAAATCAACACGACATGACATACCATCGTCAAGCTACAAGGGAAAAAGGGCCTAAACAAAAATTGCAACCGACATTTTATGTGTCAACACTACTTCCTAAATGGGAAATAAATAGTTAATACACGTCAATACACGCAAAACCGGTATACAATATACATGAGACACAATTGCAACCGACATTTATGTTTCAATACCACTTCCTAAACGGGAAATAAGTAATTAATACACGTCAATACACACAATAAGACAGGTATACCATATGCACAAAAAACACTGCAATGTTCCAGGGATGGTGGGTGGGGAAAATTAGGAGGCCCCGAGCGCGGGGCACGACCAGTGTGGGGGAGCGTCCAGGCGACAAGGGGCCGCCTGCGCGCTCCCCCATCCTTTACCCTAGGATCGTGGGGGTGGGGCGGTACGCCCCCCCCCCACCCCCCAGCCGCCCGCCCCCCCGACCCGGAAGCCTGCACAACGCCTTCCGGGTCAGGGGTCGGGCGCCAGCCAGCCGGTGGTGCGGCGCGCACCCCCGCGTCATCACTGGACGCCGGGAGGTCACGCCCCCACCACCGGGAGACAAGGTGAGAGGGGGGGTCGCCCCTTTTCACATGGTCAGCGACGGCCACCGCCCCCCTCCCTGTGGACCCACATCAACCCAGGACACATTGACACGAAACATGACTGTCTTTGGAAGGCGGGGGATCACAAGACCCCCCGGCCGTATTTATTAAGATACAAAATAATAAAATTATTAAACAAAAGATACAGTTTTATGCAAAATTATTCAGGGACATTAGATACAACCATATCAACAAGTATGATATGCTAACCTTAACAAGATTCTAATACAGCTTGTTTCCGAACCGAATCTAACATCCTCCTCTGAAATTTTTGCATACTAACATTACTGGCCATATGGCGAGGTCCTAACCGGTGTCAGGTCCTACTAGCTGCGCCCTTACCGCAGGTGCGCATGCGCAGCCAAGCTCGTTAATTACTCGGTCCACGCCGTGAACTCCATTTACCCACTGAAGGAGGGCCCTTACTCGCGCTATTCGCTGACATCATGAGTACGCGCGGGGTGGCTACCAGCCATAAGGACAGCGTGACTCTCCTACCCGCGCCCCTTTGCAGCACCAGTTATACCTGCCCCTGAAGTTCTGGGAGGGGCCAGTGACCCCTCCCCCTGGGCGGACACCTCCAAAGGATGATGCCGCCCCCTCAGACCTTAAAATAGCTGCTCACCGGTCATGACCTTACCGCCACAGGCCAGAATTGTTGACCGACGATCTGGCCTCCCCCTTCCTACTCCTAGAAAGGTCATGGTCGCCTCGCAAATCCCCCTAGCCATGGCACTATATTATTAGATCACAGGACGTTCCCTGCCTCGGGTAAGTATACCAAGTCTCGTAGCTAGGAATGTTCACCCCCAAATGCACCCATGAGAGATCGTCTGCAACCGGGGGGCTCGAAGTAATTTGTCCAATTGCGCGTCGAACCTCTTTACCGAGTGATTCAACGCCTCGGCCGAGTCCCCCCCCTCGCCACTGCCACCGAGGTATAAGTTGCGACCAAACTATCGTGCCACCCGGCATGGCCACCCACCCTGCCATGGGATAATGTCCTCTATAAGGATGTGCCCACCTAGTTTGGGGGGGGCTGCTGGGATAGGATATTCCGAAAATAATCTCTGAACTGACTGAGACATAAACCCCCCTCCCAAAGAAGGAGACTGAAAAACCCCTTTTGCTCAGCCCTTTACTTCCTGCCACCTGAAAGACAGACACTTTCAGCACGCCTCACATAAGAGTGGCCCACAATCCCAGTCACCAATGTCCGTTGCTCCTCCTGTCGCTTGTGTTGAGCTGCTGAAATTACCTTGACGCCCCGACAACAAGTTCCTCCCCCGCGTAACAGGTTTGAGAAATTCAACCATAATGCATGGGTAGCACCTTTTTCCGCCGGCACCGCTTGAGCCGTTGAATTGACCGCCCATCACAGTTGAAGCCTTTGGGCAGCTGAGGCCTTTGGTTGCAGCTCCTGATCCAGGTGTACTGGTCCCCTTCTTGCAGTTGTGGTGTGCAGCGCTTCCCGGGTATCAACCATGGGTCCGGTCATACATAAATGAAAACAAACACAAACGATTAGTGCTTCTTGTTTCCTGACAAAAGATCCAGTACACCCGCCCGTATTCGTTGGAATCACATGCTAAGCTTTAGCTACGATCAGCACTAGGTACATTTCCATCAAACCTGCAACTGCACGCGTCTAACATAGCATCAGTTTGAGTCACATGCAGAGCATTTAACTTAGTACTACAATGAGGGTGCCTGGTAGTATGACCTACGTGAAAGAATAGACCTGTAGTCAACAGTGAATGCAATAACCCATCCATCATTACTTAAGGACAGTACCTAGTGTGAAATGCCATGAAATAGCGCTCTCATAGTTACTTACAAGGTCTGCTGCCGCCCAGCACATTTCTTTCCAGGCCACTGCTATTGCATTTCGGAAATCTGTCCATACAAACGTGTATGCGCGTGTCTGTGCAACACGGCCTCCCCACAAAGCTTACGTGTACCACCCTTTGGTGCCTAGGGTTTTAGACACAGGCCCCGTATTCCGATGCAACTCCGCAACTGCGTGTTTCGACGTTCATGGTGAGAGTGTACCTGGGTGAACCTTCGCAGAGTCCGTTCCACGTAGGCCTGGACTCCCCCCCCCCCCCATGGTAAGAAAATTGTTGAGACATTAAGCTTCGGCTTTTGTTAACAATACCCTCCAAGCCAACCCGACATAATTAAAGGACAACCCTTTCCATGTGCTGCCCTCATTAAAGCCCTCAGAGAGGTATAACTCCGTCCCTGCCCAAGGAAGCCCACAGTTCATGTGCACACGAGACCTGTCCTCCATGGAAACACAAACTTTAGGGACCATAAATGATGGCTGCAAGAATTATGCTATACAAGAAATAGACATATGTGGGTAATTCTCGAGTTTAGCCGGAAAGCGGCTCCCATATAAAGCACTCTCAACATCAGAGGCCCACTTAATTTCCCCACCTTATTAGGGCACTCAGAGGTATATCGCCGTCCCTACCTACGGGAGCCCCCAATTTAAGTCTAAACAAAATCATACAGAAATAAAATGCTGCAGAGATCACGCAATAAAGAAGCAGTGCATTTTTTGGCTCGTTCTCAAGTTTAGGTGGAAAGCAGCCCCCTTATAGAGTACTCTCAACATCAGTGGCACACTACATTTGTTCAACTCGTTAGTGCCCTCAGAGAAGTGTAGCTCCATCCCTGCCCGAATGAGCACCCAGTTCAGGTCTGCACACACCTATCCAGAGGTAACATGCTGCATAGATCCTCGCACTTTCCCACCTGGCTCCCTCTCCCATGATCAAATGTTTATATTTGGCTGGTTGGTAGAGTGCAGTCCTAGCCGCCAGGGGTGGCGGCACTGTACAGAGTAAATTTATATTACAAATAAGTAAGGTGGGCAATGCACAGCGTTGTTGATTGAAAAAGTTTCGCTGTTCGTATTATTTTTAAATTAAATATAAAGGTGCTCCGACTGGAGGCGTAACCGTCCGTTTACGCCAAAGTATAAACTAAGGATATGTGTGAACAAATCAATGCGCACATCCCAGTATATTGGGCACAATATACTGGGATGTGCGCATTGATTTGTTCACACATATCCTTAGTTTAAATTTATATTACAACAGGAGCCTCGCATACTGCAGCACACCCATTCGAATAGTGTACCAGGGCTTTCTACTGGGTAACGCTAGTTAGATTCACAGTGCTTAATTCGTCAAATAGAAAACATTGGGCCTGGGTCCTAGTCAGGCGGCCACCACAGTTAGCCCCACCCATTGCCCCCGCCAGCGCTGGGCTTGAGCTTACCAACACATCACTAACCGCAGGACTAGTAAAATTGTGCCAGGGTGACATCATACAAGCGAGTACACCGCAGTATTACGACGTACATCTATCTTTATGTGTAGAGTAACTAAACGAAAGTAACACTCCACCTGGTACCTCGTCATATTTTGTAAGTACTTTGAAATGCACAGCTCCCTCCTTGCTCTGGATACTGGGGCCCTGCCCGGAGAAGGCGGGTAGCGTTATTCCTTAAAAACCCCTGTCTGTTCACATACAGAAAGTAGCATCCTACAGACAGCGTGGAGCGCGCCAAGCATTGCACATAAATTGTGGATGAAAACTGGGACTGTGTCTCTCAACGGGGCGTGGCCAATGTAATTCAGGGCGTGGTTTAAAATAACGTAAGCCAGAAATACGATACAACAACGACTAACATCATACCTACAAGGTTTTTTGTTGTATAAGATAAATGAGCAGCAACTAAGGCTCGTATATAATATTGCAACTTTATTCTATTTAAAACCCTGGTGACCCCATGACGATGTTCCGAAAAGAGAAGGGAAATCCATAAAGAAAATTACTCTCATTACAGGGGTCCCCCCCCCCCCCCTACAACGCTCTCTGGGCATAACGTCATGCCATAACATCTCCACAATTGAGAAGTGAGCATTGGGAGCACACGTACACTGAAGCGCCTACTGTCCCTGTAGTCCGGAAAACAGAGCACCTGTCATGGCTCAAAACCGAGCCCGATGGAGACCCGTTTAGTTTCTCCTCTATATTTCCTCGCATGCCGATTTGTCCCATCATGAATGTAATTACCGATTTATTTCCGACATGGTGACAAGACCACTAAATGGCCGCTCAGGCTCCTAGATCCGGTCCCCTACCTACTGACAAAGCTCCCAAGACATGCTAAACTGATTGCTACGGTTTGCCTCTTCCGCCATTTATCTCTTACTTGTGTGCCCAATTAATCGTTCCCCATCTAATCGGCGTAGAAGAAGAGGACATTAAACCTCATCTTGCATCTTTACGTGGATGCAAGAGGTTTATCATTGGCCTACAGGATGACTCACTGTAAAGGCTACACCTAACCTCATTGTTTTATTTTATATAACCCACTGCGGTTGCCCGAGAAGTTGTGCCGCAGCATAGGACTACATTATTGTGCAATGTGCGCCGCGTCCTGCAACTTTGTGCAGCACGTTCTGTGGAGTACGCAGACAAGTATACAGACTCATACACACAAACCTGAGAATATCTGAATGTTCAGCTAGACATCTGTGCTTAGCATATAGTGCTTCCCTCATTGTGTTTCGCTGTTTCTGTCATTGCACCCCGATATACGATAAGGTACTGTAGACCATTAATGAACAGCACTACACATGGGAGTATCATACTGCAAAATTGAAATCACCTAACATATCACTAGTCCAGCACGTTTTATGAAAATAAACAGGTAGTTTGGTCTGAGTGGTTAACTAGAGGCAATCCTTAGGATGGTAAGACCCAGTATTTTCCGTAATAGTTGGCATCATAATATATGAACCACCGCTAGCAATTTCTCCTGTGCTCCCTCAAAGCAGAGTAAGGAGGGCCCCCCCTTTTCAGGAGCTGCAGATTCACACGAAGCTATTGAACTATTATCAATAATGTAATTAATTGTTAGAGTTTTCAATGAGCCGAGTCCTGCATGAAATCACCACTTATGATTGTTGCTCATACTAAAAGCACTTTCTCTAACGTGGCTAATCATACCAACATCACTTTATCTGCGATGGCTAAACATAATAAGTAGCACTAGATAATTAGTCATACTAAGGAGACTTCCTTTAGGAGGACTTATCACACTAAAACGCTCTGTTTTAGGTTAGTAATAATAGGAGACACAAAAGCACAATATCAAGGATAAAGAGAGCTACTTGGATGGAAGAAGAAAGTTGGTGCAGATGCTGTTGTGTTTACAATTCATATAGAGATCTAAAATGTCTAGTACACGAAACAATTCATAGGTCATCTCTGTATTAGCTTGAATCCAAAATCCAATAAAATATTTTGTAACTAAGAAGTATTTGTTTCTAAAATCCTACAAATGTTACTTGTTACATGGGCTCTGTTGAAGTCTGCATCGGGAATACCGCACAAATTGACTGATGGCAAAGCAACATCTCTCCCCTAATTGGGCGATCCCTGCTCCTCGGCGATACATTTTTTGCAAAAAGGATCAGAACTCCCTGTCTAGGGCCGTGGTAGGAAAATTTCAGCAGGAGTATCTGCATTAACAGCCTGCATGATGCCCTTCAGAACACACATCACTATGAACAAATTATTCTATTCAACGCGATGGCTCTCCAACTGAGCAGTGCCAACGGAAAAGTGCGGTCATATTATACCTTAAGGACGTGTCAGGTTCCCTCGCATCCCCTACGTTACGCCCACATTATTATGGCGAAATTACACCCCTCAGTGCAGGCAGCCGACCCTAACCACCGCTTACTGGGATTACTTACATTCTGCCCCCGTCGACTCGCCTGCCGATCAGACTGCTCGCCACTTAGTGACACTCGGTGCGTGGCCGCCCGACTCTCCTGCCGCCCCGATGAGCACGCTGGTCCAGTTTTCGGCGTGTCCTTCGGTGCTCTCCTGGTCCGACCTCTTTGGCTACGAATTCACCTTGGGATCTCGCTCGCCGCATCATCCTGCAGAGAGAGAGTAAAAAGAAAATTAGGAGGCCCTGAGCGCGGGGCACGACCAGTGTGGGGGAGCGTCCAGGCGACAAGGGGCCGCCTGCGCGCTCCCTCCTCCTTTAACATAGGATCGTTGGGAGGGGGCGGTACGACCCTCCCCCCGCCCCCCAGCCGCCCCCCAGCCGCCCGCCCACCCGACCCGGAAGCCTGCACAACGCCTTCCGGGTCAGGGGTCGGGCGCCAGTCAGCCGGTGGTGCGGCGCGCACCCCCGCGTCATCACTGGACGCCGGGAGGTCACGCCCCCACCACCGGGAGACAAGGTGAGAGGGGGGGTCGCCGCGCCGCCATGCGGGCAGGGGGGCCGAGGGCCCCCCCTTTTCAGGTGCCCTCTGTTCCTGAACTCTGCACTACAAAGGGTCTGGTCTCTGGCCTTTCAACCCGCCTCTCTCTGGTTGTGTGTATTGTTTCTTATACACTTGGGCTGTGTACCTTGCAGTTATGGGTATTGGGCCCTGTGCTTGTGAGTGCTGGACGCCAATGTCCTGTATTTATATCGATAGTTTAGTGTGGCGAGTATGAGCCCTCGTGGGCGTCAAGGCGCTGGGCACAACTTAATCGAGATTTGCACGAAAGCGCAAGACGGCCATTGTAAAAACACACAGAACATGTGTGAGAGGATACAGTGAACAACAAAAGGTATGGAAATTAATGACAAAGAACAACAAATCTTGCCAGGTCGTGGGCCAGAGAGATCTGAATCCCGGCTCTGATGATCGACACACCAGTGATCTTCGGAACGCCATGTTCTTCACACTGCGCACTACAGCCTTGGTCCTCAGCTCGCAGTATACCCAGCTTCACATCCCATGCCTTACACCAGGATACACTGTGTCACACAGTCTGTGTGCTTTCCCATGTGCAGCTTTACATCCCGTGCCTTGCACCAGAACACACTGTGTGCCTTCCCACGAGCAGCTTCATGTCCCGTGCACCAGGACACACTGTGTGCCCTCCCACGTGCATCTTTATGTCTTGCGTGCACCAGAACACACCGTGTGCCTTTCCACATGCAGCTGTATGTCCCGTGTGCACCAGAACACACTGTGTGCCTTCCCACCACCAGGACATGCTGTGTGCCTTCCCACGTGCAGCTTTATGCCTTCCCACGTGCAGCTTTATGCCCCATGACTTGCAAAAGGGCACACTGTGTGCCTTTGTGCCTTCCCACATGCAGCTTTACGTCCCGTGCACCAGGACACACTGTGTGCCCTCCCACGTGCATCTTTATGTCTTGCGTGCACCAGAACACACCGTGTGCCTTCCCACGTGCAGCTGCATGTCCCGTGTGCACCAGAACACACTGTGTGCCTTCCCACCACCAGGACACGCTGTGTGCCTTCCCAGGTGCAGCTTTATGTCCCGTGACTTGCAAAAGGGCACACTGTGTGCCCTTCCACCACCAGGACACACTTTGTGCCTTCCCACATGCAGTTTTACGTCCCGTGCATCAGGACACACTGTTTGCCTTCCCACATGCAGCTTTATGTCTCACGTGCACCAGAACACAGTGTGCATTCCCACATGCAGCTTTGACTCACGTGCACCAGACACAGTGTGCCTTCCCACGTGCAGCTTTGTCTTGCATGCATCAGAACACACTCTGTGCCTTCCCATGTGCAGCTTTACGTCCCATGCCTTGCACCAGAACACACTGTGTGCCTTCCCACGTGCAGCTTTACCTCCCGTACCTTGCACCAGGAGACACTGTGTGCATTCCCAAGTGCAGCCTTACGTCCCGTGCCCTGCACCAGGACACACTGTGTGCCTTCCCACGTATCTCCCCATGCACCAGGACACACTGTGTGCCTTCCCACCACCAGGACACGGTGTGTGCCTTCCCATGTGCAATTACTTATATATGCAAAAGTAAAGATTTATTTATAGTTTGGATATATGTATGGATATATAATTATATTCAAATATATATATATATATATACATTGAATATCTTTATACATATAAATATTTGTATTTATAATTGCATATATATGTATACATACATATATCAAACCACAAAAGTAATGAAACCGGCACTCCGCTTAGTAGATGAAATTGGATTTATTTAGCACACTGTAATCGCCTACGTGTTTCGAACCAGATGGTTCCTTCTCACGGCAGCGTTAAACCAGTTGTCCTACTTCACTTTCATTATTTATATACATAGGGCATAGTAGTGCATTCTGGGATATGCAGTTTTGTGCAGTTGTGTATTACATCATACTGTTTTTAGTACGTGTAATGTTAGTGGCATTATTTCACGGTATGGCATTTAAATCATTGCATTGAAAAATATTCATTTTTATGCACAAGATGTTGAAACGTTCATGTTTGCGGCTAAGTGCCCGGCTGCCATTTAATGCGTTTTTAAGCATGCATAATATCCCCAGTTGGCAGTACTAAGGCGACTAGGCAGTGTTATGCTGTACACATAGGAATACACATTATCCTTGTTATTAAACTGATATTCTAGCAATTCATTTGTGTGAACAAACAGTCTATATATCTAGGGCTGAGTGCCCTTGCCACTGCCATGTATCAGTCACTTTTAGATGCCCATATTCAATAACCTACGATCAGACTCAATGTAGATCGGTAATTCCAAGTTCATAGTTCTGCACTGTAAAGGCAGTTCATATCCATTACTAGTTTATATTAAAAGTGTGTTGAGCAGCACTTGATGTTTAAGTGTTCCATAGCAGATTAGAGATGGAAATAAAGTTCCTCATCCCTGTTCAATCCTGTGGGTTGTTTTGTTTTGAATCGCATGATTAGTTTAGATTCAAGTCTACGTAGTGCCAGTTTTCTGTTCCCACCTCGTTCGTGCTGTTGTATCGTTGCTAGGCCAAAAAATTGGATATCCTTCCATGTTTTGTTAGTATGGCTGGTGAGATGTTTCGCCATGGCATAAGCAAAATCCCCATTTTGTATGGCGCGAATATGCTCCAAGATTCTCTTTTTCAGGGGGCACGTCGTGCTTCCAATGTAGCTCTTGCCGCAGTAACATTGAAGCATGTATACTATCAAGCTAGTCTCACAAGTTATGTATTCTCTTATTGTAAAAGTTTTTTCTGCTGGATCTTTTTTCCTATCTTGCATGCCTTGCAAGTATTGCATTTCACAAATCCTTTCTTCTTTTCTGTTAGCCAGTTTTTGTTTTTTTTTTGGCTCAAAATGGCTGTGTACCAGGTGATCCGAGAGGTTGGGCGCTCTTCTATAGGTGATTAGCGGTCGTTCGCCTACATTTTTACCTATATCTGGATCTTTCTGGATTACATGCCAATACTTGCTCAGTATTTTTTGGATCTTGTAGCTTTCCTTGTTGTATGTGATGATCATCCTTGGTGGTTCAGCTGTTGACTCTGTCTCATTTGTTTTGTCCTTATCTTTTGTTTTTGGTAGCAACGTTTCAGCTCTTGTCTTATTTCTGGCTTTTGTTTCACCATTTTGGATGTCTGAATACTTGTATCCACGTTGTTTGAATCTTTCTTTGGTTTCCTCAAAGTTCTTTTCCATTTCGCTCTCCTCTGAGCAATTCCTCTTCATTCTTAGGAGTTCTCCGAATGGAATGCTTTTCTTTACTTTTTCGGGATGGAAACTGTGTCCATGTAGTAGGCTGTTGGTGGCTCTTTTTTTCCTGTGTGTTGTTGTTTGTATCTGATTATTTCTTACATAAACCTTGGTGTCCAGGAATTCCACCTCTTTGTTGCTGATAGTATATGTGAACCTCAAGCCCACCTCGTTGTCATTTAGCACATTGAAGAATGCCTGAAATTCAGACTCTGTTCCTCTCCACAACAAAAAAAGGTCGTCAATGAAACGCAGCCAGAGTGCTACGTTAGCCATGTGATGATCGTTTTCTTCTCTCCAAGCTATGCTCCTCTCCCACCACCCCATCACGAGGTTGGCATAGCTTGGAGAGAAGGAAACTCCCATGGCAGTTCCACACTTTTGCATGTATACCCTCTTGTTGAACAGGAATACATTGTTATAGAGGCACAGTCTGATAATCTCCATCAACATTTTTGTGTGTTCACGTTCCTTGACTGGTCGTTGCTGCAAGAAGTACTGGGCTGCTCTGACGCCTATCTCATGCTCAATTGAGGTATATAGTGAGATGACGTCTATCGTCACTAGTAGGTATGTAGACTGCCATTGCATATCCATCAAAATGCGTAGAAAATCCCAGGTGTCTTTGATGTATGAGCTCAAAGTTGGCACTATCGGGGATAAAAAGTGATCGACATATATGGAAACGTGTTCATACAGGCTACCACAACTGGAAATGATGGGTCTTCCAGGAGGTTTGTTGAGAGTCTTATGAACTTTTGGGAGGAAGTATATGGTGGGCGTGATGGGATATTCTACCATAAGGAACTTTCTTTCTTCCTCTGTTATTAGTCCTTCCTCTTTCCATCTGTTCAGTTTCTTTCCAAGTTCTGTCCTGTAGTTTTGTGTCGGATCTCTGGGTAAGGATTCATAATTTTTAGTATCTTCAAGTTGGCGCATTGCTTCATCAATGTAATCGGATCTTTCCATGATTACGATGTTCCCGCCTTTGTCGGCTGGTTTTATCTCAATTGTTGCATTGTCTTTTAAAGTTTGTATTGCCAAGCGTTCTAGCTTGGTGAGATTTTCCTTCTTATGATTGTCAGTTTGTTTCATCTTGTCCAGATCTCCCAACACCAATTCATAAAAGATATAAATTTTATTGCCAGGGTTCATTATAGGGCAAAATTTGGACTTGTTCTTAAATTCAGTGGCTCTTCTTTTGTCTGTAGTAACATTCATTTCTGTCAGTATTTGCGTGTCGGTCACTTGTGAGGCTGTGGTTTGATTTGCTAGTTCATAGGCTGTACGCAGACATGGTATCTCACTTAGATTGTATTCACCAGAGGGTTGACTCAATTCCTGGTTTTCATTACTTTTGTGGTTTGATTAAATACGAGACCCTGTCCTGGTCTCGATTCCGGCACCAACTTGCGAAGTGCTCCCTCTGCGACGGGACAGTTTGTGTTTGATACATACATATATATGTACATATTAAAATATAGCTTCCTTCATATACATGCATATGTATATACATGCATAATTTTATATGTACATGTATATATATATACATATATGCATGTAAATACATATTTATATAAACGTAAATGCCTTTACAAATATGTGCACTAATGTGCATATACCTACATATGTATCTATATATATATGTAGGTGTATATTTGTAATTTTTTTACACAAAAAAACAACAGATATATATATATATATATATTTGTATGCAAATATACATGCATCTGTTTATATGCATTTATATATGCAATTATATATATATGCAAATGTATATAGTTTATAATATTACTAATAATATATGTATAGATATAAAAATATATACATATATAGATATAATAGACCGCATTGCCATTTACGATGCCAATTTCTCAAACTATAGTAAATGTGAGACCTATTGCATTGTAAATGCTTGTTTGTCTTTTGTTTCCTCCCATTTGGAGCATAGACCTAGTACGGTATCCTTACGCTTTTGAGGGACTATTTTATTTCTTTTTTCCTGCTTGTACCTAGGCCTCATCCCTCCTGCTATGTCTCCCATCTTCTCCGATGTTGCTTCATGCCCTTCCCCACACCCCCGCATGAGTCACCAAACCTGGCCTTGCTTCCGAGTGTGCACCGGACTCCCTCAGAGACCAAACCCTCCTCCCCTCCAGCTGCTGCAGCCTTTCCTCCGAGTTTCTAGCGTTGGTGTACCCCCAGGGTGACGTGCCCTTTCATGATCACCTCGTCCGTCAGATGTTTGCAATTTATTTTTTGCCTGTGATGTTTGCTGCATACCTTACATAGGAAACATTTACAGGGCTCAGCTAGTGCATGATCTCGTTGACCTGAGCCAGACGTTTGGCTCTGCTCGTGCTTGGCTTGCCCACCTCAAACAACAGCACTGGGGGAGCATTATTCCAATAAATGGAGATATGGGAGTGGCCAGTGTAAACCGCTTCCACTGATTCCACAGTCATGCTTGCTCGTGCGATTACTTTTGTCTAGGAATGTATGAGCGTTTGCTCTCAGTGTCATTCGCTTAAAGACTTTAAAGCAAAGGAGAAAGCGCTGTGTCTAGGCATGTTGTTGATTCTGTTTTGCGTCTCAGCAGCCTATGATTAGCCCTGACACTTACGCGGTCCTCCCCTAGTCTGGCTGCGTAAAGTAAGCACAAAACTGTGTACTAAATAAATACACACACACCAGCTGTGCAGAGTAAGCACAACACTGTGTGTCTGCAGTAAACACACTCACTGGCTGTGTATAGTAAGCACAAACAGTGCACTCAATAAAAACACACAACAGGTGATTAAAGTAAGCACATAACCATGTGCGTGCAATAAAAACACACACTGGCTGTGTAAAGAAAACACATGACTGTATGCTCACAATAAAATTGCACACCAGCTTTTTAAAGTAAGCACGAAAATGCGCATTCCCTAAACATTCACGTCGACTGTGAGAGGTAAAAACAAAACTGTGTGCGTAAAATAAGCGTAGATACACTGATTTTGTAATAAAGCAAACACAAAATAGTGTTGTGCAATCAACATACACACTCCGCCTGTTTAAAGTAATCACAAAAATGTGCGTGCAATAAACACACACACAGCAGCTATGTAACTAAGCACAAAACTGGGCATGCAATAAACGCACACGCCAGCTGTGTAAAATAAACACAAACATATGTGTGTGTGTGCGACAAACACATACAAAAAAACACCCACACAACATTTGGGATAACGTAAACCGTTTGGTGGGTGCAAATCTGACAATCTTCTGGAAAAACTTGTCATCTGAGCACTTTGCTTTCTCCTTGAGGTCTCAAGGCACTATTCTTGACTGCCACCCTTTCTATGCCAGTAACAAGGCCTTCAGGCAGCTGCACACGTATGAATGTAATGTACATACCACAATCACATTTTGATTGCTGTTTTTTTTGCTGAGCTGTTCAAACAGCCCTTAAATTGGTCATGGAATTCCTTGGCTGTGCTTGAGAAATAGTCTGCACATGTCATTCAGGCTCAAACCTATCGCAAAAGAGCAAATCCTGTGCAAATCAGGTGTGCAAACTAAAATTATGCATGATATGCCTCTTTTGTATCACTAAAACTTGGAATGGTGTGGTACTTGCACATCTTGTAAATACCGCATGTGGCGGTATCAGTATTTACCGCTAGTGGAGTAACCCACAGATTGCAACAGTTGTAATGAGATCCTCCTAGTCCTGGCTCCTTGATATACCTCAGTAAAAAAATTGTTGTCCAGAGATTTTCATTTTTGATTTGTGTTTTTGGATCATAGAGAAGTAATTAAATCTTTGGTAGACATTGCTGATCTGGGCTGAATTTTTCTGGATGACATTTTTAAAAATGGCAAATATGTTGCAGGGACGATGTAATATTTCATAAACCCTGGGACCTATATACTTCCTTCTGGTGTCAAATTATAGGTTTTGGGGGTCAAGTAGTCTTATACAAACAGAAAATAACTTCTCAGAGCAACCCTTCTGCAATTTTCCAAAATGACGGCTCTATAATGATGGGTTTTAGCCAGCATATTGGTAATTTACTTTAATATTGGTTTTGTTTCAGGTTTTACATTGATTGAAATTCTTAAACAGGAGTAAACAAGTGGTAGCAGATGATCTTTACGTCCTGACAGAGTTTTGCTAACTAAAAAATGTGAGGAATCCTTCAACAAAGAACAACGTGTCATATGCCAAACTAATCCAAAAGAAAAGCTAACATCAACTGCGGCTTGACAGAAGAGAGTTTGAGATGCTGCAGAGAAATGGCAAGACAACGTTTACAAAAGATTGAAACTGATGGGTGAAGAGGATAAAATATTTTATCATTGTAACAACAAGTGCTGCAATTCATATAAAATGGAAAAAAATCCTTGACAAAATGTCAACAAATAGCAGAAACCAGTGAATCACAACAAGAATCTAAGCCATCTGAGAAAGTGAAGACAACCAAACCCAATGCCCATCCACTAAGATCATAGATGACTACCCCTTGTCCACCTCCAACAACTGATCAGAAAGAGAGTATCTTCAATGTGTTATCTGTGGTTTAGCCAGAACAAGGGCCAAAGGGATTGACGAAAAAACAAAGTACAGAGTGTGTGAGTCTCAAAGGGCAAACATGTTTTTATCTGAAGGTTGTTTCTTCCAAGATGAAGTTTTCAGCCGATGAGCTGATCTAAACAGAAAGGTGAATGTATTTGCAGTGGAGTTGTATGCCCACGCGAACAGCATGATTGCATACATTCAAAAAATATGAATGTACAGTGAGCTTCCAGCAGCAATGTAATTACTAACCTTCAGTTAAGTCTGCACCCTTTGAAAAAGCAAAGGATGTTTTAAAGCCACTCTTGAGTGCTGGCTACAGGTTCACACAGTGAGCTCAGAGAAATTATGGTTTGCATTGATAAAACTACAGTGATCCATGATAATGAAATTAAGATTTATTTCATGAGAATGTACCATGACAGAATTTGTTTTTGTCAAACAAACAAAAAAATGTAAACCACTTAAGGTGAACACAGCTGATTTGACTCCTGAAGTTCTTGCTGCCAAAATAAGATCACAAGATTCAGAAAAATCAGCAGGAACCATTTTAAGAAACGTCCTGAAAGATTTAGATTTTGAACTTAATAAAAAATGTTTTGTGATGCTCCTGAGCTCTGCAAATCAAGGCAGCCAACAAGAATGCCTGATGTCTTCACATTTTTTACATCATTGTTTAATATCAGCAGAGCAAAACTGGTACAAACTAAGGGCTACATTTATGAAAAGTGCTGCATCGCTGAGTGAAAACAGCGATGCGTCAATTTTCATTGCGCCCTCCTTGCGACATGCTGGGTGCTTCATATTTACAATATGACGCATCATGTTGCAAAGAGTTAAAGATACGTCAGTATTTCTGTCGTATCAGTAGGGGCAAAAATGACGCATTGCTGGAGTGTGTCCAAAAATAGAAAAACAAACAAGTCCCTATAGATAACATGCAATGGATTGTTATTAATATACCACCATAACTCAAGAGATCCTCACAAGAACAAACCACATTTTAATAAAAAAACATATGCAAATAGACAAAAGTAGTCTTATAAAATGTATACAATTTATTACACGTAATATAAGATATAATTTGTAAATTACAGTGCCACAAGAAGAAATTAAAAGAGTGTAAGTACACTTCAATAATCATATAATACAATTAATCAAGAGACGATCAAAAACAAATAATTGTAAAACAGTTAAAAACAAGTTGTCGACGCAGCGTTTCGGTTTTTTGTAATGACACCTTCATCAGGACACGTTTCTATACAATAAGAGAAACATACAATTAGATACAGTAATTTCATCATTTTTTTAAAACACATTTTTATTTCTTTCTCTACAGATATTAAACACTATCATACTATGATAAGGAGAGCATCGCTTACACTAAACAATATAACAGGGCACATTGAGAAGTGGTTTATGGATTCTTGAGTTATATGCGGTCACCAAAAACAGTTCTAGGTTGTATGAACTAAAACTTTTTTAATAGCTACAAGGTCATGATCTTGGGTGTACCTCTTAGTTGTACATACCTTATTGGTTGAAAAGATTTCATTAAAATTAAAATAAGTTCCTCTGTAATCAATTTGAGGGGCTTTTCTTAAACCTTCAGGGCACCTTCTTATGGTTTGGGTGTAGGTTTTCCGACATAGATACCTTTGTAAAAAATAATAAACCATAAAGACTCTCTAAGGATCGTTTTCATACTGTTGCGTTTGAGATCTTTTTGTGTCAGATTAGTTTTTTAAACAATTAATCTACATGCCACTGAATTACCTTAAGGTTGATCCTTGTCTTCTTTTTATATTTAGAGGGCAAAGGAGCCACCGTAATAGGTTTTTTTTTGAAGATCTCTATGGTTTAAAAAAACACACGATGATATCCTTAGTTTTTTTGATTCACTAGATTTTAGTCACGTATTTTTTCATTGTTGTACCACACTTACCCTTAAAAGCAGGGATTCAGCATAAGGGACTGCACATGACTGGATTTTGTCAAGTATTTGCGAGCTGTCAATCAAGGGTTATCGAAAGCGGTCTTTTTCAATTCACCAACTCTGCAATAAAAATATATTTGGCTTTATGCATTCCCTATAGTGCGGCTCTCTATTGTAGGCTACATATTAAGAGTCAAATCACAGTTTCTTAGTTTAGGGTGCCTCTTCTTGTTGGGCCCATTTCTATTGGGTAACTATCTGCCTATCTCGTACCCATATATTTCTTTTTTTTGCACAAAATATATTCTCTCTACCACAAGCAATCTCAAATTTGTTGTCAATGCTAGACCATTCATAATGGTGTTTATACGGTCGTCATTATATTATACAAAATTCAAAACACTAATGATCACCTTGCATTAGTATTCAAAATGCTAACCAAACTGTAATGGTATTTAAACGATCGCTATTCCTGCTATGTTAGTACTCTCAAACTCTTTTTTAAAAAAAAACACTGGTCACATGACATTTAACGAAAGCCGCCCTCCTAAGTTCTCGTTTTAATTCCAGACTTAAACAGAAAAACCAGCGGACCGCTATCTTTCCGTCGGGCTTACCTGTCTACTGGTATTCGGCCTCCCTGCTCCTATTGCACCTCGTCTGGTCGGGTCCAAAAATGACACAACTTCAGCAATGGGTCATTTAACATTGGCAAGTCCCATTTCAATGTGCCTGCGTCAGTCTTACACCTGCTGTGAGGCAGGCATAAGATATTGACGCATTTGAATCCTAGAAATGGCGCCATGAAATCTCTTAGATTTAATTGGGTCACTGCTACAAGGCTTACTTGCGCTGGAACGCCCACCCTGCATACATTATACCTGGCGCAGGTATAATGTGGCACAAAGGTTTACAAAGTGACGCATCTATCTAGATGCGTCACTTTGTAAATATGACACAACAGGGTGCATTTTTTACGGCGCTGGTGTGTGACACACCGGCAGTACAAAAGTGACGCAAGTGCTCATAAATAAGCCCCTAAAGTTCTTAAGTTAAGAACAGAAGCCATCAAAATTGATGATGGCTTTGAAGATGTAAGCAAAGAAGTGGAAGACAATCCCGTGAGCTGACAGGCTTATGCTGTGCAAATGTACTGTCTTTTTCAAATCATATTTTATTAAATACATTACTGTAAAAAGAAAACTCCACTACACATGATGAATGCCCCACAGTCTATGACAGGTTCAATAGAAGAGAACTAATCACTTCAATGATTATGATTAGTGTTATAATCAAGTTATATTGACATAGTACGGAGCAGGAACTTGCTAGCAGCTCATTCTGTAAAATGTTGTGAATCCGACAGCACACCACTTCCAAGTCACTTTCCCAGGAAATAATTTACAATTTCTGCTCTTGATAATTTAGATTTTGAAGACAATTCTTCTTTGTCTGGAATATCCAGAACACATGACACTATCATATTGCTTTTTCAAGACTGTACCAATGAAGTAGCTGCAGGAAAACAAGCTATGTCAGCTGTAGGCATAAACAAACGAAGCTGCAAACTTATAACCCAACTGCCTTGCCAATGTGTGCAAAATCACTACGAGCCATCAACACGTCCCAATCTACCAGAAAGTTTCAAAGTAGCTAAGGACATGGATCTTTTTCTACCTGATGCTGTGGTCCACAAAGCTGATTTAACTGAATTTATCATATTGCTTATTCGGTGCGGAATGAATGATAGAGAAAAGCCAGGTCATCTGTTGGCTGGAATTCATGCTCTGATCTCTCAAAATAGCATCTGACTGAAGAAGGTTGGATTTTTACTAGTAATACCATCTTCAGTCACAAACTACGCAACAGTATAAAACGCTCTAAAAAATTGCAAAATGTGTGTGCTGAAATCTTTGGAATCAAAACTGTCTGTTTAGTATTGAGAAGAATTCATTATGTTCATTCGTTACAAGGTATACTCATCATATCTGAGGCCATAAAAACATTGCATTGGAATACTTTCTGGAGCAAGAATGACAAATTAGGTTTTGCATATCTTATCTCAGAAGTGAACAAGGCACAGGATAGACTTAATTCAAAAGACACAATGCAAAGCCAGTCAATGTTCAATACAGTCAGTTTAAAATCAGAAAAGATTAAACCAAGTTTGTACAGATTGTCTAAGAGTGTGAAGAAAGATCAGAACTTTGCAAGCACTGGGAAAATGTTTTTCACATGATAGCTCTAGTGAATAACGTGTTACATGCTGATCAGGAAGGTGATTGGGAGCTGCATGTTAAGACTGTGGAGTCACTGATTATTATGTTTTGCTAATTCGATTGGATAAACTACTTGAGATATGGGTCCTGGTATTTGTAAAAAGTTAAGAAGCTAGAGGTGGAAAAACCATACCTCTACAGAAAATTCATCCAAAGACATTTTGTGATGAAAGACAGAGAGGGCCGGTTCAATGCTGTGGCTCCAGATATAGAACTGGAACAGAAGATCCCGAGATTAGAGAAAAAATCCAAGAGAATTGTTGGTCAGACACGTAAAAGTGAATATGTTGCTCAATGGCAGCTAGTTTACCATGAAGTCCTTTCTATTTGCAATGTTTTCAGAAACATGATAAATTCAAAATTAATGGACCATCTTGAAATTGTTCCTCACCACAAGCTTGTAGGAAAGAGAGAGGAACATTTTAATAAACATGTTGAGAGCCTTCTTTATTTCATGCAGCAGCAAAGAAACCCCTCTGAAATGACTGAGCCTGTTCGACTTCACAACTTAATGACCAAAAAATATGTGGATAACAATATAAAGACACATCTCGTAGATGTCATGGAACATGGATTGAAACTGTGTGCAGAACAGAAGCAGGTGTGATTTGTATTGAATGAGAAAAAGCTGTTTGACATAATCACTAAAGCTAAACTTCCACACGATTTTTGACATAGTAATAGTTTAATCCAACCAGCCACTACAAAACAGTTTACAAAAAAACAACTTTCGCAGGCACCTAGAGAGATGGATGTAGCAAAATAAATGTGTGAATTTAAAAAGGAAATGGTGTCACATAATCGTCCAACAAATGCAAAATTTGATGCAGATGCTGCAACCAAACCAGTAAAGCACAAACTTGTACAAGAGCTCGAAAAAAACCTTTCACCTGAAGAAATTCAGTTTGAAAAGGTGTCCTTATTGATTACTTCTGTTGTTGTGAACCATGTGTCACAATTGTGAATGGTCAAGATATCTTCCATGCAAAACTTCGGAGAGGTCGTTCAAACTGTTCTACAGATATCAAAGTCAGTGTGCACCTTGCAAGAACTGCACCTTGTCTTTGACAGTTATCTTGAACTATCTGTCAAAGAATGTGAGAGAATCATACAAATGTTTACAAGTGGAACGATTGACCTTGCCTGCATCAAACATTTGACATGGTTACCTGTGCAACTTGAATTTGACCCTAGAGGTGGCGTAACGAGGCGCAACGAGGAGAAATGTTTTAATTCCTCCTCGTTTTTCCTCTTTCAATGTGTGCTGCATTCTACAGCACGCATTGAAATAGGAAAATTCCTGCAGTGATTGTTTTTGGGCAGGAAGGAGCCCCTTCCTGCACAAAAACAATCTCCCACGATGCAGGTATCCTTGCACCATGGTGCAAAGGTTTCTGTGCCAGCGCATGGCTGCAGTTTGTGCACCAGCGCAGGGGGAAGCACAGAGTTGTGACATATTCTTGTAAATATGTTGCATCCCTGTGCTTTGGAAGTACCACAGCGTGGCAGAGCCAAAGGGCTTGTGGTGCCACACTGCAGCACTTTCTTGTAGATCTGCCCCTAAGTGAATTGTGGGGCCCATCAGTGCCTCAAAGTCCTCAGAGATATGTGACTTCTGTTGCTGCATACCAGTTGTCACCTTGAGAATGACCTTCCTCTTCGCCATTTTAGAGGTATAACAGTCACTGGGGTCAAACAGTGATTTTATTTTTTCAATAACGTCTAGGTTCAGGACTTCAGACCTTTCCCTGGCTCCAGTTACGTGCTGACCTGAATCTGAAAGAAGGCTGCGCCCTATGTGGACTGAGCACAGATCTCCAAATCTAAAATAGCGTGTTCGATCACTCCTGTCTGCACACTTTGCTGCTCTCAGACTGCAAGCGCACAGAGGAAGGGAACAAAGCCCTGCCTTTGATCATATCGTAAAATGATTAGACATTTGTTCTGCTCTTTCTGCTGCGACAAGGAGCAATAGTAAACAGTCGGGGCGACAGTCTAAAAGCGAGGCAGTGACACAAGCCTCGCTGTCTGATGAGGGAGACAGAGCAGTAATCAGAGCTTTAAGTGGGATGAAAAAACTGGAGGGTCTCTCAGAGGGGCTTGGCCAACGTAAATAAGGGCGTGGCTTAAAACACTGTAAACTAAAAATCTGTGCTTAGTTAGCATAGTGTGCCGCCGGACTTGTATTTTGCTGTTTATGTCATTGCACCTAGGTATATGATACAACAAGTAACATCATATCTACAACAAGTCAGGACTATTGGCTTTATCAATGGTTGTTAGCTGCATAAGATAAATGAGCAGCGACTATGGCTTGTATCTAATATTGAAAAATCTTCCGCTTAAATCCCTGGTGACACCACGACAAGGTTGCTGCTCCTGAGTTTCAAAAAGAGAAGGGAAATCCAGAGAGAAGATGACTCTCTTAAAAGGATTCCCTTCCCCTACAACGCTCACCGTGCATGATGTCATGCCAGAACTTCTCCACTAGTGAGAAGTGAGCAGTGTGAGCAGCACACATCGATGTGCCGCTGTCACCGCAGTCCGGAAAAAATGGACGCCTGTGCCAGGGCACAAAACAGAGCCCGATAGAGACCCGTTTCGAGGCCTCCCTTAAAAAACTTCTGGTGCTCAGACCCGGCCCACTTAAAGCCATGGCAATAATCATAGCTGCCAAGGTTTCAGACTGCTATGTGCGACATTTTCATAATTTCAGTGCAATTATGAGTGACACTTTCTTGTGAGCAAAGTCAAGCAATGAAGATGAGGGAAACATATTAATATCAGAAGTTACTCCTATTGGAACAACAAGATCTTAAAACTGTTGCTAAGCACCAAGAATGCGTTAAGTCTCCGGCTGAGGCACAGAGTAGTCTCACATAGGCATAGCTGGCATCTAGGGCACAGTAGTGTTTATAACTTCAAAAGCAAGTCTCTCTCAACCGTAAAAGTGTTGATTCGAAGTTCTTCTCAGAATAGCCTGTTCAACTTGAGCCGCACAGCATAAATTAGTTAATATACAGAATAAACGTCCTGCTTCATTTCCAATCCACAACGCTCCAACGACTAGTGTATTTTTTGATGTGCTTCAACTTCAGTTTAGTTCAGTATCCAATGGGGTTAACCCAGTATCCCTAAGAACCTGGGCAGTTAATTAGTATTATAAACAATTGGTTCATTCGGGTGCAAAGTATTTCTTTTACTGTCTCATAAACATATGTAGCGTTCAAACATCTCTTTACTCAAAGGTAATTCCAGCAAAGATTATTTTAAAAAACAGAATCCAAACCATCTATGTATTTATGTATCGTTTTATAAATTGTAGTCATTCATAAATACTTCCAATGTATATCATTTGCAAAAAGGCTGCAAAGAAGTGAACAATAAGTGCAATTCATGACTTTTAGTGCTCTGTGCTTTCGGCGCAAGTGTAACATACAAACTATACACACATTATTTACAAGGGGGACACAAGAAAGGTTTATCGTGGCCTATGCTATTGCAACTATCCAACTGTACACTGCAATTGTCAGTATTAAATACAGGATTTTCATGCAATAGGTCCACTATCTTATTCGTCGAAAAAAAAACAGAGCTTACGAAGGAGTTCACACAAAAGTATATAAGTAAGTAAATAGACAAACATAAATACAAGTCAAAATACGTTTATATTAGGTTAAAAAGTTAATTTACATGCATTTAAAAGTTGTTGCGCCAACACCTTACTACTCCCTAGAGCAAGTGTAACAAGGAGAAATATTTTTATTTCTCCTTATTTCCTTTTTCCATGTGTCCTGAACACATAGAAAGAGAAAAACGCCTCTCTGGATTGCTTTTTAACAGGAAAGTGCCCCTTCCTGCACAAAAACAAACCTGCATGCAATGAAGGCACCCATGCACCATGGAGCAAGGGTGACTGCATTGGCCTTATGCAGCCCATAGTGTGCCAGCACAAGGTGAAAGGACAGGAATGCAACGTATTGCACAATTACGGTGCATTCTTGCCCTTTCACATATGTTTAGGGCAGTGCAGCCCTACGCCAATCCCCATAAATAGGCCCCACAGTGACAATGAGACAGCATGCTAGACTGATTAAACCTTTGGACATTAGCATATTAACCCCACCAACCATATGAGGCAACATAAAATTGGTGACATATGAAGCCATGAAAAAGCAAAATAAACACACAGTGGATATAATGGAGAGCTTATTATAGTGCAGTTCAGGAAAGGTAGATTAATAGCCTCCTTCATGTTTAACCTTGTAAAACAATGTACTTTTGACATCCATTGCGTAATACAACTATGTAAGCATGCACTGGTATAGGTAATGTCATGGGCTGCAGACCCAGTAGATGGAGAGATATCCATTACTAGCCAAACAGGAGGAAAGGCTGGTAGATAATCCGCAATGCAAGTCCCACAATCTACCTGACTTGTCATCTTCACCATCAACATAAAGCCGGGGAATATTCTCAAGGTAAAGAAACATACACCCCATGTGGGTTCATGGAAGCAAATTATATGTTGGATACCACTGTAAGAAAGGATGGTATGGATTTCTCTCTGTAAAACTCCTCTCACTTTCCCAGACTATATGTTTGTGGAGATTCAGAACCTGTGCCAGAAAACAGTACAGGAATATTTGCAGAAACTATTGAGTATTTCCCTAACATGCTAGGAAACAGGTTCCTCTGACCACTGCTGGGACAATGTTATACGTATGTGTGAGCCATTTCCATTTAATGAACTTTGCATCAAAGCACCATTAACAGGAGCAGTGTTTATTCCTAGGGAGTAACAAGTCCATTTAATATTTACAGATTCCTAGAAACCTTCACAAAGGAGGTGAGTGGCCATTCATCGCTTTGTGTTCCTGTTAGAGAACAACCCCAACAAATAGGCACTATGTTGTGGGAGCAGACACGGCTTGTGCTTTACTGATTATGTAAGTTTTAATGCTGCAACAGAAATTGAATCACGTAAGCAGCATCTATCAGACATATTACCACTGAGAAGAAGAAAGTGCATGGAATCACTCTGTGATGTACAGCCCAACGTAATCCAGACAGTTTAATGAGGGATGGTATGGATAGCATTACTATGGCAGTTTCATACTCCTTGGTATTTACTTTTGAGATCTCATTGCTAACACTGTTTAGTTTGCTCTGTTAAGGAAGGTAGGTAGACAGCAAGCTAGGCAGACAAAAAGTCAAAATGGTAGCACTCGAGAAGTTCTTTGCAGGGGGTAATGGAACCTTACCAGCTTTGGCTGAACTTACAGAGTATTTAAAATTGCAAAACAGCTTTGTTATTACTTTATGTAGCTAGTCGCTAGAAATAGTAAAATGTTTAATGCAATTAGTGCATATGAGACCTTTGTTGTCTGTTTTAATTATCTAAACAGGTGCTTAATTGGTGTATTCGGTTTCCCTGTCCCTTTGCCTGGGTTGCCATTAAAGTAGTGACTCAGTGGCCGGCATACAGTGGGACGGATGTGTCCATGCAGTGAGTGATCTTCTGTGCTGCTGTCCGAGCAGTTAGGCAGGGAAAGAATGTGAGCAGAGCTGTTAACATGACAATAAAGGAGCGCCTTCTGTAGCAGTGAAGGCGTTTCCTCCTCCCACACAGACAGAGGGTGGGGGTTTAGCCCCTGTGCACAGAGGGTTCTGAAACGATGCACATTACCCACCAGCCAGGAGCCCAGGATGACCAACCGTCCTTAATGGTAGACAGACAATTAGGAGACAGACAGACACAAACTGGTAGAGACAAACAGAGAGGCAAACCACTTGGTAGAAGGCAGACAGATAGGCACTCACAAGTGAGCAGAGAGAAATATACAAAACCAGACAGATATCATTTTCAGACCTATAAATACATGAAAAACACATGTTTCAACTTATTGAGCGTTCAAGAAGTTGTTTGTAGCGGGTAATGGAGACCTGTGCTCTGGTTCTTCAAGGTCTGAGTCTGCTGGCTTGGCACATGATGTTGCGCTCCCAAAAATGCAGGAGTCAGACCCTGTAGTGTAAACAGGAAACGAACGACCGAAAGCATGCTCCGCAGGTCCTGGGCCCCCTAAAGCTGCTCTCATTGGTCGTGCAGTGGAGCAGCGAGCACTAGGATTTGCTTACGGCTTTCAAGCCAATCCTAGGTAGCTTTGGACAGTGAAAGGCATACAATTAATTGTTTGAATGCACAGCTTCTATGGCTGTTATCTAAAAGCATCAAAATTACGGACAAACGGAGTCCGTTAAAGATACTATCACGGACAACGGACAAGAGGTGAAAATTACGGGCTGTCCGTGAAATTTACGGATGGTTGGTCACCCTAGTGATGGGCATCATCATGATTTTAAATGTCAGCCACACGGCAGTTTGAGCTGCAGGCAGCACTGCCATAATTTGCTGCAACCACCTAGCCAGCCTCGCACAAACTGCTGCAGCCGGTACCAGCACTAGCAGGACGTGACATCGCTGCTGTGCCTAAAGTCTCTGACTGTATCAACCTGAGTCAGCTGATGTCTTGGTAGTAGCCATTGAGCACTACCTCTACATGACATCATTCAGAGACGTGCCGTGGTGGGAATCTTCTATATTGATACATTGTAGCAACCAGCTGCTACTAGCTTAGTCAACCAATCCACAAGTCTGCGGGTGCAGCGTTCACAAGCCAATGCATGCTGTCAGCCACTCCAACTTTAATTTAGTATAGTTTTTAGTAGGCAGCGCTAACGGCTTGACAGTTGAGACGCTATGCCTATAATGCGTGACAATGCATTTCATTGCGGTGATGAGAAGATAAAACCATACATTCAAAGAAGGTCTCAGGGAAAATTTTATAGACCTGCAAGGTGTACTTCCCCTCAAACATGTACACAATACTCTACGCCTTGGGTCTAAATCTCTGAGAAATAAGACATATATAACAGATAATTCCTGACACCGGAGTCAACAAAGACACCTCTATAGGAGAGGATTCACACTTTATCAAGAACCCATCAATCACAGGAGGTGATGTTTCATCATTTGGGTCTGGCCTTCTCTCATAAGGGACCCATGTCTCTGAGTTCGACAAGGGTGCCCTTTGCCGATTGAAGGGAATGAGGAAAGCTGTCAATTGTTGACTCCAGAGAGATATAGCTCAAGAACCCCAAAGGAATTTCTTACCACTAGATGGGACGGGTTTCTCAAAAAGTGCACCGCTAAACAATAAATGGTGGTGTCTTAAAAATGACTACAGGCACTCTAAAACATTTTATTCGCAGAGTGTCGTTGTCATAGTTAAAAAGCAGTATGCTAACAAGTGGAAATTCCAATCGCTAGACAAAGTGATTAGGTCTTCATGTTTCTGCCCTCACACGGATCTACTAGTATCGGGGCATTCATCAGGACCAAAGTAAGAAATAAACAAGGCTGCTACTGTGTGTCACACAGGTGAACAGAATTTAAACAGTGAAGCAAAAAAGAAAAATAATTTTCTTATACTACACCGGTAATGTCCAGTTAGTCAAATATGGAAATAGTTACTGGGTACCTAGAAAAGAAAAAGTATGTTGGTTACAGGAATATTACCCACATACTATCTAACTCTCATAAAGATCAAGCCTCTCTTCGGTATTGGAGCTATGTTTAACCAAAAGTTGGCTCCAAGTTAATCTTGATTAGTACAAACACTTACCCATAACAATTAGCTGTCGCCCTCACCTCTACCTGGTCACTACTCAGGGAAGGGGGCCCCGACTCTGTAAAGAACAGAAGGCAAAGTCACTGATTTGGTAAATCATGACTTGTCTAACTGTAAAACACACTCTGCACCGTTATAAAGGAATTGACACATTGTGAATTGCACCCAGCTTAAAAACTAAAAAGAGATCGAAAACAGTATACTCCATTGTGCAAGGATGTTGGTCCAATCAATTTATTCAATTTGCACAGGACTCTGTCATCATTGTAGGCGAGTAGTTTCATTAGGTTAAACTGTGAGCTGTTAAAATAGCCACAAAAGCGTTCATTAAAGAGTGTACGTTCTAGAGCATACGTTTTAATTCCAGGGAGAGAAGTAGACCCCGTCTACATATGCATGAAAAAGCATATTACTGCCAATACCAATAGAACACACAAGCTTAATGCGGCGAATATTACACAACGCCTAGGTCTATAATTTAACTGCCATCAGTGCACGCAAAGTCTTTTCGTCATGTCGGACGAAGTATCTTCAGGAAAAGGTATAAGACCAATAGAGAACCCATAGCGTCTGTTCTGTGCATGATTTACCAAATCAGTGACTTTGCCTTCTGTTCTTTACAGAGCGGGGCCCCCTTCCCTGAGTAGTGACCAGGTAGAGGTGAGGGTGACACCCAATTGTTATGGGTAAGTGTTTGTACTAATCAAGATTACCTTGGAGCCAACTTTTGGTTAAACATAGCCCCAATACCGAAGAGAGGCTTGATCTTTATGAGAGTTAGATAGTATGTGGGTAATATTCCTGTAACCAACATACTTTTTCTTTTCTAGGTACCTGATAACTATTTCCATATTTGACTAACTGGACATTAACGGTGTAGTATAAGAAAATTCTTTTTCTTTTTCACTGTTTAAATTCTGTTCTTGTTTATTTCTTACTTTGGTCCTGATGAATGCCCCCATACTAGTAGATCCGTGTGAGGGCAGAAACATGTCGACCTAATCACTTTGTCTAGCGATTGGAATTTCCACTTGTTAGCATACTGCTTTTTAACTATGACAACGACACTCTGCGAATAAAATGTTTTAGAGTGCCTGTAGTAATTTTTAAGACACCAGCATTTATTGTTTAGCGCTGCACTTTTTGAGAAACCCGTCCCATCTAGTGGTAAGAAATTCCTTTGGGGTTCTTGAGCTATACCTCTCTGGAGTCAACAATTGACAGCTTTCCTCATTCCCTTCAATCGGCAAAGGGCACCCGTGTTGAACTCAGAGACATGGGTCCCTTATGAGAGAAGGCCAGACCCAAATGATGAAACATCACCTCCTGTGATTGATGGGTTCTTGATAAAGAGTGAATCCTCTCCTATAGAGGTGTCTTTGTTGACTCCGGTGTCAGGAATTATCTGTTATATATGTCTTATTTCTCAGAGATCTAGACCCACGGCGTAGAGTATTGTGCGGTGATGAGAAGAACCTCACTGAAATGCGTTAGTCCAACGCCCGATGCATGGTAGTTGGCAGGATTGCGGTATTGTGGGTTGTAGAACTAGACACGTAAAAATCAATACAATTGATTTCTACACAGACTCATACAGTTGCACAAAAGACGCAATTTTCGTCATACTCCTTTTTGCAGCAATGAAAAAACAACCATTGTACATATTGAAAAGAGTTCCAAGCGAATCAATACTGGGAAAATAACTCTGAAAAACAAACTTTGTAGCATGTACTTGTCAACACACATTTTCAACAAACACTTCTCAGCATAAATGTCTAGATACATAGTTATCAAAACAAACTTCTGAACAAACAATATACAATATGCTGTAATCCTTGGCACACAGTTCTCCGCACACACCCCTTGAAACATGGATGTATTAATCACTTTTCAAAATGCACTTCTTGAAATGCACCCACACAGACACTTCTTAGTATGCAATTACATCAAGCACTGTTCAATACACATCTGACAATGTGCACTTTTTAACACACACACATCCTAACAACGAGTTCTCAAGATATATTTTTCAAGATGCTTTTTAAAAAATAGCATCTAAAAGACACTCTTACCATTGGTCAGTACTTTATATTTCACAAAATAATTGTAGTTGGGCAAAAGTTTTCCTTCCACCTGCAATGAATGGGTATCTTTGCTTCTTCCAAGGCAATGTTTCCCAACTTTGCCAATGTGAAGTGTAACCCACTTATCCAGAGGCGCATCTTGGTCAGTACATAGGGGGTGGGGAAGAGTGTGAGCCTGAGATTTCCCCAAATCACATTGTAGGTACTAAAAAACATTATACAACAAGCAGTGGGTCAGAGTTTTAGGAGGGAAGTGGGTTAAGAGATTGTTGGAAATATCACTGGCGGGAAAAATTATACTTTAAAAAATAAGTAAAACATTCTTAAAGGCATTCAAATCTATCCAAGAACTGAGGTGTCTGTGTGCTGTACCGAAAGATTGATAAATTAGAAAATCTGTTAGTGAAATCCTGCCATTTTCAATGTGTGCATCGAGTGATGGTAGCCTGCCTCTACACAGTACCCCCACCCAACTACCATTTACAGGATGGGGAGGAGATAGGGGCAATAAGATGGTGATACTATGGACATCAATTCACAAAAATTTCACTGATAGCAAAACCGAAATCACATGCCATTTGAACGTTTACATTCAATCACACACTTACACATACAGACATTCACATATGGACCTACTCAGTGGGCCTGATTCACAAAGGTAAGCTTACACTTTTGAGTAAGTTTGCAATTTTTTGCAATTCACAAAGGTATTTTACTAGTAGTATCTTTACAACTGCGCAGTCTCTACACATAAAAAGATAGGGCTGTCCTATCTCACCTTCAAGCACACACACAATATACATTTAACAGCACTTTGTACTTACCCCAGCTGAAAGGGAGGGTTATCTTCTGGCTAATTGTACCCCGTTTTTTATTACACTAATCGTGAATAATCCTGTATTATTCATGATTAGTGTAATAAAAATTTAACACAAAACAAGGAAAGTGGAGCCCCAACCAATGTTCATAAGGACAAGTTGCCCCTGTGTTCCTTACACTGATTTTGCAACCTCTACAACCAGAGGTGGCAAAGGTAGTGACAGGGGTCTCAAGGGAAAAGCCAGGTTAAGCAGCTGTGACTCCTGAATGACGTCCATGGGTGGTACCCCTGCCATCCCCACCAACAGTGGTCTGTCGAACCCCACTGATGTAAGAATTGGGTAGTAGTAATTATTACCTGATTTTCCCTACAGCTGGCAGGGTGGAAGGATTGGTGGGCAGACCACTTAGTTGACAGGTGGAGACTCATCGCCTGTGTGACCAGGCGCAGCTTTGGGGGCAAACACAAAGGACTGTAAGGCCCAGGAAACAGCGGGGCCGACACGGGAACCGAAGCTCCTCCCCCCTCATCACCGGGGGCGACATTTGCTTCTCGCGCCTCCCGCTTCGCGGGAGACACATCGCCTGTGTGACCAGGTGCAGCTTTGGGGGCAAACACAAAGGACTCTAAGGCCCAGGAAACAGCGGGGCTGACACTGGAACGGAAGCTCCTCCCCCCTCATTGTCACAAGGCCTAAAACATCCGCGGACTCCTGCATCGCGGGACGCGCGCGGGCTAAGCCCGGGCAAAGGGCGGGCCGTCTGAGGCCGTCAGAGGATGAAGGAGGCCGGGCTGGGCAAGCCCTCTGATATCTCCAAATGGGTAAGCGCAAGCAATTAATTAACGCCGAGGAGGGTGGAAAGAAGGCTATGGTGCCCAGACATTCGGAGTCCATTATTTCCTATTTATCGTCCGCAGTGGGGGCTCTCACAAAGGAAATTGCTAATGCGGACCAGGAGCTTGGTTTGACGCTCCCGTCCTCTATAAACAGTACACATGTTACTGAGACTGTTCAAGTGCCTTGTATCCCCTTGGAGCCGGAAGTGTTTGTGATAAACCCCAATAACATTGCTGTACCCACTGTTTTCTCATCGCCCGGTAAACCTAGATCCTCGTCACTGGCACAGCGTACTGGGGCTATCGGCCAGGGACCTAAGAAGAATACAAAGAGGAGGAAAAAACACGAGGCAGTACCGAAGACTGCTACTGTGACTAATGACAATCTTGGTGATCAGTTAGAGGCTCTGTTTAACGCCCGTATTGAGCCTCTGCTTTGGGTATAGCTAAAGATATCGTGGAAACCCTAAATATCTGCCTTGCTGGCTTATTAAAGAAATGTGCTTTAATTGATAAATGTGTCAATAAACATACTTTAGCTCAGGAACTCCCTAGGTCAGCCATGGATCCCTTATGCAACAGAGATAAGGACGATGTTAGACCATTAGTACCCAGGCCCCTTATTGAAGGGGTGGCTTGTGATATTGGCAGGGCCCGGGACCGCCACATAGGGACCATAAGCATAGATACCACTTGCCCAAGGGTAGGTCCTCCAGGTAGCCTCCTAGTGCCGCCATGCCCAGTTACCATCAAGCAGGCTAGGGGATGTCAAGTGAACCTGGACGCCGCCCCTTTGGTCGCTATATTCACTGGAGTTGATCCACTCCGTGTGGGAGAGGCAGCATCAGTTATTGACTTGATGAACAAGGCCAGAGAGTGGTGTGCTGAGTCCTGCTGTGGAGGGTTGGATATTTTAACTAGGGTTATTATGGCCAGAAGGGTGGGATGGATTGGGAAAAGCCCAAAGAAAATAGAGGGGGATTGTGTCGTAGTTAATTTTAATAGCCCGGATCTGGTAGATAGGCTTTTCTGGGATGGCTCGGAGATATCCCAAATAGGACAAATGAGACCGGTCCCTTTGGGATTTTTCTACCCACCCCCAGAAATACTCTACGGGGCATGTTCCTCAGTCATGAAAAAGAGACCATGGAGTATGGATCTTGGAAATGTTAGGCCATCTGAGAAGCGTTGTCCACAGCCCCCGATGGGGGGGTCAAAGTGCCCCGGTGGCTTCCCACTCCCAGACGACGTGCATATCATTAGAGGGAATTGGGCCGGTTTTGAGTAATCGATTTGCCACCATATCAGACATGGAAGAAAACGATTGACATATAGCCCCGACTCTGCCTGTTGCGCTTAGAGCCCCCAACCCTGATGCTGCAGTGGGCTGCAAAATCATTAGCTGGAATGTAGCAGGGATTAGAGCTAAGAGAGCAGACATAGCTTGGGTGGACTTTATAGTCAGCCATGATATAATAGCTTTACAGGAATCTTGGGACTCCTCTGCCAGCTTTTGGCTGGATGGTTTTATTAGTTTGGTCGTTCCAGCCACCCCAAGTACTGCAGGGAGAGCGAAGGGTGGTCTTATCTCTCTCTTCTCTTTAAAACTTATGGGGACCTTAAGTCTGGTAGAGGATGGCTAGCCAAATCTTTTAATAGTAGAATGGGTAATCTCTCCCACTTGTAAAATTATGCTAATCAACTTCTATAATTCCTGGGAGAGGGACGATGGTATTCAACACATTGCCTCCCTGGAATTTTTTTTATTGAATTTCAGTCATAATTATAACACTGATTTCGAGCTTATTTTAATGGGCGATTTTAACATACACCCCTGTAGCCACAACTGTTATGCAGGGGCGCAGGAGGGCCCAACTGGCTCAGTGGTGCCTCATTTTGAGCACACAAGGCCAGGAGAGGCACTCGAAGAGTTGTTGGCCAATTTTAACGTATTTGAATCATGCTATATCGAGGGGGAGGAAAGAGCAATTACATATAAGGGTACTGACCCCGGCACAGTGATAGATTATATTTTTATGACGCCTGGAATCTTACATAGGGTCGCGGCCCATAAAGTACTTGTTTCAATATTTAGCGACCACAACCCGGTGTTGCTTGAGTTGCGCCTGGATGATTCTGTGGGTATTAAGAACTGCCCTTCCCAGGCGGGGCCCGCAATACTCCCCAAAGATCAAGGGAGAAGACTCAAGTGGGCAAAGGTAGTACTCAAAACTTTTTTCGAGGAATTGTATTAAAAAATTGAGGGTAATATGGTGATCTGCTTGGACTGCAATGTGGCCAATCAAGAAATCATGGGGGCCTTCCAGACCATATGCTCACACATCTCGAATGATTTGTCCACTAAAACATGTCATGGAAGCAACAATCAACTTAGATGGTTTGACTCTAGTTGCTCGAGGGCTCATAGGGCCCTCGCACAAGCACTGAAGGACACCCCGAGAAATAAGGTACTTGTCGCCGATTTGAGGAGGGCGTATAAACAAACAATCACTAGACGGAAAAATGAAATAAAAAAGGCAGCATGGGAAAAGTTACTCTTAATTGATGTATTGCGAGATAGCGGTCACTTTTGGGCAACGATAAACCAGCCTTTTTTCTCAGACCCAGAGAATACAATCATGGACTGTCTCATTCCTGACGACAAATGGCTTGATCATTTTAAAGAGGTTTATGGCGCCGTAGATTCTGGCTCTGTAAGTGCCCCACTACTGGTACCCGAGTCTTTTCCTCTACTTTATAATCAAGACGAAGTAGAGAGGCCAATTTTGGAGACCTCAAAAAATAAGGCCCCGGGACCGAATGGAGTACCTGCAGACCTTTTATAGACACTCTCCTAAACTTTGGGCCGAGGTCTTAACAAATGTTTTTAATGCTTCTAACGCCAATATTTTTCCTGCCACATGGGCCACCTCTATTATTGTACCGATTTTTAAAAAGGGGCAGCGAGGGGACCCTGCTTGTTACAGACCCATTTCCCTGTTAGACTCCGCGGTCAAAATATTGGGCAGAGTCTTACTGTTTAAACTAAGGGAAAATATAGAGAGCTGTGGGGTCTTGTCAAACCTACAATATGGGTTTAGAGAAAAGAGAGGTACTTTGGACCAGTGTTCGAACCTTCACCTTTTAATTTCTAAATATACGGTAGCGAAAGAGGGGTCCCTATTTCTGGCCTTTATGGACCTCTCTTCGGCCTTCAACCTAGTGAATAGGGCCAAATTGTGGCCAATTCTTTTGGAGATTGGCATTGACCCCTCACTTGTTAGCTTTATGGCATCCCTTCACCAGGAGTTGTTTGCCACGGTCAGGGTTACTAAAGAGGGTAGGTGTACGAGGTTTTTTAAATCAGAGCGGGGAGTGAGGCAGGGCTATATTCTGGCCCCCCTCCTTTTTACCATTTATATTAACGGTTTGGGAAATCATTTAGATGCACCAGGGGTGGACGTACCGCGTGTAAGAGATGCAATAATACTGTCTCTCCTATACGCGGATGACGCAGTTTTATTGGCTCGCACCGGGGTGGGCCTACAGAAATTGTTGGATCTATTTGGTGTTTTTATGGACTGGTTGGACCTGAAGATTAACGCAAAAAAATCCCATGCAATGGTGGTTGTTCAATACTGAAATAAGTATAAATCTAAAACCTTTTTGTGCAAGGGTGAGGTGGTTTCTAGGGTCCCCGTATTTTCCTATTATGGGTCCTCTTTGACGAGAAGGGCATGTGGGGGCCCCCAAATCAAGCTCAAGAGCACCTCTGTGGCAAGATCTACGTCAGCTCTTATGGGCTTCTCAAAACGGTTGGGGGCCAGGTCTATGGAGGCCCTTTTAAAAGTATATAACACAAAATGCATCCCAATTGCTACATATGGTTCTTCTTTATGGGGCTACCTATCTCATGGAAAGATTCAATTAGTAGAAAATAGGCTCCTGAGATACCTTTTGGCAGTTCCACAGTCTACCCCTACATTTTCAATTCACTCAGAGGTAGGTTTGGAATATGTCACAGACAAGTTGAAAATAGCCCCATTAATATTCTGGGTAAAAACATGGCTCAAACAAGATATAACTCTGAACCATGGTATTTTGAGTGATGTCGTAGCATTGGATTATGCTAAAAGGGTACCCTGGCTGGAATACCTGAGAAAAACATTCGAATGGTTAGGTCGCCCGGAGCTTTATTTAACCCCATCTTGTATTAGGAAGGAGGATGTTAACTGGATTAAGTCGCATTTTGCAGAAAGGACTAGATTGGCTCGTGAGGAGCAGGAATTATTGAAACTGACAGTAAGATCGCATTACATGTTATTAATTTCTCCGTCACTTGAGCCATACCTAAAAATGGTGACTAAACCCTTTCATAGAGTTTTATTGACGAAATTCAGATTTAACCTAATACATTATTCTCTGGGCACTTATCAATCATGGGGTAAACCAGAATGTTGCCCGCCCTGTAACTGCGACAATTTCTCGCCCCAAGATACAATGCACTTTATTATGTTTTGTGGGTTTTATTCAGAAATAAGGAAAAAATATCTGCTACCAATTTTGAGAGAAGTTGGCTTTACCCAAGTCAGACCCGCTCTCACTCATCTTCAGATGTTGGGCAGCACCCGCAACATTTTTTATGTGGCTAGTTTTTTAGTGGCAGCAATTAGAACCAAAACCAAAAATTTGCCGTTAAATGTATTGACCTGACTGATTTTTATAAACTACTCTGATTTTAATCTGATTAACTGCATTTTATCTGTTTTAAAGGGGTTTGTACTGAGTTTGTAAATATATGAATCGCTCAATTATCTGTCTGTATATAATTTTTATGTCTTTTATGATTTTAATTAATCGAATAAAGTGTATTTGACTGACTGACTGACTGACAGGTGGAAGTGCCTACAGGGCATTTGGGAGTTTCCAGTGTCCCTTCACCTATGCGCAGGAGAGAGGGGAATAGTAAACCAGTTTACCTTTCCTGTGATGCACAAACACTCTGGGTAAGAGGGGAACCTTGGGGAGACCCTCATAGGTGTCTCAAGCATGTGCAGTACAGGAAAAGTAGTCCACCTTTTACCGGCACCCCAGAAAGTCAACCCTTGGAACTGACTCTGTGGCTCTTTTTCTCTGAGGTGAAAAACCTTCTCCTACAACTCCAACAATTGAAGAAGTGATTCATTTCTCTTTCTGTTTGACAGAGGAGTTATACCAACCATTGACTGGGATCTCTTTACGACCCCCTTCTAAGATGGCAAAGGGTCGGATCAGAGATTCAGGATGTCCAGAAACGTAATTGTTGGTGGGCGTTCCCAAACTTCCATGGTAAATCACACCTTTTTACGCACCTTTCCTGCCATTTCAGTGTATTTTACAATTGCAGATTTCTACTCACACCTGACAGAAAAATGCACAGAAGTAAATCTATTTACAACTGCTAGAAATCTCTTTGTGAATTCATGCTAAGTATACATGGAGTTATTTCTCACTGTAAATATGTGTTTACTGACATAAATACCTTTGTGAGATTTATGATATTATGGACATCCCCCTTTCCATAACACGGTGTGGGGATCAAGCATGATATGCTCACACACCTGTGGCTGAGTCAGGTTGTCTCATTCTTTGAATTAGGAGGAGGCAGAGGAATGATGGGGGCCTGATGAGAAAGTTTTATGCAATACTGAAAGCAGTGTGGAAATCACAGAAACCACAACAATTCTAGGAGTAACCAATATAAAAAATATTATTATAATTATCTTTTATCATCGTCTTTATTCTTATTATTTTTATTATCCTCATCCTGATCATCATTCTTGTTGTTTTATAATAATAATAATATTAATAAGAAGAATAATACCTAACAGAAATATTATTAGTAATGATCTATACTACTATAATAAAGTAAGAACTTTCAGGCTTTGAGGTGGGTAAACTCGGGAACCACGGCGCCAATCTACACACCCGATACACCGTTGAAATTGTCAGGGTGTGTAGATGGTTATAGGCTATATAAATATAAAAAAGAAACGTTATTTACAAAATGTATATTAAAAAAAATTTCGTTCCTCTAATGTAGCGCCGGCTGCGACGTGCTTGCTTACGTCAGGAGAACGGGGAGGAGCGGCGCCTTAGGAGCGGCGGACATGGTGCGGGGGAGGAGCGGTGACGTGAGGAGCAGCGGACAGGCCAGCGGCGGTGCGAGGAGCGGAGAGGCGGACATGGCGCGGGGGAGGAGCGGCGGCGGACAGGCGGTGAGGAGCAGAGCGGCGAGGAGCGGTCAACTGAGGAGCGGCGGCTGAGGTAAGGCTCCGGGGACAATGTCGGGGCAGGCGGGTGTCGGGCCAGGCAGGGGACAGGGAGTTACAACAGAACAGACTACAACAGAACAGATCGGCTGAGGAAAGGCAATGTCGGGTCAGGCGGGGGTCGGGCAGGCGGGGGACGGGGACTAACAAGGTGATGGGTGGAACATTTTGTCTGACCTCCATTGACTCAGGACAGGCGGGGGTTGGGCCAGGCGGGAAAACAGATCGGCTGAGGAAAGGCAATGTCGGGGCAGGCGGGGGTCGGGGCAGGCGGGGGACAGGGCGGGCAGGGGCACGGGCTGCTGGGCAATGTCGGGGGAGGCAGGGGTAGGGGAAGCCTGAATGCTCCCGGACAAGGTCGGGACGGGCTGCTAGTAATAATAATAAAAGTAGAATTAATAATAATTCCTTAATAGCAACAATACTAAAAATAATATTGCCAATAATAATAATAATAATAATGCCTATAATAATAACAATAACTATACACCATATTTGTAGTATTTCTTATGACTGACAAGAATAATAAATATATAAAAAATATATATATATATATTTATATATATATATTAATAAAAGGATTCAAAATAATAAATATAACTAATAATAATAAGAAAGTATTTCCCAAGCTAGGCGGCCTCTCTATGAAATTCTTCACTCATAGAATCTGGCTCTCAGCCAGTAAGAATGTTTTTAAACCCATAAAACCTATTCATCCAGGATCAAAGGAGATTCTACGGCTTGTTTTTTTAGCCACCGAATCACTAACAGGAGACAAAGTGATTGGGGGCAGCGAGATGTGTGTGACATATCAGATTTCTTGTAATTAGAATTTATAGGACTAACGAGGGCTCCTTTTACGGGTGGGGAGAATATGCTTTTCAGGCATCATGTGAAAAAAGTGGATCCCATAGCAAAGAAACATAGATTGAAAGGAAAAAAGAGAAGAAAAGTGATAAGGACATTTTTATTTTAGATAATAATGAAAAATACCATTAACAAATATTTTTTTGTTATTCTGAAAATAATTAATGTAATATTGTTTTTATTTCAGGTTTTCCGTTGGTCCAAATTTGTAAGCATAAGCGAAGCAGGTGGTAGCAGAGGATCTTTATCTCCTGACAGAGTGTTGCTAACTAAAAAATCTGAGGACTCCAACAAAGGAAAATGTGTCATATGCCAGACTAATCTGAAAGAAAAGCTAACAGCAACTGCGGCTGGACAGAAGAGAGTTCGAGATGCTGCAGAAATACGCCAAGACAAAGTTAATAAAATATTGAAACTGATGGGTGAAGAGGATAAACTATTTTATCATTGTAACAACAAGTTCTACAAGTTGTACAAAATGTAAAAAACCTGGAAAAAAATAGCCAAACATTAGCAGAAACCAGTGAGTCAGAACAAGAATCAGAGTCTTCTGATAAAGCGACTACAACCAAACCCACAGCCCATCCACTTAGAAGAGCGATGGCAATCTCTTGTCCACCTCCAATAACTGATCAGGACGCAGAGGATCTTCAATGTGTTATCTGTGGTTAAGCCAGAACAAGGGCCAAGGGGAGTGATGAAAGAACAAAGTACAGAGTTTGTGAGTCTCAAAGGGAAAACATGTTTTTATCTGCAGCTAGTTTCATCTAAGATGTAGTTTTTAGCCGTGCAACTGATCTAAACAGCGAGGTGAATGTATTTGCAGCAGATTTGTATGCCGACCCAAACTGCATGCGTGCATGCATTTGAAAATATGAATATGCAATGAGCTCCCAGCAGCACTCTAACTGCCAACCTTCAGTTAAGTTTGCACTCTTAGAAAAACAAATGAAATTTTGGAGCCACCCTTCAGGGCTTGCTATGGGTTCACACTCAGAGTGATCAGAGAAATAATGATCAACATTAATTAAACTGTTTTCAGCTGATTTGACTCCTGAAGTTCTTGCTGCCAAAATAAGATCACAGGATGCAGTAAAATCAGCAGGAACCATTTTAAGAAACGTTGTGAAAGATTTCGATTTTAGACTTAATGGCAAATTTTGTGATGATCCAGAGCTCCGCAAGTCACGGGAGTCAGCCAGAATGCCTGATGTTGTCTTAACATTTTTTACATCATTGTTTAATATCAGCAAAGAATAACTGTTACAAACTAAAGTTCTTGAGTTTGGATCATAAGCCAACAACATTGATGATGGTTTTGAAGATATAAGCGAAGAAGTGGAAGACAATCCCATGAACCATCTGGCTGAGGAAGGTTGGGTTTTTTCTAGTAATACCATCTCTAGTCACAAACTATGCAACAGTATGCACAGCTACAAAAACAATTTCCAAAATGTCTGTGCTCAGCTTGAAGAGAATACTATTCTGCCGATTTTCTGCAATGAAGGCGTTTTCGATATTGTAGCTGACATTTTTATGAGCAATCCAGTAGAATTTGATTAACCTTACCCAATGATGGATGTTTTCCACATGACAAAAGTTGCAACTCATAGACACACTTATTGAGGCTGAAATATTTGGAAGCAATACTGTCTAGTCAGTTGTGAGCAGAACTCATTATGTTCATTCATTACAAATTATGCTCATATTTTCAGAGGCTATGTAAACTTTGCGTTGGAATGCTTTCTAGAACAAGAATAACAAATTAACTTTTGCATATCCTATCTCAGAAGTGAACAAGGCACAGGTTGCACTTTAAAAGGTATAATGCAAAGCCAGGCAATGTTCAATACACTCAGTTCAAAATCAGAAAGCCTGAAAGCCAAATTCGTAGAGTTTGCTAAAGAATGTGAAGAAAAATCTGAACTTTGAAAGTACTGGGGAAATGTTTTACACAGGAAGGTGATTGGGAGCTGCATGTGAAGACTGTGGAGTCACTGAGTACCGTGTTTCCCAAATTTGATTGCATAAACAACCTGAGATATGGGTCCTGGTCTTTGGAAAGAGTGAAGAAGCTAGAGGTCGAAAAAACATAGCTCTACAAAAAATTAATCCATAGACATTTTGTGGCGAAAGACAGAGAGGGAAGGTTCAATGCTGTGGCTCCAAGGGAACTGTTGGTCAGACACATAAAAGTGAATATGTTGCTCAATGGCAGCTAGTTTACCATGAGGTCCTTTCTATTTTCAAAGTTTTCAGAGAGATGACAAATTCAAAATGAATGGACCATTGTGAAGCTGTTCCTCACCATGAACTTGTGGGAAAGAGAGGGGAACGTTTTAATAAACATGGTAATAGCCCTCTTAATTTCATGCAGCAGCAAGGAAACCCTTTTCAAACGACTGAGCCTGTGCGATTACACAACTTTGTGACCCAAAAATATTTGGATAACAATATAAAGACACATCTACTAGATGTCCAGGAACATGGGTTGAAACAGAACGGAAGCTGTAGAGATTTGTATTGAAAGAAGAAAAGCTGTTTGACATAATCACTAAAGTTAAATGTTCACGTTTGAATTGCCATAGTAAGAGTTTCATCCAACCAGCCACTAAAAAACAGGTTATTAAAAAACAACTTTCGCAAGTACATAGAGAGATGGATGTAGCAAACGCAAGGGGCGAATATATCCAGGACATTCTGTGGCATGATCTTCTCCCAACATTCGCTTTATTTGATGGAGATGCTGCAACGAAACCAGTGAAGCACAAACTTGTACAAGAGCTCGAAAAAAAAACTTTCACCTGAAAAATTTCAATTCGAAAACGTGTCCTAATTGAAAACTGCTGTTCATGTGGACTATATGTCACAATTGCGAAAAGTCAAGATTTCATCCATGCAAAAATTCGGAGACGTCGTTCAGACCGTTCTACACATATCGAAGTCAGCATGCACCTTGCAAGAACTGCACATTGTCTTTCACAGTTATCTTGAACAATCTGTCAAAGAATATGAGAAAATCAGATGAATGTCTACAACTAGAAAGATTGACCAAGCCTGCATCAAAATTTCCACACCTACACCTGTGCAAAAGAAATTCACACAACAACGGCGGACCTTTCATTTGTATCTGACACACAGTTCCAGATAGTTATGGCTTGGTGCACTTCACCATCAATATCAGCCGTTGTGTGATATTGCTGCAGAGCAGAGTAAGGTTCAAAACAGAGTCACAAATTGGAGACCTTAACCTGTGCAACTTGATCAATTCTGGTCATCAACATTGAACAAGATGAACTTGGAGATGTTAACTCTCCAGCATGTTGATGATGCTTCAGTGAACATTGAATTTCCAATTATTTCAAGTGTAATGATTGTCAATGGGGAGCTGGTGCTTGCAGAGATATATTCAAAAGGTACATGCCATATTGTTCAAGAATTTAACAACAAATTGAAGGACGCTAAACCATCGTGTTGTGCCACATGGTTAGTTGGCTGTTCAAAATGGTAATAATCGAGTCATTGTACTGTCTAATGACACATATTATTATTGTGCTACTTAGATTTGTTGCAATGTTCATAAGGTAAGGATTGTCAGGGTTATGGATACATTATGGAACAGGTGAGAAAGGACACGTAATCCTGCTTCAAATTCTGTGAAGGAAACTTTACACAGAGTTGCCCAGTGTTCTTATCAAGGAACATATTCTTTTATGGGTGAAGACACCGTGAGAAAAATTGAAACAAAGCTTGGAGCTTTAACTGCTGAACCTGTGAAGTTTCTAAAAGGATTTGCTGAGACAGCAGAAGAATGTGACTTTAAAGTCATAGGAAAATGCTTTGTGCATGTGCGGAGACTCAGTACTGACTGTCACATATTTGACGATCTTCGGTACAGTGAGTTCAAAAGATCAGTCCCGCTAAGTGACCTTCCACCCACTTCATATTTTGTGCTTGTAATCTTAAATGAATGTTCTACTTGATCAGATGTATATAAGTTTTGGATCATGCACATGCAGAGAAAGATCAATGTGAATTTAGTTTCTAAAGCCTCTACCGACAGAACTTACACGTACATGTAATTCCAAAACCTCTGCTACAAAATTATGTCCCCATCGAAATGCTCTTTACAAATGTTCAACAATCTGCAAATGTACCACAAGTGATTGCCAAAATAAATAAATAAAATTAACTATGAAAATGTGTCTAAAACAGGAGTGATAAACATTAATTTTTCATATTCAGATCATAAAAATTGATTGGTTTATACATAAAAGGATTGAAAACCATTATTATTTGTTTAATTTCTTTATATGACCCTTCTTCCTGGTTTATAGCCGCAATTTGGAAATTGGTGGAAGGGTTGCTCTGTGGAGTTGTTTTCTATTTCTATAAGGCTAACGGACCCCCAAAATGTATGTTTTGACACCAAAATGAAGTACATAGATCTCATGGTTCATTAAATTTTACATAATAACTGCAAGACATCCTCCGTTTTTTAAAATGTCCAGAACATTTAGTCCAGATTAGCAATGTCTACCCAAGCTAAATTACTTCTCTAATGACCCCAAAAACACAAATCAAAAATAAAAATTTCTAGACAACAATATTTTTATGGAGCTATATCAGAAGGGCGGGATTATCACTCTTGGTGAGTTGTCTCTTCCTTATATAAGGCTTTGTGTTTTATTCCAATGCGCTGACACAAATCAAATGAACCACGTGGCTTTATTCTTTGCTATGCTGAACTCGCCCATGTTAAAAAATAAAACAAAGAAGAGATTATTCATCCCTCCATCTTGAAAAGATTTATGAGCAGTGTCCGATGGTGCCAGTCACCCAGATCCACCCTCTACTCCTCTGAAGGATGTTTTGATGAACACAGTCTGGGCGGAATACTTCAGGTTTAGATCCTCCAAGAGATTTGAAATCATTCTTTCATTTCTAAAATTAGATGTAATTCTTATTTCAGATCCAGTGCATATCTAGATCCTATTAAAGTATCATTGTCCAGAAATAGTGTTTACAGTAAAGACTGGTGTTGCATTAAACAGTTAATTTTGCTCTTCCTAATCCTAGCTAGAAGTTCTTTTCATGCTTTAAAGTTTTTAAGCTTATTTCTGCAATATTTTTCCTTTGATGAGCTTTTTTTGGATTCCTTTTACTCTGGAAAGACAATTAGGTAGTGTTAATTTCTTTTAGTTGTCGCTAACTGCAAAGTGATCTGTTATAATCCTTATATTATGGTACCCAGGACTTTTGGCCTCCCAAGAAGGAGACTTGTTGCCTTGACTGCATGATTTAATAATATCTATATTATTTATTAACAAATGAGCTACTGTTCATTTTAGATGTTTAATTAGTTATTAACTTAATGACAATTAACAGATTTCATGGATAGATTTTCTTTTGAAAACCTCTAAAATTGAGAGCAGTTTGCAAAACTATCAGAGCCGAGCACTGACAGTGAATTTTGATTCCTGGACCATATATTAGACTCCTTATTGAACTATTTGTTTCTGCCTTTAATTTTCTCCAAATTGGAACATCGCCCCTGAAAATTGCTCGATGGATTTTTATTGATGCTCTGTAAATCCAACATAATCTAAAAGTCCCAGCATCTGAAGTATGACTAATCCTCACTCCCTCTAAGGAGAGGATCAATGTTTATATAAATCACTGATGTCCTCTCATAGTCTTATCAGAAAGAGCAGGATGCGTTGATGTTCAATGCCGAGGTATGTTCCTCCATGCCCTTTGATGGTTTGCAAAGGAGAGCTCTGACATTTCACTTTAAACTTAAAGGGTTGTTGGATACATGTTTGAACTAAACAAAAAATTGTAAAGGAAATAATTGATAAAATGAGAAACTCTGTTGATGAAAAGATAAACAATAAGCCAGTGTGTTCTTGTGGTTTCGCTATTAAACATTAAGTTTAGTCGCTGAGTTGTGGTTCATACTCATACAAAGGTTTGTATTTATATAGTGCTTGTTCCACTGATAGGGGGTTGAAACGCTTTTTTGTCGAGCAGCACGCTGCATGCTACTCCGGAAACCCATAAAGGATTAGTGGTGAATTAGTATAGTGAAATATGAAAGTAATTTGAGTGGTGGCTATTAGTCAGTTATTTGGAGTGAGAAGGATAGTGAGGGGATAGAAGAGGGAAAAAGCTTTGCATTTATATAGCTCTTGTTACCCCTGATGGGGTGTTGAAGTGCTTTTTTGGCGAGTAGCACGCTACTCCGGAACACATAAAGGAGTAGTGTTGGAAAATTACTATAGTGAAATATGAAAGTAATTTGAGTGGTGGATATGTTATTCAGTTATTTGGATAGAGTAGGGTAGCGGCGAGATAGAAGAGGGAAAAAGGCTTGCATTTATATAGCACTTGCTACCCCTCATGGGGCGTTGAAGCATTTTTTTGGCAAGTAGCACGATTCTCTGGAACCCATGAGGATTAGTGTTGAATTAGTATAGTGAAATATGAAAGTATTTTGAGTGGTTGATATGTTATTCAGTTATTTGGATAGAGAAGGGTAGGGGAGGGATAGAAGAGGGAAAAAGTTTTGCATCTATATAGTGCTTTCTACCTCTGATGAGGTTTTGAAACACTTTTCTGGCGAATAGCACACTACTCTGGAACCCATAAAGGATTAGTGGTGAATTAGTATAGTGAACTATGAAATTTGAGAAGTGGACATGTTAGTCTGTTATTTTGATTGAAAAGGATAGTGGAGGGATAGAAGAGTGAAGGATTTAGACTTTTTGTTTTTTGTTTTGGAGGTCATAGCAGTAGGAGAAGGCTTGGGTGAGTAAAAAGGGATGTGGAGGGGAAGAGTTTAGAAAGGCTTGTTTTGGGGGATCGGTGGCTCGGTATTGTAAAAGAGGTGTCAGATGTTGCTAGGAGGGGCAGAGTGGGGGAGAGTCTAGAAAGGGTTATTTTGGGGATCATGGTAGTGGTATGGGGTTTGGGATAAATGAGAGACTGGATGTAGAGGATATATTGATAGAGGTATAGGGTGAGAAATAGGGTATTGCATTGGAAGGAGTAGTAAAAGAAGTTTGAGATGAGTCAGAGAATTGGGGTAGAAGATATATTGAGAGAGGTATAGGGTGAGAAATAGGGTAGTGAATTGGATATGCTGAATTAGAAGAAAGTGATGAATATATAGATCCATAATTACATGGAAAGTGTATAGATGCATAAAGGATGTAGGTATATGCATATTAAAGATATTGATAGAGGTATAGGACGAGAAATAGGGTAGTGCATTGAATATGCTTTTTTAGGAGAAAAGTAATAAATATATATATCCAAGTACATGGAAGGTATGCAGATGCTTAAAGGAAGTAAGTGTATGTAGATTAAAGATACATAGATAAACTCTGGTTTTCAAGTGTTACTGTACTTAAAAATGTATTTTATATGTTTTTTAACAACATAATTAATCTACATGTTTGTACAAAGCAATACACAAAAATAGACACATATATATATAGAACAAATAAATACTTATTTACAGAGGGGTGTGCTGTAAATTTCTGTTTGCGTGTGGTGCTTATGTGGGGAAGAGCCAATTCTTGAGTAGTTTTCTGAAGATAACGTGGTTGTCTGTGAATCTTATGCTGGGGGTTGCAGAGTTCCATAGTTTGGGTTCTTGTATCTTGGGATTTTGAGGCGAAATGCCACTCTAGAGCGGAGGTTCCTTTGTTGAATGTGTTTGGTGATTTTATTCCTGATGAAGAGTGGTCCCATTCCATGTATCGATTTGTGGGTGATACAAAGCGGCTTGAACGTGGATCTTCTGGCAATCGGTAACCAATGCAGGGCTTTCAAGGCAGGTGAGATATGGTCTCGCGGTTTGATATGCAAGAGTTGTCTGGTAGCCGAGTTCTGAATCCATTGTAGTCTTTCATTGTCGTTAAAGGTGATCCATGGTAGAAGCTTTTGACGTAATCAAGTTTGGGCAGAACAAGGGAGATTGTAGCTAGGACTTTGTGTGGTAATCCCAGATGGGGGTAGATTTGTTGCAGCGTTTTGATAGTGACAAAGCTTGATCTTGCTAGTTTGTCCACTTGGGCATTCATCGATAGTTTGCAGTCCATGGTCATTCTGAGGACTCTTACTTCCTTCAATACTTTAGGCGGTGACCCCAGTTCATCAGGACAGGCTGCAAGTGGGTCATAATGTTTTCAATCGCCACACATAAGTATTTCTGTTTTCGAAGCATCAATTTGAGATGGCTCCAAGTCATCAACTGATCCATGCCTCTGAGACAACTGAAAATTGGAGAGTTTGCAGTGTGTCATCTGCATAGTTATAGCATCTGAGGTGAAATTAATTGATCAGTACAGGCAATGACTTCACGTAGATGTTGAAAAGCATGGGCAATATGATAGAGCCTTGAGGGACTCCTGCTTTTGTGGAGTATGGTTTGGACAAGAAAGGTGGGGTATGGAATGACATTAGTTCTGTTTCAAAGGTAGGACGCGATCCAGTCTAGAGGAGTCCCCTCAATGCTACTAATCCTTTATGGCTTTCCGGAGTAGCGTGCTACTCGCCAAAAAAGCGCTTCAACATCCCATCAGTGGTAATAAGCGGTTTATAAATACAAACCTTTTTCCCTCTTCTATCCTTCTGCTATCCTTCTGAATCCAAATAACTGACTAACCTATCCACCACTCAAAATACTTTCATATTTCACTATACTGTTTCAACACTAATCCTTTATGGGTTCCGGAGTAGCGTACTACTCGCCGAAAAAGCACTTTAACGTCTCGTCATGGGTAGTAAGCGCTATATAAATGCAATTACAATACAATACAATGCAACACTCTTTACACAACACAGAATGTGCCTTGTGTTCCCCCTGATATTACAATGTGTTTGACCGTTCTGTATTAGTAATTCTGAGGACCTTGGAAAATAGTCTTCTTTCGTTCTCTTTACATCTAGGGTGTGTCTATCTACAAGGTGTTTATAACAGTACTGTTTCTTCCTCGCCCCTAAACTTGACCTTTTACTATGCTTTCTCAAGGTTGGTTAATAAGCAAAAATGGGAAAGTAAACAGTTTTTTTATCTTGTGAGATGGAGAGGAATAAAATGCTCCTCATTCCAGTGGTTCTTAATGTTAAGGATGATCAGGGGACAGTTGTTAGCTTGTGAAGTGAGATTTCACCAGAAAATGCTATGGGCCATCTCCATCATTAGAAAGTACTTCACTGTTTTTTTCATAGGCTGTTCAATAATCTAGCAATGTAATTGCACACACAATGTTATAGTACTTTTGCCTTGCATTGAGGCAATTGTCTTTCTGTCTGTGCATTAAAAAGCCTTGGAATATGTCCATAAATGTTTCCTGAGACAAGCATGTATTCCTGAATCACACTGCAAGGCCCAGTGTGTAGTAATTACATAGCTCTTCAATGCCTGGTAGCGCAGCACCAAGGATAATGAGCTGCATGGCTAAACACTTATAAGGTTCCAAAGGCAAGACCTATTGGCTTTGCCAATGCTTGTTTGTAAATATGCCTCCAAAGGTTGTTAGGTCCGTGGTTTGTTCTGAACTCTACCTCCTTTAAAATAATGACACTCTCAATGAAAATATTTAAAATAATAATAAACCTCTGACATTTTCGTTCTTGATAGGCATTTCTCATGATTGTCTTTAACCAGTGACAACTATCACAGGATAGAATCTTGCGGGAAAAGATTCCTGATTCTCTCATTCTAAACTAGGATTTAGAGTCCATTGTGAAGCCTATTGCAATATGAATTAGCAGCACTCATCTCCTGAAAAAAACAAGGCTACGAGCAACCCACAGAAACAACCATTCTCTGCGGTGAGCAGAATAGTGAGGGGGCTGATGGCTGTGATCTGCTGCCATGTGAGCTACATACAGAACACAAACACCGCTACAAATAAGTGTCTTCTGCAGACATTAGATCTGCAATAAGACACCTAAAATGCAGCAAACCACAGGAAATTGGAAAGCCGGGCAATGCACATTCAATCTGGAGCGACTGCAGCCGGAATTTTAATGCCCTCATCCTGATGGCTCATTGGGGAGAGGTTAAATAAGGCTCGCGTCTGTCAGTATCAATACAAAACAAACACTGGCAAAGCCAATACATTCCACTTTTCGTAGGCGATGAGGTCTATTGGCTTTGCCAGTGCATGTTTCCATTAGCTCTTCCCTCTTTCTTGCACGTTGTGATGGGTGTGCACAACTAATAATGAATGGATTTGCAGTATCACACAATTTTACCTCTGGTTAACATTCTATGATGGTCTCAATGCGGGTACATGCATCAGCGTACATTAGAATTTTGTTTCCCTGGTAAAATAAATATCATAAAAAAATAGCAGGGAATAGCACTGAAAAGTGATGAAAAACATCTAGTAAAAATTTGCAGCTAAGCTGACCCTGAAAACAAAAACGGAAAAATAACATGTTTAAAGAAAACTCAAGATAGGCAGCGGAGCACTGGAGGAGGACGGCCCTCCTAAAAAAAAATTATTAAACATTAAAAATCAATAAATTAAAGACTACTTTAAAAAGAATTTCACATCTGGAAAAAACTGGGGCATATTCGCAAGGAACTATTGCCGTGTTATTGGCACTTTATCACAGCCAAAGTTGCGATAAAACCAATGCCCCGTTCACAAGCTGGTGCTAACAGCCCATAGCACCAGTTTCCCTGCGAAAGCAGTCGCAAAAAACCTCCCCTCAGATGACCCCGGCAACTATCGCTAATGAGATGCAGAGTAGGCGTTCTTGTGCAAAAAGTCGCAACAACACCTCTCCACAACATTCTCAACGAGCAGCCAGATCGGCGAAAAGATCACAAAACCGGCGATAAGGCGCGTTAGCTGCATTAAATTAACACCTGCTCTGACCTGGTGCAAAGTCGGACGACAGCCTGCACCAGAAATGGGACCCCAGCCCAGAGCCACACCTGAAGGTCAACAGATGCCATGGAGCCACTGATCATGCAACCCGGAGCCCCAACAGGGCCACAACACCCACCGCCACCACCCCCAGGATCCCCCAACCCATGGATCAACACTGAGGCAGCGCAGACAAAGACAGCGGACCTTCAGAAAATGCTCCAACCTCACAGACCCAACACCAGAGAATGTCATTGCCCACCACAGGCCCAAAAGGACTACCATCCTTTGCATCCTGAATATCATTTATCACAGGCTGACGGTACCAACACAGCTGACAACCAACATCCCACCTCAGATAAACCTGCTGGCTGTGATGCACCTGTTGGCCTCTGGTACCTACCAGCCAACAACTGCCAGAGTCGGAGGAGTCTCACAGCCAGCTCAATCCAAGTTCCTCACAACAGACGTGGATGACATCATCAGCTTGCTACCCCACTACCTATACTTCCCTCACACTGCGCAGGAACAGCCAAAGACCAAGCAAGGAGTCTACGCCATAGCTGGCTTCCCACACATTTTGTGGGCAATTGACTGCACACATATCCTACTGGTGCCCCCTGGCAACACTGCACACAATAACCGCAACATAAAGCACGTGCATTCTATCAATGTGCAGGCAATAGCGCACCCCTGGGAAATCCACACCAATGTCGAAGACAACCACCCAGGCAGTGTGCTTGATACCTACATCTACCGACAGTCCATCAGCAACCAGTGCTACCAGGATGGCACCTAAGGAAATGCACTGCTCGTTGGCAAGTACCAAATGAACACAACACACACCTCAACTCCACAATCATGCAACACACAACACTGGGAATGCACACGTTACAAACTCACATACAACATGCCAAACAACATGCCCACCCACAAGACACAACAGCACAACTTACTGTGGGAACCCGGGCCACCAATGTACATAAGCCATCAGCGGCATGGCACCTCAGCCACACAAAAGCAGAATGTGAGGAGAGGTGGGAACCAGGCATGTGCGAAGGAGGCAAGTGACTCATGAATGAGAAGGCACACAATGCCAAGTGTGGCGTGGATGTGATGGCCAGACTGCAGCATGCAGACTGCACACATATCCATGTCGACATACACGGCTAGTGTATGGAGTGTAGTGGACAGTGGATGCAACCATGTCACCCCAGCCACTGGGGAATGTCACTGAAATTTAGCTTGTTACGTCCCCCCCTTAAGCGTGAGTGGAGTGGGCTGGCCGGCGTACGCCAGGCCAGCGTAGGGGTGTGAATAAAAAGCACGTAGCTCTGGGCATGGTCCTCTTCCGGAATGCCCAATGTCCCTGCCAGGGCAGCATCCCTCAGCCTACCACGAGCCCAACGCCATTGTCATGAGCGGCGTTGCCTGCGATCCTGTGAGCCTGCTGCACCCCGGGTGATGGTTCCCGAACCTGACCTGCCCGCCCTTGCGCACCCAGGCATCACTGCTCACCTGCCAACACCGGCGTGTGTCGAAGAGGGCCCACAACGTGCCTGAGCAAGCTCCAAGCCTGAGGCACGCAAACCTGCCAACCTGCTGCGACCATCACGGCCTCTGCAAGCAAGGCCCGCAGTACTCCTTTCTTGTTGATGTACTCTACCGGTATACACAGCTGACCAGTAGGTCACACATTTGGAACTGAGTCTTGATTACGCTATGGCAGAGAACATTATTTATGGTAGATTTTATGTCACTATACCACCTTCAATGTGGTGCCACCAAGTCTGTGCATAACATTACAACCAATCGAGTAGTTTACACAATTGGAAGTGAGCATCGATTTTTCCATGGCAGAGTACATATCATTGCATGCAAGAAGAGGTGTAAGAGGTTGACACGTTGCAGTGAGGAGGGAAAAAGGATCATCGTTACAGAGGTGATCGAACACTACCAACAACTGCCCTGGTGTCACTAACTCTGTGCATTGCGAGCCAATGACACATGACTGTGGGCCACTGCTGACCGCTGCCTCCGGCCTACACTGTGGTCGAGTAGGTCACACAGTTGGAACTGAGTCTTGATTTAGCAATAGCCGAGTTCATAACATTGTACCGGCATCATCGCAGACTGCATCCCCTCTCAGCCCCGGTGCCACTAAGTCTTTTCCCTGGCAGTCATAGACACTCTCTGTTTGAATTTAGGTGGCGTCTGAGTCTATGAACTGGGGGTTGTCTATATCTTCATGTAGCTGATACCTAAATGGTGGTCGAAAGAAGGCTGCAGCATTCCACTCTTCCATTTGCTGCTTCTGGATGACTTCTGCCCACTGCATCATGCCCTGGTGGACACCCATGGCACATTCACTTCGGACATCGATGAGGTCCCGCTCAGTCCACGAGGTCCTACCTCAGTGCACCACAAGTCACCGTCCCGTGGCAGAGTGCCGGCCGCTGTGCATCCGAGGCCACTAACTCTGTGCAGCTCCGGTCAGGGACCCTCTCTCCTTAAATACTGGATGGCCTCTGAGACGATGGTCTTGGGTCATCAACGCCATGTGTTTGTGGCCTTGCTCTGTCCGCTGCTTCCGGCCTCAACTCCGGTCCACCAGGGCTCACACATCAAATCGAGTCCTGACCGGCCCAGACGTCGCATCACAGCAGGAGGCACACACCGCCACCACTAGGACCACCTCCAACCACCAACTGCCAGTTTCAAAATGGTCATACGGGTAGACTGACGGAGTTGCTCACATCTGTTGTGGATGCCATGATCTGCCTGATCCCCTGCTCAGCACTCCAGGTGCCACTAACTCAGTGCACCACGAATCACTGTCTATTTCTGTTTTAGTCATGTGCTGTGGAGAGTTCACGCAGCAATGTCACCTCAGGCAGTGTGGGAGACCTGGGACAATGATGAGAAAGATGATGCAGGTGTGACACCCCCGACTGCAGCTGCATCAGAAATGTCCAGAAGGGATCCAATCCTAGACATTTTCTTCACATGAGCGCGCTCAGCTTTAGTAGTGCACTGCAACTCTTGGACACTTCTGTGTGCATATTGGGTGACCTCTGTACTTGCTCTGGCTACCTCCATGATGCTCCGCAGCTGTCCCTGTAATGCTGGTGTTTTCTGTTTCTGTATTCATAGTGTTCAGTGTTCTATTTGTTGCCAGCACCAACAACTCCCTGAGGGCTGGCTTACACTCACCCCACACACATCAAGCACAGGCGACACTATACACGTGACCCTGCTAATAAAGGGACCTGGCGCACATGCCCATAGCCAGTTCCACATACTATCTGCGTGTGTCCGTGTGGTCATGATGAGTGCATGAGGGCCCTTGGCCCTACAACATTACATTGTGCTGTGTACAGCGGACGCAAACCATGTCATTGCAGGCAGCGGGTTAGAGCGTCAGCCACTCAGTATGTAAGAGGGGTGTACTGGGCCGTCGTACGCAGATCCAGCATGGGTGTGTGAATGATAATTCCGGGTTTCAGTACAGGAAATGTGCAAATGCATGTGTCTCTGTCGCAGTGTGTGTCTCCTTTGTGGGATGTAGGTGGTCCCTGATGGCACTTAGACAACCCGTATGTGATGTAGTTTGGCTTCCATGAACTCTGAGCCCACCCACACCTGTTCGGATACATCCTTTTGGCATTCTGACACCTGCCATTGGAACGCGATATGTGCCTCAGTAACATGCTGGGAGCCAGCTGTGGTGGCGGGTGCTTCCTGCTGTGTGGTCTGTGCAGGGGTTGGGGTCTCCTCTATGTAGCTTGGCTGCCCTGCTCCTGGGGGTGTGTTGCCTGAGATGTCCATGGGCTGTTGTAGGGCGTTGGTGTTGAATGTGTGGTGGTCATCTCCAGCATCACTGATGGGTTGTCTGGTCTTCCCTGCTGGAGGTGTTGCTTCTCCCTCTGCAATGAGAAGGGGAGATGCATGTTTTTTTTTTTTTTTTTTTTTCCTCATATATGCCACCAGTAGATGTTTGCTCTAAATAGGCGTTCTTCAGGCCACTGACACAAGCCTTCCTTTACAACCCTTGTGTTTGTGGATAGCCGATGAAGATTGCCCAGAGGTAGGGTTGTTACCCGTCCAACTTCCTCTCGTGATGTTACTTGCTACTTAGGAAGGACAGGACCACAAACCTCTGGCATAATCATTGGACTATTGGATTATTTCTCACTCCATACACGCAAGGCCGACCACAAGTTAACAGACCTCTCACCCCCACATAGTGTATCCAATCTACTCACCGCCATGATGTTTTTAAGGCAGTCTGCAAATTTTGGAGGGAGTTCCAACTTCCACTCTTTACAGATCTCTCTTCTAGCGATGACAATTACATAAAAAATGAACTGTGATATGTTACTATTAATGTCATAAACAGGTGGGAGACCAAAGAAAATCAATCTAGGGGTGCATATGAGAGAAAATGAAAGTACTTCTTCTAAAAAACCACACACTTGTCTCCAGTAGTTACTAATTTCAGGACATTCAACAAACATATGTATGTCATTAGCTTCTAGGGCCTGACATCTGGGGCAAAAGTATTGAGCTGCTGACATCCTAGAAAGCCTCGCCGGGGTCCAGTAAGCCCTGTACATTGTAAATAAATGGTTCCTTCTTAAGTTTGAAGGTTTAATGGTTTTTTGAGACATAGAAAAAGAGTCTTCCCAAAGTTCCACTAGATTGTCTGAAATCTGAACCGTGGAGGAATCCCATAGTTTATTAATATCTGTTTGCAAATTATCCTTACTTTCCAGGAAGATTTTGTACCATTGAGCAGTTTCTCCTTTCCTGCCTATATTGACGCTTATTAAAATTAACAAAGGGTTCTCATCTTCTGTATTCCAGGTTTGGCTTCCCCACCAGGCCGACAATTGGTAGAATTTAAATCTCGTGAGGGTGCCCCCGGTTAAACTTGCCAAGACTTCCCAGCTCAATACTTTCGAAGCATCGCAAAGGTCCCCCCATTTTGAAAGACCGGCTCTTTTCAATGGGAGAGCTAATTGATCCAACAAACAGTCAGGAGTTCCGGGAGAATCCCAAATTGGAGCTTGTGAATGATAGTAGTGAATACCTAAAATCTTTCGGATCTGTAGCCAATTGTCTAAGGCTGCCTTTAGTAGCTTCAGTCGAACTTTTTAAAAAAAATGTTGATCTCCAAATTTGAACAAAAAGAAGTCTGCACTATGTGGTAGGTCTAGAAGCATAGCCTGAAAAAGTATGCCATGGGAAGTAAAATCCTGCTTATTAGCCAAGAGTCTAAAGTTTTTGAATTGGAAGGCATAGCAATAGAGAAGTAAATCTGGAAGGGCTAAACCACCAAGTTTAAATCCTCTCCTCAACTTTTTCCAAGCTATCCTGGGAGATTTTGTTGCCCAGATAAAGGAACCTATCCTACCTTGCAAATTAAGGATATCTTTTTTATTAAATACTAAAGGGATAGAATTAAAGAGGAATGTTACCTTTGGCAAAATTATCATTTTAACCAAATTCACTCTGCCATAGATATTTAAAGGCAGGGTGTTCCATCTGAGCAAGAGTTTTTTAACCTCTTTTATTACTACTTCCCAGCTGGTCTTGGGAATATCTTCCAGTTTTTGAGTAAGTTGAATACCCAAATATCTAATCTTGGATTTAGCTTCTGGGATAGGGACGGGATTATTCCAACACATAATGTCAGTTTTGTCCCTATTGATACTATACCCGGAAACTATACCAAAATCCTCAGCTAATTGGAATAATTTTGGTATTGCTTCTAATGGATTGGAAGTATAAAGTAGAAGATCGTCCGCGTATAGGGCTGTCTTCATTGTTAAATCTCCTATTTTAAATGGTTTGATTACTGGGTCCTGTCTTAGGGAACAGACAAAAGGCTCAATATATATGTCGAACAGTAATGGAGACAGGGGGCATCCCTGCCTCGTCCCTCTGCAAATGTCCAACCAATCAGACAAACCACCATTTACCAAGATCCTAGCTCTCGGACCCCTATATAAAGTCTCAACTCCTTTAACAAAAATCTCTGGGAAGCCGAATTTCACCATAGCTTTCCATAGAAAAGACCAGTTCACTTGGTCAAACGCTTTGGCTGCGTCAATTGCAACAATGGGGAGATGCATGTTGACATTTATGTTGGCGCATTGTTCTTGTTGACATGCAGACTGTGTGACAATGTACATTGTGACTGTTTGGGCGGTGCTGACAATTTGATGAGGGACAGTGGACATTTGGACTACGTGACGGATGTGAGGTTGCACACTTACATATGCATTTCACATTTTCCTGGTCGGTTCGATGTGATTGGCCTGTTTACGTGCATGAGCGGACCCGGTTGTGTCCCCTGTCCTGCAGTGCTTGTGTTGCACTTTGTACCGCATTGTCGTGGGATGTGCTGTGATTGCTATGTGAGTGTGCTGCAATGTGCCACAGGGATCAGGGACATGATACTGGGTTGTTGTGGGTGTGCAGTGTGCTACACATCGTTGTGCATGTGTGCCATTGTGCCCATCTTTCCCGTCCCCCTTGTCCCTGGTCGTTACTCACCCTGTTGATGTTGTGTCAGGTCCTCTCGGTCTGTGTCCGTACTCCCATCTCCTTGCACCGTCTCCACACTGATGACTGTGGCCTCCAGATCCTCCAGCTCCTCCAGCTCCTCCTGTGGTGCAGGACTCCCACCTCCTGTCGCCGCTGCTGCCTTCCTGTTGGCAGCGGATCTGTGCTTGGTTTTGCTTTTCACATTATGCCAGCGCCTCTTGGCCTCCTCCATTGACCTCATCGACACTCCGACAGTATTCACGGTAGTCCAATTGTGGGTCAGTCGATGGTAGTGTTCTGTCACCTCCACGATGCTAATATTGTTTTCCTGCTGACTTCCCCCCCTTCTTCCTCTGCCTCTTCTCCTTGTCTTTCCCCAAGCCCGTTGTTCCTTGCTGGTGGTCTGTGGGGCATGTGGGGTTTGCGTTCACCTCTGCACTCGGTCAGGGTGCATCCATGTTGTTGCGCACTTTGAAATGTTTTTGGTGTGTATTTTTGGTTGCTTTTAAAGTGCAGTTTCCCACCAGACGCGTGGGATTAGCAGGACTGCTGCCTCTTTTCTCTCCTTTTTGTATGGCAATTGGCCTCATCGCAAGATTTTTTGTGTTTGTGTCTCGCATTTTTGAGGCTTTGCGTTGACTTTATCGCGGATATTTGACGCATTTTCGGTGGCCAATCGCATGGTGCCTCCGTGTTGTGAATATTTAGTTAACACAGCGTTATTTTTCCGCGATAGACTGCGATGTTGGAAGTTGAGTTAAGTTAATTTTGCGATGGTTATCACACGTTCTTGAGAATATCCTCCACTGTGCTAATATCAATGTGATGAACAGCCCTGTTAGCCAACAGCAAAAGCCAGCTAAACAACTGTAGGCAGTGTCTGAAAGGGGCTGCCCAGAAGCCCCTTTCTGTATGTATCTTCATGTATTTAAATGTTGTGAGTTGACATGAACTCCTGCCTGTCAGCAAACGCTGTTCATAGGCGAGACCTAAAAATAAAGGAAATGCTACAGTGGTAAAGGAATGTAAGTACCAATGAACTAAATGGAAAATAGTCTGTTTAGGAAGCAGCATTTGATAAAATATAGAAATAAACGGAGAAACAAGCTTATTTTGTGTCCAAACACGGCGAGAAGCAATAAAAAGGCCGATAATATTGAGCTGCGGCCTTATATGTCACGATGTCACATTATGAATAACATTTTTGTTTACTATTTACTTCATTGCTCCTGGGAGACAATAATAGTGTACTGCATAAAAGTACCACCACTTTATCTAACCTTAATAATCCCTTTCACAGCAAAATCATTTGCTGACTCTGACATTTCTTTAAGACCTGAAACTAAAAGTTCCCAAAGTGTAACAAACGCACGATGAAAGTCATTTTACAGTACAGAATAAAACGACCAGGCTAGGACTTTGAGCGCTGTGGAACTAATTATGGAGAAACATTGTAAATAGTTTTCAGGCTGTTAAAAATTGGATAAATAATGGACCATCTTGAATTTTCGTGTAAAGTTATCCGAAGAAGATGATTCTTTTAGCGTGATTCTGAAGAGTAACTGGAAAATCCAGAGCCTCGCATCCTGCCCTTTTATCAGTAGATGGCGCTGTGGCACCGTTTGTACAAAGATTCTATTTGAAACCTTTATTTCTAGTCATTCGACATACCGGAACAGGTGGAATGAGGTTCTAAGGTACTTAAAGCACTACCATGGACGTTGATTCACCTGAATGCTAAGGGTAGTGGAAGTGGCATCTCTTGTGCATCACATGACAGAAAGTGACATCAAATAGACTTTGACACCGAGAACCTCACGTTAAAAAATGTGTCTCAGTAAGTGACATTAATGAAGTCAAAATAGCAAGTACAGGATTAATAAAATGACAAAAGCCCCACTAAAGGACACTCCTGTCTATTGTTGTTACAAACTACATATTAACTAGTGTACTGCTATGACACACTAAGGGGCAGATTTATGTTAACAGGCGCATCCCCAGGGATGCGCCAGTTAACATGCGCCACAGTGCGCCACTGCTCCGCCACCCATGGTGCGCCGCATTTATGATGCGGCGCACCATGGTGCAAGGCAGTGAAGATGCGTGACGCATCTCTCGGCGCACGGGTGGCGCATTGCAGGAGTCATGTCATGTCGCAAGTGCGACATGACTCCTGCAATGCACAGGGGCCACGTGTTCAATGTATGGTGCTTCACCCTTACGCCTGCTTCAAGCAGGCGTAGGGAATTGACGTAGAAAGTGACTGAGTGAAATCTCATAGATTTCACTCAGCCACTTTTAGGAGGCATTCCTGCGCAGGAACGCCCCCCCCCCTGCGCAGGAACGCCTCCTTATGGCGCAGGGGTTTCCAACGTGACGCATCTCCTAGATGCGTCACGTTGTAAATAGGGCGCATTGTTTGCGCCGCCGTTGCGTCACATTACGTGACGCAATTGCGGCGCAAGGAGGCGCAAGAGCCTCATAAATCTGCCCCAAAGAGCATAAACTTGATATATCAGGTCGTAGCTGTCATTTGCACATGTACAACCATCATATGCTTAACTCAGTAATAGAAAATTAGAAGCTATAATGCATCAGCATTCTCTAAATATAATTGTGACAATCGAATAGCCATGGACAACCATCAAATGTGCATGCACACCCTCAGTATCGGCTGCTATGGGGGGGGGGGGGTTAAAAAAAAGAAAAGGTAATAAAGAAAAATCCACTTACTTGCCAGTTGCCGTATCTCCCCTGTCCTCTTTGGTTGACGCAGGAAACATGAAGCACACTGCCTCCCAGACTCCCCTAAGACAATCATGACGCTGCTGTCACCAGCATGACAGCAGAGTCGTGATTGGTCTGAGCTGCCTGGTTCAATACCTAGACAAGGAGTGGGAGGCTGTGCATATTCTCCACCTGGCTGTGTAATCACCCTGGTGAAGAAATGGTAAGTGCGCATGACTGTTTGGTCGGCCCAAGACTACCAGTCAAACCGTCATGTGCACTTAGAAAGTGTCCATCACTCCTCCCCTGCTCTGTGGGCAGCCCAGCTCCACCCACCCTGCACCTAACCAGAGCCAGTAATGAAAAAGAAAATGATAATAACAAGGTGTTAGTATCATTTTATTTGTCCTTTGGGGCGAGGCACCTCCGCCTTAGCGCAGGAGCCGCCACTGCACACCCTACACATCCTATGTTATAGCCTCATAATGTCAAGTTAGGCTGCATGTGCAGCTCTAGAATGACCACCTCCCTCCATGTCACTATGAACACTGTCTCCATGTCTGAACGTTTCACTTACAAATCATTGCCTTCAAGTGTGCTAGTACAATTATTTATTTATTTATTTATTTATAAAGTTTTATATAGCGCGACATGGGTTAAAAGAAGGAAGCGAAGTGAAACTACATCATTGACAATGCTCTAGGTGATCACTTGAAAGTCCAGGAATGAAAAGAGAGTCCATAATGATCTGGATGGCAGTAAGCCCGCTAGAAGCTTCATAAGCACAACAAAGAGCTACAATAACCCTTTCACAGACTCATTATGGTTAGTTACAGCCTCAAATGTCTAGTGCATGCTTGGCAAGAAAACGTGTGCACTCGACTGCCGACTGCATCCACTTCTTGTGCAGATATAGCCTGAATCATAGAGTTAAGCCTCTTCAGGGGAAATTTGCCAAATCTCCACGCAACGCAGCCCAGCCCCACGTGAGGCTGTACTGCATTGTGCGACAGGGAGGGAGCAGGAGAGCACAATATTTTCAAAGATATGGCTCTCTCCTCCCCTTTCCCTTGCGGTGGGGCTTATTACAGCTGCCGTGCGCCACCCACACGCCTTAAAGCCATAGCGCTAGGGTATGTGTGTGAATCGAGCATAGGTTTTGAACAGGAAGGATACCCTTCAAGTACAAAAAACTATGGCTAGACAGAATGGAAAACTTTTCCCACTTTGTATGTGCGCTGCACAGTGCAGCATGCATGCAAAGTCGGAAAAGGAAGGAGCAATGAAAGCATTTCTCCTAGTTTAAAAAGACACAGGGGCATATTATCAAGGACGGGCGATACATTATCGCCGCTTTTATTGGCAGGAAACTGCCGATAAAGCGGCGATAATGGGCTTGATAATATGCTCTATGAATTCCTATCGAAGCCCATGTTAGATGTGAAGACATCTAACATGGGCTTCGATAGGAATTCCTTGATAATATGCCCCACAGTTTTCTCACGCTAAACTCGATCTACTGTATTTAGTAAATTGGGTTTAACATGAGAAACCTCGGATGGTTGCATGGGAACGCCCATACACCACTCTTGACAGGCCCCCATGGCGCAAAGTAATGCGAAGCAGCTCTATGCTTCACATTACTTTTATGCTATTTCCAGTGCTAGAATGAAAATTTGGGGAAAAAATCTGCACAGTTTTGCACCACTTTTGTGACACAAATACAGTGCAAAATCGTAGTTAAATCTCCCCCTTCAGTATAGGTTTAGACTTCAAAGCTCATTGCAGCTTTGCTGTACATGGTTACAACCACTAATGCTCATTGCAGTATCTCCATGAACAAGTTTGGTCTTTTATGCTCAGACCAGTCTCCCCTCAAGCAAAATCAGTGAAATTTAGTGATTATTTTCCAGAATATCAGCACTTTTCCAGACTTGGATTTTACTTTCCAAATCACTGGGTGTGGTATTGGCTCAACTGAATCATGCCAAGACTACAACTCCCAGAATGCACTCATTAGTTTTATTAATGGCCAAGGCGGAAGAAGTGGTATCCTGTCATCATGAAATGATCTTACAAGTCCTAGACATTGTTTAATGTGTAGGAATGCCAGGTAATCAAGGCCAAAACAAGGAAGAGTAACCGATTGTGAAAGCTGATAAAGGACAAATGAATGGGAACTACCAGATTATGCCCACAGCAATACAATGAGGACTAATCTTGAAATCATCTTTTTGTGCAACAGGGTGTACTGAGAAATTAGAAACTACAGCTTTCCATGTAGCACAGATAACTGTGGGGCTGATTATAATGTCGGACAGATTGTCAGTTATGATCCACCCGACATCTGCCCATGTGTTCCGACCGCCGCAATACAATGCAAGGGGCGGAGGCATCTGGCGGAGGGACCATCTGCTGCTGTTCCGAAGGGCTCCATGAGACCATCGGAGCATCGAAAATTAACATGATCCCTTAACCCCTTGGCCATGGCGGTAATTCCGCTGCGGCGCTGGGGGGGAAGGGGGGCCGCGCGGCGCCGACATGCTGGTGATGGAACCACTCCGTCACAAGCCACGGGTGGGCTGTGCTAATGATGGAGTGATTCCGTCACGGTCCCGCCCGCCTAATATAATGCGCTGCGCAGGCGCAAAATCAACACCGCGCAGGCGCGGCGGCCGGGCCGTGACAGAACCACTCCGTCATTAGCACAGCCCACACGTGGCTGGTGACGGAGTGGTTCCATCACCAGCATAGAAGGGGTAAATGACGACGAAGCCAGCCTCTGCTCCGCCGACAGGATTATGATGTCATTTTCCGACAGCCTTGCCATGTCGGCCTTTACGACATGGTAAGGCTATCGGAAAATTACTTTGGGGTTGATCCCTGGCCCTCCGCTATGAGGCCTGAGGGACGCCTATGGTGCCCTCCTAAACATCCCACACATGGTTCAGGGATGTTTCCAAAATATATTTTAGTATGGCAGCCTGTGCTGCGTGCCTTTTCCACCTATCGCACAAGCTGCCATAGTAGAATGGATGTCTCCGACCACCTAATTGTGGGGTCGGAACCGCCGACCTATGGTCGGGCGGTTCCAGACCGCTGCAACATCGTAATGAGGCTCTAAGTCTTTGTGCATTGCCACTGCACAGATTTCCACCATCATTTTCATCACACCGTTGCTGAGGGAAATATGAATCAGGTTCAGCTTTGTAATGACTAATCCACGTGGAAATCCCCTAACCACTGGGGGTGGATTTTCAAAAAGACAAGGGGGCATATTATCAAGAACAGCAAACATGGGCTTCTATGGAAATTCACAAGGGCATATTATCAAGCCCATTATCGTTGCTTTAGCAGCAGTTTCCCACCGCTAAAGCAGCGATAATTTTAACGCCATCCTTGATAATATGCTCCAAGGATCTTCCTCTTCAGTCACTCTACACATCAGACGTTCTACAATATGGAGCCGCTATTCTGAGCTCTGTGTGCTGTTGCCATACTAGGCTTTATGCCATCTGTAGCCCGGTACTGGGCTATGCAAAATCATCCATGTGTTTGGCGGTGGAAAATGAGCGGAACCCATTCCGTTCTACACTTTCCTACATAACATACACAACAAAGGCTGCATACTATCTGCAGGCCTGTCAGGGCAGGTCCAATTATAGTGCCAATACTGCTGCCCCAGCCCTACCTCAAACATAGATGAACAACTAAGAAAGTGGTTGATTGGCTGCTGTCACTCTAACTTTCCTCCTCTCTTTACCCCGGGCTTCGGTGAGCTACAAGCAGCTGCAGGTAGCAGCTGGTGTTATTCCATCCCCACAGACGACCTCAGGCGTCTTGGGATTGTTAGTCCACTCCTTAGGCACAGAATTGCACATTTTGGTTGCCAACCATGTCCAGGTGCTGTGGAGTCGACTGTGAAGCCTAAGTCTGTTTCATAGCCCCACCCTTGAAGTGAAACATGACTCCAGGACCAGTCAGTTTCACATCGGCTTGAACTAATTAGAAGAAAAGTAAAGACGCACAAAGACTCAATCATATGTGTATACAAGGTTTTCCCAACCCCTTTAAGCATGGCCACACCAACAATGCTCCAATGTCTGTATATGTTACACTGTTTCAAATGATGAACACAATAACCACTCTAACAGCTCAAGGAAAGCATGGTCGTGCCTGGGCCCTGAGGCGGGCTCTGTTGCTGGGTTGATAGGTGGCCCGCTAAATGACAGCAGTTTCCAACTGAAAATATTCCAGCCACAGGCAGATTCCTTTTAAAGGTGTTAAAAGGAAAACAACAAAAATCTACTTTTTTGTCCCTGCCCTGGAGGGCCAGGGGACGCAAAAACATTGCTACGGGTACCAGGGACACGCCAGGGGTCGCAGCTGCCTAAATGACATCGATGGCACAACTATTTCTTTTTAAAATGAATGACACCGTTCATATCAACAAAACTTTGGAACACACACAAATCAGACCCATGGTTCCAAAATCCCTTTAGTAGCAGCAAATGTCCTTTGCATATAGAAACGAAAGTGCTGGCTCTGATGTCGGAGGTAACTGGTACATCTTCTTCACTGAGGCAGTGGTGGTGAAGTGGGAGGTGACGCATAGAAACAGCGAAGGGAGTGGTGTAAACAATTGGAAAAGTTGCAGAGAAAAATACTTATAGTCTCCTATGTAACCTGGCACGAAATGCTGTGACTTGAGTGACATCTCATCCAGACAATGACAAGCTGTGAAAAAAATGACAACATCCAATGGCATGAGCCAGTGGAAATGGGTCTGACAAAAGCCACTATTAGGTCTGGGAGTAGCCAAGACGTTTTGATTTTACTAAAGTTATTATATATAACATACTAGCTTACATCTGGCCGTCTTCATCCAATGGTGTATTATTTTGTCATTCAGCTTATTCTTCTGCTGACTACTGCACGAGGCAATGAGTCAACCCAATTCAGCAATTGACTAACTTAGCTTTGAGAGACACCAGTCTACCCTTTAACAAGGAGGATATGCATACACAAAGTCGCTCTTTCAGTACCAGGAACTAATATTTCAATGAGTACTTTATGAGACCAAAACCTTTTTAGCCTTTAGTCATTTTTTTTCTAAGATTACGGAATGCTCAGAAGGTTCCTCAACAATTCGATTTTATAAAAAGCATACCAAAACAAGCACTGACTAAGCCAACAACACAGGCCTAATTGCTCTACCAATGCTTGTCTTAAGTATGCATGTATTTTATTTGTATTGATGATATGAGGTATTTCACTGGAAGCTACATCTGTCTGTACTTGGAACTTAATGAAAGATTTGCTAACTTTGTGTCCTGTTCATCAGGCTTGTTTTATTAAGGATCAAATTACAATTTCATTTTGTACACATTTGAATAGGGAAATGTGATAATTATTCTTATCGTTGCAACTTTTAGCAGTAAAAAAGTGTATTACTTTTAGACTTGCCATCTTTTGGTGGGGTCTCCCCTGACCTTTTTGGCTTCCGAGCTCCTGTTTGCACCTTGTGTTACTGTTGTGGGACTTTGAGCGCTTTGACACTACTATTCATTGACAAAGCGCTGTGCTTGTCATATACATATGGGTGATTGATTAACAAGTAAGGAACAAACGACAGACCAAGGTCCAGCTGAATCATGCCGGTTACTATACTGGGGATCGCCATTCCGTTTGAAGAGTAGTACTCAAGATTTATTTGACTGTGCCGTGAACCTCTATGTGCATTATCATTTGGGACTGTTCGAGTGATCTTTGCTTACGTATATACATAAAAATCGTAAGATATTCAACTACACCACCTTTCTGCAAACTGTGACTCCATCAGGACGCTATCACACTAATCACCTCCCATTATTTCTGTGAGGTTGTACATATATGAGGAATATCTTCCTCTTCATCAGGCCCCTTCTGAGATTGTTTCTATAGGACACCGCTTTCCATGTAATATGTCTCGTTTTTGCATTGATTAATACATTTACTAAAGAGATTACTACTGTTAATTTGACTCTGCAAACTGCGCCCTTCGGGACTTTGCTGTTCATACTGTTTTACTTTCTTTCAACGCCTATTGGCCAATTACTCAAGAGCCCTGACAAAGTTCCCTTTTGGCACAACTGGGAATGAAACACGTTGGCTGTGTGCCTGTTTTTAAAGATTGCCCGAATAAGGAGGGCGTGGCTTGGGCGCCGCTGAGTGATGGCGGGTCGCGCTTGAGCTCCAGGGCGACGAGGGCCGTTGGAGATGCCTTCATCCGTTCCAGCTGCCCTTCTGCGGTGGAAATCCTCGCCTGGTCTGCTGAACATGCCGAGAGCGGTTTGTTTATATTTCCGTCGCTCTCCAGCCCTCCGTGTGTGATTTATGACAGACAGCGGTGACGCTCGTTATCTCTGTCTGACACCGCCATTTTAGCTACTGGTGACGGAGCTCGCAATTTCCTCTCAGAAAGCACGACATGGACACACTCTTGCAGGGTCAACAAGTTCACAGGTGCCATTACCCATATTTGGTTACTTTGTGACTATCTATTATTTTCTCTTTTTTCTCTGCTCGGCTTGGCTGATATTTTGTGGCGATTTATGCTCAATGACGCATTGGATTACCATGGTGTATTAATTTCACACTACAGCTGCATTTGTTCTTCTGTGTTTCTCTGCTTTCGCCTGCTAGTTTTTTTTGGTATTCTCTGCTATTCTCTCCTGAGACTGACTGCATTATAAGTCCGCCTTTTTGGGTTACTCTGCCTGTGTGCTTCCAATGCGCTATATTCCTTACTTTTTGTAGGTATATTCTACCTTTGATCTTCTTTGCCTGCCTCTATTATACCTCAAGTGGCCTTTCATTTTTTTTCTGTGGCTGATATCCTATGGCTTCAAATATGGGACGGTCATCAACTACTAAAGATGTTAAAGATCCTGGTACTTCTCTTAAAAGAATCAAATCACAGTCCCCTACGCCTGAGTCTTCTCAATCGGATACCAGTACCACTCTTGATGCAATTTTGACCAGACTTAATGAAGTTCATGATATTGCGCAGTCTACAAAGACTAATACAGATTTACTGCAAGTGGAGGTGTCTGCTATCAGGAATGACTTTAAGGCTCTTTCTATCCGTGTTTCGGCCACAGAATCACGTATTAGTGGGGCAGAGGATAATATGCAGAAGCAAGCTAGGTCTCTTTCCCGCATGGAGCGCTCAATGGCGGCTTTGCGAAGGGATCTCACGGAGCAGGAGGATCGTAATCGCAGATCTAATCTGCGCATTTTTGGGCTGCCGGAAGATGCAGAGAAATCATCCTCTTCTATGATTGACTTTTTATACCAATGGATTCCTTCTACTCTACAAATCTCCTTCCAGAGAGACTACGAATTGGAAAGGGCTCATCGTGTTCCTACCTTTCGTTCTAAATCTGCCACACAGCCAAGAGCCATAATTTTTAAACCACTGCGTCATCAACACACGGAGCAGATTCTTGCCCACATGAGGAAGGTTAAAGCTGTTATCTGGGAAGGTCATCGAATCTCAATCTCTCAGGACTTCGCCAGGGATACAGTGATAAGGAGAAAAGGCTTCCTTAATCTTCGGAAACGTCTGTCTGACATGAACATCCCTTTTTCCTTCTCTGGTCCATCGAAATTTCGTATTACCTTCAAGGGTCGCTCCAGAATTTTTGACGAACCCGCTGACCTATCCTCCTTCTTGGACAATCAGATGGAACTGCAGATGGAGCTTCAAATGGCTACTTCTCTTGATCCTGGTGCTTCTGGCACTTGAAGTGTATACTTATATCTTCTCTGCTTTCTCTTTTTGGTTTCAGATCTGTTGATCTATAGGTCTCTTATGATCTGTTTGGTGGTTTGATGCTTCTATGTTGTGGATATATTGCGGTTGTCTGTTTCTGGCTTTACCAATTGGGTGGTTTGTTATATGCACTGACTTGTTTTTCTTTCAGGTTCATTAAGTTTATTTCTTTTTGTTCTGTATAGTACTTTTGCTCTTCACTGTTGTTTGTATTCTTTTTTTTTATCCTGTGTGAGGTTTGTCAATTAATGTTTTACGGTCTATCTTCTTCTCTCCCTTCTCTATGCGTTTTCTATTTCTATGTTGTACTCTACCACTCTTTTCGGTATATCTTATTTATTTCTCTTCTAACCTCTTCGGTGCTATTCCTTTTGTTTATGTTGTCCATATTCCTATTTGGTTTTTTTTCTTGTACTTATTCGTCTTCTTCCTTCCCTCTGCTTGTTCTCTGCTCGAGTTGGTTTTTCGGTCCTTTTAGTATTTCTTTTTCTGCTTCTTTTTATTTCCCTCTCTTTTATGTATGAGTCTTGGTCTTATGTCCCTCTTTTCTTCTTCTCTTTCCTGTGTTTCTATTTTATCTCTCATTTACTGTTGTTGTTGTTTTATATGTTCATTTCGTATGGCATTTTTGTCATGTTGTTTGTTCTTCAATGTGTACATCGTTACTTACTAATGCTTGATATTATATATTGGTTAGATAAACTGTTTCATAGATGCTTATTATGTACGCTTATATAGTTAATGCTCAATTCCTATTATTATATAAGTTGTCTATATATCTAGCTTATGATAAGTCTCATCACTTGCTTCGTTATCTAGTATTATAATTGCCTCTCTATCCTAGTTCTAAGTTTTCTATACTTATTCTCCATATTCTGGTCTCCTGCTCTCCTATTTTTCATTACTATATAGTTAATATGTTCTTCTATTAAAAAAAATAAAAAAATAAAAAATCAAATTACGTATTACAAGTTATATCTTTTACTAAATTTACTTCATGGATTGTCGTTCATTCTTGCATATTCCTCTGCCTGATATAGCGGCTTTTTCTATTTTTATCCTTGATTTTATTCTCTCTAAATTCTGATTTTGTTCTATCTAAATCCTCGTTTACTTCTCTATGTTTTTGGTGCTTTCTTTTCTTTCTGATTTGACGTATACAATTTCACTATTTATTTTCTCTGCTAGATGTCTTTCTCTCTTCTTCCTATGCAACTTGTCTATGATATACTCGCTATATTACCTATGTATTGATTTGCTACATGCTTACTGAATCTTTAAACCCACATTATGAATTGTTTTTGCATATAATCTAATGGTTTTAATTCATTTTTCAGATGTTGCTTTCTCCTCATTAAGCTTAACCAGTTTATACACTGTATTAGGGTTGTTGTTGTTATTATTGACTGAATTTTATCCTTCTGACGGTATCCTTGCTCGCCTTCCCACGTTCCCCCTAGTATGAAGTTGGTCTTTTTCAGACCTCCCCTGCTGGTCCCTCTCCTTCTTCTTCTTTCTTCTATTTTCTCTCTCTTCTCCTTTCGGATTTCCCCCATGGACTCCTCCTCTTCGACAGTTCTGTTTCTTGTCTGGACGCTTCTGTTCGTGCTCTATGTTTTCTTTTATTTTCCATTTAGGGTCTATGTTATCCTTTTCTATGTATATTAATGGCCGGTTTGAATGTGTTGTCCCTTAATGTTAAGGGTTTAAATCATCCAGTGAAACGATCGAAAATCTTAGATTATTGCAAATCTCTCATCAGATCTAGTCCTTTTTCAGGAAACTAAGGTATCTACTAGAGAGGCACTATTTCTGAAGAAGGAATGGGTTTCAGATGTTGTGTGTTCTGATGCTTATGGTAAAAGAAATGGGGTCATTACGTTAATTTCAAAAAATTCTGGTTTATCCATAGTCTCTTCTGATCATGATACTGAGGGTCGGTGGTTATTAACTAAGTTGTCTGATGGCAATACGGATCTTTATGTCATGAATATTTATGCCCCTAACAAAGATGATCCGTCCTTTTGGAAAACGGTTACCAAAAAATTGAATGACACACCTCATTCTGGCAATCTTATCGTTGGTGGAGATTTTAACTTACCAATGGACCCCATGCTTGATAGGAATTCAGCTTTTCAATTTCGCCCTCCAAAATCTCATAAACAATTGATTAACATGTGTTCCTTCATTCATCTTCAAGATGTATGGTGTCTTCACAACCCCACTGGTAGTGATTTTTCCTTCTTTTCCTCACCTCATTCTACCTTTTCTCGTATTGATTATTTATTGGTTCACTCCTCTCTAGTTTCGGCTTCCTCTTCTCCGCTTATTCATCCTATCTTGATTTCTGATCATGCCGCGGTTACGTTTACTTTGTTGTCCTTTGCTCCTAAATCAAGAGCTCGTTCCTGGAGGCTTAATACAGAAATTTTGTATGATGAGGCCCAAGTGGATCAATTTTCTACGGATATCGAGACCTTTTTCCTTGAGAATGAAGGCTCGGTCTCTTCCCCTGTTGTCCTTTGGGATTCGCTTAAATGTACCTTCCGTGGACAGGTTATTAAATGTATGTCGAAAAGGAATGCTAATATCAAAAAAGAGCTTTCAGATTTAGCAACTGAAATAAAATCTCTAGAGTCTTCCTTTCGACACTCTAAGGATAAATCTTGTTTACAGGCTATCAAGCAATTGAAGTACAAATATAATACTATAGTTACCAAAAGAGCCCATATTGGGGTTCAAGCTCAAAAATCCAAAAGATTACTATTAAAAAATCGTGCTGGGAAGATTCTCGCGGCCACATTAAAATTTCAGGATTCCTCCTTTAAGTCTTCTCAAATCTCTTCTATTAATGATCATCTTGGTTCTAAAAAATTTCAGACTGGGGAAATTCTTGAAGTCTTTCGTGACTTCTACGAGAAATTATATACCCCTTCTAATCAAGCTTCTTTTGAGCAGTGTCAGGACTTCTTGAAACATGTCCCGGTGAAGTCGATATCTGTAGAAGATAGCACTTCTTTAAATGGTCCGATAACTCCTGAAGAAATCATTGCCGCAATTAAAGCTACTCGTTCTGGGAAAGCTCCAGGGCCTGATGGTTACCCTATTTTGTTCTATAAAACCTTTCTTCCAGTGGTTGTTCCCAAGCTTCAATCTGTCTTTGACGCTTTTATTAAGGATGGCTCTGTCTCTGGCACTGCGGCTGAGGCTACCATTGTCGTGATTCCAAAAGAAGGGAAAGATCACTCAGAGCCCAAAAACTTCCGTCCTATCTCCCTTCTTAACATGGAGGCTAAAATTTTTGCTAAAATCTTGGCCAAGAGATTAGAGTCCTTCATTCCTAAATTGGTTCACCCCTCTCAAACGGGCTTTGTAAAAGGCCGTCTTGCGCGCAATAATATACGTACTTTTTGCCATATTCTTGGTGCAGCTAAACGTTCTCTTCTCCCTGCCGCGGCCTTGGCTCTTGATGCTGAAAAGGCCTTTGACAAGGTCTCTTGGCCTTTTCTTCGGGCTGTCTTGTGTGCACATAATCTTGGTGACTCCTTCATTAATATGGTAATGTCCCTATATTCTCAACCTAAGGCTAATCTAAGGGTCAATGGGGCTACTTCTTCCTTTTTTAATCTTCGCCAAGGTACTAGACAGGGATGTCCGTTATCTCCACTTTTGTTTCTCCTATCCATTGACCCTCTCCTCAGATTGATTGACACAAATCCAAATATTAAAGGTTTTGCTTTTGGCCCTCATTGTATTAAAACTGCGGCCTACGCGGATGATGTTCTTATTTTCTCAGATGATATTGTTTTGGCTATCCCGGCGATCTCAGATACGATTTCCCTTTTTTCGAAAGTCTCAGGATACACCCTAAATAGGGATAAGACTGAGATGTTCCCCTTGAATGCCTTCTGTTTTTCTACGCACATGGGTTCTGCTGGTTTCAAATGGCAGTCTAAGCAGCTAAAATATTTTTTGCTCTACCTTATATGCTACAATTGCCTATAATGAATCTCAGACTATTCTTAAAGTACGACGTCTCTTGGATACTTGGTCGCCTAAACACATTTCCTGGTGGGGTCGCCTTCAGACCCTCAAAATGATGATTACACCTATTATTAATTTTGTATCATCTATGCTCCCAGTAAAGTTATCGGACTCCTTCTTTCACGAAATTGATGTTCTGACCTCTAAGTTTCTATGGAATGACAAACGGGCTAGGATTGCATATAAATTCTTGCGAAAGCCTTATGATATGGGAGGTTGCAATCTTCCTGATTGGGAAAAATACCAAACTGCCTTTTTGGCGTCCCAAGGTGCTCTTTGGTTTTCTGTTCCCTCTATTCATACTCCTTCTTGGCTGTTAATAGAGCAGGAATTGGCGTCTCCATTACCGACTGCCTCCTTTTGCACTGCATCTACCCTGCCTATCCTGTTCTCCCGCTCGATTATTCTTGATACTCTTGCTGCGGTTCGGAGGGTAGACAGGAAAGTGGCGATACCACTGCACAAATCCAGGTGGTCATCTATTTGGCGGAATTCTAAAATCAAAATTAATATTGATCCTTCTCTGATGTCTTATTGGGCTACTAAGGGGATATCGCTTGTTAGACACCTTTATGGTCCTAATAATGAGCCACTTCCTTTCTCATCCTTAGCTCAACAACATTCTTTAACTAATTTGGACTTTTATACTTTTCTTAAAATCAAAGTAGCTCTTGCGAAGGTGCATCTTCATCCTACTTACCCTACGATTTCTCTCTTTCAAATATGGACTAAATCTGGTCATGTAGCCTCTAAAATCTACAGATTCTTATCAACCATTTCATTACCTACTCACACGGTTGCTCAACATAAGTGGTTGCATCATTTTGATCATGCTGTTACTGACCATATTTCGTCCGACACCTGGCAGATGATTGGTAAATTTTCTCTTCGCAATAAGATAGCCCCATCGTTAATGCAATCTACATTTTTTTCCATTAACCTCCTTCATTGGACTCCTGTTCGTTTACATTCGCTCAATCTCAAAGAGGATAACCTATGTTGGAGCTGTGGTTTGCTACCAGGTGACTTTCCGCATATGTTTTTTGAATGCTCCCTCCTCCTTCCCTTTTGGGACCTCATTCACAAACACCTAATGCTCATCTTTAATATTAAGTTCCAACTTTCCTTTCCACTAATTCTTCTGGGTCCACTAGCTGCCCCGGTCCCACTTCCCTTAGATACCTTGGATTTACAGCTGCTGGATCTTCTATTGACTATTGCAGTGAAAGTAATTCTTATGGATTGGAAATCCTTTTCCGCTGTTTCTTATCACACCTGGTGGGCTTGGGTTTCCTTTTTACGCAGTGCTCATACTTCGGTTGATCATGCTCACCTTTCTCCTCCTATTTCTAGTAGGGTGTGGAGTTCCCTGGATAACTATATGGATTTGTCAGCAAAAGGGTTGATTGCACAATTTCCCTTCGATTTGTCTGTATGACTGGTGTCTTGTTTGTTGTGGTAGTTTGGCGGAAATCCTTTTCTCCTTCTTTCTTCCTCTTCCTCTCTGTCCTCTTTCCCTTTCCCATCTTTTTTCTTTTTCCTCTCTTTCTTTTTTCTTTCTTTTTCCTTTCCTCTCCTCCCCTGATTATACCAGCTGATAGTGATACCTTTGATTGTAGACTTTGCCTAGCCACTTATTTTATTTCACTTCATCCATTTATCAGTTTTTGGCAGGCTACTTTTGGTTATTGATGTCCTGGTTACGACTCATTTTTGAATTCCAATTTCTAATTGCTTCTTATTTTTATTGATTGTATCACTTTTTCATGTATTGTGTATATCTATTTGCTTTTTCTAATAATAAAATTCTTTTGAAAAAAAAAAAAAAAAAAAAAAAAAAAAGATTGCCCGAATAAAAAGAAGTACTTTTTTGGACTCATTGTTTACGTGTCTATGTTCTACGAGTGCACCTTCCATCCTTCTATGAAAATACTGGTGATTGATGTATCCATGACTGGCTGATTTGAGTTACCTGTAAGTCTCTTGTTTAGAGGTAAGACATATACCTAGGGCATGTAACTTAAATGCTCCTCCGTTGGCCTGCAGCACTGGTTGTGTCACCTACAGAGGTAGCTCTTCAAACGTGCCACAGGTATGCCCTGCAAAGCCTGTGTGTGCAGGTTACTAGTACGCATCTTGGCATTTAAAAAGCTACTTGCCATGGATCTGCATGTTTCTCGCTACATCGTAGTGCTACCTGAGTGCAGGGTGGGCTGTTGGGAAAAGGCAGGGCATGGACATGGGTGCGCTACATGCACTGCTAGTGAATGGCCCCGGATGTTGTGTTCAGTACGGTGGGGCCTGCGTCTTGCATTGAGTAACTTGGGGGACCAGTGGAAAGGCAATTGCGCAGTATTTCCTACATGCAGAAGAGTAGCCGTATAGTGCTTGATATCGATGAGTTAGTAATGGAATATCCTCTCTATTCATGAGAGTGCATTCAAAATTACAAATGTAGAAATCCCACTTTGGGAAAGTGGGTAGTTCTGTGGTCATGGCTCTGTGCGCCAGTCAGCCTGTCTCCAATCCACATCTGGGTGCTGGGGGGACAGCTACATCTGTGCACTGCTGATAGAAGGCCAAAAAGTAGGGGCTCAAGAGAAACTGCAGACCGCTGACTCTGAGGGACCTCCCTGGGAATGGATACGAGGGGGTGGAATTGACACCAGTATTCCAAAGGACAGGGTATTGGCCCCAACAAAGATATTGCTCAAGCGTCCTAGGGTAGGATGGCAGACAGGACAAAATTTAGAGATGGCCTGTGCATTTCAAATGTGGCTGTTAGAAATGGGTTATCTAATTGGTAGTGGTTTGCACACTGTCCAAGTAGGGACCCTCACTCTAGTCAGGGTTAGAGAATCAGACAGCTTAAAAAACCCCTGTTCACACCCTTGGTAGCTTGGCGCAAGCAGTCAGGCTTATCTCAATCAATCAATCAATCAGGAGTTTGTTAAAGCGCGACTACTCACCCGTAAGGGTCTCAAGGCGCTAGGGGTGGGGGGGGGGGTTGGGGGGGGTGCAGGTTCCATTCCATCAAGGAGGGGGTCTGTCGAAGAGCCATGTTTTGAGGTTTCTTGTGAAGATGGGGAGCGATGTTGTCTGTCTGAGGTGGAGCGGAAGGGCGTTCCATGCTTTGGCCGCGAGGAAGGAGAAGGAGCGGCCTCCCGATCTGGTCTTTCTGGTGCGGGGGACCACAGCGTAGGAAAGCTGGGCTGATCGTAGGGTCCTTTGGGGTGCGTGGAATTTGAGTCGGCTGTTCAGGTATGCTGGTCTGGTGCCGTGGAGGGCCTTGTGTGCGTGGGTGAGCATCTTAAAGGTGATTCTCGCCTCGACGGGGAGCCAGTGGAGTGTGCGCAGGTGCTGGGAGATGTGGCAGTGTTTTGGCAGGTTGAGGACCAGTCTTGCGGCGGCGTTCTGGATGTTCTGTAGCTTGCAGATGAAGTTTTTGTTTATTCCGGCGTAGAGTGCGTTGCCGTAGTCGAGTCTGCTGGTGACCAGGGCGTGAGTGACTGTCTTTCGGTGTTCGAGGGGGATCCATTTGAAGGTCTTACGAAGGAGGCGGAGGGTGTGGAAGCAGGAGGATGAGACAGAGTTGATCTGGCGGTCCATTTTGAGCTCGGAGTCCAGGATGATTCCCAGGTTGCGTGCGTGGTCTGTGGGGGTTGGAGGGTTTCCGAGGGCGGTGGGCCACCAGGTGTCACTCCAGGCGTCGGGGTTTGGGCCCATGATGAGTACTTCTGTTTTGTTGGTGTTTAGTTGTAGGCAGCTGTTTTTCATCCATTTGGCGACGGCTTCCATGCCTTCTCGAAAGTTGCGTCTGGCGGTGTTGGGCTCGTTGGATAGGGAGAGGATGAGCTGGGTGTCGTCTGCATATGACACGATGTTGAGTCCGTAGGTTCTGACGATGGGGGCAAGTGGAGCCATGTAGATGTTGAAGAGCGTCGGGCTGAGGGAGGAGCCCTGGGGGACTCCGCAGGTGATAGGTGTGGGGTCCGAGAGGAAAGGGGGGAGTCTGACCCGCTGCGTCCTGCTGGAGAGGAAGGAGCAGATCCAGTCGAGGGCCTTGTCCTGGATTCCTGCATCGTAGAGTCTGCGTATTAGGGTGCGGTGGGAGACTGTGTCGAACGCCGCTGATAGGTCGAGGAGGATGAGGGCTACTGTTTCTCCTTTGTCCAGTAAGGTGCGGATGTCGTCTGTTGCGGCGAGGAGGGCGGTTTCCGTACTGTGGTTATATGTGGTTATGTGGTTATATGTAAGGCTTTTGCACACACACACACACACTAAGCATGGGCGGATTTTGCGGATTGGCGATCCGCGAACTTGCGTATTTACGGATTCGCAATCCGCGAAGATCCGCGAACTCTAGCGGACTTGCGGATTTTTCCGTTTTTTGTGTTGGCGCGTGTTCGCGCCGATTTTGGGACAAGTTCGCAATTGCGAACTTACTTTTCGGCTTGCAACGGCCGCGACTATGTTGTTTCTACGTCTGGTTTATCATCACAGGTTCACAGCACCCTCTGTTTCACCACTGCCACCCTCTGGGACACCCATGCCACCCTCTAGTACATCCTCACAGGCACCTATTAGGTTTATTTATTACTGTAGATTATGGTGGTTGAAAAAAGCTAGCACACCTGCCCTTCTTCAACTGCCATCAATTAATTTGTGTTTCATTAATGTGTCAGTAATTTTGAAAGTTCCAGTCTGGCTGGCACCTGCTTCCTTCCTTATCTGTAATTTGCTTTTTGTTGCAGTGAATTTTTTTTTTTACAGGACCTTTATGGTGCTATTCTATGAGCCTGCTGTTTGGGTCATAGCAGGGTCATAGAATTGTTGCAAACTCTGGAGGGGCCCATCAGGAAGCACTACCTTGAATGTTACTAATGTTAAGTTTGAACTTTTGCACCTGCTCATTGCTTTCATTTTAGCTAAAATCGGTTTTTTTGCAATTTCGCGCGTTATTTGGGGCGCGAATCCGTGCGAGATCGATTTCGGAAGCCGCGAATACGTGCGAATACAAAATTGTTTTTGTTGCGACGTGTATATTCGCGTGATCTTGCGCGTGTTCGCGAGGCGCTTCTAGCTATTCGTTTGCCAAGTTACCCTATCGGTCGTACACGGGCGCGGCCATCTTGTTGGCGTGACGTAATTCCGTTTCCGCCCGCTATGTGTAATCTCGCAAAGTGTGCTGCTCGCGAGTACAAGTTCGCGCGTACTCGCAAGGAAAATCTCGCGCGAACTTACCCACGCGGTCGTGAACGGGCGCGGCCATCTTGTTTCTCATTCATTGCTATGGTTCTGGGCATGCTTTCTCTATCCTCTCTCAATCTCTGCCATCCTTTGCTTGTTTGAAGTTTTTTTGATCTAATTTTACTTATTATCTAACCCTCTATTTTTCTAGCTCTATATTTTTGTGTTTTCTGCAGCTTTTAGTTACTTTTAAACTACTTTTTTAAACTCTTTTCTTTTCTTCTTCACTATTCTATTTCTTCTTTATCATTTAAGTTTATTTCTGCCCAGACCATGGTAAAGGGAGCCGGGAAGCACCCTGAGAAGGGGAAGGGTCCCGCACCCCGTGCCCGGCTCCCGTGCGGGCGTTTAAGGGGGGAGCAAGTGGTCCCGAGGGAGATCTTTAGCGCGGAGGAAGTGGCGGCACTGATCTTCCATGTCCAGCGCCGCCTCCCCAAGACGATCCTGGGAGGCGGCAAGATCGCGACCGGCTATGGCATCCGGGAGCGCCGCCAGCGGTGGGAGAAGGTGTGCCGGGCCATGTACAAGATCTCTGGGGTCCGGCGCACATATAACCAGGCCACCCACCGCTGGACCGATGTCATGGACCGGGAGCGGGACTTGCTGGACGCGCTCGGCGTAGAGGTCCCCGGGCTTGGTGAGTAGTAGTAGTAGTACATTTACTACTCTGTTTTATCCTGCTCTGTTATTTGCAAATCTTTGTTCTTTACCAAGAGCAATAATGCTGCCGATTACATTGAGGTAAATTATATTTCAAAATCTTCTATGCATTTCATTTTCAGGTGCACTGCTCTCCTTCTCAGTAGCCTTGCTTGCTACTATGCTTCTTTGTTTTGTATGTTGTGTTCAGAAGCATTTCATTGGCCTGAGAAATTATGTATCAGTGTACTGTAAAGAAAAGAACTGCGTAATGCTAGACAGTAAGGGTCATATTTTCAATTACCGGCGCATCCCTGCAAAGTAGCAGGGATGCGGCAGTAATTGTGTGCCATGCCACCACCACCCATTGGCCCAAAACGTCACAGAAGCCTTACGCATCTGTGCCGTAAAGGCAGCGCATTGCTGGAGTTGCGTGCCAACGATGGCGCAGCTCCAGCAATGCTCTGGGGTACCCTATCTCCCCAATGCTGCATCAAGCCGTACGTCGGCTTCAAGCGCGCAGGGTTTGAGTCATGCATCATTGTCATAAAAATGACTGATTGACATCTTGTAGATTTCCCTCAGCCACTTTTAGGATTCGTTCCTGCGCAGGTACGCCCTCCCTTGCGCCGGAACGCCCCCTGATGGCGCAGGGCTTTACAACGTGATGCATCGCCCATATGCCCATATGTGTTTTTTTTTTTAATATATACGCCGCACCAACACCATGGCGAGTCTTTTGTTCTGCCGCTGCGTCAGAAAAGGCACGCAACAATGGAGGAAAATCAGCCGCAACTTCCGCAAGGGACTTATAAATCAGCCCCAACAGACTGAAGTCCAGTGTCCTTCCTTTAGACAGTCACATGGCTATCAGAAGAAATAGTGGCGGTGGTGGCGGGTGGATTGATAGTTTGAGTATTCACTGATCTGCAAGCAGGATGGACTTTGTCTGTCACGTGTTGTGCACTACTGCCTGCAGTGCCAGGCCTAGGCAAACCTCTTTAGTAGTCTGTTTATTGAGTTACATAGGAACTTTCTAAGTCAACGTTCCGCAAATCAGGCAATACGAATAACGTAGTATACCACATGAGATAGATCCCGTGGAATAGTTGTCTATCTATTTGCTATTTTTCCAAAATATGTTGTTATTGTTCTTTTGAAATGTTTGATTTGGTTGAAAAATCTCATCCATGTTTTATGGTTTTTCTTTCTTTCATGTTGTACATCAGCTCCCCCCAAGGGCAAGAGGACACAGGAGGAGGGTGCTGAGGATGCAGGCCAGGATCGGGCAGGCGAGGGCTCCTTTGCTGGCCCCAGTAAGTTTACATTTTACTAAACAGTACCTATTTTTTCCTAGCGTTCCTCATTCGATTTTTTCTAAATCGTCTTTGATCTTCTTGTAGACTGGATATAAATTCTTATCCTGCCTCGAATATGACTCCCTGTGGTATTACTAGACTATTCTTATTAGTCTGTCTGTGTAGCTAACTAAGATTGGACATTTGGCAATTCCATTGGACTCCCATTATATTCAGCAATACCTCTATGCACTGTCTCCTTACTGACTAGATAGTGTGGCAGTCATTCAGCTCCCGAAGTCACCGATTATAGATCCCCAATGATCTCTAGATTATCGTACGCAGGACAAGAGAGTAGTACGGAGTCACAGCACAGTCAAGAAGTGTCAGAGGCACTCATGCTTGCAAAAATTCCAAAACCTTTAGCTCATCCACTCTAGTCTAGAGGAACAAAAACCACAGAGTCTATTTAAGTGTAAAAGCTTTATTAAAAGTAAACACATTTATTGAAATCTACTTTGTCATAAAACTATTTAACTGTAAACGGAAAAGTGGTTAGTGCTGACGATTAATTGGACACATTTCTTGTGGTCGAGCCGAACTCTCACCTACTTTGAACTTGATCCTGGTCGTGTTCTTAGGACTCAGGAGTCAAGCTTCTGTCTGTTAGGAGAAAAAGTGGTGCGTGTTAAAAATCAAAAGCAAGCATTCATCAGTTGTGCATAAAAGTGCAGCAAGACAACAGCCTTCCCTGGAAAATGGGACATTTTTACTATGGAGTAGACAGTCACAAATTATTACATTGTATTCTGTTTTTTTAACATTTCTCCTAGACCAAATATTATATAGTAGTGAGTGGTGTATTCTAACTTTCTTAAATGTACTTTGTAGGTGTAACATCTGGTGACGGGGCCAGCGCGGAGGTGGCTGATGTGTTGGACTTGGACTCGGAGGCCTCTGGGGAGGATGCGGCGGTAGAAGAGCTGGTGGCCGTTCCTGTGGGGGATCAAACGGTGGTGGCGGAAACAGGTAAGCTATATATTCCTTACTTATTGAGATTGAAGACTGCATAGTGTGCTTTCTGCACGGGTGTATTACAATTACAAATCAACCAGGTAGTAGCCTCCTCGAAATGTACTTCGACTTAGCTGTGAAGTTTTTGGTGAGAAGAATCCCAATAAGTTCTTAGACGAACGTGATGGATGGGATGAACGAAAAGCGAAAGAAGGGTGTAAGTAAGTGGGACGCGAACTTGTATGATGGCTGGCAAAGAAGAACGATATGTGTTTGCTTGGACCCAGAGGTGGCTGGGAAGGAAAGAATATGGTATGGTGCATGGCTGGGTCAATGATGAAGCAAGGATGGGTGGAAGGACAGCAGCCTGGGTGGGTGAAACAGAAACTGTATGTGTGCGTATACTTTGAATGAATGGATGCCTGGAGCATGGTATTCTCTGACTCTTACATAGCAAATGTGTATCTAGAGAGAGTAGATGGTCGCCAGGTGAAGTAAGTGTTACCTTGAAGAGCATGTACCACCGCACCCGCACGTCCGTCCCAGTGCAGGGAAGGCAAGGAAAAGAAATTGTAAATGTGTCCAATACTACCATGAATAGTAGCAGTACTTTGTATTGCGTTTGCATTCACAGCATATATCTGGTTATTACGGTGGACACTCCGTACCTCTCTTAATAACTTTAGTTTACTTGTAGTACGTCATTCATGTGTGGGTGTATCACTGTGTTCACTCAATATTAAGCAAAGCACCTAAAGTCATCTCATCTGTCATTAAATACGTCCCATGTGAAGTGATAGATAATCAAATTAGTTAGCTTCTTCAGTTTCCTTTTCTAGTACTCATTTGCACTGTAGGGTGAAAGGTAAATTAATTAAGCAGTAGCCCTTGTAACAGAGTATTCTCAGTGCCACCCGTAATAGAAAAGTAATAGCTTCACCACCTGCATGTACTGGACCGGTACAGTAACGCAAGTCTGTCTCCATCATCATGGTGTGCAACTTTTTTTCTCGGGTGCAACTTCACTGTGCTGTGTCCATGTCATTCTGCCGGCTTGCATAAGATAACGTACCCATTTCCCTAAACAAGAGAGAAGAAGAAGAATAAGACTGGTGTACTGTCATAGTCGACTGTAATGGAAGTCCATAGTGGTCGTAGAATTAGTTCATTAAACTACCACTACTGTTAGAGCAAGGATGCAGAAGTGGGAGGGTTACATAGATACTGTCCTCAATAGTTATGTACTGTGCTTTCAATTTGCTACTTGTACTCTGTGACCCAACTTTCGGCTCAATCACTTTGTGTTATTAATAAGGAGCATTGGTTACAGACTATGTCTTTCTTTCTTCATATAGTTGCTCCTTCCAAATCAACAACAAGGAGGGAGCAGGCTAGATTGGCCCGGCAACGGAGGCTGGAGGCCACAGTCGCCGAGTATCGGCGGCTGGTGGCCCTGGAGGAGGAGGAGGACACGCAGTCGAGCGGGGCAACATCTTCGACTGTGACCACTGCATCCTCCTCCGTGACTAAACCAGCGGGACCGAGCCGGGCTAAGAAAGCCGACCGCCACCGCCAAGCACCCGAAATACCAGCTGCCCCCCACAGGAGCTGCAAGGAACGCCAACACCGCCTACGAGTCCGCATGTCCAACCTGGAGCAGGAGGTCCTGAGGTATAAGACCTTGGTTAAGGGCCTCCGCTCCGAGCTTGCCACCCTCCGCAAGGAGTATGATGCCCATGCCGCATCATGCACCAGCACCAGCACCCTCCAGTAGTGGAGTGTCCCTTGCCCTTTTTTTATAGACTTTTGGGGGGTGGGATTTGGGAGTTGGGATCGTTTTGGGACGTTTCAGAGACAATCGTTGGGGTTAGGGTGGGTGAGGGAGATTATTTTGTTAGGGATAAATAAATATATTTTTCAACTACTTTATCTGACCATACCTGTTTTTTACTGCTTTTCAGTCTGGTGGGTGGGGGGCGGGGGTGTAACAGTAACTTTGTTTTCCTGAACAGTCGTAGGACTTTAGTAGTACAACCGTCAAACTCTTGTCTACTCCGAAATAATACTCCATTATACTACCTCCCACCAAACGCTTATCTTACCTGTAATTTGTGTTAGAAATTAGGGCTAGGCCCAGGGCTGGCTCCAGGTGAAATGGGGATTAACGTTGTCATTCCTGGGCGGGTGACATTTCCTCATTGCGGTGTTACTAGTGGTGTGACACAGTGGCAGTTGCATGCCTATGGAAAAAAAGAAAACGAAACCTTGTTTGTACTCCTTACTGTAGCATTACAACGGTTACGGTACGATCGAGAAAATAGCAGGTGACAGTACACTAGAACAGTGCCATAATGTAGCCTAACAAATGGTAAAGTATTGCAAGTATAACTAGTACTTGCGTTGAATTTATTTGACATTGGCTACTACTACTAGAAGATATAGTACTGAAGCTGAGTAAGTCTAGAAGATATCCTCGTATTCCTTCACCAGCCTGTTGCTGCTATCACCTTATCCTCCCCAGCAAGTGTGTGGAATTATTGATGTCATTTTAGTCAGACATCAAGCAAAACAACACAGCCCGGGGGAAGAGGGTTAGGGTTTGTAAAATGGATGGGAATGGGGGTTTCTTTTTGGGTAGGTTTTGTTGAGAGAAGAAAAAAAAAGCAGAGCATGGACAAACAATAATTGAAGATACAGAGTTTACAGACAATCTTTGGTTACAAAGTAAAGGTAAGCACATGCAGTCACACTCATAGAATAAAAGACAACAATGGATACTGTATCTGTATTGCGTATGTTGTTGGAGTTGTCCTGTTGAAATTGGTAAGTAAGTTGCATGCAGCAAACAATTCCTCTTATTGGCGGCACTCCTCCATTCCAGCTGACGCTTCGTCCATCAATGTGGTGGTGACCACTGACAGAAGAGACACCCTGTCCACTGCCTGCCTGGCGGATGTTGACTGAAACCCGGCCTGTAATTATTGAACGGAAAACAGGAAGTGCTATTACAATACCACTGATAAATAAATAAAAGGTATGTACGCTGTGTGGTTCAAAAAGTCACACTTTGATTTCCCTAATAGACAGTACAATATTTTTGAAATTGCGTGCTCTGTCTGAGTCACCTTTTTAAGGATCAATAAGTATGGCCAAAATATTATAGCGGATCTTTCCCCTCAAGGTGGGTGTACTACTGTGTTTTAGAACAAAATTTGACCTTCCCAGCAATGCTCCCACCAAGACCCTTACTAAAGCCAGTCGCAAAAATGTAGAAGAACCCAATCATATCTCCAAAAACGATGCCTAGCAGAAAAATGGTTACAAAACGTACTTTGAAAGTAACAGTAGACCCAAATACAGACCGTGGATTGTATTCAAACCACTTGCCTGCAAGCAAAAGTATCCATAGCCAGCATCGCTCCAACAGTGCTCTACAACAACAGAACCGCGTTGCAATAGAACCCCCCTAAACACATGCAATCCTGCTGCTAGGGCTAACCCTAACGAACCCTAACTTACAAAAAGTGCAAAAACTGGTGTTTCCTTATGGATTTTGTCCAACAAACTTCTAGCCGGTATTAGACCTTCCCAGGAATGCCCCAGGCAAGACCCGCCAACCCACCCGCAAAAAAACACGCGACACAACACCACCAAACAGCGAAAAAGCTAAATCTCATACTTACAATGTCTCTCGGCCTTCGGTCCAAACGCGGCGCTGTGCAGCTAGGTCGTCATCATCATCAATCATCATAACTCCTGTTTTCCACCACGGATTTCCTGAAAAGCAAATGCAATCAAGATTAGACTGTCGCAGCAGTGCTTCGACAGAGACCCCGGCCGCAACCCACCCACGAACAGCAGGAAGCCCCCCAAAACGCTACATTGAGCAAGATGTCTGAAGAAATGGCAAAAAAAAGGCTGTTCCTTATGGATTTTGTCCAAAACACTTGTATCCGGTATTAGACCTTCCCAGGAATGCCCCAGGCAAGACCCGCCGGCGCCAACCCACCCGCAAAAAAACACCCGACAACACCCCCAAACAGCGAAAAAGCTAAATCTCATACTTACAATATCTCTCGGCCTTCGGTCCAAAGTAACGCGCTGTGCAGCTAGGTCATCATCAATCATCATAACTCCTGTTTTCCACCACGGATTTCCTGAAAAGCAAATGCAATCAAGATTAGACTGTCGCAGCAGTGCTTCGACAGAGACCCCGGCCGCAACCCACCCACGAACAGCAGGAAGCCCCCCAAAAGGCTACATTGAGCAAGATGTCTGAAGAAATGGCAAAAAAAAGGCTGTTCCTTATGGATTTTGTCCAAAACACTTGTATCCGGTATTAGACCTTCCCAGGAATGCCCCAGGCAAGACCCGCCGGCGCCAACCCACCCGCAAAAAAACACCCGACAACACCCCCAAACAGCGAAAAAGCTAAATCTCATACTTACAATATCTCTCGGCCTTCGGTCCAAAGTAACGCGCTGTGCAGCTAGGTCATCATCAATCATCATAACTCCTGTTTTCCACCACGGATTTCCTGAAAAGCAAATGCAATCAAGATTAGACTGTCGCAGCAGTGCTTCGACAGACACCAAAAATTACACACAAACCCCCGGAACCCCGCCAAAGAGCACCTCAAAGGCAAGCAAGTCAGCAAAAACGGCAAGAAATTTCCACCTCATATTTGGTCCAAAACACTTTTGTCCATTATTAGAGCTTCACAGCAATGGGCCCAAAACCGTCAACTCACCCGCAAAGAAGTACAACACCCCCACAAGTGCTGAGTCTTTCTTCATTGTGCGTAATCCAGCACTCTGCTTGGAGGGAAATCGCAGTCTGGAGGAGGAGGATAGAGGAGCATGTTCTTCAGAACTTGTGAACCTGAGGAATGTAGACTGCGGCACCTTCAAATCAATAAGCAAACAAGTGAAGACAGTTCTGATGATGGTCTTGTTTTTGGGATTAGGTGATTAAAGTTTGAATTAAATTAACTGTGCAAAACAAAGAAAGAGAGACACAAAGCACACAGGAATAAAAGTGAATAAGGACGAAAAAGAAAGTTCTTGATTGATTGTCTCATTTTCAGGGCTCGGTGTCAGGGAATAAGAACAAGATTTCGTCATCATACTCTGCGAATTCAGGCTGGATGAGGTCAGTGGCACCGAACAGAGAAAAAATCCCCTCATCTACGTTGCTGTCCTCATCGTCTTCATGTGGCGTGCTTTCTCGCACTTTGTAATCTGGTGGTATGAGGTGCTGATTCATCTTGATCATTGTCAGCCGCTCCACATTTTTGGGCGATAGGCGGCTCCGTTTGGCAGTTACAATGCCACCAGCAGCACTGAAAACACGTTCAGAAGACACACTTGCGAGTGGGCAAGACAAATAGTTTATAGCCAGGTTGTAGAGCTGTGGCCACAATTGTTTTTTGCCATGCCAATACTGCAATGGCTCCTCATTAAGAAAGACCACTGTTGAGTCATTCAGATAGTCCTGCACCATCGACTCAAGGTCATCAACTGTTCCTCCACTTTGCTTACTTTTTGCTGTGCCTGTGACATTTTTTAGAGAACCATACCCCATCAAACTTAGCCAATCCTCCTCCCCAGCCACTGTTAGTGTTGTCATTGTGTGTGGTGCAGATGATCCAGTTGCCGGTGTCTTTAACGGCTGAGAGGTCACTTGTGCCCCAGCCACAGGTGCAGAAGTGGATTCTTGTGACTGCGGATGGCCTGCTGATGCTGATGCTGATGTACTGGCTTCTCCTTCAATAACCTGCCGTTCTTTTTCAAACCTCTTGGCTGACCAAGCTAACCAATGTTTGTACTTTTGAACATCTGCATCAGCGAAAGGAAAGAATGCGTTGTCTGCCAGCGCCTTTTTGTAGCGTGGATCCAGAATAGTAGCACAAATGTAATGCTGATCTGAGTTGATGTTTTTAAGACGTTCATCACCACGTAGGCGATGTAATAATTTCTCAGACAAAATGAAATGTTTTTTTTTTTTTTCATCTTTTTCAAACTCAGAAGAAACCGCCATCAGTTGGTGCTCCAGTATGCACAACAATGGGATAGCTTTTCCCAAATTACAGTCCTCCTGGCTGACTGCACGCGTGAAGAACTCAAAAGGACGAAGCATGTCTGTCAGGCTTTTAACTATGGCCCATTGCGCCTTACTCATCCGCAGGTCCTCCTTCTGAGATGTAGCCTCTGTCAAGAAATAGTGATCGAGTACCGTATACTGCTCATGCAGACGCTCAAGCATGTAGAAGGTTGAGTTCCAACGTGTTGCCACCTCCTGGATGAGTGCTTTCACTGGCATTCCACGTTGAAGTAGCAGTCTCCGCAGATGCTTCCGGGCCTTAAAAGAATGGCTGAAATGGTTGCACATTTTGCGGCAGGTGGCCATTACCTCGAACGCTGGACTCTCTTTATCACTCAAGAATTTTTGAACTACCAGGTTGATACAGTGCGCCAAACACGGCACTCTAACATGGTGACCCTGTGACATGGCCTTAACTACATTGGCGCCATTATCCGTGGAAACATAACCAATCTTGCGTTTTAGGGGGGATAGCATTGACAACACCTTTTTGTCAAACTCTTCCAAAAGGTTTTCTGCTGTGTGACTTTTCTCCAAGGCAAACATGGCTAGTGTTGCATGTTTCCGAGCAGCTTTGAAAACTTGGTCCGGGTCAACACCTGCGTTTAGCTTTGCTATAACACCTGAAAAAGAGACCCAGTGTGCAGTGATGCACATGTAATCATCGCCTGGGCCACTGGTCCACATGTCTGTTGTCAGATGTATTGTGTGAACAGCACTCTTCTGCAAAGCTGCCCCAATCGCCTGCAGCACATCTTCATGTAGTGCTGGAACCGCAACTCTGGCAAAATAGAACCGGCTCGGAACCTTCCATTTAGGGCAGAGCGTTGCAACTAATTCAAGAAAACCTACCGCTTCTACAAAAGAAAAAGGTAGAAGGTCCACAGCTAGCATTTTAGCCAGCTTAGTGTTATACAGACGCGTCAGTGGGTGGTTGCGTTCATATGGCACGTCTGAAGTAAGCATTGTTCTAATGTTGGCCTGGACCAAGCATTTACGGGCTGATAATGACTTCGTTGACCCAATTTTGCTCGCTGGTGAACTTTTGTGCGTTGGTGTCTCACTCGCTCCAACACTCTTAGTGTGCCTCACATTGGGTGTGCTGCTGAGAGGGGTACTGGGTGTAAGGGAAGTGTTTGACACGTCTTCTTCCTGCTCGTCAACATCAGATGAAACATCAACGTTTCCTTGATTTTGGCCTTTCTTGATCGCAGCTAGGTGCGCAAACCATTGGACAGCGTGCTTTCTGTCAAGATGACCACTCTGGCTGCCGGTACCATAGTTGCTACCTGGCTTACCACGACTAACTGCAAGCTTACAAAGGGTACAAATGGCAAACCTTGGATTTTTGGGACAAACAGTAAAGAAGTCCCAAACTGGGGACTTGAAGTGTCTGTGGGGCCTGGAGGAGGCGGCGATACTGGTGGTGGTGGTGGTCATGAAGCTAATGCCAGATGAAGTGGAGGATCTGGATTGGCCAACTTTTGTACGTTTTCCACTTTCACCGCCACTAATTAAGGTCGAGGTTGACGCAGGTCTCTTCTTGCCAGAAAGAAATATGGAAGCGGGACGAGTTGGTGTACTACTTAACTCCAATGATTGTGGTGTTTCCACTGCCTCCTCATCGACAACATCATCATCATCATCATCACGCGCAGCAGCTCTTCGGGCTAGGGTCAAAATGTCTGTTTGCTGCATGCCCGCTGGGGCTGCAGTGACCTTTATGATGACTGGGTCGTCGTTGGCAGAGTCTTCATCAGCAGCAGTATCCGCCACTTCTTGTTGAGCCTCATCACACTCCATAAGTCTGAGACTTTGGACGAGCTTCCTTTTACGCTTAAGTACCTTTGTTGGATCATGGTGTGCCTCACTCTCAGACGGCTGTGGTGCTGGTTCCCAAGTTTGATCCGTATCATCAGAAGGAGGTGTGCTTGAAGAGGATGTAGACACCACCCTTGATCTCTTCCTTGCTAGGGTTGTGGAAGACAATGAAGGATCATCAGGAGGAGTGGCTTCCTCAAATGATACCTCGCCTTGATTGTCGATTTCCTGATGTGCCCCTACTTCGGGAGGAACAACTATTGTGGGCACTTGTTGTGACCCTCCATGCACCTCTGCATGCGCATCTCCTTGCGCTGCCTCTCCTTCCACATGTACTTGGGCTTGTACTTGCACATGTGATTGTTGTTGCCGCTGTGGTTGTTCAACACTCGTCAGATGAGCTACAACAACCTGTGTTGATTGAGGGACATTGCTGCTGCTTTCTTGCGATGAGCCAACATCACTGGTCGATGGTGATTGAAGAAGTATACTGGCTGCCTCTGCAGCACTCAAGGGCTTGGACTTAAGTTGGCGTGGTGGTGGTGGTGGCACTGAGCCCAATGGAGCGGGGGTGCTGCTGCCAGCTTGGTCCCCAGCAGATCCCGCTGCAGCTGCTGCAGGCATACTTTTTTTTTTACTCACAAAAAAAGGGGCGGGCGGCACACCAGTGTCCTTGGTAACTTGCTTCTTCTGCTCCTTACTGGCACCTTTCTTGCTAGAGGAGCTACGGGTTACTTTTTTTGGGGCCATCTTCTTCAGAGCAGGTCAGCAGGCAGCAGTTGCACGAGTTGCAGAGGGTTCTGTGTCCAGACGTGACGTCGCGTGACGTTATGCTGCACACACCGCTGCAGGACTTCTTCCTGGCACTGGTGGTTCTATTGAGTCTTCTTGTGCACCTAAAAGCAATGGAAGACAGAGGAACATCAGTTCAGTTATACACCCCAAAAAATCGACAAAACACAGAAAAATGAGCACAATCCCATGCCATCCATAATGTTTACATTGAAGACACCCCACAGAAAGACTAGGGACATGCAAGTATGCAACACTCACTACCCCTGGGCATAAGGGATGAAAAGTAGGCAAAATAAGTGCAGGCCTCAGACACTGCCTCTCCTCAAAATGGCCCCCTTACACCCCAAGCACATGTTGCCTGTACCAGCCAGCACTCAAGATGGCCACCACCACCACCCACATGGCCAGTCCACATCAACAGTACACCCCCAAAAAACAGAAAAACAGCCAGAAATCACCACAATCCAATGCCATCCATGATGTTTACATCAAAGAGAGTGAGACAACACCACAGGCACACTCAGTCCATGCACCACCACCACCCCTGGGCAAGCAAAAGGCCACACCAGCAGCCCCCCAAAAACGACAAAAAACAATAAAATAAGCACAATCCCAGCCCATCCATGGCCTCAATTATGTTTAAATTCAAGAAGACACCCCACAGAAAGACTAGGCCCATGCAACACTCACCACCCCTGGGCAAAGGGCCACACCAGCAGGCCCAAAAAAACGACAAAAAACAATAAAATCTGCACAATCCCAGCCCATCCATGGCCTCAATGGTGTTTAAATTCAAGAAGACACCCCACAGAAAGACTAGGCCCATGCAACACTCACCACCCCTGGGCAAAGGGCCACACCAGCAGGCCCAAAAAAACGACAAAAACCAATAAAATCTGCACATTCCCAGTCCATCCATGACCTCAATGGTGTTTAAATTCAAGAAGACACCCCTCAGAAACACTAGGCCCATGCAACACTCACTACCCCTGGGCATAAGGGATGAAAAGTAGGCAAAATAAGTGCAGGCCTCAGACACTGCCTCTCCTCAAAATGGCCCCCTTACACCCCAAGCACATGTTGCCTGTACCAGCCAGCACTCAAGATGGCCACCACCACCACCCACATGGCCAGTCCACATCAACAGTACACCCCCAAAAAACAGAAAAACAGCCAGAAATCACCACAATCCAATGCCATCCATGATGTTTACATCAAAGAGAGTGAGACAACACCACAGGCACACTCAGTCCATGCACCACCACCACCCCTGGGCAAGCAAAAGGCCACACCAGCAGCCCCCCAAAAACGACAAAAAACAATAAAATAAGCACAATCCCAGCCCATCCATGGCCTCAATTATGTTTAAATTCAAGAAGACACCCCACAGAAAGACTAGGCCCATGCAACACTCACCACCCCTGGGCAAAGGGCCACACCAGCAGGCCCAAAAAAACGACAAAAAACAATAAAATCTGCACAATCCCAGCCCATCCATGGCCTCAATGGTGTTTAAATTCAAGAAGACACCCCACAGAAAGACTAGGCCCATGCAACACTCACCACCCCTGGGCAAAGGGCCACACCAGCAGGCCCAACAAAACGACAAAAAACAATAAAATCTGCACAATCCCAGCCCATCCATGGCCTCAATGGTGTTTAAATTCAAGAAGACACCCCACAGAAAGACTAGGCCCATGCAACACTCACCACCCCTGGGCAAAGGGCCACACCAGCAGGCCCAAAAAAACGACAAAAAACAATAAAATCTGCACAATCCCAGCCCATCCATGGCCTCAATGGTGTTTAAATTCAAGAAGACACCCCTCAGAAACACTAGGCCCATGCAACACTCACTACCCCTGGGCATAAGGGATGAAAAGTAGGCAAAATAAGTGCAGGCCTCAGACACTGCCTCTCCTCAAAATGGCCCCCTTACACCCCAAGCACATGTTGCCTGTACCAGCCAGCACTCAAGATGGCCACCACCACCACCCACATGGCCAGTCCACATCAACAGTACACCCCCAAAAAACAGAAAAACAGCCAGAAATCACCACAATCCAATGCCATCCATGATGTTTACATCAAAGAGAGTGAGACAACACCACAGGCACACTCAGTCCATGCACCACCACCACCCCTGGGCAAGCAAAAGGCCACACCAGCAGCCCCCCAAAAACGACAAAAAACAATAAAATAAGCACAATCCCAGCCCATCCATGGCCTCAATTATGTTTAAATTCAAGAAGACACCCCACAGAAAGACTAGGCCCATGCAACACTCACCACCCCTGGGCAAAGGGCCACACCAGCAGGCCCAAAAAAACGACAAAAAACAATAAAATCTGCACAATCCCAGCCCATCCATGGCCTCAATGGTGTTTAAATTCAAGAAGACACCCCACAGAAAGACTAGGCCCATGCAACACTCACCACCCCTGGGCAAAGGGCCACACCAGCAGGCCCAAAAAAACGACAAAAAACAATAAAATCTGCACAATCCCAGCCCATCCATGGCCTCAATGGTGTTTAAATTCAAGAAGACACCCCTCAGAAACACTAGGCCCATGCAACACTCACTACCCCTGGGCATAAGGGATGAAAAGTAGGCAAAATAAGTGCAGGCCTCAGACACTGCCTCTCCTCAAAATGGCCCCCTTACACCCCAAGCACATGTTGCCTGTACCAGCCAGCACTCAAGATGGCCACCACCACCACCCACATGGCCAGACCACATCAACAGTACACCCCCAAAAAACAGAAAAACAGCCAGAAATCACCACAATCCAATGCCATCCATGATGTTTACATCAAAGAGAGTGAGACAACACCACAGGCACACTCAGTCCATGCACCACCACCACCCCTGGGCAAGCAAAAGGCCACACCAGCAGCCCCCCAAAAACGACAAAAAACAATAAAATAAGCACAATCCCAGCCCATCCATGGCCTCAATTATGTTTAAATTCAAGAAGACACCCCACAGAAAGACTAGGCCCATGCAACACTCACCACCCCTGGGCAAAGGGCCACACCAGCAGGCCCAAAAAAACGACAAAAAACAATAAAATCTGCACAATCCCAGCCCATCCATGGCCTCAATGGTGTTTAAATTCAACAAAACAGTTGTATCATGCACCCATAACCAACCCTGGTCCTACTGGATACTGTGGCTACCCACAATATAATTTATTTAATTTTCTGAAAAAGTTCCAAAATTGTACTTGCAGCAACTGTAATGCCCCAAACAAACTTACTTGTGAAAGTTGATTTCTAATCCAAAAGTGATCCAAAGACAGTCAAAAAGGCCTCAAATCCAAATATCCAGCAGCACCCACAAAAAGTAATCCTTCCAGCTCCAGATCCAAATGAAAGTGACCAGGAGATGGACAAAGCACTGGGAGGAGCCTGCTGGACAGGAACAGGAAGTTGGAGACTGTGGGGCACTTCCTTCCTCCCCCCCCCCCCAAAATGGACTCCTTGCAAAAAAAAAGGCCATGCAAATGTCAACCTGAGGAGTGATTCTGATAAAAATCATAATTTTCTGAAGGTTTATCCTGTTTGCTGGTGATTTTCTTGTGCGAAATTGCAAAATCTCTATTTCGCAAGTGCGAGATTGTTCCTTTCCGCCGCAACTACATGTTCGCAATTGCGAACTCTCGCGAGGTGTGCTGTGCAAGGTGGCAAGCCGCGAGTACGTATTCGCGGGCGACAAACTCCCGCGGGAACACGCAGCAAGATCTAAAATGGCGCGTCACTCGCAAAGAAAAACAACTCGGCAAACGCTAAAATGACGGAAAGTGAACGCCGTGCACCACGCCGCGCGCCGCAACCAAGCAAAAAATCCGCCGCGAGCGGATTCACGGATTTTCGACAAATTCGCGAGCGTTCGCGGATTGCGGATTTGCCGAAAATCCGAAAAATCCGCGAGCGGAGCGGATTTTACGCCCATGCTTAACACACACACACACACACACACACACAGTGACATAGTGAAAACACTACAAAAGGACTCCACAACAGTTTAGAAGAATTGTTGATATTGATGTGAATAAAAAACAATAAAAATCCAACATACGCAACTTAAAATATTACTTTTAAAAGATTAAGCATGTTTAGTCCATAAAAATCAATAGATGCGTTAGTTTTAGCATAAAGTACCTTAGATATGTCAAAATTCAAAGATGGAACAAGGAGCAGAGGAGGTGAGGCGCCGGAAAAGCAAAGGGATTTGTTGGTTCCTTACTCCACAAGAGAGGTGATGCTTTGGTTCCTTAATGGAAGGAAGGTGATGCATTGATTTCTGGAGATGCAGCCTCAGTTCCTTACTGCAATGCAGTGTCAATGAAGAGTCGGTTTTGAGGGACAATATGTTGAAAATCCAGACTCGCTGCATCGATGTGGCAGCGGCGATACAGGTGGTGCATCGATTTCACAACTGCGAAGCAGGCCCTGTGTCAATTCTTTAGCCGTGAAGCAGGGGCTGTGTCGAAGCTGGTGCCACAGATGTCAGTGACACAGTGCTTGTGACTTACGCTGCGTTGATTTTTTTTAAATGCTGCGAAGACGAACTTGGGCCTGCGGTGAAAGGCATGGTTGATGCTTCCAGCGGGAACCATGCTTCAATACAAGCAGAAGGGATGCGTTGATCTTTTGCAACGATGCATCAACAAAAGAGGCATTGGAAGTCAATGTGTGGATTTTCTCTTTATTATCACCAGGTTATATTTCCAGGGGCCCAGGAACTGGATTTGGCACCACTTGGCAAGTCAGGACTCTCAGCAGAAGAGTCCAGGCACTGGTAGGTGAAGTTTTTGATGGCCCTGAGACTTCTTAACAGGAGGCAAGCATGAACAAGCCCTTGGAGAAACTTGGAAGCAGGATGTTAAAAGCAAAGTCCAGTCGTTTCACTCCTAGGACAGAAGCAGCAAGCAGTAGTCCAGCACAACAAAGCAACTGGCACACAGGCAGTCCCTTCTACAGCATCCAGCTCTTCTTCTGGCAGAATGTCCTCAGTTCAGAAGTGTTCAGATTTTGGGGTGTCAGAGGTCCAATACTTATACCACTTTCTGCCTTTGAAGTAGGCAAGCTTCAAAGGAAAGTCTTTGTATTGCGCGAGACCCTGTCTTTCCCTGACCTGGCTCTAGACACACTAAAGTGGGATGGAGACTGCTTTTGTGTGAGGACAGGCACAGCCCTGTTCAGCTGTCAGTGAAAACCCCTCCCACCACTCTAGCTCAAAAAGGTCCATCAGCCTGGTAATGGGCCATCAGGATATGCAAGGTACACCTCAGCTCCCTTTGTGTGACTGTCTAGAGTGAATGTACAAGAGCCCAACTGTCAGCCAACCCAGATGTGTATTCTAGAGACATGCAGTGGCACGGAATGGTTAAGCAAGAAAATACCCACCTTCTAAAAGTGGTATTTTCAAACACGCAATTTAAAAACCAACTTTACAAAAAGTTGTATTTTTAAATTGTGATTTCAGAGACTCCAAGTCTAAACTCCAAATCCCTATCTGCTCCCAATGGCAAATTGCACTTAAACGATATTTTAAGGCAATCTCCATGTTACTCTAAGGAGAGAGATGGTCCTTGCAATAGTGGAAAATGAAATTAGCAGTATTTCACTATTAGGACATGTAAAACACAATAGTACATGTCCTACCTTTTAAATACATTGCAGCCTGCCCATGGGGCTACCTTGGTCCTACCTTAGGGGTGCCTTACATGCAATAGAAGTGAAGGTTTGGGCCTAACAAGTAGGAGTACTTATCAGGTCAGAAAGGCACTTTAAAACTGCACTTACAGACACAGCAGGGGCAGGTCTGAGATATGTTTGCAGGGCTACTTGAGGGTGGCACAATCAGTGTTGAAGGCCCACTAGTAGGATTTGATTTACAGATCCTGGTCACACTGGTGTACTTTACTAGGTACTTATTAGAAAATCAAATATTAGAACCATGGATAAACCAATTACCAATACAATTTAGAGAGAGACATATGCACTTTAGCACTGGTTGGCAGTAGTAAAGTGCCCAGAGTCCTAAAGCCAACAAAAACTGTTCAGAACAAATAGAAGGAAGAAGGCAACAAGTTTGGAAATAACTCTGCAAAAAACGGCCAGGTCCAACAGTGTTCTTTTGAACTGATTTCATTTTCAAAGGCCATTGTGGGTATAACCACTGGGGCTCTGGCCTCAAGAATTAGAGACGCTTTTGGGATTGGAACCATAGTACACTGGTTCAATGCTGGTACATCGACAAGAGGAACCATTGGAGCAGGAGGGACTGCAACTGGATTATCCACAGACTTGTGGTGGCTTGGGGCTTGTCTTGCTCCAGGAAGGGGACTATCACTTGGTGGATTATGCCTGGATGTTGCTGACCTGCAGCTACGTGCCAACTGTCATGGCCTGGGTCCCTAAGTGCTTTCCATGGGCCGCTTAGCTGGCCTCCTGTCCACGAGAGCCCAGGGACAGAAAGGATCTCCCTGGACTGTTTCCATGAGATAGTAAGGACAAATTGGTAGAAGTGACCGTCGGTCAGGACACGGTCCATTTCTCCGATTTTAGCATGCGGTGTGACAGTCTATTGCCTAAGGTAGGAATAGAGATCCCACGCTTTTGAAGAAGCGCCACTGGTTGTCCGAAAGTCTAATCTGGAGGGACAAAACAAAATAACTTTTCCTTCTGCTTTAGATGGTCCTGACAATCCAATCAAAGCTTCACCAACAGGTGCCATGTTTATCATTGCTGGTGCAATTTGACTGGCTGAGGGGCTGGGTCACGAGGCATACTCAAACCTGTAATTCATAGACAATTACAATGTATGGGGTATGCGATGGATTTTGGGAATGTTGTGTTCCTTACTGCAATGCAGTGTCAATGAAGAGTCGGTTTTGAGGGACAATATGTTGAAAATCCAGACTCGCTGCATCGATGTGGCAGCGGCGATAAAGGTGGTGCATCAATTTCACAGCTGCGAAGCAGGCCCTGTGTCAATTCTTTAGCCGTGAAGCAGGGGCTGTGTCGAAGTCGAAGCTGGTGCCACAGATGTCAGTGACACAGTGCTTATGACTTACGCTGCGTTGATTTTTTTGAAATGCTGCAAAGGCGAACTTGGGCCTGCAGTGAAAGGCATGGTTGATGCTTCCAGCGGGAACCATGCTTCAATTCAAGCAGAAGGGATGCATTGATCTTTTGCAACAATGCATCAACAAAAGAGGCACTGGAAGTCAATGTGTGGATTTTCTCTTTATTATCACCAGGTTATATTTCCATGGGCCCAGGAACTGGATTTGGCACCACTTGGCAAGTCAGGACTCTCTGCAGAAGAGTCCATGCACTGGTAGGTGAAGTTTTGGATGGCCCTGAGACATCTTAACAGGAGACAAGCATGAGCAAGCCCTTGGAGAAACTTGGAAGCAGGATGTTAAAAGCAAAGTGGTGCAGTTTGAGTGGCTGAGGGGCTGGGTCACGAGGCATAGTCAAAACTAGTGATTCATAGACAATTACAATGTATGGGGTATGCAATGGATTTTGGGAATGTTGTGTTCTATGCGAACGTGTTAGCAGGAAAGTGGAATAGTTCAGAACAGACTGCATATACCTTTCTGTCACTTTTGATGTGGGAGGGTTTGCTCGGATCGTGAACACCTCGGGGTAGTACACATATGGGTTTATGTTGCTTACGATTCTGAGGGGGATAGCTGGGCAAGTGAATATCTATGACTAGTACATATTTGTTCATGCCGTTCTGCTGCTAATGAGAGAGTTTGACAATTGCATGTGACTGTAAAGCATATATCCAATGTGTATGTTGTTTTGATTTCAATGTGTGTGTAATACAAATGCAAAAACAACAAGTGATGGAATGAATGTGGATCAATGTCACACACTCCCCCAGTCAAAAGATCTGGGCCCAAATCCATCGTTTTTTTGCACTCCACACCACCCTGGGTTAGACAATGGCGATATGCAAATCAGCTCTGACCCTGTTGCCCCATGGGAACAGTCCAGTCCGAACTACAAAAGCCATGTCACACACTCCCCCAGTCAAAAGATCTGGGCCCAAATCCATCGTTGTGACATTGATCCACATTCAGTCCATCACTTGTTGTTTTTGCATTGCCGCCCTAAGTGCGCTGGGGATGCCCAGACGTGGGTCCCAGGCACTCCACACCACTTGGATTCAAGCTAGCCGGGCTGAAGAGAGGTGTTACCTCGAAACCGGTCCGGTCCTCGGATGCTTGATTCCGTTCTGGGAAGGACATGGCTTTTGTAGTTCGGACTGGACTGTTCCCATGGGGCAACAGGGTCAGAGCTGATTTGCATATCGCCATTGTCTAACCCAGGGTGGTGTGGAGTGCAAAAAAACGATGGATTTGGGCCCAGATCTTTTGACTGGGGGAGTGTGTGACATTGATCCACATTCAGTCCATCACTTGTTGTTTTTGTGTAATACAAATACCAGTGTGTTATACATATGTTGTGGAGTCTTTTTGTAGTGTACTTAGGGGAATATTCTCAAGGACATTTTGCCGACTTATCGGCACATTATCGCAGCCAAACTGGTGATAAATTTATCGCCCCATTCATAAAGTGATGCTAACAGCCCATATCACCAGTTTATCTGTGATAGCAGCCGCAAAAAAACCTTTGCCACAGATGACCCCGGCACATATCACTATTGAGATGCAGAGTAGGCTTTCCCGTGCAAAAACAGCAAACACACCACTTCTCAACACCCTCAATGACCAGCAAGTTCGGCGATAAGAACACAAAACAGGCGATAAGGGGTGTTAGCAGCAGGAATTTAACACCTGCTCTGACCTGGTGTAAAGTCAGCCGACAATCTGCACCATGAAAGGGAGCCCAGCCCAAAGCCACTCATGAAGAACAACAGATGCCATGGAGCCAACGATCATGCAGCTCGGACACCCAAGAGGGCATAACACCCCCCCACCCCCCCCAGGTCTGCAATCCCCCGGATCCCCCAACAAAGATATGTGACATCAACTTTACGAAATCATGAACAAAACAATTCACCTGATGTCGCACAAGTACAACACTCAACATGCATGTGAGGTCAGAAATAGGAGTATCACTCAGTCATCTTTGAAATACCAAACAAAACATTTTATTCAAATTAAACTCAAAACAACTATTTGGAAGAGCCATGGCGGGTCATCTCTGGACAATCTGTAAGTCACAGCCTGCAAGACAAAATTCAAGATAAGAAGGTGTGTCATGCGCTCATCAAGGGACAGAGAGAGAGAAAGAGAGAGAAAGAGACAGAGAGAAAGAGAGGAAGGGAGAGTAAGAGGGAAAGAGAGGGAGAGAGAGTGAGAGAGAAAGAGAGGGAGGGAGAGTGAGAGAGAAAGAGAGAGAGGGAGAGATAAAGAGTGAGAAAGAGGGAGAGAGAAAGAGAGTGAGAGGGAATGATAGAGAAAGTGAGAGAAAGATAGAGACAGAGAAAGGAAGAGAGGGAGAGGGAGAGAGAGTGCCGACACTGCGGACCCAGGCCTCACTACTCACCTGCTGCCACCGGTGTGTCTCCAACCATGTGCTGGTACACATTGCAGTCCACCTGGTCCCTTGTCTGAAACAGAGTCCAGATTTAGGAATGGCAGAGTAAATACAATTGCACACGCCACCATCGCTTGCCCGCCCCTGCGTACACACGCTGCTGCACCCCAGCCCCTCCCGCCACCCAGCGGTGACTGACCGGCCCTGTGTACCCAGGCCTCACTGCTCAACTTCCATTACTGGCGTGTCTCCAAGAGGGCCACCACGTGCTGGTGCAAGCTCCAAGGCCACGACCGTGGCAGCCTCCACATCATGCAGACCCATACCGTGGGCCAACAGGTCACACATTTGATTCTGGGTCTTGATATCGCAATGGCCGAGAACATATCAGTGCACAGGGCATCATCGCAGGCTGCACACCCGCTCAGCCCTTTATGTGCCACTAACTCTGTGAACCGTGAGGCCACGCCACGTGGTGGTAGGCCCGCGCTGCCCGCTGGATCAGGCCTACAGTGCGTATGCCAGTCCAGTGTAAGGGTGTGAACAATGACCTCGGGGCACTTGGCGTGGTTCCGTCCTGGGCTGGACAAGCAAGTAACTGATGGGTGTCTCCCTGTTGTGGTGCCGGCACCACCCGGACTGCAATCGGCAATGTGTCACCCTGTGACACAAGTCCCACAACATGAGGAACATGGACGTAAGGGGGAGTCACTGACCCTACATTCATCCATACTTCCACAATTGAAAGATGATAGACATGAAACATGTGTGAATATGAATGTTTAATGCACATTCAGTGGAGTGTTGCAGCTGGAGCAGGACAGGACCATGACTTCCCTTACTTTACAATGTTGCCCCATTGTTGGCCAGCCAGAGTCCTTGAGGGAATGACAAGTTCAACGGAAGGGGTAGAGCTCAGTCCTCAGTCTAAATGCTGTATCATCGGTGACCAAACAGAATATGGCAGCCCAAGTTAAGGTCTAAGGTGAGTGCCGTAGAGTGTATCGGGGGACAGTGGAAGGTGATGATGCAGAGGGCAGAGTCAAGCAGAAACAGGCCATATGGCAGAGATGAATGCTACAGTTTTCTTCTTACCAGGAAGTCAGATTATTTCGCATCTTCGTCCTCTGCTGTTTCATGTGCCTCAGGTGTGGGCGGTGGTGTTCTGTCTCCAGCACTCTGTGGCAGTAATACCTCAGGGGCCGGAGGTGGAATGTATGCTGCACTGTGTGGCACTGACACTTCGGGGGCGGAGATATGGATGTAGAGGTAGCAGCAGCATTCATCAGCACCAGGCCTTGTGGCAGCATTGCCATGAGGAGGGTTTTTAAGTCATTGAGAAACCCAGCTATCACTCGCTGGTGTGCAGCCGTGGCAGACACTCTATCTGCCTGCATTTGCTCCAAGGTCTCCATCAACCCCTGCATGTGTCCCAGCTCCCGGGTGACATCGCTGGAGCCACTCCGACTAGACAGTTGTTCTTGTCTCAGAGTCAGGACTCCAGCAATGTCAGACATGGTTCTTTGGAGGGCATGGAGTGGACTGTGGGTGTCCATTAGGGACTGTGAGTGGTCCCTGATAAGACTTAGACACCCACGTATGGCATCTAGTTTGGCTGCCATACGGTCGAACCCCACCCGCACCTGTTCAGCCAGCTACTCATGGCACCCCAACACACAGCGTTGGAAGGCCATGTGGTCTTCGTGGGGGTCCTGGGAGGCAGCTGTGGTGGTGGGTCAGCCTGCTGAGTGGTCTACACAGGGGGTGGTGTCTCATCAATGCAGCTGGGCTGCCCTGCTCTTGGAGGTGGGCCGCAGAGGCTGTCAATGAACTCTTGGAGGGTGTCGGTGTCGTAGGTGTGGTGATCCTCTTCATCATCAGAGAAGAGAGGTTCGTGCTGCTCTGCAGGAGGTGTTGGTGTTTCTTCTGCAAAGTGAAGGGGAGATGCAGTTTAACATTGTGTTCACATGTATGTTGTCGCATTGTACATGTTTACATACAGACTGCATGACAGTGTACATTGTGGCTGTTTGGGAGGAGCTGCCTATTCGATGCGGGACAGTGGACATTTCGACTACATCACGGATGTGTCTTTGGACTTGTACATTATCATATCACTTTTCACTGCTATGCCAAATGTGATTTGCCAGTTTCTACACACATGCAGCACCAGTTGTGTCTTCTGTTCTGTTGTGGACGTGTTGCAGTTTGTTCCACATCGTTGTCAATGTTGATATGCTCTGCATGTTCTGTGTGTGTGCTGCGTTTTGGGGGAATCGCCCCTGCGGCTCTGATTTTGCTGCCCCTTCTCCCTTGCATGCGGTGTGCCTTTGACTTCTGTGCTTATACAGTGCTGAGATGTTGCATATTTGGGTACATTGTTCCCTTGGTGAGAGTTGGGGGTCTGAGGGATGGTTTGTTAGCAGATATGCTCTACTTCATTGTGCATGTGTGCCATTGTGCCCATCTCCCCCCGCCCCCCAGTCTTGGTCGTTACTCACCCAGGTGCTGTTGTGTCCGGTCATGTTGAGCAGTGTTGTGTCCCCCAACTCCTGCCACCGTCTCCACACTGATGACTGTCGACACCATTTCCTCCATCTCGTCCAGGTCCTCCTGTGGTGCTGCGCTACCACCTTCAATCTGCATTGCTGCCTTCCGGTTGTTGGCGAATTTCGGCTTGGTTTTGCGCTTCACATCATTTTAGTGCCTCTTGACCACTTCCATTGTCCTCCTCAGCACTCCGACTGCATTCACCTTATCCATGATGTACTGCCATATTCCATTTTTTGTTACAAATGACACAGTGGAGGTAAACAGTTGTTGATGGCATTCTACCACCTCCATTATCAGGATCCTGTTTTCCTGCGGACTGAACCGCTTCTTCCTACTTTTCTTGTCCTTGCCCTTCCCTGACCCCGAGGTCCCAGGATGGTCCTCCAGGGGGCTTGTGGAGTTCTGGTTGTCCTCTGTATTTGCTCTGACTAACTCCATTGTGCTTCGCTGTTTTTTGGCTTTGTTTTTTGTTGTTTTTTTTTTACTTGTATAGTGATTTTACCTGCCTGATGTGTGTGAATTGCAGGCCTGGGGAGGATTGTCACAGATTTTTTATCACGGTTGGGCAACCACAACTTTTTTCGCTTTGGGGTTTGCTTTTTTATCGCCATCCTAGTAACTTTATCACAGACATTTGATGCGTTATCGTGAGACTATAGCATGGTACTGCTGTGTTGGGAATACAACTTTGACACATTGTTATTTTCCCACGATAGACTGCAATGTGAGGAGTTGCGTTAAGCTTGTTTTTCAATGATTATCACACGTTCTTGCGAATATCCCCCTCAGTGTATTGCGAGGGTGGTGTTGTGCCACTACTTTACACTTTGACCCTGAGGATAAGCCTGACTGCTCTATGCTAAGCTACCCAAGGGTAAGCACAGGTTATCCGACCAGTGTATCGTATTTATTCTATCTAGAATGCTAGATTCTGTCTGACTTTATGCAAGCCAGCCAGCCAGAAACTGCTGGGGCTAACAATAACATAAGTAAAAATACTTGAATTAGTTTAAAAGGGATGCTCTCAGCTGAGTTAGCTGAGTTCATTCGTAAGTCTACATACAGGTTGCATTTTGAGCATCTGACGGTGGAATCTTTACAAGAGTGATGATCTTTCAAGGAAAAGATGCAAACTTGTTTCAAGAGTAAAATCTATGTTGTGCTTACCGTTTAATGTTTTGACTTTGGGCCTGATTTAGTGCTCGCGGATGGGTTACTCCATCACAATGGTGAGGGATATCACGTCTGCTAAAATATAAATCCCATTACATCCTTGGGCATTGTATTTCGATGGACTGGATATCCTCACCATTGTGACAAAGTAACCCGTCCACTGAGCTCTAAATCAGGCGATTTGTTTTGCTGGATCACCCCATCAAAAACGTTTACTTTCTATTTATTGATATGTTTTGTAAACTTTTGGAATGGAGAAATGTCCTGCGTTGAATCACTGAAACAGGAAGTAACTACAAAAGATTATATGAAGTGAACACTGCATGTCCATTGCAGTAGCTAAGGTACAAAGTAAAATGTTAGGTCAAAAGCGTCATGTTAGACTGCTAGTAAAATCGGGTATATTCCTGAATGCATTTCATTTTCCCCTCAGGGAACAGGAAGCACACACTTCTTCATTGAGGTTCTCCAGTGAAAAGGATTGAGACCCCACAGTCTGGCCCTGAAGACAGGAGGGGAACCCAAAGTGCACATATTCTTTTTAAAAGGGACTCCTATTGTCTAACCGGGTGGACAGAAACTGCAAGGAGGAGTATTAATTGTAATGGAAGTGAACTCCATTTTTACCTGTTGCCTTCTGTGGGGGATAATTAAGAGCTATACTGATCTCCTTCAACCAATGTGGAGTTTTGGTGTTCTGCCTAAGTGCATGGTGACCGGAATCCATTTTGGAATTTATATGTATAGATTGCTACCAAAATGGAGAAAGGAGGTGAGATTGCTGAGGTCTTTTGCCTGGGGAAAGGCCCTGGAAACAAACCAAACCTCCCTTTTAAAGTGACTTGAGCTCAAATAGCGCTGACTGATGCTTTTGCAGTGTAAAGGCAGTCCCTGCATCGTTCTGCTTCCTCTTCCTCAGGGGGAGTACTGGAGATAGCTTTGTATAGTTGGTGACTATGATTGACCCTCACTCTGTTGTGCCTGTGTCTTGCATGGAATGTCAGGGTGTATTCAATTATCAAAAACAGCCTGTTGTGTAATACACCACAATCCCTAAAACCCGACATAACTTACAACACAAAGAGGTTTTAAGAACTCATGCCTGCATCTACAATCCAAGGGTACAACTCCAGTTCAGAGGGCTGAGTGGAATCAACAGTCCAGTTTACAGATGATTAAGAGCTTTGCATGGGATTTGAGTCAAAAGAAAACCCTCCTGGTAGGCCGACATTTGTTTTAAAGGAGAGGCCAATGCACAGTGCAGAGAAGTGTCGGAAAAGCACTCCTGCAGAATGATGCCACTAAAATGAGACCACATCTGTTAAGTCAGGTCAAAGAACTACCATCAACACTGTAAATCAAAGAGAAGGACCAGCTTACGGGAACATCTTTTCCTTTAAAAAACAAATAAAAAATTATTGACATCACATAAGGATAATATACAATAATTCATAACATAAATTCAATTATATGCAAATAATCATCAATTAAAAAGAAACAGAAAAATCATGATCCTCATCAGCAGCTGGTCTGCCTAATCCGGGACATTCCAATCCCTGAATAATAGTGATTACCTTCTGTTAGACCTGGCAGCCCTTTGGGTTGTCCCTCCTCACTATTATTTATTTTATCCTTTTTCTTTTTGGCCTCAAATTTGTTTTCTTAGGTGTCCACTATAATCTTTTGTTTTAAAAAAAAAACTGGTGTTGACCCTTGGACTCTGGACGCCTCCTCATTACTTAATAATGATGCAGCGCAGGTGCTCCTATAAAATGGAGGGAGAGTAGGGAAACATAAAATGGTGGCCTACACAAATCACCTCAGAATCTGGGGCCATAGGTTTGTATGAGGAGTTCTAGATCCTTCTGGACCCTCCTGGACTCACCTGGCCTGGACTATAAAAGGTGGAGTGGGGCAGCCATTATAGGTCTGTGGTTCTTGCGAAGGAGTGAGAGAGAGATCAGGAGTTGAGGCTGCCTGTGGGGAGGACGGTGCACTGAGGAGGGGGGTTGTCTATTACTGGACTCTCTAGCCCTCTCAACTGACGCTACCCCCTACTGGTCGAGTGAGCCCTGAACCTTTCAGAATTCTTGGGGCCACCTTTCCTCTTTAACTCTTGTGAGTAACCCGGTTTTCGGTTTAGCAAGTGAAGGACATCTGCCCGGGAGAAAAGGAGGGGGGAAGAAGCCGGGTTGTCGTTGGTTAAAGGCTCATAATCCCCGCCCGGGCTCACCCTAATTTTACTGTTGCCTGGAGTTAGAGTGCCCGGAGCCTGTCAGGTGGTTCCGCCCGCAATCCTACTTGAACCACTTCCACAGAACGTGGGGTCGGGTACATCACCGCCACACCCCCCAGAACTTTTGGCCATCTAATCGTTGGAAGAACCCCACCTTAGAGCGGCTGGCCCGCTGAAGTCCCTGCCGCTGGTCTGCTGCCTCTTGTCCAGCGCTGGTGATGTCCACATGCCCCCGCTGAGGAGAACCGGAGGTGAGGGAGGGGGCCCAGTTTAGTCAGCGGAGCGTCAGTTCCCCGGAGGCGACGTCGCGGAAGACAGTGAGCTCTGTCAAGTGAGTGCCGGAAGGGGCGGGAATCAGAGGAGGCCGGCCCGTGTACAGTACCCTCCCTCTCTGACGAGCGAGAAGAGGGCGGGACACAGAGCCGACAGGAACCCGAGGGAGTCGCTGCGAAGTCCCGGCCCGGTCAGCTGCCAGGAGCCTGTAGCGTTGGGGCAGAAATCGCATTAGAGCTGCTGAAACACGATTCGGGCAGGGAGCGGATGAACGACCTGACGGGGACAAATCTGGCAGAAACCCGGTAAGATCGTTGAGGTGTTGTGTGGGGCCCCAGTTGCTGAGAGGGCCTCACTGCTGCCTCCAAAGCTTTAGTGGGGGCACTTGAGACAGTAGTATTGCCCCACACAGTTCCACAGGAGAGGGAAGACAAATGGCAGGAAGTACGAGTTGACTGAGAACTGCCGAATCAACCCAGGCTTTGCCGACTATTTGGAAATAACTGTCTGCCTGACTTTACTGTTCCCGGATGTACTCTTTCTAGAACAATTAATTGTTGATTTGCCTGGTGACTCACTTTGATCCTCATATGTGTGTGTAAATTTATGGATGTTAATGTTGGAGGCCTAGTCGTGGTAACAGAATACAGCAGAACTGCCTAGAGCCTATCTCTCTTATAGATAAGGGAGGGGGAAAGTTAATTGAGTTAAATTACACTGCTATCCTGCTTTAAAATGCTTTGACTAAGAAAGGTTCGCTAGAGAAACGGAATATTATGATATTGTGAATGTTTACAAGGGCAGGGAACTCAATTGTGATGTCAGAAATGTAAATGAGGTAATGGTTTTGCAACTGAAAGAAACGCAAGAAACTAACTAAAAGAAAATATAAAGATTTTCTACCTTTTCTAAATACGGTGTGGTGAAATTTTTGGTGGTGAAACGCTGGGGTACTGCATAGGTGGACTACAAGCACAGCACAGCATTCTGGGAGTGTAGCTGAGACCACTTGAGCCAAGCTACCACAAGTGGACCAGAAACTCCAGGTCCAACATATTGGTGTTCAGCGGTGGGATGAGAGCTTGTGCTTGCATCTACTTAGCAGTGGCTTAGTATGCACCACATACCTACACCTGGAGTTTTCTCCTGGCGGACTCCCTAATTAGAGGTTTTGTTTTTTCAAATTCCTCTCTGGTGGAGGGTGGAGGTAGCCCTTATTTAACGCCTCTTGCTTGAATTCTCCAAAATAACCGTCTGAGGCCCCGCTTGGCAAAATGGAGTTTGAATTAGATGAGTTGGAGACCTATACAGCGGCCCAGCTCAAGGAATTTTGCCAGGAAAGGGGGGTGTTCTTTAAGCGTGGGGCAAAGAAGATGGAACTTCAAACCAGCTTAAGAGCATGGGTGCCAGCTCACCCCGATGGGAGAAAGGAGGAGGAAGAGGAGGATTGTGACACCGTCATTGAAGTGGAAATGCTGTACCAAACCGAAGGGGGGAATTTACTACCAGGTCCTAGGACACCTTCGAGGGCTGGCAGTAGTATATCTGGAAGGAGCCTGACTGCAGCAGAGTTAGCTGACAGGAGGGAGGAAAGACAATTAAAATGGGGGTTAGCTAGGTTGGAAAAGGAGAGGGAGGAGATGAGGCTCGCTCATGAGCTTAGCTTAAAGGAGTTAGACCTCAAAGCCCTACAGGTAGGGACCTCCAGTACTCCTAATGGTGGCAGCGTACCCAAAGAAACAACCAGGGAACCCAGACCCTACTTGCCTAAAGACGTAGTCGCCAGTTACAGTGTAGGGTACGACATCGCCAAATGGTTGGCTGCCTATGAGGTCTCGCTAAGAGCCCATGGGAAATCAGAAAAACACTGGGGGGGTGGCCTGTACAAATATTTGCCTCCCGTAGGGAGGGATGCCCTTCTAGCCCTAGAGCAGGAGGAACAGACTAATTACCCCACCATGAAAGTGGCACTGATCAGGAAGTTTGGGCTGACCCCTGAGAAATACAGACAGAAATTCAGGAGCAGCCACAAACTGACTACACAGAACTGGGTGGATTTCCTAGACTATGCCAAGAAGGCCCTGGAGGGTTGGGTGCAAGGCAGCGAGGTGGTTGACTACGAGGGGTTGTATGACTTGGTATTGAAGGAGCACCTACTTGAGAAATGTTTTCCAGAGCTGCGTCAACACCTGGTGGACAGCAAGCTGACTAGCCCTAGGAACCTTGCAGAGGAGGCGGACATCTGGGCTAGTACCCGGGTGTCCTCAAAGGGGACTGGAAGGGATTCCCAAAGGACTGGTCAGGGCGCTCGCCAGAAGAAAGAGGGGGGAGACAAGAAGAGGGAGTTCTCAAAAGGCCCCCAAAACAGTTTCCAAGGAAAGGGATCAGGTTTCACTCCTAGGGCCAACCCACAAAGACCCCCTCATCCTGACCATAGTCAGAAGCCAAGGATTATCCACTGTTATGAATGTGGTGGGATTAGGCACTATAAAGGAGATGCCAAATGCCCAAAGAGACCACCCCCTCCCACTGGAGGAAAAACCCCGTGAGTGGCTAGTGTAGTGCTCGGGGAGGAGTTGCCCTTGGATTAAGGAGGGGAGTGGGCGGGAATAACCTTAGTGTCCCTGGGAGACAAAGAGATGCTTCCCAAGATCCAGGTGCCCCCAAATACTACCACCAAGTATGGGCAGTGGTTCACCATCAATGGCCAAAGAGGGGAGGCTCTGAGGGACACAGGTGCCAGTATGACTATGGTAAGGAGACAGCTGGTGTCCCCAGAGCAGGTGATCTCAAACGTACTCCACCCCGCCGCGATGGCTGACGGCAGAATAGGCCACTACCCTGTGGCTGAAGTTCCCTTTGAGTGGGAAGGGGTCGCAGGTCCTCTTCGAGTTGCCGTAAGCCCTGCCGTGCCAGTCGATTGTCTGTTGGGGAATGATATGGAGCACAATGCTTGGAAGGAGGTGGAATACCGGACTCATTCGGAGATGCTGGGTACACCTGATTGGGCTTGTGCAAGCACACGGTCCGCGACTACCCGGAGAGGGAGTTCGCAAGGGCTGGAGCCCGGAACAAAGGCACAGCCAGCTGCCGAAAAGGGGAAGACCCAGGGCCAGGAGAACCTTGCCTCGGAATCCACACCCCGTAAGATGGATGAGACACCTGAGGTGGTGGATCCGGAGTCCACGGAGGGGGATGTTGTCTCCTTGGAGGACCTACCTATCCCTGCCGAATGGCAAGAGGAGGGGGGCCTACCAGGGAAGAGTTTTGCCAGGGCCAGAAAGAGTGCCCTACCCTTGAGGGTCTGAGGCGACAGGCCGAAGGCCAGGCAGCAGGTAACATTGTAGGGAACTTCCACATTTACTGGGAGGATGGTCTTCTCTATAGTGAACCCATGGCACCGGTGCATGGTTCGTCACGGGCCTTGGTAGTACCCCAACGTTACCAAGCCTTTCTCTTAGAATTGGCTCACGAAATACCCTTGGAAAGACACCTGGGTCAGGACAAGACCTTTGCCCGGCTTCTCCCCCATTTCTACTGGCCTCAAATGAGGGTGGCCTCCGACATTTTCTGTAGGACGTCTGTGTCTTGCCAACCCAGTGGGAAGACAGGGGTTAAGCTGAAAGCTCCCCTGGAACCACTACCTGTCGTTAGCACCCCCGTTGAAAGGGTGGGCATCGACATTGTTGGGCCTTTGGATCCACCCACTTTGGCTGGTCACAGGTTTATCCTGGTTCTGGTGGATCACGCCACTCGGTACCCAGAGGCAATTCCTTTGAGGACCGTTACTGCACCTGCAGTGGCTCAGACCCTGATGGGGATTTTTACCCGAGTGGGTTTCCCCAAGGAAGTTGTGTCTGATAGTGGGACCAACTTCCTGTCAGCATATATGCCGGCTATGTGGAAGGAATGTGGGGTTACCTATCGGTTCTCCACCCCTTACCACCCCCAGACCAATGACCTGGTGGATAGGTTTAATAAAACCTTGAAAGGCATGATCCGAAGTCTGCCTGAGAGCCTGTGGAGGAAGTGGGACATCCTCCTACCCTGTCTGTTGTTCTCATACAAGGAGGTGCCACAGAAAGGAGTGGGCTTCAGCCCCTTCGAACTTCTGTATGGGCATCCGGTCAGGGCACCTCTCAGCCTGGTGAAAGACGGATGGGAAAAGACTTCCAAGAAGCTTCCCCAGGATGTGATGAGCTACATGCTGGCCTTCCGAAGCCAAATGGCTAAGTTGTGGAAGCAAGCTTCTGACAACTTGGAAGCCAGCCAAGCAGGTATGAAAGAGTGGTATGACCACAACGCTCACCCTGTGGAGTTGGAGCCTGGCCAGAAAGTGTGGGAGATGGAGCCTGGAGAGCTTAGTGCCCTCAAGGATCGCTGGACAGGCCCCTTTGAGGTGATTGAGTAGAAGGGCAAGGCTACTTACTTAGTGGACCTTAAGATCCCCCGGTAGCCCCATCGGGTGCTCCATGTCAACCGCCTCAAACCCCACCATGAGAGGCCTGAGGTCGTCTTGATGATGGTGTCTGATAGAGCGGAGGAAGAGGAAAGTGAGCCTCTCCCTGATCTATTTTCGTCCCAAGAGAAGGATGGGTCTGTGGAGGGAGTGATTCTCTCGCCATCCCTCACTCCTGAACAGCGGAGGGACTGCCGCCAAGTCCTGGAGCAATATTCCTCCCTGTTCTCCCTTATCCCAGGAAGGACCCACCTGTGTACCCATGATGTGGACACAGGAGACAGCCCACCTGTGAAGTCTAAGACCTTTCGGCTGTCAGATAAGGTGAAGGCCAGCATTCATAGTGAAGTTACTAAGATGCTGGAGCTAGGAGTGATTGAACCTTCAAGTAGCCCCTGGTCCAGTCCGGTGGTTCTGGTACCAAAAGCTGTCCCGCCGGGCACCACTCCGGAACTCAGGTTCTGTGTAGATTACCAGGGACTGAATTCCATAACAAAGACTGATGCTCATCCAATCCCTAGGGCGGATGAGCTCATTGACCGGCTAGGAGCTGCCCAATATCTGAGTACTTTTGACCTCACATCAGGGTACTGGCAGATCTCCCTTACAGATGGAGCAAGGGAAAGGTCAGCCTTCTCCACGCCTGAGGGCCACTACCAGTTCTGTGTGATGCCCTTTGTGCTCAAGAACGCTCCTGCCACTTTTCAGCAGCTGGTGAAAAAGGCCCTCTCCGGGATGGAGGCCTTCTCTGCTGCTTACATAGATGACATTGCCGTCTTCAGCAGCAGCTGGGAGGACCATTTGTGTCACTTACAGGCTGTTCTCCAAGCCCTGAGACAGGCTGGCTTGACAATCAAGGCCAGCAAATGCCAGATCGGGCAGGGGTCGGTGGTGTACCTAGGCCACTTGGTGGGCAGGGGGAAGGTGCAGCCCCTCCAGGCTAAGATTGAGACTATCATGGCCTGGGAACCCCCCCAAGACTCAGACGGAGGTCCGAGCTTTTCTGGGCCTCACAGGATACTACCGGCGCTTTGTGAAGGGGTATGGCACCATTGTGGCACCCCTTACTGAACTCACATCTAAGAAACAACCTCGTCGGGTAGTCTGGTATGAGGTGTGTCAGCGAGCCTTTGACACTCTGAAACAAGCAATGTGTGCAGCTCCTGTCTTGAAGGCTCCTGATTTTGCTAAGGAGTTTATCGTACAATCAGATGCATCGGAGCATGGCATTGGGGCAGTGTTATCGCAACTCAATGAAGAGGGCCGGGACCGACCTGTTGTCTTCCTATCAAGGAGACTGCTTCCCCGGGAACAGAAGTGAAGTGCGATTGAGCGGGAAGCCTTTGCGGTGGTATGGGCTCTGAAGAAGCTGCAGCCACACCTGTTTGGCTCGCACTTCCTGGTACAGACTGACCACCGGCCCCTTCGTTGGCTGATGCAAATGAAGGGTGAGAACCCCAAGCTGTTGAGATGGTCCATCTCCCTACAGGGAATGGACTTCCGGGTGGAACATCGGCCTGGAGTGGACCACACCAACGCAGACGGTCTCTCGCGGTATTTCCGCCTTGTGATGAGAACTCCAAGGGGTTGGGTAGCTCTCCCCACTTTCAGCTGGGGGGACGCGTGTTAGACCTGGCAGCCCTTTGGGTGGTCCCTCCTCACTATTATTTATTTTATCCTTTTTCTTTTTGGCCTCTGATTTGTTTTCTTAGGTGTCCACTATAATCTTTTGGTTTTTTTAAAAACTGGTGTTGACCCTTGGACTCTGGGCGCCTCCTCATTACTTAATAATGATGCAGCACAGGTGCTCCTATAAAATTGAGGGATAGTAGGGAAGCATAAAATGGTGGCCTACACAAATCACCTCAGAATCTGGGGCAATATATTTGTATGAGGAGCTCTAGAACCTTCTGGACCCTTCTGGACTCACCTGGCCTGGACTATAAAAGGTGGAGTGGGGCGGTCATTTTAGGTCTGTGGTACTTGCGAAGGAGTGAGAGAGAGGTCAGGAGTTGAGGCTGCCTGTGGGGAGGACGGTGCACTGAGGAGGGGGGTTGTCTATTACTGGACTCTCTAGTCTCTCAACTGACGCTACCCCCTACTGGTCGATTGAGCCCTGAACCTTTCAGACTTCTTGGGGCCACCTTTCCCCTTTAACTCTTGTGAGTAACCCGGTTTTCGGTTTAGCAAGTGAAGGACATCTGACCCGGGAGAAAAGGAGGGGGGGAAGAAGCCGGGTTGCCGTTGGATAAAGGCTCATAATCCCCGCCCGGGCTCACCTTAATTTTACTGTTGCCTGGAGTTAGAGTGCCCGGAGCCTGTCAGGTGGTTCCCCCCGCAATCCTACTTGAACCACTTCCACAGAACGTGGGGTCGGGTAAATCACCGAAATTTGCAGACACCACTGTGCCTGATGCAGGAATGCACTGTTCACACTTGCTCTAGTGCACTGCGTTTATCTAATAGCTCTTAAAGCATGTAACCAAAGCTTATTGAAACTATTTTTGGAAAAATCAACCAAACTAGTAATACATTCACTTGCTTATGAAATTTTTTTTTCAAAACAACAATTCAATCGTGTTGGTCAAATTCATTGCTTTTATATAATTTCATAAATATGCAATATTTTTTAACCAATGCAGCAATTCAATGTCATTGCAAATACATTCACATATATAACAACAATTCAAAAAGAAAGTATTGATGACTTCATCTGTATAATTTCGTGGTTTCCCAATGCATTTCGATGCGATTGCATCTTCGTCAGGGGAATCAACTGTATAGGACAAATAACAACGACCATATATACTTAATGCAAATGATATCATTTCTTTTATCGACATTGAAACAGGTTATCTCATAGGCATTTTTCCCAAAAGGTAACTCGATGGTGCCCAAACACCCTGCCCTCCCAAGCATACTTGTGTGATTCATACTGTGGTTGTCCCTATACATGCCATCAGAATCAAACAAGTGCCATCAACATCCGTGTCACATGGGTGAAAAGCGTGACTGAAAATTTAATCAAAGATTCAAAAATAAAAATAAAGACGTACCCTCTGAACAACACTTTCTATTTGTGTCCTAATTACCAGATGGAATATCTAGCCTGCAAATCAAAAGTAAAACTTGTGTAAGTGAACCATCACGCACAACGAGCCTCCCAATCTAAGTGATATAAGTCATTCCTTTACTTACTGCTCTCTGGGTAATCGAGTTGAACCCTCCGTTTGTACTACTCTCGCTTCCTAAAAAAACGATAGAAACCAAGTTACCCTTGTAAGTAAGCTAACTACCAGCTGAAGCTCCGCTAGTTTATCACCCTCCAGCGTGCGAAAATTACCGTGTTTGTTATGCTAGTCCCGTCCTCGTGTCCTCGACTCTCCTCCAAGCAGAAATCGCCGCGCTGCAACTCGCCATGCCGGGCAGTATTTAAACCCGTCATCACTAATGGACCGTGGTCTCCGCCCACTATTCCCCATTACCGCGTTTGTGTAATGTGAAACCGAAAAAAGCATCTCGAATGTAAACACAATCCTGCAGGTCTTTAAAAGTGAATTTGTATATATCAACATACCCTTCACGCTGTGAAAATACCTCTAATGTCCGTATCCACTGATTGTGAACTATGCTATCTTCTCGTCCATAAAAATAGAAAGAGGACTTATCAAGTTTACCCTTACTAAGCGTCCCGAGTCTATCATGTGTAAAACACTACTCCCCACTTAGCCTGATCGCTGGCTATGAGTTATAAGGGATCTACGAATGATATTATTAATAAAATGTGAATAATAATGCGAAAAAAATAATAATAAAAAAATAATAATAAAAAAATTGTTAAATCAGTGCGCACTCTGTTGTTAACACTTGTCACGATTCTAATCCTGTATTCACACCTTGTTGTATTACCACAGTTATTCAGACAATTATAAATAACATGAAAATTCAATTTTCTCATTGAGCCCACCCGGTTTCACGGTATTTAAGTATCTCATCCAGAATGTCTCTCTCTGTGCAATTTTTATGTTGGGATCCACATGGGGTTCGACCAACACCTGCTCCAGTACAGTAAATTTTAGTTGCGGAATAGTGTGTTTTCTTTCTCTCCAATGTTGCGCCAGACTTGATTTTTCCTGCCCTAGTCTTATATTGGATTTATGTTCCGTGATTCGTATCTTAATTTTTCTGGTTGTGCGTCCAACGTAAACTAAACCACAAGGGCACTTGATGGCATATATCACAGAGCTAGTGTTGCAGTCTGAAGTATGTCTGAGTTTTATTTGTTTGCCTGTATAGTTCGAAATGCATTGGGAGCAGGTGTTGGTCGAACCCCATGTGGATCCCAACATAAAAATTGCACAGAGAGAGACATTCTGGATGAGATACTTAAATACCGTGAAACCGGGTGGGCTCAATGAGAAAATTGAATTTTCATGTTATTTATAATTGTCTGAATAACTGTGGTAATACAACAAGGTGTGAATACAGGATTAGAATCGTGACAAGTGTTAACAACAGAGTGCGCACTGATTTAACAATTTTTTTATTATTATTTTTTTATTATTATTTTTTTCGCATTATTATTCACATTTTATTAATAATATCATTCGTAGATCCCTTATAACTCATAGCCAGCGATCAGGCTAAGTGGGGAGTAGTGTTTTACACATGATAGACTCGGGACGCTTAGTAAGGGTAAACTTGATAAGTCCTCTTTCTATTTTTATGGACGAGAAGATAGCATAGTTCACAATCAGTGGATACGGACATTAGAGGTATTTTCACAGCGTGAAGGGTATGTTGATATATACAAATTCACTTTTAAAGACCTGCAGGATTGTGTTTACATTCGAGATGCTTTTTTCGGTTTCACATTACACAAACGCGGTAATGGGGAATAGTGGGCGGAGACCACGGTCCATTAGTGATGACGGGTTCAAATACTGCCCGGCATGGCGAGTTGCAGCGCGGCGATTTCTGCTTGGAGGAGAGTCGAGGACACGAGGACGGGACTAGCATAACAAACACGGTAATTTTCGCACGCTGGAGGGTGATAAACTAGCGGAGCTTCAGCTGGTAGTTAGCTTACTTACAAGGGTAACTTGGTTTCTATCGTTTTTTTAGGAAGCGAGAGTAGTACAAACGGAGGGTTCAACTCGATTACCCAGAGAGCAGTAAGTAAAGGAATGACTTATATCACTTAGATTGGGAGGCTCGTTGTGCGTGATGGTTCACTTACACAAGTTTTACTTTTGATTTGCAGGCTAGATATTCCATCTGGTAATTAGGACACAAATAGAAAGTGTTGTTCAGAGGGTACGTCTTTATTTTTATTTTTGAATCTTTGATTAAATTTTCAGTCACGCTTTTCACCCATGTGACACGGATGTTGATGGCACTTGTTTGATTCTGATGGCATGTATAGGGACAACCACAGTATGAATCACACAAGTATGCTTGGGAGGGCAGGGTGTTTGGGCACCATCGAGTTACCTTTTGGGAAAAATGCCTATGAGATAACCTGTTTCAATGTCGATAAAAGAAATGATATCATTTGCATTAAGTATATATGGTCGTTGTTATTTGTCCTATACAGTTGATTCCCCTGACGAAGATGCAATCGCATCGAAATGCATTGGGAAACCACGAAATTATACAGATGAAGTCATCAATACTTTCTTTTTGAATTGTTGTTATATATGTGAATGTATTTGCAATGACATTGAATTGCTGCATTGGTTAAAAAATATTGCATATTTATGAAATTATATAAAAGCAATGAATTTGACCAACACGATTGAATTGTTGTTTTGAAAATTTTTTTTCATAAGCAAGTGAATGTATTACTAGTTTGGTTGATTTTTCCAAAAATAGTTTCAATAAGCTTTGGTTACATGCTTTAAGAGCTATTAGATAAACGCAGTGCACTAGAGCAAGTGTGAACAGTGCATTCCTGCATCAGGCACAGTGGTGTCTGCAAATTTCAGTTATATTAGAAACCTGACAGGGGTTAGTCAGACAGCAGGTCTGCACCACTTAGTTTAAATATATAGAGCACTATTTGAAAACTGAGGTGTGCAAGCTACATATACAGTTTAGTTTGTCGGGTAAATCACCGCCACACCCCCCAGAACTTTTTGCCATCTAATCGTTGGAAGAACCCCACCTTAGAGCGGCTGGCCCGCTGAAGTCCCTGCCGTTGGTCTGCTGCCTCTTGTCCAGCGCTGGTGTTGTCCACATGCCCCCGCTGATGAAAACCGGAGGTGAGGGAGGGGGCCCAGTTTAGTCAGCGGAGCGTCAGTTCCCCGGAGGCAGCGTCGCGGAAGACAGTGAGCGCTGTCAAGTGAGCCCCGGAAGAAGGGGGCGGGAATCAGAGGAGGCCGGCCCGTGTACAGTACCCTCCCTCTCTGACGAGCGAGAAGAGGGCGGGACACAGAGCCGACAGGAACGCCGAGGGAGTCGCTGCGAAGTCCCGGCCCGGTCAGCTGCCGGGAGCCTGTAGCGTTGGGGCAGAAATCGCATTAGAGTTGCTGAAACGCGATTCGGGCAGGGAGTGGATGAACAACCTGACGGGGACTAATCTGGCAGAAACCCGGTAAGATCGTTGAGGTGTTGTGTGGGGCCCCAGGTGCTGAGAGGGCCTCACTGCTGCCTCCAAAGCTTTAGTGGGGGCACTTGAGACAGTAGTATTGCCCCACACAGTTCCACAGGAGAGGGAAGACAAATGGCAGGAAGTACGAGTTGACTGAGAACTGCCGAATCAACCCAGGCTTTGCCGACTATTTGGAAATAACTGTCTGCCTGACTTTACTGTTCCCGGATGTACTCTTTCTAGAACAATTAATTGCTGATTTGCCTGGTGACTCAATTTGATCCTCATATGTGTGTGTAAATTTATGGACGTTAATGTTGGAGACCTAGTCGTGGTAACAGAATACAGCAGAACTGCCTAGAGCCTATCTCTCTTATAGATAAGGGAGGGGGAAAGTTAATTGAGTTAAATTACACTGCTATCCTGCTTTAAAATGCATTGACTAAGAAAGGTTCGCTAGAGAAACGGAATATTATGATACTGTGAATGTTTACAAGGGCAGGGAACTCAATTATGATGTCAGAAATGTAAATGAGGTAATGGTTTTGCAACTGAAAGAAATGCAAGAAACTAACTAAAAGAAAAAATAAAGATTTTCTACCTTTTCTAAATACGGTGTGGTGTAATTTTTGGTGGTGAAACGCTGGGGAAAAGTCAGTTCCTTTTCTTTTTTTTTCAGTCGGGTAGGTAATGGACCATCATGTCACTATTTTTCCCCTAGCAAAAATGTCAGTAAGCAGCCGGGGCAGGCACTCTCTCCTACGGTGTGCTCCGTGACGGCGCCAGCCCGCCATCTTGCTCCTCCCCCGACGAATCATCTTTTCCAAATCAGCATTGTATGACACTGATAAGTGATAACCTCCAATAGAATCATGAACATCCTCAGTTCTCCCTACTGGTCTGGAGGTTGTTGGTGGGGTTACTACCGGAGGTCAGTGAGAAACAGATCCTCACATACCAATTTAAAATCCAGTCAATAGCTGTGAAGATTTTTGAATTCAATGTCCTTCTTTGTGAAGACGTTTTGTGCTTGAGTGCACCCTCCCCTGCTTTGTGGATGATATAGGCAGGGTAAGGACGTCCACATTCAGCAACTTCTCTGTAAGAAACCCTGGATGAGTTCAGCACTGGAAAATCCTAACCACAATTACACAGTCCAGACCAATGGTCATTTAAAGATTGATGACTTTACATCATCTTTAACACATTCTTTAGCTTCAGAATTATCGTACTTTTTTGGTTTGCTAGGGGTCCCAGTACCGCTGGGATGGGCGCTGTAGACATCTTTAGTCTGTCAAGCATCATCTTCTTCTAACTCCCCTTTATGAGGATCATTGTGGGCTGCAGGGTGGGCTGCAGTCAGTGCTCAATTTTAGCTGTTTGTGATGGGTGGGGGCCACTGGCACTTATTTCTGTGGACCAGCATTTATTTTTCCACATCAAACGTTTACCAAGTGCAAGAGAGGGAAAAGCACACAAATGGGAAAGATGCAAGGAAAAGAAAGGCGGAAATACTGCCAAAAGGGAGAAAGCAGGTAGGTACCTGCAAGAGTGAAATAAATGGGCAGAGAGTGTCCGGTAGGGGATTAAAGGAGCACGAGGTGGATTTAAGACTGCGTTCTGTGCGCTGACATTTAATTCCGGGGGCCGAGGTCTACTGAGCAATAATTCGGGCAGGACTCTCTTTCCTTTACAAATTAAGCACTATCTGTAGTGTGTTTGGACAGATGGACGGCAGATCCATGAACAGAACAAGCATTTGCAATGCAATAGGTCTCACATTTGCGCGGGTTTGAGCTATTCCCATTGTAAATGACAATGCCTTTTATTTATATTTTGGCTTTTAAAACATAAATAAAAGGCATTGTCATTTGCAATACTAATAGTTTAAACTCTCGCAAATGCGACACCTATTGCATTGCAATAAATGGCCGTTTTGACCGCTTGTTAGATTGTAAATATCAGAGGAAGAGACTGGCCTGTGATGTCTTCAAAGTAGTGATAAATAGTGCAGTGAAGAAGATATGTAAGTGTTGTATATTACACAGACACAAAGTGTTAAGTGAGGGTTATATATGATCCGAGCTATAAACCCTAACAAAGCGCTCCAACACCTTTTGCTGCCATTTCGATAATCCGGGAGATGATCTATGGGTGGTGGAGACAGTCAAAGTCATCTGTTGCTACTAGGAAATTGTCAATACATGGTGTGTAGGGGTGAGGCCATTAAAGGATGAGGAAATTAGATTGGGGTCAGCCTGCTTGCTCTCCATAGGATAACACTGAAATGTTGGGCAGGATGGCTGTGACAAACGGCAGCACCTTTTCCTGGTCTTGAAAGCAGCAACGAAATTGAGAGGGGCGCTAAGAGGAGGATATTACAATAATTAATACTGCTGATCTTGTGTGCCCTAAGCGGCTCTTTACAGAGTGAAGAGCATGGTGTGGTGTGGATTTTTCAGATGCAGAGGAGCTCATAGCAGCCAGAGGCAGCGGTCAAGGAGAAAAGTTTGAAACCGACCAAAGGTCCTGAGCTCGAAGCATGACAGACCGCACCAACATTTAGATTTTCCCTGCCAGACTCACTTATTTTCAACGTATTGCCCTGCAGGCACCAGAGAAGGTAGCAGTCCCTGATGTGCTCCACAGAGGCCATAGCCTTTTACCTGATGGAGGCAATCAAAGGGCCTCCTTTCTCGCAAGTGTGTCCTCGCCCAGCTGACAGCAGGGAGGCTGCCCAGCAGTTCACGATGTCTGGAGTACAGCATAGAATGCTGTTTCCTGGCATGAGGTGTAGGAGGGAAGCATGAGGAGACAAGCGAGAGACAGTATTGTGCTATCCAGTGTAAAGTTAGAAAAAAATGTTTGCAACCTTTAACAGCAATCTTCACAACTTTTTTGGGGTCTGTGTTTTGCTTTTGCCGGAAACTTATCTATTTAACACACTGTCTCTCAAATGCACAACTGTTTTCAAATCCAGTTAATCGATAGCACTATCAGTTTTGGATATTAATAGCAATACAGTGGCATAGGGCAAGAAGGCTTAAAGACTAGGCTAAGTGACAAGAGTTTGGAGCAAGTACATGGTGGGTTCACTGCAGAACAACATTCTGCAGCGGCGGCGGCTGCTGTGACTGGCTTGTACTCACGATCCCTCGCAGGCAGGCCATGAGGAAGACGTGACTCACTTCAGGGATGTGCTTGCGGCATCGACCCGATGAAGTCATTACACAGCATTCGACTTGGGCGATGTATGTTTTTAAAGTACGCTTTCTAGCCCCCCTTTTAAAAGAACAGGGCCCCGCACCCAGTCTCTCACCTCCGTGTTAGGAAAGGACGCAGAGAGAGACCAGCAGTGCTGGCTCCTGCAGCCCAGGAAGCACGACCTGCGCCATCAAGAAGCAGTGGCAGAGTCCCTGAGGACGGGAGGGGTTTGCGTGGGTGTATTCGTTGGGCGAAACCTCCTTCCACCAGTTTGTGAAGCAGCCCCGGCGCAGGAAACAAAACTAAACAATTACAAGTTGTTCAGCATATAATTTTTAAAAAACATGGCACATGTAGCATCTGAAACAAACTGCGCAGACAATCGAAGCAAGGAGGTGGCTCAACATATGACGCTGCCAAATTTGGAGCTGGAGAACAGGGTTCAAGCCTCGGGTGGGCTGTATACCGTAATCACATATAAATAAACGGAGCTCTCGGAGGGGAGTGGGGAGAGACATATAAACTAAGGGGGGTCACAAAGAGAGATGGCAGTCGGCAAAACACATAACCAAAAACTCAGAAAGTTACAAAATAACATAACAGCCATTATTAGTATTTAAGCTACCGCAATGTTACACGACAATACACAATGGTACAAAAAAAGTGCTTACCCAGTAATTAAAAGACACTGTATAACGCCGGAAGTAAAAGATCCAGTCCGGGTGGGTGGGGCCAAATGGAGACAGGGAGGTAACAAGGAGGGACTAACAAGCCTCATTTACAATGGAAAGCCAGCGTTTAGGGTGAATGATGACGTAACCCAATGGAAAGAAGGGGCGGGGCTTCCACTCCACTTCTGAAATATCCCGATTACAAGAAGCCTCGCAGATGGAGCAGCGCATGTGTGCTGCCATGGAGGTCTGCAAGATCTTTAAAAGGAATCCGTTGCACTGAGCCACATCAGGCAGAAGGGCCTTGAGTACGACCGGCTATGAGCTCCGTTCAGCGAAGCATCATCATAGAACCAACAAGGATGGCCCCTTTATGCTCCTCCTAGTCCTGCTGCAAAGTGGGAATGTGTGCATATGCACATCCCAAAGTAGGCACAATAGCTGTCAGTAGGAAGAACATTGTGTCAGGCAGTTTTAGATGCCAAGGAGTGGGTTTGGCTGTTTGCTCTGCAATACCACGCTCAGAAACCTGCTGCTATACAACCAGGAAAATTATTTTATTCTAAAGGCAATGGTTTGTCCTTTTCTTGAATTCAGATGGCAAAGACACGTTTATAGGCAAGACAGAAAATTATTAAAGCCTGTAGGAAGGGTCTATTGATCATGAAAACCATTTGTCAAAGCCAACTTGCAGTGGTTTATTGATAGAGGAAACCCTGTGGCATATTTACAAAACCCATATCACCAAAGGAACATTCCTGTGGCGGTAGGGGCTTCTCCTCATTCACAAGGTGGCGTTAAGCCACTTAGCGTGGCTTAACTGCACTTTGCGAATAAGGTAGCCTTTCAGGCTATACTTAGTGTGATTGGGATGGGCAATGGATGTTGAGGTGGGCATCCAACCACAACACCAATTGATGTGGATGCTGCCCCATATTTAGAAGGGTGGCGTAAATATGGGGCAGTGCCAAAATTAAAACCAGGGAAAATCTGGTCTTAAACAGGTGAAATGAGAAGAAATACTGTATTGTCCTCATTTTTGCTGTTTCTATGTGTGCTCCATTCGGCAGCACGCACAGAAACACCAAAACGCCATGGGCGATTGTTTAGGTGCAGGAAGGTATCCCTTCCTGCACATCAACAATGCACAATGCAGACACCCTTGCACAATGCAGACACCCTTGCACCATAGTGCAAGGGTGACTGTGTTGACGCTAGACAGCCAAATGTAGTGCCAGTGCAGGGAGAAACACAGGGTTGCACCGTATTGTTGTACAGGGTGCAGCCATGTATTTCTAAAGTGACAGAACACGGCGTTAACCTTCTTGGCATAATGCAGCGCTCCGCCACATTAGTTGTAAATATGCCCAACCTTTCTTAAGGTTTGCTGGCAGAAGTTTTTTTTAATTGTGAAAAGCCTTCCACACTATTAATGTTACTACGTAAACATTTATATAATAATAATAATAATAATAATAATAATCTTTATTTGGATATAAAACAATATCATATCCTTAAAAGAAGCACCGACAGCAATATACATTGTAAAAGCAAAACTGACATCAATAATCAACTTTAAATGGATGCAGGGTTATCACATTGCAATTTTCGCCTCCCTGTTAAATAGTCCGGGTTGCGTTGAAAATAACTTTAAAAGTACAGAGGTTGTTATACAGTAATTTACAGTATTAAACTTATTGGCCAACCCACCGTTAATAAATAGTTATAAAAGTTTAAAAGATATCAAATAAAAATAGCAACAGCAGATCAATAGCAGCAAATCATGATAGTGCAGTAATGGATGAGGGTCTTTTATCAAGTTACAAGTAATACGATTAGATTTAAGCTGTTCCCAACACGAGGGGAGCATGCAGAAAGCTGCGATATGCAAGTCGTATAAACAATGTAAGGGCAATATTTAAAGCTGTATTTTCTGGACATAGGGCCGCAATGATTGCCTGTCTGCAGGACCGGATTCTCAACCTATTCCACTCCACTTTCAGTTTGCGTCTGCGCTGTGCTATGAGTGCTGGGCAAAGACAAACCATATGCTCCAGGGTTTCATCCGTCCTGCCGCACCCTCTGCACCATATTTCATCTGTCGTGCGGCGCCAGCCTGGCAGATCTTTTAAAAATTGCCAGTCACCAAGTCTCATGGCCATAAAACTAAGTTTTAGGTACGAGGGGTAGGTGCAGGACAGATAGGTTGCAGGAACTAATCGCCCGTACGAATTCATAACGGCCCATGCGTGTCTACGTTTGGCAAGATGGTTTTTATCCATAATAAGGGAACTTATTCGGACACTTTTCTTAATGAGGGATTTGAATACTGTCATACTGGGGTTAAGATCCCATAGGTCGCCTGCGGAGAGTTCTTGAATGTACTCCTTGAAAAGACGACCATATGTGCCCCGTGAATTTTTCTCAGAAATGTCTTGCCAGACTAGTGACTCAAGTGAGCCTGTGTCTGCCTGTCTGAGTTTATGGCAGAGATTTAGGAATGTGCCGATGCTGGAGACTTCGTAATTTAATAGGCCGAGCTCTAGCCTAATCTGTGCAGCGGAGGCATTACTGGGCAAATGGAGGACTTTTTTGTAAATTTTAGTCACGTGTTGGTTTAAATTTGTGTTTAATTTATCCCTGAAGATCTCGTTACCATATGACAGTGTCGGACCAATCTTTGCTCTCATGACCTCTAGTAGAGGGGTTAGACTTGGGCCAGACAGTGTTTTCAAGAGCTTGGAGAGGGTCACCTGTAAAGTCACAGCTTTAGCAGATATCTCCTTACGTTGTTTTGCAAAGTTGCCCCTTGAGTCAAGATTGACCCCTAGGTATTTATATACACTGCCTACTGCAATGGTCATGTTGTTATACGACCATCCTCCCCTGCTTTTCTTTTTTTTCCAAAGGTAACCACTTGGGTTTTCTTTAGGTTAACCTCTAACTGGTTTGCAGCGGTATAGTTGTGTAGTTTTACCAGGAGCCTTTGTAAGCCAATGCATGTTAGACTGAAAAGCACTAAGTCATCCCCGTAAAGCAGGTTACTTATGGGGACACCACCCATCTTTGAAGGGTGGCTATTGGTTTCATCTAAAGTTGTCGTCAGGTCAGCAATAAACAAATTAAAAAGAAGAGGGGCCAGCACACAGCCCTGTTTGACACCCCTAGTAGTCATGATTTTACGAGAAAGGTGTGTGCCGGACCCCAACTTCACCTGAGCCCATGTAACTGAATGTAGCTGAATGATTGCCTCCAGAAGTTTTTGAGGGATTCCCCATCTCCTTAACTTTTCCCATAAAGCTGCCCTGGGAACCCTATCAAAAGCGGCTTTAACCCCTTCCACGCTCATGACGAGCTGGGCTCGTCATGCAGTAGCCTCCTGCTACGCTGATGACGAGCCCAGCTCGTCATGAATAATGGGGTTCATGATTTCCCAGCACAGGGGAAAAATCCCCATAGCATTCAAGGTGTTAAAGTCAACAAAGCAGCAAAATACAGCCCTAGATGTTAAACAAACTTTATCAACAATGATGGCTAATGTCAATAGGTTGGTCATGGTCCCGGATTTGGCAGTGAAGCCTGTTTGGTTCATTGGTATCAGATTGTTCTCGTCTGCCCATGCTCTCAGCTCGCTCAGGAGAATGCTCGCATAATGTTTAGCCTCAACGTCCAAAAGAGCTATCAGTCTGTAGTTGTTTGGAGATGAATGGGGACCTGATTTATAGATTGGATTGATTATTGCTCCACGCCAAGAGTCCGGTATTATCGAGGTTCTAAGGGAGTAATTGAAAAGGTTGGTTAGATGGCCCGACCAGAGGGGTATATCGGATTTAAATAAGTTTGAGGGTAGTCCATTGGGGCCCGGTGCTCCGTCCGCTCTTGATTTCAACAAAACTTTAGTGACCCTTCCTTGAGTTGTCTGAAGATCGTCGGTACTGAGATACAAGCTACCAGTAGACCTACTCCAACTCTTGCTCGAACTTGTCGGCGCCATCCTAGGTGAACATGCGTCAGTTGGCACTATTCCCTCTGGGGACTTAAAGTGATCCACCAGGCGTGGTCAAGCAACATGGCCGACAGGACGTGAGCTCCACCAGCTCCGTCCCGAAGACCCACAAATCCTGCTTAAAACATCCTGCCCGGGCTGTCTAGGACCATGAAAACGGTCCCGGACACCTTCCTAACTTGATTGGGCTCCCTGAGCTGCGAGAGTGGTTCGGAGTTCTGCCGAGGGCGGAGACGGTGGCGTGCTCGGCGTTTGCTGCGCCGCCTTGACCTACGCGACGCCGTGGTCTGGGCCTGTGACGTGGGCCGGACTGCGAGCGGCCCGCCCGAAAGAGGTGTGCGGAGGATTCTGAAGCGGGCGACTCCGTTGCGGACCCCAGCGCTCTACGCTACGCCGCCGAGGTGCTTCTGGAGGTGGCGGTCGGCGCCCACGAGACACCAGAGTTACCCACTAGCCGGAGGGAGGAGATCGCGGCGCCGCCCATTCCGGGGGGTGCCCCTGTGGCGGAGCTCCTGCCTGAGCGCTCACCCTACCGGGGTTCGGCTGCCTGTCCCTCGAGGCCCCGCAGGCTCTACTGGACGCGGAGAAAACCGTGAGTGCTCTGGCCCTGACCCCTGCTGAGTCCACGCATCAGGCGCGGCGTCTCCTGAACTATTGGACAGCCAGCCTTATCCCTTGGCTGAGATACGTGGGAGCTGCGGCCTTGCTTCCCCCCCACTCCCGCACTGAAGCCTGGGCTCTACCCCCCACTGAGTGTTGCTGGTGCCCCAGGTTCCAAGGGGGGGACGGGAGGCGAGGCGCCTTGAGAGTGGCGGCGGCGCTGTCGAGTGGTCATTGGAGAGGGGCACCCGCCAGGGCTGTCCTCTCTCCCCTCTCCTGTTTGCTCTTGCAATTGAGCCTCTTGCCGTTTCCGCCCGCACTGAACTTCAGACCTGGGGGATAGTAGTGGGAGACACTACCAATGTAGTCTCCCTCTACGCAGATGATGCGCTTTTCTATCAGACCTCCCCCGCTGAGGCCCTCCCCGCCTTGTTGCAGCTCCTAGACCGATTTGGTGCAGCCTCTGGGTTGCGTATCAATCATAACAAATCTCTGATCTTCCCGCTGACGAGCTCTGTCCCAGACCCGGGCACGGATCTTCATTATTTGGGCCTCCGCTGGGAGCGAGTGGCGTTCAGATATCTGGGCATTCAAGTGGCCACATCTGAAGAGACTCTACTGACTCACAATGTCGACAGGATACTCAAGGCCCTCCACAAATCTGTTACCTTTTGGAACACGCTTCCTCTCTCTCTCATGGGGCGATTGGCAATTGCCAAAATGGTGATGCTCCCTAGGGTCCTATATATCTTGCAGAACACCCTGTGTCCATTACCTCCCCAAGTGTTTCGCACATTGAACTCGCTCCTCACCTCCCTCCTTTGGGCGGGTGGGCGCAGCAGGGTAGCTTTACGCACAGTGACGAGGTGTTGGAATGAAGGAGGCCTCGAGGCCCCGAGGTTTGACCTGTATTATTATGCAGCGCAGCTTCTCCCGTCCGCTAGGTGGTTCGCCGAGGATGAGAATTGGGAACTGGCACTACTGGCTGGCACGGCAAATGGCAGGGCCCTACAAGAGGCCTTGATGCAGGGTCGCGGCGCCGATAACACTCTGCCATATGCGGTGCGTCACACGGCCGGAATTTGGCAGCGCTTTGTCGAAAGAGTGTTGAGGCGGGCACCGTTTCATAGGGAGCTCCCGATTTGGATCTTGGCCCCGATAATCCGGTTGGAAGAACATATGTCCTATCGGGAGTGGCACTCTGGCGGATGCGAGACACTTATGGACCTCTACCCGAACGACTCTTTCGTGTCCTTTGAAGGTGCCATGGAGTCCTTTGAGCTAGGCGGGGGGCAAAACCTCCACTACAGAAGTCTTCAGGACGTGGCCAGGAAAACGTGGCCCCAGTTTCCAGAGGCGCCTCCGCTCACCAATACTCTCGACATCATTTTATCCTGTGGGAGAAGCAAACGGTTGATCTCCCTTCTCTACTCGGCCATGCGCCGAGACTCGACCCCCCCGATATTGTTAAACTGTTAAGTAGTATGAGAATGCAATATGAGAAACCTGGCGAAGACACTGATAGTCTCATATCCTTAGAGCACAAAGGCAATTCTTCCTTCTCTTATACATGCTTTACTCCTACGCCGCCCAGCCTCCGGGATGTGGGCCATATATGGCTGTGTATTGACTTTGGAACAGCATGCTACCACCAGTTACATGTAAGCGATATTGATGACTATATACTTTGTGCCTCTTTTATATCTTCGCAATAAAAAATATGTTTAAAAAAAAAAAAAAAAAGTGATCCACCAAAAAAGCGAACCAGCTAGCTTCTTGGATGTTTGCTGACCCGGTGCTGAGCTTACCCGAGATTTGCCGGTTAATTAACACCCAGAATTTCCTTGCATTATGATTTTTGCTCTCCCATAGTAGCTTGCACCAGAATTCTTCTTGTTGAAATTGCTTTTCTTTTTGTACTGCCTGCCTAAATGATTTTTGAGCGAGTTTATATGCCCTAACGAGCTCGTTATCTCCTGGGGATTTCATCAGGGACCGCAAGGCACTGTTTCTGAGTGTCTTCAATGCCCTTGTCTCTCGTGAGATTACACCCTGACAGGGTAACAGAGTCTGGCTGAGAGTACTGTTCGGTTGGAAATAACGTTATAAGTTGTGAACAAAACATCGACCATGCAGCAGCTCTGAGAGTCCCCAGGTCAGAGCGGTCTGGAATCAGGGCCAAACTTGCCTCCTTGACAAGGGGTATTATTTCGTCGCTCCATCTTAGGCGTTTCAAATTATCACAGTGCATTCCTGCAAATGTAGTTGGAGCAGGTTTATTGAACTGTGGCTTTATTTTAAGGGTTAGGAACTGGGGACGATGGCCGCTTTCAGTTCGTGGTTGAATACTAAAGTTGCCCAGATGTTTCAGCAGTGCCAAATTGCAAATAGTGAAGTCTAGGTAGGAGTGCTTGCGGCCATTCGACCAAGACCAGTTTGGCGGTGAGTCTTTAGTGGATCTTCCATTTATTACCAGAAATCCTGCACTGTGAAGATGCAACACACAGAGTTCTCCCAGGCTGCAATAGGCTTGGTTTGGTGGTTTCGATTGCGCCTCTACATCTGCAGCTGCAAGGGGGGTTAGCCCTTCAAGATCTTCCGTATTATCCGGGAAGAGGTTGGTATTAAAATCCCCAGTGATTATACAATCGGCGTGCTGTTGGTCCAAGGCCAAACCCCTCGCAATTTTCATTAAGCGTATTAGATGTGACTTTTTGGAGTGGATACTGGGGTTGATGTATATGTTAAGGAGTAAAAGGGGGCGTTGGTTACTCCAAGAGTTGATTTTAAATCCCAGGACCCAGTCTTCGTCGATGTACAGTGGCACAATCGGGCCTTTTAGGTTGTTAGAGACATAAATCGACAGGCCCCCTTTTGGGTGGCCGTAGGGAGAGTCTCTGACTGCTGGTTTCCGAAATTCAATGAAGCCGGTCACTGGGATTGATTCAGTGGCCCATGTCTCGTGTAGTGCTATTGCGGTGTGCCCGAATATAAAAGAGTATGTATCCGTATTGGTGATTTTGTTTTGAAGCCCACTGATGTTCCATGAGCACAAGGTGATTGAAGGGGCTCGTTCCAGGATTGAAGGTTCTGCGGGTGGAAGTACTTGAGATACAGTTAGAGCAGAAACCTTGCAGTTTAAGTGTTCGGGATAAGACTCCAGGGGTCAGGCCTTTTTGTTGCAAGCCAAGACTGCCGGAAGCCACTGTGGTTCTGTAATTCTCAAACCTGACTCCATTTTAGTCTTGCCCTCACGTAGGCCTGTGAAGTAGGCCCAACCAACAAGTGGTCTGCCCTTCTGAGTTTGTGCATATATTAACTTGGGTTTTTCTGACTCTGAATGAACTGCAGAGAGAGTAACCCTTTTCACCTGAAACTGACCTTTTGCAAAACCAGTTTCATTAGCTGATCGTTGTCTGAAATTGGCAATCACTGTTCAGGACCTCGTTAACCTTTAGTTTCCTTGCACATATCTTATCCTAAACAATATCTAAATTGTTTCTTTCCTTACGACTTTCTTTTCTAAACATGGGTTTTTGCCATGTGTCGTGACTGCCATCTGGTGTTGCCTTTTACTAGGCCTCAGAAGTTAGTCTGCGAGCAAAGCAGTCTGACCTTTTTTGGGTCATATATACATTAACTAAGGTTTTGTTCGTGCACTGGAGTTAATTTCAGAAGCTGGCCTTTCCCCTAGAATTGACCCTGCCAAGCCAATTTCCCTGCAAGATCGTTATCCACTTTCCCAATCACCATTCAAGACATTTGTGAACTTTTAAGTTTCTTTACGTTTCTGTTATCTTGCACATTATCTGAAACTACTTTTCTTTACTGTTTCTTCATTTCATGGGTTACGCTTTCAAATAAGGGTTTGTTCGGCCCTTCCAGAATATTATTTAAATATGCCTAAATATTAACTTGTGGGTTGGGACACTGTAAAATGAGCTTTACTGTATGATGCTGTGTGATGTCATGTATTTTCTATTGGTTGAATTTTGGTGCAGGGGCGTGCATTTTAAATGTACCTTTTGTGTATAAATAGGGATGTCTCGCCTTAGTAAAATTGAGCAGTTTCTTGAGTTGCACACCGTGTTGTATTACTGGGATTTCTGCTACTGGCTGCAGCTAATAAATTTGATCTCTGACGCCACCTAGAAGCATTCAGTGTCTCTGTATACCAAGGCAAGGGAACCCAGAGGACTTAGGGCGTGTCCCTGGCGCCGCTGGGTACTTGAAATCCCAGTTCTTCACCACCCCCAATCTTGAGGGTTGTTCGGGTTAGAATTTCTGATCGAAGGAGTTTGATTTCCCTCTGTTGTGCCTACGGCATTTTTTAGAATTGAGTAGGGCCTACTTTTAGTTCCTAATGCAGTGCATTCAACTTTTTGCTGGAGGATTGTGCGGATACATTTTAATACCCCATTCCCGGAAGATAGCCCTTTGCTCAATAAATACTCGCGCCCAGGTTGATGATTTAAATGACACCAGGGTTACCTCGGATGGTTGTGTGCCTCTAGGTGGGAGGAATTCAATTGAGTCAATGTCTTCAGTAGTAAGGGCCTCGAAACCCGGTACACCATTGGCTAGTCTTATTATATTCGACCTATTCAGGGTGTCATGCCGACCCTTGGAAATGTATTCCGGGGCAAGGAGTATTTTGTTGACCTCTGTGCTGCTTTTAACCCCCTTACTACTAGGCCTTACGTTGGGATGTGGTGTTTTTTCGGTTAGACAACCTGCATCTGGACCCGAACGAGACTGGATAGAAGTTGATGGGCCTGTGCCTGATGTCTCAAAATTAAGAAGTGAAATTGCTTTATTGTTATGTTTTTTTTTTTGCGTAATTAAGCCCAGGGGTTAGAGTTACCTGGGTTAGTTTGTTATTGTGAATGACTTTAACAAAATTGTGTCCAATGGTTCGATTAGCCTGGGGGGATAAACTAGATATGTGAGTGGGTTGAGGTTGGTTTATCATGACAGTGTTCATATGCTGAATAGGGTCACTAGTGTTGACCCTTGGTGATTCTACTGTGGGTTGACACTCGGTTGCTGCTGGTTCTCGAGATGTAATAATGAGGTCTTGTCTGCAACCCAGAGTCTGTTGACAGACACTCGGGGCTGGATCGTCCTTAGGAGTACTTTGGCTGATGTTTACTATCGTAGGTGTAGTCTGAGGGGTATTTTGAACTTTTTTATTACTAGCGTTTAAAAATAATGGGAATACATAGATGACATTGCCGTCTTCAGCAGCAGCTGGGAGGACCATTTGTGTCACTTACAGGCTGTTCTCCAAGCCCTGAGACAGGCTGGCTTGAAAATCAAGGCCAGCAAATGCCAGATCGGGCAGGGGTCGGTGGTGTACCTAGGCCACTTGGTGGGCAGGGGGAAGGTGCAGCCCCTCCAGGCTAAGATTGAGACTATCATGGCCTGGGAACCCCCCAAGACTCAGACGGAGGTTCGAGCTTTTCTGGGCCTCACAGGATACTACCGGCGCTTTGTGAAGGGGTATGGCACCATTGTGGCACCCCTTACTGAACTCACATCTAAGAAACAACCTAGTCGGGTAGTCTGGTATGAGGCGTGTCAGCGAGCCTTTGACAATCTGAAACAAGCAATGTGTGCAGCTCCTGTCTTGAAGGCTCCTGATTTTGCTAAGGAGTTTATCGTACAATCAGATGCATCGGAGCATGGCATTGGGGCAGTGTTATCGCAACTCAATGAAGAGGGCCGGGACCGACCTGTTGTCTTCCTATCAAGAAGACTGCTTCCCCGGGAACAGAAGTGAAGTGCGATTGAGCGGGAAGCCTTTGCGGTGGTATGGGCTCTGAAGAAGCTGCGGCCACACCTGTTTGGCTCGCACTTCCTGGTATAGACTGACCACCGACCCCTTCGTTGGCTGATGCAAATGAAGGGTGAGAACCCCAAGCTGTTGAGATGGTCCATCTCCCTACAGGGAATGGACTTCCGGGTGGAACATCGGCCTGGAGTGGACCACACCAACGCAGACGGTCTCTCGAGGTATTTCCGCCTTAGTGATGAGAACTCCCAAGGGGTTGGGTAGCTCTCCCCACTTTCAGCTGGGGGGACGCGTGTTAGAACTGGCAGCCCTTTGGGTGGTCCCTCCTCACTATTATTTATTTTATCCTTTTTCTTTTTGGCCTCTGATTTGTTTTCTTAGGTGTCCACTATAATCTTTTGGTTTTTTTAAAAACTGGTGTTGACCCTTGGACTCTGGGCGCCTCCTCATTACTTAATAATGATGCAGCACAGGTGCTCCTATAAAATTGAGGGATAGTAGGGAAACATAACATGGTGGCCTACACAAATCACCTCAGAATCTGGGGCAATAGGTTTGTATGAGGAGTTCTAGAACCTTCTGGACCCTTCTGGACTCACCTGGCCTGGACTATAAAAGGTGGAGTGGGGCGGCCATTTTAGGTCTGTGGTACTTGCGAAGGAGTGAGAGAGAGGTCAGGAGTTGAGGCTGCCTGTGGGGAGGACGGTGCACTGAGGAGGGGGGTTGTCTATTACTGGACTCTCTAGTCTCTCAACTGACGCTACCCCCTACTGGTCGATTGAGCCCTGAACCTTTCAGACTTCTTGGGGCCACCTTTCCCCTTTAACTCTTGTGAGTAACCCGGTTTTCGGTTTAGCAAGTGAAGGACATCTGACCCGGGAGAAAAGGAGGGGGGGAAGAAGCCGGGTTGCCGTTGGATAAAGGCTCATAATCCCCGCCCGGGCTCACCTTAATTTTACTGTTGCCTGGAGTTAGAGTGCCCGGAGCCTGTCAGGTGGTTCCCCCCGCAATCCTACTTGAACCACTTCCACAGAACGTGGGGTCGGGTAAATCACCGCCACACCCCCCAGAACTTTTGGCCATCTAATCGTTGAAAGAACCCCACCTTAGAGCGGCTGGCCCGCTGAAGTCCCTGCCGTTGGTCTGCTGCCTCTTGTCCAGCGCTGGTGATGTCCACATGCCCCCGCTGATGAGAACCGGAGGTGAGGGAGGGGGCCCAGTTTAGTCAGCGGAGCGTCAGTTCCCCGGAGGCAGCGTCGCGGAAGACAGTGAGCGCTGTCAAGTGAGCGCCGGAAGAAGGGGGCGGGAATCAGAGGAGGCCGGCCCGTGTACAGTACCCTCCCTCTCTGACGAGCGAGAAGAGGGCGGGACACAGAGCCGACAGGAACGCCGAGGGAGTCGCTGCGAAGTCCCGGCCCGGTCAGCTGCCGGGAGCCTGTAGCGTTGGGGCAGAAATCGCATTAGAGTTGCTGAAACGCGATTCGGGCAGGGAGTGGATGAACGACCTGACGGGGACTAATCTGGCAGAAACCCGGTAAGATCGTTGAGGTGTTGTGTGGGGCCCCAGGTGCTGAGAGGGCCTCACTGCTGCCTCCAAAGCTTTAGTGGGGGCACTTGAGACAGTAGTATTGCCCCACACAGTTCCACAGGAGAGGGAAGACAAATGGTAGGAAGTACGAGTTGACTGAGAACTGCCGAATCAACCCAGGCTTTGCCGACTATTTGGAAATAACTGTCTGCCTGACTTTACTGTTCCCGGATGTACTCTTTCTAGAACAATTAATTGCTGATTTGCCTGGTGACTCAATTTGATCCTCATATGTGTGTGTAAATTTATGGACGTTAATGTCGGAGACCTAGTCGTGGTAACAGAATACAGCAGAACTGCCTAGAGCCTATCTCTCTTATAGATAAGGGAGGGGGAAAGTTAATTGAGTTAAAGTACACTGCAATCCTGCTTTAAAATGCATTGACTAAGAAAGGTTCGCTAGAGAAACGGAATATTATGATACTGTGAATGTTTACAAGGGCAGGGAACTCAATTATGATGTCAGAAATGTAAATGAGGTAATGGTTTTGCAACTGAAAGAAATGCAAGAAACTAACTAAAAGAAAAAATAAAGATTTTCTACCTTTTCTAAATACGGTGTGGTGTAATTTTTGGTGGTGAAACGCTGGGGAAAAGTCAGTTCCTTTTCTTTTTTTTTTCAGTCGGGTAGGTAATGGACCATCATGTCACTATTTTTCCCCTAGCAAAAACGTCAGTAAGCAGCCGGGGCAGGCACTCTCTCCTACGGTGTGCTCCGTGACGGCGCCAGCCCGCCATCTTGCTCCTCCCCCGACGAATCATCTTTTCCAAATCAGCATTGTATGACACTGATAAGTGATAACCTCCAATAGAATCATGAACATCCTCAGTTCTCCCTACTGGTCTGGAGGTTGTTGGTGGGGTTACTACCGGAGGTCAGTGAGAAACAGATCCTCACATACCAATTTAAAATCCAGTCAATAGCTGTGAAGATTTTTGAATTCAATGTCCTTCTTTGTGAAGACGTTTTGTGCTTGAATGCACCCTCCCCTGCTTTGTGGATGATATAGGCAGGGTAAGGGCGTCCACATTCAGCAACTTCTCTGTAAGAAACCCTGGATGAGTTCAGCACTGGAAAATCCTAACCACAATTACACAGTTCAGACCAATGGTCATTTAAAGATTGATGACTTTACATCATCTTTAACACATTCTTTAGCTTCAGAATTATCGTCCTTTATTGGTTTGCTAGGGGTCCCAGTACCGCTGGGATGGGACTGTAGACATCTTTAGTCTGTCAAGCATCATCTTCTTCTAACTCCCCTTTATGAGGATCATTGTGGGCTGCAGGGTGGGCTGCAGTCAGTGCTCAATTTTAGCTGTTTGTGATGGGGGGGGGGGCACTGGCACTTATTTCTGTGGACCAGCATTTATTTTTCCGCATCAAACGTTTACCAAGTGCAAGAGAGGGAAAAGCACACAAATCGGAAAGATGCAAGGAAAAGAAAGGCGGAAATACTGCCAAAAGGGAGAAAGCAGGTAGGTACCTGCAAGAGTGAAATAAATGGGCAGAGAGTGTCCGGTAGGGGATTAAAGGAGCACGAGGTGGATTTAAGACTGCGTTCTGTGCGCTGACATTTAATTCCGGGGGCCGAGGTCTACTGAGCAATAATTTGGGCAGGACTCTCTTTCCTTTACAAATTAAGCACTATCTGTAGTGTGTTTGGACAGATGGACGGCAGATCCATGAACAGAACAAGCATTTGCAATGCAATAGGTCTCACATTTGCGCGGGTCTGAGCTATTCCCATTGTAAATGACAATGCCTTTTATTTATATTTTGGCTTTTAAAACATAAATAAAAGGCATTGTCATTAGCAATACTAATAGTTTAAACTCTCGCAAATGCGACACCTATTGCATTGCAATAAATGGCCGTTTTGACCGCTTGTTAGATTGTAAATATCAGAGGAAGAGACTGGCCTGTGATGTCTTCAAAGTAGTGATAAATAGTGCAGTGAAGAAGATATGTAAGTGTTGTATATTACACAGAAACAAAGTGTTAAGTGAGGGTTATATATGATCCGAGCTATAAACCCTAACAAAGCGCTCCAACAAATTTTGCTGCCATTTCGATAATCCGGGAGATGATCTATGGGTGGTGGAGACAGTCAAAGTCATCTGTTGCTACTAGGAAATTGTCAATACATGGTGTGTAGGGGTGAGGCCATTAAAGGATGAGGAAATTAGATTGGGGTCAGCCTGCTTGCTCTCCATAGGATAACACTGAAATGTTGGGCAGGATGGCTGTGACAAACGGCAGCACCTTTTCCTGGTCTTGGAAGCAGCAACGAAATTGAGAGGGGCGCTAAGAGGAGGATATTACAATAATTAATACTGCTGATCTTGTGTGCCCTAAGCGGCTCTTTACAGAGTGAAGAGCATGGTGTGGTGTGGATTTTTCAGATGCAGAGGAGCTCATAGCAGCCAGAGGCAGCGGTCAAGGAGAAAAGTTTGAAACCGACCAAAGGTCCTGAGCTCGAAGCATGACAGACCGCACCAACATTTAGATTTTCCCTGCCAGACTCACTTATTTTCAACGTATTGCCCTGCAGGCACCAGAGAAGGTAGCAGTCCCTGATGTGCTCCACAGAGGCCATAGCCTTTTACCTGATGGAGGCAATCAAAGGGCCTCCTTTCTCGCAAGTGTGTCCTCGCCCAGCTGACAGCAGGGAGGCTGCCCAGCAGTTCACGATGTCTGGAGTACAGCATAGACTGCTGTTTCCTGGCATGAGGTGTAGGAGGGAAGCATGAGGAGACAAGCGAGAGACAGTATTGTGCTATCCAGTGTAAAGTTAGAAAAAAATGTTTGCAACCTTTAACAGCAATCTTCACAACTTTTTTGGGGTCTGTGTTTTGCTTTTGCTGGAAACTTATCTATTTAACACACTGTCTCTCAAATGCACAACTGTTTTCAAATCCAGTTAATCGATAGCACTATCAGTTTTGGATATTAATAGCAATACAGTGGCATAGGGCAAGAAGGCTTAAAGACTAGGCTAAGTGACAAGAGTTTGGAGCAAGTACATGGTGGGTTCACTGCAGAACAACATTCTGCAGCGGCGGCGGCTGCTGTGACTGGCTTGTACTCACGACCCCTCGCAGGCAGGCCATGAGGAAGACGTGACTCACTTCAGGGATGTGCTTGCGGCATCGACCCGATGAAGTCATTACACAGCATTCGACTTGGGCGATGTATGTTTTTTAAGTACGCTTTCTAGCCCCTCTTTTAAAAGAACAGGGCCCCGCACCCAGTCTCTCACCTCCGTGTTAGGAAAGGACGCAGAGAGAGACCAGCAGTGCTGGCACCTGCAGCCCAGGAAGCACGACCTGCGCCATCAAGAAGCAGTGGCAGAGTCCCTGAGGACGGGAGGGGTTTGCGTGGGTGTATTCATTGGGCGAAACCTCCTTCCACCAGTTTGTGAAGCAGCCCCGGCGCAGGAAACAAAACTAAACAATTACAAGTTGTTCAGCATATATAATTTTTAAAAAACATGGCACATGTAGCATCTGAAACAAACTGCGCAGACAATCGAAGCGAGGAGGTGGCTCAACATATAACTCTGCCAAATTTGGAGCTGGAGAACAGGGTTCAAGCCTCGGGTGGGCTGTATACCGTAATGCAATAATGACATTTATTCATAAATTTAATGAAAAGATACTTCAGTCACCTTGATGTGAGCCAATTTATGGCTTATTTAGTAACCATTATTTCAATTGTTTCAAAACATATGAGCAAAAATATATATTTACATACTAGGAATCATAAAGAGATAATATCAATTTTGTACTCAAATTGTTCTCATACATGAAAATACAACAAACAAAATTCCAACATTTCCCAATGCATTTCGGGTCAAATCGACCCTTCTTCAGGGGATTTACATTTGTAGATATGAATCTGTACTTTGTAAATCAATCTCACGCACATCAGTCCGATGGGAGGCACTGCAAGGTTAATAAAAACAATTGTTTTCCTATACAACACTAAGTCATATACAGTTTAGCAATAGAATTAGAATTAACAATCATTCCCAAATGAGTGTGCAGTTTAAAGAAACTTGTGTGGTCCTCGGTAACATGCAAAGTAAAAATAATTGTGAAAAAAGCAAACAGCACCATACAAAAAACGTGCTCAGTGTTAAGACGTGTATCATCTACAAAATGATATGAACAAAAACGAACGGTGCTTAAAAAGATTAACCACTCCCTAGTGACTAATAGAAATGATATAGGTCATGCTTAACGGAGTATAGGTGTTTTAACTACAGGGTATGTACCTGTCAGTAGCCTCAAAATGTATACACGGGTGTGGTGAGATAGTATTAGGGTCCAAACCTGTGTAAGTAATGTAAAGGGCAATGAGAATCGATAGAGCTATCGTACAGTTGAAAGTAAATGGTAAGTGAACTGTCTTACCAACAACTGTGTGGCCAGGTGCTGGATAAGGTAATAATGAAATTTTATGTGGGACGTCTGCTGTTATAGAATCCAAACGCTGCAAAAAATGTAGCGGGAACCGTTATCAATATTGCCACGCTTTAAGGAAAAGTGAGCAACCATCAAGTAAGCTCGTAAGTTTTCTTACCGCTATTCCGCTGTCTGCGGTATCCAAAAAGCTCTTCCCCAATTCTAACAGAGCCTGTTTGCGAGACGACCTATTTTAAAGGAACAGGAGAGGAAGGGTAAAACCTAACCGCTTGACTGTGGTTTACCGGAGTTGTAATACAAACGCCATTAATGTGCAAACGCCTACCTTCCTTCTCTACCAAATCGCGACCTCTGACTCCCGAATAACTTCCGGTGTAAACATCCGGTACGGGAGATGTAGCCTTAAATGCTAGAACGTAACGTGAACTGTGCTAACTCTACGTGACGGAAATGTAATGTGGAAGGAACATGTGTTGTATGTGTACATATATTAAATTCGAGCTTGATAAATAAGATTCATTAGAAAGTCGTAAAAACGTGAGGGTAAAACAATACAAGAGAAGTGACTAGAAGTAAAATAAATAATATTACGAGCTGACACCGATGTAGAAACCGATGTGAGAATAGTGAAGGAATAGATTGTCGATCCTGTACAATGATAATCACAAGGAATAAGAAGTCAACGTTGTAACAAGATGATAAAATGTTGTCTCTGGGTGTATAACATTTTAAGAAACATGCCATCTCATACTGGTCATTAAGCCCACCTGGTGTCAACGTTCCCAACCTTTTTATCCAAAATGTCTCTCTCCGTGCCAGGGCTACATTGTGATCTATGCCCTTGTGTTTCTCTACCACTTCTAAAATGGTGAATCTGAGTTGGGGTATTGTGTGACTGGACCTATTCCAGTGTGTTGCTAGGCAAGATGTTGTTGACCTGTTACGTATAGTACTTTGACACCAGGTGGGCTTAATGACCAGTATGAGATGGCATGTTTCTTATAATGTTATACACCCAGAGACAACATTTTATCATCGGTGTCAGCTCGTAATATTATTTATTTTACTTCTAGTCACTTCTCTTGTATTGTTTTACCCTCACGTTTTTACGACTTTCTAATGAATCTTATTTATCAAGCTCGAATTTAATATATGTACACATACAACACATGTTCCTTCCACATTACATTTCCGTCACGTAGAGTTAGCACAGTTCACGTTACGTTCTAGCATTTAAGGCTACATCTCCCGTACCGGATGTTTACACCGGAAGTTATTCGGGAGTCAGAGGTCGCGATTTGGTAGAGAAGGAAGGTAGGCGTTTGCACATTAATGGCGTTTGTATTACAACTCCGGTAAACCACAGTCAAGCGGTTAGGTTTTACCCTTCCTCTCCTGTTCCTTTAAAATAGGTCGTCTCGCAAACAGGCTCTGTTAGAATTGGGGAAGAGCTTTTTGGATACCGCCGACAGCGGAATAGCGGTAAGAAAACTTACGAGCTTACTTGATGGTTGCTCACTTTTCCTTAAAGCGTGGCAATATTGATAACGGTTCCCGCTACATTTTTTGCAGCGTTTGGATTCTATAACAACAGACCTCCCACATAAAATTTCATTATTACCTTATCCAGCACCTGGCCACACAGTTGTTGGTAAGACAGTTCACTTACCATTTACTTTCAACTGTACGATAGCTCTATCGATTCTCATTGCCCTTTACATTACTTACACAGGTTTGGACCCTAATACTATCTCACCACACCCGTGTATACATTTTGAGGCTACTGACAGGTACATACCCTGTAGTTAAAACACCTATACTCCGTTAAGCATGACCTATATCATTTCTATTAGTCACTAGGGAGTGGTTAATCTTTTTAAGCACCGTTCGTTTTTGTTCATATCATTTTGTAGATGATACACGTCTTAACACTGAGCACGTTTTTTGTATGGTGCTGTTTGCTTTTTTCACAATTATTTTTACTTTGCATGTTACCGAGGACCACACAAGTTTCTTTAAACTGCACACTCATTTGGGAATGATTGTTAATTCTAATTCTATTGCTAAACTGTATATGACTTAGTGTTCTATAGGAAAACAATTGTTTTTATTAACCTTGCAGTGCCTCCCATCGGACTGATGTGCGCGAGATTGATTTACAAAGTACAGATTCATATCTACAAATGTAAATCCCCTGAAGAAGGGTCGATTTGACCCGAAATGCATTGGGAAATGTTGGAATTTTGTTTGTTGTATTTTCATGTATGAGAACAATTTGATTACAAAATTGATATTATCTCTTTATGATTCCTAATATGTAAATATATATTTTTGCTCATATGTTTTGAAACAATTGAAATAATGGCTACTAAATAAGCCATAAATTGGCTCAAATCAAGGTGACTGAAGTATCTTTTCATTAAATTTATGAATAAATGTCATTATTGCATTAACACACTTGAAACCTTAGGGACATTAGGTGAGCTCCCGGTTTTAAGACCTAGTTTGTGCTAGGCCTCTACATAGCGTTTTACAGTCAGTTGTGGGCTCAACTGACCACTGGGTAGCTCCCAATACAGACCATTTATTTTCCACTAAAGATTGAAACAGTTGGTAGTAAATAAGGAGTGCAGGATAGACTCTTACATTGCTGTATACCGTAATCACATATAAATAAACGGAGCTCTCGGAGGGGAGTGGGGAGAGACATATAAACCAAGGGGTGTCACAAAAAGAGATGGCCGTTGGCAAAACACATAACCAAAAACTCAGAAAGTTACAAAATAACATAACAGCCATTATGAGTATTTAAGCTACCGCAATGTTACACGACAATACACAATGGTACAAAAAAAGTGCTTACCCAGTAATTAAAAGACACTGTATAACGCCGGAAGTAAAAGATCCAGTCCGGGTGGGTGGGGCCAAATGGAGACAGGGAGGTAACAAGGAGGGACTAACAAGCCTCATTTACAATGGAAAGCCAGCGTTTAGGGTGAATGATGACGTAACCCAATGGAAAGAAGGGGCGGGGCTTCCACTCCACTTCTGAAATATCCCGATTACAAGAAGCCTCGCAGATGGAGCAGCGCATGTGTGCTGCCATGGAGGTCTGCAAGATCTTTAAAAGGAATCCGTTGCACTGAGCCACATCAGGCAGAAGGGCCTTGAGTACGACCGGCTATGAGCTCCGTTCAGCGAAGCATCATCATAGAACCAACAAGGATGGCCCCTTTATGCTCCTCCTAGTCCTGCTGCAAAGTGGGAATGTGTGCATATGCACATCCCAAAGTAGGCACAATAGCTGTCAGTAGGAAGAACATTGTGTCAGGCAGTTTTAGATGCCAAGGAGTGGGTTTGGCTGTTTGCTCTGCAATACCACGCTCAGAAACCTGCTGCTATACAACCAGGAAAATTATTTTATTCTAAAGGCAATGGTTTGTCCTTTTCTTGAATTCAGATGGCAAAGACACGTTTATAGGCAAGACAGAAAATTATTAAAGCCTGTAGGAAGGGTCTATTGATCATGAAAACCATTTGTCAAAGCCAACTTGCAGTGGTTTATTGATAGAGGAAACCCTGTGGCATATTTACAAAACCCATATCACCAAAGGAACATTCCTGTGGCGGTAGGGGCTTCTCCTCATTCACAAGGTGGCGTTAAGCCACTTAGCGTGGCTTAACTGCACTTTGCGAATAAGGTAGCCTTTCAGGCTATACTTAGTGTGATTGGGATGGGCAATGGATGTTGAGGTGGGCATTCCACCACAACACCAATTGATGTGGATGCTGCCCCATATTTACAAGGGTGGCGTAAATATGGGGCAGTGCCAAAATTAAAACCAGGGAAAATCTGGTCTTAAACAGGTGAAATGAGAAGAAATACTGTATTGTCCTCATTTTTGCTGTTTCTATGTGTGCTACATTCGGCAGCACGCACAGAAACACTAAAACGCCATGGGCGATTGTTTAGGTGCAGGAAGGTATCCCTTCCTGCACATCAACAATGCACAATGCAGACACCCTTGCACAATGCAGACACCCTTGCACCATAGTGCAAGGTTGACTGTGTTGCCGCTAGACAGCCAAATTTAGTGCCAGTGCAGGGAGAAACGCAGGGTTGCACCGTATTGTCGTACAGGGTGCAGCCATGTATTTCTAAAGTGACAGAACACGGCGTTAACCTTCTTGGCATAATGCAGCGCTCCGCCACATTAGTTGTAAATATGCCCAACCTTTCTTAAGGTTTGCTGGCAGAAGTTTTTTTTAATTGTGAAAAGCCTTCCACACTATTAATGTTACTACGTAAACATTTATATAATAATAATAATAATAATCTTTATTTGGATATAAAACAATATCCTTAAAAGAAGCACCGACAGCAATATACATTGTAAAAGCAAAACTGACATCAATAATCAACTTTAAATGGATGCAGGGTTATCACATTGCAATTTTCGCCTCCCTGTTAAACAGTCCGGGTTGCGTTGAAAATAACTTTAAAAGTACAGAGGTTGTTATACAGTAATTTACAGTATTAAACTTATTGGCCAACCCACCGTTAATAAATAGTTATAAAAGTTAAAAAGATATCAAATAAAAATAGCAACAGCAGATCAATAGCAGCAAATCATGATAGTGCAGTAATGGATGAGGGTCTTTTATCAAGTTACAAGTAATACGATTAGATTTAAGCTGTTCCCAACACGAGGGGAGCATGCAGAAAGCTGCGATATGCAAGTCGTATAAACAATGTAAGGGCAATATTTAAAGCTGTATTTTCTGGACATAGGGCCGCAATGATTGCCTGTCTGCAGGACCGGATTCCCAACCTATTCCACTCCACTCTCAGTTTGCGTCTGCGCTGTGCTATGAGTGCTGGGCAAAGACAAACCATATGCTCCAGGGTTTCATCCGTCCTGCCGCACCCTCTGCACCATATTTCATCTGTCGTGCGACGCCAGCCTGGCAGATCTTTTAAAAATTGCCAGTCACCAAGTCTCATGGCCATAAAACTAAGTTTTAGGTACGAGGGGTAGGTGCAGGACAGATAGGTTGCAGGAACTAATCGCCCGTACGAATTCATAACGGCCCATGCGTGTCTACGTTTGGCAAGATGGTTTTTATCCATAATAAGGGAACTTATTCGGACACTTTTCTTAATGAGGGATTTGAATACTGTCATACTGGGGTTAAGATCCCATAGGTCGCCTGCGGAGAGTTCTTGAATGTACTCCTTGAAAAGACGACCATATGTAACCCGTGAATTTTACTCAGAAATGTCTTGCCAGACTAGTGACTCAAGTGAGCCTGTGTCTGCCTGTCTGAGTTTATGGCAGAGATTTAGGAATGTGCCGATGCTGGAGACTTCGTAATTTAATAGGCCGAGTTCTAGCCTAATCTGTGCAGCGGAGGCATTACTGGGCAAATGGAGGACTTTTTTGTAAATTTTAGTCACGTGTTGGTTTAAATTTGTGTTTAATTTATCCCTGAAGATCTTGTTACCATATGACAGTGTCGGACCAATCTTTGCTCTCATGACCTCTAGTAGAGGGGTTAGACTTGGGCCAGACAGTTTTTTCAAGAGCTTGGAGAGGGTCACCTGTAAAGTCACAGCTTTAGCAGATATCTCCTTACGTTGTTTTGCAAAGTTGCCCCTTGAGTCAAGATTGACCCCTAGGTATTTATATACACTTCCTACTGCAATGGTCATGTTGTTATACGACCATCCTCCCCCTGCTTTTCTTTTTTTTCCAAAGGTAACCACTTGGGTTTTCTTTAGGTTAACCTCTAACTGGTTTGCAGCGGTATAGTTGTGTAGTTTTACCAGGAGCCTTTGTAAGCCAATGTGTGTTAGACTGAAAAGTACTAAGTAATCCGCGTAAAGCAGGTAACTTATGGGGACACCACCCATCTTTGAAGGGTGGCTATTGGTTTCATCTAAAGTTGTCGTCAGGTCAGCAATAAACAAATTAAAAAGAAGAGGGGCCAGCACACAGCCCTGTTTGACACCCCTAGTAGTCATGATTTTACGAGAAAGGTGTGTGCCGGACCCCAACTTCACCTGAACCCATGTACCTGAATGTAGCTGAATGATTGCCTCCAGAAGTTTTTGAGGGATTCCCCATCTCCTTAACTTTTCCCATAAAGCTGCCCTGGGAACCCTATCAAAAGCGGCTTTAAAGTCAACAAAGCAGCAAAATACAGCCCTAGATGTTAAATAAACTTTATCAACAACGATGGCTAATGTCAATAGGTTGGTCATGGTCCCGGATTTGGCAGTGAAGCCTGTTTGGTTCATTGGTATCAGATTGTTCTCGTCTGCCCATGCTCTCAGCTCGCTCAGGAGAATGCTCGCATAATGTTTAGCCTCAACGTCCAAAAGAGCTATCAGTCTGTAGTTGTTTGGAGATGAATGGGGACCTGATTTATAGATTGGATTGATTATTGCTCCACGCCAAGAGTCCGGTATTATCGAGGTTCTAAGGGAGTAATTGAAAAGGTTGGTTAGATGGCCCGACCAGAGGGGTATATCGGATTTAAATAAGTTTGAGGGTAGTCCATTGGGGCCGGTGCTCCGTCCGCTCTTGATTTCAACAAAACTTTAGTGACCCTTCCTTGAGTTGTCTGAAGATCGTCGGTACTGAGATACAAGCTACCAGTAGACCTACTCCAACTCTTGCTCGAACTTGTCGGCGCCATCCTAGGTGAACATGCGTCAGTTGGCACTATTCCCTCTGGGGACTTAAAGTGATCCACCAGGCGTGGTCAAGCAACATGGCCGACAGGACGTGAGCTCCACCAGCTCCGTCCCGAAGACCCACAAATCCTGCTTAAAACATCCTGCCCGGGCTGTCTAGGACCATGAAAACGGTCCCGGACACCTTCCTAACTTGATTGGGCTCCCTGAGCTGCGAGAGTGGTTCGGAGTTCTGCCGAGGGCGGAGACGGTGGCGTGCTCGGCGTTTGCGGCGCCGCCTTGACCTACGCGACGCCGCGGTCTGGGCCTGTGACGTGGGCCGGACTGCGAGCGGCCCGCCCGAAAGAGGTGTGCGGAGGATTCTGAAGCGGGCGACTCCGTTGCGGACCCCAGCGCTCTACGCTACGCCGCCGAGGTGCTTCTGGAGGTGGCGGTCGGCGCCCACGAGACACCAGAGTTACCCACTAGCCGGAGGGAGGAGATCGCGGCGCCGCCCATTCCGGGAGGTGCCCCTGTGGCGGAGCTCCTGCCTGAGCGCTCGCCCTACCGGGGTTCAGCTGCCTGTCCCTCGAGGCCCCGGAGGCTCTACTGGACGCGGAGAAAACCGTGAGTGCTCTGGCCCTGACCCCTGCTGAGTCCACGCATCAGGCGCGGCGTCTCCCAAACTATTGGACAGCCAGCCTTATCCCTTGGCTGAGATACGTGGGAGCTGCGGCCTTGCTTCCCCCCCACTCCCGCACTGAAGCCTGGCCTCTACCCCCCACTGAGTGTTGCTGGTGCCCCGGGTTCCAAGGGGGGGACGGGAGGCGAGGCGCCTTGAGAGTGGCGGCGGCGCTGTCGAGTGGTCATTGGAGAGGGGCACCCGCCAGGGCTGTCCTCTCTCCCCTCTCCTGTTTGCTCTTGCAATTGAGCCTCTTGCCGTTTCCGCCCACACTGAACTTCAGACCTGGGGGATAGTAGTGGGAGACACTACCAATGTAGTCTCCCTCTACGCAGATGATGCGCTTTTCTATCTGACCTCCCCCGCTGAGGCCCTCCCCGCCTTGTTGCGGCTCCTAGACCGATTTGGTGCAGCCTCTGGGTTGCGTATCAATCTTAACAAATCTCTGATCTTCCCGCTGACGAGCTCTGTCCCAGACCCGGGCACGGATCTTCATTATTTGGGCCTCCGCTGGGAGCGAGTGGCGTTCAGATATCTGGGCATTCAAGTGGCCACATCTGAAGAGACTCTACTGACTCACAATGTCAACAGGATACTCAAGGCCCTCCACAAATCTGTTACCTTTTGGAACACGCTTCCTCTCTCTCTCATGGGGCGATTGGCAATTGCCAAAATGGTGATGCTCCATAGGGTCCTATATATCTTGCAGAACACCCTGTGTCCATTACCTCCCCGAGTGTTTCGCACATTGAACTCGCTCCTCACCTCCCTCCTTTGGGCGGGTGGGCGCAGCAGGGTAGCTTTACGCACAGTGACGAGGTGTTGGGATGAAGGAGGCCTCGAGGCCCCGAGGTTTGACCTGTATTATTATGCAGCGCAGCTTCTCCCGGCCACTAGGTGGTTCGCCGAGGATGAAAATTGGGAACTGGCACTACTGGCTGGCACGGCAAATGGCAGGGCCCTACAAGAGGCCTTGATGCAGGGTCGCGGCGCCGATAACACTCTGCCATATGCGGTGCGTCACACGGCCGGAATTTGGCAGCGCTTTGTCGAAAGAGTGTTGAGGCGCGCACCGTTTCATAGGGAGCTCCCAATTTGGATCTTGGCCCCGATAATCCGGTTGGAAGAACATATGTCCTATCGGGAGTGGCGCTCTGGCAGATGTGAGACACTTGTGGACCTCTACCCGAACGACTCTTTCGTGTCCTTTGAATGTGCCATGGAGTCCTTTGAGCTAGGTGGGGGGCAAAACCTCCACTACAGAAGTCTTCAGGACGTGGCCAGGACAACGTGGCCCCAGTTTCCAGAGGCGCCTCCGCTCACCAATACTCTCGACATCATTTTATCCTGTGGGAGAAGCAAACGGTTGATCTCCCTTCTCTACTCGCCCATGCGCCGAGACTCGACCCCCCCGATATTGTTAAACTGTTAAGTAGTATGAGAATGCAATATGAGAAACCTGGCGAAGACACTGATAGTCTCATATCCTTAGAGCACAAAGTCAATTCTTCCTTCTCTTATTCATGCTTTACTCCTACGCCGCCCAGCCTCCGGGATGTGGGCCATATATGGCTGTGTATTGACTTTGGAACAGCATGCTACCACCAGTTACATGTAAGCGATATTGATGACTATATACTTTGTGCCTCTTTTATATCTTCGCAATAAAAAATATGTTAAAAAAAAAGTGATCCACCAAAAAAGCGAACCAGCTAGCTTCTTGGATGTTTGCTGACCCGGTGCTGAGCTTACCCGAGATTTGCCGGTTAATTAACACCCAGAATTTCCTTGCATTATGATTTTTGCTCTCCCATAGTAGCTTGCACCAGAATTCTTCTTGTTGAAATGGCTTTTCTTTTTGTACTGCCTGCCTAAATGATTTTTAGCGAGTTTATATGCCCTAACGAGCTCGTTATCTCCTGGGGATTTCATCAGGGACCGCAAGGCACTGTTTCTGAGTGTCTTCAATGCCCTTGTCTCTCGTGAGATTACACCCTGACGGGTAACAGAGTCTGGCTGAGAGTACTGTTCGGTTGGAAATAACGTTATAAGTTGTGAACAAAACATCGACCATGCAGCAGCTCTGAGAGTCCCCAGGTCAGAGCGGTCTGGAATCAGGGCCAAACTTGCCTCCTTGACAAGGGGTATTATTTCGTCGCTCCATCTTAGGCGTTTCAAATTATCACAGTGCATTCCTGCAAATGTAGTTGGAGCAGGTTTATTGAACTGTGGCTTTATTTTAAGGGTTAGGAACTGGGGACGATGGCTGCTTTCAGTTCGTGGTTGAATACTAAAGTTGTCCAGATGTTTCAGCAGTGCCAAATTGCAAATAGTGAAGTCTAGGTAGGAGTGCTTGCGGCCATTCGACCAAGACCAGTTTGGCGGTGAGTCTTTAGTGGATCTTCCATTTATTACCAGAAATCCTGCACTGTGAAGATGCAACACACAGAGTTCTCCCAGGCTGCAATCGGCTTGGTTTGGTGGTTTCGATTGCGCCTCTACATCTGCAGCTGCAAGGGGGGTTAGCCCTTCAAGATCTTCCTATTATCCGGGAAGAGGTTGGTATTAAAATCCCCTGTGATTATACAATCGGCGTGCTGTTGGTCCACGGACAAACCCCTCGCAATTTTCATTAAGCGTATTAGATGTGACTTTTTGGAGTGGATACTGGGGTTGATGTATATGTTAAGGAGTAAAAGGGGGCGTTGGTTACTCCAAGAGTTGATTTTAAATCCCAGGACCCAGTCTTCGTCGATGTACAGTGGCACAATCGGGCCTTTTAGGTTGTTAGAGACATAAATCGACAGGCCCCCTTTTGGGTGGCCGTAGGGAGAGTCTCTGACTGCTAGTTTCCGAAATTCAATGAAGCCGGTCACTGGGATTGATTCAGTGGCCCATGTCTCGTGTAGTGCTATTGCGGTGTGCCCGAATATAAAAGAGTATGTATCCGTATTGGTGATTTTGTTTTGAAGCCCACTGATGTTCCATGAGCACAAGGTGATTGAAGGGGCTCGTTCCAGGATTGAAGGTTCTGCGGGTGGAAGTACTTGAGATACAGTTAGAGCAGAAACCTTGCAGTTTAAGTGTTCGGGATAAGACTCCAGGGGTCAGGCCTTTTTGTTGCAAGCCAAGACTGCCGGAAGCCACTGTGGTTCTGTAATTCTCAAACCTGACTCCATTTTAGTCTTGCCCTCACGTAGGCCTGTGAAGTAGGCCCAACCAACAAGTGGTCTGCCCTTCTGAGTTTGTGCATATATTAACTTGGGTTTTTCTGACTCTGAATGAACTGCAGAGAGAGTAACCCTTTTCACCTGAAACTGACCTTTTGCAAAACCAGTTTCATTAGCTGATCGTTGTCTGAAATTGGCAATCACTGTTCAGGACCTCGTTAACCTTTAGTTTCCTTGCACATATCTTATCCTAAACAATATCTAAATTGTTTCTTTCCTTACGACTTTCTTTTCTAAACATGGGTTTTTGCCATGTGTCGTGACTGCCATCTGGTGTTGCCTTTTACTAGGCCTCAGAAGTTAGTCTGCGAGCAAAGCAGTCTGACCTTTTTTGGGTCATATATACATTAACTAAGGTTTTGTTCGTGCACTGGAGTTAATTTCAGAAGCTGGCCTTTCCCCTAGAATTGACCCTGCCAAGCCAATTTCCCTGCAAGATCGTTATCCACTTTCCCAATCACCATTCAAGACATTTGTTAACTTTTAAGTTTCTTTACGTTTCTGTTATCTTGCACATTATCTGAAACTACTTTTCTTTACTGTTTCTTCATTTCATGGGTTACGCTTTCAAATAAGGGTTTGTTCGGCCCTTCCAGATTATTATTTAAATATGCCTAAATATTAACTTGTCGGTTGGGACACTGTAAAATGAGCTTTACTGTATGATGCTCTGTGATGTCATGTATTTTCTATTGGTTGAATTTTGGTGCAGGGGCGTGCATTTTAAATGTACCTTTTTGTGTATAAATAGGGATGTCTCGCCTTCGTAAAATTGAGCAGTTTCTTGAGTTGCACACCGTGTTGTATTACTGGGATTTCTGCTACTGGCTGCAGCTAATAAATTTGATCTCTGACGCCACCTAGAAGCATTCAGTGTCTCTGTATACCAAGGCAAGGGAACCCAGAGGACTTTGGGCGTGTCCCTGGCGCCGCTGGGTACTTGAAATCCCAGTTCTTCACCACCCCCAATCTTGAGGGTTGTTCGGGTTAGAATTTCTGATCGAAGGAGTTTGATTTCCCTCTGTTGTGCCTACGGCATTTTTTAGAATTGAGTAGGGCCTACTTTTAGTTCCTAATGCAGTGCATTCAACTTTTTGCTGGAGGATTGTGCGGATACATTTTAATACCCCATTCCCGGATGATAGCCCTTTGCTCAATAAATACTCGCGCCCAGGTTGATGATTTAAATGACACCAGGGTTACCTCGGATGGTTGTGTGCCTCTAGGTGGGAGGAATTCAATTGAGTCAATGTCTTCAGTAGTAAGGGCCTCGAAACCCGGTACACCATTGGCTAGTCTTATTATATTCGACCTATTCAGGGTGTCATGCCGACCCTTGGAAATGTATTCCGGGGCAAGGAGTATTTTGGTGACCTCTGTGCTGCTTTTAACCCCCTTACTACTAGGCCTTACGTTGGGATGTGGTGTTTTTTCGGTTAGACAACCTGCATCTGGACCCGAACGAGACTGGATAGAAGTTGATGGGCCTGTGCCTGATGTCTCAAAATTAAGAAGTGAAATTGCTTTATTGTTATGTTTTTTTTTTGCGTAATTAAGCCCAGGGGTTAGAGTTACCTGGGTTAGTTTGTTATTGTGAATGACTTTAACAAAATTGTGTCCAATGGTTCGATTAGCCTGGGGGGATAAACTAGATATGTGAGTGGGTTGAGGTTGGTTTATCATGACAGTGCTCATATGCTGAATAGGGTCACTAGGGTTGACCCTTGGTGATTCTACTGTGGGTTGACACTCGGTTGCTGCTGGTTCTCGAGATGTAATAATGAGGTCTTGTCTGCAACCCAGAGTCTTTTGACAGACACTCGGGGCTGGATCGTCCTTAGGAGTACTTTGGCTGATGTTTACTATCGTAGGTGTAGTCTGAGGGGTATTTTGAACTTTTTTATTACTAGCGTTTAAAAATAATGGGAATACATAGATGACATTGCCGTCTTCAGCAGCAGCTGGGAGGACCATTTGTGTCACTTACAGGCTGTTCTCCAAGCCCTGAGACAGGCTGGCTTGACAATCAAGGCCAGCAAATGCCAGATCGGGCAGGGGTCGGTGGTGTACCTAGGCCACTTGGTGGGCAGGGGGAAGGTGCAGCCCCTCCAGGCTAAGATTGAGACTATCATGGCCTGGGAACCCCCCAAGACTCAGACGGAGGTCCGAGCTTTTCTGGGCCTCACAGGATACTACCGGCGCTTTGTGAAGGGGTATGGCACCATTGTGGCACCCCTTACTGAACTCACATCTAAGAAACAACCTCGTCGGGTAGTCTGGTATGAGGCGTGTCAGCGAGCCTTTGACAATCTGAAACAAGCAACGTGTGCAGCTCCTGTCTTGAAGGCTCCTGATTTTGCTAAGGAGTTTATCGTACAATCAGATGCATCGGAGCATGGCATTGGGGCAGTGTTATCGCAACTCAATGAAGAGGGCCGGGACCGACCTGTTGTCTTCCTATCAAGGAGACTGCTTCCCCGGGAACAGAAGTGAAGTGCGATTGAGCGGGAAGCCTTTGCGGTGGTATGGGCTCTGAAGAAGCTGCGGCCACACCTGTTTGGCTCGCACTTCCTGGTACAGACTGACCACCGGCCCCTTCGTTGGCTGATGCAAATAAAGGGTGAGAACCCCAAGCTGTTGAGATGGTCCATCTCCCTACAGGGAATGGACTTCCGGGTGGAACATCGGCCTGGAGTGGACCACGCCAACGCAGACGGTCTCTCGAGGTATTTCCGCTTTAGTGATGAGAACTCCCAAGGGGTTGGGTAGCTCTCCCCACTTTCAGCTGGGGGGACGCGTGTTAGACCTGGCAGCCCTTTGGGTGGTCCCTCCTCACTATTATATATTTTATCCTTTTTCTTTTTGGCCTCTGATTTGTTTTCTTAGGTGTCCACTATAATCTTTTGTTTTTTTTAAAAACTGGTGTTGACCCTTGGACTCTGGGCGCCTCCTCATTACTTAATAATGATGCAGCACAGGTGCTCCTATAAAATTGAGGGATAGTAGGGAAACATAAAATGGTGGCCTACACAAATCACCTCAGAATCTGGGGCAATAGGTTTGTATGAGGAGTTCTAGAACCTTCTGGACCCTTCTGGACTCACCTGGCCTGGACTATAAAAGGTGGAGTGGGGCGGCCATTTTAGGTCTGTGGTACTTGCGAAGGAGTGAGAGAGAGGTCAGGAGTTGAGGCTGCCTGTGGGGAGGACGGTGCACTGAGGAGGGGGGTTGTCTATTACTGGACTCTCTAGTCTCTCAACTGACGCTACCCCCTACTGGTCGATTGAGCCCTGAACCTTTCAGACTTCTTGGGGCCACCTTTCCCCTTTAACTCTTGTGAGTAACCCGGTTTTCGGTTTAGCAAGTGAAGGACATCTGACCCGGGAGAAAAGGAGGGGGGGAAGAAGCCGGGTTGCCGTTGGATAAAGGCTCATAATCCCCGCCCGGGCTCACCTTAATTTTACTGTTGCCTGGAGTTAGAGTGCCCGGAGCCTGTCAGGTGGTTCCCCCCGCAATCCTACTTGAACCACTTCCACAGAACGTGGGGTCGGGTAAATCACCGCCACACCCCCCAGAACTTTTGGCCATCTAATCGTTGGAAGAACCCCACCTTAGAGCGGCTGGCCCGCTGAAGTCCCTGCCGTTGGTCTGCTGCCTCTTGTCCAGCGCTGGTGATGTCCACATGCCCCCGCTGATGAGAACCGGAGGTGAGGGAGGGGGCCCAGTTTAGTCAGCGGAGCGTCAGTTCCCCGGAGGCAGCGTCGCGGAAGACAGTGAGCGCTGTCAAGTGAGCGCCGGAAGAAGGGGGCGGGAATCAGAGGAGGCCGGCCCGTGTACAGTACCCTCCCTCTCTGACGAGCGAGAAGAGGGCGGGACACAGAGCCGACAGGAACGCCGAGGGAGTCGCTGCGAAGTCCCGGCCCGGTCAGCTGCCGGGAGCCTGTAGCGTTGGGGCAAAAATCGCATTAGAGTTGCTGAAACGCGATTCGGGCAGGGAGTGGATGAACGACCTGACGGGGACTAATCTGGCAGAAACCCGGTAAGATCGTTGAGGTGTTGTGTGGGGCCCCAGGTGCTGAGAGGGCCTCACTGCTGCCTCCAAAGCTTTAGTGGGGGCACTTGAGACAGTAGTATTGCCCCACACAGTTCCACAGGAGAGGGAAGACAAATGGCAGGAAGTACGAGTTGACTGAGAACTGCCGAATCAACCCAGGCTTTGCCGACTATTTGGAAATAACTGTCTGCCTGACTTTACTGTTCCCGGATGTACTCTTTCTAGAACAATTAATTGCTGATTTGCCTGGTGACTCAATTTGATCCTCATATGTGTGTGTAAATTTATGGACGTTAATGTCGGAGACCTAGTCGTGGTAACAGAATACAGCAGAACTGCCTAGAGCCTATCTCTCTTATAGATAAGGGAGGGGGAAAGTTAATTGAGTTAAATTACACTGCTATCCTGCTTTAAAATGCATTGACTAAGAAAGGTTCGCTAGAGAAACTGAATATTATGATACTGTGAATGTTTACAAGGGCAGGGAACTCAATTATGATGTCAGAAATGTAAATGAGGTAATGGTTTTGCAACTGAAAGAAATGCAAGAAACTAACTAAAAGAAAAAAATAAAGATTTTCGACCTTTTCTAAATACGGTGTGGTGTAATTTTTGGTGGTGAAACGCTGGGGAAAAGTCAGTTCCTTTTCTTTTTTTTTTCAGTCGGGTAGGTAATGGACCATCATGTCACTATTTTTCCCCTAGCAAAAACGTCAGTAAGCAGCCGGGGCAGGCACTCTCTCCTACGGTGTGCTCCGTGACGGCGCCAGCCCGCCATCTTGCTCCTCCCCCGACGAATCATCTTTTCCAAATCAGCATTGTATGACACTGATAAGTGATAACCTCCAATAGAATCATGAACATCCTCAGTTCTCCCTACTGGTCTGGAGGTTGTTGGTGGGGTTACTACCGGAGGTCAGTGAGAAACAGATCCTCACATACCAATTTAAAATCCAGTCAATAGCTGTGAAGATTTTTGAATTCAATGTCCTTCTTTGTGAAGACGTTTTGTGCTTGAGTGCACACTCCCCTGCTTTGTGGATGATATAGGCAGGGTAAGGGCGTCCACATTCAGCAACTTCTCTGTAAGAAACCCTGGATGAGTTCAGCACTGGAAAATCCTAACCACAATTACACAGTCCAGACCAATGGTCATTTAAAGATTGATGACTTTACATCATCTTTAACACATTCTTTAGCTTCAGAATTATCGTACTTTTTTGGTTTGCTAGGGGTCCCAGTACCGCTGGGATGGGCGCTGTAGACATCTTTAGTCTGTCAAGCATCATCTTCTTCTAACTCCCCTTTATGAGGATCATTGTGGGCTGCAGGGTGGGCTGCAGTCAGTGCTCAATTTTAGCTGTTTGTGATGGGTGGGGGCCACTGGCACTTATTTCTGTGGACCAGCATTTATTTTTCCACATCAAACGTTTACCAAGTGCAAGAGAGGGAAAAGCACACAAATCGGAAAGATGCAAGGAAAAGAAAGGCGGAAATACTGCCAAAAGGGAGAAAGCAGGTAGGTACCTGCAAGAGTGAAATAAATGGGCAGAGAGTGTCCGGTAGGGGATTAAAGGAGCACGAGGTGGATTTAAGACTGCGTTCTGTGCGCTGACATTTAATTCCGGGGGCCGAGGTCTACTGAGCAATAATTCGGGCAGGACTCTCTTTCCTTTACAAATTAAGCACTATCTGTTGTGTGTTTGGACAGATGGACGGCAGATCCATGAACAGAACAAGCATTTGCAATGCAATAGGTCTCACATTTGCGCGGGTCTGAGCTATTCCCATTGTAAATGACCATGCCTTTTATTTATATTTTGGCTTTTAAAACATAAATAAAAGGCATTGTCATTAGCAATACTAATAGTTTAAACTCTCGCAAATGCGACACCTATTGCATTGCAATAAATGGCCGTTTTGACCGCTTGTTAGATTGTAAATATCAGAGGAAGAGACTGGCCTGTGATGTCTTCAAAGTAGTGATAAATAGTGCAGTGAAGAAGATATGTAAGTGTTGTATATTACACAGACACAAAGTGTTAAGTGAGGGTTATATATGATCCGAGCTATAAACCCTAACAAAGCGCTCCAACAAATTTTGCTGCCATTTCGATAATCCGGGAGATGATCTATGGGTGGTGGAGACAGTCAAAGTCATCTGTTGCTACTAGGAAATTGTCAATACATGGTGTGTAGGGGTGAGGCCATTAAAGGATGAGGAAATTAGATTGGGGTCAGCCTGCTTGCTCTCCATAGGATAACACTGAAATGTTGGGCAGGATGGCTGTGACAAACGGCAGCACCTTTTCCTGGTCTTGGAAGCAGCAACGAAATTGAGAGGGGCGCTAAGAGGAGGATATTACAATAATTAATACTGCTGATCTTGTGTGCCCTAAGCGGCTCTTTACAGAGTGAAGAGCATGGTGTGGTGTGGATTTTTCAGATGCAGAGGAGCTCATAGCAGCCAGAGGCAGCGGTCAAGGAGAAAAGTTTGAAACCGACCAAAGGTCCTGAGCTCGAAGCATGACAGACCGCACCAACATTTAGATTTTCCCTGCCAGACTCACTTATTTTCAACGTATTGCCCTGCAGGCACCAGAGAAGGTAGCAGTCCCTGATGTGCTCCACAGAGGCCATAGCCTTTTACCTGATGGAGGCAATCAAAGGGCCTCCTTTCTCGCAAGTGTGTCCTCGCCCAGCTGACAGCAGGGAGGCTGCCCAGCAGTTCACGATGTCTGGAGTACAGCATAGACTGCTGTTTCCTGGCATGAGGTGTAGGAGGGAAGCATGAGGAGACAAGCGAGAGACAGTATTGTGCTATCCAGTGTAAAGTTAGAAAAAAATGTTTGCAACCTTTAACAGCAATCTTCACAACTTTTTTGGGGTCTGTGTTTTGCTTTTGCCGGAAACTTATCTATTTAACACACTGTCTCTCAAATGCACAACTGTTTTCAAATCCAGTTAATCGATAGCACTATCAGTTTTGGATATTAATAGCAATACAGTGGCATAGGGCAAGAAGGCTTAAAGACTAGGCTAAGTGACAAGAGTTTGGAGCAAGTACATGGTGGGTTCACTGCAGAACAACATTCTGCAGCGGCGGCGGCTGCTGTGACTGGCTTGTACTCACGACCCCTCGCAGGCAGGCCATGAGGAAGACGTGACTCACTTCAGGGATGTGCTTGCGGCATCGACCCGATGAAGTCATTACACAGCATTCGACTTGGGCGATGTATGTTTTTAAAGTACGCTTTCTAGCCCCCCTTTTAAAAGAACAGGGCCCCGCACCCAGTCTCTCACCTCCGTGTTAGGAAAGGACGCAGAGAGAGACCAGCAGTGCTGGCTCCTGCAGCCCAGGAAGCACGACCTGCGCCATCAAGAAGCAGTGGCAGAGTCCCTGAGGACGGGAGGGGTTTGCGTGGGTGTATTCGTTGGGCGAAACCTCCTTCCACCAGTTTGTGAAGCAGCCCCGGCGCAGGAAACAAAACTTAACAATTACAAGTTGTTCAGCATATATAATTTTTAAAAAACATGGCACATGTAGCATCTGAAACAAACTGCGCAGACAATCGAAGCGAGGAGGTGGCTCAACATATAACGCTGCCAAATTTGGAGCTGGAGAACAGGGTTCAAGCCTCGGATGGGCTGTATACCGTAATCATATATAAATAAACGGAGCTCTCGGAGGGGAGTGGGGAGAGACATATAAACCAAGGGGGGTCACAAAGAGAGATGGCAGTCGGCAAAACACATAACCAAAAACTCAGAAAGTTACAAAATAACATAACAGCCATTATGAGTATTTAAGCTACCGCAATGTTACACGACAATACACAATGGTACAAAAAAAGTGCTTACCCAGTCATTAAAAGACACTGTATAACGCCGGAAGTAAAAGATCCAGTCCGGGTGGGTGGGGCCAAATGGAGACAGGGAGGTAACAAGGAGGGACTAACAAGCCTCATTTACAATGGAAAGCCAGCGTTTAGGGTGAATGATGACGTAACCCAATGGAAAGAAGGGGCGGGGCTTCCACTCCACTTCTGAAATATCCCGATTACAAGAAGCCTCGCAGATGGAGCAGCGCATGTGTGCTGCCATGGAGGTCTGCAAGATCTTTAAAAGGAATCCGTTGCACTGAGCCACATCAGGCAGAAGGGCCTTGAGTACGACCGGCTATGAGCTCCGTTCAGCGAAGCATCATCATAGAACCAACAAGGATGGCCCCTTTATGCTCCTCCTAGTCCTGCTGCAAAGTGGGAATGTGTGCATATGCACATCCCAAAGTAGGCACAATAGCTGTCAGTAGGAAGAACATTGTGTCAGGCAGTTTTAGATGCCAAGGAGTGGGTTTGGCTGTTTGCTCTGCAATACCACGCTCAGAAACCTGCTGCTATACAACCAGGAAAATTATTTTATTCTAAAGGCAATGGTTTGTCCTTTTCTTGAATTCAGAGGGCAAAGACCCGTTTATAGGCAAGACAGAAAATTATTAAAGCCTGTAGGAAGGGTCTATTGATCATGAAAACCATTTGTCAAAGCCAACTTGCAGTGGTTTATTGATAGAGGAAACCCTGTGGCATATTTACAAAACCCATATCACCAAAGGAACATTCCTGTGGCGGTAGGGGCTTCTCCTCATTCACAAGGTGGCGTTAAGCCACTTAGCATGGCTTAACTGCACTTTGTGAATAAGGTAGCCTTTCAGGCTATACTTAGTGTGATTGGGATGGGCAATGGATGTTGAGGTGGGCATTCCACCACAACACCAATTGATGTGGATGCTGCCCCATATTTACAAGGGTGGCGTAAATATGGGGCAGTGCCAAAATTAAAACCAGGGAAAATCTGGTCTTAAACAGGTGAAATGAGAAGAAATACTGTATTGTCCTCATTTTTGCTGTTTCTATGTGTGCTACATTCGGCAGCACGCACAGAAACACCAAAACGCCATGGGCGATTGTTTAGGTGCAGGAAGGTATCCCTTCCTGCACATCAACAATGCACAATGCAGACACCCTTGCACAATGTAGACACCCTTGCACCATAGTGCAAGGGTGACTGTGTTGCCGCTAGACAGCCAAATTTAGTGCCAGTGCAGGGAGAAACGCAGGGTTGCACCGTATTGTTGTACAGGGTGCAGCCATGTATTTCTAAAGTGACAGAACACGGCGTTAACCTTCTTGGCATAATGCAGCGCTCCGCCACATTAGTTGTAAATATGCCCAACCTTTCTTAACCCCTTCGACGCTCATGACGAGCTGGGCTCGTCATGCAGTAGCCTCCTGCTTCGCTCATGACGAGCCCAGCTCGTCATGAGAAAGGGCATCTGCAGATTTCCAGCACAGGGGAAAAATCCCCATAGCGTTCAAGGTGTTAAGGTTCGCTGGCAGAAGTTTTTTTTATTGTGAAAAGCCTTCCACACTATTAATGTTACTACGTAAACATTTATATAATAATAATAATAATAATAATAATCTTTATTTGGATATAAAACAATATCCTTAAAAGAAGCACCGACAGCAATATACATTGTAAAAGCAAAACTGACATCAATAATCAACTTTAAATGGATACAGGGTTATCACATTGCAATTTTCGCCTCCCTGTTAAACAGTCCGGGTTGCGTTGAAAATAACTTTAAAAGTACAGAGGTTGTTATACAGTAATTTACAGTATTAAACTTATTGGCCAACCCACCGTTAATAAATAGTTATAAAAGTTAAAAAGATATCAAATAAAAATAGCAACAGCAGATCAATAGCAGCAAATCATGATAGTGCAGTAATGGATGAGGGTCTTTTATCAAGTTACAAGTAATACGATTAGATTTAAGCTGTTCCCAACACGAGGGGAGCATGCAGAAAGCTGCGATATGCAAGTCGTATAAACAATGTAAGGTCAATATTTAAAGCTGTATTTTCTGGACATAGGGCCGCAATGATTGCCTGTCTGCAGGACCGGATTCCCAACCTATTCCACTCCACTCTCAGTTTGCGTCTGCGCTGTGCTATGAGTGCTGGGCAAAGACAAACCATATGCTCCAGGGTTTCATCCGTCCTGCCGCACCCTCTGCACCATATTTCATCTGTCGTGCGACGCCAGCCTGGCAGATCTTTTAAAAATTGCCAGTCACCAAGTCTCATGGCCATAAAACTAAGTTTTAGGTACGAGGGGTAGGTGCTGGACAGATAGGTTGCAGGAACTAATCGCCCGTACAAATTCATAACGGCCCATGCATGTCTACGTTTGGCAAGATGGTTTTTATCCATAATAAGGGAACTTATTCGGACACTTTTCTTAATGAGGGATTTGAATACTGTCATACTGGGGTTAAGATCCCATAGGTCGCCTGCGGAGAGTTCTTGAATGTACTCCTTGAAAAGACGACCATATGTGCCCCGTGAATTTTTCTCAGAAATGTCTTGCCAGACTAGTGACTCAAGTGAGCCTGTGTCTGCCTGTCTGAGTTTATGGCAGAGATTTAGGAATGTGCCAATGCTGGAGACTTCGTAATTTAATAGGCCGAGTTCTAGCCTAATCTGTGCAGCGGAGGCATTACTGGGCAAATGGAGGACTTTTTTGTAAATTTTAGTCACGTGTTGGTTTAAATTTGTGTTTAATTTACCCCTGAAGATCTCGTTACCATATGACAGTGTCGGACCAATCTTTGCTCTCATGACCTCTAGTAGAGGGGTTAGACTTGGGCCAGACAGTTTTTTCAAGAGCTTGGAGAGGGTCACCTGTAAAGTCACAGCTTTAGCAGATATCTCCTTACGTTGTTTTGCAAAGTTGCCCCTTGAGTCAAGATTGACCCCTAGGTATTTATATACACTGCCTACTGCAATGGTCATGTTGTTATACGACCATCCTCCCCCTGCTTTTCTTTTTTTTCCAAAGGTAACCACTTGGGTTTTCTTTAGGTTAACCTCTAACTGGTTTGCAGCGGTATAGTTGTGTAGTTTTACCAGGAGCCTTTGTAAGCCAACGCGTGTTAGACTGAAAAGCACTAAGTCATCCGCGTAAAGCAGGTTACTTATGGGGACACCACCCATCTTTGAAGGGTGGCTATTGGTTTCATCTAAAGTTGTCGTCAGGTCAGCAATAAACAAATTAAAAAGAAGAGGGGCCAGCACACAGCCCTGTTTGACACCCCTAGTAGTCATGATTTTACGAGAAAGGTGTGTGCTGGACCCCAACTTCACCTGAACCCATGTACCTGAATGTAGCTGAATGATTGCCTCCAGAAGTTTTTGAGGGATTCCCCATCTCCTTAACTTTTCCCATAAAGCTGCCCTGGGAACCCTATCAAAAGCGGCTTTAAAGTCAACAAAGCAGCAAAATACAGCCCTAGATGTTAAACAAACTTTATCAACAATGATGGCTAATGTCAATAGGTTGGTCATGGTCCCGGATTTGGCAGTGAAGCCTGTTTGGTTCATTGGTATCAGATTGTTCTCGTCTGCCCATGCTCTCAGCTCGCTCAGGAGAATGCTCGCATAATGTTTAGCCTCAACGTCCAAAAGAGCTATCAGTCTGTAGTTGTTTGGAGATGAATGGGGACCTGATTTATAGATTGGATTGATTATTGCTCCACGACAAGAGTCCGGTATTATCGAGGTTCTAAGGGAGTAATTGAAAAGGTTGGTTAGATGGCCCGACCAGAGGGGTATATCGGATTTAAATAAGTTTGAGGGTAGTCCATTGGGGCCCGGTGCTCCGTCCGCTCTTGATTTCAACAAAACTTTAGTGACCCTTCCTTGAGTTGTCTGAAGATCGTCGGTACTGAGATACAAGCTACCAGTAGACCTACTCCAACTCTTGCCGAACTTGTCGGCGCCATCCTAGGTGAACATGCGTCAGTTGGCACTATTCCCTCTGGGGACTTAAAGTGATCCACCAGGCGTGGCCAAGCAACATGGCCGACAGGACGTGAGCTCCACCAGCTCCGTCCCGAAGACCCACAAATCCTGCTTAAAACATCCTGCCCGGGCTGTCTAGGACCATGAAAACGGTCCCGGACACCTTCCTAACTTGATTGGGCTCCCTGAGCTGCGAGAGTGGTTCGGAGTTCTGCCGAGGGCGGAGACGGTGGCGTGCTCGGCGTTTGCGGCGCCGCCTTGACCTACGCGACGCCGCGGTCTGGGCCTGTGACGTGGGCCGGACTGCGAGCGGCCCGCCCGAAAGAGGTGTGCGGAGGATTCTGAAGCGGGCGACTCCGTTGCGGACCCCAGCGCTCTACGCTACGCCGCCGAGGTGCTTCTGGAGGTGGCGGTCGAAGACCACGAGACACCAGAGTTAACCATTAGCCGGAGGGAGGAGATCGCGGCGCCGCCCATTCCGGGAGGTGCCCCTGTGGCGGAGCTCCCGCCTGAGCGCTCGCCCTACCGGGGTTCCGCTGCCTGTCCCTCGAGGCCCCGGAGGCTCTACTGGACGCGGAGAAAACCGTGAGTGCTCTGGCCCTGACCCCTGCTGAGTCCATGCATCAGGCGCGGCATCTCCTGAACTATTGGACAGCCAGCCTTATCCCTTGGCTGAGATACGTGGGAGCTGCGGCCTTGCTTCCCCCCCACTCCCGCACTGAAGCCTGGGCTCTACCCCCCACTGAGTGTTGCTGGTGCCCCGGGTTCCAAGGGGGGGACGGGAGGCGAGGCGCCTTGAGAGTGGCGGCGGCGCTGTCGAGTGGTCATTGGAGAGGGGCCCCGCCAGGGCTGTCCTCTCTCCCCTCTCCTGTTTGCTCTTGCAATTGAGCCTCTTGCCGTTTCCGCCCGCACTGAACTTCAGACCTGGGGGATAGTAGTGGGAGACACTACCAATGTAGTCTCCCTCTACGCAGATGATGCGCTTTTCTATCTGACCTCCCCCGCTGAGGCCCTCCCCGCCTTGTTGCGGCTCCTAGACCGATTTGGTGCAGCCTCTGGGTTGCGTATCAATCTTAACAAATCTCTGATCTTCCCGCTGACGAGCTCTGTCCCAGACCCGGGCACGGATCTTCATTATTTGGGCCTCCGCTGGGAGCGAGAGGCGTTCAGATATCTGGGCATTCAAGTGGCCACATCTGAAGAGACTCTACTGACTCACAATGTCGACAGGATACTCAAGGCCCTCCACAAATCTGTTACCTTTTGGAACACGCTTCCTCTCTCTCTCATGGGGCGATTGGCAATTGCCAAAATGGTGATGCTCCCTAGGGTCCTATATATCTTGCAGAACACCCTGTGTCCATTACCTCACGAGTGTTTCGCACGTTGAACTCGCTCCTCACCTCCCTCCTTTGGGCGGGTGGGCGCAGCAGGGTAGCTTTACGCACAGTGACGAGGTGTTGGGATGAAGGAGGCCTCGAGGCCCCGAGGTTTGACCTGTATTATTATGCAGCGCAGCTTGTCCCGGCCGCTAGGTGGTTCGCCGAGGATGAGAATTGGGAACTGGCACTACTGGCTGGCACGGCAAATGGCAGGGCCCTACAAGAGGCCTTGATGCAGGGTCGTGGCGCCGATAACACTCTGCCATATGCGGTGCGTCACACGGCCGGAATTTGGCAGCGCTTTGTCGAAAGAGTGTTGAGGCGCGCACCGTTTCATAGGGAGCTCCCAATTTAGATCTTGGCCCCGATAATCCGGTTGGAAGAACATATGTCCTATCGGGAGTGACGCTCTGGCGGATGCGAGACACTTGTGGACCTCTACCCGAACGACTCTTTCGTGTCCTTTGAATGTGCCATGGAGTCCTTTGAGCTAGGCGGGGGGCAAAACCTCCACTACAGAAGTCTTCAGGACGTGGCCAGGACAACGTGGCCCCAGTTTCCAGAGGCGCCTCCGCTCACCAATACTCTCGACATCATTTTATCCTGTGGGAGAAGCAAACGGTTGATCTCCCTTCTCTACTCGGCCATGCGCCGAGATTCGACCCCCCCGATATTGTTAAACTGTTAAGTAGTATGAGAATGCAATATGAGAAACCTGGCGAAGACACTGATAGTCTCATATCCTTAGAGCACAAAGGCAATTCTTCCTTCTCTTATACATGCTTTACTCCTATGCCGCCCAGCCTCCGGGATGTGGGCAATATATGGCTGTGTATTGACTTTGGAACAGCATGCTACCACCAGTTACATGTAAGCGATATTGATGACTATATACTTTGTGCCTCTTTTATATATTCGCAATAAAAAATATGTTTAAAAAAAAAAAAAAAAAGTGATCCACCAAAAAAGCGAACCAGCTAGCTTCTTGGATGTTTGCTGACCCGGTGCTGAGCTTACCCGAGATTTGCCGGTTAATTAACACCCAGAATTTCCTTGCATTATGAGTTTTTGCTCTCCCATAGTAGCTTGCACCAGAATTCTTCTTGTTGAAATTGCTTTTCTTTTTGTACTGCCTGCCTAAATGATTTTTGAGCGAGTTTATATGCCCTAACGAGCTCGTTATCTCCTGGGGATTTCATCAGGGACCGCAAGGCACTGTTTCTGAGTGTCTTCAATGCCCTTGTCTCTCGTGAGATTACACCCTGACGGGTAACAGAGTCTGGCTGAGAGTACTGTTCGGTTGGAAATAACGTTATAAGTTGTGAACAAAACATCGACCATGCAGCAGCTCTGAGAGTCCCCAGGTCAGAGCGGTCTGGAATCAGGGCCAAACTTGCCTCCTTGACAAGGGGTATTATTTCGTCGCTCCATCTTAGGCGTTTCAAATTATCACAGTGCATTCCTGCAAATGTAGTTGGAGCAGGTTTATTGAACTGTGGCTTTATTTTAAGGGTTAGGAACTGGGGACGATGGCCGCTTTCAGTTCGTGGTTGAATACTAAAGTTGCCCAGATGTTTCAGCAGTGCCAAATTGCAAATAGTGAAGTCTAGGTAGGAGTGCTTGCGGCCATTCGACCAAGACCAGTTTGGCGGTGAGTCTTTAGTGGATCTTCCATTTATTACCAGAAATCCTGCACTGTTAAGATGCAACACACAGAGTTCTCCCAGGCTGCAATAGGCTTGGTTTGGTGGTTTCGATTGCGCCTCTACATCTGCAGCTGCAAGAGGGGTTAGCCCTTCAAGATCTTCCGTATTATCCGGGAAGAGGTTGGTATTAAAATCCCCTGTGATTATACAATCGGCGTGCTGTTGGTCCACGGCCAAACCCCTCGCAATTTTCATTAAGCGTATTAGATGTGATTTTTTGGAGTGGATACTGGGGTTGATGTATATGTTAAGGAGTAAAAGGGGGCGTTAGTTACTCCAAGAGTTGATTTTAAATCCCAGGACCCAGTCTTCGTCGATGTACAGTGGCACAATCGGGCCTTTTAGGTTGTTAGAGACATAAATCGACAGGCCCCCTTTTGGGTGGCCGTAGGGAGAGTCTCTGACTGCTGGTTTCCGAAATTCAATGAAGCCGGTCACTGGGATTGATTCAGTGGCCCATGTCTTGTGTAGTGCTATTGAGGTGTGCCCGAATATAAAAGAGTATGTATCCGTATTGGTGATTTTGTTTTGAAGCCCACTGATGTTCCATGAGCACAAGGTGATTGAAGGGGCTCGTTCCAGGATTGAAGGTTCTGCGGGTGGAAGTACTTGAGATACAGTTAGAGCAGAGACCTTGCAGTTTAAGTGTTCGGGATAAGACTCCAGGGGTCAGGCCTTTTTGTTGCAAGCCAAGACTGCCGGAAGCCACTGTGGTTCTGTAATTCTCAAACCTGACTCCATTTTAGTCTTGCCCTCACGTAGGCCTGTGAAGTAGGCCCAACCAACAAGTGGTCTGCCCTTCTGAGTTTGTGCATATATTAACTTGGGTTTTTCTGACTCTGAATGAACTGCAGAGAGAGTAACCCTTTTCACCTGAAACTGACCTTTTGCAAAACCAGTTTCATTAGCTGATCGTTGTCTGAAATTGGCAATCACTGTTCAGGACCTCGTTAACCTTTAGTTTCCTTGCACATATCTTATCCTAAACAATATCTAAATTGTTTCTTTCCTTACGACTTTCTTTTCTAAACATGGGTTTTTGCCAAGTGTCGTGACTGCCATCTGGTGTTGCCTTTTACTAGGCCTCAGAAGTTAGTCTGCGAGCAAAGCAGTCTGACCTTTTTTGGGTCATATATACATTAACTAAGGTTTTGTTCGTGCACTGGAGTTAATTTCAGAAGCTGGCCTTTCCCCTAGAATTGACCCTGCCAAGCCAATTTCCCTGCAAGATCGTTATCCACTTTCCCAATCACCATTCAAGACATTTGTTAACTTTTAAGTTTCTTTATGTTTCTGTTATCTTGCACATTATCTGAAACTACTTTTCTTTACTGTTTCTTCATTTCATGGGTTACGCTTTCAAATAAGGGTTTGTTCGGCCCTTCCAGGTTATTATTTAGATATGCCTAAATATTAACTTGTGGGTTGGGACACTGTAAAATGAGCTTTACTGTATGATGCTGTGTGATGTCATGTATTTTCTATTAGTTGAATTTTGGTGCAGGGGCGTGCATTTTAAATGTACCTTTTTGTGTATAAATAGGGATGTCTCGCCTTAGTAAAATTGAGCAGTTTCTTGAGTTGCACACCGTGTTGTATTACTGGGATTTCTGCTACTGGCTGCAGCTAATAAATTTGATCTCTGACGCCACCTAGAAGCATTCAGTGTCTCTGTATACCAAGGCAAGGGAACCCAGAGGACTTTGGGCGTGTCCCTGGCGCCGCTGGGTACTTGAAATCCCAGTTCTTCACCACCCCCAATCTTGAGGGTTGTTCGGGTTAGAATTTCTGATCGAAGGAGTTTGATTTCCCTCTGTTGTGCCTACGGCATTTTTTAGAATTGAGTAGGGCCTACTTTTAGTTCCTAATGCAGTGCATTCAACTTTTTGCTGGGTCTCCTGATGATTTAACAGTAACAAAGGATAACCTGGAGGATTGTGCGGATACATTTTAATACCCCATTCCCGGAAGATAGCCCTTTGCTCAATAAATACTCGCGCCCAGGTTGATGATTTAAATGACACCAGGGTTACCTCGGATGGTTGTGTGCCTCTAGGTGGGAGGAATTCAATTGAGTCAATGTCTTCAGTAGTAAGGGCCTCGAAACCCGGTACACCATTGGCCAGTCTTATTATATTCGACCTATTCAGGGTGTCATGCCGACCCTTGGAAATGTATTCCGGGGCAAGGAGTATTTTGGTGACCACTGTGCTGCTTTTAACCCCCTTACTACTAGGCCTTACGTTGGGATGTGGTGTTTTTTCGGTTAGACAACCTGCATCTGGACCCGAACGAGACTTGATAGAAGTTGATGGGCCTGTGCCTGATGTCTCAAAATTAAGAAGTGAAATTGCTTTATTGTTATGTTTTTTTTTTTGCGTAATTAAGCCCAGGGGTTAGAGTTACCTGGGTTAGTTTGTTATTGTGAATGACTTTAACAAAATTGTGTCCAATGGTTCGATTAGCCTGGGGGGATAAACTAGATATGTGAGTGGGTTGAGGTTGGTTTATCATAACAGTGTTCATATGCTGAATAGGGTCACTAGGGTTGACCCTTGGTGATTCTACTGTGGGTTGACACTCGGTTGCTGCTGGTTCTCGAGATGTAATAATGAGGTCTTGTCTGCAACCCAGAGTCTGTTGACAGACACTCGGGGCTGGATCGTCCTTAGGAGTACTTTGGCTGATGTTTACTATCGTAGGTGTAGTCTGAGGGGTATTTTGAACTTTTTTATTACTAGCGTTTAAAAATAATGGGAATAGTTTAGGAGGGTCGGTTAAAGGGTTTAATCTTATTTTATTTCCCTGTTTGCGCTGTCGTTTGCGCTCCCTCTTACTAATGTGAGTGGGAGGAGCAAAAGCTGTGTCTAGGGTAGAAGTAGACACGGTGACCACTGAGGCTGCACTCACAGGCACCGTTGCCCTGTTGTCGTTGATACAGTGCGACACCCCATTTGCTGGGCTAGTGGCTGGTGGCGCGCACGGCACCGCTGCCGTGGAGAGGTCTTTAGGGCAGCGCTGCCCATCTCACTGAGCGGTCTCTATTGCCAAGAAGTCTGACCCCCCGCTCAAGTGTGGACTGGCCGCTGGGCCTTTCACAGAGTTAGATGATGCAGGGATCGCAGTTGAAACTTTTGATTTGGCTTAAGCAGACATTCAGGTTGGTTATCTCCCTTCAGTTGCTTGACCTCGCTTATGACTGTGGATAAGAAGGCCGGGAGCGAGGACAGCGAGTCAATAATGGGCGAGCAGCAGCAAACAGATTGCACTAGTTTAGAGGATGATTGCGCTCCTGTGATTACATTATTTAATTTGTCTAATTTGTTGTCGATCCCTGCTGTAAACAGAGCTAGAGTCTTTAGCAAGTCGACTTGGATATCCAGTTTATGCGAGTGATAGTTTAGAGCGGTGATCGTTGATTGAAAGGTGAGTAATAATTGGTGCCAGATGCTCGAGTTAGTGGGGGTGTCTGGGTGGGACTCTGTTTTTGATGTTAAATTAGGTGGATTCTGAGAATCTTTAAAGAAGAATGACAGGTCCGCTAGCAATTGATCATTGGGGTCTGTATTTTGGGAACGTTTTATGGGGACTGCTGTTTCTACTGGAAGTGCCCAGAGAGGGCGATGAGGGTTTATATGATGTGCACTTCCCTCTGGTGGGAGTAGGGCATGGGAAATAGGGGAACTGAGTATGTCAGAATTAAATAGCGAACCCTTTTGTGCATGTATTTGTGGAAAGATTAGCTGAGAGTGAGGCATTAAGGGACTCTCCCTGGGGGCTCCATGGGGTTGTGGTGAGCAAGCGGAGAGTTTCTCTGGTTGCTGAAATTGCCGTGTTTGGGTGCTATGGTTAGCGGTTAAAGACAAAGGGAATAATTGACTGGAGCACGCCTCTTGCTTGCAGGGGTCAAGATGCAAAGGTGGCTGGGTTGAAACGGGATAGTGACTTGGTTGTGTATTTTGAGGTTCTCTTCCCGAGTGAGTCGGAGATGATGGTTGTTGATTGAGGAGATCATTTTGAAAAGAAGGGTGACTTGGATCTGGTTGAGGGCTTAGGGGTGAGTTTTTCAAGTCTCTCTGAGACAGATCCTCTGAGGCGATGTTCTGCTCGACAAGCTGAGAGCCAAAGATATAGGTGGTGATGACGGGAACAGACGCGTTGGATATTGATGGTTGAAGCAGGTGCGTTTTTGAGACTGCGGCTCGCTCGAACTCACTGGGGTTGTTTGCCTCTAGGGACTGATAAGGAGAGGTCGACTTAACCCCCCCCCGGAGTTTTTTTAAAATAATGCACAAGGGTGCGGGCTTTCAGGCCGCTCGAGGATGGGCCACATGGGGGGACCGCGCTCATGTTGTAGAAGTATTGCCATTCATTTTGAGGTGGTTTAAGGGTCTCCGATGTAGCCTTAACGGTCAGTGGGCTCACGGGGTCAGCAGTAGGTTGTTCCACCGTGATTGCCGAGTGTTTGGGTTTCTTCCGTTTTATTATAGACGGGGGTTTTCTTGTTTTCCCTGATCGCATCCTCTTGATGGTGGAGGGCTGCCCAGCAAGATGTTCTAGTTGGTAGAGATAGTAGGGATGTTGGTTTGGTCAGATGGCGATGTGTTCCAAACTCTTTCTGGATTGCTGGCAATGGTTGATGGTATATGGTTGCTTGATTGTGATTGCTAGGTTATATTGTTGATTGCTTGAGGATGTCTGAATCGAAGTGCTCTAAAGGGTCGCTTCAAAACGAGCTGCTGCGCTGCTGGACTGGACTGGTGAACTGCCGGGGTCCTATACGGCTATGCGGCTGTACTAGGTTGTCTTTTTTATTTATTTTTTAGGAGTTAGCTGCCGCAGGCTCAACCAGCCACATTGCCTCACGTGGCGGAAAATTGAGTGTAGAGCATTAGGCACCCCCCGCACTCTTAATCCCTTCCCTTCCCCCCGCCTGCGAGCACCTATCTGATGGTCTGTTACCGCCTCGCCACAGGCCGCGCTGGGCACCTCTCCCCCCCAATGCAGTCCCACTGCCAAGGGGATCGCACGATGGGGGCAAGAGCCATCACGGATCTTCTGCAACCGGGTTCAGGCACCAACAGTGATGGAAGCAGACTAAGGGTTTGGGGGGGGCGGGGGAGCAGGACCAAGACTTGTGAGGGCTTTTTGCAAAAGCTGTCACCAGATGCACAGACTGCAGGGGGGGGGGGAGATCAGAAGAGGGGGGATCAGGGCAGAGCAGAGCATAGACCGGGGGCAGTGGTGCGGGAAATAGGGAGACAGGGCTCCAACAGGAACCTGGGCACGAGTGCTGGATAGAGTGTATAGGCCAGCAGGCAACCCCTTAAGGGTACCTGCTCCTACGCCGGTCAAGGGAGAAAGGACCAAGCAGTGTAGGACCTACTGGGCAACCTTGCGGCAGAGTATGCGAGGGGGGAGGAGCTTACCCGGGGCTCGCTGTAATCCAGTACACCCTTATGGGTGCAACAAGCGAACGCCACCCCCGCTCCACTTCCTCCTTGCCTGCTTGCTTAAAAGGACTGGGGGGCTGAGGGTCTTATCGGCCCCCACCTTACCGTCCGTGGATGCCTCCAGAGTCCTCACCACTCGTCCACTTCCTCCTTGGCCTCGATCTCGCAGCAGCCACCCTGCGGTGCTGCGATGGCTCTCAGCATCCCCGCACCTCGGACCGGGCCCCCCGGCGGGGCTTGTACAAACTCGCCGCTTCGCTCTGTTCACCGCTCCGCTCTGTCTCCGAGCCCCGCCCCTCAGCCGTCACCTCGTGCTCCTCGTGCCTCTCGTCAACTCTGCCTCCAGCAATCAGTGACCGCGGCCGTACATGAACTGAACATTTATATGTTTGCATGACTCTGGATACTCTCTCGGGTGATTAGTGTGGTATGCAAATCCACATAACATAATATAAAATAACATGAGTAGTTTTTAGCTGTGTGCACAATAACGTTTTTATATACATCCTGTTTGGTTTGGTAGAAATGTTGAGTGTTATTATTGTCCCAGCTTTGTTTTAAGTCACAATCCCAAACCACCACCCTGGGTGAGCCCTGTTCTACTCTGCCTCAACCTCTGACCCGAAGTGCTAAAAATGGGTTCCTGTAGCTCAGTTTTGGGTCCAATAGTAGGACTCCAAAGATAAAAGACAACAATTGACACAAATGAAGTCCAGTAACTCAGGACTGTCCGGGGGCCTGCTGAAGCAGTTCCCACATTTTGCATTTTCACTTTCCTTCCACCATGAAGTTCACATATGTGGTAAACATGTCACCCACACCACATACACATATAGATACTGTGCAATCTCGCACCCCACTCCACCCCATAAACCTATGCAATGACAGCCCTGCTTGTATCCGATTGCTATTGAAGGATACAAATAATAACCTTGATAAAGAGCTCTGTAAAATAGGAGTAGGCTTTAATGAAATTGTGTACATCCTCCAAGTAAGGCACACCTCTGTAAGGATATTTACTTGATGTCATATGCCCTCCCAAAATACCTGGCCACTGATAATGAAGACCTTAGTAAATTGAGTTGAGCAGCGAGAAGAAGAAAACTGGTAAAGGACCAAATGGCAGCTTTGAGAAAACCTTAAGCGACATAAAATTCTAAGTACGGGAGGAACACGATATAAAATCAAGTAATCAGGTTCTGCCGCTTTTGTAAAAAATATTACACATGTGGGGTCTATACCTGCGTAATGCATTTGCTATACCGCGTTAAGAGCCTTTAGATCATGTAAGCCTGCTTATCACTTATGTTCAAGGTGTCAGTGTTCAGGTTATGGTTTCTACTGTAGACGCAAGGACAGATCAGGTCAGTTGCACCTTTTCCAGCAATTTAGCACCAGTTCTCGGTAATTTTTTGTTAGTGCCAGTATAATGTTGCAGTGATAACTACTACAGCTATGACAATTTGGACCAGTCAGCTAGTGTTAATGCGGATTTAAGGTTTGTAGAAACTTTCTGAACATCAGTGAGAAATTGCCTTCACGTGGTGCACCATTGCCTAGCTAGATCGTGTGACGTACCTCCCAGTGGTATAGCTAGGGGGTGGGGGCCACCCCCTCTCCCCCCCGCTGTTACATTGGCTTCAAGAATCGCCAATACACCCTCAATCCCTCCCCCGCTCTTACCTGCAGCAGACACGGCTGCACAAATCACCTGCAACACCCCTCCCGCTCTTCTATCAGGCTGGGTGGCAAACGCAGGGGCCACCAAGACGTAGCTACACCACTGGCTCCTCCTAGTCATCTAGGCCTTTAACCCACACCGATATGAGATTATAAGCAGAAGTGTGATAAATCCACTTGATTTGTTTTTGCATTTGCTATTACATACATTTTGGACAAATTATGTGAAATTGAGAGGCATATTTACAAGGGAATGGCAAACCGTGGCGTTAATCAAACATTGCTAACACTACCCTCTGCCATTCTGAAAAAAGCAGGGATGCACCATATTTACAATGGGGTAAGGAACATCCCTGTGTTTTCCCTAGCGCTGGCTCTAAACTCAGCTGCCTAACACCACCTTAGGCAACCTTGCACAATAGTGCAAGGATGCCTTTGTTGATGGTTTGATTGTTTATGAGTCGGAATGAGTCTCTTCCTGCACATAAACAGTCCAGAATGGCGAATTGTAACTTCTATGCGTGCCGCATTGCGCAGCACACATTGAATGATTGTTTATGTTTAGGAAGGGACACCTTCCTGCACATGAACAATCATTCATGGCAATTTGCTTTTTCTATGTGTGCTGTACAATGCAGCACATACAAACAGCAACAACGAGGAGAAATTAAGCGTTTCTCCTCGTTTTGCCATGTTAAGACCAAATTTTCCCTGGTCTTAAATTTTACACCGCCTCCTATTTATGCCTCCCTTGTAAACAAGGGGAGCATCAAAATAAATGGGTGTTGGGGCGGAATGCCCACCGCAACACCCACTGAACGCCCATTTCATGCTATGTGTAGCGTGAAAGGGGGTCTTTTATACAAGGCAGCATTAAGTCATGTTAAGTGGATTAACGCCACCGTGTGAATAAAGCAAAGGTATTATCGCCACAGGAATGTTGTATAAGTGAAATTCCTGTGGCGATAGAATATGCCCCCAAGTTTGTTTGTTTTTAAATCTTTTTTATTGAAAAAATCTACATAAAAATATTACAGCAAAAAACAAATGCAGTGCGGTGCAGTCATCAACATATCCAGGTAGTCGCCATATATCTGTATCAAATCTTAGCACAGGGTCTACAGTGCAGTCACATGTTTCGTAGTTTCCTATATATTTACAAACATTAAATGTCCTCGTTATCAATCACCGATAAGGGGGAATCACTGAACAGGGTACATAAAAAACGCCTACTCTCATTCCATGGGCCCCAAATTCTTGTCCATTTATGCTGGCATTCCCTGCTTTTGTAGATAACCCTCTCTGCTTGCATACATCAGTCCATATCTGACTCCCAGCAGTGTATCATAGTTGAGCCCCTCCATTCCATGTTCTGGCGATATTGCGTTTCGCTACCATATAGCCCAAAGAAACCCATAGCCTCTCCGACCATGACAAGCCCGTGGCTTCCCAAATATTTAAAAGACAAGGCCTGGGGAGACGTCAACAGGTGCCTTACTAATCTGGGACATGACCGATATAACCTTCTCCCAGTATTTCTGGATAATCGAGCATTCCCACCATTGGTGTATGTATGTACCGGTGAGACCGGAACCTCGGGGACACGCAGGGGAATCTATACCCCCCTTTTGACAAGTACTGAGTTAGTGTAGTAGGCTCGGTGGAGTAGTTTGAGTTGAATGAGGTTGAAACGAGAACGGATCGCCACCTCGCGAGGTGAGGCAAGGGCCTCCCGCCAGTCGTCGTCTATGTCTCCTATGTTGTCTACCCATTCCGCCCGCGTTTTCTCCTGGGTGCCTGGCATGTTGTTCAGCATTTTACGGTAGGTCAATGACATAGCTTTCTCCTGCAGATAATAATCCAATAGCTTATCTTCTAGGGGAGAGAAGACCGGCAATTCCGTCCCTTTAGGGATCGCTAAGTGTAGAGCATTGCGGTCCTGGAGGTAATAAAAGCTTTCCCCTCTCTGTAACTGTCTCTCTGGAGGTCACTAAATGGAATCACCCCTTCCGTTCTCCACATATCCTCGACCTTCGAGAGGCCGATCAGATCCCACTTATCGAACCTTGGTTGCTTGGACAACATGCCCAGACGACAAGAGTCAAGCAACGGAGTGACTTGCGTAATTTTATCTTTCCATCCGAGTACAGCTGTAGCCTTATGCCATAAAGGACTGTAGTGGATGTTGGGATGAATCTGGGTGTGTATTTAGTGCCACCATAAAGTGCCCTGAAGTAAGTACCCGGAAGCATAGGTCGATGCATCCAGTGGTGAGGCCCAGTAGTAGGATCTGATGGCAGGCAGGGCGATACCTCCATCGTACCAGCTTTTTGTGAGCTTGGTAAGGGGAATACGGGGAGTACCATGATTCCAAAAGAAGGCACGCACCTCAGAGTCAATGGACTGAAAAGGTGTGTGGTGAAACCAAGAGGGGCATGTTCTGTAGGACGTACAGAAACCGTGGAAGCGCCATCATCTTGTATAGAGCAGCTTTGCCCAGCAGTATATGGGGCAGTGTTTACCAAGTGCTGCACGTCCACCCGAAGGCGGAGCAGGTGAGGCGCAAGATTCCAATCATGAAAAACAGAGGAGTCAAGTGTGATAGATATTCTTAGGTACTGAAAGCCATCTGTGACTATTTTAGCTTCGCAGCTTGCGGGGCGCATCGGGGGGTTTCAATCAAGACGTACACTAGTGATTTATCCCAGCTAATAGTGTAATCAAAATATTTTTGGAAGAGAGAGAAAATATGTAATACTCTGTGGATAGAAAAACGGGTTTTGGCTAAATAGAGCAAGATATCATCGGCGTAGAGGGAAATCTTGTTCATCCAATCCACCGACCAATTGAGACCTCTAATGAGGGGATCCCCCTTATCCAGATAGCCAATGGTTCAAGAGCCAAAGCAAAGAGAAGTGGCGAAAAGGGGAAGCCCTGCATTGTACCCTTCTCCAATGCAAAGGCTGCCGATCGACCTCCATGCACCGCGATCCGAGCTAGGGGCTTAGAATAAAGAAGACGCACCCAGGACAAAAAACGAACACCAAACCCATATATTTCTAGTGAGGCAAACAAGAAGGGCCATTCAATCATGTTGAACGCCATTTTGGCGTCTAGAGACAAAATGATGGATGCCGACCCAAAACCCCGTAAAGATGACAGAGATTCAGTGCAGTGTATCTGGCGGGCATAAAACCAGATTGGTCTGGATGTATCAGCTTGAGAAGATAAGGCGGGAGGCACAGAGCCAGGAGTTTAGCTAATAATTTGACCTCCGGGTCCAGGATGGAAATAGGTCTGTATTGCTATATTGTCTACATTGCTCAGGGGGTTTACCCTTCTTATGAATGACTACAACAGTCGCAAGTCGCTGAGTCTCAGGCAAAACACCCCAGGTAGCGCTTTCTTTATACATTCGTGTGAGGAATGGGGCAATCATAGAGACATTGGCTTTGTAAAGTTCAATTGGTAGACCACTGGGGCCCATGGCCTTACCAGACTGGAGAGCGCCAATCGCCTTCAACACCTCTTCGGTTGTCAGGGCGTTATCAAGATCAGAAAGATCCTGAGTATCCAAGAGAGGCAGAGGTAGAGTGGCTAGCAATTCCGCCACCTCCACGTGGGTGGATGATTGCGTAATGGCATAAACCCACCCGAAGTGGTGGGCGAAAACCCTCGCAATCTCAGTTCTATCATGAATTTTTGCTCCTCTTTGCTCTGTAATCTGTGCCACCCACCTTTTAGCCATCTACCTCCTGTCAAGCCACACTAGCAGTTTGCTGGCCTTGTCACCTATATCGTAGACACGATGTTGCGTAGCTTGATATTGGGCCCTTGCGGAGTCCTCCGCAATGTCCGTGTACTCCTTTTGTTTTATAGCTAACCTATGCATGCCATCCGGTGCCCCTGATGCCACTAAATCGCCCTCAAGAAGGGCAATATCTATCTCCACCTCCTCTGGTTGTTTCTGTTTTTCTTTTCTATGACCTGCTATCACGGCGACCCCACAGTCCCTGATCACCATCTTGTAAGCATCCCATAGTGTTACATCTGAGTCAACAGAACCATCATTTTCGGCAAAGTAATTTTTAGTGGCCTCCGCCAGCTTATCTGTTATAAGTGGCACCTTGAGGTCCCAGGGATTAATTACCATTTTATGACGAAAGGGAGGTGGAATGCCTCCATAACATGCCATAATTGGGAAATGGTCAGAGATACCCCTGGGAAGGAAGGCGACGTCGCCAAACATGGGGAGCTGGGAGGCATTACCAAAGAGATCATCTATGTGAGAGAGGATCCTGTGCAATCCTAGTGAAAGTTTTATTGTCTGGTCGTAGGGTTGCAGGTTCTCCAAATATCTATCAGAGCTATTGCCCCAGGAAGTCTGCCAGTAGTTTCCCGGGTGGTTCCCCCCGTTTGGGTGGCAAGCAGTCGAGATCTCCATCAAAAGCAGCATTGCAGTCTCCCCTCACCAATACGTCTCCCTCAGGCAAATTCAACATATGAAGACCCAGGTCAGTCAAAGTGAGGGAGTGAAGTCTGGGCAGCACACATAAGGAAGTCACATTAAGGGGCCTACCTTCCCACTGCGCCGAGAACGTGACAAACCTACCTAATGGATCCTCTGTGACCAATTAAATTTGGAAGGGGAGGGAGTTATGTACCAGAATACCCACCCCTCAGGACCCCTGGCATAGCCCGTGTGAGCCACCAACTTATATCCCCATCTATTGAGTGCGCAATAGGAAGTTCCCTGGATATGTGTTTCTTGGAGTAATGCAAGGTCAGGGGCGTGTCGTTTCAGATATTGCAATACTATTCCCCGATTGATACGGTAACCTAAACCATTTGCATTCCAAGAGAGTAATTTAAGGCGGTCCAAAAGTGGAGCCACATCCTGATCAGTGCTCATTTACACTTAGGGCAGAGGGCCCTTCCTCACGAAGGACAACAAATATGCAATAATGTAGGTTCAACTTACTTCCCTAATGAATGATAGCATTTGAAATAATACATATATAGTCCGCGGGAAACTTTTAATTACAGTACTGACGACCCAGAGCGCATTAAAGGAAGTACCATCTACTAGACTGCACTGAACACAAATAGAAAAATGACAACAAAACCCATTGAAACAGCCTGGAACCCACCCCTGCCCTGCCTCCGCCCTCCCTGCCTCCCTGGAACGTGGATGTAAAACTGCCCACCCCCCCAATTTTGCAGAGCTCCTATGTACCCAAAACAAGTATACTGTGTGAACGGGAATGCTACACGGCCGAAACTACCCAAGAATGACAACAATGTGAGCCCAGAATATAGCATGTTAGGAACAATAAACTGTATCTGAGGTGGAACTTATAGAACCATAGTTGGCAGCCCCACCCACCACAGGAGGACGTTGCAATGGGGCAAATACCCAGATAGCGATTGGCTGTTCAACGCAAATACTGTATGTGAAGGAAAGGTGCAAACATTAAACATTCTTTCTTAAATTATAGTCACCCCTGCCCCTTTGGGCCCAGCCGCTGCACATAATCTCTGTGATATATCAAGGGTCCCCACTGTTTGAAAGAGATATGGCGGGGCACAACTGTAGGCTGAGTTCATCGGATGATCAATCTCCTTCGCCTCAGTCGATTCTTTCCAGGCTACCTTCTGGTCGTTGCATACGACTGGGAGAGGAGTGTCTCTGTGTTCCGGAGGATTGCCAACCTTCCAGCCAGTCCCAGGTTTCCTCCAGAGTCAAGAAGAACCACGACTTCCCCTCCACTTGCACTCGCAGCTTGCCGGAAAGAGCAGTGCATACTTCAGGTTGTGACACGTAGCGCCCGTTTTACTTCCAGGAAGGATCTATGCTTCGGTTGCACCTTGTAAGAGAAGTCAAGAAAGAATGTAATGGTTGAGTTCTCAAATTTGAGCGGTGGGGCAGCCCTTGCTACGTAGAGGACGATGTCCCTGTCTCAGAAATTGAATATCCTTGCCAGTATGGGACGCGGTGGAGCATCTGGCTTTGTGAGCACGCTCCACCGAGAAGTATTGTGAGAGGGTCTGAGGTTGTAGCTTGGTTCTGAATTAAGTCCTCGACAAAGAGGTATGTGGCTTGCCCCTCTGCCCTTTCGGGTACCCCCAGAATTCACACATTATTTCTGTGTGCACGCCCTTCATAATCCTCTAGCTTAGCTTCAAGGTCCGATGTCTGGGCCTGTAGTCGCTTCACCGCCGTCTCGAGCATTTTCGTTGATTGTTGAAGCATTGAGACTGAATCTTCGGTCACCTTGACCCTGTCTCCCATGTTGCGTAGGTCGGCGCATATGAGGGTTAATTCTGTTGACACTGACACTATCTTTTGTTCCAGTGCCAAACGGACCACCTGGATGGCTTCCATGACATGCACAAGCATTGGGCCCCCTCGTTGGTGTGCTGCATAGCTTCAAGTTTGTCGTGTTTCCCAGCGTCAGGTTTAGTGTAGGAAAATGTTGCCAACTTTAACAGATGGGTCTGCCTGGAACCCTTTGCTACAGTAGAAGGGTATACCAATAACAGTCACTGGGACCTGGGTGCAATACAGTACAAAAAGACAAGGGTCCCAGCAAGCGGTGTTTGTATAAAAACAAGAGAAGTTCATATACACATTTATATTAATACACAAATAGACAGGAGAATGTATAGAATAATCACACTGTTATTTAATCACACTGTGTTTAGCAATCTATTGAGAAAACATCACATTTCGAATCGAGTGACAGTGGTGCCCCAGGGAGTGAGAGGGATAAAGTGCATGTACAGACGAAATATATGCAGAATTCTCACAAGTATAAATAAAGAGAATGTTCATTAGCTTCATGACGATGATTCCTTCTTGTCGTCAACATAGAGCCAATTGCTAGTAGAACAAACAATGTTCTATAAACATTTAGACCAAACCATGCTAAATGCCCTGCAATAAACGTCTACAATTTGCACTGTAGGCACTCAATAGATTGCTAAACACAGTGTGAGTAAATAACAGTGTGTTTACTCTATACATTCTCCTGTCTATTTGTGTATTAATATAAATGTGTATATGAACTTCTCTTGTTTTTATACAAACACCGCTTGCTGGGACCCTTCTCTTTTTGTACCGTGGAAACCTTTGCGGCAGCCATTGCCGGGTTGAGATTCCAGATATGAGGGGTAACGGAAGCCCAAACGCGAGAAATAGATGCAGCCAACGGCCCGGTGGAATATAAATGCTTCATGTTCTACTGCCACACCCCAGAAGTGCACCACTTCAGCCGGGGCCCCAGAGATTTGTATCCTGCGCTAGGGATGCGGCCCCTTCACTTGTGCACCTCATCGGCCACACCTCGGCACTTCACTCCCAGTCACTTGAGCACAGTGTGAAAGTACTCTTATGGCTTTAATAGAGCAGCCCCCAATCACCCAGACAGCACCAGGACCAACAGTATAGTCAATACCCTCTGGGAGATATGGGGGTCATGATGATAGCAAACCCTCAGCAAGCCTCCACCTCGCATACAAGTAGTCAATGAGGCCTCAGGCGGGCCTGCTTTCCATCATGGGGGAGAGGCGCAATGAAGAGCTGCAAACCGGGCCGTCGAGAGAGAAAATGGCTAATAATCCCAGGCGCCGAGTTCTTATTATTATAGAAGTACCAAAGGGGGGGAGGGGGGATTCCAAACTCGTCCCTCACCCCTCACCTCTGCTACCGGAATTGTGTTGGCGATGCGGGAGGAGCCCCGAGGCAGTCCGTGTGCACTGGAGCCCACCCGGCGCGCCGACTCACTCGTTCACGGCCGGGAGCTCCTCAAATGTCCTCAGGAGACTTGTGGAGGAGACCCAACTAAAGCCAAGGTGCCTCATTTATGAGGCCTTGCGTCAGTTTTGCGCTTCCGATGCGCCACTTTTTGTGACGCATCGGCGGCGTAAAACATGCCTCCTGTTGCGCACTATTTACAAAGTGACGCATCTAAGCAGATGCGTCACTTTGTAAACCCCTGCGCTACATTATACCTGCGTCAGATATAATGTATGCAGAGGGGGCGTTCCCCCGCAAAAAGCCTCGTAATAGTGACACAGTGAAATCTATGAGATTTCACTGCGTCACTTTTAGGACGCTGTTGCGTCAAAATCTTGCGCCTGCCTCACAGCAGGCGTAAGACTGACGCAAGCCCTTTCATATGGGGCTTTCCCCATGTGAAAGGACGCATTGCTGGAGTTGCGTAACTTTTGTGACACATTCCAGCTATGCGTGAATTTTGCGCTTACAGATACGTCAGAAATACTGACGTATCTGTACCTTCTTGCGACATGATGCGTGATACTGTAAATATGACGCATCAATCATGTCGCAAGGAGTGCGCACTGAGAAGTGACGCGTCGCTGCTTTCACGCAGCGATGCGTCATTTCCCATAAATGAGGCCCAAGGTATTCTAAAAGCCAGACACGGTGGTGGATGCTCAGTGGGGACACACTCCAGGGTCTACGGGCCAGCATCTAAGCTGCTGAGATGGCGTAGCAGGGCGCCGAGCGGCATTACGACTGGAACCCCTTCCTCCTCACGGCCAGCAGTGTCTGCGCCGATATTCCGGGACAAGGCTGTTGGAGTATTCTCATTCTGCCACCACCAGAGCCAAGGTATTCTGGAGGCCGGACACGGGTAAGGGGTGCACAGTGGGGACACCCTCCAGGGCCTACGGGCCGACTTCTAAACTGCCGAGATGGCATAGCAGGGCGCCGTGCAGCATCACGGCCTGAACCCCCTCCTCCTCATAGCCAGAAGTCTTGGCGCCGATATTTCAGGACAAGGCCGCCGGATTGTCCTCGTTCTTTGACCGGGTGATTCCTGGGTTCAAGGAGCCCCAGGTCCATCGATATAGAGGGCTAAACAGATATTTTTAACTGATGTGGGGGAAATTCAATTAAGTGGCGTTCAGAGCTCTACTCCATTGCGTCCATCTAGGGTGTTGGCTAGCCACGCCCCCCCAAGTTTTTTTTAACAAAACTCAAAACTGTCATATTTTAGCATGACATGCGCACTTGCACACATTTCGTGCTAAAAAAAATAGCCAAAAAACATAAGCAGTGCAATCAGCAGCAGTTCGTGTTCTGATCATTTGCATTGCTCCCATCCACTTGTAATAAAATTTGGCTGTGAACAGCACCTCATTACATGAAGTGGCATAATAACGTAATTTGGGGAATTTTGTGTACTAAACATAATGCAAAATTACTAAAATTAGGTGACATTATGCAAGCGTGATTGAAAATGTTTACGTGTTCATGCAGTGTATCTAGCACTTTACAAATAGGAATTTTCAAGAAAGACTGCTGGACACATCTTTAGAGATATATTTTGATGGAATGCTATCCAGTGCTCTCCCCTTGAAACAAAGCCCTTTTTCCTCTCACAGGACATATTTAGGGGGCTCAAGAATCTGCAGGCCCAACCTGGTGCAGGAGACTGTTGGTACATTTCATAAACTTGCTACAGTATCAGTTCAAAAGATGCTGATTTACTGATATTTTGGTTATCCAGATATAATTAATTCTTACAGTAGATTTAACGATAGAATTACATTTAGATATTGAGGTAGGTGATGTATCAGTACAACTTTTATTTGCCTTTATTTCATTTAATGATGTAGGGCAGCTGTTCTTAACAAGTGGTCTTGGGACCACCAGGCATCAGTGAAGGACACGCAGGTGGTCCGTGACTGCTTAGAAAATGTTTTAATATTATCAAATTATTGTGGCCTTATAGCCCACTGTAACGGGCTATACTGGCCATTGACGGCCAGCTCCAGTGTTAAAGGCTTGAGCCGAAGGCATGGGCCTTAAACAAGGGTGCAGGACTTTAATGGCCGGTACAGCCCCGCTACAGATGGCTATAAGGCTATTAAAACATTCTTCCACTAGATGGCAGAATGTTCTAAACAAATAAAACTTAGGCCTCACAGAGCCTAAGGGGAGTTAAATCCTCTTAGGCTCCGAGAGACCTTTGTTCACAGCAGCAGCTGTGAATAAAAAAAACATTAGAATGTTGCTCTGCAGGCTTCTACCGGCCCGTAGAAGCCTAGAGCACTCCATTGTCTGCAATGGAGTGCTCAACATTCTAATGTTCTAATAAAGTGTCTATGAATGAAGAAGCAACATTTAAAACTGAAAATTTTAAGATGTTCTCTGGATGTGGAAGAATTTTAAATTAGAGTCTAAAAATTAACTTTGTATCCTATGATTGATTTGTGACAGCAGAGCAACTGCATCAAACAGTATATATTATGGATGATTAAGGGCCTCAGTTTAAGTTGAACAAGCTCCAGCCTTCCCAATATATCTAAAATTAAGCTTTTTTTATATTTATTTGTGAATCAAATAACATATTTCTTTGTTTGCATTTGTTTGGCAAATGCTTGTTTTCATTTTTTGTGTACTGTTTTGCAGCTCAAATAATTTAAAAAGCTTAGGCCCTGCTCTCTACTTTCCAGTAATGACTCAGTGGAGGTCCCCAGATTCCAAAAGCGATTCACTAGAGGTCCCAGGGTACTAGTAATGATTAACTGGGAGTCCACAGAAGTTAAAAGGTTAAGTACCGCTGATATAGGGTATCAAAACCCTAGATACCTTGAGAAATAGCTCTTTACTAAACAGGTACAGGGATAAAAGTGATGATAGAGATAAAGCAATTTATATGATCATCATGATTTAGAAAATTGTAATAGATGGGGGAAACATTCAGCATTTACCGATTGATATTCTAATTTAGACAATGGGGGCAGCTTGTGCAAAGTTTTTTAGAAAGTCTTGCTTGACGTTTCTCTTGAAGGCAAAGATCAACAGTGACTGTCTAACATGTACCAGGACAGCATTCCATTGCTCTGGTGTGTTTCTGGAGAGATCAGTTGAAAGTGGAATTTTTTCAAAATCTGGAAGTTTTTTCAAGGTTCTGCTTCTGCCATAGATCTGACGTTTTTGTGAATGGTGTTCGAGTTAGTTCTAGATAATGCATACTCATCAGGGTTCCAGGGGAATCCAGCCTAGAGATGTAAGAATATGTGAAAAGCACTGAATTTGTGGGGGATTGAGACAGTGCCAAGTGCTGCATAGAGGACCGCTTTCAAGGAAGCTAGGCAATATATGGGTATGCCAATTAGAACAATATTACACTAGTCTTTACATGAAGTGACTGAGGCCTAGATAGACAACTTCTGCATTTTATTTACACCATGGCGAACTTTTAATTTGAATTTTCCATTTCTGGCTAATTTTTGTAAAGTGAAGATCGAAGTGAAGCATTTTTATCAAGTTTTAAGCCAAATGATTTTGCTGCGGTGGCCATGTTAGGTCTGAAGTCCTTGGGCCTGATTCACAAAAGTAATCTGAGACAAAATCCTAAAGTATTCACAGAAGGCATTTAGGAGTACTAAAGTTATGATTTTGTCTCAGTTAATATTAAGTTTTGGTCTTAAGTTAAACTTAGGACAAGCTTAAGACAGGATTTCAATTAATTGAGGAGTTGATGGTTTTTAGGGCGAGGAAGCAACAGACACACAATTGATGGACGTATTGCAGAACAAATTAAAACATTCACCACCTGTCAAGAGATCTGGGTTAAAACCCTCATTCTTTTGCTCACCATGCCACCCCAGTTTAGACCTGGCCATATGCAAATCAGTCTTGACCCAGCGCCTCATGGGAACAGTCCAGCCCGAACTGCCAAGCCAGGGTCACCCTAGACAAGAAACAATCATCCTAGGACAAGTTTTGGGGTTTCACCCCTCATCAGCCAGGATAGCTAGAATGCAGTGGCACAGTGAGCCAGGGACCCATGTCTGGGCATACCCGGCACACTTAGGGCGAGTAAGCAAAAGAGACACAATCGATGAATGGAATGCAGAACAAATCAAACATTCACCCCCAGTCAAGAGATCTGGGTTAAATCCATCATTATTTTGCTCACCATGCCACCCCAATTTAGACCTGGCCATATGCAAACCAGTCTTGACCATGTGCCTCATGGGAACAATCCAGCCCAAACTGCCAAGCCAGGTCCTCCCTGGACCGAAACAAGCATCCTAGGACCTGTTTTGGGCTTTCACAAGGTATAGGGAGAGAGGGTGGAGTCTTGAGGGACTCTGTATTGGACTGTAATGGGATTTGAGATAAAATGACATGTTTTGATGCATTATGATATGTCTAAAAGACAGGAGCTGAACACAATGTGCACTGTTCCTTCCATACCTATTCCATTACTTAGGATAAGAGGAGGATTTTATGATCAAAGTTGCCTAAGGCTCCCAACATGTCAAGAAATTTCCTTCACTGATGAGCAGAAATCATTATCTACAGCTTTGAGGGCAGAGACTTCAGTTGACATGGCCTTTTAATATTTCACAGTGGAAATCTCTGTAGAGAATGTCATTCTCAGTATAACTCTCTAATTGGTTGGTAGCACATCTTTCCCGGTTCTTGAAGAGAAAGAAGGTTAATGGGACACATGTTCTTGTTAAGCAATTTCGTTTCAGAATTAGAATTGTAGAAAAGAGGGTAAATGTGGCTCGTTGATAGGGAATCCAAGACCAATTCCACTTCATTGAGGAGTTGATGGTTTTTAGCCACAGAAAGGAGAGAGCTTTTAATCATCACTTTGCTAATTACTGACGGTGGGATGTGATCTGAAGAGAAATATTAGTGTTTATGTTGGCCTTCTCTTTCATATCGTTAGTAAAGAGAGTAAAGGCAGTTCCGGGACTAGAGAATTACTTTTCCTGGTGAAAAGTATATTTTCAGAAGCAGATAGGGATGAGTACATTCCTTAATTGTCAGAATTTTATTTGAAAGTGGATGAATAGATAGTTGTATTTAGATCGTGTGAGGGTTTTGGAGTGGGTACTAAAGTCAAAACTCAGGAAAGAGGGTACATTGTTTGTTTGTAAGACTTCCTAGGAGCTTTGCATTTCAGAAGATGGATGGGCGTAAAGGATTTATGCACCATGTTAACTCAATTGTTGTACTAGCTGGATGTTTTCTATGATCTTTTCAGGTAAGAGATATTAGGAGCTTGTTTGCTGATGATGTTGGATATGTTTTCTTTATAATGTTCTATTGACTATGAAGAAGTGACCACACTTCTCAACTGGATGTTTTAACATGTACTAAAGAGTATAGGCCCTTTTGTCAATGTGTTTAAGGTCTCTGGAACTTACTGTTACACTCAATGGTTAATGTGGGGATGATGTCTTGAGGTAAGTGTTTTGAAATGATATAGGAATTGTGCTGATCTGTAAGCATGAAGATGGTCAGAGATCTCTATGCAGTCTTGATTTATGAAAATAGGGTCCAAGGAGAAGAATCTATGGGGACTAACAGAGATGCAATGTTGAAATAGGGTATTGTGGGGTTAATCGGATCACAGGAGGAAACATATTAATTTGTTCTGTAATCAAGGAAGTTCTCTGGGATGCATTTTTATTTCTGAGTGTGTAACACAGTTTTTTTAGCCTCAGAGGACTATGTATTGTACTGGTTAATTCCACAGTGAGACGTCGGAAGATAGGAGAATTAAAAAGGGTTGGCCTAAGCTCATGCAAGGTGTAAGAAAATCAGCTTTTTTCAGGTGTCCCTCACCTTTTACCCCCATTTGGACTACAAGCTGCTGGTTTTTAACTCCAAGTGTGCACTGAGGCCTGCTAGCTAAACCCCAGGCAAAGTGTATGTTGAATTGGCTACCCCCAATTGGCAGAGACTGACTTACTTATAAGTCCCTAGTATGTGGTACCCAGGGTACTCAGGGCATGTAAGGCAGATCCGTTTGTTGCGGAGGGCCGCATAGGCATCAGACTCACTTCCGCATTCTAATACGGAAGCGACTGTTAGCGCTCTAGCTGATCCGGCCCCCTTCCCTACTTAACTCCAAGGTAGGCGCGGACGCGCGCAGCGGCACCCTGATTAAGAGGGTGAGTCGCTTTGGAATAGGCTGTTCTATCCTTGAATGTGTAATTCCAGGAAATATGCTACTGCTGATATTTAAAAATTGAACTCTGCACCGTATTTTAATACTTCTTATGTTCTTTGAATTTTAGTTGCGCCGCTACGCTTGATCAATCCACTTTTAAAATTGCTTGATGTCACTGATTTAGCAAGTGCATACACTTTGCCTAGACTCTGGTCCGCCGCGGCGTATGCCGTTTGTTGCGGAGGGTCGCATAGGCATCAGACTCACTTCCGCATTCTAATACGGAAGCGACTGTTAGCGCTCTAGCTGATCCGGCCCCCTTCCCTACTTAACTCCAAGGGAGGCGCGGAAGCGCGCAGCGGCACGCCAAAGGCAAGCCCGTCTGCGCCGGTCCGCGCCAGAACGCTGCCAGCTGCCACACCACTATCGTATTTCCGGGTGGTCCTTACATTCTCCAGTCATCAACACCCTTTGAGAATGGCTGCCACAACTTCACCTCCTATCAGGAATGCACAAAACTACCTTTTAAAATTAAACTCTCCCCTTATTGTGGCATCAAAGGCATTATTAGCAGACCTTCGAAAGGTCCCTTGTGTTGCCAACCTAGAGTCACCAGTGAAGAAACGCCCTGAGATGGGCGATGCTCAGAACGCGTCCACCAGCTCTGCACAGGTTAAATGTACGGCCATATACTTCAACGCAAGATCTATTCCTAGACACGCTTTGGAGATATGGAGCCTTCTTGATTCTGAAAAGCCAGATCTGTGTTTCATATCTGAGACATGGCTACACGAGCACACTACTCCTGACCTTCATATAGCCTTTCCTCAGCAATACGCTATAATCAGGTCTGATAGAACAGGTGGAAGGGGTGGAGGAGTATTGATAGCCGCAAAGGAGAGTATGAACGTCCATATTATAGAAAGCCTTACGGTAAATGAGTCTGAAATTATAGTTTTTAGAGTGAATGGTCTGGGAAAAGAAACATGGAAAGGAGCTCTGCTATACCGACCCCCGGGGAATAAAGGTGATTTCGCCAATACCTTATTAGAAACTATAGCCCCCCATGTATTGACAGCGGACAATTTCCTGTTACTGGGTGATTTTAACTATCACATTGATAACCAGTCAAATACTGAGACAGAAAAATTCATCTCGTCTATGAGTACCCTTAATCTGATTCAACTGATTATAGGTTCCACCCACTAAGCCGGCCATACGCTGGATCTCCTATTTACAAATTCTCCTAATATTCTGACGGCCCCCCTAATCCACTACTGTGGACTGATCACTACCTGGTGAAATTCGCCATAAATTACTGTATACTAGAAACGACTAGTAATAAAGATAAAAAAGCCTGCAGAAATATGAAAAAGATTACTCTTGCTGCCTTCTCTGATAACTTTGTGATGGATCAACTAGACTCAAAGGCAAATGTCAATTCTGCAGCTATGTATCTGGAATCTGCCGTTGGCAAGGCTCTGGACAAGATTGCCCCTTTACGAATGGTCCATTGTAGGGAGAAAATTTCGCCTTGGTTTACAGACCAACTAAAAAATCTTAAAACCTTGACAAGAAATGCTGAGAAAACCTGGCGGAAAAGTAAAAATGTAAGTGATCGTAAAACCTATCAAACCCTACACACTAAATATATGAGGGAAATAAGAACAGTAAAAAGAACACACTTAGCCGAACGGATCACCAAAGCCCAGAACTCATCGAAGGAACTTCATCACATCTTAAAGGAATTTACCTCCTCTAAAAGTCCACAATCAACACCAAAGACTGGAAAGTGGACGGAAGAGCTTTCTAAATTCCTAGTTGATAGAATTATAAACATATGCAATGCCTTCGAATTGGACAATACATCCCTTCAGTATTTAGAACAGGACTTAAACACGAAAGAACCTGTATATACAAATGACTCATCCCCGAGATGGGCCACTTTTAATTTGCTGGACAACGAAAAAACCATGCTAGTAGGGCGGAAAATTAAATCAGGCTCCCCTAGTGATCAATTAACTTCTAAACTATTTACCACCCTTGCCCCAGCGCTAGTGGATTCTCTCTCTAACCTCCTAAACAAATTCCTGAAAGAAGCTGAGGTTCCAAAATTTTGGAAGGCGGCTAGAGTTAAACCTATATTAAAAAAACCTGGCGCAGATGCAAATGCTTTTTTAAACTATCGTCCCATTTCCTTGTTGCCATATTCAGGGAAAGTGTTGGAAGCATTTGTAAATGAACAACTGGTAAACTACTTGGAGACCAACAACCTACTCGATCCATCACAGTCAGGTTTCCGTGCTGCCCAAAGCACGGAAACAGCACTGATCGAAGTCGCCGACAACATCAGGCTTGCCTTGGATAAACGCCAATCCTTTATCCTTGTCCTTTTAGATCTGTCGGCCGCCTTTGACACCATCTCCCACCCGATCTTGAATAAAAGGTTGTGGGAGTGTGGTGTCAGAGGGCAGGTTCTAAGATGGTTTGTCAGTTATTTGACGAACCGAACAACTACAGTACAAGTAGATAATACCCTGGCCAGTACCCAGCCCGTTATAAGAGGTGTGCCCCAGGGCTCTATTTTGAGCCCCTCACTTTTTAATGTTTATATGGCCCCCCTGGCGAAAGTGATCAGGACATGCGGGTTTGACGTGTTGTCATACGCGGACGACACGCAAATACTGGTCACACTTGGCCCTGACGTAAACGAGACTAAAAGGCGTTTCAGAAATTGTATGGCTGAGGTAAAAAATTGGATGGGCCAAAACCATCTTCAGCTTAATGGCACTAAATCTGAAGTTATGTTATTCGGGAGAGCTAGTGAATACTGGACCCAAGACTGGTGGCCTTCGGAACTGGGGGAGTGCCCTCTCCCAAAGGAATCAGTCCGCAACTTAGGGTTCCACATGGACAATAAGCTATCCATGAGGGACCAAGTCAATCATACTGTGGGCACCTGCTTTGGAATTATGCAGAGTCTACGCAGGGTCTTTAAATGGTTACCAGCCGAGGCACGTAAAATTCTGGTTCATGGCCTAATCGTAAATACGCTAGATTATGGTAATTCACTTCTCCTCGCCATTAATGTGTGCCATATCAGGAAACTGCAGGTTCTACAAAATACGGCTGCTCGCCTGATTCTAGGCCTACCCAGAAGATCCCCCTCACTGCCGTGTCTGAGAATCCTGCATTGGCTTCCTGTTAAAAAAAGAACTATCTTTAAGACCCTAAGTCTGGTCCACAAACACATGCACGGACGAGGACCAAAATACTGGACTCAGAAACTGACATGGTACATGCCTGGCCGACAGTTGAGATCGAGCACCAAGCTACTGCTCACGCCTCTCAGAGTTCAAACTGCCAGAAATGGTGGTTGTGCCTTTTCCTCTATGGCACCATCTCTTTGGAACAAACTACCTCTGAGCCTTCGTGCAATTGTTGAACATATGAGCTTTCGAAAAAAACTAAAAACCTGGCTCTTCAGCTAGTTCTATTTTATGGCCCATCCTCTTTCTTAGGACCGTCTGCATGCGCCATGAGACTCCCTTGGATGTGAAATGTTGCGCAATACAAGTATCCAGACTAGACTAGACTAGATTGTCCACCCAGGGCGTCAGCACTGATTGAGCCACCCTGTGTGTGACAAGGTTATAAAATGGCTTCCAGCCCACCATTGCATATTGGAAGGGTTGTGTTAAAACTGCCAGTTCGACTTTGCCATTAAAGCCAATGGCAAAGCCCCCACTTCCCTTAATGATATATGTAAGATTCCCCTAAGATGGGTCTCTCGACCCCTAAGACAGGGAGTTGTATATTATTAAGTAGGACATGGATTTTATATATATCTCCTCACAGCAACACTTTCAAATTGGTGTTTTGTTGTGGGAAAGTTTGTAGCCCCATTGGCAGTTGTATGATGTTACAACGCAATCTTTTAGATCGCGGTACATCACAAAGCTTCTTTTACAACGCAAGTTGTTACCACGACTTGCGCTGTAGGGTGCTGGACTTAGGAATAGTAAGATTTACTATTCCAACTCCAGCCTACGTACAGTAGGGAAGGTGTTGGAATAGTAAATCTACTATTCCTTAGTCTAGAGTGCCCTCCAGCGCAAGTCGTGGTAACGACTTGCGTTGTAAAAGACGCGTGGTAATGGCAGCACGGTGTTTTGACCGCGTTGTCATGGATGTTCCCCCCATTGGCTAAGACAGTGTACCATCTGACAACTCAGCCTGGCTAACTTCTGAATGGGACTGCTGAGATGGGCACTGTAAGTTACCAAATCAATCATGTCATTAAACCTGACCTGATGCACATGTCACATTTATTGTCATTAATATAGAAATGCAACTTTTAGAAAATTGTCACTCTGAGGCACAGCTTGTCCAGGGGTAACACAAGGTCGCTGGCCACCAGACATCTTACGACCCTCTTGGGGAGTTGGGTGAACAACTCCCAGACTTAGTAACAATAGCAGCCTGCTATACCGAGAGGTATTCCCTCCCCTTCACAGGAAGCCACTCAAGGTGTTAGCTTAAAAAGATGAGCTTCAAATGCATAGCCGCCTTTGGTGGGAAAATGATGATCACTCTTTAGGGGTTGCTTTTTGTTCAGATTGACAGCAGAAACGTAAAGGGGAGACCTGTGCCCAAACAGAGTTTCCTGTGGCTGTGTAGCCCCCAGGTAGTCACAACTCTATGGTTGGCTACTAAGCACCTAGCACATGAGAAAGGGTCCCAACATCTTGAGATTTGGCAGAATAGTGTACTCAGGAATTGCTAGATGCCACATATAGCCGGAATGTCATCATCAAGAGGAAGGGGGCCGGTAGCCAATTGTCAAGTGACCGCATCATCCCTCAAGGGTACTTTCTGGGAAAAAATATGGCACCCCTGAGACCCTGAACCTCAGATCTTGCCAGAATTGGAGAAATGACCAAATAAGGACTGGTCTGCTGACCCCTAGACTTTGGCAAAATGAGGCTGCACCATCTGTTGGACTGCACCTGCTGCACCTTGGTCTAGCGAAGAGAGGACTGTGCATGTTGCCCCTGGCTTGGGGAAAAGCTGTTCCCAAGCCCCAAGCAAATAAGTGAATCCAGGGGTCAGTAGGCTGACCCTCTGGAACTAGCACGAGGGCTAACAAAGCTAAAATAGCCCAACTCTGCAAGTCAGTGGCCACTTCAGAAGAATCACTGCTGACTGCCGCTGGGCACCCCAAGAGACCAATCCTCAACCGCCAAACGTGGCACCTGAGTCAGCCAGACCTGGGAGTGTCATCTGAGTCCATATTGGTCATCAAAGAGGGGACACCAGCCTCCACCAAAGGATCTCACTGCGACGGCTGTGTACGGAGTCTGGTAGTTCAGCTACAGCTGGCCTTCTACTATCTTAAAGAGAACTTCCAGGGATGCTGGCCTCTGTGGCCAAAGTCGCACCACCTGACCCGGGAAAGAACTGCAAAGGCATCTCCTTCGACTGCACAGCATCCAGAGCATCCTTGAGCATCTTACATCTCCTACATCTACAGCATCAAGATCACCCAATTGAAGTCTACATCGGTAATGCTGTAAAGCTTAGAAATCGACTGGAAATCTCTTTGGTGAACGGTAATTGTCCAAATTCTTCTTATTGGCCACCCAGACCTTCTCCCTGTTGGATCTGGTCACTCAAGCCGATCCGGAATAGTCAAACTCAAATCTTACAAACTTTTCAAAAGTTTACAAACTTTACAGTTACAAATGCTTGTTTATGGTTATACTGAGATGTAAGTTATCTGTAAAAAGTATGTGTCATCGGAACCCTCCTATGGATTTTGCCCATCTTAGACTTAAAAATTCATAAAAATGTAATGATTTTTTTATACATTGGGGTTAAATTTCTTTCGTGTTGTGTGACTTTATTTAGTTTGGTGCTGTTAAATGCTTTATACTTGTTCGTTTGTTTAAGCCTTGGTGCTCAAAGCCATAGATACCCAGGGTTGAGCTTAAAGTTTAAGAAATGAGCCTAGCTGGACCCAAGACAGCTTTTGTGAGTGTATTACCCAGTGAGGCCACACCGCCATACCATATCATACATCCAAATCCTCAAATACGGTACTCCTTGTGCAAAGGACTATCGCCTCCCAACCAATTCCACTGGCTGCATCATGGTAGGAAACGTTGTACCCTAGTGGTAATATAATATTAAATAGTGTTCTGAAGGATGAGTTGAGCAAAATTTCCTTGAGCTCAATAGTGTCAGGAATAAGAGCTGATATGATGTGGGACTGGAAACTGTGGTCCTTCAGTTTAAGAGGGCAGAGTTGAAGCGAGAATTAAATACTAGGTCATGAAAATGAGACATGGTTATATAATTGAGGTTTCTTGGGCAAAATGATGTCTGATTCTGTTTGAGGTGGCTAGTTTTGAAGATAGTGAGAAGAGGCTAAGTTGTGGTATCTGCAGTTGTAAAGCATTCTGTTGTGAGGAGTGTACTGGAGGCTATTGGCAACATGTTTATAAATGTTAAAGGAGTTGTGTATGGGTACCGTCTGGAATGTTCAAGTCAAGTGAGCCATGGAGGGGTCGGTAGAACAGTTTCTGAAACGAAAGCGCATGAGAGAGAAAGTGGAAGGTGCTAATGGTCCACTTTGCTGTTTGTGTGGTTCGTTTGGAGGGGTAGGTGAGAGATCAGGACATTGGCCAATAGTGGGGCTGTAGTGGGCTAGATGGCATCAACTCAAACATCTCATTAGGATCATGTATCATTCTGGGTTGGTACGCTGACATATTTCAATGTGTGTGCTGTTCAGTGGGTATGTACTAGCTGCACTAAGAGCAGTGCTGACAAGAGGAGACACTACTTCAGTAAAGGGATGGCAGGAGGGAGTCATAAGAGTAATTGACACCAGTTATGTCATTTTTGGTTGAATGGACATGAGTGGTAGGATGGCCGAGAACCTCAGTGTAAAGATCAGACAGTCTTTTCAGAGAAAGTGATATCAAGGTAGTCAAGAAACTTGACTGCTGAGAGTCATGCAGGTTTCATTAGCTGAGGGATAAGGTGGTGGTTGAGGAGAGTTATTGGCTCTGGGGTATGGTAAACTGGTAGAGTTGTCATTAGTGTGATGGTCAGCATGATTTTGCTGTGGTTTTGGGTATCCATGGGAGAGGCCTTTCTGTCCTTTAGGAGATCAAACATTGTGCTGTATATGAGTAGATTAAAGTCAGATGTTTGGATCATGTTTACAAATAAATGTATGTGTAGGTAGGTCACTTTTCTGATCGTGGTAGTGAGGAATAGGTGATATTTATATTCTTTGAGACTATGAGAAAGAGCAGTTGTATCCATCTATGCAGTATGCAAGTATGGAGTTAGTGAAAAATAGTATGTCTATTTTAATGAAGTCGAAATTTCAGAATATGGCGTTCGTCATTATAATTGTGATTGATTATGATTTCCTAATTAGCAGTGGAGGCTGCAAGGGTGTTTTTGAGAAGCCAGGGGGAAAGTGATCTAGAAAGAGGATATCTTTGTTTTAGTTTTGTGGCCTTGGTTGGCAAAACACCTTGAGAAAGAACTCCACCGTGTGAAGCAGAATTAAATTAAAGAGCAAAATAACAAAACAAACAAAACAAAATCACAATGGGGAATACAGTGATAATATTGGACACACAATCAAATCGGAAAGCCGAAACGCATGTAGGACAAAAGCACAGTGTGAAGCAAAATCAAAGTTTGGTGCACAATCACATTAATTTGCAAAACATATGCAGTTGCAAAAAAACAGCGCACAGTTATATTAAGGTGAAATCAAAGGCAGGAGCAGAATCACAGCTTGCAGCAGAATCACAGTGTGGAGATTAATCACACTAATGAGGAAAGCTTTTTTTGAGCAGGAGCACAGGTGAAAAGTCACCATTGTTTTGTGGGTACTTGCTGTATGCGACAAAGCATATGAAACATGCAAACATTTGGCTCGGTCTGTTTTCTTTATTACCATGCTGAAGTGCTGTGTTTCTAATTTGCCCTTATCCCTCGCATTGACGGTATGCAATGCACTTATGGGGAAGATGGAGGGGGAAACGAATTTCCGAAGAGGGCCTTTCCCGAACAGGCCCAAGTCGACGTATTTTCTCTTCGAATGGATGTCCTATTGACATTACTTAGATAGTTGACTGAGGGCATCTCGGGGTCAGCCAGGGCAGCCTCTCAGCTCAAACAGCAAGAGAAACTCGACGACGGATCTACATGTGCGTGACAATGAGCTAAACCCAAAGGATGATGGCTGCCATGAAACAACAGGAACAGACAGCAGAATCTTGGTACCTGGAGGACGCCATCTTAGTTAGGGATTATAGGGAAAAGGAGGGATCATGGAACTGGTTGAAAAAAAGATGAGGGTATATGATTCTATTTCAGGACAGGAGACTCCGAATATGCTATACTCATTTCTTTATTAGAAATGCCCAGCAGCCAATAAAACACATAAAAAACCACAATACCCATGAAGACCTGGGTAACAACCATAGAGTCTGTAGTATATAAGGCTAGATAGATAGTCAGTCACACTTCCTCTTTCTTTGCTGCTCCGCAGCCAGTTAAGTGCTTTACTATTCTCTACTTACGATTTGATGTGATTTAATTGACTTTTTTGATACGCGCTTTGCTCGCGCTTTGTGCCGTGCTGTGCTCCGCGTTCTCTCGCGTCTGTGCCGTTTTTCCCATTGATTGTGCTGCTTCGGCGTTGCGCGGCTGGGAGCGTGTGTTCACCTCCTTTGCGGTCCGGGTGCTTTGTGCAGGGGTCCTTTGCTGTGGAGTGGGAGTTGGGAGTTGTGGAGGACTCGCACTGCTTGCGCGAGCTCTTCTCTTCAATTTGAGGCTGCCGGTATCCGCGCATGTGTGGTGAGGATTTCCGGCGCTCCATGTGACTGACTGAAACCGGCGCTTCACAGAAGGACGCTCATTGCGGCTATCACGCCCACGGCCTCTAATTTAACCCCAAATAGACGCCGGTAGCTGGAAGAAGCTTCAGGCAGGAAGAACTTGGCATAGGCTCTGCCTAGAGTGCTTTTTATTAGACGGCAAGCCCTCCCTCCACCTTTTAATTATTTTTGAAGCGTTTTTTTCAGCTTTCCTTGGCTTGCTGTGGGGTTTTTTTGTCACTCCCCCTGATTTTTGCCTTCGGCAAATTTCATTACAGTCATCTTGTGGGCAGAATTACACTATTGGTGTGTCATGGCTGAACACTACTATGAAGATGACAATGACTATGACAATGAGGCCTCTGAGTCTCTTGAATATAACTTGGTGGAAGCCCTTGATAGGGGTGTACAGCATTCCATGAACAGGGCATTGGTTCGTGCGATACATCCTCTAAAGAGACAAGTAACCCAATATGCTCAACAACAGGGTTGGGTCCCTACATCGCGTAAGTCTTCCAGTTCCCCAGGAAATCCCCATTCCTCAGACTTTCAGCGGTTGGCTAAGTCTCTGTCCGCTGCCCAGTCCAACTCTGCGGCTGTTGAAGTAGATGATGACAACCAGCTCTCCTCCTCTTCCTCAGAGCACGTTCCACCACCTCCAAAGAAGAGGAAGTGCAAAGAACATTTTGTGGATGCCCGCACTCATCCTCCAGTCCTCACCTTTGATCCCACGGAGATTGTCCACCCCAATTCCACAGCTTGGCTCCCATCCCTAGCGGTGGCAGAGTATGTGCAACAACACATCCGTCGTCCTTTTGAGAAAGAGGTCCGGGCATGTCTCCCTTCGGAGTGCCCTAGGCGGACAACTTGGCAGACACACCAGAGGTGGATCCCACCATGGTGACTTATCTTCGCAAGTTTGCGAAGGACCCGAAGAAGGGTCTGGACCGTTCCTGGCATTCATGCCAGGACAAGGTCCTTGACATGCTGGGCCCCCTTACAAAGAATTTGGATCTTGGTTTCATGGCCAAAGAGTCATCGGCGATGGTGGATCCGGATGAGCTTATCGAGTGGGCTCAGAGGGCGATTTGCCAACTTGGCAATGCCAATTGCGCCCACTCCAGCGAGAGGCGTCGTTCTATCCTTTTAAAACTCAATCCCAAACTGGCAGAGCTTTCCACTTCTGAGTCGGGTCCTGCTGCACAGGGCATGCTTTTTGGTCAGCCTTTTTTGAAAGAACTGACCCAGTTTGTCAACACTTTTAGTGGATTAGACAAAGCCCAGGCCTCGCTTCGCCAGACCTTGCATCCGGGTTTCAACAAGGCCGGACGAAACATGGGACGCTCGTTCGGCCGTGGTCAACAACAGCCCAATCAGAGAGGGTACCAGTCCCACAGAGGAGGGAATCAGGATTCCGGCAACTACCAAAAGTCAAACTTCTATCCCTCTAGAAAGGGGTGCGGCCAGTACAGAAAGGGACGTTTCGGTGGCACCTCCGGTGGATATCAAGATTCCACAACTTCAGGTGAGCCTGATTCCTGCATACAGTGTTGTTCTGGGGGGCAGGATTCGTTTTTTCCTAGACAATTGGCGCTTGATCTCAAGCGATGCATGGGTGCTGGAGACAGTCCAAGGGTACAAGATAGAGTTCTATCAACCCCAGTGTCAATCTCATCTTCCCTCTCCTCTTTGTTTTTCCCAAAAGGATCAGGAGTTCATCACCGAGGAACTCCAGTCCCTTCTCGTAAAAGGGGCGATTGTTCCAACCATGCGTCATCCACAGGGGTTCGTCAGCACGGTCTTCCTTGTGGAGAAGAAGGGAGGGGGCTCAAGATTGGTACTCAATCTAAAGGAGTTCAATGGGGGAGTGGTCTACAGACACTTCAAGATGGAAGGAATCAATCTGTTGCGGGATCTTCTGCGCGAGAAGGACTGGATGGTTCGTCTGGACCTCAAGGACGCTTACTTGTCCATTCCCATCTACCGCCCGCATCGTCGCTTCCTCCAGTTCCACTGGCGGGGGACGTGGTACGAGTATCAAGTTCTCCCGTTCGGCCTCTCATCAGCACCTTGTTGATTCACAAAACTGTTGAGGCCGGTCGTGGAATCTCTTCGCAGTCGAGGAGTTCGGTTGATCATTTACTTGGACGACATCCTCCTTCTGGCGGATTGTCCGCTCAAGCTAATGTCTCATCTGGAGTGGACCATAGAGCTCTTGCAATCTCTCGGCTTTCTGGTGAATGTCCAGAAGTCTGTGTTGCACCCGACTCAATTGATAGACTTCCTGGGTTTCAAAGTCAACACTCTTACATGTCAGCTTCTCTTACCCAATCAGAAGATTCGGTATATCAAGAGGGAATTGACTTCCGGTATTACGAAACCGACTGTGTCATTGAGATCGCTAGCACGAGTTGTCGGACTCTTGGCTTCTTCCCTACAGGCGATCTTCCCGGCCCGCTGCATTACAGAGCTTTGCAGCGCCAGAAGATTCGTCACCTCCAAAACGGCCTCAGATATTCGGATCATATTCCTCTCTCGGAGGAAGCACGGTCAGAGATGCAATGGTTGCTGGATCATATGGAGGCTTGGAATGGTCGGGCCCTGTTCGGGTCCACGCCAGAGGTGGTGATCGAGTCAGATGCCAGTCGTTGGGGCTGGGGGGCCCGGTGTGGTCCGGTCTCGACGGGGGGACGGTGGTCTCCCCAGGAGCTCTCACTCCACATCAACTGTCTGGAGCTCCTGGCGGGATCCTTTGCGATTCGTTGCCTCTCTCCCCGTCAGTCGAACTGCTGCATACTCCTCCGCATGGACAACGTATCGGCAGTCCGCTATATCAACAAACTGGGGGGGACTCGGTCGAGGTTACTGGCGGAGATTGCCAAGGATTTTTGGCACTTTTGTCTGCAACACAAGATCACGGTTATTGCAGAGTATCTCCCTGGTTGCAACAATCTCATTGCGGATTGGAACTCGAGGCATCTGAGGGACTTCAGCAATTGGAGGCTTCATCCTCGCGTGTTCCGTCATCTCCTCCGGACCTGGGGACGATGTCAGATAGACCTCTTTGCATCCCGCCTCAACACTCAGCTTCCACTGTTCTACAGTTGGAGGCCGGATCCGGATGCCCTAGCCACGGATGCCTTTCTCCAAACGTGGCCAACAGCGCTGTGTTATGCCTTTACCCCATTCATGATGATCCCCAGGGTCCTGGCTTACACAAAGCGCTACCAAGCAGAGTTAATTCTGATTGCTCCTCTGTGGAGGGCTCAAGCATGGTTCCCGGTTCTCCTGGAACTGGCTTGTGCGGTACCGTTCCTTCTTCCCCAGAAGTGGAATCTCCTGCTAGATCCTCTTCAGAATCCGCATCCCCTGATTCTGTCAGGCTCTCTCCTTCTTCTGGCGTGGTGGATTTCGGGGAACGCTGGTCGATCCCGGGCCTTTCGGCGGACGCTTCCAGATTCATCAGTGACGCCTGGTCTCCTGGTACCCACAAACGCTACAGAGGCTCTTGGAAGCATTGGAGTGACTGGTGTGTTCAACGGCAAGTTGATCCAACATCAGCTGATGTTTCTGTGATGGTCAATTTTTTGGCCTCGCTTGCTTCTTCTGGTTTGGCATATCGCACGGTGAACAATTTCCGTTCGGCTATTTCTGCGGGTCACCTCCACGTAGACGGTATACCGGCGGGTGAGCATCCTTTAGTGGCTAAATTGCTCAAAGGTATCCGCCTTGCGAATCCTCCACGTCCTAAATACGTTTCCCTATGGGACGTGTCTATTGTTTTGCGTTTTCTGGAGGCTTGGCCGGTCAATTTTTTGCTGTCCTGCAAACAGCTGTCAGCCAAATTGACTATGTTGTTGTGTCTAGTTTCCTGCAAGCGGGTGTCAGATGTCCGTGCTTTGGATCTAGCCGGACGCAGTTTTACTCCTGAGGGCGTCACGTTTCGTCTCTCTAGGCGTACCAAGACCAATACTGCGTTTATTTCTTATCCGTCTTTTCCCGCACATCCTAACCTTTGTGTTGTTTGTTGTCTCAAAGATTATGAAGTAAGTACTTCTTCTTTTCGTTCTGATATGCAAGGTCAATTGTTGATTGCTTTGCAGAAGCCCTTTCGCCCCGTTACCCCGGCTACTTTGGCTCGTTGGGTACGTTGGCTCATGGCGGAAGCTGGAATTGATGTGTCTGTGTTTGGGGCTCACTCTGCAAGGGGGGCTATGGCTTTTAAAGCCTTCTCGTTGGGTGTTACGTTGTTTGATATTATGAAGGCCGCTGATTGGACCTCTGATTCTGTTTTTAAAACCTTTTACTTTAAGCCTATTGATCATGTTGCTTCTGTTGTGGTGGATCAGCTTTAAACAAGCATAATCGGAGCCTCCTGTCCTGAAATAGAATTCAAAATTTGCAAACATACAGGACAAGAAATTTCAATTCTATTAAGGACAACGAGGCGAGGATTATCCCACCCATTGTTGTATTCATTCTTGTTACTGTTCAAGATTTCCTTGCTGTGGACATGATGCAATGATCTTGTTTTTTCTACCCACCCTTCTTTATGATCATTTTGCACAGGCTGTGTATTACGGCTTTCTGTCTCTTTTCAGGATCTAATCCCAAGTGATCATTCTTCGTGGAGGCCTGGACTTCCCTGCTTGCTCCTTTGAGGATTATGGTTCCTGTCTTCTGTTTTGTTGGCGTTCAGAGATTTCCTTGGCTGTCCCGGATTGGAGATGGTGTTATACCCTGACTGACTTTCCATGTTACTTTTTTCTACTTCTTGAACAAACATTTTTCTCACCAAAGAAAGAGGAAGTGTGACTATCTATCTAGACTTATATACTACAGACTCTATGGTTGTTACCCAGGTGTTCATGGGTATTGTGGTTTTTTATGTGTTTTATTGGCTGCTGGGCATTTCTAATAAAGAAATGAGTATAGCATAATCCTCGCCTCCTTGTCCTTAATAGAATTGAAAATTCTTGTCACATATGTTTGCAAATTTTGTACTCCCCTGCAGGGCCTAAAAAGGTTCAAGAGACATGCCAGGGTGGAGATGTCCTTTCCCATCCGGCAAAATATACATGACATGTGTTTTTTTTTTTTAGAAAGTGCACTGATAAACTCTATTTACTGTTTACAACAGTCTACTGTTTCAAACTGCAGGGCAGGTGATCGTTTCGTAGGTAGCCCAATATTATTTTTGGTGAACATTTTATAATTCAGGATCAATAACGTACGTGGTGATGCACCATAATGTAGAGCGCATACAACAAAATGTGGAGTGAGGCGGAATTATGTCAATAGCAGTCCGGTGCCTGACCATTGGACACACATAATGGTCTCAGAGAATACAGCGCTGTGAGGAGTGTGATGCAAAAGTGCAGCTAAGTATATGTTTAAGCATCCAACGGGAATATATATGCCAAGGCTACTCTAGAGATGTCGTTCTCCAACTGAAAGAAACGCTTGATTTCCAGTTTAAACACTGTGTTGGTGACCTTTGCAAACCAACAGCTGCTGCTCCGCGTGAAGAAAATAAGAAGTTGTAAACTGGAAGCTACAGTCAGGCCTTCATTACAAGTAGCCCATTGCGGAATGCAATAATTATGGCCGCAGTTAAAATACAGTATCCCAGGGATTGCATTTTGACAGGTGTGATAATTATCGTCTAATAAGTTTAACATCCAGATGTTGGTGCTTTCCACACCAATAATGCATGTACCAGTATTTACCGGGAATTTAACCTGCTGAAATTTACCCGGACAAAAATTGCAGAGCATGCACCTATGTTTGCTCAGGCAGAGGAAAATAACACCCAATCACAATGTGGGTCTGAATGTTGCAAAGAAGAATAAACTGATATTAAAAAAAAAGCTTATAGAAATGAGTTTCACTAACACAGGATGTTTATACAGGATAATATCTTTGTCGTTTACCAGCCATCGTGGGTGCATAGATGGATAAAGTCTGTTGCTTGTTTTTGATTTTCCACACACCTTGGCCTCCAGTCTGATGGCGTCTTTGCTGTAAGTGTGCAGGAGATCATTAGATTGTAAGCCAAATAGGTGGGGGTGCTGGTGGCAAATGTGTGATGCCTTTGTAAATGATGCATTTGGTTTTGAAGTTGATGCTGGATGGCAAGGGAAACCAGTGAAGTTCCATCAGGATGTGGGGGGGGGTGAAAGGCTCAATTTTATTTAGGCCCTGGATCAGCCTGTAGAATAACCTTAAGGGGAACCCATGTGGACTCTGCAAGGCCATAAAGCAGAACATTGCTACCCTCCAGATATTAGAGTATATCAACTTGTACAAAAGTTCTGAAGTTGCTTTCTCAAAGGAACAGTTTCACTTTCTTCAGTAGACAACTGGCACTAGGCTGCCTTTAGTTTCTTGGTTATGTGTTCCATGAGGGTGAGGTTGGTTTCGATGGAGCATCTAAGTGACTTGGCATTGGCTGGAAGTTAGGGTACGAAGCCATCGAGGTTAAGGTCATTGACCCAATTTTGCACAAGTTGTTGCTTATCGTTCTCGGCAAATAACAGAAATTCTGTCTTGGCCTGGGGCTGAGCTTAAGATAGGTGCTGGATAGCCAGATCTTGATGAGGTGAAGCCAGTGCTTGATGTAGGTCTGGAGCAGAAGCATACCTCCCAACTGACATGGTGCCACCGTGTGACATGCAATATCCGCTCCCATCACACGATCTCCAAGTGAGGAGCTGATATCACACAGTGGCAGGGAAAACAAAGTGAAAACAACTGTAAATAGTGGTTTTCCATTTCACTTTTTGAGGATTTGAACTGCCTACGTGTGAAAACACCCCAGGGCATGGGCACCAGCCCCAGCAAGCTTTTTACATTTTTTGGGGAGGAGGGGTATTAAAAAGTGCCTTGCAGGTACTTCTTGGCACGAGGCCCGCTCCCTTCAAGGTCCTGTTCCCTCCTCATGTGAGAGATTGTTCTACAAATTGTCAGGTTGCAGAAGTCACATTGAAAATGGATGGGTCAATGACGATATTTTCCTCTATATAGAAGCTATGCCTAATCCAAAGCTTAGATATGCAATATTGAAATTTAGAGTCGGTCTGAACCCAAGTAACATTAATGGGAAGATAAGATCACTTATGTCAAACGACCAAGGACTGTGCTCTTGTGGCCTACAAGTAAAATGCAGTAGCGAACATATTTTGCTGGATTGTTTGCGCTTTTTAAAAGAAAGGAAAATATTTTTAAAACCTATTTTTATTGTTTATAAAAGTTTTAGTAGAGATCGAGCACTTAGTTTAATGATAAATATGAGATATTTAGACGTGGCGTGTGCAATAGGAAGATTTTTAATTGCTATACAGGAATCAATGAATGAAATGGCATAAGTTGAAAAGAACATATGGTGAAAATTCCATCTTACCTATGATCAGGGGACTATGCAAGATTTTGTACAAATGTATAGCTAAGGTATAACGTAAAACGTTGCTGCGTTGGTTATGATTTAAGTTCCCTCATATAGGAGCCTTTTATGACATATCTTTGTAGGCCTTCATCGTGTAGTATACTGTTTTATGGGAAAACTGTTGGGTTAAATTATGTTTTAAATGTTTGTAAAGTGCACATTTTTATGGTTAAATACGCCAAATAAAAATATCCAAATGAAAGAAGTCACATTGTCAGGTAGAGTTGTGTATCATCGAGCTATTGGTGAATCTTCATGCTGTTATGGATTAGTAGAAGGAGGGACAATATATTCAGCCCAGCCAGAGGCACTTTTGTGATCTTTTTAGAGGTGGACAAATGGAAGCTGCCAGCATCTAAGGAAGAAATTCTTCACACCATTGCCTCTTCCAGTTTCAACTTTCTTCAGGTCTTTACTGGCAGCAATATTAACACTGAAAAGGATACAGGATTGATTCTCAACACTGATATATATCCTTTCTCAGAGTCTTTTTTCTAGAACAGTATAGCCACAAAAACCTTTTGACAACTTCAGCTATCAACCGGTCGATATAAATGTGTGAATCTGCACAATTATTCTGCAAAGAAAAGCTGCCAGCAAAAATAACTACCGTGAGTAATAATACAGCGAGCATAACATTGTTATGTTGCCTTGTTATTTGTTGATGATGGGTTCCAGTCAGCGCCAAGCACTGCTGCACTCAACCCCCGTTCTGAAAAGCCAAATAAAAGCTCAAGACAAAAAAATAACCTCTTCAAAACAACAAGCAAGAATTTCTCAACAATGCCGCCGATGATGAAAGCACACTTTGTTTCTTTTGTCAGTCGACTTCTGTCAAATGAAAGTCTAGAAAAGCAGAGTTTGATTTCAGAACTATAAAGTCGAGCCAGTGAGCTATCTGAGGTATCAAGTGAAAACAGAAGGGCTGCCGTGCTCTTCAGTTTAGTCCGCTTTTTCAATGGCTTCTGTAAAACTGGTATTTTGTATCTTTCTTGAGCCATCTGTCCACCACTTGTTGTATGTGAGTTGCAGAAACCTGCACTCATAACGAAAGGGTGTGGGCAAAATAACTTGAACACTTTGGTCAACATTGAGGTAAAAAAGAGGCAGAATTTCCCTTTCAAAGGATGGTTACTAGTGAGTTGAGAGTCCAGAGTTACTGGAATAATGAGATTCTGCAGTTGCAGCGTTTTCCACATAGTTACGTATTTATGTCACTTACCACGTAATCCACGATCTTCTGCATAATTTGTAGGTTTTAGCAAATAAATTGTTTCTAGCTCAAACGGATCAAAATTAACAAAAGCACTACAACCCATATTGTAGTGTAGTGGCAGGACTTTTGTCGTGGACAAGGCAATCTTTCATTGGCCCCTTGATGTATTTAGGAATTAAACTGATAAAGAGATGAAACCTTTGACATAACAGCGTTAACATGTGGAAAAACGACTACATGGTGATGCACTATTCCACATAATTTGCTTTTCTTAGTCAATGCTGCCGCATAGCTTGGACTTCTCTTGCAGCATAATACCAGTAGCCTGTAATATCTTATGTGTTATATAGTTCTGAATGTTGCTTTGCTCTTTGTTCTAAGAATGTTATGTAGCTCTAGCCACACTGTTGAGAGTAGTCAGTTTACTTGAGCTGCTGTTGGAGTCAGTCTCCCTTTACCATGTAGCCTTACTGAACCACTTAACCTACTCTGGACTAGCGTGGTTACTACAAATCTATTGGCGACAAGCTAAGGCTACATGGTCATCCTACCCACATATGTTGGCTCATCACAAAACTCATCGAGGAACTAGGAACAAGTTTGGTGCTGGTTTATGCAGCTGCGGACTACTTGTGGCCAGAGCGCGTGCAACTGACGATTAACTTTCTGCTACTTCCCGTATGGACTGTTGTGGCTCCACAGTGACACTCAAGCAGTGTTCCCAGCATTTCCTTGTGCCTGAACACCTTTGCTGCAGTGTTTCCAGCAATTCCCTGGTCCGAACACGTTTGCTGCCATCGGATACGGTAGGGCGTTTGCTTTCCCTGCTATCTTTGCCTCCAGCCCTGCGCTCTTCACAATCTATTCTCCATCAAATTTCCTTTGAGGATAACGGCTTTTCTCTGCGTGTGTGTCTCCTGAAATCATTGATGCTTCTTTGCCTAGCAACCTGAGCGCATGTTCTTTTTCTCTGCTCACTGTATTCCGCTTCATTCTCCTTTTGTTGGTGGCACATCCAGCGTCCTCACACTACAGCAACCTCCACTGACGCTTTCTCGCCTGGCAAACATCGTGTATCCAACGTCCCCACGTTAGGCCATGCACTAGCGGCCATTTTGGTATGGGGCAAAAATGATTGCATCTATTTCGTCTTTCCGAATGCTGTGTGTTACACGGTGGTACAAAAGAGGGTGGTGATGGACGGAGCATCTGAACCAATCAAACACTCACACCCAGTCAACAGATCTGGGTTTAAACCATCACCGTTCTTTAGCCCACTCTGCCACCCCAGTTCAGACATGGCCATATGCAAATCAGTCTGACCATGTGCCTCATGGGAACAGTCCAGCCCGAACTGCCAAGCCATGCCTTCCCTGAACCGAGAACAAGCTTCCGAGGACCGGTTTCTGGCATTTCAGCCGTCTTCAGCCCGGCTTGCTTGAATCCAGTGGCAAAGTGAGCAAGGGACTCACGTCTGAGCATACCCTGCCAACTTATGGCGAACAAAGTGGTACAAAAGGGGGTGGTGATGGACGGAGCATCTGAACCAATCAAACACTCACACCCAGTCAACAGATCTGGGTTTAATCCATCACCGTTCTTTAGCCCACTCTGCCACCCCAGTTCAGGTATGGCCATATGCAAATCAGTCTGACCCTGTGCCTCACGGGAACAGTCCAGCCCGAACTGCCAAGCCATGCCTTCCCTGGACCGGAAACAAGCTTCCGAGGACCGGTTTCTGGCATTTCAGCCGTCTTCAGCCCGGCTTGCTTGAATCCAGTGGCAAAGTGAGCAAGGGACTCACGTCTGAGCATACCCTGCCAACTTATGGGGAACAAAGTGGTACAAAAGGGGGTGGTGATGGACGGAGCATCTAAACCAATCAAACACTCACACCCAGTCAACAGATCTGGGTTTAAACCATCACCGTTCTTTAGCCCACTCTGCCACCCCAGTTCAGACATGGCCATATGCAAATCAGTCTGACCATGTGCCTCATGGGAACAGTCCAGCCCGAACTGCCAAGCCATGCCTTCCCTGAACCGAGAACAAGCTTCCGAGGACCGGTTTCTGGCATTTCAGCCGTCTTCAGCCCGGCTTGCTTGAATCCAGTGGCAAAGTGAGCAAGGGATTCACGTCTGAGCATACCCTGCCAACTTATGGCGAACAAAGTGGTACAAAAGGGGGTGGTGATGGACGGAGCATCTGAACCAATCAAACACTCACACCCAGTCAACAGATCTGGGTTTAATCCATCACCGTTCTTTAGCCCACTCTGCCACCCCAGTTCAGGTATGGCCATATGCAAATCAGTCTGACCCTGTGCCTCACGGGAACAGTCCAGCCCGAACTGCCAAGCCATGCCTTCCCTGGACCGGAAACAAGCTTCCGAGGACCGGTTTCTGGCATTTCAGCCGTCTTCAGCCCGGCTTGCTTGAATCCAGTGGCAAAGTGAGCAAGGGACTCACGTCTGAGCATACCCTCCCAACTTATGGGGAACAAAGTGGTACAAAAGGGGGTGGTGATGGACGGAGCATCTAAACCAATCAAACACTCACACCCAGTCAACAGATCTGGGTTTAATCCATCACCATTCTTTAGTCCACTCTGCCACCCCAGTTTAGACATGGCCATATGCAAATCAGTCTGACCCTGTGCCTCATGGGAACAGTCCAGCCCGCATGCCTTCCCTGGACCGGAAACAAGCTTCCGAGGAGCGGTTTCTGGCATTTCAGCCGTCTTCAGCCCGGCTTGCCTGAATCCAGTGGCAAAGTGAGCAAGGGACTCATGTCTGAGCATACCCTGCCAACTTATGGCGAACAAAGTGGTACAAAAGGGGGTGGTGATGGACGGAGCATCTGAACCAATCAAACACTCACACCCAGTCAACAGATCTGGGTTTGATCCATCACCGTTCTTTTGCCCACTCTGCCACGCCAGTTCAGACATGGCCATATGCAAATCAGTCTGACCCTGTGCCTCATGGGAACAGTCCAGCCCGAACTGCCAAGCCATGCCTTCCCTGGACCGGAAACAATCTTCCGAGGAACGGTTTCTGGCATTTCAGCCGTCTTCAGCCCGGCTTGCTTGAATCCAGTGGCAAAGTAAGCAAGGCACTCATGTCTGAGCATACCCTGCCAACTTATGGTGAACAAAGTAGTACAAAAGGGGGTGGTGATTGACGGAGCATCTGAACCAATCAAACACTCACACCCAGTCAATAGATCTGGATTTAATCCATCACCGTTCTTTAGCCCACTCTGCCACCCCAGTTCAGGTATGCCCATATGCAAATCAGTCTGACCCTGTGCCTCACGGGAACAGTCCAGCCCGAACTGCCAAGCCATGCCTTCCCTGGACCGGAAACAAGCTTCCGAGGACCGGTTTCTGGCATTTCAGCCGTCTTCAGCCCAGCTTGCTTGAATCCAGTGGCAAAGTGAGCAAGGGACTCACGTCTGAGCATACCCTGCCAACTTATGGCGAACAAAGTGGTACAAAAAGGGGTGGTGATGGACGGAGCATCTAAACCAATCAAACACTCACACCCAGTCAACAGATCTGGGTTTAATCCATCACCATTCTTTAGTCCACTCTGCCACCCCGGTTCAGACATGGCCATATGCAAATCAGTCTGACCCTGTGCCTCATGGGAACAGTCCAGCAGGAACTGCCAAGCCATGCCTTCCCTGGACCGGAAACAAGCTTCCGAGGACCGGTTTCTGGCATTTCAGCCATCTTCAGCCCGGCTTGCTTGAATACAATGGCAAAGTGAGCAAGGTACTCACGTCTGAGCATACCCTGCCAACTTATGACGAACAAAGTGGTAAAAAAGGGGGTGGTGATGGACGGAGCATCTGAGCCAATCAAACACTCACACCCAGTCAACAGATCTGGGTTTAATCCATCACCGTTCTTTAGCCCATTCTGCCACCCCAGTTCAGACATGGCCATATGCAAATCAGTCTGACCTTGTGCCTCATGGGAACAGTCCAGCCCGAACTGCCAAGCCATGCCTTCCCTGGACCGGAAACAAGCTTCCGAGGACTGGTTTCTGGCATTTCAGCCATCTTCAGCCCGGCTTGCTTGAATCCAGTGGCAAAGTGAGCAAGGGACTCACGTCTGAGCATACCCTGTCAACTTATGGCAAACAAAGTGGTACAAAAGTGGGTGGTGATGGACGGAGCATCTGAACCAATCAAACACTCACACTCAGTCAACAGATCTGGGTTTAATCCAGCACCGTTCTTTAGCCCACTCTGCCACCCCAGTTCAGACATGGCCATATGCAAATCAGTCTGACCCTGTGCCTCATGGGAACAGTCCTGCCGGAACTGCCAAGCCATGCCTTCCCTTGACTGGAAACAAGCTTCCGAGGACCGGTTTCTGGCATTTCAGCCGTCTTCTGCCCGGCTTGCTTGAATCCAGTGGCAAAGTGAGCAAGGGACTCACGTCTGAGCATACCCTGCCAACTTATGGCAAACAAAGTGGTACAAAAAGGGGGTGGTGATGGACAGAGCATCTGAACCAATCAAACACTCACACCCAGTCAACAGATCTGGGTTTAATCCATAACCGTTCTTTAGCCCATTCTGCCACCCCAGTTCACACATGGCCATATGCAAATCAGTCTGACCCTGTGCCTGATGGGAACAGTCCAGCCCGAACTGACAAGCCATGCCTTCCCTGGACTGGAAACAAGCTTCCGAGGACCGTTTTCTGGAATTTCAGCCGTCTTCAGCCCGGCTTGCTTGAATCCAGTGGCAAAGTGAGCAAGGGACTCACGTCTGAGCATACCCTGCCAACTTATGGCGAACAAAGTGGTACAAAAGGGGGTGGTGATGGTCGGAGCATCTGAACCAATCAAACATTCACACCCAGTCAACAGATCTGGGTTTAATCCATCACCGTTCTTTAGCCCACTCTGCCACCCCAGTTCAGACATAGCCATATGCAAATCAGACTGACCATGTGCCTCATGGGAACAGTCCAGCCCGAACTGCCAAGCCATGCCTTCCCTGGACCGGAAACAAACTTCCGAGGACCGGTTTCTGTCATTTCAGCCATCTTCAGCCCGGCATGCTTGAATCCAGTGGCGAAGTGAGCAAGGGACTCACGTCTGAGCATACCCTGCCAACTTATGGCGAACAAAGTTGTACAAAAGGGGGTGGTGATGGATGGAGCATCTGAACCAATCAAACATTCACACCCAGTCAACAGATCTGGGTTTAATCCATCACCGTTCTTTAGCCCACTCTGCCACCCCAGTTCAGACATAGCCATATGCAAATCAGACTGACCATGTGCCTCATGGGAACAGTCCAGCCCGAACTGCCAAGCCATGCCTTCCCTGGACCGGAAACAAACTTCCGAGGACCGGTTTCTGTCATTTCAGCCATCTTCAGCCCGGCATGCTTGAATCCAGTGGCGAAGTGAGCAAGGGACTCACGTCTGAACATACCGTGCCAACTTATGGCGAACAAAGTTGTACAAAAGGGGGTGGTGATGGATGGAGCATCTGAACCAATCAAATACTCACACCCAGTCAACAGATCTGGGTTTAATCCATCACCGTTCTTTAGCCCACTCTGCCACCCCAGTTCAGACATGGCCATATGCAAATCAGTCTGACCCTGTGCCTCATGGGAACAGTCTAGCCCGAACTGCCAAGCCATGCCTTCCCTGGATCGGAAACAAGCTTCAGAGGACCAGTTTCTGGCATTTCAGCCGTCTTCAGCCTGGCTTGCTTGAATCCAGTGGCAAAGTGAGCAAGGGACTCACGTCTGAACATACCCTGCCAACTTATGGCAAACAAAGTGGTACAAAAGGGGGTGGTGATGGACGGTGACACTAACACCTCTTCAATTTATACTGCGTCTTGCTGCAACGTTTCAGGATTACTTTATTTTGAGACAATAAACAACAACAAGCCTATCATTTATTTATTTTATAACAATAAGAATGGAAATTGCATCACGATTAAACAAAACAATCTATTTAAATTATTTTGTGTCTTTTGATACAGTGTGTCACGCGGTGATACAGACACCTGTTTCTTCTCAAACAGCGTCCTTCTGCAACTTCACCTTACATTGCTGTTTCCTTTCTGTTAACACTTTTCAACAAATTTAAAAAAAACGTTATTGCTACTCAATTCAACAGTTCTCAAGTTTATCATGGTGATGCACACACCTGTCTATGTGTAGGTGAGGACGGGGATCCGCTTGTAGATGCCGCTCCGTAATGGATCTGCTGGCTTTAACGGAAGCGGTGTGCGCAACCGCTAACCCACTTCTCCATTTTCCGTATGACACATCCACCAATAACACACAGTCTCATTTGAGCCTCCCATTGGTGGGTGTGTCATATGGAAAATGGAGAAGTGGGTTAGCGGTTGCGCACACCGCTTCCGTTAAAGCCCCTGAAGAGAAGCATATGGAGCTTCGAAACGCGTCGGGCTGATTCATTACGGAGCGGCATCTACAAGCGGATCCCCATCCTCACCTACACATAAATCAAGCTGCTGCTCGTGTGCTACTCAAAGGTGGACAACCTTGGAGCGACAATTTATACGCGGCCGTCCAGCCGCGGAGTATGCACCACCCCGTCATCCTGGGGGGTCACGGAAGTGAAACAGCAGCCATACACGGGATCGAGGACGGGCCCACTTGCGGGGTCCATACAGGACTTGATTATGTGCTTTCCGCACCACACTTCCCATAATACACAGTCTCATTTGAGCCTCCCATTGGTGAGTGTCATATGGAAAATGGAGAAGTGGGTTAGCGGTTGCGCACACCGCTTCCGTTAAAGTCCCTGAAGAGAAGCATATGGAGCTTCGAAACGCGTCGGGCAGATCCATTACGGAGCGGCATCTACAAGCGGATCCCCGTCCTCACCTACACATAAATCAAGCTGCTGCTCGTGTGCTACTCAAAGGTGGACAACCTTGGAGCGACAATTTATACGCTGCCGTCCAGCTGCGGCGTATGCACCACCCCGTCATCCTTGGGGGTCACGGAAGTGAAACAGCAGCCGTACACGGGATCGAGGACGGGCCCACTTGCGGGGTCCATACAGGACTTGATTATGTGCTTTCTGCACCACACTTCCCATAATACACAGTCTCATTTGAGCCTCCCATTGGTGGGTGTGTCATATGGAAAATGGAGAAGTGGGTTAGCGGTTGCGCACACCGCTTCTGGTAAAGCCCCTGAAGAGAAGAATATGGAGCTTCGAAACGCGTCGGGCAGATCCATTACGGAGCAGCATCTACAAGTGGATCCCCGTCCTCACTACACATAAATCAAGCTGCTACTCGTGTGCTACTCAAAGGTGGACAACCTTGGAGCAACAATTTATACGCGGCCGTCCAGCCGTGGAGTATGCACCACCCCGTCATCCTTGGGGGTCACGGAAGTGAAACAGCAGCCGTACACGGGATCGAGGACGGGTCCACTTGCGGGGTCCATACAGGACTTGATTATGTGCTTTCCGCACCACACTTCCCATAATACACAGTCTCATTTGAGCTTCCCATTGGTGGGTGTGTCATATGGAAAATGGAGTAGTGGGTTAGCGGTTGCGCACACCGCTTCCGTTAAAACCCCTGAAGATAAGTATATGGAGCTTCGAAACGCGTCGGGCAGATCAATTACGGAGCGGCATCTACAAGCGGATCCCCGTCCTCACCTACACATAAATCAAGCTGCTGCTCGTGTGCTACTCAAAGGTGGACAACCTTGGAGCGATAATTTATACGCGGCCATCCAGCCGCAGAGTATGCACCACCCCGTCATCCTTGGGGGTCACGGAAGTGAAACAGCAGCCGTACACGGGATCGAGGACGGGCCCACTTGCGGGGTCCATACAGGTCTTGATTATGTGCTTTCCGCACCACACTTCCCATAATACACAGTCTCATTTGAGCCTCCCATTGGTGGGTGTGTCATATGGAAAATGGAGAAGTGGGTTAGCGGTTGCGCACACCGCTTCCGTTAAAGCCCCTGAAGAGAAGCATATGGAGCTTCGAAACGCGTCGGGCAGAACTATTATGGAGCGGCATCTACAAGCGGATCCCCGTCCTCACCTACACATAAATCAAGCTGCTGCTCGTGTGCTACTCAAAGGTGGACAACCTTGGAGCGACAATTTATACGCGGCTGTCCAGCCGCGGAGTATGCACTACCCCGTCATCCTTGGGGGTCACGGAAGTGAAACAGCCACCGTACACCGGATCGAGGACGGGCCCACTTGCGGGGTCCATACAGGACTTGATTATATGCTTTCCGCACCACACTTCCAATAATACACAGTCTCATTTGAGCCTCCCATTGGTGGGTGTGTCATATGGAAAATGGAGAAGTGGGGTAGCGGTTGCGCACACCGCTTCCACTAAAGCCCCTGAAGAGAAGCATATGGAGCTTCGAAACGCGTCGGGCAGATCCATTATGGAGCGGTATCTACAAGCGGATCCCCGTCCTCACCTACACATAAATCAAGCTGCAGCTCATGTGCTACTCAAAGGTCGACAACCTTAGAGCGACAATATATATATATATATATAGATATATATATATATATATAGATATATATATATATATATATATATATATATCTATTACCTACTGGCGGTCGCCAGTAGGTATATATAGTTAGGATTTTTTCTCTATGGGATTTTTGAAAATTCTATGTCTAATAACTTTGGCGTTTGTGGACGGAATAGGCTGAAATTTTCAGGAAAATTGAACATTGTGTTTCTGGGCAGGCCCTGAAAATTTGGGGGGGGTTCGTCAAGGGGGGGCCGAGAAAAAAGGGGGGTCCCAAAACGCGTTTTTCCCATGTTAATTTCCATAGGGCGGTTGGCCTCACTTTTAGCCCGAACGGCTGAATGGATTTGCACGAAACTTGGCAAAATTGTAGGGACTGTTAGCCCGATGTGCCTTTGCTAGGTCTCAATATATGTGCTCCAGTGGATTTTGAGAAATTAACGTTCAAAAAAAGATATATATCTGTAAGCGCACTCCGGGCAGCGCCCCGGTTCGCATACTTGACGCGTAACGGGACTTCGCGAAGCGAAGCTGATTGGCTCTTCGGTGTCTGTCAACATTCTAAACAGTCCGGAGCGGCCGCCATCTTGTCTCTCGGTAGGATCGAGAGACAAGAGGAGGTCAAAACAAAGGCGAAAATGACCATAAGGGGGCATAGTAGATCCTCCCTGACCCCCTAGGTTTGATGTGGAGGCTTTAAATTGTTTTTTTTGGTTTTTTTGCGTGGATAGCGCCCGGTTCGCGAACCGGGAAGCGGCCCGGGGAGCGTACTATGAGGAAAAAAGAATGATAGACTTTTCAAATACTGTATGTTAATTGATTGTTGGTTTTGTTGATTATTTATTTTTTTTAAGCAATTATTTATTGTGTTTCAAAATTTAATAAAATGTCTAACATTTCACTGTCTGAAATGTCGTTATTTTCATTGAACATAGCTTGTAATGTATGAGTGTGTAAAATGTCCTCATTTTCAAGGAGGACATCTACTGCTTGCACACATTGCAGTAGTTCTTGGTCCCAAGTTTCATCCATAAATTCTATATAATTTGGATCAATTATTTCTTGGTTGGTCTCTTGCAGGACAATTTCAAATGAAACTTTGTGTTCGCCTTCCATTTCGTCTGAAATTTGGATAAAAAATATATTAGTAGAGATAGGGCACTGTTGGGATTAATTTTAGATAGGCAGTTTTTAACAGTGAATTTATCTTTGGGCAGTGTATAGTATCAGAGAGGAAGTAGGAATATAAAAAAGTGTATGTGATTTAACGTAAGTAAATTCATAATTATACAAGAGAAACCTAACTCCATCCATAACTATAACAGAGAAGTCTATCTAAATCTATAACTACTACAGAGGGATAGTATATAACTATCAGAAAAAGTTACCATATTAACTTATAGTGCACAATATACTTCAGTTTTTAAAATAACAACTTACCTTTAAAAAGAAGTTGAAGTGATTAGTGAAAATCCTATTGAAATGTACACCAGGAAGTAGTAGTCAGAATGTCTGTGTTTCCTTCTCTTCCTTTATATATATTCAGGTACATAACCAATCAAATGTCAGGTAAAAAAAAAATTGAAAATGAAAGTAACATTTTAATTGGTTGTGAATTCCAACACTTCAGATGTGTTTTGTGAAGTAATTTACCTCAGGGTATTTAGAGAGGTCTACAGGCTAAATGGCTAAATGGAATTTCAACCAAATTTGTGAAAATGGTAGGGATTGGTATGTAGTATGAGCAAATCTATATTTGGTGAAAGTGTCTCAAGGGTTTCTTCTGTAAATTACTTTCCCACCTTTTTTAATGGAGCGCTTCCCGGGGAGCGCCCCGGTACGTGAACCTTAAGCGTTACGGGAGTCCACCATTTTGTGTTTTGGTCGAATTAAGATACAAGATGGAGGGCAAATAATGTTCAGAATGGGTAGAAGGGGACACGGTAGACGTATTTTGACCCCCTAGGTTTTCTGAGGATGGCTGAGGATGGCTTAGGAGGCGCATATGTGCGAAAAAAAAACATTTTTAAAAAAAAATTCGCGCGGTTAGCTTCCGGTTCGCGTACCGGGTAGCGCTCCGGGGAGCGTACTTTGTTGAAAATTTGTGAAAAAAGTTAGAGTAAAATAATAATTGTGAGTGATCAGATGTAGGGTAGCTCTGAGAAGAGCTTTTGGGTTTATGGTACATTTAGGTACTTATAAGTAGGTACCAATGCACATTTTTAAATTCAGAATGAAAACTCTGTTCCCTTCATCTGAGAAGTGAACTCCATCTCCTCTGTAGATATCTTGCATGTAGTAACGCAAGTTATTGTTGTACACGGAGCCCATTCCATGGTCTCTCATGTAAGCTGAAACAGATTTGTTTACATGCTTCCTCGACTTCTCAATTTGTGGACAAAATTGGTTCGACCACCTCCATTTCTGTCTTTGGCATATATTTGAATATACCAAGGCAGTTTGAGGAAAAAGTGCCATTAATTGCTCAAAGGTGTCCTTTAAAAGCATTTCCAGACCTACTCCAGTCAAAGTGCCCAAATCATTACCTCCACAGTGCACAATTAACAGGTCAGGTTTTGGCAAATGCATAAAGGTTTTCACCAATGGTATCAATTGGTGACATTTTAATCCTCTGTGGCCAGACCACTTAATTTCCACATCTTGTAAATTGAGGTTAGGTAAATTTCTGTTCTCAGCATACCTCTGAGCCCAATAGATGTAACTATGTCCAACAATCCAGACAGAAAACATGGTGAGAGAAGGTTCTGCTGCAGTCAGATGAAGTGTGGTAATGAAATGGCAGTTGAAAAAATAAGAGTTTAAAATGAAAAAAGCTGTGGAGTTTCTGTGTTAATGAAGCAGTAACAGTGATTGGTGGATTTTGATTGCTGAAAACAGAAAGTTAGGGTGCATGGATGAGTTCTTTGAAAGATGTAATTTGAATGGTCAAAAAAAAATCATTTAATGAAAGATTGCACTGGATACGCAGGTGCACTGAGAGTTCAGAGTTCAATTGAAACATTGTTGTGTGAACTTGCAAACACCAGAGGTCTTCCAGGAGGTGGTTGCTATGCAAAAAAGGCAGAGAGGGCAGAGGGGGGAAGGGTTTTGATTTGAAAAAAGTGAGGGAAGAGTTTTGATTGGGTGACATGAGAGATATGTGTGAAGAATTACAGCATTTCTGTGCTTTCTATAGCTGCAGCCTCTGGAGTGCATACTCTTTGTTCTGCTGAAGACAAATTGGTGTATTTCTGAGACTGTTTTGAAACTCATAAAGTATTTGCTAAGGTGAGAAAAGATGTATTTAATTTAGATAGAGAATAGTATGCTTTAAGGAGAAAATTATGAAGAAAGTTGTGTTTTTAAAATGTTGCTTTGTCTCAAGTGTTTTACAAATAGATTTTGTTTCTTTGAGAAATTGTAATTGGAGATAATGTGAAGTATTAGTACTGACAGGGTGTTTTTGTACATAGGAGCTGTGCAGTGTTTTCAAATTATGACTTTAAAATTGTTTTTGAGGAAAAGGAATGCTTTTAAAATTTATGACAAGGAAATAATGGTGTCTGCTTCTTTATAAGGCATTTGAGTGTCTCTGATGTTATTTTTCCCATTTTAATTTAAGACCTTTCTCCGTGGGGCAAGTTCCTTGTAAATATGCTCCCACCTGTGCTTGGCAAATTTAGATTTTGATTCTTTGAGTTACATAGCCATGTTAAAAGTGACCGAAAAATGGTGCAAGGGCAATCAAAAAACGCTTTCATGTGTCTTAAGGACATTTTAAGTCATTTTCCCATGAATGTAGGTATACAATTGATTTATATGTTGTGTTTAAAAACGTTTTTTGAAATCAATTACATTTCTGGATATGTACTGCTAGAGCTTCATAGGTTGTTTGGGGCATATTTATAAGGCATTTGAGTGTCTCCGATGTTATTTTTCCCATTTTAAATTAAAAGACCTTTCTCCGTGGGGAAAGTTCCTTGTAAATATGCTCCCACCTGTGCTTGGCAAATTTAGATTTTGATTCTTTGAGTTACATAGCCATGTTAAAAGTGACCCAAAAAAGGTGCAAGGGCAATCAAAAAACGCTTTCATGTGTCTTAAGGACATTTTAAGTCATTTCCCCATGAATGTAGGTATACAATTGATTTATATGTTGTGTTTAAAAACGTTTTTTGAAATCAATTACATTTCTGGATATGTACTGCTAGAGCTTCATAGGTTGTTTGGGGCATATTTATAAGGCATTTGAGTGTCTCTGATGTTATTTTTCCCATTTTAATTTAAGACCTTTCCCCGTGGTGCAAATCCCTTGTAAATATGCTCGCACCTGTGCTTGGCAAATTTAGATTTTCATTCTTTGAGTTACATAGTCATGTTAAAAGTGACCCAAAAATGGTGCAAAGGCTTTAAAAAAACACTTTCATCACTTGGTTTCCTAAGTTTACGAATGACATTGTGCAGATGAAGTTTAGCTCTGTCCACGGACACAAAAGAGGTCTGGCCTTTGTTCAAGAGTGAAGTGGACAGGACTTACTTCATTGGTAGGCTTTCACATGTATTATCTCCTTTGTATTCTTCAACAAGCATAAATTTGATCTGCAACTCTGAGTAGGCCTCACCTTAAACAAACCTCTGGAGAGGCCACACCTTATCGTCATCCTGAATTAATCATTTAAAATGTTAGGGACAGATTTATGATAGGTGTATGCCTCTTTTGCGCCACTGTGCGTCACTTTTGTGACGCAGCGGCGGTGCAAAAGATTTGCTATGTGGCGACATATTTAAAAATTGATGCATCTAGGCAGATGTGTCATGCTGTAAAGTCCCGTGCTACATGAAACCGATGCAGCAGTGATGGAAAAGATGCACCATGTTGCAAGACAGGTCTCATTTCATCTCCAACAAGATAAGAAGCTGAGTCTTCTATAAATGTTAAAATTGTTGTATACACTGCTCAACTTCTGTGTACTCTTTCATATGCTAGAGTCCATCTGCACTATGAGATACCTAAGCAAAGGAAACACAGGTGATGTGATTGTGAAATGAGGAAAAGAAACTCCACATTTTTCAATTACGTCAACTGTGTTTGCTAAGTTTACGAATGAGATTGTGCAGATGAGGTTTAGGTCTGTCCACGGACACAGAAGAGGTCTGGCCTTTGTTCAAGAGTGAAGTGGACATGACTTACTTCATTGGTAGGTCTTCACATGTATTATATCCTCTATAGTCTTCAACAAGCGTAAATTTAATCTGCAACCCTGAGTAGGCCTCACCTTAAACAAACCTCTGGATAGGCCACACCTTATCGTTATCCTGAATCAATCATTTAACATGTTAGGGACAGATTTATGATAGGTGTGTGCCTCTTTTGCGCCGCTGTGCGTCACTTTTGTGACGCAGCGGCGGTGCAAAAGATTTGCTATGTGGCGACATATTTAAAAATTGATGCATCTAGGCAGATGTGTCATGCTGTAAAGTCCCGTGCCACATGAAACCGATGCAGCAGTGATGGAAAAGATGCACCATGTTGCAAGACAGGCCTCATTTCATCTCCAACAAGATAAGAAGCTGAATCTTCTGTAAATGTCAAAATTGTTGTATACACTGCTCAACTTCTGTGTACTCTTTCATATGCTACAGTCCATCTGCACTATGAGGTACCTAAGCAAAGGAAACACAGGTGATGTGATTGTGAAATGAGGAAAAGAAACTCCACATTTTTCAATTACATCACCAGTGTTTCCTAAGTTTACGAATGACATTGTGCAGATGAAGTTTAGCTCTGTCCACGGACACAAAAGAGGTCTGGCCTTTGTTCAAGAGTGAAGTGGACATGACTTACTTCATTGGTAGGCTTTCACATGTATTATCTCCTTTGTATTCTTCAACAAGCGTAAATTTGATCTGCAACTCTGAGTAGGCCTCACCTTAAACAAACCTGTGGAGAGGCCACACCTTATCGTCATCCTGAATTAATCATTTAAAATGTTAGGGACAGATTTATGATAGGTGTATGCCTCTTTTGCGCCACTGTGCGTCACTTTTGTGACGCAGCGGCGGTGTAAAAGATTTGCTATGTGGCGACATATTTAAAAATTGATGCATCTAGGCAGATGTGTCATGCTGTAAAGTCCCGTGCTACATGAAACCGATGCAGCAGTGATGGAAAAGATGCACCATGTTGCAAGACAGGCCTCATTTCATCTCCAACAAGATAAGAAGCTGAATCTTCTGTAAATGCCAAAATTGTTGTATACACTGCTCAACTTCTGTGTACTCTTTCATATGCTAGAGTCCATCTGCACTATGAGATACCTAAGCAAAGGAAACACAGGTGATGTGATTGTGAAATGAGGAAAAGAAACTCCACATTTTTCAATTACATCACCTGTGTTTGCTAAGTTTACGAATGACATTGTGCAGATGAAGTTTAGGTCTGTCCACGGACACAGAAGAGGTCTGGCCTTTGTTCAAGAGTGAAGTGGACATGACTTACTTCATTGGTAGGTCTTCACATGTATTATCTCCTCTATAGTCTTCAACAAGCGTAAATTTAATCTGCAACCCTGAGTAGGCCTCACCTTAAACAAACCTCTGGATAGGCCACACCTTATCGTTATCCTGAATCAATCATTTAACATGTTAGGGACAGATTTATGATAGGTGTGTGCCTCTTTTGCGCCGCTGTGCGTCACTTTTGTGACGCAGCGGTGGTGCAAAAGATTTGCTATGTGGCGACATATTTAAAAATTGATGCACCTAGGCAGATGTGTCATGCTGTAAAGTCCTGTGCCACATGAAACCTGCGTCAGTTTTCATATAGGTGTTTTGTTGCAAGGTATGCATTAATTTGCAAGAAAGCCCGTAAAACTAACACAGTGAAATTTAGAAGATTTCACTGAGTCAGCTTTATAGCATTGCTGAATCAAATCCTTACGCCTGTTTGAAACAGGCATAAGAAGTGATGCATCATGCAATGTGAGGGTTCCTCCTGTGCATTGCAGTAGACATGTCGCGCCTATGACGTGATTCCTGCAATGTGCTGCTTTTGCGGCACAGATGTGTGACGCATCTGTGCTGTTTTTGCTCAATGGTGCTCCACATTGTAAATTTGGCACACTATGGCTGGCAGAGCAGCGGTGCACATTAACTGGTGCATCCGTGGGGATGCGCCACTTAGCATAAATCTGCCCCTGTACATTTAAGTATGAGCAGGGGACACAGAGTCGGTGAGGCTTATCCAAGGTTAAGAAGAGATGAGTCCTGTTCACTGAAAACTTGGACATAGGCCTCACCTCCTCAGCATCGCTGGACATGGCTAAATAATAGCTGCAAAATGTTACTCTTGTTAAACAATTTTACTATTATAATCTCTGAGATTTGTCTCTTACTCTGCAACATGTCATTGTTGTTATCTTTCTTTAAAGATAACGACAACATCAACATGAGCGACAATCAGCAATCAGTTGATCTCGACCTCATCATTGAACTCGTAATTGAAACATCAGTGGAAGTAGATCCCTTGGATGATTTAAATCCTGAGGATGAAGAAGAACATGATGAGGATGCAGATTTGTCAGAATTGTATGACATAGGGTGGGAAGCTGACCTGCTTGAGCCTATGGAACTATAAACATTTATTTTTAAAATTTACAATAAATGAAAAGTAAAAATGTAAACTGTTTAATCTTAAATTAAACACACCTTCAAAAACAGGTTATGTGTAGTGTCTTCAATAAAATATTAAATTTTGGTCATAAAATTAGATCAGATTCACATATAAAACAGGACAGGTAAATGAAGAAGAATTCCATTTCTTTTCTGCTATTTGTGTATTCTAAATTTGCCAACGCACTAAAAAATATTCTATGTAAAAATGTCAAGTAGTGTGTTAAGTTTTTGACGACTGTTATTGATTTACTGTTTGGTAATAGTGGTTAATAACATTTTTTATTATATTTTACCACAGATTCAACTGCAGACCATTTCAAAATTTGAAAATGCCAACTAAGGCTCGAATTAGAAAGGCTACAAAACGTCAAAGACAGCAGGTGTATCAAATACTGCAGCAGTCCTCTACAAAAAAAAGTTGTCAAGTCACCAAGAAAGCACCGGGTAAGACCACGAAATCATTCATAAGTAATATTTGTAGTAAAAAAAGTATTACTACAGAAAATGTTTCAGTCCAGAAAAAGAGAAGCAATTTAAACGGAAAGGAAAGGCCAATGAAAAATGTTACTGCTAGAGCAAGAGATAACTCTGTGCATGATAGTAGAAGGAAACAACAGTTTAGGGACATTCGTAAACGAATGTTCCGCAACAGGATAATTGGCAATTTGTTAAAAAATATTAAGAAAGGTCAACAGAAAGTGGTTTTTTATAAGAGAAAAAAAAAAGTTGAGAAAGTTATTGATCAGGCATTTGAAATTAAACGTAAGTTATTTATTTTGATAATCAATAGAATTAGGAAGCTAAACAAGGCAATTTATGATTTCAAAAGAAATAGTAGATGGAAGAGAATAGTTAATCGTAGTAATTTTTGTGAAGTTTTTTCCGGAGAATGGATGCATAGTTCAAGTTGTGAGGCATTTTTCAATGAGGAGAGTTATTTCCAGGATAATGATTTGGTGCATGCAGTTGACACCAGCGGTCGAGCTTATGAGGTGAAAGATGGTTGTCCAGTTGAAAAAGAAAAACTTGTGACAACAGAGACAGAAGAGGTGTTAGGTAATGAGGTTTTAGGAAGACGTCCTAAGGGTCCTGTGTACACCTGGAAGTGTAGTAGTATTTGCAGTGTGCGACAGGATTCCATCAATTTGCTTTGTGATTTTGTACGGACATTTAATAAGAAAAGTTTGAAGCAGAAAATGAAGTTGTTGCAAGAATTAGATCCTTGCAGAGTGAGAGAAGTGACAGGTTTGCATGGTCATTCACTGGCTTGTCTTTCCAGGAGAGTATGCCAGAGTGTTTTTCATCATTTCAGGATGCTAGCAGTGCATCATAATAAAGTGAGGAAATTAGTTAGAATGTTGTATTATGCTAAGAGTCCAGCAATTATGCTTAAACAATTATGCGCTGCTCTTTTGCATGGTTCAGAAGTAGATGTGAAGAATATTTGTGCAGAAATTGAGTTTTGTTACTTTGGAAGTAAAGAGGAGAATGTTGAAATTGACCAAGAAGAAGAGGGTAATGTGGAAGATAGTGTACAGGTTTCCAGTACAGATAATTTTCAGAGGGAAATTGCGACGTTTCAGGTGAAATCAAGTGAGAGGCCTAATTTCACTTGCGTGTGTTGTCGACGCACTTATTATAAGAATCAGACTAAGTTAGTGGATTTATATGCAAAAAGTGAAAGGGAAAATAATAGTGAATGGAAGGATTTCACAACATACTTGATGGTAGAAAATTGTTTTGATTTGGGATCGGATCAACGTGTGTGTACTTATTGTTGTAACAAATTAAATCAAAACCAGATGCCTGCTAGAGCAGTTCATAATAATCTGGAATTGGTTCAGATTCCTTCTGAATTGAAGGATTTAAATACTTATGAATCTATTTTGATTCAAAGTATCCATCCCTTTCAGGCTATTGTAAGAATGGAGCCAAAGACAGGGAAATTGCCTCCATCAGATTTACAGAGAGGATTAAAGGGAAGAGTTGTTTATTTGCCTCTAGATTTGAAGAAAAACATTAACACAATTGGAGTAGAAAAAGTGGAAGAGGAACCTCTGGTTATCTTAGTTAATGGGGTTCCGACAAAGAATAAGAAAATATGGCAAGATTTAGTGGATGTTAGGAAAGTCAAAAAGGCAACATTGTATTTGAAAAAAAATAATAAGTACTATAAGAATGTATATGTTGCAGAAGAGGAAGTAAGTGAGGAAGAGGATAGCGATTTGTGTGCTGGTCAAATTGAGAAAGTAGAACCCTCTACTAGTGAAGAAATATATGAACATTATAGTGTTCATCCTTTGCATTCCAAGGAAGTCATGGGGAATGCTATTGAGTTGTTTCAAATGAAACAAGCCAAAGGGAGTCCCATTAGTGTTTGGGAGGAAAGTTTGGAAGCTCGGTGTTTCCCACAGCTTTTTCCAACAGGTCAGGGAGGAAGATATGATGAGCGACCTCATCAAATTCCTGCTTCTGAATACCGGACTTTGCGATTGTATGCAGGAGATGCTAGGTTTCGACAATGTATTCCCTATTTGTTTCATCTCCTGTTTGAAAGCGATCTGTCTGGACTGTCATATGCAGTGAACCACATCTTGAAAAGTGGTATACACATGTAAAACATCTCGGCAAGTGACTTTATGGATAAAGTCAATGTCCAAGACAGTATTTTGGATTGTCACCTGATTAATCTCATGGCGTGTCAGCGTGGTACTAATGAGTACTGGTACCGTCGTCATGGTGATTTAAAATGTATGCTGAGGAACTTAGGAACTCCCACATGGTTCCTCACTCTGAGCTGTGCCGAGTATGGCTGGGAAGACTTACTTGAATTTCTACGAGAGGCAAATGGAAACATTGAAAACATCGAATTCAAGACACCTGGAGAACTGTGCTCTTTGGATCCAGTCAATGTATGCAGGTACTTCAATCATAGATTTGAAGCTATGATGTCTTTCATCATGAATAAGAAGAATCCACCTCTTGGAGAGGTGTTGGATTTCTTCTGGAGAAAGGAGTACCAAGCAAGAGGTGCTCCTCATATACATATGCTGCTGTGGATCAAGGATGCACCTAAATTTAGAACAGATCCAGAAGACTCAGTGATGAGTTTCATACAACAGTATTCTACGTGTGCTGTTCCAAACGCAAAGGAGAAGAAAAGCCTAAGAGAAAAAGTTCTACGTTTCCAAAGCCATCGTTGTGGAAAGTACTGTCGTCGTAAATTCCGAAACAAGGACAAGTTCTACACCAAATGTCGTTTCGGCTTTCCACGACCCGTGATTTCTAAAGGAAGAGTAAACAGTTTGATGTCTTCGCTGCGACATAATGTGATGAAGAAATCACCTAAAAACACATACAATTTGAAGAGGAACGAAGAGTCCAAGTACATCAACGACTACAACCCAGTGATTTTGTCCATGTGGAATGCTAACATGGATATACAGTTTGTGGCTGATAACTGTATGGCTGTGGCTCGGTATGTGACATCTTACATCACCAAAAAAGAAAAGACAGAATTGAAGGATATGTGGGAGGACATTTCCCATGAAAAGAGCCTCAGTAAGAAGTTGTACAGTTTCAGTCTGAAGATGTTGTCGCATCGAGAAATCGGAGCTTACGAATGTTCTGACCGGTTGTCTTCAGCAAGTCTCTATGCCAAATCTAGGAGTTTCGTTTGGGCGAGTCTTGGTCTTGCTGCAACGCGTAATCGAGTTCTGAAACCTGTGCGGGAAATTGAGTATTTGGCGGAAAAGGAGCCAAACAGTACTGACATTTTGAAGACCAACATGTTGGATACATATTATCCAAATCGAAGCAGTCACCTCGAGAATGTTTGTCTGTATGAGGTTCTACAAAATTACATATTCAAGAGGAACATCAAAGAAGATACTGAGAAAGGAGTGTATGCTGTAATTGGAAGTGAGGGATGTCTGGTCAAGCAAAGAAAATGCCACTTGGTAAACCATCGAAAATTGAGTGGCGAATCTCCTGAAAAAAAGGAGTTTTTCTATTTAGCACTTTTGCAACTTTTCAAGCCTTGGCGTGCAGAAGAGGAACTGCTTGGAGATTTCCTCTGTTACGAAGAGTCTTTCACTGCCGCCAAGGAGACCAAAGAATGTCCTGCTTTTCCCAAATATGTAGAAATGTTGAATGCGGAAATCGAGCAGGAAGCAACGATTGCAGCCGAGATTGCCAGAGACAGTTCTCAGGACAGTCAGAGTTCTGTTTCATTGAGTCAGGATCCACTAGGAGGACCTGTTATCGAAAATGAAGCTGCCACTGCCATGAATGAAGTGGAAAGAGCCATGGCACATGCTCAGGAGGATGTGGTTAACTTAGAAGACTTGGAAAGACAACTCAACGTTGAGCAGAGGAAAATATATGACGAAGTTACCAAGCAAATTGATCATGGATTAAGTCATGAGAAGAAAGAGTGCTCATGTACGTCGTTGAAGCCTGTCCGATTGTACGTGAGTGGAGAAGCGGGAACTGGAAAAAGTTTTATGATTAAAGCAATTGCATCTTATCTGCAGAAAAGGACTGAATCACCGCTGTCTTGTGTTGTTACCGCTCCAACTGGGCTGGCAGCACATAACATTAAAGGGATTACTTTACATCGTTTACTGATGCTGCCAGTGGAGCATGACAACAAATTACAATATCACAAGCTATCTGGAGATGCTTGTTGTGAAGTTTCAAGAGTCTTGAGGAAAATGAAACTTCTTATCATTGACGAAGTAAGAATGGTTTCCAATGTCATGCTTGCCTTTGTGCATTTGAGAATGCAAGAAGTTCTCAAAACAGAGTATGATGTGTTATTTGGTGGCAAACACATCATTGTTTTCGGAGATCTTCTGCAGCTGACACCAGTGAAAGGACAACCTGTGTTCAAAATGCTCACGCATGAAGATACCAGGAAGTGCCTAGGGAGCATTGGCAACGTCAATATATGGTTAAACTTCAATTATGCTGAACTGCATGAAAATATGCGTCAGGCGAAGGATGAAGTTTACAAGAATATTCTACAAGATGTTAGAATTGGAAAAGTGACCGAGCATGGGAAAGAAGCTTTACATGCACGATTACTGTCAAATTTATATCCAGAACAAGATGTTGTGCTTGAGAATATTTTTCAGAAAATTACTGAGAAGAAATCTGGAATATGTTTGATGCCAACTCTTGCAGAATGTGCCATCTTCAACAACAAAATGTTGAATTTAGAGAACCAAGAGATTGTGAAACTGGAAGCTATCGACAGAGTAGAGCATATGGGATCAACAATTATTTTGTCTGAGAATTTGAAATCAAAATTGGATTCATTAGAGAAGACTATATCTAAAACTGCAGGTTTTGAAAAGAGTCTGAATGTGTGCTTAAACTGCCGTATAATTTTAAGAAGGAATTTACATGTTGAAAGAGGTCTGGTAAATGGATCAATGGGTAATGTTGTTGATTTTGTGAAATACAGAAATAGAGATGGAATTGAATTTTTAAAAATTAAATTTGATGGCATTGAGGAAGTACAGCTAATTGGTCGTTGTTCTGCTAGATTTTTGCTTGTAAAAGACTTATATGTTCGCCGTAAGCAGTTTCCTGTTTGCTTGGCATATGCGGTGACAATCCATAAATCGCAAGGTTTAAGTGTAGACAGTGCATTGGTGAATATTGGCAGTTCTGTGTTCAAGGAGGGTATGGCATATGTGGCATTGTCACGAGTTAGAACTTTATCGGGATTGTACTTGATTGAGTGTGATGTCACAAACATTTGTGCGGATCTAGATTGTGTTAAGGAATACAATAGGTTAAGAAGAGAGTATGCGCCACATTTGCCTCAATATCCTTTGTTTGAGAAACGTGTGGTAGGCCGGAAACGAAGAAATGTGACCAATACTAGGGAGGTTGTAGCAAAAAGACGAAAAGTCGATGAACCTGAAATTATAAGCAGAAACAAAAAGGATTCTGTTGAAGATGTTGTTGGTTTTCAATTTGAAAACAGTTCTGGTGTCAACTGCTATGCTAATGTAGTGGTTAATGTTTTGTTTTCTCTAGAAAATGTAAAAGAAGAGATTGTGGTCAATTCTGATCAAAGATTTTGCAGTTTGTTAAATTCTGTGTTAGAGAAATGTAGCACTGATAGAACAAAAATAGAAAGTGTGTCTGAAATTTTAAATCTGTTAGACAGATGTTCAGGTCAAACACAATTCTCTCAAAATATTCAGCAAGATTGTCAGGAGTTTTTAATGTATATGCTTGATGTATTGCATGCTGAAGGTGTAGATGTAGATCACCTGTTTGGGCTTTCTTATCAATGGCAGCATGACTGCGAGAACTGTAGGGTATCAAGTACTACTAGTGTAGACTCAGAAAGATTTATATATTTAACTTTGCCAGACAGTAAATCAGTCTCCTTTAATAAGCTAGTAAAAGCAGCTGATCACAACATGGAATGTAGCCAATGTAAATCTGAAATGATGTCAACATTATTTATACGAACATATGGCCAGTATGTCATTTTAATGTTCCAACGATGTAGGCCTGATGGAACAAAATTGACAACTTTAATTAAAAATTTTGTGGCTTCACAGTTGTCAATATCAGGCAGGACTTTTGTAACTGCAGCAATTATATATCATGACGGTCCTTCAATAACATCAGGACATTACACAGCTTATTTAAAGTGTAGAAATGGCTGGTCATTCTGCAACAATTCTGTTTTAATTTTCAAAAAAAAATTGCCGTATGACCTTAAAAAGTCTTACCTGGTGTTTTTAAAACCAAAATTTTAGGGAAAGAATCTCGGGATGTGCTCTGAGGAATTTCAAGAGGTTCTAATGGCTCCTACACGATTTGGCCTTGAGGATAAGTGTAGTACAGAGACATAACTTCTTACCATAACACCTGACGTCATGGAAAAATAACTGCACTTTGAATGAGTTCAGAAAAACTGTTTCTTTTTATAAGCTAATTGAAGCAGCCAATCAAAACATGGAGTAGAGGGAATGTAAGTCTGCAATGCTGTCTACTGTTTTATATTGCTTTGTGATTAAAAGTGATGTAGAGAATTAAATAATTGTACTAGTCATAGAGTTAGTGTAAGTCTGCTTCATAGTAAGCAGTATCAGTGTCATAGGAAATGTAGAACATGAGTGAGCAAGAAGGGTAAGATATTACTAGTCCAGGATTGTGAAAATGATCTTCAACATTTTAATTCTGAAAGTTGCGGAAATACAAAATGACGGGATTGGCTTACAAGAATTCCAAGAGTTATAAATGGCTCTTACATGATTTGGCCTTGTGGAAACGTGTGGTAGAGAGCGAGAAGTCATTTATTGTATGTAACATATTTTTCAAAACGATGGAGGTTTTCTTTCAGAAAGTGGCGGGCTGAAAGTAATAACAGCACAACAGAGTGTAAGCTGTTCATAGGACATCCTTCGACGTCATGGAAAGTAAGTTAATTTTAAGGAGTTCTGAATTCTGATTTGTTATGTTGTATGGGTTTTTTAAACACAATCATTTTGATTGTGGTTTTTTTTCCCCGCTGTTATATGATGAATACCTTCAAGTCACTGTTTTTAGTGAAATTTGATACATTCTGAGAACAGCAAAAATAAACCATTTAACATGTATAATTAATTCTGTACTGTTTGTATTTATGATGTACATTTAGAACTGTGTAGGAGGCATGGAGAAGGAGAGGCTTCTGTAAGTGTCAAAGTTGTTGCATACAGTGCTCACATTCTACGTAGTCTTTCATATGATAGACTACATTTCCACAATGAGATACCTAAGCAAAGGAAACACAGGTGATATGATTGTGGAATGAGCAAAAAAAATTGCACGTTTTTCAATTATATTACCTGTGTTTCCTAACATTACACATCACATTGTGTAGATGAGGTTTAGGCCTGTTCCAGGAGACAGAGGAGGTCTGACATTTGTTCAAGAGTGCAGTGGACATGACTCACTTCGTTGGTAGGCCCGCACATGTATTATCTCCTCTGTATTCTTCAACAAACCTAAATTTCATCTGCAACCCTGAGTAGGACTTACCTGAAACAAATCTGTGGATAGGTTACACCTTATCGGCATCTTGAAATAATCATTTAAAATGTTATGGTCAGATTTATGATGGCCGTGCGCCTCTTTTGCGCCGCTGTGGGTCACTTTTGTGTAAAAGATGCACCATGTTGCAAGATAGGTTTCAGTTCATCTCCAGCAAGATACCATCAGTTTAAAATGTATATAATTAGCACTGTGTAGGGGGCATGCAGAAGCTGAAGCTTTTGTAAGTGTCAAAATTGTTGCATGCAGTGCTGCACTTCTGGGTACTGTTTCATATGCTGGACTACATCTGCACAATGAGATACCTAAGCAAAGTAAACACAAGTGATGTGATTGTGAAATGAGCAAAAGAAATTGCACGTTTTTCATTTACATCACCTGTGTTTCCTAAGTTTACGAATGACATTGTGCAGATGAAGTTTAGGTCTGTCCATGGACACAGAAGAGGTCTGGCCTTTGTTCAAGAGTGAAGTGGACATGACTTACTTCATTGGTAGGCTTTCACATGTATTATCTCCTTTGTATTCTTCAACAAGCGTAAATTTGATCTGCAGCCCTGAGTAGGCCTCACCTTAAACAAACCTCTGGAGAGGCCACACCTTATCGTCATCCTGAATTAATCATTTAAAATGCTAGGGACAGATTTATGATAGGTGTATGCCTCTTTTGCGCCACTGTGCGTCACTTTTGTGACGCATTGGCGGTGGAAAAGATTTGCTATGAGGCGACAAAATTACAAATTGATGCATCTAGGCAGATGTGTCATGATGTAAAAAACCCGTGCCACATGAAACGATGCAGCAGTGATGCAAAAGATGCACCATGTTGCAAGACAGGCCTCACTTCATCTCCAACAAGATAAGAAGCTGAGTCTTCTGTAAATGTCAAAATTGTTGTATACACTGCTCAACTTCTGTGTACTCTTTGATATGCTAGACTCCATCTGCACTATGAGATACCTAAGCAAAGGAAACACAGGTGATGTGATTGTGAAATGAGGAAAAGAAACTCCACATTTTTCAATTACATCACCTGTGTTTCCTAAGTTTACGAATGACATTGTGCAGATTAAGTTTAGGTCTGTCCACAGACACAAAAGAGGTCTGGCCTTTGTTCAAGAGTGAAGTGGACATGACTTACTTCATTGGTAGGCCTTCACATGTATTATCTCCTTTGTATTCTTCAACACGCGTAAATTTGATCTGCAACCCTGAGTAGGCCTCACCTTAAACAAACCTCTGGAGAGGCCACACCTTATCGTCATCCTGAATTAATCATTTAAAATGTTAGGGACAGATTTATGATAGGTGTATGCCTCTTTTGCGCCACTGTGCGTCACTTTTGTGACGCAGTGGCGGTGGAAAAGATTTGCTATGAGGCGACAAAATTACAAATTGATGCATCTAGGCAGATGTGTCATGCTGTAAAAAAACCGTGCCACATGAAACGATGCAGCAGTGATGCAAAAGATGCACCATGTTGCAAGACAGGCCTCACTTCATCTCCAACAAGATAAGAAGCTGAATCTTCTGTAAATGTCAAAATTGTTGTATACACTGCTCAACTTCTGTGTACTCTTTGATATGCTAGACTCCATCTGCACTATGAGGTACCTAAGCAAAGGAAACACAGGTGATGTGATTGTGAAATGAGGAAAAGAAATTCCACATTTTTAAATTACATCACCTGTGTTTCCTAAGTTTACGAATGACATTGTGCAGATGAACTTTAGGTCTGTCCACGGACACAAAAGAGGTCTGGCCTTTGTTCAAGAGTGAAGTGGACATGACTTACTTCATTGGTAGGCCTTCACATGTATTATCTCCTCTGTACTCTTCAACAACTCGAAATTTCATTTGGAACCCTGAGTAGGCCTCACCTGAAACAAACCTCTGGATAGGACACATCTTATTGGCATCCTGAAACAATTATTTAAAATGTTAAGGGCAATTTTATGATGGCTTTGCACCTCTTTTGCGCTGCCATTGCATCACTGTTGTGAGACAGCAGCAGTGCAAAAGATGCACCATGTTGCAAGATAGGCCTCACTTCATCTGCATCAAGATACTGTTAGTTTAAAATGTATATTTTTAGGACTGTGTAGGGGCATGGAGAAGCAGAGGCTTCTGTAAGTGTCAAAGTTATTGAAAAACTGTTTGTCCTTCAATCTTTTCCCTTGTCTTTTCTAATTTTTAAATACATGTTTTAATATTTTTCAAATGTTTGTTCTCTCTTTCACAGATTGAAAGTATAAAAATTACAAGTGACTAAGTTAACGACAATTATAAGGTAAATGTTTTGTACTCTTTTCGTTACATTTCTATCACATTTAACTTCTATTAGTTTCACTACTTCATTTCTTTAACCCTCACTTTCCTGCCTTTGCTACTTCCCTCAATCCTTTCTCTATTACTTACTTACTCTACTCCTTCCACTATTTTTGTCAGTCCCTCTCTTCTCATACTTCGTCACTCTTGTTCACTCACTCTGTCTCTATTACTCTCACTGTTTCTGACTGATCACTCTTTCACTACTTGTTCATTATGCTTTCTCTCTGTAGTTCAAGCACAGTAAGGGGCATATTGTCAACACAGGCAATAAATTTATCAGTGTTTTTATCGGCAGAAAACTGCCGCAAAAGTGGCTTTAGCAGCAGTTTTCTTCCGGAAAAGCGGCTTTAGCGGCAGTTTTCTGTAGATAAAAGCAGTAATTATTGGCAGAAAACTGCCGCAAAAGCGTCTTTAGTGTCAGATTTCTGCTGATAAAAGCAGCAAAATTTTTATCGCCTATGTTGATAATATGCCCCTATGTTATTTACATTTCTTTGCTGTTTCAATCATTCCTTTTCTGTTACTTCTTCTTTTCTGCATTGTGTTTTTTCTCTCTGTTATTCCGATGTTTTAATCTTAATTTGATTATTCATTCACATTCTCTAAGAAACTCTTGTTTGTTATTCTTCTACTCTCTTTTTTTTTCTCACTTCCTTATCTATTTTGTTTTTCACAATTATACTCTCTTAAATCTTTTCTTCAGTAAATAGATCTATTAAACAGTATCTCTACTTTACTCTCTATAGCTGTCTTTCTTTTAACATAACTGTCTGTTTCCTTCCCTTATAATTACTCTTCTTTTTTTTTTTTAATTTTTTTTGGTTCGCTCTCGGTTCGCGTACCGGAGAGCGAACGGGGAAGCGAACCAAAAGAAATAGAGGTTGGCAGAGTTCCAAATATTCTACCAATTTTTTTATAACGGGGAGGTAGTTCTGAAAAGAACTTTTTTTTTTATTGTTTTTGTTGTTTTATATTTTTTTTATTATTTTTCAGAACATTTTTTTACTTTTTTTGTATTTTCTGAACAGTTGTATATTTTTTTTGGGTTTTTTTGGGGGGGGGGAAACGAAAACGATTCATTGTAAAGGGCTCAACAGGAGCAACAAAAAAAAAAGAATTTATTGTCTGGGGCGTTTCGGACAAACATGATTGTCGATAGCTCTGTTGATCAGAGTGATGCTACTTTCTCTGTAGCAAATGAACTGATTGCAATGCACGCACACTTGTTTCACTTCCCCGAATCTCATTTGTATATTTGGGACCAACTCCCTCGCCTCTGGTCCCGTCACTTCCTGCACAACTGATCTTCTAGCCATACAAGGAGGATTATCTTGCTGGTCACGTAACTGCGCAGCACTGTAGTTGTTAGGATGCCACCTACTCATATGGCGATGCATCGTGTAATTGCCGTAACTGTACTTCTTCTCGGTGCCTCTGGACAGGCTTTCTTTACATATAAGGCAAGTTACGTACCGTGCATTGACTTTTTTTTGGCCCTGGGGATAAGTAAAAAATTGCCAAATATAATTTACTTTCACATGAGACCTCCTGGGCTCCTCACGCAAAAATTGCCTCTCTTGCTGCTCTTCCTCTTCTTCCTCTTCTTCCTCCTCTTGCTGAATGATAACTTCAGCAGGTGGTCCTCTCTTCTTTGGATGTGGTGGAGGTGGTGGGGAAGCACCAGCTGAAGCTACTAATGAAGCCATTGCTCACTAATCACAAAGGGTCTTTCTCTCACAAAGATGAAAGTCAGAGTGAGGAAAGAAGGAGGGGTTTTCATCATTTGGGAAAAACAATAGTTCTAAACCAATGAAAAGTGTTACTTTTAGGTCACATGACCTAGTCTTACATCATTAGGAAACCAAAAATGAAATGAACCAATGAAAAGTGTTATTACCGAGTCACATGACTTGTTGTGTTTACGTTACGCGCTTTGGGCCGCGTCCCGGATCGCTTCCGGGAAGCAGCGTTTCGCGCCTCGGTTCGCGTACCAGTTCGCTTCCGGGTACGCTACCTTGGCGCGTCATATGACGTATTACGCGACAACGCGATACGTCACGCTGACGCGACGCGTCACGATGTTGTTTTCTAACGCAGCAGTTGCGGAAACGGAACGTTTACCGGTTCGCGGACCGGGTCGCGGCACCAAATTGCGCTAACGGGAGGCTAACCGGTTCGCGTACCGGGAGCGAAACAAAAAATATAATTAAAAAAAAAAAGTATTAAAAACATGTAAAATATATTTTTTGATTTAAAGAAAAATACATTTTAAAGCTTTTGTTATTTGCTATTAAAAAACCATTGAAATTCACTGAAAAAACCATAGGTTATAGACCATATATAGTTAGGAATTAGCATTTAAAAAACCTTTTTTTACTCACACAAAACCATTGAAATTCCATATATAGTTAGTTGTACTAACTATATATCGCGCACCTGCAATCCACTGCTGATCATGTCACATATTACATCATTCATGACATGGTCAGTGACATCACTGATGACATCACTGATGACATCTCAAATGACATCACTGATGACATCACTGATGACATCTCAAATGACATCACTGATGACAACATCCAGTGACTGTATGTTTCTGTAAAGTTAAAATATGTCTTACATATTGAAGAATGAGTGGATGTATAAGTGTCTGGATGAAGGATTTATTAGGTGCATGATTGACTGTATGAGTGAGTGAATAAATGTGTGTCACTGAGTGCATGAGTTAGTGACTAAACTGTCTTAATTTGTGCATCATTATGTCTGTTGTTCTGTAAACTGCTGCATGTGTTGATCAGTAGCTATATGAGTAAGTATATGGGTTATTGATTGGTTGCCCAAGTATTTGTATGAGAGACTGAGTGTGTGTGTGTGGGTGGCTGGGAGGTGTATGACTCTGTGCATAGATGTGTTAGCAGTTAATTCAATAGATGTATGGGTTCAAAAGTGCATGTGGAAACACCTGTATGGGCGGTTGACTGAGTGCATTGGTGAGTGAATGGATATCTCAGTGCTACATGTCAAAGTAAGTTCATATGTAAAACACAGTACATGTGACAGTTGACATATATAAATAACTGTGAATAAGAGCCAGTGAATGTGTGAGTGGCTGTATGGATCATTGTGTACTTGTATCAGGCATTGTAAAAGAGAGTAAATATGTGTTAGTATATGTTTGAATAAGTAAGGTGTGTATAACTGTATAGTTGAGGAAATGGAGGTGTGATTGATTCTTTGCATGACTGACTAAGTGTCTGAGTAACTCCATGGATGAGTGACAGTCTGTGAGTGTCTGTTTACACTGAGTGTATCTAAGGTTATATTAGAGTCTGAAGAGGTTCATCGTATTATCACATGAATGATGTCATCAGTGATGTGATCAGTAATGTCAAATGAGATGTCATCAGTGATGTCATCAGTGATGTCATTTGAGATGTCATCAGTGATGTCATCAGTGATGTCATTTGAGATGTCATCAGTGATGTCATCAGTGATGTCATTTGAGATGTCATCAGTGATGTCATCAGTGATGTCATTTGAGATGTCATCAGTGATGTCATCAGTGATGTCACTGACCATGTCATGAATGATGTAATATGTGACATGATCAGCAGTGGATTGCGGGTGCGCGATATATAGTTAGTACAACTAACTATATATGGAATTTCAATGGTTTTGTGTGAGTAAAAAAAGGTTTTTTAAATGCTAATTCCTAACTATATATGGTCTATAACCTATAGTTTTTTCAGTGAATATATATATATATATATATATTTTGTTGACAAGTTCATATTTTGTACTTAAAATTACTATGTGCACCATGCAATCCATCAATCTTCCTCCTGCATCTTTGGCCTCCCCAGGAGAACCAACAGTTCGTTGGGAAAATTGGAACAATGCTTTTGAGACATTCTTAGGTGCCGTGGGTGCTTCTCATTTTGTTGCAGAAAGAAAAAAATGTCTACTACTACACTCATTAGGATTTGAAGGAAGGTCAATCTTCAAACAGTTACCTCCCTTGACACAAGAAGAATCCCAATACCTTGACGAATACCAACAAGCTGTGTTGAAACTAAAACACAGATTTGATTAACAACCAAGTCTTATGGTTTGAAGGCACACATTTTTTAAAAGGAAGCAAACAGAGGCTAAAGATGTCGATGCCCGCATTTCAATTTTATGCGGACTCGCAGCTGACTTCAAATTTGAGAATTTTACTGACCAGTTCATCAGGGGCCAGTTTTACTCTCAATGCAAAGACAAAAACATCAGACAGCGACTTTTGAGTATGGGAGATCCTTCTTTGGAAGAAACCATCAAAATTGCAAGAGCCACCCTGATCGGCCCAACGGTGCACACAGTCAAGCTGTGGTACGTGGCTCAGGCCCGTCTCAAATGTGCCGACACACTTACCCTCATGACACCACTTTGGTCATCGCGGCGGCTGGGCAGCCTGCGGTATACTAAAGGCTTTACAGCATGGGACTTGATTGGGATCTCAACCGTTGGGGATCTGTAGAAATAGGGCAACAATCTGACATTTGAGCAACTTCGAATTGAGTATGACTTAGCCCTCACGGAGCGATTTCGCTATTTGCAGATACGCCACGCCCTGGGATCAATTATCCGGCCTGGTGATGTTGTGCCTGAGTCCACTCACCTCGAAGACAGGCTCCTCACGAAGCATATGTCCAAAAAAGCGACATCCTTTGTATACTGTAAGATTATTAATAATCTTCCTGACCCCACCTTGAAACTAAAAGACTCATGGGCCCGTGAAGTGGGAGAGTTTGATGAAGCGTACTGGCAGACTGCGCTTTCCTCCCCAAGGGAGGTGGCTATACCCTCCAGACTTAGGCTTGTACAACTGAAAATATTGCATCGGGTCTATTACACTAGGACCACTCTGTATGCGATTGGGAGAGCCACACATACATTTTTTTTAAGGGTCTTGTGTGCGGATGAGGAATCGTTTTTTCACACTATTTGGGATTGTCCTTTAGTGACTCCGTATTGGGCCAAGGTCATGAGGACCATGTCACAAGTGGGAAAGGTATCAGTGACTCCGGATCCTAGGTGTTGTCTGCTGAATATTTGGTAACCAAACGACTTGACACACTCTACACAGGATAGGATGACACTGGGCATCATGTATGCTAAAAGGAATATAGCTAAATTCTGGGGATCCCCAGCGGTAACGGCGCTCAAGGATTGGTGTAATGATTTAGATTTTGCAATGATGGCGGAACGAGCTGTGTATTTGCACCGGAAGTGCCCAAGGAAATGGGTCCGACTGTGGGGTGCATGGAATGAATACCGGGGTTATTTGTGCTAGCCACCAGTGTTGGATAGTGAGGATGGTTCGTAGTGAGGGTGGCAAGAAACATTGTCTCCTGAATATTATGCTGGGTATTTCTGTCCTTCTGATTAAATGTATATTTGCACGTCCCGACTGCTAAACGCTGTAATTGTATTGTATGATTAATGTATGCCCTTTGTTTTTCTTTATAAAATAATAAAAAAATGGTAAAAACAAAACAATTGCCAAGAGCATAGAAATTTCCATGGTTTCATTGAACGAACTAGAGGAGAAGCTTAATAATGTGGTAAATGTTGTTAATGTTAACAATCCTTCCAAACAACGTGTCAAACCCAATGTAAATTCCTCCAACGTCTCCTCTTCAAAACTCAAATCACAAAGTTCAAATGGGATCAGAAGTAATAGCAATATTATGTGTTTGAGATGTGGTAATCCCTGGCATCTTAGAGGATCTAAATGTCCTGCCATTGAAGTAATGTGCAATTATTGCAAGAAGATGGGACATTTTGCCAAGGTGTGTCTCAAAAAAAAGAAAAATGTCAAAAACCACCTGCCTGTACAATTGAATCTGAGGACGATTCAGACTATGAAATTATATCTGTTGTTACTGATGACATGTGAGAAACTACAGGTTGTTCTCAAGGTGTGATTGAGGGTGATCTCTCATCTTGTGTTGATCCCATTATTGATATTGGTGTGGGTTCTCATACTATCAAACTGTTAGTAGATTCTGGAGCCAAGATAACAATGATCACACAGAAGTTATTTGAAGAAGTTTGGAAAGGTTCATTTACTCTGTCTTCTCCTGATAGGTCACCTGTGTTGAATGAGGGATGAAGAATTGAAATGTTAGTTTTTTTTTAGGATGAACTCAAATTCAAGGATAGGAGGATAAGGGTGACGGTATACGTTGCTGTTAAAGGCCTTAATATTTTGGGCTGGTTTCACCAAAGCATCTTTGGCATCACCCTCAAACCTGAGGCCAAAGAACAGGTCCTTGTTGTTGGGAATGAAGAGGTGAGTCAAAAATGGAAAGACAAATTACCTGAGGTTTTTGGAAAGGTTCTAGGGAAAATAAAAGGGTTCAAGCAGAAAATAATTGTAAAGGATGCCCCAGTAAAACACAAGCTCAGAGGAGTACCATTTAGTGTTAGAGATGATCTTGACAAAGAACTTAAAGCCCTCTGCTCTAAGGGAATCATTGAACCAGCGGAGTCCTCTCTGTGGCTTCCCCCTTTTGTTGTCGCAAGAAAAAGGGAAGGGGACCTTAGAGTCTGTGTGGATTTGAGATACCTCAATAAAGAAATCTGGATAGACTCACACCCTTTGCCTAGAATAAGTTACCTGCTTGCTTCAACTAAAGGTGCTTGCTATTTCACAAAGTTAGATCTAGCCAGTGCATATCACCAAATAGAACTGGATCCCGAATCTCAACACTTGACCTCCTTTATATCTCCATTAGGCACTTTCCGTTATTGCCCCATGCCCTTCGGGCTTGCATCAGCACCCTCAGTATTCCAAAGGATCATGGCTAACCTTCTCAAGGAAGTGAACAGAGTCTTGATCTTTCAAGATGATGTTTTGGTTTTCGGCAAAAACATTGTTTCTCAGAATACTATACTAGATAAAGTCCTTTCTCTATTCAAGAAATATGGGGTAGTGCTAAAGGAAGAAAAGTGTGAGTTTTTACCCCCCAAGGTTGAATACTTAGGTCATGTAATTTCAAAAGATGATATTAGCCCTAAACCTGGTTTGTTGATGGCTATAATAGGTGCCCCAGTACCTGTAGACAAGTCAGGAGTCAAATCATTACTCAGGTTGTGTGAATATTGTTCGAGATTTGTCCCAACTTTGCATCTACCATGAGACTGATAAGTAACCTCCTCAAGAAGGGAGTGAAGTTTGAACGGTGTGGTGATTGTGATGCTGCTTTTTGGGTCATCAAAAATGCTTTGAAATGTGGTTCAGCACTGAAACCTTTTGATTCCAATTTACCCTGTTCTGTCACTGTTGACACAAGTCAAGTAGGTTTAGGAGCCATTTTGACCCAGTCAGATCATGGGTTAAAAAACACTGTCTGCTTTGCATCTAGAGTTCTGAGGTTAGCTGAGCTTCAATACTCTGTCATAGAGAGAGAATTGATGGCCTGCACCTGGGCTATCGAAAAGTTTCCCTCTTACATTTGAGACAAACGTTTTTTGCTACAAACTGACCATAAACCTTTGATCAACATCCTTGGTGGTGGCGTGAGTAAATGCTCCACTCCAAGGATTTTACGTATGGTTTCTAAGCTTCTTCAGTATTAGTTTGATATCAAACATATTTCAGGAGGAAGCAATGGACGAGCTGACTTTTTGTCCCAGTTTTCTGTCAAATCAAATGATCCTGAAGACGTTAACTTGGACGATTTCTCTAGCGAAGATTGCAATGATCGTTTGGTAGCGGCTTTTCAGATACCCACCATGAATTTGTGCTCGGAAAATGAATGGCTGCGAGCTGTAGAGGCAGATTCTGTACTTCAAGAAGTTTGCAGTCATGTGACAGGTGGCTGGCCTAGTGAAAAGGCTGTTTCAGCCTTGATTCAACCATTTTGGAAGGTGCAAGATGAACTGTCTCTGAAAGATGATTTGCTCCTTAGAGGGGATATGTTTGTACCACCATGTTCTTTCCGAAATATAATGATACAAAGAGCTCAAAAGGGTCATCTTGGGTGTACTCTCATGAAGCGTCACATTCGTGACATTTACTGGTGGCCAAGAATGGATAACGAGATTGAAGATATGGTTTCTGGTTGTTGTATTTGTGGGACAGCTGATAAAAGTCTCAAATTAGCTGTTCCACCAATGATGCCTATTGAGTGTCCACAGGGGCCCTGGTTGAAACTTGGGATAGATGTCATGGGGACTTATGATTGTCTCAAAGGTGGTTATCGCTTTATTTTAGTCCTAATGGATTATGCATCCAAATGGCCCGAAGTCCAACTGGTCAAAGAAGCCACCACCAAGTGCATTATTCACTTCTTGAGAGAAGTGTGGCTGAGAGAAGGTTGTCCGGAAATTTTGGTCTCGGACAATGGCATGCAATTTGTTAGTCATGAATTTCCAACTCTTCTTCTAGAATCTGGAGTCAAGCACTTAAAAAGTTTCTTTTATCATCCCCAATCCAATGGCCTGGTGGAAAGGATGAATCGAGTAATTGGTGAGTGTGTAAGATGGGCAAGGGCAGGTAACTATGATGTTCAAAAGGCTCTGGACAGTATGATATGGTTTTTTAGAATTACACCTCACACTGCTACAAAGATTTGTCTTTTTCAGTTGGTAAGAGGGAGAAAGGCCAATACTAATCTAAAGCCTGGTTGGATGACTAAATGGGTGAAATCAGTTTCTGATATGTCTAAGTTGATGTCTACTGTTATGGAAAACACGGAGTCACGATCTAAACAAAAAATGTTGTATGATGAAAAAAAAGCTGTTAAGATCTCTACTCCTGAAGTAGGTGACACGGTCAGAATTAAATCTCCGGTGCATGTTCATGTTAGAAGTCATCAAAATTGTTGGCAATGCTGTAAAGTCAAGGGTGGTCATTGGTGGAACCTCAACAGAGTTGTTAAGGAGCGTACCAAACTTTTCTCTCCTCCTGGTCAGGTTCCCGAATGTCACCAGACCAAGGTTCGGCAGAGTTCTAGGTCCATTGGTAAACATGCTAGGTATAGATCCTAATTCTTTGTTTTTTATTTTTTTAGAAGAAGGGAAGATTTGTAATATCTTATGTGTTATATAGTTCTGAATGTTGCTTTGGTCTTTGTTCTAAGAATGTTATGTAGCTCCTAGCAACACTGTTGAGAGGAGTCAGTTTACTTGAGCTGCTGTTGGAATCAGTCTCCCTTTACCATGTAGCCTGATTACATCAAGTAACCTACTCTGGACTAGCATGGTTACTACATAGCCCTGGCAAGGACAATGCAAATCATGACAGCTGAGATCAAAATGAATAAATGTATTCTGCTCCTGGTAAGTTTCTTCAAGCGAGGGAAAATTGTTGATCAGGTCATGCTACTATATGCTCTGTGATGCAAGTACTGGATAATTAGAGTAATTCAATGCTCCTTCATCTAGCGTAGTGTTGATCTGTTGGATTCTACATGGGTGTTGCAATTGGTCAATTATTAGAGTTGTGCAATGAAACCTTTGCATGAACTCTTGTGCTCTTAGCCATTACCTCATTAACACCCCTCCTTTCTTTCCTTACTTAGTTGAGGCAGTCCTGCCTCACCAGATAACCAAAAGTATCCCCACCAAAACTAAAATAACAAGCATTGGCAAAGCCAGTAGGTCTCGCATAGGGGGGCACAAAATGAAAATAATATACATTGTTCTCCGAGTGCAAACAGGACCCAACTACAGCTGATAATGAACCAGCACAGAGCCAGAGCTTGTGCAGAGAGCTTTGAGCAAGGGAAGCCTGATTCCTCTGCAATGCTGGACATCATGCATTGACAAAGTCAATAGCACTCCCATTTGCGACCTGTTGCCTATGCCAATGCCTTTAGTTCATTCTGTACAGCATACTGAATAATAATAAAAAAAGGCATCATTTGCGCGCATGCATTTGTCTGAAGTGGGTGACCTTTTTCTATTCAAGATCCGAAATGAAATGGTAACATAGCACAAAAGTGTTGTTTTGTTTTAGCAGTAAATAAAAAATAGGATTACATGGGTGTGAGCAACTGAGGCGCAGCTGAAAAGAGGTGAAAACATAGGAAACGACAGACAACAAAGATAGAGGTCGGAGGAGAACATAAATGAAAAAGAGCGCTGACACTTGGACTATGCGCTATGATTTTGTTATAGCCCATGAAAATGGAAAAAATAAAATCAGTCATCATGTCTACTGTGTGTGCAAGAAGAGAGAATTGAAGTAAACGTTAAGTTGATGAAAGATCGGTGCCCTTACTGTGCCACAGACACAAGAACTAAGCTCTTTAATAAAATGTATCATGTAAATGCAACAAACAAAATCAATGGTGTGCATGAGGGGCCACAAACAGTAATGAATGGAGGCGACTGCATGCAACAACGAGGAAGCAACTATGGAGGAAGCAGTGATGTATACCATGACACAGTACAGGCTGGGTGGCTTAATTCAGTTAAATGACCAAATACTGTAAAATTGCACCGCTGGCGAGTTTCGAGTGTCGGCATTGGTTCAACATCCTGTGATTAAATCACCTCATCGCCCTGCGCTTAAACAAAAATATACAAATAAATGTAACATTGTTTATTGTGTCTCCGTGCATAAATAAATAATGATAAAATGCAGAAACCCCCAAAAATGCTTATTGTAAACAAAATATGAAACAGGAAAAAAATGGCAAATGCCGATATGATTTCAAAAACATTCCAATTGGAATCCAAAGAACAAAGCAGATACATGCCAATCGTAAACAAAATAAAACAAAGACGAAACCCAAAAACATGCAGGTTGGAAACAAAATATTGAACAGTAAAAACATTTCAAAGGACGAAATCCAACATGTAAGTTTATTAGCACTACAGCAATCGTTGCTGAGCTCCCTTTGGGCGAATGAGTACATGTAGAAAAGCCAGCAATCTGAAAACATGGGTTGGAACAAAAGAAAAAAAATTGAGTTTACACAGACCTACATGCACAAAAGGGTAAGACTACAAGTAATAGGCCCATGCACCATGAGAGGAGTCGACACACACATACAAAAAGGAAGGACATATAACAAACATTGACCACAGACAAGCAAGCCTTTACTAAGGCTTCAAAAATTAACAAATGTAATAGCGATGGGCGGCTGTAAACCCACATAGTGAATACAGCACGTCTCGAAGAAACAGCACATGAGCTGCCTAAACTCAAGCTAAAAGTGCCTCCTGCTTCACTCATCTTGATTTTTTCTGTCTTACCAGCAACAGCTAATATCTGTGTGTGACGCAACAGCGCATCAGGATTTTTGACTAACGTTTAAGAATAACTTTTTTCACAGCCAGAGTATGCAAAGAAGCTTTAAGCCTCTTTTCTTATCACCAGTGGGGAACACCACACTGTGAGAAGTTGATCTGGCATATGCTGTCCACTATTCTAGTGGGCACCTTGCACCAGCCCAAACGACCCTTATTGATGGTATGTTTAAAGACAACCCAATAGAAAGCTATCCTAGTGGTAGCTGTGGAGAGCAGCCTTCAGGCTAAGTCTTGAAGGAATGTAAAGCAGCTTGTTTTACCAGTCTCTAATCTCGTGAATGACCAAATGAAAGGAGAACCACACCAGGTATATATATAAAATATATGTATTTATTCTAAACACATCCCTCTAGTCTCTTTATGAGGCTAGAAGAAAAAGTACATTCAGTAAACTTATTTAGCACACTATACGTTGAGCCCTAGGGGCGTACCAAACCATATATTAATAACGTGGTATAAGAACCATGGCTGAGATAGATACCAGGCCTAGAGCCTTTAGAACGGCTGGGGCCACCAGGAACCACCCAAGGTAGTGACCCACGGGGGACACGTGCAGTGTCTAAACACAGCTTGAAATCACCATTAACTTCTATGGGGAAAGTCGCGGTTGGAATTTTAAAGATTCAGGACACTTAGAACAGGACTTGGAGCAAACCCCTGTAGAACCCACGAGAGCACTGGAGTACTCGAGTTACCTCACCCAGGGAAGTCAGGTGCATAGGTGTCTTTTCTTGTCGGGTTTCGTCGTCAATTTCAATGGAGAGCTGCTGCAAAGTGCTGCTGGGGTCCAAGTGGAAAGTGTCTGGGTGGATCCAAGGGTAGATCAGAGTTGTGAAGAACCTAAAAGCAGAGGGGACAGAGTCTGGTCACTTGCCAGTGACCAGGAAGGCAAGGAGAAGATGCCCACTGATGTCGGGTCATTTGAGGTGAAGAAGGTGAAGCTTGACTCTTCAGCCACGAGGACCAGGAGGAGTCAAGGATGACCAGGAGCTGGACTTGAGCTGTCCCACAAAGGATGTTGAGTGCTGCAGTGTCGGTTTCCGGATTGGACCCAACAAGCCTTGGCAACAGCAACCTATGCAGAAAGCAAAGATTGGCTTTGGTGCAGACCAGCAAGATCTGAGGGACTCACCTCTTGGTAGGGAGTCAGGGCTCATCTGGAGCAACCAGGTAAGCCCAAAGGAAAGAAGAGTTACCTTCGTGGGGACCCACCAGTCGATGGACCAGGGATTGTGAAGGGGCATCAAGCAGAAATGCTAGAAGCAAGCCTACGGAACACTCGTAGAGTGTAGGCCCACAATCTTCGGTGCAGATGGTACTCGAGGCTTGAACTATAAGTAGCCCAAAGCACAACTTTGGGAAAGCTCTGGAAGTTGATACACTAGCAAATGTGCACGGTGTCTAGGAGTTCCGGTCCCACGTCACTCGTGAGGGCTGCGGGTCTCAGCTTTGCTGGGATCTCGTGTTGGCCTCTGATAAGTCTGAAAGTCCATGTCCTGAGTCACAAATACTTTGGGGTCCGTCGGGAACCTCAGAAATGCAGACCAACAAGATGCTTCTTGGTGCCTGCTTGAGCAGGGGAGTCACTTCTTGAACCCAAGGGAGATTGTTCCATCTTCTAGTCGTGTAGAATGTTGAAGTTCCAGGATATATGTTGCAGAGTTTCATCGGGGTGTAATCTGAAGTCCTAAGGACTGGGGTCCCATACTTAGTTAGGGGGTTAAACATACTCTGGGGACTCAACTATGGGAGGGTCTGGGGAGAGGGGTGGTTACAACCCTTTCCCTTTGTCCAGTTTCACGTCAGAGCAGGGGCTGAGTGCCCCTGCAACCGGTTTGAACTGGGGTATGCACAGGGACACCAAGTGTGCCCACAGCACTGTCTGAAAAGCATTCTCTGAATGCACTCTCCCAGCCCCAATACACTTAAGCCTGTCTGGGAGGTCGTTACACCTCCCTGTGACAGGAAACCTATTGTTCAGGCCTCCCCTGCCGGAGTTTCATCCAGCAGCAGGAGGTCAGACCCATGTCTGTGGCATCCATTTTGTGATGTCAGGGCTCTTTTAAACTATTACCGGTTAGACCAGTGTGTACATGTCTCTCCGTCTAGAAGGGTGGAATTCTACCCCCGCCACCAGGACTGGCTGCATCACAGAACAGCCTCAGAGAATAGGCTCCGAAGGCTGCAGAGGGGTCTTGCTCATGCATGGGCACACTCTCACACAAAACCAAGCACTCTGCCTTCAGCATTGATAAGGCCTGCCATGGGAGTGACTTATAGGTTTATATGTGTCAGTGATTAAAGGTAGGTATAGGTAACCTATATCTTAGTAAGGGGTGCATGCACCACCTTACCCAGGCTGCAGTAGCAGACCTGTGGTGCCATTTTGGAAGGCTTCCCAGGGGTGGCATAATACATGTTTCAGCCCCTGGTAGGCCTCTGAGGTGCCTATGCCCTTGGTACCTAAGGTATCATATACTAGGGACTCACAAGGGTAGCCCAGTAACCAATATGGAGTGTACCTAAAGTACATGCAATAATTTTAGAGAGGAAGCAGCTAGGCTGGGGTCCTGAATAGCAGGGCCCCAGCCAGAATAAAGTCTAAAAACAGTGAAACGCCAGCAAAAAGTGGGGGTAACCATTGTAAGCAGATCCTACTCTCCTACACACACTACCGGGCCAATGACAGTTCCTGTGTTGCTCTGCTTAGTTCTGCTGTAACATTGTCTGGCAGGTCAGAGGAGACTGGGGATGTACTCCCTGATGCAGAGGGAGCATTAGAGACACAATATCAGGCACACACGGAGGTTATTTGCAGGAAAGTAAGTAAGTCACTCAAAGGGACCACAATCTTTCCACATATTTATTGTTTACCGAGGCTATTTCTTCTTCTTGTTGATTGGCACATGGAGAAGGATTATGGTATTGGCGGGGGTGGGTATATCTACTTGCTTATTGGTTCTTTTACAGAAATCAACTTCCTTTTTCAGCAGGTCTAATTTTCTGACAAGTGTGGTGTCTTGCCATTATGTAAGGCAATAGGAAGTGAAAGAGGAGATTCATTTCATCCTTCTCCTATGATGAGGTGTCAGTGAACTGCTTCCCTTCCTGTGGTGCAGCTCTGACTGGTATCTGCTGTCCCTTGCAGGTCCACTGAGCCTTGTTGATTGGAGTTTGAGGCCCTCCTTGGACTATCTGCCTCTTGTTCCCCCTCTACCTTTTTTACTTTCTTTCTCTCTTCCCCATTTTTGCATACTTGTTTAATCTTTTTACCCTCTTTTACTCCATGCCCCTGCTCGACCCACATGGCCCCGTCCCCTTCCAGTACCACATTTCCCGCTTCCCGCCTTCCAGCTGTCCAGCCCTTCCCCTCTCAGCCATGAATGGCAGCCGTGGGCAACAGGAAAGGAACAATTTCCCTGACTTTGTCAGTGAACTGTTTTCCTCCCTGACCAGCTCTGCTTGGTAGCGGCTGCCCCTTGCAGGTCCACTGACCCTTGCTGGTTGGTTTTCGAGGCCCTCCTCCACCCTCAGGCTCCCGCCTACGCCTCGTCCCTGGTGGACTAGTAGGGAGCATCTTTGTTCTTCTGCTGGTCTGCCTTCCGTTATTATGCTTTCTGCCTTTTATCCCCTCTGCCTTTTTTACTTTTTTCTTTTCTTCCCCCTTTTGGCATACTATTTTCACTTTTTTACCCTTTTTTTGCCATGCCCCTGCTTGACTCCTGCGGCTCACCCCTTCCAGCGCTGCGTTTCCTGCTTCCTGCCTCCCAGCTTTCAGTCCTGCCCCTCACACTACTTAATGGCAGGCCACTGCACCAGGAAAGGAGAAATTTCACTGACCTTGTCAGTGAACTGCTTCACTACCTGCGCAGTTCCGCTTGGTAGCTTCTGCCCCTTGTAGGTCCACTGACCCTTGCTGGGTGATGTTCAAGGCCCTCCTCTACTCACATCCTCCTGCCTGTGCCTCATACCTGTTGGGCTAGTGGGGAGCATCTTTGCACTGCTGCTGATCTGCCTTCTGTCTTTGTGCTTTCTGCCTCTTTTATCCCTCTGCCTTCTTTGCCCTTTTTTGTGCCATGCCCCTGCTCAACTATCGCGTCCCACCCCCTTCCAGCGCCGCGTTTCCCGCTTCCTGCCTCCCAGCTTTTAGTCCTGCCCTTCACACTACTTAATGGTGGCCACCATGCAGGAAAGAAGAAATTTCACTGACCTTGTCAGTGTACTGCTTCACTACCTGCGCAGTTCCGCTTAATAACTGCTGCCCCTTGTAGGTCCACTGACCCTTGCTGGCTGGTGTAGAAGGACCTCCTCTACTCGCATCCTCCCGCTTGCGCCTCATCCCTGGTGGGCTAGTGGGGAGCCTCTTTGCACTGCTGCTGATTTGCCTTCTGTCCTTGTGCTTTCTGCCTCTGTTTTCCCTCTGCCTTCTTTGCCCTCTGCCTTTTTTACTTTTTTTTCGCCTTTACCCCCTTTTTGCATACTTTTCACTTTTTTACCCTTTTGCACCTTGCCCCTGCCACTACTTTACCCCTTGGCCCCACCGCCTTCCAGCGCCAGGTTTCCTGCTTCTCAATTCCTGCCTCCTAGCTGTCCAGCCCACCTCTCACACTACTTAATAGCGGCCGCTGCGTGGCCATGCAGCAAGTGTGTGCATTGGGTGTGCCATTGGTGCACCGCAGGCAATCCCCTGTGTGCCGGTTCATGGCCATCCACGCCTGGACCACACCCAGTGCTACGGACCTTTGTTCTCAGACCTTCCACAGTTAGGAAGACAGCACTCTCCTCGCCCTCAACATTGGACGCTACGCTGCCTGCCACCTTGTGTCCACGAAAGACACCCAAGGACCCTTTTCCTGCCAAAACTGCAGCCACAGCCTCACCCATCCCCTCCCCTCCAGCTCCACCCGCTGCATGGCCGTCGGCTGACCCACAGCACACCCAATTGGCTCGGCTGCATGCTGCTCAACATGCGCTTCCTCCAAAAACATGCCATCGAAATCTGGGACCTCCTCAACTCCAACTCCCCTGACATCGCCTTCCTCATGCAGGGCCGGCTTTAGCGCTGGTGGCGCCTAGTGCGAAAATGTTTGTTGGCGCCCTCCATGACCACCTCCACCATGGATTCTCTCACTAGAACCCTTTAAGAGTGACCAAGTCTCCATAACCACACTCTCTCGGATGCATTGAATTAGTTATATAGCACCACTCATACCAGTTTTGGGTGTCAGAGCACTTTGCATCACACACACATTACACAGAGACAATCAATCATACATGTGTAAATCAGTGTATGGGAAATGTTACATAAGCCAAAGGACTAAAAGTGTAGGAATCACATGTCATCCATACTGGTAGGCAGTATAGTTTGAGTGCTTAGTGTGGAGGAGCACATACTCAGATTCGAAAAAGAAACTACATAGTTGGGAGTTTTCTTTAATAATACTCGATTTCTAGCCACATTAACCCTTTATGGAATATTAATAAATGTTCTATTAAGGTATACTTTGCAATGTGTATGCAGTTCTAATATGAAAGTTATTAGCTCACTGTTGAATATTGGGACTTTAATTTCTAAATAGCAAGTAACAAAAGGATGTCTCTTCTAAAAGCAGTAACCTGCTGATCTGTTTACATTATATGCACTCTGTAATCTACTTGGTACACGTTCTTTGCAGCAGGCATATTAACCCTCTGCGCTAACTTCACCTAAGTCCAAACCTCAACTATACAAAATGCTGATCTCTCTTCAGGAAGATAATTAATCACACAAGTTATCTTGACATTTTTGTGAGGCCCGGTAATTGCTGGGGGAAAGAAACACTGCAGCAGGTGCTTCAAAAACATAATAAACTTGCAAACACGTTGCCCCCAGGAAGGCAGCACCCGGTGCGGTAGCACTGGTTGCACCACCCTAGAGCCGGCCCTGTCCTCACGGAAACCTGAACGAACCCCAGCTCAGACCCAGACATCGCCACCGCCATCCCCGACGGCAACAAGATCACCCGCAAGGACCACACAGATTGACCAGGAGGAGGCATCACCATCATACACAAGAACTCCCGCCACATGACCACCCACTCAGCAACTGCCATGGACCATCTCCACTTCCAGGCCCAGACCAACACCAACACCACCCTCCACTGCACCCTCATCTACAGACAGCCTGGCCCTGCCCGCCCTTCACTGACACCATCATCAACGTTATCACAGTCAGGTTCCCGCATCTACTGATTACATCCTACACTGTGACCTCACCTTCCACCTGGACAACACCAATGATCCGAACACCGCATTCCTTCTGGAGAACCAGGCAGCAAGACTGATTGGAAAACAACCCAAATGGATATCTGCCAGACCAGTTCTGAGAAAACTGCACTGGCTTCCGATAGCCCAGCGTGTAGCCTTTAAAACGGGTTGCCTAGCCTTTAAGGCTCTGCAGGGCAACAGCCCTAAATTCATCAGCAGCATGATCACCAAGCATACCCCTATGCGCAACCTCCGCTCTGCCCATCTCAGCCTGCTCACTATTCCGACTTTTAAATGGAAGCGACTGGGAGGCTGCCGTTTCTCTTGTCTGGCCCCTAGACTCTGAAACTGCTTCCCCCTGACACTCAGAAACTGCGACAACCTCCTAAGCTTCAGGAAGGCTTTAAAAACATGGCTGTTCGAGCAAGCCTATGTCTAGAAACCGCACAATTGTAGCTTTTGGTCTTCAGCGCCATGAAACTCAAGGGTTTACGTGCGCTATATAAGCATCTATTAACATAACATAACAGAACCTCACCAACACTGGACTCAAGCATCCAGTCACCTCTCCGACCCATGAAGCAGGACACATGCTCGACCCGGTCTTCTCCGCCAGTGAAAACATCACCTACAGCCAAACCTCCAAACTCCTCTGGACCAATCACCACTGCTTTAATTTTGCCTTCAACAAACCCACCGTACAACACAGTACCTACCGACCCCCGCTGTAACCGGAACACGGTCATTGAAGAACACCTCAATGCCACCCTCATCGCAACCACACCACCGACAACCACACACACCAATACCGCAGCACGCTACCTCCACAGATGGATCAACTGCTTCAATGCACTGGAGTACCTCCAGAAAGCACCCGGCAAGCAACACTCAAAAAATCCAGTTAGTTTACTGCCACCCTCCATGAGTCCAGACACACCTGTTGATAGCTTGAGAATAGACTGAGGAACAACAAAACCCCAGAAGCGCACACAGCCTTCAAATCCGCCATCACCACACACCACCTCCTTCTCAAAACTACAAAGAAAACTGCCCTTCAAGACAGAATCAATACCAACGCACACAGAGCAAAGAACTCTTTGCCATCGTCAAGGAGTTCGCCAAACCCAACAGCGAGACAACAAAAGTCCCACCCTCCTAAGACCTCTACAAATAGCTCGCCACCTACTTCCACCACAAGATTAAGCAGATCTATGACAGCTTTGACACTCAAGACCCGTCCATCACTCCTACCACCACCAACACATCATGCCGACACCCCCCAACAGATGCTGCTCAACTGGACCCTCACCACAGGCGACACTCTCAAGACCTTGAAGAACATTTACTCCAGAGCACCCTCAGACCCCTACCCGCACTCCATCTTCCACAGAGCCGCTGTTAGAAATGGCATCTTTTGGCGTGTTTCCCCAGTCTTTTTGCTTTCTAAACTCTTGGTTTTTACTCTGTTTTTGCTAGTTTAGTGTCTATGCGCACTTTCTCACTACTGTTCAGTGTTAAAGTGCAAGTGCTCCTACTGTAAATTATGTTATGGATTGGTGTGTCCCTGATTGACATGTTTGATTTACTGGTAAGTCCCTAGTGTTTAAATTTGTTTATTGGGTTTTGGTTGACATTTTACAGGTAGTATCTCAGCGATAATGCAGTACAGACCGTGTTCCAGAACCCCTGGAGTGTGGGGCAGTCCCAGAACATGTGTTTAAAGTCTGCTATCGGGGTTTGACAGCGGGGGCAGGCAAAGTGTGTATCCGGAAAGACGCGATGCAGTCGATGCGGCATGAGATAGGCTCTATGGAGGAAATTAAACTGTATGTTGCGGAACCTTGCATTCCTAGAGACCTTCTTGGGGTATTCCAGGGCCATATTCCATTCTTTGTCGTGGACCACCCTGCCTATGTCCGTCTCCCACTTCTGACGTAGGGGTTGGAGGGATGGATGGAGTAGTGTGCGTATTGCCTTATATAGACAGGTAACCAGGTGTCGCCCCACTCCCATGTGTGGGATCGTGTGTATCACTGGGTGTGGCGTGGGTTCTCCCGCGGTAGGATCCCAGTATCTACGACTACTCTCTATTAATTGTCTGTGGAGTAAGAATTGTCCGGGGGGTGGGGAGATCATATTGCTCCATCATTTGGTCATATGTTTTCAATTGTCCCTCGTCAAACAGTGATTCCACCTCTACTGGTAAGTCCCTAGTAAGGTGCACTGAGAGTGTCAGGGCCTGTAAATCAAATGCTCTAGTGGGCCTGCAGCACTGATTGTGCCACCCACTGAAATAGCTGGGTAAAGGTATCTCAGACCTACCACTGCAGTGTCTGCGTGCAGTTTTTACTGCCATGTCGACTTGGCAAGTGCACCCGCTTGCAAGGCCCTTTAGAATGTCTGAACTCAGAATGAAAAAATGCATATTTTAGAACAGATGATTTTTATGTTATGTGATTGAAAATACAACTTTTAGAAAGTGGGTATTTTCTTGCTAAGCCATCCTATGTGCCTCTGCTGGGTTGTGGATATACTGTCTGGCTTTGGAGTGAAAGGGGCTAGGGGTGTGCATTCTCTTCAGAGAGCCACTTGGGGGAGTTGAGGTGTGTCCTGCCTCTCCTGGATGAGTCAGGGCTGGGTTGAATAGACCTGGGCTGCATTTAGAGTTGTGGAAGGAGATTTCCGTGCACCTGAATGGACCTGGTCTGCCTTGGACAATGCTGTCTCCGCCTCCTTCCAGGAAGCTGGGCCAGAGAGGACAGAACTAGTTTGGACTGAGCACTAACACTCTCTGCCACAAGAGAACAAACGGAAATGTGGTACAAATATTGGGGCCCAGACCTCAAGATTTTAGCACTCTTTTGGACTCAGAGACCTGGCAAGAAGAAGAGCTGGAGAAGCTGTGAGGAGGAACTACCACTTTGCTTTGTGCTTTGCTGTGTTTATCTGCAGTAGCTGATTCTGTCTTGGGCAGAGAAAGGACTGGACTGAACTTCTTGGTTTGAGTTCCTCCTAGGGCTTGAGGTAGACCTTGGCCGCTGTTCAAGAAGTCTCAGGAACAGCAAAGACTTCAAGTTCATCTGCTACCAGTACTGGCAACTTTGTGTTCTGTGCTGCAATAGAAGAAAAGCACTCCAACACCATCACCAGCACTGCTGCTGGCTCCGTCTCCTGAAGGCACTACAGAGGGAACCGCTGCACTTCGCAGCACAACCCAGGTCTCACCAACGACACCTTCCAATGCTGCCACCAACCTCTGCTTGCACCGTGACCTTTGGGCACTGCACTTCACACCACCTCGCTTCATGACACCGCCCTGGTATCCCCACCGCCGCTCTGCCGACACTAACGCCGTTGCTTGCATCGTAGTTTGGGGGCACTGCTCGTAAGTCACACAATGCACAGCCCTCATCCCACACTGCAGCCGTGGCCTACCAATGCCGGTGCCATAGACTCTAGTTTTTCAGCCGACGACAGCGCTCCAACAATGATATTGCCGCTACTGCCAGCACTGTGACAAGCACTGCATCACTTTGCACCGCAGCCCTGGTCTCATTGATGTCACAGAACGACCGTCAATGAGCTATTGCCTGCACCACGACCTGAGGGCACTGCACGCCCCCATGCCTGCTGATGCCGGCGCTCCCGACTCCAACCGCGAGTAGTTCGCTCTGCAACGCGTGTGACTTTAAGTGCCCGACAACTCCTGCACTGACCTCTGGAACCAATGCCTGCTGACGCCGGCTCTTCGGAGCTCAACGAGAGGTCGCTGATGCCCTGGATTTCTAAAGATACTGTTTTGTGGATTTCCCCGACACCATTGCTGACCCGCAACGCTATGGGCAGTCAGAACTGTTTGGATTTGAATGTTCACGATGCCGTGATAGCCCCAGATGAAGCTATTGACTTCAATGAACTATATTGTAAGTCTATTTTTGATTACTGATATTTCTGAAAACTGTATGATGGGGTTTTATCATTTTTGTTCTTGTTTGAACAGATAAAATATTGCTTATTTTTCTGAAACTGGTGTGTTGTACTTTTGTGATATTTTCACTGTATTACTGTTGGTTATTTGCAAATGCTTTACACACTGCCTCTGAGGTAAGCCTGATTGTTCGTGCCAAGCTGCCAAGGGGGTGAGCAGGGGTTATTTCAGTAATGTAACCCCCATATCCTGACTAGGAAAAAGGTTCGCTGCTTGGACAGGGTAACAAACTGGCAATTAGATACCCCATTTCTAACAGCCGCCACCTCTCTTGTCCCCGAATTACGTTGCACCATCAACTGCTCGATCAAGACCACCACCTTCTCCAATGACTGGAAACACTCTGAGATCAACCCCTTACTGAAGAATCCATCTTTTGACCCGCCAGACCTCAATAACTTCAGACCCACTTCCCTGCTCCCCTTCCCAGCAAAGTCATTGAGAAGGTAATCAACTCCAAACTCTCCAAATTTATAGAAGCAAACCACGTTCTCGACTTCTCTCAATCCAGCTCCTGAAGAAACCACATCACCAAGACCGCCCTCCTTGCCGCCACCGATGACATCCACTCACTCCTTGACCTCGTAAAAACCACAGCCCACATCCTCCTGGATCTCCCGTCCGCCTTCAACACCATCTCCCATAGTACCCTAAGCATGAGCTCAATGATGCAGGCATCCGCAACACAGCACCAGACGGCATCCGTTCCTTCCTCACCAGTAGAGCACAGTGAGTCCGACTACCACCGTTCCTCTCAGTACCCACAGAGATCAGCTGCAGTGCTCCTTCATGAGCCCCACCCTCTTCAACATCTACAAGGCACTGTTCGCAGCCATAGTCAGGAAACACAGATTCAACATTGAGCCCACAATCACCAGAAACAACTTCCACTACAGGATGAAGGATATAGCTACTTGGATGAGAGACAGCTGCCTCAAACTCAACTCGGACAAGACCGATGTCCTCCTCTTGGGGCCCAACACCTCTGCTTGGGAAGACTCCTGAAAGACCGCTGTGTTAGGAACCCCCCACACCCACGGACCACACACAACACCTTGAGATCATACTGGACTCCTTGCTCATGATGAACCACCAACTCAACGCTGTATCCTCATCATGCTTCCACATTCTTTTCCTGCTTTGAAAGACCTTCAGATGCAGTCATCAGCAGCACACTCAACTACGGCAACGCAATCTATGCAGGCATCAACCAGAAGTTCCTCAGTAAACTACAGAACATTCAGAATGCCATAGTCAGACTGGTCCTCAACATCTCACACCGCAGCCACATTTTTCAACACCTACGAGAACTCCACAGGCTCTCAGTCGACAAAAGAGTAATGTTCTAGCTCCTCACACATGCCTACAAAGCCCTCCACGACACAGGGCCAGCATACCTATACCACCGCCTCTCATTCCATTACCCACTATTTACCCAACTTACTACTTTCGGTATTCACAGAATAGATTTAAGACTACTAACTTTACGTCCGCACTCGGGCCGTAAATTCCGGCACGGAGGCGGAGCTTCCGGCCCGGAGGCGGAGCTTGCAGCCCAGAGGTGGAGATTTCAGCCATGGCTAAATCCCCACCTCTGAGCCGGAAGCTCCGCCTCCGGGCCGCAAGCTCCGCCTCTGGGCTGCAAGTTCCGCCTCCGGGACGGAATTTACGGCCCGAGTGCGGACGTAAAGTTAGTAGTCTTAAATCTATTCTGTGAATACCGAAAGTAGTAAGTTCATTCTGTGAATCCCGAAAGTAGTAAGTTCACTCTATGAATCCCGAAAGTAATAAGTGCATTCTGTGAATACCAAATAGTAGTAAGTTTAGGATTTAGTCTTAAGTTCATTCTGTGAATTGGGCCCACAGTCACGCTTAAGGACCCTTCTTTCTCGGTCGGCTCCCAGCATAGTCTCATGCCTCCCAGTTCAGGGCGATGTGGCTGGTGCCTTTGGCAAGTTTCCACCTTCAGAAACTGGTGAGATTCATTCTTTAATTGTGGAATCCTGTTTTGCTGAACCTGGCACAGAGGGTCCCTTTGTCACAGTAATTGTGACAACAGTTTCAGTGGAGCCTTATCTCATCAAACATTCTGGACGGGGTACCACTTTATCCTCCAGCCCCCTTTGTCATCATAGCGCACACCAGTTTCTCAGGTTGGGGAGCTTAGCTGGGTCATCATTAAACCAAAGGAGGAGGGTCACTGAGTCAGAGCAGCACATCCTCATATTGAGAAGAGCTAGAAGCCATTCATCAAGCTTTGAAAGCCTTCTCTCCACACATCACAGGGAGGGTGGTCCTAGCCCAGACAGACAATATAACCACCAAGGCTTACTTGTAGAAACAAGCGAGGACAACATCAGCCTCGTCAGTAAAAATTTCAGGCACATTTTTCACTGGTCAGAGAAAAGGATCATGCACATACTAGCAATTCACATTCAAGGGTCTCTGAATGTTGTTGCAGACTCTTTCATGAGAAACGCACCCTCATCAACTATCTTTTGTCTTCATCCCTCGGTCTTTTCGTAGATTGCCTGAAGATGGGGGTTACCAGTAATTGACCTGTGTTGGACCCGGCCTCGTGGCGCGGTCTTGCTCCTCCCCGCATGGCGGGCCCGGGACAGCCATGACCCCTGTCCTCCCTGACGAAATTACCCTTCACGAGAGCCACCACGCCTGGCGCTCCCCCCCTCCGGAACACGGCGACCCCTGTTCGCCCCACTCTACTGGTCCAGACCCTACCCGGGCCCATCTTGGACCCTCCACGTCCTGACCACGTGGCCTCGGCCCGTCCCCGGCCGCAACCCCAGCGAAGCCCCGACATCGAGGCACCAAGATCCGACCAGGTGGTAAAGCGGCCACTTGACGGATCAAGGAGGAGGGGAGTTTCGATGGCCCTCCAGCCTTCCCCGGACGCCTGGTTTCGATCGCCCTCCGGCCTCCCTGGGTGCTGGCTCCACCCCCCTGCTGAGTGTCTGGACGCTCTCATCCCGCCCCCCTCTGACCCCAGGCGTGAGGGTCCGGAAATCAAAGAACTCCAGACCTATATCTGGGGCAGCTCTGGCATGGGTCGGCAGTTGTATCCTGGAGTCGAGAGCCCTGCTGACGCTGTCGCGGCTGACCCAGAGAAGAACTCGCTACCTTGAACCCTGAAACCACCTTCGGAGCCTGCTGGCGCTGCCGCGGCCCAACCTCGCTGAAACCACCTTTGGAGTCCTGCTGGCGTTGCCGTGGCCCAACCTCGCTGAAACCATCTTGGAGCCCTTCTGGCGCTGCCGTGGCCCAACCTCGCTGAAACCCTCTTGGAGTCCTGCTGGCGCTGCCGCGGCCCAACCTCGCTGAAACCATCTTCGAAGCCTGCTGGCAATGCAGCGGCCCAACCTCGCTGAAACCCTCTTGGAGTCCTGCTGCCGCTGCCGCGGCCCAACCTCGCTGAATCCATCTTCGAAGCCTGCTGGCGCTGCCGCGGCCCGACCTTTCTGGTCCTAAGACTGTCCCGCTACCCCTTTTTCCTCAGTTACCGAGACTTTGAGGATCCCTCGATCCGTTTGTATATACTACCGAGAGAACCAATCGCTATTACTGATAAAGATCCTAAGAAGTTATCCTCTTGTGTGGTATCCTTTTGTAGTGGTGTGATCGCTCTGCTGTTACGAGTCTAGGAGAGGAGCCTCACCCAAGAGGCCCCTCGACGGCGCTCGGCCAACTCCCTACGGAGAGGTGAGTCCCGGGGTGGTCAGTCAGACACCTTCTGCCCCCCAGGGACCGCCTTTCTAACATTGGTGGCAGCGGTGGGATCCGAGCCGACGCAAATCGTACAGAGAGTGACTCACCCACTGCTGACAAAAACACACCGCGACCATGACGACCAAAGAAACCGGACCGACCACGGAGTTCCAGAAGGAACGATTAGAGGACTATAATCATAAAGAATTGAAACAATTCTGCAAGGACCTGGGCATCGCTACCACTGGACTAAGCACCAAAGATTTCAAGCTGGCCCTGCAAACATGGGTAGAGGCAGGAGCAACGTCACCCCAGGGCGAAGAAAACACGGTCCCAGATGTGCACCGAGGAAACCTCGCAACCGCAGCGGAGGAAAGAAATACTAACGGAGACACGGGCCTCTCCCGCGAAGACGCCCGAGAGCGAGAAAGGAACGGGCTCCACGAATTGGAGCTCGCCCGACTCCGTCTGGACGGAGAACTACAGCTAGCCGAAAAGAAGATAGCACTTGAGCAACTACGGCTGCAAGGAGACCTGGAGGAGAAACGAAGGCAGAGAGACTTAGAGGAGAAGAAGCTCAATTTCGAGCACGAGCGGGGCTTAAAAGAACTTGAGATCAAGGCCAAAAATGGGGAAGCCAGCGCCTCCGAGAACCGGGGCCCGCCTCCCCCTACAGACAATAAGGTCTACATTCCCAAAGATGTTGTCAAAGAATATTACAAAAACGACGACATCCAACAATGGTTTAAGGCTTACGAAGTAGCCATGACCTCCCATCGAGTACCCGCCAAAGACTGGGGCGCCGGCTTGTGGGGTAAGTTCGTCAACAAAGGGAGAGACGCCCTGCTAGAACTCCCCGATGCCGAAATGACCTCGTACGAACACATGAAAGCTGCCCTCCTTACCCGCTACGGGCTCACTCCCGAGATGTACCGGCAGCGATTCCGAGACTGTAAGAAACTCCCCGGTACCACATGGGTGGAGTACGTGAACTTCTATAGTAGAGCCCTAGAGGGGTGGATCAAGGGCAGCCAGGTCACCACATATGAGCAGCTGTTCAACCTCATTGTATGGGAGCACCTCTCCAACAACTGCTTTATCGAACTCCGACAACATCTCCTTGACAGCAAACTGACCAAGCCCCGGAAACTCGCCGTAGAGGCCGAACGATGGGTGAGCACCCGATTCCCCCGGAGCCTGATGGGAGACTACGGTCGAGGTCCCCTGGGGAACCACCGTCCGCGGGGAGGCAGAGGAGGTCAGAACAGGCCCAGGGACTTCCCCGCGGGGCTGCCCCCGACCCCCACTTCACCGTCCCTGGCCGGAAGGGGGGCCCCCCAGCACGGCCGGGGTTCCGCCCGAACGTTACCTGTCACAGATGCCAGCGGCCTGGTCACTATGCTAATGACCCCCTCTGCCCAATGAACCAACGACCCGGCTCCACCGGCCCTCCAAACCGCCAGATCGCCGCCGCCGCCCTGGGAGAAGAGAGGGGCGAAGAAGAGACCTACGACCACGACCAGACCGAGTGGGAGCCCGCCGCTATGTCCTTAGTATGCCTAGGAGAAAGGGACATGATTCCCCGGGCCCCAATCCCGGGCAACACTCAGAAGTACCGCCAATGGGTCACCATTAATGGACACCGGGTGGAAGCCCTCCGCGACACCGGAGCCAGTGTGACGGCCGTCCGTTGCCACTTGGTGACTCCCGACCAAATCCTACCCAATGTGTTGTGCCCAGTACAGTCGGCGGACAACTCAGAGAGCCTGTGCCAAATGGCCCGCATTCCCTTCGAGTGGGGAGGGGTGTCGGGCAGGCTGAAAGTAACTGTCCGAGATGATGCCCCCGTGGACTGCCTCCTCGGGAACGACCTGGAAAGTTCCCCTTGGGCCCACGTCGAGCGGAGAGAGCATCTGGGGATGCTAGGCCTTCCCGAGTGGGTCTGTGTGACCACCCGCTCCATGTCCGCCCGAGCCGCCGCCCCGACGGAGGACGCCCCGACTGAGGAACCAGAGTGGGCCGCACCTCCGCCGCCCGCAGTAGCAGAGGACGCCGAGCCCCTGGGGCCCCCCGGGGGAGAAATTGCTGAACTCGGCAACCTCCCGGAACTGGCCCAATGGCGCCAGGAAGGTGGCCCTACCCGAGAACAGTTCCGGTGCGAGCAGAAAACTTGTCCCTCCCTCGAGGGAACCCGACAACAAGCCGCCACTCAAGCCGCCGGAGATCCATCGGGGTCCCACTGGGTCTATTGGGACCACGATCTCCTCTACAGTGAACAAAAGGTTGCCGAACTAGGGGCCGGCCGGGTGCTGGTAGTTCCCCTCCGATTCAGAGACTTCCTCCTGAACCTGGCACACCATGTACCTCTCGCTGGGCACCTGGGGCAGGACAAGACATACAGCCGCCTGGTGACCCATTTCTACTGGCCAAAGATGAAGAACGATGTGAGCAATCACTGCCGGACTTGCCCCACCTGCCAAGCCAGCGGGAAGAGTGGAGGGAAGCACAAGGCCCCCCTCCAACCCTTCCCAGTCGTCAACACCCCCTTCGAGCGGGTAGGAATAGACATTGTAGGGCCCCTGGAGCCTCGCACCGCCCAAGGACACCGGTTTATTCTCGTCCTGGTAGACCATGCCACCCGCTATCCCGAAGCCATCCCTCTCCGGACTGTGACGGCCCCCGTGGTGGGTCGGGCGCTGATGGGGATCTTCTCCAGGGTGGGCTTCCCTCGAGAGGTCGTAAGTGATCGGGGTACGAACTTTATTTCTCGATACATGAAGTCCCTGTGGCAACAGTGCTGGGTCACCTATAAGTTTACGACCCCCTACCACCCCCAAGGGAATGGATTGGTGGAACGCTTCAATAGAACTCTTAAGGGGATGATTATGGGCCTGGAAGAGCCCCTGCGACGCCAGTGGGACGTGCTGCTGCCCTGCCTCCTCTTCGCCTACCGGGAAGTCCCTCAGAAGTCCCTGGGGTTCAGCCCCTTCGTACTATTGTACGGCCACCCCGTCCGGGGTCCCCTCAGCCTGGTCAAAGAGGGCTGGGAGGTTGCAGTCCGAGATGCTCCCCCCGACGTCTACAGATACCTCCTGACCCTCCGAAACCAGACTCGGAAGTTCCGAGCATTGGCCGAAGCCAACCTCGAGGCCAGCCACGAGGAGATGAAACGCTGGTATGACCAAAACGCCTCTACCATTGAGTTCGAGCCGGGCCAACAGGTCTGGGTCATGTCCCCGGTCGAACCCTGCGCCCTCCAGGACAAATGGACGGGGCCCTTCAAGGTGGTGGAGCGCAAGAGCCCGGTTACTTACCTGGTGGACATGGAATCCCCCAGGAACCCCCTCCGGGTTCTCCACTCCAACCGGCTCAAACCTCACTTTGTCCGCACGGAGCTTAGCCTGTTGATGGCTACGGATGGCGGGTCCGAAAATGACTCAGAGCCCCTACCAGACCTCCTGAGCACCTCCGAGAAAGACGGCTCCATCGAGGGAGTCGCCCTCTCCTCCACCCTGACCCCAGAGCAGCGCCAGGACTGCCGCAACTTGTTGGGACAATTCGCAGATTTATTTTCCCTCACCCCCGGAGTCACCCAGTGGTGCGTGCACGATGTCGACACCGGGGACAGCCCGCCTGTGCGACACCGGGCCTACAGAGTTCCCGACCGAGTTCGGACCTGCATCCAATCCGAGGTCTCCAAAATGCTGGCCCTGGGGGTAGTCGAACCCTCTGACAGTCCGTGGGCCAGTCCTGTAGTCCTGGTCCCCAAGGCCGCCGCCCCTGGCGCCACCCCTGAACTCAGGTTTTGTGTTGACTACCGGGGATTGAACGCCGTCACCCGGACGGATGCCCATCCCATCCCCCGGGCCGATGAACTGATCGACCGCCTGGGGGCAGCCCGCTACCTGAGCACCTTCGACCTCACCGCCGGCTACTGGCAGATAAGGCTCACACCGGGCGCCCAGGAGCGCTCCGCCTTCTCAATGCCCGATGGCCACTACCACTTCAGAGTGATGCCCTTCGGGATGAAGAACGCCCCCGCGAATTCCAGCGGCTGGTGAATAAGGTGCTGGCAGGGCTGGAAGAGTTCAGCGCCGCCTACCTGGACGATGTTGCGGTGTACAGCCTCCACTGGGCCGAGCACCTCAAGCACCTTTGGGAGGTCCTGACGGCCCTCCGACGGGCCTGACTGACAATAAAAGCCAACAAGTGCCAGATAGGCCAAGGGTCCGTGACCTATCTGGGACACCAAGTGGGGAGCGGCCAGGTGGCTCCCCTCCAACCCAAGATCGACGCCATCATGGCCTGGGAGCCCCTGGCCACCCAGACAGCAGTCAGAGCCTTCCTGGGGCTCACTGGGTATTACCGGCACTTTGTGAAAGACTATGCGAGCATTGTGGGCCCCCTCAATGAACTCACCTCCAAAAGACAGCCCCAGAAGGTGCACTGGACACCCGAGTGTCAGGCCGCCTTTGAGACACTAAAGACAGCGATGTGTACCGCCCCCGTGCTCCAAGCCCCCGACTACAGCCGGGAATTCATAGTACAGACCGATGCCTCGGGGCACGGTGTCGGGGCGGTCCTTTCCCAACTCAACGCCGATGGAATTGATCAGCCTGTGGCCTTTCTCAGTCGACGTCTGACGGCCCGAGAACAAAGTTGGAGCACCATTGAGCGAGAGGCCTTCGCCGTGGTGTGGGCCCTCAAGAAACTCCGGCCCTATCTCTTCGGCACCCACTTCCGGGTGCAAACGGACCACCGGCCCTTGCGGTGGTTAATGCAGATGCGAGGAGAGAACCCAAAGTTGCTGCGATGGTCCATCTCCCTCCAAGGAATGGACTTCACTGTGGAGCATCGCCCCGGCAATGACCACGCCAACGCCGACGGCCTGTCCCGCTTCTTCCGCCTCGACGAGGAGAACACCCAAGAAGATGGGTGACTCTCCCCGCCTTCAGCTGGGGGGGACGCGTGTTGGACCCGGCCTCGTGGCGCGGTCTTGCTCCTCCCCGCATGGCGGGCCCGGGACAGCCATGACCCCTGTCCTCCCCGACGAAACTACCCTTCACGAGAGCCACCACGCCTGGCGCTCCCCCCCTCCGGAACACGGCGACCCCTGTTCGCCACACTCTACTGGTCCAGACAATACCCGGGCCACCCTCGCAGGCCCCGACTCCATCTTGGACCCTCCACGTCCTGACCACGTGGCCTCGGCCCGTCCCCGGCCGCAACCCCAGCGTAGCCCCAACATCGAGGCACCAAGATCCGACCAGGTGGTAAAGCGGCCACTTGACGGATCAAGGAGGAGGGGAGTTTCGATGGCCCTCCAGCCGTCCCCGGACGCCTGGTTTCGATCGCCCTCCGGCCTCCCTGGGCGCTGGCTCCACCCCCCTGCTGGGTGTCTGGACGCTCTCATCCTGGCCCCTCTGACCCCAGGCGCGAGGGTCCGGACATCAAAGAACTCCAGACCTATATCTGGGGCAGCTCTGGAATGGGTCGGCAGTTGTATCCTGGAGTTGAGAGCCCCGCTGACGCTGTCGCGGCTGACCCCGAGAAGAACTCGCTACCTTGAACCCTGAAACCACCTTCGGAGCCTTCTGGCGCTGCCGCGGCCCGACCTCGCTGAAACCACCTTTGGAGTCCTGCTCGCGCTGCCGCGGCCCAACCTCGCTGAAACCATCTTGGAGCCCTGCTGGCGCTGCTGCGGCCCAACCTCGCTGAAACCCTCTTGGAGTCCTGCTGGCGCTGCCGCGGCCCAACCTCTCTGAAACCATCTTCGAAGCCTGCTGGCGCTGCCGCGGCCCAACCTCGCTGAAACCCTCTTGGAGTCCTGCTGGCGCTGCCGCGGCCCAACCTCGCTGAAACCATCTTCGAAGCCTGCTGGCGCTGCCGCGGCCCGACCTTGCTGCTCCTAAGACTGTCCCGCTACCCCTTTTTCCTCAGTTACCGAGACTTTGAGGATCCCTCGATCCGTTTGTATATACTACCGAGAGAACCAATCGCTATTACTGATAAAGATCCTAAGAAGTTATCCTCTTGTGTGGTATCCTTTTGTAGTGGTGTGATCGCTCTGCTGTTACGAGTCTAGGAGAGGAGCCTCACCCAAGAGGCCCCTCGACGGCGCTCGGCCAACTCCCTACGGAGAGGTGGGTCCCGGGGTGGTCAGTCAGACACCTTCTGCCCCCCAGGGACCGCCTTTCTAACAACCTGTTCGTGACCAGGAAACATGCATTGATGAACAGGTGATGCTCCAGGAAGAGGGATCAAGAGGTGATCCTCAAGTGTTCCCTTTTCTAGCTTGTAAGGAAGAAGCAAGTCTTCATTATTTAGATGTTAGGGGGCTCTCCTAATTTATCTACAAGGGGGAGCTTATTTTAGAAATTCAGAATCACTATTTGTAAACTTCGGCTCTGCAAGTAAAGGATATAAAGCGGCTATGGCATCCCTAAGCCAATGGGTCAGATGTCTCCTTGCTATCACTTACAAAGCAAAAGAGCAATCTCTCTCAGATCAAATAAATTTGTATCACGAGTCTTGGCCTCTATGAAGTAATTGAGTTGAATGAGTTGAGCAGAAGGGTGCCTGCGGCTGCGATAATAGGTCACCGCAGGACACCCTTCATTTTGTATTATTATGCCCATTTTATGTTTTACCTAGGCGTAGCTTTTTAGTAGGAATTTTAAAACAGGCCAAGTTTAAACATGCTAAGGTTGCCCTGTTATTTCTGTAAAAGGCTAATGATCCTTATACATTGTGTTGCATTATGAATTTTATCAAGGTCGCCGTAAGGTTAAGGAACTCAAGAGGGCGGTGCTGAATGAATTGTTTGCTTAATTGTTATGTTATGTTATGTTATGTTAGGGCTATTTGTATTGCGCACGGCTGCTCCAGCGAAGGAGCGTCCCGGCGCACCGACAAGGTGGCGAACACAACACAACAGAAAACAGAAAATATTATTTAAAAATGGGGGTATGGATTTTAACATAACTCAGAGAACAGAAGGGTTTTAGCGGCCTTGCGGAAGGAAAGCAAGTCGCCAAGGGTCCGGAGTTTCAAGGAATTGTCTCCAATCATGTGTCACAAACTGTATGTCTTTGATTTTAACTGTTTTAAATGCACTTTTATTATATTTTCGAAGTACCGAATAAAGTATTATTGACTTGACTTGACTTGAGTCGAATGTCTCATTATTATCTTTTAATATATTTTTTTATTAAACTTTTTTTCTTTTGAAGCATACAAGCTTGAGCTGTTCAGATGTATCTTTGGCTTTGTACATCTACATTAAGAAAGGACAATGATGCAATGCTTACATTTCTTTTTTTACCTTGAATCTCACTACTCTGAGTCCTTCCCCTCGCTTTCCTTGCTTACCTCTCTCCATCGCTTCCGTTTACACAGTTACAGTCACACATGCCAGTAATTAAGTGTCAATATTTAAAACACAAAAAAAATCCAGGAATGGCAATTAACACAGGAACGGGAATTCAATTAAAAGTAAGAAAATGAATTATTCAATTGGAGTCTATGGCAGCAGGTAATTTCCTATATCATCGTGTTTTCACCCAGATGAGACATCAGTATGTTGTACTGTGTACAGCTTGTGAATTCCTGTCTATTTAGGACTCAGTGAATACAGGAACCTTATACTGTCTGAGCATCTGCTTTGCTTTTACGGATAGTGTATTTTCCTATTTAAAGTGTTATGTCTGGTAATGGGGCAGTGTGACTTCTGTCAGAAAATCTGCAGTGAGCAGGCAAGCTCTGCCTTTCTCTGTTACTCGGAAAATACCAATGCACATGAGATTGTCACAAAGGGGCAGATTTACAAACCCCTGGCGCCTCTTTTACGCCGCCGTTGCGTCACTTTTGTGATGCAGCGGAGGCGCAAAAGATGTGCGTGCAGGGTATTTACAACGTGATGCATCTCCGAGATGCGTCACATTGTAAAGCCCTGCGCCATAAAGAGGCCTTCCAGAGCAGGGGGGTGTTCCGGTGCAGATCTACAAGATTTCACTCAGTCACTTTTAGGCCAATGCTGCGTCAAAACCCTGCGCCTGCTTGAAGCTTGAATAGGCCCCCCAGAACATTGCTGGAGGTGCGTCACGCTTGCGACGCAACTCCAGCAATGCGCCGCCTTTACGGCACAGATGCCTGACGCATCTGTGCCGTTTTTGCCCCATGGTGCGCCGCATTGTAAATGCGGGAACACACAAATGTGGCTGGGCCCAATGGGAAGGAGGGTAGGCAGGGCCTCACAATATGAACATAGAAAAAATTGCCTATGCCCCCAAGTGAATTAAAGTACAAACTGACTTCCAGTACGAGTAAACCCCAATTTGTTAGTTTACACAAAACATTTTATGTTTGTTAATTGAATGCTCAGTTTACAAAAAGAGAGAAAATCACAATAAGCAGAACTCAGATCACTATCAACCTCATGGTTGAGTCATATATACATTCACAAACAAATCAAAATCACAAGTGCAATACCCAACAAAATAGTGAACAATTTACAAAAACATTAGCATATTCACAAATGCCAACATCACATTGAATACATGGACCATAAAAACTTATTACATTTGAAAAACCAGGGTTCTTTGTAAATGTCTAGGAACCCAGAGAGAAAGTGAGAAACATTTATTTGAACCAATTGTTATGCTCACAGAGCCTGAATGGGAACTATTCAAATGAATTTCAGGAGCCAAAAGAGATTTCCGCAATAAATGGCAATTTAGGAAATAAACGACTGCCGACGCGTTTCGAATCCTGATTAACAGCTTGCAGGATTCTCATCAGGGCGGATTCTATCTAGTCCATGGGCACTGTTTAAAATGAAAAACAAAAGCATATTTTTACTAACTGGCGCGACTTCTAACCATTAATCTCCAGGCAGTTAGGTAACACAAACAGTTTGTACCTTGTGTGATTCCTGCCCACAGTTAATCACGAATTGGAAGAAATGTCGTCTGTGCTCGGTGGCCCGCACTGAAACAAAGTAATAGAGTCAGTGAGCGTTGGCCAGATGCGCAGGGAGGGGAGGTTGGATAACCATCTGTTGCTCAATTACCTGCTTTTGTGTGGAAGCCAAGCCACATCTATGTCGCTAATGGTGAAGTTCTTTTAATTTTCTGGAAAAAAAGGCGGTGGAATGCGTCTTAGTGCACTGTGAATTCACAACTTAAATACACGCATGGGCCCCTTGGTGTTCAGAAAAAAACTTACTTGGACGATAGTCTGCAAAAGCCTCAAGGTGGGTTCTGTTATGTAGTCCCTGTTCTACCATGCAGAGAGACAGTTATACCTCTGTTGGGAAAAGCGGAAGGTGTCCTGTTACCGCTTTGCTATTTAAATTGAATTACCAGCGCTAGTCGCGTTTGGATTGAAAAAATCAGACCACTTACTTGAACAAAAATTCACTGTGCCCAAATTGGGGGTTCTATTACGAGTCCTTCACCAAGCGCTCGAATCCAGATCTGCAGGTGAATGGGAGGGGGATGCATTACCGCATTGTAATGTCAATGTTAAATGAAAAGTTTTCAAAAACGGCTGCTTCCATGCTTACCACAGTGTCAGTTCCAATCAAACGAACTTGCTCCACAGCGTTGTCTCAGAGATGTGAATGTCTCTGGGCATCGCCGGTCAGGTGGCCAAACCAACAAACTTGTGTTGGGCCAATCAGGCGGAAGGCCCAGTAATGGGGCATGCTGGGACCTGTAGTGTGAAACGTAGATTCAAGTTTTGGCTGACCATTAAAGTGCATTGTGGGACATGTAGTGTCTGACAGCATGCACAATATGATTATGCTCTATTGATTTCACTGAGGCTATTGAGACCCCTATTTACACTGTCAAACTTTAGGATTAAGTACGCCTCTTTGCGCAACAACATTGTATCCACATCACAAAAGTGTTTAGGGTCAATCCATGCCAGTACAGTCCATTTGAAATCAGACTCAGAGTGGCCATTACTGGTAAAGTGTTCCACCATGGGGGCTGTGATGACTTTTTTCTTAAGCCGGGAGCGGTGCTGGGTAATCCGGGCATTAATCGGTTGGTTTGTTTTGCCAACATAGACTTTGTCACATGGGCAGACCACCGCATAGACGACATTTCTAGTCTTGCAATTTGTGAAGCTGTCATGCTTCCATCTGATGCCATTGTTTACAAAAACGTCACCTTCAATGGTGCTTGAACAGGAAACACAATTGCCACACTTATGATGTCCGCATATGGGTTTCAGATTCCACTGCGTGACAAGATCGCTTTTGGGTGCTGTGATATGACTGTCTGCTCTGATTAAATGTTGTCCTATGCTTCTGTTCTTACGCATAGCGAAGATGGGTTTTTGGAGAGGATACTCTAAAGACTCAAGAAGATGCCAGTTATTCCTAATTATGTTTTTGAATTGATTCGTGTGTTGGCCGAATGTTGTCACACAAACCAATTTTTGCAAATCTTTCTTTTCTTTCTTTTCAAGCAATGTCTCCCTAGGGGTAAATTTGGCCCTGTTCTTAGAGTGTTTTAACAGCTTTCTGGGGTATCCCCGTTCTGCCATCTCTTTACAGAATCGTGTTGCATGAGAGTCAAAATCACAAAGATTAGTGCAATTTCGCCTGATCCTCAACAGTTGCCCATAAGGCAAGTTATTTTTTAACGATTGAGGATGCGAACTGGTATAATGCAAAATGGTGTTGCGGTCTGTTTCCTTTTTGTGCAAGGAGGTAATTAGCTTAGCCTCATGGGTGCTTACTGTGACGTCCAGGAAAGTCATTTCTTTTGGACTTTGGTTGAGTGTGAATTGGATGTCTGGGTGCCTGGCATTCAGCCACAAATGAAACTGCTCGACGTCCGCCTGGCTCCCCTGCCACAGGAGCCAGACGTCGTCGATGTATCTTAGCCACTGAATGATATGTCCTGAAAAGGGGTTGGCACTAAGGACAAAACGCTCCTCATATTGTGCCATGTATAGCACAGCCAGCTCGGGTGCATAGGGACAACCCATGGCTGTCCCTTTGATTTGAACGTAAAAGCTATTTTCCAACTTGAAGTAGTTACTACGAAGAGTTATTTCTGCTAATGCCACAATGAAGTTGGTGGGTACCCGGTGGGGTCTCTCCCTTTGGTCTAAATATAACTCGATGACCTCAAGCGCCTCATCCTGTGGTATCTGGGTGTAGAGCGAGGCGACGTCAAGTGTCACCATCAACTCAGTCTGGTCATCGAATGGGTGTCCCTCAATGTGTTTGATGAAAGCTGTTGTGTCGCTGAGGTGCGATCGGACTTTGGCAATACATGGCTTTAAGAAGAAATCAATGTATATAGACACTGGTTCGAGCGCCGAGTCGCAACCCGAGACAATGGGTCTGCCCGGGGGTACCTTGTCGTCTTTGTGAATCTTCGGTAAGAAGTAGAGAACCGGAGTTCGAGGCATTTTCTTGTTGAGGAATTCATACTCTTTAGGTCCTAGAAAACCAAGGTCCAAACCCTCCTTAGTAAGTCGTGATATTTTGTCCTGAATTGCGTGGACTGGGTCTTCTTTTGACGGTCTGTACCATTCCCTGTTATTTACATGTTTTAAACCTTCGGCAAGGTACATGGGGCGTGGCCAAAGGACCACAGCCCCGCCTTTATCGGCTTGTTTGATAACTATTGAAGTGTCAGATTTCAGATCACTAATAGCTTTTTGTACGCCCTTGCTGATGTTATTCTTGGAAAAACTTTGTTTTCTCTCGAGTTTGGTAAGGGAAGACAGTACAGCCTGTTCAAAGGCTATGACTTGTTTTGGAATGTTTGAAGTTGGGGTGAAACGCGATTTCACTCTAAGTCCAGTCGTTTCCTGAGTGGACGTCATTTCGGCACCCGCGAAGAAAACTTTTAACCTTACCTTGCGGCAGAAGTCAAGTGCTTCCACTTTTAATTTGGTGAAATCCGTCCTTTTGGTGGGAACGAATTTGAGGCCAAGGTTAAGAAGCATTTTTTCATCCCTAGAAAGGTCCCTATTAGAAAGGTTCACTACAGTAGATGAATCTAGTTGTTGTTGTAGTTCTTGTTGCGTGTTTGCATTTGCCAAGGTTGCTTGAACCGAGGTCGCGACTGGCCGCCCCTGGACAAAAAAGGAGCCGACCCTCGAGTGGCGCCTCGTCTGTTAAAGTTGGATTGTCTTGAGTCAGAGGAGGAGTCAGAAGAAGAAGAAGTGTCTGAGAAGGTTAAAAACCTATTTCTGGATCTACCCTGGAAGGAGTTTAGGGCCCCTCGTGACTCACCAGAAGTGTAAAAATCCTCTTTAAGAAAAGGATATACCCTATCCAATTGAAAAGATTTCGAATCCTTTTCAAACTGAGCTGCTTTGGTATTCAAAGAGTAATCCTTGAAGGTGGCAATTTCCTTTTCGATTTTATCAAGGAGTGCCTTAGCTTCAGTCGTGGTCTGGTTGTCGTGAATTGTTTTAATCAGATCTTCTATCTCCTTCTCCTCCTGGCTGCAAATGCGTTGGGCTGTTTCAATAGTATGAACCATAAGGTCCCTGCTACACTTGGTGTTGATTTGACTAAACCCTTTCTTATAATCAGTATCCTCTGTGAAAATCACGGGGATGTTCTTAACTTGAAGGCCCCAAGGGATGGTACCAGCTTTCAGGTGCCTTAATAGAAAGTGGCCGTGCAGTTCTGTTCGGATGTGCTTCTTTTGAAGCCTTAACAGTTTGTCTGCCTCGTTTTGTTGTTTAGCTGAGGCACTCAAAGTAATTGTAGAGAATGGTGAAGACGCTATTAGTTGATCAATATGGCTCTCCGTGAAGGACAGCGTATCTTTGTCTGCCATAGTAAGCAAGAGTGAACCCTCTTGCGCCGCAATGAATGCTGACCGGCGATGCCCAGAGACATTCACATCTCTGAGACAACGCTGTGGAGCAAGTTCGTTTGATTGGAACTGACACTGTGGTAAGCATGGAAGCAGCCGTTTTTGAAAACTTTTCATTTAACATTGACATTACAATGCGGTAATGCATCCCCCTCCCATTCACCTGCAGATCTGGATTCGAGCGCTTGGTGAAGGACTCGTAATAGAACCCCCAATTTGGGCACAGTGAATTTTTGTTCAAGTAAGTGGTCTGATTTTTTCAATCCAAACGCGACTAGCGCTGGTAATTCAATTTAAATAGCAAAGCGGTAACAGGACACCTTCCGCTTTTCCCAACAGAGGTATAACTGTCTCTCTGCATGGTAGAACAGGGACTACATAACAGAACCCACCTTGAGGCTTTTGCAGACTATCGTCCAAGTAAGTTTTTTTCTGAACACCAAGGGGCCCATGCGTGTATTTAAGTTGTGAATTCACAGTGCACTAAGACGCATTCCACCGCCTTTTTTTCCAGAAAATTAAAAGAACTTCACCATTAGCGACATAGATGTGGCTTGGCTTCCACACAAAAGCAGGTAATTGAGCAACAGATGGTTATCCAACCTCCCCTCCCTGCGCATCTGGCCAACGCTCACTGACTCTATTACTTTGTTTCAGTGCGGGCCACCGAGCACAGACGACATTTCTTCCAATTCGTGATTAACTGTGGGCAGGAATCACACAAGGTACAAACTGTTTGTGTTACCTAACTGCCTGGAGATTAATGGTTAGAAGTCGCGCCAGTTAGTAAAAATATGCTTTTGTTTTTCATTTTAAACAGTGCCCATGGACTAGATAGAATCCGCCCTGATGAGAATCCTGCAAGCTGTTAATCAGGATTCGAAACGCGTCGGCAGTCGTTTATTTCCTAAATTGCCATTTATTGCGGAAATCTCTTTTGGCTCCTGAAATTCATTTGAATAGTTCCCATTCAGGCTCTGTGAGCATAACAATTGGTTCAAATAAATGTTTCTCACTTTCTCTCTGGGTTCCTAGACATTTACAAAGAACCCTGGTTTTTCAAATGTAATAAGTTTTTATGGTCCTTGTATTCAATGTGATGTTGGCATTTGTGAATATGCTAATGTTTTTGTAAATTGTTCACTATTTTGTTGGGTATTGCACTTGTGATTTTGATTTGTTTGTGAATGTATATATGACTCAACCATGAGGTTGATAGTGATCTGAGTTCTGCTTATTGTGATTTTCTCTCTTTTTGTAAACTGAGCATTCAATTAACAAACATAAAATGTTTTGTGTAAACTAACAAATTGTGGTTTACTCGTACTGGAAGTCAGTTTGTACTTTAATTCACTTGGGGGCATAGGCAATTTTTTCTATGTTCATATTGTGAGGCCCTGCCTACCCTCCTTCCCATTGGGCCCAGCCACATTTGTGTGTTCCTGTTTGAGTGCGGGCAACTGCCCGAGTGGCTAGGGAACGACACTTTCCAAGTGTCTTTGGATTTTGTCAGCATTCATTGCGGCGCAAGAGGGTTCACTCTTGCTTACTATGGCAGACAAAGATACGCTGTCCTTCACGGAGAGCCATATTGATCAACTAATAGCGTCTTCACCATTCTCTACAATTACTTTGAGTGCCTCAGCTAAACAACAAAACGAGGCAGACAAACTGTTAAGGCTTCAAAAGAAGCACATCCGAACAGAACTGCACGGCCACTTTCTATTAAGGCACCTGAAAGCTGGTACCATCCCTTGGGGCCTTCAAGTTAAGAACATCCCCGTGATTTTCACAGAGGATACTGATTATAAGAAAGGGTTTAGTCAAATCAACACCAAGTGTAGCAGGGACCTTATGGTTCATACTATTGAAACAGCCCAACGCATTTGCAGCCAGGAGGAGAAGGAGATAGAAGATCTGATTAAAACAATTCACGACAACCAGACCACGACTGAAGCTAAGGCACTCCTTGATAAAATCGAAAAGGAAATTGCCACCTTCAAGGATTACTCTTTGAATACCAAAGCAGCTCAGTTTGAAAAGGATTCGAAATCTTTTCAATTGGATAGGGTATATCCTTTTCTTAAAGAGGATTTTTACACTTCTGGTGAGTCACGAGGGGCCCTAAACTCCTTCCAGGGTAGATCCAGAAATAGGTTTTTAACCTTCTCAGACACTTCTTCTTCTTCTGACTCCTCCTCTGACTCAAGACAATCCAACTTTAACAGACGAGGCGCCACTCGAGGGTCGGCTCCTTTTTTGTCCAGGGGCGGCCAGTCGCGACCTCGGTTCAAGCAACCTTGGCAAATGCAAACACGCAACAAGAACTACAACAACAACTAGATTCATCTACTGTAGTGAACCTTTCTAATAGGGACCTTTCTAGGGATGAAAAAATGCTTCTTAACCTTGGCCTCAAATTCGTTCCCACCAAAAGGACGGATTTCACCAAATTAAAAGTGGAAGCACTTGACTTCTGCCGCAAGGTAAGGTTAAAAGTTTTCTTCGCGGGTGCCGAAATGACGTCCACTCAGGAAACGACTGGACTTAGAGTGAAATCGCGTTTCACCCCAACTTCAAACATTCCAAAACAAGTCATAGCCTTTGAACAGGCTGTACTGTCTTCCCTTACCAAACTCGAGAGAAAACAAAGTTTTTCCAAGAATAACATCAGCAAGGGCGTACAAAAAGCTATTAGTGATCTGAAATCTGACACTTCAATAGTTATCAAACAAGCCGATAAAGGCGGGGCTGTGGTCCTTTGGCCACGCCCCATGTACCTTGCCGAAGGTTTAAAACATGTAAATAACAGGGAATGGTACAGACCGTCAAAAGAAGACCCAGTCCACGCAATTCAGGACAAAATATCACGACTTACTAACGAGGGTTTGGACCTTGGTTTTCTAGGACCTAAAGAGTATGAATTCCTCAACAAGAAAATGCCTCGAACTCCGGTTCTCTACTTCTTACCGAAGATTCACAAAGACGACAAGGTACCCCCGGGCAGACCCATTGTCTCGGGTTGCGACTCGGCGCTCGAACCAGTGTCTATATACATTGATTTCTTCTTAAAGCCATGTATTGCCAAAGTCCGATCGCACCTCAGCGACACAACAGCTTTCATCAAACACATTGAGGGACACCCATTCGATGACCAGACTGAGTTGATGGTGACACTTGACGTCGCCTCGCTCTACACCCAGATACCACAGGATGAGGCGCTTGAGGTCATCGAGTTATATTTAGACCAAAGGGAGAGACCCCACCGGGTACCCACCAACTTCATTGTGGCATTAGCAGAAATAACTCTTCGTAGTAACTACTTCAAGTTTGAAAATAGCTTTTACGTTCAAATCAAAGGGACAGCCATGGGTTGTCCCTATGCACCGGAGCTGGCTGTGCTATACATGGCACAATATGAGGAGCGTTTTGTCCTTAGTGCCAACCCCTTTTCAGGACATATCATTCAGTGGCTAAGATACATCGACGACGTCTGGCTCCTGTGGCAGGGGAGCCAGGCGGACGTCGAGCAGTTTCATTTGTGGCTGAATGCCAGGCACCCAGACATCCAATTCACACTCAACCAAAGTCCAAAAGAAATGACTTTCCTGGACGTCACAGTAAGCACCCATGAGGCTAAGCTAATTACCTCCTTGCACAAAAAGGAAACAGACCGCAACACCATTTTGCATTATACCAGTTCGCATCCTCAATCGTTAAAAAATAACTTGCCTTATGGGCAACTGTTGAGGATCAGGCGAAATTGCACTAATCTTTGTGATTTTGACTCTCATGCAACACGATTCTGTAAAGAGATGGCAGAACGGGGATACCCCAGAAAGCTGTTAAAACACTCTAAGAACAGGGCCAAATTTACCCCTAGGGAGACATTGCTTGAAAAGAAAGAAAAGAAAGATTTGCAAAAATTGGTTTGTGTGACAACATTCGGCCAACACACGAATCAATTCAAAAACATAATTAGGAATAACTGGCATCTTCTTGAGTCTTTAGAGTATCCTCTCCAAAAACCCATCTTCGCTATGCGTAAGAACAGAAGCATAGGACAACATTTAATCAGAGCGGACAGTCATATCACAGCACCCAAAAGCGATCTTGTCACGCAGTGGAATCTGAAACCCATATGCGGACATCATAAGTGTGGCAATTGTGTTTCCTGTTCAAGCACCATTGAAGGTGACGTTTTTGTAAACAATGGCATCAGATGGAAGCATGACAGCTTCACAAATTGCAAGACTAGAAATGTCGTCTATGCGGTGGTCTGCCCATGTGACAAAGTCTATGTTGGCAAAACAAACCAACCGATTAATGCCCGGATTACCCAGCACCGCTCCCGGCTTAAGAAAAAAGTCATCACAGCCCCCATGGTGGAACACTTTACCAGTAATGGCCACTCTGAGTCTGATTTCAAATGGACTGTACTGGCATGGATTGACCCTAAACACTTTTGTGATGTGGATACAATGTTGTTGCGCAAAGAGGCGTACTTAATCCTAAAGTTTGACAGTGTAAATAGGGGTCTCAATAGCCTCAGTGAAATCAATAGAGCATAATCATATTGTGCATGCTGTCAGACACTACATGTCCCACAATGCACTTTAATGGTCAGCCAAAACTTGAATCTACGTTTCACACTACAGGTCCCAGCATGCCCCATTACTGGGCCTTCCGCCTGATTGGCCCAACACAAGTTTGTTGGTTTGGCCACCTGACCGGCGATGCCCAGAGACATTCACATCTCTGAGACAACGCTGTGGAGCAAGTTCGTTTGATTGGAACTGACACTGTGGTAAGCATGGAAGCAGCCGTTTTTGAAAACTTTTCATTTAACATTGACATTACAATGCGGTAATGCATCCCCCTCCCATTCACCTGCAGATCTGGATTCGAGCGCTTGGTGAAGGACTCGTAATAGAACCCCCAATTTGGGCACAGTGAATTTTTGTTCAAGTAAGTGGTCTGATTTTTTCAATCCAAACGCGACTAGCGCTGGTAATTCAATTTAAATAGCAAAGCGGTAACAGGACACCTTCCGCTTTTCCCAACAGAGGTATAACTGTCTCTCTGCATGGTAGAACAGGGACTACATAACAGAACCCACCTTGAGGCTTTTGCAGACTATCGTCCAAGTAAGTTTTTTTCTGAACACCAAGGGGCCCATGCGTGTATTTAAGTTGTGAATTCACAGTGCACTAAGACGCATTCCACCGCCTTTTTTTCCAGAAAATTAAAAGAACTTCACCATTAGCGACATAGATGTGGCTTGGCTTCCACACAAAAGCAGGTAATTGAGCAACAGATGGTTATCCAACCTCCCCTCCCTGCGCATCTGGCCAACGCTCACTGACTCTATTACTTTGTTTCAGTGCGGGCCACCGAGCACAGACGACATTTCTTCCAATTCGTGATTAACTGTGGGCAGGAATCACACAAGGTACAAACTGTTTGTGTTACCTAACTGCCTGGAGATTAATGGTTAGAAGTCGCGCCAGTTAGTAAAAATATGCTTTTGTTTTTCATTTTAAACAGTGCCCATGGACTAGATAGAATCCGCCCTGATGAGAATCCTGCAAGCTGTTAATCAGGATTCGAAACGCGTCGGCAGTCGTTTATTTCCTAAATTGCCATTTATTGCGGAAATCTCTTTTGGCTCCTGAAATTCATTTGAATAGTTCCCATTCAGGCTCTGTGAGCATAACAATTGGTTCAAATAAATGTTTCTCACTTTCTCTCTGGGTTCCTAGACATTTACAAAGAACCCTGGTTTTTCAAATGTAATAAGTTTTTATGGTCCATGTATTCAATGTGATGTTGGCATTTGTGAATATGCTAATGTTTTTGTAAATTGTTCACTATTTTGTTGGGTATTGCACTTGTGATTTTGATTTGTTTGTGAATGTATATATGACTCAACCATGAGGTTGATAGTGATCTGAGTTCTGCTTATTGTGATTTTCTCTCTTTTTGTAAACTGAGCATTCAATTAACAAACATAAAATGTTTTGTGTAAACTAACAAATTGTGGTTTACTCGTACTGGAAGTCAGTTTGTACTTTAATTCACTTGGGGGCATAGGCAATTTTTTCTATGTTCGCATTGTAAATGCAGCGCATCATGGGTGGCGGAGCTGCAGCGCACAATTACTGGCGCATCCCTGTTAATTTGCAGGGATGCGCCAGTAATTGTAAATCTGCCCCATAGTGCCTGTTGTTTTCTTCGTTTGACCTGGGTGTGTTGCTTGTCTTTTTTTCTTCGTCGTTAGGAATGTGGCTGGTCACACTAGCTGCTGTCCTGGTCTGTTCCTGCCCTGGTTTTAACACGCTTCCTTATCTGCTTTGCTCTCACATGTGCCCTGCAATGCTTTACTCCTGTGGTAAGTCGCTTGGCAAATTAGTTCCCCGTGTATGCATGTTTCTGCCTCTACCAAGAGCTTCACGAGCCAGCAGGCTCACCCTCAAATCACCTCCTGCATCATGTTATTGTTCATGAATCAACCGCGGATGGACTTCCAGGTATCCTTTGATAAACGATACAACGTTTCTGCAGCATTTTTGCAGGTTCCAGTGTTAGCCAATGCTCTAACATTTCTTATTAAAGACCTATCTCTGCACTATGACAGATGAGGTAAAAAAAGACCATTTGGAGGATAGCAAGGAAAGTTCATATTCCTATGCCTGGGCTCAATTGCATAAACAAACTACTCCTATAGCCAGTGCTTAATTTGTAATGGAACAAGTGCATAGGCCCAATGTTTTGCTCAGAAGTCCAGGCTCTGCGCTATTGATGGTCAGGGTGCCTAATACCAATGCTGAGTAGTCTGGATTCCACCTCTTGCCTCTTTAATCGACCACCAGACACTCCATGACACTTCATTTCACCCTTGAATACACTTCCTTTTGCTATCCATCACATTTTCCATCTTTCTCTTCCTCCGTTTTTCCTTCATGTGTTTTCTCACACTGTTGCACTGGGTTTAAGTCTGATGATGAAAAATATGCACTGGTCCCCAGTAATTAGTGCGGTGGGCTCAACCTCCAACCACCTGCTCAAATGAAGCACTACATACAGTGGAATCTCGTGAAATTATTCACAACTGTCTTCCTAATGGGATGTTTTCAACCTGATAGGTCAGGGTACCTAAATGCCAGTTTCCCATGAGGTATCCTTTTATCCTCACAGGTCAGGGTACCTAAATGCCAGTTTTCCACGAGATATCCTTTTAGTCTCACATGTGGAGTGGGGAAGAGAGGTCTCGAGTTGATGTATTAGCCGTTCCATGCCTGAAGAAGGTGAAGTGTTGCCCTCGTGTGGCTGCCAAAATCATGCTGGAATCCCAATTTTTTCTTGCAACTTTGTGCATTAGTTTGGATGTGAAGCTGCACGAGTACTTTGCCAACCAACCTTTTAGGACAATGTCACCAGGAAGTCCTAAAATACACACAAATAAGCTGCATGGTGATGAATTGGACATTGAGACTTGTCAGAAGTCCACTCTATGGGTCACTGCAAATGCTGAAGATCCAACTAGCTGGTTCATCTGTTGATGACCGGAGGTGTGATGTAGGTATGTAATAGTAGGGAATCTAGTCTACAGTGTGCGCAAAATAATTCCTATAACAACAGAAAGAAGCTGAGTTTGTTCACCTTATTTGAACAATACCGTCAAATAATTTCCGTAAATCATGATAGTAGTTTGATGACTTTCTTGGAAACACTGGATGTTCATCAGGAACCTCTTTGTGATGTATTTCGAAAGAGGAACCAGAACCATGGGGATGCTATGCTCCCCACTCAGTGTTACCAGGCCATTTTCCACTTTGCCAGTCCTCTCTGGGGAGACGTCATTTCCAACTGGAGTGCTTTGCACCCAGGCCAGGGTAAAGACTTTAAAAACGTGAGCTGGTCCTTGACTAACCCTCTTTGTCCCCTTCTCCATTGAAAGCAGTGGTTACAAGTTCCGCACAAGTGTCTTTTTATTAACAAAGTTTATTTTCTACCTATCTGCCTAGAAGGGGAACAGCGTTTACAACGCAACTTTTACAACGTAGTACCTTTACGACGCAACCATTACAACGCAAGTCATTACAACGACTTGCGCTGGGGGGCGCTCTAGGATAGGGAATAGTTTTGATTTACTATCCAACACCTTCCCTACTATCCACGGGGACTGGAGTTGGAATAGTAAGTTAAACTATTCACTATCCAGTGCCCCCCAACGCAAGTCGTTGTAATGACTTGCGTTGTAAAAGTTGCGTCGTAAAGGCATGCGTTGTAAAAGCATGCGTTGTAATGACGTACATCCGCCTAGAACTACATGAACATGCTCCTTTTAAGTCCAGAACTAGTATGCATGGATCACAAAGAGTAGACTTTTACCTAAACCAAGCATTTGCAAAGCCTATAAGTCTTGTCTATGCGAGATCAATTGGCTTTGTTCAGCCACCTTTACACCAGCGTGGCTAATGGGCTACCTGGCTGCAAGTAAAAAACAAAAAGAAACGCTATCACATGGTCAACGCTGGCCGTCTCATACCGCAAGCAACGATCTGAGGTTGGGGTGGGGGGGGGGGGGGGGCGGCTTTCAAACACATGCACTCTTACAGAGTGCTACAATAATGAAATTTTTTAAAATAACCTCCAGATGTGTGTGACCAGTGGAAGGACACTGGCCACGCACAGGAGGCTGTAATCCCGAAGGGACAGACAAGCGATAACTAATGAGAAGGAAGCAAATGTAAGCAATCGGCATGCTCTAAGATTTTTTGTTTTTTTGAAGAACAAAAGATCTTGCAGGAGATAGCGCATGCGCATTCTCATGTGATTCCTCAGGTTTAATGTCTTTAGACAAGATAGATTGGTCTCTGCTTGTTGAAGTTGAGAGAGCCGAGATTTCATTTGCAAAATCGGCTCAACTGAGGAAAACAGTTCATAAGTTTGGAAAGAACGGAAGCGATTTGATTTCTGAAGCTAAGTGACAAGTTGTTTGCAGGTGAAAGTTTTTCGCTCTGCTAACCGTCTTAAGAGACTTAATTTACGTCACCGCCTTTTAATGGATTCTGCTTTATTTCTTCCATTAGCACTTGGATGCATTATTTACTTTCAAATCTCTTCTTTTTCAGACAGCTAACGTATACATTAAGCATTAACACTTTGTTATTAATCTATCCCCATATCCACGCAGAGCGATCTTTCTAATTACAACCTACCTCACTCCCATTTAAGTCAATCATCCTCCCAGAAGACTTAAGATCCTGGTGTGACATGCTCCACTTCACAAGCTCTATATCATCTGGCTTATTAATTGGGGACCAATTTATGGAATTCTGTCTTTCATATTTTCAATGTGAATATTAAACAGTGTTTCCAAATGGCCCTGTTTGAGTAGCAAGGGATACTGCTCTACTGCATTAGAACAAGTGCAGGACTTCATGTTTTGCTTACCTGAATGAGTAGCTGCTGAGGCTTTCTCCCCAAAGGAAACTATTCATTGAACTACAAAAAAATAATGTAAAATGTGCTACAAATAGAAACATCTGACATTTTCATCTGTATTTTTTTTTTGCTCCAATGGATGAGTTGATTGAATGAATACAACATTTATTGTGTAGTTACTTAAAACCATTACAATAAAACACTTTTAAAAGACACGTTATGAAAATGACAAAAGAATCGATGGGTTCTTGCAATACCCTCTAGTGTGACTGTCACGTTGTGCCAAAAGATAGAACTCACAGCGTACAGTTGGCCTTGGTTAAAATAGGAATGGTTTAAATCCGCTACAAGTTGGATTAGTTACATAACAGTTATTAAAACTCAATTACAGAGGGATCACGCTTAACAATGCCTAATGACCGTAGTGCAGGATCTAAGAGTTGTCAATCTGCGGTCATCTTTGTGGTTTGTTGAGTGTTTTAAAGTGGGTCCTGCACTACTTTAAAAAATGTGCCTATTCTTGCCAGTTCAAGGGGAACCATGGTACTAAAAATCCAGTTCATTGCTTTGTTACATGTTCTTATGCCATGAAGTAAAAGGAGTAGCTTTAATACTATTCGCCGAGAGTCGAGCAACATTGGGCAGCAGCAAAGTAGGTGTATTAAAGTTTCAGATTTGTATCCGCATAGTCACCACTTGCAGTGGCCAGTTTAGGTTGAGGTCTTGAGGTCTTTGATTTGTAATGCCAACATCCTTACTGCTAAAATTTGGGTTAGGCGAGCTTTCTCGATTGTACAGTTAAGAAAAGATTGTGCCAGAAGGCCATCATTGCTATCGTTGTTGTGTGATGCTGCCAGGGCCCTTAGAGGCGGTGTGGACTTGATATTTTCCCTATCTGCGCGCTTCAAGAGGATTTTTATCTGTTTTTTCAATATATTTTTTCCTGCAATGTGCGCGAGTGGTGAGGTGTTTAGAACCGTCAAGTCGATTTGAAGAGTAGCGGCTGCCACCGTTAGATAAGTGGACCAAGGGTTGTTTTTATATTCAAATATATTTTGTAGGTTAAATTTCAGGGTGCCTGGCATCACCGTGATGCATCTATGATAATACTTTAGAAAGGACCCCATATTGGGCCATTCAATGCCCTCCAGGCCACATTCGAGTCTCACCAGAGGTCCCATGGTGTAGGTAGGGCAACTTGAACACTCTTTTATAGACTTTTAGATGTAGTTTTCAATGATTTTAGTGAGTTGGCCCGGAAAGGCCTTGCTGCCGTAAGTGATTGCAGATGGTAGTACAGCCCTGAGCACTTTTCTGATTGGGGCTGAGGTAGGGCATTCAAGGGCTGTGTGTAATTGGCAGAGTCTAGTGATAATGAATGCTTCTTTATCCTTTAAATGACTTGTGTGTGTTGTAGGTGCACAATTTGCTGAGAACCATCAGCCTGATTCATCAACGGGACGTTTTGCGTGGCCCTAATAGCGATTAATAGCGACTCGCTATCAAGGACACGCAAAACGATATTCATGATTATTTTAGAGAAAGAAAAGCGAATCGCACGCGGCCGCAAATTCCGGTTGCGACTATCGAAAATCGCATAAAATACGCAATTACCGGCTACATCCGTGTCGGAATTGCGAATTCTCTAATAGCGAGTTCGTCAATAGCGGGACAGCAAATAGCGCGAGATCGGGAAAACGGGAAGTCGCATGTCGAGCACAGCGATGACATCACAACCAGGAAGCAGCCAGGGACCACCCCCATTCACCACAGTGAGGCAGACCTCGAGTCAGCAACTGGGAGAGCTTCAGCAATTCTGTTCTTGATACAACTCAAAAGTACAGTGCAGCAATGTCTGAGGAAGCAGTTCCTGGGCCAAGCAACACCACAGGGCGGAAGAGAAAGTTAAAATTCTCCGAGCAGGAGCTGGAGAATTTAATAGAAGGGGTGGTGGCCAACCACTCAAAACTGTTTGGGAAGGACTCTAGGAGGGTGGCGGAACAGGAAAAACGCAGGATCTGGCAGGGTATAGCGTCCACGGTGAACTCCGTGGGTGTGGCTGATAGGTCGCTGGACAAACTCAAAAAACGCTGGTACGACCTCCGAGGTCGTGCCAAAGAGAGGGTGGCTGAGCGCCTTGGAGAGTCATCGGGCACTGGAGGGGGAGGGACTGTAGGTCCAAGTAGAGAACACCCTGGAGACAGAGGCGGTCATCGGAGTGACTCATCTGGACTCATCCCGCCCCACCCAAGACAACCAAGGTAAGTGGCATGCGACTGCGACCCTGTCCCCTATGAATGTCCATGACCAATTAGCCTCTCATATTGTTCCATAGTCATGCCATCGTTCCACATCAGGTAAAGCCCTGAAGCATTGTGGGACATGTAGTGTGGGCACAATGTAGATGTACCACAATGCAGCCAGACAGGTTCCAAAGTACGCAAAGCCATAGCCAGTCAGGGAATGTCACCCAGCATGCATGTAGCAACTGCACGTGTGACAGATACATGCAACTAATGAACGTCCACTTCCCCTCACAGGTGGTGCAGACAGCAGCGACAGCGAGAGGCTGCAAATAGATGAGGAGGCACAGGATGAGGAGGAGGTGCCGCCACATACACAGCCACCAGCCCCTGCCCCAGCAACTACTCCCGCAGCCAAGTCCACCACCAGTGTGCCTCCTGCGTCTGGCGCAGCAACTACTCCCGCAGCCAGGTCCACCACCAGTGTGCCTCCTGCGTCTGGCGCAGTAACTACTCCCACAGCCAGGTCCACTACCAGGGTGCCTCCTGCATCTGGCGCAGCAACTACTCCCACAGCCAGGTCCACTACCAGGGTGCCTCCAGCCCCTGCCGCACCAACAACGCCTGCCGTGACACCACCAGCAGCTGGTGCGTCAACATCAGGGCCTGCGACAGCGGCAACACAGCGGCCACCCACTGTGTCAGGCCAGCAGAGCATGCGTGGCAGGCCTCGCCTGCAGACCAATGCACCTATCAGCAGGAGGGGGAATGGACAGGAGCATGTGAGAGTGAGCGTGGAAAGACACATGCTCCGTATACATCAGCTGCAAGCACGCCAGCAAGGTGCCATACAGCTACAGCTGTACAACATTGGGCGCAAAGTTGCCGGGGTGGGGGACCGGATGGACCGCATGACGGCAGCCATGGAAGGTGTGGGGGAGGGAATGGCCAGCATGACTGCAGCCATGGCAGGTGAGGGGGAGGGTATGGCCCGCATGACTGCAGCCATGGAGGCCAGCACTGCTGCAAATACATCGCAGCGCAACGCAGCACGCCGCCGCCACCGTCAGCTATTGACCCGGCTGACCGCCTACACCAGGTCAAATTACATCATAGGCAATGCCACATCACAGTTGTCGCGGCGGTCCCTTGCGCAGCAGCAGCAGCTCATCCAGTGCTGCGAGGATGTGGCCAGGGTCCTTGAGCACCTGACCAGTGCCGTGATAGCACTACACCCTCCTGCTCTACCTGCCACTGTTGGGGGTGATGATGCCAGTGAGGGGACATCGAGTGTGAGCAGCCACTCTGCCTCACACGTAGGGGCACGCAGGCGCATCACCAGGCCCACAGCAGCTGCAGGTGCCTTGGATGAGGATGAGCCACAGAGGCGCTTGGGTGGTACGCGCAGGAGGCGCACATGACTTCATATGACTCTTACAGGCACAGGCTGAGTATAAGCCTGCCCTGTCCTGTCACACAGCAGTATGCTGAAATACTGTTAGCAATGACAACATTTAAAGTGTTACCATAATTGTGAATGAAACAATAATATTTATTTTAGCAGCACACATTGGCGTTGTGTCATTATTACTTTTTGCATGCATTTGTGATTTGTGGGGTGAGGGAAGAGGGTGCATTAGAAACTGTTCAGTGTGATGTGGTTGCGACGTCTGTGGCCTTCAGCTGGATTCTCCCCGCGTGCATGGCACGCATGTGCAGGTGGCCGGTCGTCCCCTTCAGATTCACTGCCAGAGATGTCGACAGGTATCCGGCGCTTGGTTGCAATGTTATGTAGAATTGCGCAGACAGCCACAATGCGGCAGCACACTGCAGGACTGTAATACATGGCCCCACCGGTCTTGTGCAGTATGCGGAACCTGCTCTTGAGCAACCCAAATGTCCTTTCTATGCAATTCCTTGTCCGAATGTGTGCAACATTGTAGCGCCGTTGCTGGGGTGTAGCAGGGTTGAGGTATGGGGTGAGGAGGTAATCACGGAGGGCGTAGCCACTGTCACCTGAATGAGAGGAGCAGAGGGTGAGTGCCTGTGCTGCACTGCTACTTCATAGCAATGTGACATTGTCGACAAAGTGTACTTACCAAGTAGGTGTCCTTCCCCAAAGTCTCCCCTGGCCAGTCGTGTGTGGAGGCCGCTGTGCCGGAAAATGTAGGAGTCATGGGTACTCCCTGGGTACTGGGCCACAATGTCAGTGATGTATGTCTTGGCATTGCAGACCATCTGTATGTTGAGGGAGTGGTAGGACTTGCGATTGCGGAACATATACTCCGTGGCAGCTGGTGGGCAGATGGCGATGTGGGTACAGTCTATGCATCCGAGTACATGTGGAAAATGGGCTACATTGTAGAATTGTAGCTTGGTCAAGTCCAAATCCTGTTGGCTGGTGGGAAAAATGATGTGTCGGTGTAGCTGGGTAAGCATAGCGTCAACAAAAGTCTTGAGGCAGCGTGACATGGTGGGCTGGGATATCCCCCCAGCAACCGCTACTATCCCCTGGAAGCTCCCGGAGGCCAGGAGGTGCAGGCTACACAATACCTGCACATGTGTAGGCACCGCATTGGTACGCCTTGTTGGGTGCTGCATCAGGGGGTCAAGGTCATGTATCAGCTGAATTATCATTTCCCCATTCAGCCTGTATTTAGCATATATCTGCTCTCTGGTTTGCCCCAGCAAGGTGACCCGCTGGCGGAATATCCTGTCCTGGATCCGGCCTCTCCTCTGTGCTGCTCGCTGTAGCCTTCGCCGCCTGACCACCATGTACATTCCTGGCATTGTGAAAACTCCTAATGCTGCTGCTGATTGTCCTTATGTGTGATTGGTCAGGCCTGAACCTGTTACTGATTGGCCAACAGTTTTTTGAAAATTTTTTTAATGGCTTTTATGGTTACCACCTGCTTTGAGTTGTCCTTAATTTCGCTATTTGAAAATGTTGATGAATACCGATAGCGATTGTATAGCGAATTCGCAATTATTTTTGCAGAATCCGTGGTTTTTCGCATTTTCCGATTCGCTAATGCTCTCCTACCGGGATTCTGCGAATATTATTGCGATTTCGGTATTATGTGTTTGCGACTTCATGTTGAATGCCGATTACGGACATTGCGCCCGCAATTGCATTTTCGCAGCGATTGCGGGCGCAATTTTGCTTGATGAATCAGGCTGTATGTGCCCAGATAGTTATACGATTTGGCTCCTGAGATTTTTAAGGGACCTAGAGACCAGTTGCAGCTTGTTTGTTTTGGTGTCCTTCCGAAAGATAACACCTTTGTGTTGGAGGCATTAACTCTCATCTTATTTGCTATATTGTATGTATGAAAGGAGTTTAATGCTCCCTGGATACCTATTTTTTAGTTGTCGAGCAGAACAATGTCATCCGCGTACTTCAGTAACATTATCTTGGTTTTACCTGTTTTTGGAAGGATTAGATTGGCGTTTTTAAGTGCCTGGGACATGTCCGCCGTGTATAAATTGAACAACATTGGAGCAAGCACTCACCCGTGCTTTAGCCCTTGGTTGGTATTGATCTTCCTGGTTAATGCAGTATCTGACAACTTGACCCTCACCCATGTTGATGAACATAGAGCTATGATGGCGTTGAGCAGGCCACTTGGAATACCCCACTCCTGGAATTTGCTCCATAGAATACCTCTGTCCACCAGGTCGAATGCTGATGAATAGTCCATAAAACATGCGTAAAGAGCTAAGGTTGTCCGGCTGTTTGCCTGGTGGACAAGATAGGATAGAATAATTATGTTATCTAGTGTGGAGGAGTTGGTCTGAAGCCTGTTTGACAGCGTTTGTTGTTGCCCAGGTCTCTAGATCATTTAGAATTGCAGCTGCATAAATCTTGGCCTCAATATCCAATAAGGCTATCCTGCAGTACTTGGTGGGGTTCCGTCTGTATCCCTTTTTAAAAACTGGATACAGTATTGAACCTCTCCAGCTGTCAGGCACTTGATGGAACTTAAAGCAGAGGCTAAATAATGGGGAAAATATTGCGGATCATAATACTGAATCTTCTTTGAACAGTTGGGCAGGGAGGCCATTTGGGCCAGGTGCTCCTGAGGCTTGTGTTTTACATAGAGCGTTTTGAATGCTATTGATTGTACACTTAGGTACACAACCCTTTGAGTCGTCAAAGTGGTCTAAAGGTTTGAGTGGAAAAACTCTTGGTTGATCAACTCGGTATAGCTTTTTTACGTGCACGCACCACATTGCTACATTGATGGTATTGCTCCTTATAACTTCCGGACATGTTTTGTTTTTGATGTGCATCCATAAGTTGGCCTGGTTATGCTTACTCATTATCGAGTAAACATATTGCCAATCCTTTTCTCTCTGCTGATTTATTTCCTGCCATATCAATTGCTTATGTTGTTTTCTTCCACCTTGCAGCGCCATGGTGACTTGTTCGTTCTGGATTTTCTTGCATGCTTTCGTCAACTTTCGAATAAGCTGTGAGCTAGTCAGTATAGATTGATTTTTAGTAGAAGATTTTGGCTGAAGTCGCCCACAGCCTGGGCGGAAATTCAGAGATTCATGGATGCCCCTGGTTGTAGATGCCCCGTGAGTTAATAGATATTCGCCACTTATGGCCTGCAGAGACTCTCAGTAATGACTTTCCATGTTACTAGTTTCTGTAGATTAATGTGACCCCATTTTATTTTCCAGTTTAAGTGTACTGATTCGTCGTTGCAGGAGGTGCCCAGAACCTTATGGCCCTTGCGTTTAGGTAAGTGAAAATTAAAAACTGTACAGAGAAGGTGAGTTATAAAAGGAATATACTGTTATGTTTGTGGGACCCTTCTGGTAGCAGGGGTATATAGTGCTTTTTGGTTGACAAAAACACATGATACCCAGAGCCAACAACTGAGCTGCATCTTATAATGATATTTTATTGTATACGAACCATTCATCTATTCATAAGATACAATATAATGAATAAAACATTTATAAACCCTTGATGCTGACTCAGGGAATTGTGGTTATTTGTACAACTCTGAATTTGGGGTTACCCATAATATCATGGGATCCAGAGGACAAATTGCAAAATTTAATCTATCTTGTACTTTCGCTTTTATTTGGAACCCAAAATCTGAGAGAAAGTCAATTCATAAATCTTAGGCACAACCCTTATGGTTGCCGAATGAGACATTGCCACTCGCTGGAAAACTTCACACCCCCTATACTCTCACAATGACGACACAGGGTGAACCGGTGTGCACAACAAGAGAAACCGGTCTGTGAAGCCCGGGTTTGTCTTTTAAAACATGGTCGAGTATGGGGGAAAGGGCTTGGCCGATTATCCTAGGGTTATGGTTCGGTAGTGGGGAGCTTGTGTTTAATTGTCAGTACATCGCGCAATTTATTAGTGTGTATGAGGTTTTAGGCTGTATCATTTCTGTGATATGATAAACTTGCGTTTTGTTAAGATTACTACAAAACCCAATAAAGTCAGTTTATCCCCTAAAAATAATAATAAAGTGAAAACTTCTCTTTTAGATGTGTCCTATTTATGTTTCTAAAACCTGTTTTAGCATACTGTGGTCAGTATTTCCCATCAGGTGGCCCATCAACAGTGCCCTCAGTAAACTGGAGAGTGGACACTACATTTCCTCCTCAACCAAATTAGACCAATTAAAATAAAATATGTTGTGACTCGGAAAAGGGCCCCAATCAGAATTAAGTTTAAACTTAATCTAAATTTTATATACTGAACATTAGCTAGGTAGATTAACATTCTCCAGGAAAACCTGAAACTTAGTCTTCTGCCATACAAATGTATGGACAAAGAGCCTTCAGGGGCTTTTGTAATCAAACTTTACTATAGAGATTTCTTAAAATATGGCTTTGAGTTTAATTGCTATACCAGTAGAAATGGACTCCGTGGAAGTACATAGATGTGGCCTGTCTATCTGGTTAGCTGATTTGTAGGCAGATTTAAATCAACTATGTAGGCTGCTCCCCTAACAAGCCTAGAACATCAGGCAAGCAAGCTCTGTAGTGGCTTATCTCTAGAGACATGCACACTCTTACTCAATAACAAAGCATAACTAAAGAAGATATATCCATAATGCAAAATCCATCAACAGGGGTAGACGAGGCATTTTAAACAGTAGACAGAGAAGTGGTTTCAGAAAGCCAGGGCTGTATTTCGATAGTTAATTCATATTGACTTACCCCCAAATTGGGCTAAATAAATTGAGGCATTTTGGCATTTTGCTCTATACGTTTCCAGGGCAGGAGAGATCATACCCCCTATGCTTTCTAACAAAGTGTGATCTTACAGCTGCACTCTGTACCAAGACACTCCTTAATACCATAATGTTGTTTCTCCATTTTAGATTTGTTGAAATGATTCCTAAGTACCCAAAACCTTTAATGCACTACAATAGAAAGGCATCCATGAAGCCCTTATTAGGTCTAAAAGTAATTGGGTATGGAGATGTACACAACTAGTATGCCAAAACTGGTGTGGTAACTTGCGCCCACTGGTGACTTTCATTAACCCAGAGGATTTAGTGATTCTGGATAAGGAAATCTCACTCAGTTGTTTGCACCATGCTTTGAACTAAACCTCCTGGATATTTATAGCAATCTAGATACTAAAATGATCCCAAGGGTAAACCAGATAATTCTGTTAGTGGTATCCTAGTTAAGATTACAGAGGGCTCCAGAGAAGGTGAATAGTGACATTGTCAGAGGTGGAGTGCAGGTCTACAAATACAACACCACTTTCTTTAGTGTTACATATTTCTCCAGGATCTCAATGAAATTGAACACTTTATCCACTGAATACACCTGCAAATGTGAGAGCATGTTGTTGTTCTTGACCCAGGATTCCAGTCTATTTAATATGACACAAGAGTATCTTTTTTAGCATTGTATAACAGTGTGTTTGCATGATAATTAGCGGATCATTTTTGAAACTCTTCATGGAAAGGCACTAGTAAAAGCTACACTGAGTAACTGTACCTTTAGAAACGGTTACTCTTAGATCATTTGTCACACTATTGCTAAGTGTTGGAAACTTTCTTGCTCCTCTAGGATGAACTAGAAATGTTGAATCCAAAACTATGTTTGGGCTCACCCCAATAACCTGACATCAAGGAGTGTAATGAGTATGCCTTGACTTTAATGAGCCTTACTCTCCTGTTCTCTCATTGGATTGTGGATTTGTAGCAGTAAATTTCACAGTTAATCTATATTTGTTACTTCACAACGGTAGGCTTTAAAAACACAAATTCTACTTTTTCAATGCATTATGATCACTATATTTTCTTTTCAGTAATACATGTCATTTCATTTTGGCTTCTAAAGTGTATGTTAAATGATTTCGAGCTCCCCAGAGAATTGCAGTAGGGCTGGTTTGTTAGCAGGTAACTAAGCCTGCAGAAGTAAGCTATGGTACTTGTTCAAACAAACATTGTCAAAGCCAATAAGTTTGTACTACATGCTATTTATTTTTCCAGTACTTGTTTGTGTACTGGGGACTGAGTGCAGCTAAGAGGGCGGATGCTACAGAAAAGAAAACAAACCTTTTTTTTATGTGCCATTCAATTTTTAAATGGCTTTGTCAGCCTCGCTCCCTGGTTATTTGCAGGCTTTAAAAAGGTGACTTATTCATTCCAACTGAGTGGAAAGGACACACTAATAAGCCAGTAGAAAACCAACCACACCAACATACTCCGGAGGTTTGATTCAAGACATAAATGACAATGGTAGAAGCCAATGGCTGAAGGTTCCAACACAAAATAAGCAAGTGGCAGAAGGACACTGACTCAAAGTCCCATAAAGTAAGCATTGAAACAATATCTTTGACATGAAAGGTACAAACAAGCCCAAAACACGGCAAACGTAAAACCAGACTGTGCTGTAAGAGGTCCTCTTCTTGCTATGTGGCCATCAGCCTTGAGCTGTAGGAAACACAGACTTGAATCTAAAAACATGTGTTGTTGTTTCACTTCAACAAATCTGCATTTTGGCCGTAAGATGTGTACCAGGTTTTTAAAAGCCTTTGCTCTTTTGCTGGTTTTAAGCTGCATTGTTGACCTTGTAATTGCATGTCTCACAGTTCAACAAGATTAAACAAAAATGTAAGTTTCAAGAGCACATATTCTCATGGACCAGAACATTTGTTTTATTAAAAAAATATTTAAGTACTCTAATAAGGAAAGTAAAATAGCTGTTACCCTTTGGAGCCACAGAGCATTTTACATGGAAAAATGCATGGTAAGAAAACTGGTGTCAGGCTGTCTAACCTTGACCCACAATGTCCTATTACTTACCGGTAATCTTCATTACTCCGGGTCCCGTAGTCCTCGACACCTTCATAATTACAAGTGGAGATGATCATCTCCCGACAGAAAAAAACAAGAGGAATGCTGGGATACTAATACTGCCCCCCCCCCCCCGGAGTACATAAGCAGTACTTACCCAGCAGCCCTCCTGTACTAACAAGCCCAGACAGGAAGGCCGGACGCCCGGGAGGGAAGGAGGGGCTTATGAAGGTGTCGAGGACTACGGGACCCGGAGTAATGAAGATTACCGGTAAGTAATAGGACATTACCCCCAGGCCCCTCGTCCTCGACACCTTCATAATTACAAGTGGAGAATACCAAAGCAGAAAGCCCGGCCTTCCGCATGCACAAGCACACCCAGGAAACCACAACAAAAGCAGCCACCCAAGGGAGCACCGAGGAGGAAAGGAAGACCGCAGGAAACAGCCGGCCCGCAACCCAGAACAGGACAGCAGGGACAAGGACCGGAGACAAAGAAAAAAGGCCAGGGCTCCAAAAAAAGGAGGCCGCCAACCCGAGAAACCGGCAACCGGGACCCGGACCAGGACACCAAGACCAGCCAAAACAACCCACCGGAGAAGACTGCCAAGGACAGAACCAGCCGGAAGGCACACAGGGCCAGGCAGACCCACTAGGAAGATGAGACAACCCGGAAGAAAGCCAAAGAAAGAAACGGCAAACAGAGCGCAGGCACAAGCACCCAGCCCAAAAAGGAAGGAGAAGCACAGGCCAGAAACCCGGCCAAATCCCCAAAAAGAAAGGAATCGAGCCCAAGAGACCCGAGGAGGAAACCCGGCCGAGAAGGCCCAGGAAGCAACAAGCACCCAGGAGCCGACCAGGATCGAGAACACGACCCAAAAGACAGGGAAGGGGAAGAACCCCAGAACCCAGACGAAAGCCCACCAAACAAGGAGAGGCCAACAAGACCGGAAACCAGCTACAAAGAAAACTCAACCAGGTCGGGAACAGAGAAATCGACAACAAGCCCAGAAAACCCCAACCCCAAAGGGATGGAACACAAGGCAGGAGGGGAGCACAGAGCAACTGGGAAACCCCAGCAGCCACCCAACGAGGCACAGAGGGCAGCACAAAGAAGTCGCCCAAATGACACAGGACCACCCAGGAACCCCATACCCAGGCCAGGCAAGCAGCAAGGACAGGAGCAGCGGGAAAAAGAAAGCCCAGGGAGCACAGCACCCAGACCAAAACCACAAGGCCCCAACCCAGCAACGCCGGAGAGGAGCCAAGCAAACCGCAAAAAAGAGGCCAACAAACGCCAACAGAACCGGGAAGCCAGGAAAAGAGCCAAGCAACCCGACCACGCAGGAGGAACAGCAGTCCCAAGCAAACAATAGAAGGAGAGCAGAGGACCAAGCAGCAGGAAACCACAGACAACTCGCAGCCAGGAGGGAGGGACCCGCAGAGGTACGAGCACCACAGCACAGCACCTCAACCAGAGAGGGAGGTGCACCCAAACAGACCCACACCGGGAACAAAGCCCGGGAAAGCAAGGGAGGATGGATCGAGCCAGGACCACAGAACCAGGAAAGAACCCGGAAATGGCCGGCAATAAACCCCCAGAGCAGGCTGAAAAGGGACAGCACAGCCCGAAACCCCAGGAGGCACAGACCGAGGCCACACACAACCAACAAGAAGCCGGTAGAACCGGAGCCACAGAACCCCACACAGGCCCACAACACCGGGAAAACAAGCCCGGGAAGAGAACCAACAGCAGGAGAAGGCCCAGAAGGAACCACCAGGAAGCGTCCCCAACGCAGAACATCCCGCCAGGACCCAAAGGGTGACCAGCAAGGAAGCAGAGCCCAAAAAGGAGCCCAACATGCAGGAGCGGCACGACCCAGCCAAAACCTCAGCCAGGCACCCACCAAGGGAACCAGACTAGACCAGAACAACCCAGGGAGCAAACACCCCCGCGAGCAGAAGGACCAAGAAGCCAACAGCACCCAGCAGCCCCAGGAGGCCAGGCAGGCACCAACCCGACACGACCATGCACATCCACCAAGCAGACAGCGGAGCATGGGGACAGCACACCACACCAGAGAACAGGCGGCATGACAGGACACAGCAGCAGCCAGGAGGCCCCAGCCAGGAACGAACCAGGCAGGCACCACAGAAGAAACAGGAGGGGCGGCCAGGAAACACAAGAAGCAAACCAAAGGCAAGCACGGGGAAAGCCAGAGCAGAAGCATCCAGGCCAAGCCCACAGAAGGTCCCGGGACAACACCAGAAGGCCCAGGCCGGAACAAAGGGAAGCCCACAGCACCAGGAAGACCCAGACGGGCGCCCATCCAGGGCAGATGCAGCAAAACCGCAGGGAACAGATGAGAACAGGCGCAGGCAGGGTGGAACAGCACAGAACAGTCGAACCCAAGGCAGCACAAGCCACCCAAGCGCAGGTAGAGGGGACAAAGCACCCCAGAGGGCCCCCGGCACAACACCGGCAAGCATCAAAGGACAGGAACCAGGCGCAGCCCAAAGGACTGGAGGAAAAGAGCAAGGAACCAGGAGCCCCAAATGCCGACCAACCCCCCACAGAAGCCAGGAAGCGGAGGAGAAGAACCAGGGCACACAACCGGAGCAAGGTCACAACAGCCAGCCCGCAGCGGAAGCAAGGCCACCCACGGAGAAGGCAGTCGCCGAAGAAGAGAGAAGCGACCCAAACAGAAGAGTAGCAGAGGGCAAGGCACAAGCAAGCAGGCAGGGGGAACCCAACAACACAGAGAAAACCCCAGGAGCAAGCAAAAAAGGCAGAGAGCCAGCAAAAAAAAAAAAGGAACCAGCCCCCACAGAGGCGACAGGAACCCACGCCAACCCCGGAGGGGAAAACCCCAAGCCTGAGCGACCAATAGCAGGGGAACCACCCGAAGGGAACCAAAGCGAGAAGCCCCACGACACGCCCACCCCCAGAGAACAGACAAGAGCTGGGGTGGGCAGGCGGCAAGGCAGCAGGCCAGAAACAGAAGCGTGACCCCGCAGACCAAAAAGAGGAGCACAGGAACCACAGCGCCCGACCGACCAGTACCCACCAGACACCCACGAACCGTGGGGGGGGGGGAAGCACCAGAGAACACCAGTGCGTCCGAGCACCACAAGCACAAAGAAGCACTCGCCACTGAGCACACACAGGAAGCAAGCAGCGTGGGCACCTGTGGCTGCAGCAGGACAACCCAAAAAGAAGAGGGGACGAAGCACAGTGCAAACACATGCACCCCAAGTAGGAGGCCCCGGCACAAACCACGGCACCCCAGGAGATAATGACGCCAGAACAGGGCACATCCAGAAGGACAGCCAGCCACCACTTCCAGGACCAGCCCACAAGACACCTAGAAGAAGAATGGGGGCGAAACAGCCTGAGCAGGGGCCAACAGCACAACAAGGCCCCCACCGGCACAAGGAAAAAACATCACAGACCCAGAGAAGGGCACAGGCGAAGCCACAGCCAAGCTCGAGCAGCCATAGAGAACCCAGGACACCGACAGTCAGGCGAGGGACAGGGAAAGGAACACGGCACCCCAGCGCCCGAGACCACCAGCCATAAGTCCTCCCAGCAGCATGCCACAAAAGAAAGGCATCCCAGGGACGCCAACCCCACGAAACCCAACCGGCCAAGCGCGGAAAGGCCAGGGCCAAATGGACGAGTCACACAGGGACCCCAGAAGAAAGTACAGCGCGGGCTCCAGCCACGTGTGTGTCCAGCAGAACCAACACCGAAGCCCCCACCAACACAGCCACCATGCCCAGGAAGGAGCTGGGGGCCTGCCCGGAGGGCGGAGGGTCCACAGGAAACGAACTGCACGGGACACATCCACACAGAAAAGCAGCACAGGTAGTAAAGGAAAAGAACACCATGAAGGGCATCACGGAGCTCCCAATCCAACGGCATTCATTCCATCGAACTGAGAAGGAGAAGAGGCAGAGTGGACTGGCAGGAACCCGAAAACATCCACAGTTCCTGAGCCTGAAGCCCGGTCCCCAAATCTGTAGCCCCAGCAAGAACGGGACTTTACATCTACAGTGCCGATGTAACCCAAGTCCCAGGCATGCCATAAACAGAGGGGCAAACCGGAGCCCCAGGACGGGTCAGAGGACTCCCAGCTAAGGCAGGGGAGCTGCCGGTGTTCCAACTAGAAGAACTCCCCCATAGATCCGGTCTCCCTGTACATCAGAGGGGAGCTTACAAAGACAGCCACAAGCCGCCCAGTTTGGTCTCCCTATTACTACGCTGCTACGTTGTTCCCGGTTCTGAGGCAGCCCGGAAGCAGAGGCACAGAGCTGACAGGACACTGAACAATTAGCAAGCACAGAGTGTGGCAACAGAGCGCCACACAGAATCAAATGCCAAGCAGGGGGAAAAGCCAACATGAACAGAGGCATCACCGAGACTCGAACACCGCTACCCAACCAAGCCGGCTGATTGTCTCACTGAAATGCATGTTCTTAGAAAGAAAAACCCCGCAAGCGGGACTCACCCAGAGCGGGGGCCCACCCCAGGAACAAGGCCCCCACACCACCGCCATCACAGCCAGGAACAGCAGGAGCACATCCAAATAGGCACGACCCCCCCCCCCGGCCAAGCTCGGGAAGACGAGCCCACAACCTGGAAGCAACATCCCGGGAACTCCAGCCCCAGCCGCAAAGGACCGGTAGGCACACGAAGTGCACAGCAGAACACCGGCTCCAAGAATGACTGACTCCCAGCAAGCCCGGCAGGCCAGGAGGCAGTCCAGGGAACCCCGCGCCCTCACAGCCAGGCAGCTGGGCGGGGGGAAGAGAGAAGCAACGCCACTCCAGCCCAGCAGGAGCAGCACCAGCACACCATCCAATCTGTCGACAGACAGAAAAAAAGAACAGGAGGGCTGCTGGGTAAGTACTGCTTATGTACTCCCGGGGGGAGGGGCAGTATTAGTATCCCAGCATTCCTCTTGTTTTTTTCTGTCGGGAGATGATCATCTCCAATTGTAATTATGAAGGTGTTGAGGACGAAGGGACCTGGGGGTAATACAGAATTGCTGTGAAATTAAATAAACTCTGAACTGTAAGACAATTTATCAGGGTGGGGCTGGGCCAGAAAACAACCCCGGGCACCAACATAAAAGTGGCCCCATTAGAAAATCAGATGGCTGAAAAGTGGCCCACATTTGCAACACCGGCCAGGTTTGAATTTGTAAGGATTTGCTGAATTGATATTTTGCAAGGTGTGGGCGATTGCATTCATCTGTGTTTGCTGCAGGCAATATTTGTGGTAATATCAGAGAAATCAACAGTAAAAATCAGCCCAGCAGACCATAAAACAGGCCCATGCACTGCTAAAAAAAAATGGTACACCGACTTATCTGTTAGAGCAGTCCACCAGAAACTGTCTAATTGCCCTATACGCCAGTCCAACCTTGTAAAGAATAGACAAGAAATACACCTCTTGCTGATCAAAGCACTTTTTTGCACTACTGTGATTTTAATTTGTAATGAACATTTTAAAATAAATGATGCGCGGGAGGTGTAAATATCAAGGGCTGCTCTTCACTCAATCCCTCTTTTGTGTGAAGAATTATTTCAGTAATTAGTCGATGTTATTTCCATCCAGATGGATCTCACTGGCAAGGGAGGCTGCAGGCTTGAAATCAATCCTGAACAAATATTATATTAATTTTCAGACCCATTGTCTCTAAGGAGGAAGGCCCTGTGTGTCTTGCAAGCAGTGTTATGATGGGAACATTAATATTAGATCATTATCACTTTCAGAAATGAAATAAAATATGTCAAGATGAATGGATTTCTTTCAAAATTAAATATGTTAAACTTTTCTCTTGACAGATACCGATTAAATAAAGGAATGGAGAAAAGCATATGCCTTTTGAAGTGGGAACGAAAAACTATCAAACCTAAAATTTAGCAAGGAAGATCTACAGCAGCAAAAAAAAGAGATCTAGAGGAGGTCAAAGTGCTCTTTTTTACGGTATCATGTCTTCCTTACATCTGTTTGTGGAGCCAACACATGTGAACACACTCTAGAGCAATTAATTGTTTATTTATTTTACTTATTGGAAATTAAGAAACAAGACATATTTAGGCATGGAAGTAATCAGAGTAATTCCGGTAATTCCGCATTACTCGTTGACATGGAATCACTGATAATAGAGTGATTACACCCACTTGCATAATTAAGAGTAATTTGGTAGAAAAAACTCATACCTCAAGAGCACATTTAAAGAGACAAGCAACTGCCCACACTGCTGTTTATGTTCTGTTGCACGTAACACTTACTTATTAGTGCAACATGAGTCCTCACATCCATTTGGACAGTGCTAAATACAGAATTACTCTACAACGCATTCTTGTGCAAAATAGGGATTTGTTTAGGTAATTACACATGGTTATGATACACAGAATTACGGGAGTTACACCCACCTCTAGGCATAATCCTTTCTATCAGAAATGCTCTTACAAGGTATGCATACGTACTTTACAAAAATCTGTGACTTTGGCAGATGACAGTTACCACCTTCCCATATAATTTTAACAAATGTGTGGACAGACCAACAATTTGGGAAAGGAGGATCTCCCAACATAAACGAGACAATACCACAAAACATTTCCTCCTCCTCTGGATCCTGGAACTTCAGCCCTACATGTGAAAATGAACATGCATCTCCTTATTATAAATAAGCACATTTTAGAGTACATTATGATGCAGTAAAAATAAAGACAACCGAAAGGCCAGTCAATTTCTCAAAATTGATTTCAGGAAGATCACAAAACAGGATAGTGATTTTTGAAATTTCACAATCATTCATCTCAGAGGTAACCCTTGCAAGTGAAAGTCCATTCGAAAACCATTCTAAGGGGTCCATTAGGATATCGGGCGGATTGCCTCCGCCAGGGTGGCCACCCTGGCGGAGGCAACCCGCCCGACAACCACTCTCGTTTTCCCCTCCGCCAGATTAGGATGGCAGAGGGGACAGCGGCGGACGGAAAGACCGTCCGCCGCTTGACCGCCGCGGTCGCCTTGTGACCGCGGCGGTAATCCGCGGCGGTAATAGATTAATATGGTGGCGGTGTCCAATGGACACCGCCAGCCATATTAAGATGGCAAAATGTGTGGGCCTTATTGCCGCCACGGAAAGGCAGGCGGAGATTGCTGCGGGGGCCCCCTGCAGGGCCCCCAGGTTGCCGCCACTGTCGGGGGGGCACATGGGGGTACCTATGGTACCCCCCCACATTTACATATGCAAAGCGGCAGGCACCGCGCGGTGCCTGCCGCTTTGCATGTGTGAATGCGTCAACGTATGTTTTACATTGTGGCGGGCAGTTGAGAGAGCACCGCCCGCCACAATGTAAAACATATAGGATGTGCCCGCCACTGTGGCGGGCACATCCTAATACCCCCAACGGGACCCCCGCCCTTATGGCGGGCGGTCCCGATCTCCGTTAGGGTGTCCGCCCGCCATCCTAATGGACCCCTAAGTGTCAACAAGTAACCTATTTTTCAGATAATAGACTCATTCACCTTTAACATTGATATGCCATTGTTGGTGTATTCCATAGATGCATTTGTTTAGTTGAATATTTTCCAATTCCCCTTATGATTTTAAAGAAAGGGAGGGTTAAATGTGACTTAATGGAAACTGCAGTTGTATGTGAACTAGTACAGCTTCATCTTTCATATAAAGGACCTCATTTATGAAAACTTTTGCATCGCTGCGTGAAAACAGCGATGCAACACTTTTCAGTGCGCCCTCCTTGCTACACAATGGATGCGCCATATTTAATATACGGCATTCTATGTAGCAAGGAGTTACAGATAAGATACATCAGTATTTCTGACGTATCTATAGGCGAAGTAATTACGCATTACTGGAATATATCGCAAAAGTGACGCAACTCTGGCAATGTGTCACTACACATGGGCAAGTCCCAAGTTAAATGTGCCTGTGCCAGTCGTATGCCTGCTGTGAGGCAGGCATATCAATTTGATGCAGTGGTGTCCTAAAAGTGACGCACTGACATCTGATAGATTTCACTGTGCCTCTTCTACGAGGCTTTTTAAGTGGGAACGCCCACCCTGAATACATTATACCTAACGGAGGTATAATGTAGCGCAGAGCTCTACAAAGTAACCTATCAGCTTTGATGCGTCACGTTTATGCTGCCGGTGCATCACATAAAGTGACACAAAGGCAGTGCAAAAGTGTTGCAATCCCTTATGAATAAGGTCCAAAAGGTTGAGGCCCTGAGGTAGCTCATCAGGAAGCCCAGTACAATAAACAATTAGCTGCTACACTTAAACTCCAGCTCCCTCTCACAGTTGTTAGATGCATTTAGACTGCTGCAAGTATTTGAAGGCACTTTAACGTCAATTTTGTAATTATTTGTAACCTGTTTTATACCAGTCAGGATTCATCTATTTGTATAATATGGATTGGTTTTATCACTTTGTATATTGTAAAGGTTTTAACTATCCATACACAATAAAGATATTTTCAGTAGTACATCTCTGAAAAAATTGTTTCTCCATCGTTCGATCCTATTTAGAGTCATATGAAGAGTTCCAGCATGAAAATCAATTCTAGAATTCTAGCTCCATCAGCTAAGTGTCCAGAAGGTCGTGAAACTTTATCTGTGCAGCTTGTTCGTAAATTGGGGCAATCAGATTACCCAAGGAGGGTCTTGAAAAGGGAGGGGAGGGGGAGTTACCTTTGGAGCATTTGATTAGACCCGTGAAGGAAATCTAATACCTTCAATCAACCCCACTAACCTTTCCAAGACAAAGATTTTCCATAAATGAGTTATAAAGAAAACCGGATTAAATAGCGTTTGATATAAGTGTAAATCCAGACAGGGACGTGGGGATTTCTAAAGACGGCACAGAAAATAATTTAACTAACTCTCCGAGATTAAGTAAGAGCATAATCAAACTAGCCTTTCCCCCTCCCATGCATGCGTAATTGTCTCTGCTGAAATTGCACAAAATGCCCGCCATTATGCGCTTTCTGAGAAATGCCAGTCTGTCAAGCTCTAAAGAAAAGCAACTCAAAATCGCACCAGAAGTGAACAATTTCTGAGCGAACGAAATCTCAGGTACACATGTAATAATTCTAACATGAAATGCCAGAAAATATCCAAGATTATGCTAGTGTACCCGAATTTGCACTTAGGCCTACATGTAAGATGTGATTGCCGTCCCTCTCTAACTAGTGCCATTAAGTTAGGTGAAGGCAATCGGTGTCTAGAATATTTGCGAATAACATAAAAAGACAGTTTGAGAAATATGTCTCAACTAACACTAGCGTATGTGGTAAAATGGCACACCTAATTGTAACATCCCCCCTCCTTCAAACCAGGGATAGGCTTTCTGAAAGCACTTTGAGACCCTCATGGGTGAGTAGTCGTGCTATATAAGAAACCTGATTGATTGATTGACTGTAGTTTGAAAAGCTACTACTAGGGAACTTTAACATGATGTGGGGGAATAGAAAAGCAGAATGGGAGAGTACCAAAAGGAAGGGAACAGGGAAAGTGGGGGAAAGGGATTAGGGAATTAAAGTGTATCGAGGAAACACGACGGGGAATATTCATAAGAACGTGCGATAATCATCGCCAAAATCGGTTAATGCAATCTTTCATATCGCCATCTATTGCGGGAAAATAACTCTGTTTTAACGGCCTATTCACAACATGGCGGTAACATGCGATAGTCTCCAATAACGCGTCAAATGTCCGCGATAAAGTCACCCAGAGGGCGATAAAAATCTAAACCCCAACGTGAAAAAAATACGATGGGCCCAACCGCGATAAAAAAATTGCGATAAGCTGTGCCAGGCCTGCAATTCACACATGTCAGGTGGGAAAAATCACTATAAAAGTAGAAAATAAAAAAATGTTAAAAAGTAAAACAACAGCGAAGCACAATGGAGGTAGCCCGAGCAAGTACAGAGGACAACCAGAACCCCACAAGCCCCCCGGAGGCCCAGGCCGGGACCTCCGGGGGGGGGGCCTCAAGGGAAGGGCAAGGTCAAGAAGAAGAGGAAGAGGGGCTTCAGGATGCAGGAAAACAGGATCCTGATAACGGAGGTGATAGAACACCATCAACTACTGTTCGTCTCCTCCCTTGTGTCATTGGCACAAACAAATTTAATATGGCAGTCCATTGTGGACAAGGGGAATCCAGTTGGGGTGCTGAAGAGGACAATGGAAGAGGTCAAGAGGTGCTCGAATGATGTGAAGCGCAAAACCAAGCAAGAACTCGCCAACAACCAGAAAGCAGCAATGCAGACTGGAGGTGGGAGTCCAGCGCCACAGGAGGAGCTAGATGAGATGGAGGAAATGGTGTACACAGTCATCAGTGTAGAGACGGTGGCAGGAGTTGGAGGACCCGACACTGCTCAACATGACCTGACACAACAGCACCAGGGTGAGTAACGACCAGGGACTGGGGGATGGATCCGTCCAGAGGGGGCCCTTCACACACTCCACCAATCTCACAACCAACCCATGCACATGTGTTGAACCCAGCAAAGCGGCGTGTCTGTGAGCAACACTGACAATGCAAGTGACACTGCATGACGAATAGCATTGCTGCAGTCAATATATCATGAAATGTTGCACACCACAACACTGAGGTGTCTGAGTGTGGATCTGCATCCATAAAGGAGCAGGTCACACTCTGACACATCCACAAACAACCCCTGTCATCAACAACACATCTGCGGACAAACCATGCCCTAGAACCCCTTCTCCCACCAAGAGAGCAATGTACCCAAGTATGCAACATCTCAGCTGTGTAAGCACACAAGTCAAAGGCATACCGCATGAAAGGGATAAAGGGCAGCAAAATCAGCGCTGCTGGAGCAACTCTCCCGAAATGCAGCACACACACATAACATGCAGAGCACATCAACATTGACAACAATGTGGTACAAGCAGCAACACGTTCACAACAGAACAGAGGACACAACTGGTGCCGCTTGTGTGTAGAAACTGGCCAATCACATTTGCCATAGCAGAGAAATGGGAGTTGATATTGTTCAAGTACAAACACACATCCGTGATGTTGTCAAAAGGTCCACTGTACCGCATCAAATAGGCAGCTCCTCCCAAACAGTCACAATGTACCATGTCATGCAGTCCGTATATGTAAACATGTACAATGCGTCAACATACATGTGAACACAATGTTAAACTTCATCTCCCCATCACATTTCAGAGGGAAAACCAACACCTCCTGCAGAGCAGACCGAACCTCTCTTCACTGATGACGAAGAAGACCTCCACACCTTCGACACCGACCCCCTCCAAGAGTTCATTGACAGCTATGTCAACCAACTTCCAGGAGCAGGGCAGCCCAGCTGCATCAATGAGACCCCACCCCCTGCACAGACCACACAGCAGACAGCATCCACCACCACGGCTGCCTCCCAGGACACCCATGAACAACACATGGCCTTCCACCGCTGTGTGTTGGGGTGCCAGGAGAAATTGGTTGAACAGGTGCGGGTGGGGTATGACCGCATGGCAGCCAAACTAGATGCCATACGTGGGTATCTAAGTCCCATCAGGGACAAATCACAGTCCCTAACGCACACCCACAGTCCGCTCCATGCCCTCCAATGATCTATGGCTGACATCGCTGGAGTCCTGACTCGGAGACAAGAACAACTGTCTAGACAGAGTGGCTCCAGCGATGTCACCCGGGAGTCCTGACACATGCGGACGATCATGGAGAACATGGAGCAGGTGCAGGCAGAAAGAGCGGCTGCCATGGCTGCACATCAGCGAGAGGTAGCTGGGTTCCTCAATGCCCTGCAGACTCTCCTCATGGCATTGCTGCCACAAGGCCTGACGCGGATGAATCCTGCTGCTACCTCTCAATCAATCAATCAGTCATTTGTTAAGCACACTACATACCCGCTAGGGTGTCAAGGCGCTGGGGGGGGCGCTACTGATCGAACATCCAGGTCTTTAGTGTCCTCCTGAAGGTCAGCAGGTCTTGGGTCTGTCGTAGGCTCAGTGGGACGGTGTTCCATGTCTTGGCGGCGAGGTGGGAGAAGGATCTCCTGCCGGTGGTTGTTCTTCGGATGCGCGGGACGGTGGTGAGTGAGAGGTCGGTGAAGCGTAGCTGGCAGTTGGGGGTGTAGAAGGAGAGCCGTCTGTTGAGGTAGGCTGGGACCGTCTTGTGGTGTGCCTTGTGTGCGTGGATGAGGAGCTTGAAGGATATCCTATTGTTGACGGGGAGCCAGTGCAGGTTTCTCAGGTGGGGGGTGATGTGGCCATGTCTTGGTACATCGAGGATCAGTCATGCCGAGGCATTTTGGATGCGTTGTAGTCGATTGATAAGCTTGGTCGGGGCTCCCGCGTAGAGGGCGTTTCTGTAGACGAGTCTGCTGCTGACGAGGGCCTGGGTGACTGTCTTTCATGTATCTCCATCCACATCTCCACCCCCTGAAATGTCAGTGCCACACAGTGCAGCAGACATTCCACCTCCGGCCCCTGATGTGTCACTGTCGCACAGTGATGCAGACAGAATAAAACCACCCACATGTGATGAACTGAAACGGCAGAGGACAAAGATGCAGATGAATCTGCCTTAGTGGTAAGAAGGGCGCAGTAGCATTCATCTCCGCCATGTGGCCTGTTTCTGCTTGGTTCTTCCCTCTGAGTCATTACCTTCAAATGTCCCCTGATACACTCTGCGACATTCACCTCGGACCTCGACATGGACTGCCATATCCTGTTTGGTTACGAATGACACAGCAATGAGACTGCAGACTGAACTTTTCCTCTTCCGATGAGCTTGTCATTCCCTAAAGGACTCTGGCTGGCCCTCCACGGGCCATCAATGTAAAGTGGGGTTTGCATGGCCCTGTACTGCTCCAGCTGCAACACTCCACTGAATGTGCATTAAACATTCAATTTCACACAGATGTGTCATGTTTATGATCATTCAAGTGTGGTAGTATGGATGAATGTAGGCTCAGTGATCCCTTCTTACGTTCATGTTGCTCTTGTTGTGGGACTGGAGTCACAGGGTGCAACATTACTGATTGCGATCCGGGTGGCGCCGACACTACAAAAGAGACACACGCATTAGTTACTTCCTTGTCCAGCCTAGGACGGAACCACGCCCAGAGCCCCGTGGTCATTGTTCACACCCCTACGCTGGACTGGCACACGCCAGGCAAGCCGACTCCGCTTAAAGAGGGGGGACAACAATACTTCATGTCCCAGGTCTTCCTTGTAGTGATCTGCTGATCACAGGTCTAGTTGTCAGCATGCCACAGCCACTCCCTCATGGCTGGTCTACAACCACACCAAACCCCTCCAGCACATGCGTCACAGAACATGTGACCCTGCCAGTAAAAAGGGCTGGGCGCACCTGCTCTACGCCATCTCCACTCTCTATCTGGGTGTATACGTAAGGTTATTATTTATGCATGAGGGCCTAGGACCCTACCACATCACATTACCCACTGTCGGAGGTGACATGAAGGCGTCCGCACCACGGGACTCAATCATAAAGGGTCCATGACTTGCATAGCACAGAGATGGTGGCACCGGATACACTGCGGCCGGCACGGGCCTACCGCAATGGGACGGTGACTTTCGGTGCACTGAGGTAGGGGCACCTTCAGTGCTGAGTTGGTGTGCAGCCTGCGATGATGCGCCGTCCTGGCGGTCTGGACTGGTGGGGATTTGTGTGAGGCCTGAGCCACCAGGCATCACGGGCCTACCGCCACGTGGCGTTGCCTCGCGATTCACAGATTTAGTGGCACCTAAAGAGCTGAGAGGGTGTGCAGCCTCTGATGATTCCACGTGCATTGATATGATCTCTGCCATTGCAAAATCAAGGCCCAGAATCACGTGTATGACCTGGTGGCCCACGGTGCAGGGCTGCATGATGTGGACACACAAACCCTATGGAGCAAAGAGGGAAGCAGAACCCTGGTGGCCCTCCACTCAAATCATTAATACGCGACAAGACCAGAGAAAGAAAGTAACAGAAAAGGTGCAGAAAAGTGAAGTGTGAAAGTATGTCACACCTCACAGTGGGGTGAAAGTTATAATAAAATTGATAGGATTCACTCACTTTGCGACAATTTTATTCTTTCACTTAGTGAATCCGACCAAATTAAAAAACAGTGTAGGTTGCTACTTATGCATACCACTGTTAGATGCCAACATGTTTCACTGCCATTAAACTTTATGCAGATTCATCAGGGCTATGTTGTATTTGCCACTGCACCGTGTGTTGGACACATCAATCTGGAAGACCTCAGCAAGCCATCTTGTAGCCTACCAGATGCCAGGTTTCAAAACAAGTTTCCTTTCGTAAAAATCTTGCTCATGGGGCTCCTATTGTTGTAGGTGTCGCCCAGACAACGAGGAGCGTAGTCTCTCACTCTCTGTTACTTTCTTTCTCTGTTGGACACTTCTATCTTCTGTTTAGAGCGTGATGAATGCCAATGATGACAACAATGGACTTCACTGGTGAGTACCTATCAGTGGTCCGCATGGTGGTACGTCCGTGAGGTGTCATCACGCTCGCTTCACATTTTTTTCACTATATGGGAACTGTAGGATTGGGATGGCATCGCATTGTCCTACCATTTTCTGAAATACTGTCAACAAAAGTGTGAGATGAGGTTTTAGGACTACATATGTATGAATACTACAAATTGAGTACACAGAGTGTTATGTAGAAGACTACAAACCGGTGAATAGGACTAGATTGAGGAGATACGGTATATTAGGATCTCCGCAGTCCCAGGACCCTGGTCTTGCCGTGTATGAATGCATGCTGTGGAGCCTGACATGGTCGCAGGCCCGGTGCTTGGAGCTTGGAGCTTGCACCGGCAATCTTTATCGGGTGGGGGGGTGCCCTGGGTAGGGCCCCGGAGTGGCGGGTGGCTATGGGTGTTGTGGCCCTCTTGGGTATCCGTGCTGCATGATCAGTAGCTCCATGGCATCTATTGTTCTTCAGGTGTGGCTCTGGGCTCCCTCTTATGATGCAGGTTGTCATTCGTCTTTACACCAAGTAAGAGCAGGTGTTAAATCCCTGCTGCTAATGCACCTTATCGCCTGTTTTTGGATCCTATCGCTGATCTGGCTGATTGTTGAGAATGTTGCGAAGTGGTGTTTTTGTAGCTTTTTGCACAGGAATGCCTACTCTGCATATCATTAGCGCTAGTTGCCGGGGTCATCAGTGGTGATGTTTTTTGCGGCTGCTATCGCAGGTAAACTGGTGATATTGGCTGTTAGCACCAACTTATGAACAGGGAAATATATGTATTGCCACTTTGGCTGCGATAGAGTGCCGCTAACTTAAGCTCTATACTATTGTTTGGCAGCTGGATTACTCCATTACACACACCTTAGTACAATTGCATTATATCCAATGGCATTGGTAATAAGGTGAACTGAGTATCCATCATGTTTATGATGAGGTAGCTCTATCACAAATACTACATTAGGTCCTTAGTCAGCTTTAGAGCACTTGAACAGAAACAGGAGCAGGCGATTGAGCAGAATATGTGGAGGAAAGAGCCAAATGGAACGAGGGCTGAAGGCGGTAGGGCTCTGACATCATGTCATTGTGGTTCTTTGTACAGTACTTCAGTACTTACCCCACTCTAAGGCCTCTCCACTGCACTACAGGAAACAGAGGCACCATAGGGGACATCAAAGGGAAATAAGAGTCCTGAGAAACGAGGATAAGGAAGGATATCTGAGAGACACTTTAAGAAGAGTAACCCGAGTATAAAGAGGTCAAACAGCAATATTTATGGATAAAGCCCATGGAGACTGCCTTCTAAAGAGTGAACTGGCAGAAATATCCAGGTAAGCAGCGTGACGATATTCCTTCGTTCACCACTTGCTTCTGGTCCCTCAAAACAAAAAGAAATGCAGCCCCATGTGCAGAAAGATTAATAGTTCCAGATGCTTGGTATTACTTTGGGAAACAGTCTGAGTGAGAGGGTCGATTTCCCCTGCCCTAATTTCCTTAAAAGTGTTGGTATCTGGGAATTCAGTCCTCTCGGATTTGAAAGGAAAGCTATCTCCAAGGAATTGCAGGGCAGTCCTAGCACCCTCATTTTCTAACGCTGGCCGGGGCATCTTAAGATGTCATCTTTCAGAATCCCATTAATCATGCTGTATGGTGCTGTGGTCCTACTAGAGTGAGGCTAGTAGGGTTATGGTTCTGAATTTGTACAGGAAAGATGCTGGTAGTCCTTCTTGACCATTCTGAAATTAGAAGAGCTAACTTCTAGCACAAGTAACTCAGTGTTATTGTTTTATTCAATAGCAAGAGCTTGAATACAGATAATAAGCAATGGTTACGCAATGAAGTTTGTTTGATTAGGGATTGGAAGCATGAATTGTGGAAAACAACTAGCCCTGAGTTAGCGTTGATAGATCATAGAGTAGTTGTGACCCTACTAATAACCAGAGTTACTGGTCACCAACAATGTTCAACTTCATTCGGTTTCAGAATATGCAACCAAAAGATGCACAGGCCGTGCTTTATGGAAAGGGCAAGAGATATCTGTTTGAATTCTGCATTAATCTGTCTGCTAATGGCTAGTTTGGTAAAAGTCACTCGATTACTTTAATCCTAATCTGGTGTGGTCATCATGAATAATGAGGACAAGTACAACGTGCTCGTTGCTCTGCTAAGTCTTCCATGTCTGTTAATCAGGATATAAAAAAAACAGGAAGGTACACAGTGCAATGTACTGGTTTTACCCTGCCTTGTGCAACTGCTATGATCGGTTAGGGCCATATGGATCAAGCTGTTTTTGAATTGCAAAGGCCGAAATCCGCAGAATTTCGGCCTTTGCGACTCGCAAACGGCCGTTTTGCATGTTTTGGAATGTATGAAACATTCCCAAAATAAGGAATTGCAAGGTTGTGCGATTCCTTATTTTTCCATAGCATTTAGGGAATCGCAATTTTGCGATTACTTAAATGCTATGTATGTAGCATTTTTGGCTTGCGAATTGTGGTTAAGAATTCGCAAATTACCACCAACTTGTAGTTGATGGTAACTCGCGAATTCTTCCAAAAATGCACAATTTGGCATTTTTAAAGGTGGCATGTGATGCACACACATGCCCATAGGGCATGTATGTGCGCCATATGCACACACATGTTCTTTTCAGGGATGCAGCAGGGTGTCTTTGAGACACCCCTGCACCCTTGCAATAATTCTCAAATTGCGATTAGCAAATTGCGAACTCGCAATTTGAGAATTATTTTGCATTCATTCCTATGGGCCTCCTGGCCCATAGGAATGCATTGGAAATTATTCCTTAATTGCGAATTCGCAAAATGCGAATTCGCAAATAAGGAAGCTTAAGGAATCGCAAATAAAAAGCGATTTTTTTCATACATACCATTTTGCAATTCCTAAATAGCGATTCCTTAAAATTTGCTATTTAGGAAATGCAAAATAGTTTGGTGATACAAATGGCCCTTAGTCACAAAGTTCTAAGGTCCAGCATTGCCAGAGGAAGACAGTCAGATGCCATTTCGAACCTGATTTGCCTAGAGCCAGAACCCGCTCTGAATTTGTCTCTGAGTGTGACCCATTCACAAGATATTTCAATGTCCCAGAAATCATACCAAAGAAAATCTTACATGTAGTCCTAATTCGCCATCAAGGGAATTGTCTATGAATTCGCAAACAGTGAAGTTGTGAAAAGAGAAGGCATCGGAAAATCTCAAATGTCTGGCTAAAAAGTGGAATTGAAATAGTTTTTTGGAGACTATGTTGACATGAAAGCTATATAACTTTGTGAATGTCAGTCAGTCATAAAGTGAATCCTTGTGTCTATCAGTAGCCAGTGAAGGTCCTTCAATTTATCTGAGATGGAGCAATGTCTGCGAAGACAAACTATTCTGGCTGCCGAATTCTGTACCTATTGAAGTTTGCTCATGAGTAAGGGTGGGTGGAATTGGCAGAATTTGGCGACTATGCGCTACTCTTGTAAAGCAGATTTCTGGCTAAATTTTACCAATTGTCTCAGATTTTTTTTCCTTGTTAGGTTCCAGAAATGCAGGTGCAAGCGAGATTTGGTGCCCTCAGCACCATTTTCTAATGCAGGCAGTTACAGCCAGAGGGCTGCTTCTGGAATAGATCTCCTGCTGCTCCAGTAGATTTCTACTCGAGTGGCAGCAAAAGCAACTCAAATGGCTGCATCCTCTTGCACAGCGCCGAGGTGCTGTTTGCACTGAATTTTCAGGCACATGTATATTTCCGCCCATTGGCAGAATTCCGCAGAATCTCACAGAGCTTTTATGTAACTCTGTGGATATCCGAGGAGTGAAACTTCTACTTATTAGTTGCTTTGGAAGGCCTAGATAGAGAGAGTTCACGTAATCCAGCCTGAACAGTGGTGGCTCATTCACTAAGGCAGAGGAGCATTGTCCCACTGCTTTAAAGCAGTGCAAAGAAAAAACTAAAAGAGGCTGCACCTAAAGCGCGCATTAAGATTTGGTCGGCAGTCCAAGGCCAGCCAAACTGTCATGTGCTCTTTGAATTTTCTCCACCAGCTGTATTGCACAGCCTGGGTGGAGAATATACAAAGCCTCCCAGTGCCTCTTTAAGTACCGAACCACAGTGCTCAGACCAATCACAACACTGTTGTAACGCAGCATCTTGATTGGCCGGGGGAGTCTTGGAGCCGGTGTGCTTCCTGGTTTCTAAGTCGGAGGAGAGACAGCGGTTGGCAACAGAGATCAACCGGTAACTTTTCTTTGTTTTTTATCCTAACCCCCACCTTTTCCTGCCTCCCCGCCACCGTTCTCTTCCAGCAATGACTGATCCTGAAGCAGGTGGATGTGATAGTGTGAAGCTGATGTTTAAAGGAGAGCTGGCTATCAAGAACTGCAGAGCTGCAATGAAAGGCATTTATAAAAGTGAAGGTTTACAAACATTTGTGGATTGCCACCCAACTACAATGCTATTAGTGAAATAAGAGGCATGTCAGTAGTTATGTAAATCCTAAACATGACCCAAATTCATATTATAGATTGACCAACATTCCAATCTATTAAATTAATTAGAAGAAGTGCTTGTACAGTGCACATCTTGAGCTCAAGTATTTTAAAAGTGTGCTCCCAATGTCATAACAAAGAAAAAGTAGGCTATGTTAAATAACATATTTGCCGCAGACTACACAATTTGCACAAGCAGAGAAGACTGCATTGATTCAGTTATCTGGTTTTACATTTTGAAATTCAGCCACCAGATGCAGTGGCGGCTGGTGACATTTGAAAGAGGTGTAGCGTAAAATAATTGCTGTACCGTGCTGTGGCGAGCGAGCGTAGCAAGCGTGCCCGAACAACCTACGGGAGTATTCCCGGGGGATCTCTCCAGAGAAAATGTTGAAAAAAGAGTGGACAAATGGTGCATTTTCAAGCAAATTTGAGGTCACAGAAACCCCTCTTGACTAATTTGCAAATGTCCACTTTCACCTCGCCAATGTTAATACCAATGAGTGGCTGAACAAAGTGCTGCGCCTGACCTGCACAATGACGCCATCAGACCAGGCATCCTTCTTTCCGTGGTTTTACTGCCACATAAGAACAACATTTAAAGTGCTCAGTGACAAAGGCCTCCCAGAAATACTCCATCTTCTACAGATAGGTGTCTCAAAGTATTCAGAAAAACTCCACCTTGTGACTAACATAACTGAACATGTTGGAATTGTTACCAATTGCAACAGAACCGCAATGTCCAGTATTTCACATACTGTTTTCACTAAACATTATTCTGCAGAAGGCACATACGTTATTAAAGCTAATAGCACCTGAAATAAACATGCAGTATAACAAATACACAAAGCCGTCTTTGTGTACTTTGTGACCAGAACCCTTACCGTAATGGAGCAAACATGTCTCTGAAAAAATATTATTTTTCTCTCTCCACACTCTGTCTCTCTCACACACAAACATGCAAACACACAAACACCACACGCACACACTGCACTTCGAAAATTAAAGATTTAGCAAAATCTTAATTGCAGAATAAAAACGATACTCACTCCTAAACAAGATTGATAAAGTGAGCCAGAGTACATCATCTAAACTAGAGTGCCTGGAAACAGTTGCTGGCCTGAGGGCTAGGGTTAAACCTGCCTGGGATCAAATTTAAGAGCTGACAGGTCGGGATCCTCATAGCCAATTGGAAGGCTCTGTGTACAACAGGCGCCGCGGTGACAGACATCCATTCCTGTCTGGGGCAGTAGGAAACTGGCCTAGGTGGAAATCATGACCGTCATTTCCCCAGCCCTCCCAGCCTTTCAAAACCAAGCACAGTCTGCAGATCGTTCTATTTTCTTGTAAGCCTATGGCAATGTGGTAACCTAAGAGAAGGGCCCTAATATATGCCTTCAACAGCCGCATCACTGCTGCAGTGCTGGCAAGTGGCAACCCCTCAGGCTCTCAGCCAATCCTGGCGCTGGAGCAGTGCCAGGATTGACTTAGGGCACGGTTACTCTCCCTCGCGCGCCCATTTGGGGACCGAGGTTTGAGCCTTTGCTCAACCCTCGCTCTCCTAATGGGCATGCGCCAGCCTGAGCAGACACCAGTGCGCATGACTGGGCACGGCGGAAACATTTGTTGTCCTTCCCCACTCATGCGAACTTGTGCTGCTGCCTGCCCCTGACAATGCCTGTCAGTAAACATGACGCCATACCGCCCACCCCCTTCATATTCTGAAGGGGTGGGCGATCGCACGTCATGCTGACTGACATGATTGTCAGTTCTCCCTCGGTGTCTCTGAACTTAAGTAAACTGAGAGTTTACTGAAGTTCAGAGATGCAGAGAGAGCTGCAGGCATGGGCGGCTTGTAGGGCAACGCCCCGGTGGGGTAATGGACGCACCGCCTCTGACCAGATGGGTATCTCTGTTTCTCTCCTGTTTACATCAAAGATGACAGGTTTGTCATTTATTTTTGGTTCTACTGACACAGAGATAGTAGAAACAACTCAGGTACCCAAGACCCAATTACCAAACAAAAAATTTATTTTTGGGGAGTCTCCCCCATCCTCCCCCCACACACACACACAAAACTGCACCCCTGGCCTCCCTGCTATTTCAGGTTATACCTTGATGTTATGATGTCTGCTAGCACTAATGCTTACTGTTTATTCATGGCTCACTGGAGCAACACTTGCAGTACAAAGGGGGGCAATTGAACCCCAGTTATTTATGACTCAAAAGGTAGATAAAGGATGCATTTCTTTGCTTGCATTAGGCCCATGGCTTTATTGCACCATTGCAGTAATGGAAGAAGAGACTATAGAGTGTTCTCTATGCACAGAGGCAGGGTTGGATTGGGACTGAAAATCGTCCCGGACACGCAAAAAAAAAATCGGCCCACATTTGCATAATGCCTTTCCTCAAATGACTGCTTCGGCGTAATCTTATTAAAAAAAAAAAGTGGAGGTGAGAAAATATGCACACGTTAGTTTACACTGCTGAAACACACCTGGAAACAAGTGAGGCCATTTCTACTCAGACCCACTGCCCCCGCTCAGTATGTGCACACGTGCCGGCCAGCGAGACAAAGGGAGAGTGACACCTCTGCCTGTTGCTAAACAGGAGGTAACGAGCGCCCATCTGCCTATAGAAAGGCCACTCAGACACCCACTGGGCTGCTGGCTCTTCGAACAATGGAGACAGCGCCCAGATCTATCCCCCAGACTGCTAAAAAAGGCAGCCCACACACCCGAATGCCCACGTTACCAATCCAACGCTGCCCAGAGGTGCCAGCAAGCAAACAGCCGTTTGAGAGGGGGCAGGGCTACCCCCACACATCTACCAAGTGCTCCAGGCAAAGCCTGGGCCAAGGGAGGGTCTGTCCAAGCCTGTGAAACCACCAGGATAAGGCAGGGTAGGGTCTCCCCCTTGATTATTAGCTTGGAGAACACAGGTCACTGCAAGCCCTGAAGATGTAAGGTATTGTCGTCCCCTATATATTTTTTCTACTTGTGACTGCCTATTTGGAGATTTATTTGGTGTTTCATTGCCCACTTTTCAGTGTGGGTCACTATGGGGAAAAAGAAGGTAACAACTAGCCCTACAGGTGCTTCTACTCAACCAAAGCCCCCCAAACATTTCGAACATCCACTAGCAAACAGTGTGGCCAGAGACATTGACAACCTAATTGACGAGGTGGAAAATATACTAAAAACTAGTGCCCTTGCAATTGATAGAGTGACTAAAGGGGAAGGTGCAGGAAACATTAAAGAAGCAGCCAAGGACATCCAAAGTTTCTACTACTGTTGACCCTCCCCCCACAACCGAAGGAGCAATGATCACCTCCTGATCCACACAAAGATATGGGGAATTTTCAAGTAATTCCAAATGTTGAGTGTTCAAACAGGTACGAAGCTCTGGACTTGGATCACTGTCTCGCTACTCATCTTTAAAATTCTTCTTTGATTTATTCTACCAACAACATCACCTGCTGCTCCAGCCCCTCAACTCTCGAAGAGGCAGCTGACCTTCTCAAAGCATTAAGGGACCAGATTAATGACTTCAAACAAGGTATGTCAGGCGTGGTGTGTTCACAAATTATCTGGAGGTCGTTCAAGTTTTCTCCTCTCGATGAGCACTGGGTCTCCAAGTCTTACTACCTGTTCCCACCCTGGAGACTTTAATAAAGCCACAGCTTACCCCCCAAGACTATACCCGGGTGCACCCCAAAGGGCCTACAAGATGGTAGAGAAACGATGAAGGCCTGTGTTTCCCACATGCTAACAATATTGGTGTGCTCCCACTTTTGCTTCAGTCCCCAACCAAGTTTCCATCCAATGACTTGCCTATGCTTACAGAAAATTATCCTATTATCACCCAGCATCCTTGTTTATTACCAACAGCTGGCATGTACTCTACAACGATAGTGCCCAACTGTCCCAAGCCTTCTAAAGCAGTTCCTTCCATCAGAGACTTGAGTACTTCATGACCCCAAGTGGGACACATTGTCTTCATGTTAAATGTCCCTAAACTATTGCATGATACCTTTGAAGGCAGAGACTTACTGAGAAATAAGGTTTTGCACTCAACCATAAATGTTAGACATTATAATTTGATTATATATACTGCTATTGTAAATCTAAGACTTCTTGATTTGCATGAAGGTCAATGGGATTGTATTGAGCTGAAGCTTATAGCCCAGAGCTGGTAGGGCGTCTGCTTTATTTTTAGACCAGCACACTTCCCCTCATGTAGGGTTAGAAATTTGCTTTGAGTTGAGGCTCAAATAGGTTGTATGCCCATCCTAGTATAAACTTCACCCCACAACATTTGCCAACAAACTTATTGATAGGAAACTGAAATATAGCCAGCATTAGCTCCAAATTGATAGATGAGGACTGGGGAGGATTTACTGGCAGATTTCATATTTGCAACTTCCAAGAGATCGGGGCTGTCAATAAGGTATATAGGCCGGGATTCACTACGTTTAGTATTTAGGCCTTATCCTCGAAAGCAGGTAGGCCATCTGAAGGGCTTATTGTATGGATCAAAACATCCCTCGATGGCTCTGTTAAGATAATTGATACCGATTCCTTAGACCTTCTTCTCCTTAAATTGACTCCGAAGTTAGGGACTCCCTATCTTTTGGTTAATATCTATAACAGGTTGTTTCCTTTTAATAAGTCCTCCTAGGCTCTGAAGTCCCTGACTACTCTTTTTTTTTAAATTTTATTATTTTTATTGGTATTTTGAAAACAATGCGATACAATGTCATATATGAACACAAAATGAGTCAGGCATCGTAGCTTGGACACAGAAAACTGTACAATCACATCATGAATACAGGAGCATACCTTTGTACATATCAAAACGTGGGTGGTTAACCATAATTGAAGGCTTGAAGTATTATTCCGTATCGGAGCTAGTGTTGTCCGTATCAGAAGGTGGGTCGCAGATGTTCCCTCTGTATTTATTCCACGCCCCCCAGACCCTCTTCATTTCTTGGGGCAACCTCTGTTGCGATACACAGCCCATTCTGCAATCATCGCAGCATCCATATCTTGCCTCCAGGCCGCTAAGGAAGGCGGCATCCCCCCGCCCCACCTTTGTGCTATATTCCTTTTCGCGACCATCATACCTATTGTCATCCAAGTCTGCCCATATCGCGTGAGGTCGTTGGGTTCCCATATGTTCAACAGGCATCGCTTGGGGTCAGGCAGTATGGAGAGTTCCTCAGATTGGGACATGGTGCGCAGCACTTGAGCCCAGTAGTGTGCAATTCGGGGGCATTCCCATATTGTGTGGTAGAAGCTACCTATTTCTCCGCATCCCCTCAGGCAGTATGGGTGTGCTATCCTTTGCATTTTGTGTAGTGCATCCCTCGTGTAGTATGACCTGTGTAATATACGTAGTTGTACCAGGCAAAGACGCGCGGGGACACCTATTTCTTTCGGAGACGAAATCGCCTCTTGCCACTCTGAGTCGTCCATGTCGCCACAGTCATGTACCCATTTCTCCCGCAGGGCCTCTAGAGGGTCAGGTAAGTTGTTTACAAGTTTCTTGTACGTTAGAGACGTCGCCTTTGAAGGCATAAAGTCAGTCAGAAGCCTGTCCTCGAGTGGGGACGCCTCTGGGACATCTGTACCAGATTTGAGCGCTGTTGTCAACGCATGTCGTGCCTGTGTGTACCTGAAACGTTCTGTCAGCGCCAGATCGTATTGTTGTTGCAGTGTCTCGAAAGGTAGCACCTGCCCCCTCTGCCATAGATCTCCAATGGTAGAGATGCCAATAGCATCCCAACGGTCGAAGCCCTTGGAGTGCCTCAGTCGACCCAGTTTTTTTATGTCCCACAACGGGGTCAGCTGTGTCAGTACTCCCTGCCATTTCAGCCTGCTCAGTGCTGCATGCCACACGGTGAGTGTGTGACGTAGTGGGCCAATCTTTGATGTGAGTAATGATTTATCGTATAGGGGAGCTAGCAGTCCGGAGAATCCCAACTGCGCCCTGTCCGCCTTTAGGGCTGGTTCAGACTGGGGAAGATGAAGCCATTGGTTAACAATCTTCAACTGCGACGCCCAGTAGTAAAGATTGACATCCGGGAGTGCTATGCCTCCATCGTACCAGCCACGCATAAGCTTGGCTTGCGCTATACGGGCAGGTTTAGTGCCCCACAGCAACACCGAGACCTGCGCTGCGATGGTTTCGAAGTACTTGGGAGGGACAGGGTAGGGTGTGTTTTCTAGAACGTAGAGGAAGCGGGGCAGGGCCATCATTTTGAACAGAGCCGCCTTACCCAGCAGTGTCAGCGGCAGTGATTCCCAGTGTTGGATGTCACGCTTGAGGCGGTCAAGAGGTGGCTGTAGGTTATGTGTGTGGAAAGTGGCAGGGTCAGCTGTAATGTGTATCCCTAAGTATTTAAACCCGGCGTCAGAGATGCGCAGCGGGCAGGTGTCCGGTAAGCGCGGTGCAGGACCGTGCAATATGTACATGGTGGACTTGGACCAATTGATCGAGTAGCCGGAGGCTCGGCCGTAGGCCGTGCAGACATCTAGTAACTTGTTAATCGAGCGCTTGGGAGAGGTGAGATATATCAGAACATCGTCGGCGTATAAGGATATTCTATCTTCCCAGTCATCCGTCCAGCGGATACCACTGATCGTGGGTTCCCACCTTATCCATTCGGCCAGAGGTTCAAGGACCATGGCAAACAGTAACGGGGAAAGTGGGCAGCCCTGGCGCGTGCCTCTAAACAATGGAAAGTCCGCCGAGATGTGGCCGTTGGCGGCTACATGTGCCATCGGTCTTACATAGAGCAGACGGATCCAGGAGCAGAATTTCGGGCCGAAACCAAAGTGACGTAGCACTGCAAATAAAAAGGGCCAGTGGACTGTGTCAAACGCCATATGGGTGTCGAGGGACAGTATCACCGCGGGCTCCAATAGAAACTGCGCTCGCGCGAGCGCACCATGTACTCTGCGCAAGTTAAGTGCCGTGCTTCTGCCCGGCATAAAGCCGGACTGGTCTTCGTGTATGAGCTTGGGCAGATGGGGCGTGAGGCGTTGCGCCAATAGTTTCGCGAGTATTTTAGCCTCAGCGTTAATGAGGGAAATCGGGCGGTATGACGTACATTGGTCCGCTGGCTTCCCTGGTTTTAGGATTGCCACTATTGTGGCCGTGCGCTGATCTAACGGGAGTACCCCTGTCATCAGGCTATCCGTGAACATACTCAGCAAGTGCGGTGCTAGCGTGTCCGCCTGCTGCCTGTATAAGTCGACCGGTATTCCATTGGGTCCCAGCGCCTTTACCCGTCCGTAGGGCTTTAATCGCCAGTTGTATCTCATCGGTCGTCAAGTCTGCGTCCAAAGCCTGAGTCTCTTCCTCAGTCAACGCTGGCATTTTGAGATCGTTAATGTAAGTGTACGCCTCATCCTCCGAGATCGTAGATGCTGACGCATGCACCGTTTCATAGTGACTAGCAAGTGCATGCACTATTGCACTGGGATCTCTAATGGGGACACCTTCCTCTATCGTCAGTTGCGCTATCCACCTGTCTCGTCTGTCACGTCTGTCCAACCAAGCCAGCAACTTTCCCGCTTTGTCGCCCAGCTCGTAAATTTTGTGTCGCGTGGCAGACAGTTGCAGCTTGACTTCCTCTGTGAGGTGTGTTTTATGACGATGTTGTGCTATTCATAAAGTGTGCGCTGTAGTGGGGTTTGGATCTGCCGCATGCCTCGCCTCAGCTCCCGCCACCGCTGTTTCTAGAGCTAACAGTTCCGCTCGTCCCTCCCGCTTAAGCGCTGTAATGGAACCTATCGCACACCCTCGAAGCACTGTTTTATAGGCCTCCCACAGAGTGGCAGCAGAGGACACTGTGCCCGTGTTGTCTCGGAAGTACTGTTTGGTTCCCACCCTCAGCTCCTTCCTGACCTTAGAATTGTGAAGGTATGCAGCGCGGATTGGATAAATCCGATGCCGTGTGGGTTGGTGATGTGTATAGGTAAGCAACAGTGGAGAGTGGTCCGAAATACCGCGTGGTCTTATCTCCACCATGGATACAGTACCAGGACCACCCGGTGAGATAAGAAAATAGTCAAGCCTGGTGAGCGTATCATGGACGCTGGAGTGAAATGTGTACTGTTGGTGCCGGGGTTTGTGAGTCCTCCATAGGTCTTCCAGTCCCATAGCCGCCATGAAGTCCTCCAGTCGTGTTGTACCAGCTGGAGCCACTTTCGGGGGAACCCTATCTTTCAGGCTATCAGCTACCAAATTAAAATCTCCCCCAAGAAGTAAATCCCCCTCAGGGAGACCAAGTATAAAAGCGCTAAGATCTGCTAGGGCTATCGCCTGTAATGCGGGTGGAATGTATACGGAGACGATGTTAATGAGTTTTCCCTCCCACTGTGCGTGTAGAGCGGCAAATCTACCCGCCGTATCTGACCTAATAGAGTGTACGAGTAGGGGGAACTGTTTTTTCACTAGAACTCCGACTCCCCTTGACCCAGAGGTGAACTCGGAGTGCGCCATCACCTGAAAACCCCATCGGTCCATGGTCTTTGTGGCCGTGCCAGTGAGGTGCGTTTCCTGTAGGAGGACAACTGCAGCCTTTTCCCTCTTAATGCTTTTCAGGACCAGACCCCGCTTGACTTTGTCCCCAAGGCCCCGGACATTCCAGGAGAGTATCGACAAAGATGGTGTCACACTGGCCCCACCGCCCCGTTGAGCTATGTGCGTGTCAACCCCCATCATCCTGGATCAGTGTGCCAAGTAGACAAATAATCGTTTCTGTGGTTCCAAACATCATGCCACTCAGTGCAGTTAGGTGTATCGCAGTAGCAAAAAACAAAACTAACAACATAAAACATACCCCCCTTTCCTCCCCCCTCCCTGCCTCCCTGCTTCGCGGACTCCAAACTGCCCGCCACCCCAACTCAGCAGAGTGCTTACGATCCCAGTCAAAAGACAACGTTAATTACAAGAGCATAGGGGGGGTGAAAGTTCAAGGAGGACCAATAGCCCTTAACAGTCCCAGAGTCCTAGTTCACTGGTAAAGTCTCAGTAGCACATGAAGGAAGGTGAGCAGCAGTAAGAGCAAGTTCGGTTCCCTGCTATAGTTCAAAGCAAAAAAGTAAAGGTACTTCCCTTAACGCAGCAGGAGTCACTCCCCCGAGTCCGCAACCGGGTCGGACTCAGCCTTCTCCTCTTGTCCGGTCAGTTCATGCTCGTCGGATTGTCCTTGCCGTCTGCGCCTGCTGTTCTGTCTGCCAGAGCCCTCCGCCGGTCTCCAACCCTCGAGCCAGTCGTGTGCCTCCTCCGGCGTATCAAAGAACCAAGTTTTTTTATCAGCCACCACCCTTAGGCGCGCCGGGAAGAGCATGGAGTATGGCAACTCACGAGACCTCAATGTTTTTTTCACCTCGAGGAAGCTTCTCCGTTTCGCCGCCACCGCCGTCGTGTAGTCTGGGAAAATTAAAACTTCCGAGTTCTGTATTCGTATGGGCGGCGCGATCCTTGCCGTTTGCAGGATGGCATCGCGATCCCTAAAGTTGAATATGCGCGCTATAAAAGGTCTTGGTCGCGCCCCGGTGCGTGGACGCCCCCCCGGGACCCGGTGTGCCCGCTCCACCGAGAAGAACTTGGAGAGGCCTTTTGGCTGCAGCACATTCCTTACTAGGTCTTCCACATATAGGTCCATGGCCGGCTCCCCTTCTGATTCTGGCAGGCCAATAAGGCGGATATTATTGCGTCTGGAGCGCCCTTCCTGGTCATCCATCTTGTCTGCCAGGAATTTGTTGTCCTCCTCCAATTGCGCCACCCTTTTCAGCAGCGACGCCGTGTCCGTGGTGAGGGTCGTAGTGACCTGCTCCACCGCTGTGACCCTTGATGACATCTTTTGTAGGTCTGCCCGCAGCAGTGTGACATCCGTTGAGATGGAGCCAACCGTGGTTTGCACCTGAGTCAGGGCCGCCATGATGTCCTCCAGTGTTATAACCGGAACCGCGCCGCCCTCTGCGCCCTTAGCGCTGGTTCTTTTCTGCTCCGTCAGCGGGGAAAAGTCTTTGTTGTAAGCAAATTTCTCCAATTTGCTCTGCTGGGTCCCACGATTACCCCTGCCGCTCATTATGGGGCAGTGAGGGGGGGTTGCCGCCTCTGGTCACACTGGGGTAGGTGAAGGGATGTACAGGTGGCCGGGGCAGGTCCGGTATCAAAGATAGCAGGCCTCTTCCCCCACGCGTCGTCAAGGTGCCCCACGGGGACACCAATCCCAGGCCCCTGCAGCAGTCGATTCGGGTCTGTCTATCATGGGGGGGGGGGCCCGTAGGCAGGCGCGTGCTCCGGCCGATGATGTGGGAGCAGGAGTTCTTCTCGCTGTTGCGCGCCTCGGCAGGCCTCTGGGGCCGTGGGTCTGGCTGGGGCAGGTGCCGGTGCAAATAGCGGTCCATCGGTGTCGTCGGACACAGGCCCCTCGGCGGGTGGGGGATCAGCGATCCCGCTCGTATGCTCACCGGAGGGGTGAAGCCGGGCGGGGGGCGCAGTCGGTACACCACTCACCCGCCTCCAGATGTCCAAGCTCCGTCCCGCGCCCGCACTCGAGGATCGTCAATGGCGCTCTTCCGGCAGCTTCTCCTCCAAATTTAGGCCGGTGCTTCTGGCGCGGAAGTAGGCCGCAGGTCTCCGCACGACGCAGCTCCGGTCCACAATGTCGTAGCGATCTCGGAGTGGGGTCGATGCGCCCCAAATCACCTCCGACACAGGCTCATTCAGTCTCGGTCACTTCTAGGCAGGATAACTGGCCGGATTAGTTCAGGGCTACGGTCTCACCCTCGGAGCCTCACCAGAACGCGGCCATCTTGGTCGATCGCCAGCCACGCCCCCCCTTGACTACTCTTTTAGAAGATTATGGGACAGGACATCATGGGGTCATTTCTGGTGATTTTGATACCAGATTTCAGCCCTACTCTCTAATGTTAGAGCAAGGGATGAATATGGGGAATTCTTTCATATTCCAATTCAAGGAAAAATTTTAGGATGAGCTTGGCTGCCCTACAGGTAGCAGACATAGTAGTGTCCCATGGCCTAAGAGCGTGCAATGGCTGCTCCACTTCGGACTCTAGAGCCAAACCAACTTTTAAGAGGGGCGATTATGCATGTAATATTGATTACATATTGTTAGATGAAAAAGATCTGTCATTAGATGACTGACATGGCAGTCATTGATTGCCAGGATAGTGACCATTTGCCTCTCTCACTTGAATTGAAGGTATCTCAGATCAAGGATTCATCATTCCCTGAGACAGTTACATCTAATGTAACAGTCCTGACAAATATTAGACTGAATATGAGAAGGGTGGTTACATACAACACTGAGAGTGCCCTAAAATAGATCTACGGAACTATCAGTGCAGCTCTGTTTACACTTAAAGATCAGACTGTACAGCTTCTCAGAATAGAGTTGTGCATGAAGACTTCTTTGCAAGTTTAAAAAAACTATTTGTTATAGAGGTCAAAACACCTAAATTGCATGAATGGTTTAACCACCACTGTAAAGAGGCCAACATTTAATTGATGAGAGCCCTAAAAAGTAAAAAGAGGCCGGATATTATTACGTTTAGATAAGAATACTCCAATGATATTAAGACTAGTAAGTCCTAATGAGAACAGCTTTTGGAGGGCCTTCTGAGAGTAGAGAAAGTTGGTTGAAAGATGGTTTTGGCAGTTGGTTCCTCACAATGGACGTAGGGACTATGCTCATCCAGAATGTCACATCTCTGCAGGGGAGTGGCTCAAGCACTTTACAGATATTTACCAAGATCCAATACCTGAGGAGGGAAATAACGTCAGGGTCTCTATTACCACCAACGACATTCAAGATGACCCTGTGGAATTTACACTGGAAAAAACCCTCAAAGTGATCTACGCCCAGAGAGAAGGGAAAGCAGCCAGACTCAATAGGATCCCTTCTGATCTGTTCTCCTATGAACCACTGATTTGGGGTTCCTACATGAATGGTCTGTCCAAAGCCATAGCGTCAGGTGCCCCAATATCAAACTCATGGAAAGGGGCATATATTATACCAATTTTAAAAAAGGAAGCTAGACATGTTCCAGGTAATTCTTGGCCAATGAACCTTATTAATAATATCAAGATGACTTAAAGTAAGCAACTCCTCACAAAACTCTGGGAGGGGATACAGTGTACAAACATGCTGTCTGACATTCAAGTGGGTTTCATAGTTAGGACAAGCACGATTTGTGAGGTCCTCCGGTTTTTTACCATAACATGGAAAAACGTTGATATAGATTAGGGGTCACTATTCGTCTCAGTTGTAGATCTGCAAGATGCTTCTGATCTTGTCCTACTCAGGGGGTTTTGGGGAAAATTTATGTTCCTGAGGCATATTTCAACTGTGAGTTCCAACAACAGAGGACCAAAAGCAACTCTTTAATATGATTTATACCCTAGTATGGTGCCCAACAAAATGTAACCTCTGAGGTGTGATCTGACACTTTGCTCCAGTCAGAGTTTCTTGAAAAGTAGTAAAATCCTGGATGAAGATTTTGCAGAGAAAATGTGGTTTGTTTCCTTGTTAACTTAAAAACCAAGTACAAGAAAACAAGCCTCAGTGTGCTTTTAAGTAGGGTTTCCAATCAGAAGTTATGCCTCTGAGTTCTTCCAGGAGCAGGCATAGACATAAGATCCAATGAAGGCAGCGGGCACTCATGATCAGAATTTGACATACTCTTTTTTTTCTAAGTACTGTCAATATAGTAGTCGTGCTGTATTCTCAAGCTGCCGCTAACTGTCAATAGCAACAGTTTGAAGGCGAAAACTTCAGTTTGAATGATCGCCACTTCTGTTAGCGATAATTATATGCAGGAGAGGCAAACACCACTACTCCATATTCACATGTGATTGTTGACCTCTGAAGACCCAAAAAACTGGCTCTAACTGCAGTTAGAGCCAGTTACTTAAGGCCAGAAAACAGCTGGTCATAAAAATGGGGATAACACTTGGGCCCACATCACTGCAGGTTTTGATCCTGGACAGCGCTGCAAGCAATGTTGCAGTGCTGCCCTGCGACAAAACTACGGTACAGGAATGCGCCCCAATCAATGAGCTAGTGCGCATTACTGGGCCCCAGTCATGAAAAGTGTTGCAGTGCTGCGACAAGACAGCGCTGCAACACTTCTCACTACGCCCTTCTTGCGACAGTATGGATGCGCTGTGTTCACCGGACACGCTCCATGACGCAAATAATGACAAATACATTGGGAAACCTGAAGTATCTGTCTGCGCAAAAGTCACGCATTGCTGCAGTCGTGTCACAACCATGACGCAACTCCATCAATGCATGGGGTCAGCCCATCCCTGTGACACTGTGTCACCCTCATGCCCGCCATCAGGCAGGGGAAGGCACTGACGCAGAGCTGTTCATTAGGGGTGCCCGAATGTCTGCGCTGTTGGATTTCCATCAGTGGTGGTTGCGCACAGTGGTGATATCGGTTGGAAGCAGTGGCGGAGTGTTGGTGCAAAGAGAGTTGTCGAGACGGCCTACCGTGGCCTTGATCCAGCTGCTAGGGTTTGCGATGATGGCGTTGGCGTTCGGTGGACAAGGTGAAGACGTGATGTATTCAATGATGGTTGGTCCAGGAGAGTCCGGTGTTGCGGCTAAAGTTGAAGCTCCCGCTGGCGGCCGCGACGTGCTCGACCTTGTGTCCTGCTATGTGGCCTGTTGAGATGAGTTGCTGCTTTCGTCTGATGTTGGGGACCTTCCCCAGAAGGCGGTGGTGTCCTGGTCACTGGGGTTGTCCAGTTGAAACTTGAGATCACCTAGTAGGATGTCGTTGGTGGATGGGAGACCCTGGGGTGCAATGAGGTCATCAATGGCATTTGAAAATGGGTGGCCAAGGTCTGTGGGGGCCTGTACATGAGGGTGCCACAGTGGATGTGCTTGGGCTTGGTCTGGATCTGGGAGTTGAGGTGGTCCATGGTCACCCTTGGGGCATTAGAGTGCATGATCAGTCAGAGTGTGCTCCAGTAGTTGATGGCAATGCCTCCTCCTTGACGGTCGGGGTGCTCCTCGAGTGTGATACTTCAATCGTCAGTGATGGCAATGGCGATGTAAGTTCAGGAGCAGAGGTTGGTCCTGGCAGACAAGGTGGCATTCAGGGTTGATGGCGAGGAGGGTGATGGCGTCGTAGCAGTGGAGTGTCCGAGAGGAAGGCTCCTTGGGGCTGAACGTGGTCCAGGGGCAGACGGACGCAAATGGGCAAGACTATGGGTTGCCTTTGGCATGGGAGACATCCAGTACAATGCAGGCAGTACATCATTAACTACGCCACTACGACAACGCCGGTGCCTTTACATCGCATTTAAGTACAATGCATTGTGAGGTCAGTAATGGGGTAATTTTAAATTTTTTCACGTGGCATGGATTGCGGATGTCGGATCTGAACATTGGGGTGTGTTTTGTGATAATTATTTAATTTGGGTGTGTTTTGGGGTTAAAATATGAAATTGGTGTGTGTTATAGGGTAAATAATGAAATTCGGGAGGGTTTTTCAAGGTGAAATATGATTTTTTGGGTGTGTTTTGGTGGCCCAAAAAGGAATTCCAGGGTTCACGGTTGGGTTTGGGGTGCAAAGGTTAGTTTTTAGTTGCACTCTCTGATGTGTGAATAGTGATATGGATGTCTTCGGTATCATCATGTGATAATTGTTCCTCCTCTGCACTGCTTGGAAGCAGTGGGGCGAAACTCTTCCACCAAAGCGGATGAGCCGCCACTGGGGTTGCATCATCTACGTGTGCTAGGCCTGGGGGACTCAATCCCCATGCAGCCTGCGCTACACGTCCCACCTTCTCCTTACCTCACATTGACACTGTGATGCAGTCCGCTGCACTCTCTCCAAATCTGTGACTCAGCTAGCAGCAGCCTCAGCCCGGAAGGATTTCACAAGCATGGGTACAGCAGTCAATGCCATGTCCACTGGTGAATCTCATGACACAGTTGATGCAGCAGGGCCCCCTTAGGTGTGAAGTTGCCGCGCTCCAGCCACACAAGTTTGGCACAGCTCAGGGGCCTCACCCTCCACAGCGTCCGGCCAGCCCAACGTCATCCGGCCTGTGATGCAGAGAGGCAGCACCCACCATTGAAAATCCCCTACTTGCACCCCGGTGTTGTGGTGGATAGTAATATGCGATGCAGACCTCCCTACATTGGGACGCAGGAGCGCCTCTACTATTAACAGCTCCACGGTGCACAAGGCAGTTTACTCACACAGCTCAGCAACATGTCTCCATGCGACCTGCTAGACTTCACCATCAGGTACGGGCGATCATCGCACCTCAACGTATACCACCATGGCTCATCGACTCCACAGCTCCTCCGCATCCCACTCCAGACTCCAGACGCAGGTCCAGAGAGGCATCCAGGCTCCAGACGCAGGTCCAGGGAGGCATCCAGGCTCCAGGCGCAGGTCCAGCGAGGCATCCAGGCTCTCATCCTGGTCATCCTGGATGTTGGGTGGCTTGCAGGGGTTGTTGATGTGTGCTGCACTTGGCCCTGGCTGCTCCATTCCGCATTTTATTGGTTTTTATGACTATTTTATAATGGAGGTTGACTGATGGGCTATTTTTTGCAATAGAGACACAAAAATCTGATGTTGGGCTGACTAAGGTGAGTCTTTTTTGCCGCTAACAGGCCTATCAGTAGTTTTCACCCGCTAACGCCAGATTTCCTATTGCCATCACGCTGATGTTAGCGGCAGTTGTCAGCGCTGTTACCTGGTACTATCATCATGTAGTGACGGCTTGGTAATACATCGCTAACATGACGATAGTTTTCAGGGTTAGGCGGTGATAAAAAGACTGCCGCTAACTGGAGTTTGCGGTAGGTATCGCCGGTCCGTGAGAATATCCCCCTTGATCTGCAGGCTTTGGAACATATTCTGGTAAAAGAAATGCCTCCTGTGCAGGCCATGAAGAAACGATCTTTAAAAAGAACGTCATCAGATGTAAATCTCTCACCTGTTCTTGATGATTGCCTTGTATGACAGGGTGTGTTAGGGACAGCCCACCAAACTTCCAGCTGGAAGTCGCGTCAAAAGAATTGAAGGCCCGTCTCACCTGTTAATCTTCTGTTTTGGGTGTAGACCTGGACAGTATGTAAAGTAACGTCTCGATTTCTGTTCATTCTGGAGCTTGATAGTTGGGTCCGTTCAACACAAAGGCAAGTAAAACCGTCCAACTTTTGTGACCCCCAAACAAGCTTGAATCAATATTGTACTGAATATTTTAAGAGACCTGTTCACCTTGTGGCTTACGAGACTTCACTGCTTTCATTGCATTTTTTTTTTACTTTAGCACTAAAGCATGTTCTAAGAACCTTATCTGTACCTTACACCCGAACTCCATCTGCATGATTTTGTGGAATTTTTTAAATATCATTTGAATCTCAGGGTGACCAAATGAGTTCTAGTTAACTTGACGTTTCGGCAATAGTTCCTGAATTTTGGGCGATATTTTTCATTTTAAGACACAAACACATGCTTCGTGTCTTATGCGGGAACCCACAGTCGCAGTACAGTTCTCTTCCATCACCCAGTCCTATAGAGAGCTGTCTGCCCTCTCCTCAGTCTTCACTTCCTCCAAAAGCCCTGCCAAGTATCAGCTTCAGGGGCCAGACGAATACATTTTAGTGCTATGGCCCGCATCACCACACTCAAATTAATTATTTATGAATACAATATGGGATTAGGCGCTGCAGGATTGCATTTAGCAAAAGTTACCAAAGCTGCTGCCCTAGGTAGGCAATTTTCAGCCAATCACTATCTGGCCTGCCCACGCGCCTCATTTTGCAACCTGCACTGTTTGCAAGCCAGTGCCCCCATTCTCAGAGCAATAGAGGCTGTAGCATAGTGCGGGCTCATGGTCGAAGACAATTTGCAATAAGCATTTGCAATGCAATTGGTTTAGCTTTTGGGACCATATAAGTATTTATCCATGCAGCCATAGACTGAATACAGCATTTCTCACAGACAGTGTCTACAAAAATGTACCAATAAAAAGAAAGCATTTAAGACAAGCATAATACAGAACCAATGGCAATAGATGGGCAATAGGTTTAGAATAAGAAAAAGTTCAAAACAATGTACAGGAAAAAAATGAAATGATTGCATAGCACTGAACTTTGTAAACATAATTAAAATATGCATTTTTATTCAAATGGATATCTGAGTGAGTAACACAGGGAACACAGCCAGATCATTTCACGTGGCCTTAAAGACAGATGAATACCTATGCCTGGATGGACCAAAAATGCTAACCAGAATTCCTAAGACTGAGAGACCCTTCTGATTGTAGCAAATCCTCTTGAATGGTCAGTTGAATTAAAAGTAGACTCTTCATGGGAGCCTTTCTAAGTCATCCAAGGTATTGGAACTACCCTGATCCCCCTCAAAGAAAGGACAGGGGTCCTTCGCATTCCCTATCAGGAAAGTAGCGGCTGTGGTGCTGGCTCCCTGCTTTTCTCGCAGGTGTGTGCTGCCTTAGCCCAGTCATCCACTTGAATCAGTGTCTTGGCAGCGTTGTGCCCAGGGTGTCGGTGCCTGCCTATGCTCCGCTGTGTCCGGGGCACTGTTGTCCGGATGAGCTTAGTGTCTGACCACTGAGCCAGGGGCTGCGCCACAAGTGTGACCTCAACTGTGCCCATTGTTCTAATTCTAGTGAAGCACACTTAGCCTTTCATCCTTCCGAGGTGGATAATTCAAGCAACTTAACGTAGGTAAAACTAACATCGACAAGTTGAACCACCTCAGTCTCAGTGCAGTACACATAGCATAGCACACTTTTAGTGCTGTAGCCTGGGTGCAACACTCCCCTTCCCACAAACTGCACAGGAGTACACCACTGGTTTCCCACTGCACACCGACGGGCGCACATGCCCTTCCAGGCAGAAACAAGCCTTTGTCCCTCCTAGCTCTGAACTTCACTCACTCTTTGGTGACATCACGGTTGTGAACACTTCCAGGTTGTCCTCGCCGCGGCTGTAGATCTGGTTCATGTCTACAGCCCCGGCGCTTTGCTGCTGCTGTGCTGGTCAGCTCCGCGAAAGGGCTCCTGTCCTGCCCCGTCCTGAGACGGCCCCCTTAAGAGCACCTGTCGGTGCCTCGCTGCTCAATGGCCTGGACACAAAGTACGTGCAAGCTGTTACACATGGCAGTGGACACGTGTGAAATATGAATTGTTTTCATAAGTGATCCATTTATATGTATATTGCTGCATTCTGGATAATGCGTATTCTAACCCCCCCCCCCCCCCCTCCTATTCAAGATATTGTGAAGCAGATGCCACACCATTAAATTCAGGACAGAACTGAAAGGGGATCAATTTTAATTTAATTTATTTGTGTATACTTAATGAAACGCTCACTGTTGTCAAAATACATAATTCTAGACAGGTCGCACGCATGCACTGTTGCGTAATCATTGCACAATCAAAAAAGAGACATTGACTCGGTACTGCACACGCCTCGTTATCCTGCCACATTTTGTAGGCCAAGACTATTCGGCAAATCAAACGTGAACAAAAGAGGCCTTCATTGTACCAACAGAACCACGGTGTTTACAGACAATATGGGGAGGATGGCAAACTACTCGTGATAGGTTTCCTTGCATTACAGCAGGGAGAGAACTATGTAATATTCTATTTTCACCACCTAGGCATCTGTAGTTGGAATGTATAGGTTAGGCAGTGGTTCCCAAACTTTTGACTCCTGAGGACCCCCATTGAGTCACCACTGGAAGCCGGGGACCCCCAAGCAATTTGTATGAGTTAAATTTCAAACATTAAAACAGTATTTCGAAAAAATACACACGTGTGCACACAAAACAAATACTCAAAGTACTAAGGATTTTGGGGCCAGATGTACGACCATTTCATTTAGCACCTCACAATTGGCGACACATTGCGAGTGGCAAATTGTGAGTTGCTGAATGAAATGTACAACAGTGTGTTTATTGCAATTTGCGAGCCCATTGGGAATGCCAGCCCTCCCAGCGATGGTGGCTTGCTGGGCTCTGCAGGCCACCATATCTCGGACTGCTTTTAAATAAAGCAGTTAAAAAAAAAATGCAGCCTGTTTACCATGCATTTAAAAAAAAAAAAAAAAAATAACATTTTTGTTTCATTTTCTAAGGGCAGGCAAAGGTCCCTGGGCCCACTGCCTGCCCTTAAAAAATAATTTTGCATGCATTTGCAAAGGGGAAGGGGTCCCCTTGGGACCCCTTCCTATTTGCGAATGCATTACCATCTACTTGAAGTAGGTGGTAATTCTGACTGTTTTGCGACCGCAAAACATTTGTACATGGTTTTAAGACTCGCTATTTGGAAGGGAATGCCCCTTCCAAATAGCAAGTTACAAAACCTATTTAGAGAGTTGCAAACCAATTGCGACTTGCGAAATAGGCTATGTACATGGCCCAATAGGTTTTTGCATGTGCAAACGGATCGTACATCTGGCCCTTAGTATTTTATATTGAGGTAATAGCCCCTCTGTCACATGTATTTCATTTGTTTTATAGCATCTCTCATACCATTGTAGGATGTCATAGCACTTTGCATCACACACATATAGAGACATTGAATCATACATGTAAATCAGTGTGTATATAAAATGTTTAAAGAGTGCTTGGTCTTGAAAAGCACAAACTCAGGATTCAGAACATAACAGTGGCTAGCATTGACTAACACCAAATATATCTTTTTAGCAGCATCAGGATAATTAATAACTGGGACAAAATATAAGTTACTAACTTTTACCATGCAGTTTGCAAGCAGCTCTTTGATGACAGTATATAGGTCCCTCTGCTAGATTACGATTGTCACTTATGAAGTGCACAGTAACAAAAGAATCTCTGTGACAAAAGCAGTAACCACGAACCTAGGCACATAAAATACTGCTTTTTAAGAAGCATGTTACACGTTCTTTGCAGTAGGCACATTAACCCTCTGTGCTACATTAGTTAAATCAAAGCTGCCACTGAACAAAACTCTCCTGCTCTCCAGCAGGTACATTAATCACTGGCATGCTCTTGACACTTTTATTGGTACTGGAAAGCTGGTAATTATACAAGAAACGTTTCTGTGCTTTTAAAACTGTTGCCTACGGACCCCCTGGGAATGTGTCACGGACCCCTGGGGGTCCGCGGACCACAGTTTGGGAAACACTGGGTTAGAGTGTTCTGTATTCCTTTGTAGAATGTGGTGGTGCAGTCTTTGACAGTTATTCATTATTTGACTGTTGTACTGACCGCTGCTGTTGTGCATCTCTTGAGAGCAATAAACTAATGTTTAAGTAATTAAGCCTAAGGAACTTACTACAAACGATATACTACTAGAGCTGAAATACACGTTAGAGACTGTGGAGAACACAAGCACCTCACATTGAGCCGTGCCTATTACTCTGTCAAATCGCATCTGCTTTATCTTAATTAGACACAGAGGCAATTGACTCATGAAACCCTGAGCCACAAGTTTTACATTCGCGAGTGGAGTGGACCGATGCTGTGCAGGCTTCGCAAATGCACTTGCATATTTATCCTCCTACATTCTTTAAACTGTACGAACCATCACACCAAGAGGCTCGATTGTAAGAGAATTTAAAATGCTTTGCAACATTATTGTGTTCACACTGGAAAGTTAACCCTCTCACAGGCCAGGAACCTGCCTTCAAGCTGGAAGGCGGGGAACCAGCCCAAAGTGCACATTCCGGAAGATGCAAGGTGGTCTTTATCTGTAAATTAATATAATATAAATATAAAGCACTCCAATACTATAAGCCACAGTCAACAAGAAGCGCTGACCGGTGATTGGCCAGGCCTGCCGCCCCTTCACTGCTTGTGCTGTCACTGCCTCCCATAGTGAATTGGATAATGCCACTGTTTTGTCACGCATACGTACGATGTGAGGCATCACACGCATGAGAGACAAAGAGTGCGAATTTTCCAACCAATCACAAAGCAAACAAGAACTCAAAATGCAATAGGACTTGTATTTATGTGAGCCCTATTGCATTTTAAAGGGAAGTGCGGGTATTAAAGAAGGCACGAATGGGAGGGGGTGGGGGGTGGTTGTGGTCTAAAAAACTACGGACTGCTCGAGTGAAAGGGGAGAGGCATGGGAACAAAACGTTTTTTACAGTAAAGGGGCTGATAGCCTCGTAAGAATAATATTGACGACATGGCCGTCAGGAGGCAGAACTAAGAAGCTAAAAACCAATCAGAATGCTGAATTTATCATGGAAGCCAATGAAAAATTATAGACGGAAAGTGGACAGAGCGACCCTCACTTACTGTATACAATATCTCTCGATGAGACAGCGCATGCGCTGCCTAGCAGAGACCTAAAAAGGGTTACATTATTCTCCATTTTGTTGGTCATTCATCCTCTGGAACTGCAGATGAAATAATGCACATACCTTAAATGAAAGAAAAATGCAAGTTTAAGTAATCGTGGGAAATGCCCTCTTACATTAAAAAACTTTAATGACTATTCCAATCACTGCGGGTATGTGTGTGTGAGCGCGTGTGTGTGTTTGTGCGTGTGTCTCTCTCTCGCTCTCTCTCTTTCTCAACACAACTGAATGCCTGGTTGGCACTGTTGATGGAGCAATGTTTTGCATGTAAAGAGACTTGCTTGTACTCACCCCTCTCAAAATAAACCGTAATGCACTAATAAACATGTTTTGTCTTACTAACAATGCACCACACGACACTCGAGTAACCTAATATGGCTGCGGCAATGCGGGAACTTTTCTGCGCATGCGTCTGTCACACTCATGTGACATGACGTACTTTCTGCTTTGGTGGGAAAACCTTGCTTCTGCGCACTAGAACTAAAGATGGCTGCTCTATGTTTTCATGTGCTAACGCTTGCGTTGCAGCTTTACTAACTTGTTCGTTCCGCTTAATTCCTAAACGCTGTAGTTAAAATAAAGTAATGGGAATAGAGTAGAGATAAGTGGTATACAGTGAATTAATTTATTCTTTGTTCTAAATTTGGTTCTCTTTGACTTTGCTATTAGCTCGTATTTGGGCCTGATGTGTCATTGCTGAACTCCCTCTTTAGACTCTCAACGCGCATGTACTGATTTCTCCTGAGTCCAGAAGCCATGGCATTGAATCTATGCAAACGACAGTCTTGCCTGCTATGCGCCTGAGAAAATGAACTATTGACCTACGGAAAGGAAGACAACTTACCAATCTTCGTATACATTGTATTTGTTATTGAAACATCCATTGTTGGGAGGAATAAAAGTGCATGGGAAAATAAAACTATGGGAGGGAACATTAATTTAAATATATGAATCAAATGACCTCATAACTGGTATGGTGTGATGACCTCTCCTCCTCTTTTGACCAATCAAATTGAGGGAATACACACATTTGCAACATTTGGGGGTGGTACACTGCCCTGGAAAATGGTATAACTAAGGTAGGCTTAGATAGTTAGATTGTCTGACTTGTCCGAATAGCTGACCTGTCACTGACCCAACGCACTCAATAGGCGATCGAGAGCAGAGGTGCTGGTGGAGCACTATGTCAGAAGATTCAATAACCCAATCGGGGTTCTGGAAAGGAGTTCGATAACCCAATCGGGGTTCTGTGGGAGAAGGTTCGATAACCCAATCGGGGCCCGACTGTTAGCTGCAGAGAGGGGTGTGATGCTGGTGTTGCACTTTAGCTGTGGGTACCGGTCCTGACCTGCAGTGGCACTGTCCTGATCCAATTTGGTCAGTACTTATCCTGATTATGGTCTGCACCTGTTCTATCCTGTTGGCACCTGAACTATCGGAGTCCTGTCTTTTATCCCAGCTCATGGCCAGGGTTGGTCTTCACACCATTCTAGGTCATTATAAATCCATGTGGGTATGTCATTGTATTGTTTCCCTTTTCTTACCCTTCCTATGTTTCAATGCTTAAAGAAAGTCTCATAATATTTTTGCATCATCTTGCTTTTATAATATTCTTCCTAATTGAACAAGTTGTGACTAATTTAGTATGGACTCTGACATTTAAGAATGTACAAAGATAACGTGTTTAAATCTTTCCAGAGTCTGTGGTTATTTTATGAGTGCAAATGTTTATTTACTGCCTATTATGCTAACACCCTTGATCCCTAGGACTCTAGGTACCGGTGACAAGGATTGGTAAGACAAACGGTTTAGGTCCTAAATGGTTACATTAAATTGCTGATTAGCGTAGGTTTACCTGTTCAAAATGTATATTATTTAATGGGCCATGGTGAGTATGGTAAAATGAGTAGGTGAGCCCGCGCTCTATCACTGTGTGGAATAGTGGTGTGCATTTTTAAGGTGCCTGTGACTGAGAAGGAACTGAGAATATGGAAGTTAAAATTTCATGACACACAATATATGGATCACTTTTAGTGTCACACATTTGGTTGTACTACGTCACTCGTAAGTACACTGACACACGGAAACGTCACACATAAGCAATCTGAAAACTTGACAGCAATGTCACACATAGCCCTTTTCCTTTCATTTCACAGTTGCTTGTGACGTGATAGAATGAACACATATTTCCTCAAAAGTCTCCCCACCATGGGCATCGGATAATACAGCAAGAACAACATATTAAATCTTTTTATGAGACTAAGCATTGAAACTAGATTTCCCAGTTTGCTGCTGTTAATAGCTTCCAATTTTGTAGGCGTAAAATACGAGGTGGACAGATAGGCAGGTAGGCAGGCAGCCAGTTAAATCACAATAATGAGACATGTTTGAACGGTGCATCAGCACTTATGTGGGTTATATTGTATTAGTAGTCTGTGTGTCGAAAAGCAGATTGTATTAGAGCTTTGCTTGACTCTAAAGAAACAATGACCCAGGAGATGCCTTCTCTTTACAATGTCAAACTTATGCGAGCCAGGAAACCTTTCTTACTGTGAATGAAGTCCGCGGAGAACGAAATGACAGGTCAGCGCAATGTGCTATAATGGAAGTCCTATTTCCTGAAAAGTCGTTTCCTTCTATTGTGCCTGGCTTTGCAGCCAGGGGCTCGTTATTTATTCCAACAGCAGATTGTGCAAGCCCCGCGATCTCAGCCACTCACTTCTCGTCTTCAAACGTAATAGCTTAACCTGCACTTGTCATGAGCGCCTTTCTGGCGCATTAGGAACTTCATTCTGTCATTCTTGGAGGCAAAGTGCAGAGCACAATGAGGCTTTAATCAAATTCATTCAATTGGTGGTTATAAGTTATCTAGAGAGACTATTAAACTCGTTTCTCATGAACAAATATGCAATTTTTTCCATCATCTCCCTCACCCTTTTTTGAACAAAGAATCTCTTGGACATCCACGTTAATTTGAAATACGCCAACAGAGGCTGATTTAAAGTTTGGCAGAGAGGGTATTCCATCACAATGGTAGCAGAATGCCAACACCGCCAAACTCACGGTCCGCCTGCCCCTTTTAGAGGTGGGCGGACCAACAGCATATAGGCCTCATCCCGACATACTCTTACGATGCCCTGACAGAGTTTGGTCTATCAGAGGCAAGCCAAATTACTATTTTCTTCAGGATGGGCAGGTGGGTGGCATTCTTTTTTTGTCCATGGCATGGGGGCCATCAGTTTTTCATTTTTGGAAACAAACTCCTAGGTATGGAGATTGTTTTTGACAAATGTAACATTTTGAAAAGTTTGGCGGCTGGCCATCATGTTTGACGGAGCCGTCCATCAAAGTTTGTCTACATTGATAGGAACAGCCTTCATGAGCTCAAAGTAGGGTAGCTGTTACTTAGTAAAAAAAGTTACATTGTTGCGAGGTCTAAATGTTTACCTGGGCCTAATGATAAATGAGATGTCTTTCAAAACCTTGCAATACATCGAGTGACATTGTTTTGCATCCTAACTTGTATACAGCTCAGGATTATAGCCTGTACTTACTAGTGAACTTACAAACTATCTGATATTACTCAAACGACTGGCTTTAATATTTAATAATTGTAGCATATGGTGGTCCTGTTCTAACACTAAATGATAGTTTATGTAACATTTGCAAACTTGTTTCAAATGTGTAGTACTTGAGGAAAATGCCATCATATTATGATGCAACACAGTTTTGGCTATTTTTCTTTTTCATTTATAAAATTGTTTCAAATGTGTGGTACTTGAGGAAAATGCCATCATATTCAGATGCAAAAACAGTGTTGGCTATTTTTCTTTTTAAAACAACATAAAACACATGTGAAATCGTGGAAGTATTAGCTACTAAAATTAAACTTTTGAGATCGCCACTGTACTTCAGCGACGTGTCACTTCATCAAAACTTCACTAGGTATGATTGCTCAGTATGTAACGGTAAACATTTCATATTGAACAGCATTTACCTATCACATCATGTGATTGGTATTTAATTTTATTTGTGCAGGGCAAGAAGCTAAGATATATTTTCATTTAATACAAAATAAAATATGTTTGACAGGAACAGCCTTGATGGTGGCTCATGCCAATGCATAGAAATGTCGGCGGGGTGGCAAACATCTCTAAGTTTGGTGAATGGGATATCCATTGGGGCGACGGAGTAAAACTGTCCGCAAAAGTCTAAATAAGGTCCTTTGTGATTTGCAAATTAAAAAACAAAAACGGACCCGAAAATTAGAAATCATAGTCACCACGGGGAAGCCAACGCTCAATTAGCGGAGTCCTGCACCTGCTCCTTTCTCCTTCTCTCAGCTGCAATTTGTTCACAAAATCGTTGTTTTTCTAAGTGCTTATTAATATGTTGTTTATTGGTACAGCTGGATTTTTCTTTCAGCTTTCATTCCCTAGCCTCCTTAATTTGCATAGCTCTGTTTCTTGTGGTACACAGCCCATGAAAAGCAAATGATGGTAGTCAACAAACAGTAAAAAATGCAGACAATTCCGATCCAGCAAGCACATGTGTTACAGCACCATTAAAACTGCAGCAATTAAAAGGAAGAGAGATTTTAAAATAAATATATTCACTGCTAAATTCACAATGTTTCATCTTCAGTCTGTGATAAATAGACCTGCTATTTTGCCTTCCAGCCTGTTAACTTTACAATGCATGGCAAACATACCACTGGAGCTTTTTTTGATGAAATATTGGACACCTCGTTGCATTTGTTGTAGGAGGTGATTGGGATAGATAGAACAGCTGTGTCAATATCAGCGCATGCCAAAATAATGCTTGAATGTGCAGACACTGTTCCAAAGAGTTGTAGACTTCGAGTCCGCCACCTTCCCTGAAGACTGAAAACATGCAGGTTTCAACCCCCTGCTGAAGAAACCCTCTGCTGACCTGACGGCCTCCAGGAATTGCAGACTCATTTCTCTGCACCCCTTCCCAGCCAAAGTTATCAAGAAGGCCATCGATGCCCAACTCACTGAATTCATCCAAACAAACCACACCCTGGACCCCTCCCTATCAGGCTATAGAAGCAACCACAGCACAGAGAAGGCACTCCTCGCCGGAACTGCGGACATTCGCACTCTCTTTGACCTAGGCAAAATCTCAGCACTCATCCTACTGGACCTCTCTGCTGCCTTCAGCATCGTCTCCCACGGCATCCTTTGCTCAAGATTTTATGGCACCGGCATCCGTGGCAACATTTCAGAGTGTATCCGCTCCTTCCTCACCTGTCAAAACCAGAGATTCAAGCTCCCACCCTCTCAGAATCTATAGAGATCAGCTGTGGAGTTCCCCAGGGCACCTCACTGAGCCTCATCCTCTTTAACAAATGTATGGCCCCGTTTGCAGCCATCATCAGAAACCACAGGTTCAACATTGTTTCCAATGGCAACGACCCCCAGTGGATTCTCTCCCTCACGACAAACCTACAGCCGCTAGGAGCAACTTTCACAATAGGATGAAGACAGTAGCCGCCTGGATGAAGGAGAGCTGCCTCAAACTCAACTCTGACAAAAGCAAAATCCTCATCCTGGCCACCACCTGCTCCAGCTGGGATGACTCCTGGAGGCCTTCAAGATTCTGAAAATGCCACACCCACTGATCACGCACATAACCGTGGCATCATCCTCAACTCCTTGCTGTAAATGAACCTCCAAATCAACAGTGTCTCATCCTCCTGCTTTCACACACTCTGCATGCTTTGGACAATCTTCAAGTGGATACCCTCAAACTCCAGGAGAACAGTCACCAGGTGCTTGTCAGCAGCAAAGCTTGACTACGACAATGCACTCTATGCCGGCGCTACCCAAAAACTCCAAAAGAAACTGCAGCGCATTAAGAATGCCTCCGATAGACTTATCCTGGACATCCCCCACCGCAGTCACATCTCCAGTCACCTGAGAGACCTTGACTGGCTCCAGATTAACAAAATAATCACTTTCAAGCTCCTCACGCATGGCTTCAAAGCCCTCCACAACACCAACCTGCATACCTCAACCACAGCCTATCCTTCTACACACCCACCAGACACCTCCTCTTCGCCCATCTGGCACTGGCCACTGTTCCATGGATCTGCAAGATCTTGGCTGGAGAAAGAACCTTCTCCTACCTCGCTGCGAAGACCTGGAACTCCCTGCCTCTGCATTTCAAGCAATCGCCTTCGCTGCGTCAATCGGGAAGGACCTCAAGACCTGGCTCTTCGACTGAACTGCAGAAGAATTGGAAATATATAGTTAAACATTTGTAAACCAGTGGCTAGCCTATCCAATGTGTAATGGGGTGTTCGGCTGGTGGTGTCGGGGGAGGGGCGGCTAGTAGGAGTTTTGGAACTTCTACAACTAGAAAGATTACGTATTCCAGTCTAGAAAGAACTATTGATTAAACCACTAGTAAAGATAATCTTATGGGATAAAATGCTTTCTTTTCCTTGGGAGCCTAATCTAATATTGTACATCTTTAGTCAGTGAGGCAATGTGCGCTGGTAGATTCTGATTTTTGTCCAAGAAGAAACCTAGGGATTTTGCAAATCTCACAATGGCAGGGTTTCAGTTCAGTACAGTCAACTACTTAAGCAAATATTGGAACAGTGAGGAGGAAGTTTGTGGACACACATCAGAAGGAATGCTGTTTTAATTGTGTTGAGCCTGCGAGGATGCTTTTTTGTCCAGCAGTGGGTATGTCAGAACTAATTTCAGAGGGCCATGGGGCACACAAGGGTTACTGGGCCCACCCCTGGTTGTTGAGGCCTTTTACTCCTGGTGTACCAGACCCATTCCTTACTGTGGATCCTGCTCAACTGGGCCAAGTACCCCTTCTGCACTTCACTCTCAGTGGTAGCTGTGGTCTAGCAGTCAAGGCTCTCTTAGGGAGATGCAAATACAGGTCAGGGAAAACGACTCATAACTCAAAGTACAAACAGTACAAACAATCAATCAATGTCCAGCCAAATACTTGCTTTTGTAAGGAAAAGTAGTATTTTATTTTTAAGTCTACACATTGAAAGAAATACAACAATCAAGAAAAACAACACAACCCCCCTTGAGTTCGAGGCAGCAGAAGATGTCAGGCAAGTTCCTGCCCCACCCTCCTCCATGTAACATGCACAGGGTTATTCCCAGTACACTGGTGGCCACATTCTGGGAATGCTCACTATTAGGCCATACTCAAGAATTCCCTTGGATTCTTCACGATTTTAATCAAAAGTGTTGATGGTGCCGCACATAAGTGTTCAGCAGTGCTGTGGGTGTCCTTAACATGAGCACCCACGAGTCCAGCGCAGTTCAACGAAGTCAGCCTGCTCGTGGCTCAAACTGAAGCTCTCAGCAGAACAGGCACTCTATCCTGATCTCTCTGTGGAGATCTTTAAGTTGTCGGAGCAGCTCCCAGCTTGCAAAGACACAGTAAGCTGGCTTTACCCATCAGGGGAGATGGCATCCTTTCTCTAGCTCCCGACTGGAGCCAGAACGGGTGCCACGTAGTCCATGGCATCTTTGGTAGTCCTCGGTGGTGAGTTTGGGCAATTCCCTCGCAGTGTGTGTCCAACCCACCAAACAAGGTCTCAGTCTCTTTTTCAGGCTGCAGCCCATATATCCTTTGGTAACATCGGTACCGGCAGCCTCTCCTGTCATACTGGGTTGCTGTGGTACATGGCAATACAGGTGCAGGCTCTTTCGGTCCAAGCATCCCTGCCTAGACAATTGCAAATCTTGGCACTACTCAAAGTAGCAACTTTACCAGTGACTCCCTCTGGCATACAGAGTCAGCGCAACACAGAGGTACGAGCTCAGCAGTACCCGCATGGCACTCAACACATGCCTCAGTCTACTGTGGACTTCTCTTTCCATGCAGGTGTCACCAAAAACAATCCTGCACATGGGCTAAGGTCTGATCAGTACACAGCTGAGTCCTCACATCTCGCACATGGAATCCTCTCAGTAGGGCTCCACACTGGACCTAGCTCCCTCAGTGCTCTCTTTTTCCTAACTGGACACACTGGTCTTGGCAAGCAGGAAGACTCGGGTGATTCAGGGCTGGTGATTTTGGTTCACCTGTGTGATGTTCCCTCACCAAGCAGGGAGAATAGCAGGCTGTTGCATATAGCCCTGGTCAGAGCCAGAAGTCTTACAGAGCTTCCCTTTCTCTCACTGCCCATCTGGCTACTTGGTGGATGACAAATTTTGGGGTCTTAATCTCCCTTTCTTATTGCCCAATTCTAGACACCAAAATGTAATTTAGAGTCTGGGTCCTTGACGCTTTATGTTGGGGTTCTGCTTCTGTTAAAGTAGTCACTTCTCCCTTAATTCTTTATTCATGCAAGTTATCTGTATCAGAAGGCATGACTATGAAGCTGATTGCCCACAACACAATTCATGGGAGTGACCAGGGTTTACACCTGGATGTCAGCCACAGCGATATGTGCTTAAAAAGGTTAATTCCAGACCCCCAGTCCTACTCTTTATGATTCCCTTATCAGCCCCATCTCACTTTCAGATATGTGGCCAGTGTCCTTCCTTATGATGTATCACTGAATCAAGGAGCAGTTGTTTGAAGTGTAAAGGGAGTTTTTTCTTTTTTCTTCCACTGTGTGTCCCACCCAGCTCAAAGAATGCAGCAATACACAGGCCTGGCCGGAGAGATTCCTTTCCACCTCAGGACTTTACCAGGAAGGCCTGGGATTCCTATTATCGGACCTAGGATCCTCCATGTAATAAAATATGGCAGGCAAACCTACTCGGTGTAAGTTCATAGCACACTTTTCTGTCCAGCACTGTTCCTCCATGCATTGTACTATGACATGTACGGATCACTGACTAAATATCAAGTGACAAAATATAGACTACCCAAAATATAGATTCCAAAATATCGACAGACAAAATATCGAATTCCTATCTACAAACAGGTAAGTACCAAAATACCAAACCCAAAATATCGTTTATATATATATATACTTTGTAAAAATATCGAATTTCTTAAAAATAATGTAAAATTAAAAAAAAATTAAAAATAAATAGCTAAAATGTACTTAAAAAAACTTAAATTACCTTAAAATTATTAAATAACTATTTTACCTTATAAAAAAATTATACAGATATTATACAATCATATCTGTTAAAACATATATATATATATATTAACATAAGATTAATAAAAAATACACAATATTGTTACCGTAGGATAGCGTAGGGGTAACAATTACTATTCCCACTCCAGAGAGTGCAACAGTAGGGAAAGCGTTGGATAGCGTAGGGGTAAAAATTACTATTCCCACTCCAGAGAGTGCAACAGTAGGGAAAGCGTTGGATAGCGTAGGGGTAAAAATTACTATTCCAACTCCAGAGGGGGCAACAGTAGGGAAAGCGTTGGATAGCATAGGGGTAAAAATTACTATTCCCACTCCAGAGAGTGCAACAGTAGGGAAACTGTTGGATAGCGTAGGGGTAAAAATAACTATTCCCACTCCAGGGAGTGCAACAGTAGGTAAAGCGTTGGATAGCGTAGGGGTAAAAATTACTATTCCCACTCCAGAGAGTGCAACAGTAGGGAAAACGTTGGATAGCATAGGGGTAAAAATTACTATTCCCACTCCAGTGAGTGCAACAGTAGGGGAAACTTTGGATAGCGTAGGGGTAAAAATTACTATTCCCACTCCAGAGAGTGCAACAGTAGGGAAAGCGTTGGATAGCGTAGGGGTAAAAATTACTATTCCAACTCCAGAGGGGGCAACAGTAGGGAAAGCGTTGGATAGCATAGGGGTAAAAATTACTATTCCCACTCCAGAGAGTGCAACAGTAGGGAAACTGTTGGATAGCGTAGGGGTAAAAATAACTATTCCCACTCCAGGGAGTGCAACAGTAGGTAAAGCGTTGGATAGCGTAGGGGTAAAAATTACTATTCCCACTCCAGAGAGTGCAACAGTAGGGAAAACGTTGGATAGCATAGGGGTAAAAATTACTATTCCCACTCCAGTGAGTGCAACAGTAGGGGAAACTTTGGATAGCGTAGGGGTAAAAATTACTATTCCCACTCCAGAGGGGGCAACAGTAGGGAAAGCGTTGGATAGCGTAGGGGTAAAAATTACTATTCCCACTCCAGAGAGTGCAACAGTAGGGAAAGCGTTGGATAGCGTAGGGGTAAAACTTACTATTCCCACTCCAGAGAGTACAACAGTAGGGAAAGCGTTGGATAGCGTAGGGGTACAAATTACTATTCCCTCTCCAGAGAGTGCAACAGTAGGGAAAACGTTGGATAGCGTAGGGGTAAAAATTACTATTCCCACTCCAGTGAGAGCAACAGTAGGGAAAGCATTGGATAGCGTAGGGGTAAAAATTGCTATTCCCACTCTAGAGAGTGCAACAGTAGGGAAAGCGTTGGATAGCGTAGGGGTAAAAATTACTATTCCCACTCCAGAGAGTGCAACAGTAGGGAAAGAGTTGGATAGCGTAGGGGTAAAAATTACTATTGCCACTCCAGAGAGTGCAACAGTAAGGAAAGCATTGGATAGCGTAGGGGTAAAAGTTACTATTCCCACTCCAGAGAGTGCAACAGTGGGGAAAGCGTTGGATAGCATAGGGGTAAATTGTACTATTCCCACTCTAGTGAAAATAAATTAATATAATTCACATAATTATCAATTAATCAATTATTAAAAATTAATTATCAATTAAGAATTAAATAATTACCAATTAAAAATTAACAATTTATTAAAAATAAATACCAATAAATTAATTAACATATTTAATTAATTATAATTAAATTACTTCCCACCCTATTCCCCTATAAACCCACAACCCGCTACAGAAAATAAATTAATTTAATTCACATAATTATCAATTAATCAATTAATAAAAATTAATTATCAATTAGGAATTAATTAATTTCCAATTAAAAATTAATTAACAATGTATTCTAAATAAATACCAATTAATTAGTTAACATATTTAATTAATCATAATTAAATTACTTCCCACTCTATTCCCCTATACACCCACAACCCGCTAAAGAATTAAATTACGCAAAAATGAAATAACATAAAATTAATTACTTAAAATAAATTACAAAAATATATACACTTTTCACACATATACTAACATACAAAACACAAAAAATACAATATTATTAAAAATTCAATATTTTTAATAAACTATATTATGTACTTCAATATTTTGACTGTCTATATTTTTTAAATCGATATTACATTACTTACCTTCAAAACAATATTTTTTGCTGTCTATATTCTGTCCATTCGATATTTTGTCCATTCTATATTTTGGAGTCGATATTTAGGTTAGTCTATATTTTGGAATCGATATTTTGACCATTTACCGACATGTACACATGGATTCATGACACACACTCGGTCTGAGCACACTGTACAGCACTGGCGTTTTTCTATATTTAACCAGGGTGTGCTAATTACAAACACACACACTGCCAGCACACACATCCACCATATCAGCACTGCACAGCACTTCACTCGTCATGTATTTTACTTCAAACAAGTACACATACATCCAGCACATGCTCTCATTGAGCACCATCTGATCAGCACTACAATGTTCATGTTATGTTCTCCTTTCAGGCATACATACACTTAGCACATGCACAAATTTCACATGTACTACACAGTACTGCTCTATACCTGTCCAGTACCCTTCCCTTCAGGTATGCCCAGACGTGGGTCGTGGGCTCACTGTGCCACTGGAATCAAGCTATCCTGGCTGAAATGGGATGAAACCCTGAAACCGGTCCTAGGATGCTTGTTTTCGGTCCAGGGAGGACCTGGCTTGGCAGTTCGGACTGGACTGTTCCCATGAGGCACAGGGTCAAGACTGATTTGCATTTGGCCAGGTCTAAACTGGGGTGGCATGGTGAGCAAACGAATGATGGATTTAACCCAGATCTCTTGTCTGGGGGTGAATTTTTTGATTTGTTCTGGATTCCTTGCATCAATTGTGTGTCTTTTGCTTTCTCGCCCTAAGTTTGTCAGGTATGCCCAGACGTGGGAACTGGGCTCACTGTGCCATTGGAATCAAGCTATCCTGACTGAAGAGGGGTGAAACCCCAAAACAGGATGGATGCTCATTTCCGGTCCAGGGAGGACCTGGCTTGTCAGTTCGAGCTGGAATGTTCCCATGAGGCACAGGGTCAAGACGGATTTGCATATGGCCAGGTCTAAACTGGGGTGGCATGGTGAGGAAAAGAATGATGGATTTAGCCCAGATCTCTTGACTGGGGGCGAATATTTTGATTTGTTCTGCATTCCGTCCATCAATTGTGTGTCTTTTGCAGTACCCTTCCCAGGCACAGATACAACCAAAGCAAAGTCACTACTCCTGTGCTACACAGTACTCCACGTCTACCTTATGTAGGCCAAGGGTGAGTTAAGCAGACTGCAGTGGAAGATTTAAAAAGGTGAGTGAGCCTACAGGCCTCACTCCAGTGACACTGTGTAAAGGCGTCCTATTCACTACTATTGACCACTACATGGCATGCTCGCACCTCTGCCCTTCATGCTGCTTAACTCCTGGTGAAGGTGGTAGTCTTCCACCACTACGAGGGTCGAGCTTTGGAAGGCCATCCTGGTCCTCAATCTATCTGACAGGCCTGTATCATGGCACACATGCATGATCTGTGTTTTCCTATGGCACAGCATTAGGAACCCAGACAACAGAACTGTTGGGCTTTCAGAACAGCAGTACATGTCTTTAGCATGCAGAGGGCTTTTCCATCTCAACAGGGTGTTAGGCAGTAACTGGCCTATAATTTTCATACCCTGGTGGAAGGACATTTGCAGGTAAATCTGGTTGTACATTCTCATCTGTTGTAAGACTCGCAGACTCAACAGACCTATATTTCTTGTTTGTAAATGGGACAAGCCTGTACTTTTCAGCTTAGTTGAAATACTCCCACACACAGATTATTATATTTTAGTAGACAGCATAGACTCTGCCATACTAAGAATCGGGGGCCAGATTTATAAAAATTTCACAGACTGCAATGCAGCAAGAGAACTTGTTGCATTTCGTGAAAGGGCACAAATGCACCATATTTACCACTATATGGCGCATTCCTGCTCTCTGCTTGCTCTGGCACACCATCTGCTGCCTAGCACCAATGCATGCAGCTTTGGACACAGTGCAAGGGTGACTGTGTTGCAGGCAGGATTGTTTTTGTGCAGGAAGGGATACCTTCAAGCACCCAAATAATCATTAGAGGCTGTCTCCTCAGAATGCAGCACACTTAGAAAGAGAAATAAACAAGGAGAAATAAACATTTCTTCTCGTTGTGCCTCCTCTTGGAAGGCATAGTATTTTGAAGCATTCCCATGATTACCAGTCTCGGTATACCTGGGAATGTGCCAAACTCTAAGGGTGGATGCGTGGAAACACCCACTCTCCATCCATGAAACGCCGTCCCAAGGCAGAGTAATGCAAGATAGCGACTTGTGCGCCTTGCTATACTCCAGATTTACCAAGCAACACAAGATTCCGAAAGGCAGCCTTGCTTTGCTTGGCAAATGTGACTTAAGTATTCCACTGCCCTTGCAACGCCCTGTGGGACACAAGGGCAACACAATACAATGATAAATCTGCCACTGCCCTTTTAGCTTGTATGCAATCACCTTTTTGACAGTAAGAATTTGCATGGTCTCCTGCCTTGTCAATACCAAGCTTGATTGCTGTTCTGTCTGTCTTAGGCCAAAGTCAATCCATTTACCACTTTTGTTCCACCCCTTCTGTTGAGAATTCTGTTTTCATTTGATTACCTATTGATTTGTAAATACATCCAGGGTCTTATTCCCATGTGTAGGCACTCTCATGTTTTAACAAGGAGTTGCAAAGGAAACTTGGGGTCATTATTTATGAGGATATAAACTGAGGTTGTCTCAATTTTTCGTGAAGCTACGGTGGCGTAAACAATGCGCCACACTGTGCCCTGTTTACAAAGTGACACATCTAGGCAGATGCATCAATTTGTGAAGGTCTGCACTACATTATACCTGCGTCAGGTGTAATGTATGCAGGGTGGGCTTTCCCCGTAAAAAAAGCATAGTAGAAATGGTGCAGTGAGATTTCACTGCACAACTCCTACGACTTGACTCCATCATAATCCTTACCCCTGCTTCAAGCAGGCGTAAGGAATGATGCATGGCCTTTTGCATGGCCCTCGTCCTATGTGTAATGACACATTGCTGGAGTTGCATCACTTTAACAGCACACTCCATTAGTACGTTATTACTGCGTCACCAGGATTCCTGACGCATTTGTGCAATCCTTGTGACGTAGAGTTCTGTTTGTAAATATTGCGCATCCATGTTGTTGCAAGGATGGCGCTATGAAAAGTGTTGCATCGCTGTTCTTGAAGAGCAATGCAACACTTTTCACAAATGAGCCCTAAATGTTCTGAGTTTATATACTCTTTACTTTTTGGTGTATTTCATGTGTGATATTGTTACGGTTTATATCACAGAAACGGCTTAGGGGTCTCTGATTTCCAGTTATGACTCAGTGGGGTACGCAGAAGTCAAAATGCTCAGAACCACTAATTTATACCACTGAAAGCTACATCATCATTCATTCTGCTTCAATTCTTAAGTATTCTCAGAAAATGGGCATGATTTACCATGTCAGATGCTGACGATTGGTCACCTTTGTGTACGATGTGAAGAGCATTGCCAACTGTTTTGAGAACTGGTTGGTTTATCCTGCTCAGAATCTAGCTTGAAGTTTAACTAGTATATCATATTCCACTTCGAAAACCTTCAGCTGGGCATCCATGCAGCTCTCTAGAATTTTTGCAAGGAAAAGTAATTTACAGACTGAGCAGAAATCATACAGATCTTCAGGATACTTTCCTGTTTTTATTTTCAGAATGGTGGATACATAGCCTATTTTTTGACAATCTGTACAAATACAAATACAAATTCCACAATAAAGCAATAATAAAATCCAGATTTCCATTGTTTTAAAAGCACGTAAAAATGGAGTTGCATCAGCACAATTTCAGTCGCCGAATTCATCATAAAACCAAGTTTAAAAAGAAACACAAAAGCTAATCTCTACCAGTATTGAATGGTCGTAAAGCTTTTCCTTTGGTAAATGTATAGGATACGTTTCCTAGAAAATGGCGGGATGACCTGGTCTTGCCTTTTGTGTGGAACATTTCCAAGTGTGTGACTTCTCTGAAGGATGACATACAGCTAGATTCATCAAAGTAAATTCGGCTCGCAAAGGGCCAGATTCTGAGAATCTGGCCCTTTGCGAGCGCAATTTTTGCATTTGGGATTCATCACCCCAAATGCAAAAATCGCAAATTGCGAAATCGCTATATTGCGAGGAATCGCATTTAAGGAATCTCTATTTGAGATTCCTTAAATGCAATTCATGAACCAATTTAGAGTTGCGAATTCGCAATTTTTGGCCGCTATTTACCGCGAAGTCTGACTTCGTGGTAAATAGCGAAAACTTAGAAAAATGCACTTTAGTGCATTTTTCTAAGTTGTATGTTACACACACACATGTCCTTTGGACATGTGTGTGCGCAACATCAGTCTACATTTTCATTTCAGGGGTGCTACAGGGTGTCCTTTGGACACCCCTGGCACCCTTGAAATCGCATCCTTATTTGCGATTAGCAAATTGCTAATCGCAAATAAGGAATGACTCCCCATTCAATCCTATGGGCTTTTAGCCTTTAGGCCCAAAGGAATGAATGGAGAGTTATTCCTTATTTGCGATTAGCAATTTGCTAATCGCAAATATGGAAGCTGTAGAAATCGCATTTTTTTTGCGATTTCTACATGAATGCCGTTTTGCGAGTCTTTAATAGCGATTCCTTAATAATCGCTATTAAGGACTCGCAAAACATTACAATGATGAATTTGGGGGTAAGACCCTTTACATTTCTGGATGGTGGCACAGTGCTGATACCCGCCAAGTGTTCAGGTTACTTATAAGTGACATTTTGATGTTTTCAGGATACTTATGTGTGACACTTAAATGTGTTATGTGTGACACTTCATATTGAGTAGAATGAAGTAGTTAAGTTGACGAAATGATATACATTTCAGAAGTTACCCCTTAATTCAGTTTTTCTATGGCATTTTCTAGACCACAGTATAATGGTCTAAAAAGTGCCTTAGAAAAAAGTCAACGCTCCTCAACTGCCTATGCAAGGTCACTAACCAACTCCGTTTTTAGGTCTCGACTACGCATCACGCATGCGATGCATAGGAGAGAGACCATTAGCCATCGCACAGCATTGGGGGCAAAAACCTGCACGCGTTGCATTGCTTGCAATGGCAACGCGTGCACGTCTGGCGATTTCCTTGAGGGAGCGCGCAGCGTCATATGGTGGCACCATATGGTAGCAATCAGCGTGCCTTGCTGCACGCTCCCGCAAGGTAATCGCGCAGGCCACCTACCCCTGCTGCCGCGCGAGGCACGCGCTTGTGCTGGTCTTTCCTTCCTTATGTTTCTTCTCTCCAAATAGGTCCTTAAGTCACATGTGTTGCCGCCATATGTTTCCCCCATTTGACTTGGAACTATTTTTACCTTGTTTTGACCTGCCACTTCCTCCCGCCTGTCACTTCCGCTCAGGGCCGGACTGGCTACCGGGCAGTTGTGTGTCCTGCCGAGCAGGGGGATGATTTCGTTGATGGGGACCCGTGTGTGCAAAACGAAATTCGTTTTGCTTTTTTTATTTCAAAGCGCACGCACATCCCCATCAACTAAATAAGCCCACATCACAGAGAAAATAGCCCCCAGCTCGGCAGCACACACAACTGCCTGGTAGCCAGTCCGGCCCTGCTTCCGTTCTGCTCTCTCGGGTTTCCTCTTGTTTTTTTCACAAGAAAAAACTAATCTAGCCCTATGTTTATGGTGACAGCGGCAAAATTCAATTATGGCCGCCAGTTGCAATGTCTCTCTCTTAGTTTGCGTCCTATTGTTTCACCCGTGCGAGCAACGTGCATGAGGTCACGCTGTGCACGCACGTGGACCACGCAGCCGGCGGATTTCTGTTGCTGTCCATTGAGTGTGCTACTCATGTCAAGTTTTCAGGCAGAGTCATAACCCGGCAGTCTGGAGTCATGCTGAAGGATAAGCAATGGAACATCCCGCCCAACGCACCGGTGTGCATTGAGATGCATCTAGGGGCTGCACATTACTGGGTAAGTAAGGGTGTGTGGAATATATGCTGTGGCCAGGTAAATTACTGCCTGTGTAGGTATTGGTGCAGTCAGAGTACGCGCCTTACACAGGTCTCATCTAGCAGCGAGACCACTAAAGGGATTAAAGGCAGGGGTTTAAGTTTCTCGGAGCTTGACGAGTTCAGGCGATATCAAATCAAATCAAATCATAAAACATTTATTAAGCACACATATCACTCAGGAGTCTCATGGCGCTGGTGGATGTCTCTGAAAGGATAAGACTTCATATGCAACTAAAGGTCGAACAACCATGTCTTTAGGTTCCTATGAAAATGATTGTGATCACTAATAGTGCGTAGGTGTAAAGGTAATTGATTCCAGAAAGACAGAGCAAGGAAGGAGAAAGAACGCCCTCCACCAGTAGTGGTGCATATTCTGGGAGACACAAGGAGCGCTTGATTGCTAGATCTCAGGGTTCTGCCAGGGACATACCAGGTTAATTTACGTACATGTTCTTATGCATCAGGCAACAGGTGCAGAAGTTTCAAATTGGGAGCCGAAGGTGGAGGCCAATAGGGCATTCCCATAGTCTATATGGGTGATGATAAGACCCTGGACTAGGGGTTTTCTTGCCTCCGGTGGAATCCACTTAAAAATGTTACGCAGGCTACGCATAATTCCAAAACAAGCGCCAAAGGTCTTATTGACATGGTCTTTCATTGATAGTTTAATGTCCAATTGGAAACCCAGATTTCTTATGGACTGAGTTGGAGTAGGACAGAGGCCAAGGCTAGAGGGCCACAGACCTGGTGTCCAGTATTCATCCGCCTAGCCAAAAAGTAAAATCTCAGTTTTCCCACCATTCAGCTGAAGGTGGTTAGTGCTCATCCACTTCTCAATTTGAGACATACAGTCAATAAAGCGCAACTTCATTTCAGATCAATCAATCAATCAATCAATCAATCAATCATTACATTTATAGAGCATGCTACATACCCGTGAGGGTCAAAAGGCGCTGGGGGGAGTGGGGGGGGTGCTACTGGTTGAAGAGCCACGTCTTGAGGAGTCTTCTGAAGGCCAGTAGGTCCTGAGTCTGTCGTAGATTGGTTGGGAGAGTGTTCCAGGTCTTGGCGGCGAGGTAGGGGAAGGATCTTCCTCCGGCTGTTGTTTTCCGGATCTGAGGTACTGTGGCGAGGGCGAGGTTGGCAGAGCGGAGACTTCGGGTGGGGGTGTGGAAGCTGAGTCGGTTGTTGAGGTAGGTGGGTCCGGTGTTGTGTAGTGCTTTGTGTGCGTGGATGAGGAGTTTGAAGGTGATCCTCTTCTTGACGGGGAGCCAGTGCAGGCTTTCTATCTAGAGAAATTGCAGAAGAGTCGATGTTGTCAATAGGGCAGAATGGCGTTAGGCTAAAAGTGTCAGCAAAAAGAGGAAAAGTAACTTTACGCCGATGTGGCTGCGGCGGGGGGACGTCGAGGATCATTCGAGCCGAGCAGTTCTGGATTCATTGTAGTCATCTCAGAAGTTTGTTTGTAGTTCCTGAGTAGAGGGCGTTCCCGTAGTCTAGTCTGCTGGTGATGAGGGCCTGGGTGACGGTTTTTCTAGTGTCGGTGGGGATCCATTTGAAGATTCTGCGGAGCATTCGGAGGGTGTTGAAGCAGGACGCGGAGACGGTGTTGACTTGCCTGGTCATGGAGAGGGTGGAGTCGAGGATGAACCCCAGGTTGCGTGCGTGGTCTGTGGGTTCTGGGGCTGCGCCTTGCGATCTGGGCCACCAGGAGTCGTCCCAGGCTGAAGGGGTGGGTCCGAGGATGAGGACCTCCGTTTTGTCTGAGTTCAGCTTCAGTCTGCTGTCCTTCATTCCTCTGTGGAGGTTGGCTTTGGCAGTGTGGGGGTCTTCGGTGAGGGATATGATCAGCTGTGTGTCGTCGGCGTAGGAGATAATGTTGAGGTTATGTTGTCGTGCGACGTGGGCGAGTGGTGCCATGTAGATATTGAACAGCGTCGGGCTGAGGGAGGATCCCTGTGGGACGCCGCAGATGATCTCGGTGGATTTCGAGTGGAAGGGTGGGAGGCGAACGCTCTGGGTTCTGCCGGAGAGGAAGGACCAAGGGTAACCAAGATCTGAGTGTCGTCAGCATAAGAGACAACCTCAAAACCATATGATCGGATCACCTTGGCCAAAGGGGTCACATAAAGATTGAAGAGTGTTGGACCCAGAATGGAAACCTGTGGTACTCCCATCTCAACTGGTCTACTACGAGAGATTGTACACCCCACCTGTACTATCATAGCACGATCAGTTAAGTAGTTCTTAAGCCACTGAAGAGCCTTTCCCCTGACACCAATCTCCCAGAGCCGGCGTTCTAAAATGCATTGCGAGATGGTGTCAAACGCTGCAGATAAGTCAAGCAGGACAAGGATGGATGACTGCCCTCTATCTAATGCCCATCTGATGTTATCGGCTACCTCCAACAAAGCAATTCTGGTGCTATGAGCTGCCCGAAAGCCCAATTGAGAAGGGTCGAGCAGTCTATGGCTCTCGAGGTGGACAACAAGCTGCTTGTTGACCAAGAACTCGAGCATTTTACCGAAGTGAGGAAGCAGCGATATAGGACGATAGTTACTAAGGAGTTTTGGGTCTGCAGTAGATTTCTTTAATATAGGCCTGACCCTGGCAATTTTCCATGATGTGGGAAACTTTGATTCAGACAAAGATTTATTAAATAAATCCATAAGGCAATCAAGGAGCACTGGAGCCACCACAGGGAAAATTTTTGAAGACAACGGGTCAGTGGGTGAACCCGTTTTGACTTTATTAGATTAGATTAGATTAGATTAGATGTGGACTTGTAGAGCGCGAATTGTTGCCCAGAGGAGTCCAAGCGCTAAAAATAACCAGAACCTACCAGAGAGCTGTGAAGGAAGTTAGCTAAGTTAAAGGGGTAAGTTAAAAAGGAAGGTCTTTAACTGTTTACGAAACACAGAGAGATTGGGATTGGCTCTGAGGTGCAGTGGCAGGGTATTCCAGGTTCTGGACGCATTGTGGGCGAACGTCCTGCCGCCCGATCTGGATCTTTTTATTCTCGGAACCACTGCTAGAAAGGTCTGGCTGGAGCAAAGACTTCTGTTGGGAGTGTAGTGGGTGACTAGGTCACGGGTAATGCTAGGGCCAGTGTCCCAGAAAGCTTGATGGGCTATGCACATTGCCTTAAAAAGAACTCTCTGGCGAACCGGTAGCCAGTGAAGGCTAACCAGTCCGGCCCTCACTGATTGTCTCCGAGGGATCTTAAGCAGTAAGCGCGCTGCGCAGTTCTGCACTGTCTGCAGCCTGCGCAGGGTGTACTCTGGGGCGCCGAGATAGAGCACATTGTTAAAATCAAGGCGTGACTGTATAAGACCCTATATAGCCACCTGTTTGGCTTCCATGGGAAGAAGGGGAAAGATTTTATTTAACATCCTCATGATGCCAAAACAGGTGGCTGACAGTTTTGTGGCCTGAACGTTGAAAGACAGGGATCTGTCCAACCACACTCCGAGGCTCTTGATATTGTCTTTGGGAGATGGAGGAAGACCCAGACACGGAGACCACAAAGAGGCGGGGAGGCAGAGATCTGGGGGGCCTAGGAGCATCCGCTCCGTTTTGTCCCCATTCAGCTTGAGGGATGATGAGGACATCCAGGTCTTCACCTCCTCTAGGCATTCTCTAAGCCCACCTGGCGCAGGCCGGTTGGCCTCCTGCGCCAGTGAGACCACCAGCTGCGTGTCGTCTGCATAAGAGATGATCTTAACCCCGAATGGACGGACGACCTCAGCCAGTGGCCTCATGTACAGGTTGAAGAGTGCGGGGCTCAGAGAGGAGCCCTGCGGAACTCCGCACTTTAGAGGTCTGCTGGAGGACACGGACTCGCCCTCAAAGACTCTAAAAGATCTGTCCTCTAAAAAGGACTTAAACCACGACCAGGCTTTATCCTTAATCCCGGCGCAGGACAGACGGTACAGTAGGGTGTCGTGACTGACCGTGTCAAACGCCGCACTTAGGTCAAGGAGGATCACTGCCACTGATCCTCCTTGATCCAGGATTTTTCTAGCTTCCTCTGTGACCATGAGGAGAGCGGTCTCAGTCCCGTGTTTCGGTCTGAAACCCGTCTGGGTGGGGTCTAGTAGGTGATGATCTTCCAGAAAGCTTACTAGCTGTTGATTTATGTGTTTTTCCAATACCTTGCTCACCCATGGGAGCAAGGTATTGGACGGTAGTTACCCAGGTCAGTCGGGTCTAAATTGGGTTTTTTCAGCAAAGATCTAACCATGGCCTGCTTCCAGACGGTCGGGACAGTGCTGGAGGTAATGGATGCATTTAATACCTCCCTAATAGTAGGCAGGGTAATCTGAGAAGCAGCCATTATTATGTCCGGCGGGGCTGGGTCGGCAGGAGAGCCGGATTTAACTCTGTGCGCTAATGATTCAAGGGTTGTGGAGTCTAGTAGGGGAAAATGAGTCAGAGTGGGTTGAGGTAAAAAAAGGGGGGGAGCGGGGGGTTTATTAGATTGGACTGAAGAGGTGATCTTTTTGGGGGGGAAGGCTGAGTAGATAGTATTTACTTTCTGATAGAAGAACTCAGCAACGTTGTTGCAGTGAGTGGTGGATTTTTCGGGCTGCAGGGCAGGGGGGGGATTCATTAGCTTTTTAACGATCTGAAAAATCTCCTTAGGCTTTGACTTGGCTAGCAGTATTCTATTGGAGAAATAGGTGGCCTGGGCTGCTTTTACTTGAGCTTTGTATTCGCCAATAGATTCTCGGTAGCGGGTTATTAAGGGCCTCAGTCACCTCAGCCGAGCAACACTGGGTGAATTCCTTCAATATGTGAAGAGAATTGAGAGAACTTGACAGAAAGTTCCCTAAGTCATTGCAGTCGTCCAACACTGGGAAAGAGGCATGGATAGCCATAATCTTATCCTCAAAGAATTTTGAAAGGGAATCGATCCAGTCTTGTGAAATGGAGAGTGGAAGTTGATAAGGGGGAGTAGAGAATTATTTTAAAATGTGGTAGAGCTCCTTGTTAGAATTTGCCGCCTTCTCAATACGGTTAAGAGAAATAGTTTCCTTGTATGCCTAATATTTGCCATATACTTATGGTGAATGCCTTTATATGTTACACGATCAGTCAGATCCTTGGTTTTCCTCCATTTACGCTCAGCGGACCTGCAAGAAAGCTTCTGTAGCTTTAGATGATCAGTAAACCAAGGAGCAGCTCGAGTTTTAAGAGTGACTCTGGTAAGAGGAGCAATTATGTCCAGGGTGTTAGTTATATTTCTATCTAGAGAAATTGCAGAAGAGTCGATGTTGTCAATAGGGCAGAATGGCGTTAGGCTAAAAGTGTCAGCAAAAAGAGGAAAAGTAACTTTACGCCGAGATCGCCTCCATACTACTTCCTTGCAAGGGACCGTGTTAATTGAATGGTCCAGAATGGTACATTTTAATAAGAAATGATCAAACCATAATAGTGGTAATGGAGACTCTACCGTGATCTTAGTAGAATTTGACATTAATAAGTCAAGTGTATGACCAGCAATGTGCGTGGGGCCGGTTACCAGTTGGACTAATTCCAAAGAATTTATACTAGAAATTAACAGTTCAGTGTCAATATCGTGTTGTATACTTCTGCATGATAGTTAAAATCACCTAACAAGAGGAAAGAGTTAGAGGCTAAAACATGAGGAGCAATAATCTCCAGTAATTTGTGTGGAAACTCTTTTTTAGGACCCGGAGGTCTGTATACTAATGCACCTCTCCATACTCCACCTGACAAACCATCCATAGTAAAGATACACACTTCCAAAATGCTTGTACTTATAGACTCTAAGGAATTGATGTAAACAGTCGGAGTAGTGGCAATCAGTAGACCACCTCCTCTGTTCTTTTCCCTATCAACTCTTGTTATTTTATATTGTGGAGGATACGCAATGGCTACATTTGGAGAGGCATGCTCGTGCAACCAGGTTTCCGTAATAAAGCATATGTCAGATGACTCAGAGTCAATGAAACTCCAGATTTCCACAGCATGTTTTGGAATAGAGCGAGCATTAAAATAGAGTGCCTTTAGTGATCTAATTGCTTTTAAATGAGTAGTAGTGCGAGAGGTTTCACAAACAGGAGAAAGAAGACAAGGAGTGATATGATCCCCACTAGTTGCGGCAATGATTGGAGCGACTGGGTATAGAGACGAAAAAGGATTAAGATCCTTCAGTACCTGACTAGAATATCTGAGCAGGGACATCATAGGACTGACTAATTACAGCTAGCTATGAAGATTAGGATAGACCAAAAATAGAAATGGGCAGGGGTCCAGGCAGCTGGCAGCGGTCTGGTGTGGATGGGCGCAGACGGGCTTGCATTTGGCGCGCCGAAGGCACGCCGCTGCGTGCGTCCACTGCACAGCCCCGCCTTATGCAGGGGCGTAACACAGGCCCCTGCAGCCCCTGTGGTGCGGGGGGCCCTCACCCTCCAGGGGGCCCCGTCAGCACCGCACTTCTGCTGGGGAGCTCTAGATTGAGTCCGAAGGGGGCCCCTTCACGTACCCTGCAGTGGGGCCCCCTCAAGGTTCATCACGCCACTGGCCTTATGTAGGGCACAAGGCAGATAGAGACACTGGGAGGCTAACTGCACTTCCGGTTAGTAGGCCAATGGAACGGAAGTGAGAATAATGCCTTCACGTTTGTCCGCACAATCTTCACAAGCCGTGGCGGACCGAGGACAATATGCTGTGAGGAACACAGAAATTTAGTTTACGTGTTTTTAGCCACGCCTATAATTACATCTGTCACATCTCTTGTAAAGGAGTTCTAGGTACGCTTTTCTGGACGTGCTTTTTTTAAGGATCTCCACACCTTTTTCATCACATTTCAAATACTCGATACAGGGTCACCTGTCTGGTAGTCTTCAAAGTCCCCAATCTTAAGTAATTTTACTGCAAGCGAGCCTGAACTACATGTTTAAAAGCAAATCTCTAATGTCATTACTGCGGTCGCATTGTGATGGCTCTCGTCATTTGTAATAAAAGAAAAATGACGTTTCTGCCCAATTTTAATAAATGATTACATTAAGGCTAGCAATTCACAAGACTTGCTGCCAATGCCATCAGCAAAGTTGATCGGCAAGTCATGGAGCATCAGTGCAGTAAGAAAGGTTTGCTGGTTCAGCTTAAGCTTTTGTAGGACGAGGAGGGGCCTGAATCTAATACCTACTGTTGGGGTCTGTTTGCTCGTCCACAGACCCATGTGGGTTGCCGGCTAATCAGACTGTTCTTTGCACTATCTGCAGTTTAAGTTAACATGGAGGTAGAGGGAATGCAGGTTAAGGGTTATTTCAATATACTTGCCCTGAGTGCTATTGTTTCTTTTTGAACACAGTTTGTGTTCTTTGGGAACCCTCCCGCCTGACGCCAGTACGAGCCTTATGACAAAATAGACTCGGTAAGACTCTTGTTCATCTGCACTGCTCGGCGGGCCTTAGGGGGTTACCATAAAGATCATGAGAGATATGTGTGTGAGAACCATGAACGGAATGAGAGGGACATGGCAGCGTATCCCCTAATTGTGTGCACACAGATGTAATCTTTTTAGGTGTTTGTAGTAGATAGATTGATATCCAATAGAGTGGCAGTCTGTGTGTTCTCCTTTGTACTGCAGGTCACCAGTGTATTCACAACTGTGTAGCCTTGGACTGTGTCATGTACGTGCATGTACCTTGAATGATCGAGGTAACTATTAGCGGCGATACGTCCCCCACCCTAGGGGTGGCAATCTGAGGGATAGCCCCGGGCGCCACAAGCTCTAGCTACGCCTCTGGGTACACCTTATATTCCCCCAGATTGAGCACCTCTACGAGAAATAGGAGAACAGAATCCCACTTAATTTTTGTATTCCTTTCTTTCCTCCTCTCACCTCTTTCTTCCCTTTGCCATTTTCGCTCTTCATCCATCTAAGTCACTTTGTCTCCTCCCTTTGTTTCTCCTCGTCCATGCTACTTTTGTTTCTCCCTGTCCCCTCAAATTTGACTCTTCTCCCCCCCACCCCCCACACTTCACCTTCCTTGGAATATCTTATCCTCAGACTACTCTCCTCCATTCGCTTTCCTCTCTCTCTCATCTGCATGATTGTATTTTTCTTCGCCACAATTACTCTCTTTTTCTCGTCTCCCTTCTCTTTCTGGCACCTAAAATGACATAGCAGACACACATTTGGGCAGAGCATTTCTCACTTGAAATAATATTTTTAGCTCATTTAATTAAAATATATAACTTGTTTCCCCATGATAATATTAATTGGAGAAAAGAACGCTTTTCATTTAGAAACAAACGTTTGATATTCTTTACTCGTTGTTAGTCAGTGCAAAAATCACTGCGCTAATCGAGAATGTTGCTGGTTTAGGACAGGAATAATTTTGGCCTAGAAATCGTTTTATTTTAGTAGGGTCATCTGGCGACGGTGGCTGTTTATGTCACTACTCCTAAAATCAAGAAAGGCGCAAGTTTCTCGTGTCATTGCTAAATATACAACATAATTCTGTAAGCCTCCAGTAGTGAAGGCACACAGGGAGTTTAATTGCAGGACAAATACATTTCAGTGCAGAGATGTGGGGGCAAGAACTGAAGTGCGTTACTTTAACTCTTGATGAGTGGAACTTGGAAGGGCTGAGTGGTTCCTGGACCAGGGCAAGTGTACTCACACCTTCCTTCTTTTTCACCTTACCTGCAGAAAAAGCTCCAAACGCCAGACACCTTTCTTTCGCAATATTGGCATTCTCCTCTATATGAAGCTGGGTTGATATTTGCACAAATTCAAAGAGCTTCCTGGGGTTTTGCTGCGTAAATCTCCTTTCTGATGAACATGTACTTTGCTTCAAAAATTGGTGTTTGTATTTCCATCTATTTCTTCTCAGTTTGGCAAGGGGATTGGGTGAGGATTTTCCTACCATATAGCCCTGAACTACCTTGGGACATATGTACAAGCCCCTATCGCCACCACAACGTCACCCATAGTGTTGTTGTGGTGATGATAGGTGCTGCATCTTATGTACAAGGCAGCATTAATCTACTTAACGTGGTTTAAGACTGCCTTGTACATAAGGACCCCTTTCAAACTATAGTTAGCATAAGATGGTTGGGCAGTGGATGTTGAGATGGCCGTTCCACCGCAACACCCATTTATTTTGATGCTGCCCCCTATGTACAAGGTTAGTGTACATAGGGGGCATTGCCAAAATCAAGACCAGGTAAAAACTGGTCTTAAGATGGCGAAACGAGGAGCAATGCACTATTTCTCCTCGTTTCCACTTTTTCCATGTGTGCTGCCTTGTGCAGCACACATTGAAAAATCTAAATGCCATTGTTTGTTTATGTACAGGAAGGAGTTCCTTCCTGTACTTAAAGAAACTTTTTAAAAAAAAATAATTTTGTCACTTTTATGTGTGCTGTTTGAAGCAGCACGCATGAAAGTGACAGAATGGCATTTCTAGGATTGTTTATCTGCAGGAAGGGACATCTTTCTACACATAACCAATCCTCCCCTGTACACAGATACCTTTGCACTCTGGTGCAAGTGTGCCTAGGTTGCTAAATTTAGCACCATCACATTGGGAAACGCGAGGCTGCATCACATTCTTGTAAATATGGTGCAGCCTTGTGTTTCAGAAGTGGAGGAGGTAGGCGTTAAGTCATGAAGGGTCATGCCTCTCTCCTCCACTTCCTAGTACATATACTCCCTTGTTTCTTCATTCATGTCCTTCGAGTACAGTATTGCCTTTTTTTAATGTTTTTTTACTTCCTAGTATTTTGGGACTACTGTGTCCTTGATTGAGGACTCTGAGTTCTATGTCATAAGCGCAGTTACTTTATGAATGTATGGTAAGTATGAAGCTACTTTCTCTGTCAAGGAGTCTGGATCAATACTTCTAACACTGCTGACCTGTCATTGTCTCTTCTTGTTTGACCAATGCTTATGTCTTTGGAGGAAACAAAAGAAAAGAGATAATATACCCTTAGATTAGACAGACCAATCACTCGGGATCAGAATCTCTGCCTTAAGTACACTTTCCGCAGCAATGATGAGGTCTAAAGCAAAGCGGCTGAGGGAGGCTATTATTGTGCAAAAACTAGGAAAACTGTGAGACAACAGAGTCCTTTACATCTCACTGATATAAGTTAAATTCCCCTAGGCCCATATAGTAACAAGAGGAGACAGAATTTCAAAGGTTTAGTCAGTAGTTCCACAAAATGTATGTTGACCCTGTCTACAGGCAGGTCGCTCCCCCTCACCGCACAGCTCCACCAGTAAGTCTGTGTGCCCCTGCTGCCTTTCACAGCTACTGCCGCAGGTTTGAGGCCCCTCGCCTTGGTAGTTTCCGGTACTGCCTTAATTTTTCACTGCCTTATCTCAGTGTTATCTACATCTTTTTATTGATTGCTGTGTGTACTTTTGTTTCCCTCATCTCCCCTCCTCTTTTTCTGTGCCTTGTCTCATTGCTCTGCCTCCTTTTATTTTTACTATTGCCTGTGGGTTTATTTTTGTTTCCCTCGTGTTCCTCCTTTTCTGTTCCTCTTTTGCCTCTGTTTCCCTGCTCGCCATTCCCGCCATTGCGTCCCCTGCGGCCCGCCCCCCTGCTGCCTTTTGCCGCTAGCTCCAGCCTCCCAGCTGCTCCTCCCTTCCACCTCCACTTATATGGCGGCTGCTGTACGGGCGCGCCGCTGGTGCGCCACGGCGCCCAGCACCAGAACCCCTGTCCACCGCAGACGACACCCGTCTCTGCTACGATGCCAGCACCCTCCCCGCTCTCAACACCAGACGATCACACACCTGCTTCCTGGCCGCCCGGAAGCGCACCCAAGGACCCTTCTCCTGCCGGAACTGCAGTTTCACCAGTATCCGACCCACCAACCCACCCACCAGAAAAGAACCCAACTATCTCAGATGCATTCTCCTCAACACCTGCTCCGCCCACAAATACGCTGTGGAACTCTGGGACCTACTCGACTCAACCTCCCCAGACGTCGCCTTGCTGACCGAGACCTGGCTGAACCCCTCCTTGGCACCCGACATCGCCATAGCTACCCCGGATGGCTACAAGATCTCCCGGAGGGACCGCACCAAGGGAGTAGGAGGAGGAATCGCCATCGTCCACAGAAATACTCTCAGAGTCTCGACCAACACCGATGACACCCTCAGCACCGCCGAACACCTGCACTTCCAGATCCACACCGAACCTAACACCACCCTCAGAGGAACCATCGTCTGCAGACCCCCCGGACCCCAAACACAGTTCAGCGACTCCATCGCCGACTTTGTCAGCACACACGCCCTCGCCTCCACGGACTACATCCTCCTCGGGGACCTGAACTTCCACCTCGAGAACTACAACAACACCAACTCCACAACCCTGATCATCAACCTTGCCATCCTCGGACTCAGACAACTCATCACAACACCCACCCAATCCGCCGGTCACACGCTCGACCCCATCTTCTCCATAAGCTCCAACGTCTCCTTCAACCACACCACCGAACTCCACTGGACCGATCATCTCTGCATCCACTTCACCTTCCAGAAACTCACCGCGCACCACCGAATCCAACAAATCCCCCGCCGCTGCTGGAGCAAAGTCACTGTGGACCAGCTAACCTCCACCCTCGCCCAGAGCAAACCCACTGACCCCACTGACCCCGACACCGTCCCACGCAACCTCAGGCAGTGGATCGACGGCTGCGCCAACACCGTCTCCCTGATCAAGAAACCCTCCAACAGTTACACAAGCAAGAAAGCCAGCTGGTTCACTGAAGACCTCCAGGCCTCCAAGCAAACTTGCCGTAAGCTAGAGAAGAAATAGCACCGTGAACAAACACCGGACAGCTACGCAGCCCACAAGAACGTCATCCGCAGACACCATCACTTAATCATCAGGGCCTCCTTCAAAGACCGCCTAGACAACAACGCACAAACAGCAAAGAGCTCTTCAACATCGTGATGGAACTCTCCAACCCCTGCTCCAACACCAACGTTATCCCTCCTTCGCAAGACCTGTGCAACTCCCTTGCCACCTTCTTCCATCGCAAGATCACAGACATCCATGACAGTGTCAACGCCACGCCCGCCCCAACAACCACTGAGGCCTCCGCCCCCATGACCACCTTCCGCACTGACCCCCTGCTCTCCTGGACCTACATAAACAACAACAACACCATCAAAATCATGAACACCATCCACTCCGGATCTCCGTCAGACCATGCCCACACCACATCTTCAACACCATCGCACCCAATCTCTGGAACACCATCAACATCTCCTTCGAGACAGCGACCTTCCCGGAGAGCTGGAAGCACGCCGAGATCAACGCCTTACTCAAAAAACCCAAGGCTGTCCCCAAGGACCTCAAGAACTTCCGGACCATCTCCCTGCTCCCGTTCCTGGCAAAGGTCATCAAGAAGACCGTCAACAAACAACTGACCCGCTCCCTCAAGGAGAACAACATCCTGGACCCGTCCCAGTCTGGGTTCCGCAGCAACCACAGCACAGAAACTGCCCTCATCGCCGCCACTGACAACATCAGGACCCTGCTAGACAACGGAGAAGCCGCGGCCCTCCTCCTCCTGGACCTGTCAGCCGCCTTCAACAGGGTCTGCCACCGCACCCTACGCACACGCCTCCACGACGCTGGGCTCCAAGAGAAGGCCCTGGACTGGACCACCTCTTTCCTCTCCGGCAGAACCCAGAGTGTCTGCCTCCCCCTTTCCGCGCTGAAGCCACCGAGATCATCTGCAGCGTACCTCAGAGCTCATCCCTCAGCCCTTCACTGTTTAACATCTACATGGCACCGCTCGCCCACATCGCCCGACTACATGACATCAACATCATCTCCTACGCCGACAACACCCTCACCATGGACCCTCACACCGCCACAACCAACCTCCATGAAGGAATGAAAGCTGTCACCGAGTGGATGAAGAACAGCCGACTGAAGCTAAACTCGGACAAGATGGAAGTCCTCATCCTCGGATCCACCCCCTCAGCCTGGGATAACTCCTGGTGGCCGACCGCACTAGGAACAGTTCCAACACCCACAAACGACGCACGCAACCTAGGGTTCATCCTCGACTCCACCCTCTCCATGACAAAGCAGGTCAACGCCATCTCATCCACCTGCTTCAACACCCTCCGCATGTTCCACAAGATCTACAGGTGGATCCCCACCGAAATGAGAAGAATGGTCACCCAGGCCCTCATCAGCAGCTGGTTGGACTATGGAAACATCCTCTATGCAGGAGCCTCAGCCAAACTCCTGAAATGACTTCAACAAATTCAGAACGCCTCTGCACGCCTTATCCTCAACACCCCTCGTCGCAGCCACATCACACCCCACCTGAGAGACCTGCACTGGCTCCCTATCAACAAGAGGATCACCTTCAAGCTCCTCACCCATGCACACAAGGCACTCCACAACACCAGACCAGCATACCTCAACAGACAACTCAGCTTCTAAACCCCCAACCGCCAGCTTTGCTCCACCGACCTCGCCCTCGCCACAGTCCCCTGCATACGAAGAGCGAATTCCGGTGGCAGAACATTCTCCCACCTTGCCGCCAAGACCCGGAACAACCACCCCATCCCCCTACGGCAGACCCAAGACCTGCTGACCTTCAGAAGACTCCTAAAGACCTGGCTTTTCGAGCAGTAGCAGCATCACCCCTCCCCCGCGCCTTGAGACCCTCACGGGTAAGTAGTGCGCTCTACAAAAGTTCTGATTGATTGATTGTCAACTGGTAAATGGCAGGTGGATTATAGGTTTTAAGGTTTTTCCTTCCATATTTCCATAGAAAGGCATTGAAATATTGAAATGTGGTCATTCTTTAGGGTCCTGGGCTTCTTTCTGTTTTAGTAGATGTCTGCTGCACCATCACTGTTTCTGGATCCACTCAAGGCGGGTGATAGAGCACTCTGGAAGATGAGATGGTCTGGCATTGGCTGAGAGGATTTATTATACTATCTCAGGTCTATGTTTCACGCCTGACCAATAGATACACAGAAGGTGCAAGGAGGGATGTATATGCAGTGCCGCTTATATTTTATTTTGTCGTTTTAATTTTTAGGAGGCTGTAGAGGTCATTGCTGTTACTTGGATAAGATATAGCTTTCATCCTTAGGTTTTCGACATTTTGAATTGACGACATCCAGAGTGCGTTATATAAAGGGGTTTCTTTGTCATAGTCTCACAGATGTCCCCTAGGGGGATTTGATGTGAGGGCAATGGTTGTGCATGAGCAAGGCTGCATATGTCTTTGTGGTCTAGAGCACTTCTTTGTTTTGGTTATTTAATCACATATCAACAAAGAGAGAGGTAGGGAGGGAGCAACACTCTTATTCCCCACTTGACATTATGAACAACAATAAAAGAGTGTTACTAGTTGGAAAACACAAAGGTATTCGAGCACATCGAGAAACAACACCTATTTGGTGTGTCTAGAAAGCCCTCACTCACCGACCTGGTCGGTGACATGCTTCATCATTGGGCCCCCCTTTGGAGTGACCGAATGCCACCCCAGTGTGCTTCAACGCCAGATTTACTGCGGAGCGGGTAATGTGAAGATGTGGGAGCTAAATGATAAACTAAGTGAATAAAGAAAAGTGTGGAGTGGTGAGTTTAAAAATGTCTTTATTGTATCAAAAATTGTTTTAATGGCTGATCAAGAAGACATATTAAAAATGTGTTGGAGAACTAGACCAACTAAGTTGAATGGTCTGTTTCCAATACTATTAGGTGATGGTCAACATGTTTCTGCCAATGTCTGTTTTATTTACCTGGCATTCGTCAGGACCTATGGTGAATTATGACGCAGCTCAGCACACACCCTGAGGCGGAGCCACTAACTTTATAGCTAGTGTATTGTTGTGAGTGTTTGTCGGACCATTCGAGCACAAGTCACTGTTGATTACTCACAAGCTCTCGAGCATAAAACTAATTGTTTGTTTGTCTCTTTATGTTTGTGTTTGTTGTTTGCTTCCACAGGTGCATTTTAAATTTTGAGGTCTCTATAATCCATAGAGACTCTAAAGGGAACCTACCACCAAAATATTTTTATTTGTGTGGTCCCTTCCATTTGCACTTTTTTCAGATGACTTTTAACTTTCACGTCCCTTGGTAGGGTGAGCCTTAGCGTGTCCATACCGCTGGGGTGTAATTCACTTAGTTTATCATTTAGCTCCCACATCTTCACATTACCCGCTCCGCAGTAAATCTGGCGTTGAAGCACACTGGGATGGCATTCGGTCACTCCCAGTGGGGCCCAATGATGAAGCATGTCACCGACCAGGTCGGTGAGTGAGGGCTTTCTAGACACACCAAATAGTTGTTTCTCGATGTGCTCGAATACCTTTGTGTTTTCCAACTAGTAACACTCTTTTATTGTTGGTCATTTAATCTGCATGAAAGGACAAGAGTTGGAATTTCACAGTAAGGACACAAAAGCAGGTTGTTATAAGATGATTGATTGGCTAGAGATCTAACTTCCCAGAAGAAGGTATCTATTTTTGATTAGAGAGCCTTGCGATCATGTAGCAAGCAATTGTGGTGCCAGGAATGTCCCAGGAGGGCCTCTGTCACATCCCCTTGCAGCACAGGAAGTGTTGATGGGATGGAAGCGAATGTCTTAGCGGAGACATTATGGGCGCGGTTGCCCAGGAGTGTCAGGATGTGAATCCAAAGGGTCATTTTGGTTTTGAATGAGGAAGAACGGCGGGAAACATCCTTTACCACGCGGATTTTACTCCGCATGGCCTTTAGAACGCGTCCGTTACAACACAAGTCGTAACCACGACTTGCGCTGGAGGGCGCTAGAGGATTAAAAATAGTATATTTACTATTCCAACACCTTCCCTAGTGTCCACGGGGACTGGTGTTAGAATAGTAAATTATACTATTTGAAATCCGCGCCCCCAACGCAAGTCGTGGTAACGACTTGCGTTGTAAGGGACGCGTTGTAAAGGACTGCGTTGTGACGGTACGCGTCGTACTGTCATACATCCAAGAACGGCTGACAGTGGGGAGTGGGAGATGGGGTGGGCATCATTTTGGGTCTGTCCATAACCAATTCAGTGATCCTACTGGACTTCCTAGGTTGGTGTTGCAGATGAATTATCTTTTTATTCTCTGATCCACGAGTTCATATGGAATTATTTCTAAAGATTTTTTGAGTTCTCTTAAAATTGAAATGCAACTTTAAAACAACAATGCGGTGATATGAAAGTCAAGTCAAAATGGTGACATTTACAACTGCTCACTGCGACTGCTCTATCCATGTGCATTCTGGAAGTAATTATGCCTGCCTTCATAATAGTCAACATATGCCAGGGAAGTAACTATTTATCTCGGGGGATGAATCAAAGTGCTGTTAGATCTAGCAATTTTAAACCGAATCATTGTTTAAAAGTCAGTCATGGGCACTTTGAAAATCTACAGATTCCCTCCAGGGAGTTTGAAGATTTCCATTAAAGAACATGAATCATAGAGCAGGAAATTCTATGAAAAGAGTCATGTAACTAGCTATTAATTTGACAGTCTACAAATATCATTTTGCAACCCCTTCAGGCTTTCAGAACTGCTGTCAGCATAATTGAGAATGTACGTGGTTTGATGTACAAAGATTACATTCCCAACTAGTGGTCATGAATTATGCTCTAACTAGTTGCAAGTGCAACCTGATCTTATGAACCGACCTAGGTCAATTTAAAAAGTACCACATTCCAGGAGGTTCCTAATTAATATTCATCAGGCAGGTCGCAATTGGTTGCAGGCACGGGTACCAAAGAGCATCCTTTGCCCTATGTGAATCGGTTACCACCTGAGCTTGGTAGTCGGTAACTGGTGAATGGTTTGTGACCAAATCACCATTTGGAAGGAAGGCCCAAAACTCGCCCCTTCCTAATGGTGACTTGTAAACCACTTCTAAGTCCATTTATCGATTCAGGAAAACCTTTCTGATTCATTAAGTGGGTTTAGTACACCAGAAAAAGCTGCCTACTTGTTTCAACTCCTTTGATTTAGCGAATCAGTGTGTTTGCGGCTGATAAAAAGTTTTGCACCTCAGCGTCGAGTTCTCTCTTTTAGAGCACCTACAGCTGTCTGCAGCATCGTATGCAATGAACAGTATAGGACGACAGAGTGTTCTGAAAGCCAGGATGAAGTCCCTTGCACATGCCTTAGAATTCTTCAGGCCTTTTTTTAAAATACATCTTAGGATTCAACATTGTGCACAGCTTCACACCCTCCTTATTCCCTTCAGAGTGTCTCCGGGGTGACAATAACAGAGGAGCTGCTGAAATTACTGAAGGTGCGAATCAAAAACAGCTGGGTCTATGATTCATTTGAACCTATACTAGAAATAAATCAATAAGCCTACTTCAGTGACATAGTGTGATAAATGTATAATTTATTCAATATCAAAAGGAAAGCCATCCGTCCGTGAGACCCGTGGTGTTGTATCATTTTTATTGTGAATGTGCGTGCTTATCCTACAATCGGCTCTTGTTATATTAGCGTGATTTCTATAAAAAGCATGCTGCCATTAGTATGGCCTTCCAGTGCTGCATGTGTAAGTGCTTAAATGCTCCATTTGTGATACTTCCCCTGGGCATTCAGCGACTGAGCTATGCAATCATGCGAAACCTCTTGGGACCTACTTCACACGCAATAAACCTACTAAAAGGGATCCATAAATAAATGCATAACTCTCAATTTCCAAGAATTTCTAATCACCAAGAATGAATGCCCAAGGAAAGAGGGCTATAAAACGTATACAGACCACAGAGAGATGGGGCTTGCAGGAGATACAGTACAAATACCAATCAATCAACAAACTAAGGGGAATATTTATCAAGCGGTTGCATCCAGCTGCAGCCCATGCAGGTACGAGTGGTGGGACCAGGTGGGGGTAGATTTCGAGGGACGATGACGAGGGATCATTAAATAAATAATACATTTTGCCTTGTTGTTGCCCGTCAAAATGAACCCAACCGCCCCACTGCTCTTATCTGCACGGGCCGCGGCTGGTTGCGTCGCCCTTGCACCACGTAATGGGGCGCAAGGGTGACGCAAATACTAAGTAAGATTTATCAAACCATGCAGGGCCACCTTGCGTGGCCCCGAATGGCCTGAGAAATCTGAAGAATGACAACACAGAGCAAATCGCTGCGTTGCGTGACCCTGCCTGGGGGGAGGCATTCCATGGTTGGAGTGTGGGTGTTCCCACACATCCACCCATGGATTTTGACGCATTCCCTAATTTACCATTACTGTTATACCTGGGAATGCGTCAAAATGCTACGCCTTCCCAGGTGAGGCGTAGCAAGGAGAAATATCTTTATTTCTCCTCATTTTTCCCAAAATGCCTCGGGATTGTTTTTGTGCAGGAAGGTTTGCTTTCCTGCACAAAAAAATCTAGCTTACAATGCATGCACCCTTGCACCATGGTGCAAGGGTGCCTGTATTTGCGCTACGTAGCACATTGTGCACCAGCGCAGGGAAAAGCCAGGAACATGCAGTATAATGGTAAAAATGGTGCATTCCTTCCCTTTCCCTAGTGGCTTGCTGCACTGCCTGATTTTTTTATAAATATGCCCCCAATCCTAAAACATAATCCCAAACTATGCTCTATTCCTCCCACCAACATTCAGAACAAGGAGTAACTATATTTTTCCATAGGACGATAAGGAAACGCTTACCAATGTCTCTGCTCAGTTGACCCATCAAGGAGCATTGTATGTGAAGGTTATACTTGATCAGAGATGCTAGCATAGACATCTTAAACAAACACAGAGTGCCAGAACACATTATATGGGAAACATTGACACCAGACTGTTGGGAGGGATAAAGAAGAATACGGATTTGGGCAGAACACTTGGCATCTGCTTTAAACCTCTGTCCCTGTTCCTCAATTGGGTAAACCACCAAAGAAAGAAGCAGTACAATTTGAGAGAGTCTGTAGATGATTCAGTCTAGAAGATGTGGAGGCCAATCTCCCTCAAGTCTTGCAGGATGCCTTCCCTAAAATGCTCACAAATATCCTGGACAAATTACTGGAATTTCAAAAATGTAAAAAAATCAGGAACCATTTTTACCAAACCCAATAGGTGAGTTCCAGAAGTACTAGTTTGGTTCAAATTAGATGCACGTCAACATGAAGGCATTCCACATAACTTGTTTTAATGTAAAACTACCCACAATCACACAATTACATCAGTTAGTGTAATTATGAGTAATTTGGCACAGAAATCCTTTGCGGGAGCACAGAAACAGTGAGCATCGTCCAATTTAGATTTTGTGCTAGGTAAATAATGCAAAATGTAGGGTAATGCTACTTATGTAATTCTGCAAAATCTGATTTAGGTTTGTGGTAAGTTCACGTAAATACACAACAGCAAATCACTCAAGTTAAGCCCACCCCATATTCTGCACCAATTGATATTTTTCTGATAATATGCCTAGAGCTTAAAAGCAAATATATGGCAAAGGATGCAATGTATAAAAGCCAGATTAAACCAGCAAATGTAGCATATTCTTAAAACCCTTTTAATAGTACCTCAAACTTTCAATGGAGCTTCAAAGGGATAATTGTGTACTCTAAAAGCCACATGATAGGCCAGTATCTTGGATATCACCAGTATGACTCTGTGAGAGCTGGACATCATATTTTGAGAGTAAAAAAAGTCACATTTGAGTTAACCTTTTCATACATGGCAGAGTTTTTGTATTCTATTCTGGCTCCTCTGTAGGAAAAAGCCACCCACTTTATGTCCCTAAGGACTGAAGATAGCAGGCTTGTCTTGATACATGCTGCAGTTAATTGGGAGCTCCAACAATATTTGGCATGGCTGTATGAAAGAAGCGAAGATTGTGCTGCCCTTGAAGTGCAAGAGTTCTTGGCCGGTTTGGACTTGCCAAAACTATGAGCTTCACAACAGGAGGCCCTGGCTCTGGCACTGACCCATGAAGAGATACAGGAAGTGTAGGGGAAAATACTAAGACACAAAGTCTTGGGTCCGGATGGGTTCCCACAGAATTTTTCTGTTGCTTACTTTGATGTTCTGGCCGAGAAACAGCTGGAGGTTTACAATGAGGCAATCAGAGAAGTGTACTCACCCAAACCATGAGGGAGGCTCTTATAGTCATGCTCACAAAGCCAGATCGGGACCTGGAGAAGATAGGTTCATCACACCCATTGTCCATGATTAATGTAGATGTTAAAATTCTTGCTAAGATTCTAGCTAATAGATTGCGGAGAGAAATTGGGCAGCTTGTACATGATGATCAATGCAGGTTTATCCCACAGAGAAATACCCTCATGAATATCCATAGGCCCACCCTTCATGCACTCTGTGCAGGATTTGAGGACAGAGATGGTAGTGGTGGCACTTTAAGTAGAAAAAACCTTTGACACAGTTGGCTGGGACTTCATGTGGGCAGTCTTGTCGCACATGGGATTTGAGGCAAAACTATTAAAATAGATAGCCTTCTTATAACATATAATATATATTCTTATAATCTGCCCAACTGCCTTATGGAGGAGGCTCGTTGAAATAAATACTACCCATACATAATGCAGCAAATAGCGTGGACGTGGGAGTTGATGATTAGAACTGTCCTTTGCAGCCGCGGCCCGTGGAGGGAGTTACGGTGGGGCAGGGAGGCGGGGAGGGGGAGGTGGAGGGTGCATTTTGCGATGCAGTGCGCATTACGAAATTCGTTTTAATAATTAAATTGTTTACTTACCTGCAATTATCCATATGCCAGTTTTTAGCACCCTCCACCCTGCCCCTCCCACTCCCCGGCTCCCTGCCCCACCGTAACTCCCTCCACGGGCCGCAACTGGTCCTTTGTCAGTCCCCATTTTCCATGCAGCTGCCACTTTGGTGGTTGAAGCCTGTCTTGCATGTCAAACATATTTTGTCAATGTTGGGCTGGATTGCTGGGTGTTTTGGGACCTTTGGAGACCTGTATCTGGGGGAGATGTGCATTACTTTTGCAGCAGCCCAGGAAGCATTTGGAGTCAGTTTTTATAATTTGCCAAACTTACCAAAACAGCCACTGGACTGCTTTCCGCAGACCCTCACAATGTTACACACATTGGATGTGCTATTAGATGAGGGCCCCGCTCGGGGCTGGTCTCCCGTTTATTTGGAGCGTTGAGGTGGCATAGGGTGGGTACCCTGAGGGTGGAAGCCTGGGGCTGGTTCAATGATTGGAAGGAGCCTTTGATGGACAGGGAATGGGCAAAGGCCTATGCATTACTGAGAGGAGTCTCGTGTAATGCGCTCTTCAAATTAGCACACTTCGATATCCTACACTGTGTGTACCTCTGGCTGAAAAGTTTACATGGTATATATAGGACTAGGGACAACAAAGCAAACAAAAGGAGATGATGGACGGAGTGCTAAAATTTTTCAAACATTCACCTCCAGTCACAGATCTGGGTTGAATCCATCAATGCTCACTTTACCACTCCAGTACAGACCCAGCCATATGCAAATCAATCTTGATCCTGTGCCTCATCAGAACTTTCCTGCCCGAACTGCCAAGCCAGGTCTTCCCAGGACCGGAAACAAGCATCTTGGTACCTGTTTCGGGGAGAAACCTGATGGAGCAGGGTTTTCTGTAAATAAAAACTGCTTGGATTAAACCTTCCATGGTGTAAACATCATTAACAAAGTTTTGAGATTAACCGAAAAAGTATTAATAACCTTTAGTTTTGGAAAAAGAAATAAGAAAGGTGGGGGAAAATGACAATGTGTTTAAGTAGGCCACAAATGTTTCCTGTACAAAAAGACAGTGAAGAAGGAGCAAATATTATTTCCATGCGCAAATATGGAATGAAAATACTTTATTGTTTATCAATTATCGTTAAATTAAGCATTATTAATTACATAGAATAATAGTTAAAAATGATTATGTTTATATTAGACTAATGGAAGATTGAAATTAATTATGAAAGGGAGCTTCTGTTTTGAGCGAATAACTGAACCTGTTTATTTCTCCTACAGAAAAATGCAAATTTTACAAAGAAGGGCTCAAAGCTGCTATTAGGGTTAATTTGCTTTAAAATGTAGAAATGCTGAAAAATGTGTCTATTCTTCATAGATGATTATTGTGTTCTTTCTTGTCGATGGCTGCTACGTGTTCGGAGTATCAGTGGAACTTCCAACTGTCTGTGGAAAATATTTAGTTTTGTGGATAACTGTGCTAGTAAAATGTACAATATTTGTTTAAATATGCGTGTGTCAAGGAAGGAGAAGATTTTGGTTCCTTTGCTGAAGGACGATAATGACAGCGTAAAACTAAACAAAGAACTTTTGAAAGAAAGGAGCGACAGAAGTGGTGTGACTTAACACCCTATGCTTCTAGACCAAGGGGGAGGGAGACTTTCCCGAAATTTGATACAAGAGTGGGGTTGGACTTTTAACTTGAGGGTATAACTATTAGTGATAGAATCCATGTTTGTTGGTCAGGTTAGAATGAGACTTCTGGATGAGGCGTTTGTGTAAGCTGTTTCTTTGAGATTCTTTGGCTGATGCTGTCTGTGAGCTGACTCCTTAACTTCGCTCCTCATACCTTGTGAGGATTGCCCCAGCATTCCCTTCCGGCCAGAGGGTTAGCATTTCAGGTATTAGCACGCTGTGCTGTAGTTTTCTTCCTATGAAAATCTGAATTCATATTTGATCTTATAAAATTGCTCCTTTGTCTCTTACTCTATCCACTCAACTCATGCTCTTTAATAGAGATGTTATTGAGAATAACTGAATTGTGTTCTCTTATTTGGGGATTCTAGTTTGATACTTTATCTTTGTTTGACTATTTCATATGCATTCAAAGAAAATAGATAAAAGCAAATTAATAGAGAAACTGAGTATGTTGTTATTCATTATTGTAAATAATGAGACATATATATATATAAGGACGTACGTTAGTGGACCCTGGCTGTTGGATGCTGGAGGTCCGGACGGATGATAAAATCGAGGGGATTGGTTTGAGCGGGCAGAATGCTGCCAGCATCGCTCTCCCTGGTCTCGGGGGGGGAGGGGGGGGGGGGGGGAATTCAGCTACCGACTCAAAGGATGGATCAAATACCCAGCTGACCCGCAGTCCCTCTGTTGCTAAGTAACTATAGCTGGGGACTGAGCTCTCTTGGAAACACGGCATGAGGGAGATATGGGAATGAAAGGCTCTTGTGACTGCACAGGATCTGTGCAATGGTACTGGACTGTATGTTGACCTGCCTGAGATTCTGTTGCTACTTCAAAAAACTTCAAAATAAAGATACAAAGAAAAACCGGACATGAAATAAATTGATACCAATTATATTTTAATGTCACTGTTACATCATAACTTGGGCTTTCAAGGGTTTCATTTAGAAATTAAAACATGGACGAAGTACAAAATATCCTTTGCCCACCATTTAAAAATGCACCTTCAATTATATTTTATGTTCTGATCCTAATTTGACTGAAAAGTTTACAATCACATACTCTACGCTTATCTATCAAATGGCGAATTCACCAATGGATTGAACTAGGAGCGTGCGCACTTGAAAAAGAAACATCACAATGCATCAAAACACAATTCTTGAAATTGGTCCGCTAAGATTTCCGCTAATTATACTCCCCTGGGCCCTACAGAAAAACATTCTTGTTTTAGGAAAACAGTCTCTGATTTATTACCGCAAAATTTGCTGACTATAAATTGCATCTAACATTGTTACACATTCATGGGAAACACTCACGTAGAAATAAATGTGCTTGCACACCATCAAATGTCACTTCTTATTCATATATCTGCCACAACCGCAATTAGTTCAGCATCATCTATTTATTTATTTTAATTTCACATGCAGTCAGCTGTTTCAGAATGCAAAAACATGCTCTCTGATAACTATAAACAAACACTCTTGTAATGTGGCAGCCACTCTAGAGTGCAAGGTCGTTTGTCATTCTGTGCAACCCTACAAAGCAATATGAAGCTGTGTTTTTCAGTGTCATAAAATGCGCTTGCTTTCATCATATACCTTGAGGTCCTGATATGGAGTAATGAGGTGTGTCCAATGCCTGTGTCTGTAAAAAGCACGTTTCATGCCCTGCTCTCTATTACCACCTGAAAACTGCACACAATAGATTTCCATGCAGAAATAAACATATGTGGACAAGACCACCAGTGATGAATACTGCTAGCGGTAAAATCTGTTAGCGGTAAATATCGGGAATTATTTGTCGCATGTCTTATTTAAAATTACAATCCAAGGGAGTAGCTAGAAAATTTAAATATCGCCCACTTTGAACCTAAGCTCTTATGGCACTAAGCAAGCATAGCAAATCATCACAACCCTCCCCAGAAAAGCTTGCTGGTCTCTTCCATCCAAGCAGCTATCCATTCATGTTTTCATCCTTCCATCTACCTGCTGATATCCACCATTTCATCTTTGTATTCTGTCATCCATTCATTCTTTTATCTAACATTCTGTCCACCCAACCGCCCATCCATATTCAAACATATCCATCTATCGTCAAACCTATCCATCAAACATATCCATCCTTTCACTTATCCAGCCCCAATGAACTATTCATCCATCCATTCTTTCAGACATCCATCCAGCCATTATATCATACATCCATCCATTCTTTCACTCAGCCATCAATCCTTTCACTCATTCATCAACCCTTTGACCCGTCCATCCATCCACACATCATCCATCCATTCATTCATCCATTTACCCATTTACCATTTCACAAATCCATCCATCCATCCTTTCACTCACTCATCCACCCATCCACCCTTTCACTCATTTTGTCATCCATTCACCCTTTTACTCATGAATCTGTCCACTCTTTCATCCAGCCTTTCATCAACCCTCTTGTTCACTCATTCACCCAATCATTCACTCATAATATATTTCACTAATTCATTCATCTATCTGTTCACTCATCCATCCTTCCACACTTTCACTCCATCCACCCACTCATCGATCTATCGATTTACCTTTTAACTCATTGATCCCCATGTTTTTTTTTGTTCAAAATATTTTATTGAACGTTTTTCATAATAAACAATAAGCAAGACATACAAAAAAGAATAACATTTCAAAAGATCTAGTAAAATACTAAAGATACAACATTTGCTAATTCATTATAAATAATGAAGATGAACTTGAGCATAGAAAACTTAAAAAGGGGGAAGGTAGGGAAGGGAAATATAAAATATCAAATACATAATAGTTGATAAATAGAGCTACTATACAATATCAATTTATATAGTAATAGAACAATAAAGGGGAGAAGCAATACATATACTGTTAATTTGGTAAATAGATATCAATAGGAGTCCAAAATAGATGATAAGAAATAGAATTCTGACAAACCCCAGACAAGGATAACTGTGCACCTCTTCTTGCAAAAATAACCCAAGACCACCAAGCATGAACTGATAACTTCGAAACATCTTTCCAACAAAAGGTGATTGATTTTAACGCAGCAGAAATTAAAAAAGTTAAAAAGTTTACAGTCAAGTTCACATAAATCTTGCGACAAGGTTACAGATTTGCATATTAACATTGCATATCATACGTCTTCTTGAATATTAAGAATCATTTTAATAATATCCCATACTTCCGTCCAGAATTTGGATAGTAAAGGACAAGTAAAAAGCATATGTTGTAGTGATCCAGGCTGTAAATTACAATGCCAACATGTATCAGATTGAAGAAGTTTAGCGTGAAATAAACGTGATGGAGTCCATAAGCAATTGAATAAAATATAAGAATTAGTTTGAAAAAGTGAAACAGGTAACCATCCATATATATTAGAAATTCATATATTTTCCCACGTATCAATAGATATTAAAAGCGATAATTCATTGTTCCAGAACTTTGCATTCATATTTATGTTACTTCCTAGATTGTTGGACAATTTGTTATATAAAATGGAAACACCATGCGCATTAGATGATATTGTTTGAATATAGATAGATAAATCAGCATGAATATCAGATGGAAAAGCTTGGGAAAATGAATCCAAAATCGAATTACTTAAATATTCATATTTTATAAGGTCAGAATCAGCTAAACCAAACTTTGTTTGTAACTTTTGAAATTAAATAAAATTATTATTAGAATAAACATCTTTAAGATAAAAAATACCAGCTTTAATCCATAAAGACCAGAAACTAACTTTCCTATTTCGTTTAATAACATTGCTATACCACTGTGATAATTGATCAGTATTGCACATGGGGTATTGAAAAATGGAATCAATATCATTGAAAATCATTTTGGTGGATTTGAGGATAAGAGATTTTATGAAAAAATTATGACTTGTTAGACATTGCTAACAGTGTGGTAAGTGGAAAAGGATTCACAATGGATTTTTCAATATGGAACCAGGTAGGAGAATTATGTATACAGGAATGATTAAACCAAATAGCACTTTGTTTTAGAATAAACGCTTTATGATAAAAAAGAAAATCAGGAATACCAAAACCAGCATTACATTTAGACATTTTTAATTTTTTATAACTAATACGTTGTGCTTTGTTATTCCAAAGAAATTTGGAAAGGAGTTTATCAATATCTTTATAACATTTTAATGTAGAGAGTGTAAAATATCTTAGGAGCAATATTCATTTTAATAGATTCCAGTCTACCCCACCATGAAAGATGCAGTGAAGAGCATTTAGATGTTTTATCTTATATATAAGTTAGAAACAAAATCACTGTTTAAAGTTAATGTTGATTTTATAGAAGAAGAGAATAAAATACCCAGATATTTTAACTTATTTTTTGCCAAATAATTTCCTGCATGGGAATCATATCAGGAGTACAAAAAACATTTAAAGGAAATAATTCTGTTTTTTTAGTATTCAATTTATACCCCGATACTAAAGAATATTTTTTAATTATTTCTATTAAGGAAGGGAAAGAGGACAATGGATCTCTAATAAATAAAAGCACATCATCAGCATATGCTAGTGTTTTAATAATAACATCTTTAACCTTAATTCTTTTAATAGTATCACATTTTCTGATAGAGGCAAGAAAGGGATCAATACCTACTAAAAACAATACTGGAGAAAGGGGACATCCTTGACGTGTACCTCTGGAAAGGGAAAATTGAGTGGAAACTTGGTCATTGATAAAAAGACGAGCAGTTGTTTAGGAAATGATGAGTTTAGATTTAAAATGCAAGAGATCATAGCATGATCCGAAACATCAATATTTCCAATCATAGGGGTTTTTATAGAGTTAATAAGTTGTCTTGTTACTAAAATAAAATCAATTCTAGAGTGTGAATTGTGTGGGTTAGAAATGAAAGTAAAAAATGTTTCTGTAGGGAAATGAAGACGCCATATATCAACTAACTTAGTAGTTTGAAGAAACATTTTAAAAGCAAAATAGACCTTAGAGGGATGAAATTTCGTCTGAGACAATCTATCTAGTAAAGTATCAGAGATAACATTAAAGTCACCAGCCACAATCAAAGGAACATTCCCAATTTTTAGCACCTCTGTTGCAAGATTGGACCAAAAAGTAGAGTCATCCGCAGTGGGCCCATAAACATTTAGTAAGAAAACAATAGAGTCTTGAACTTTAACTTTAACAATTAAGTATCTTCCCTCTGTATCAGTAAATTTACTCAATATTTGGCAATGAGATTTCTTTGCAATTAATATCGCTACACCATTTTTCTTGCCATTAGCAGGAGAAGAAACAATACTGTCAACCCACTTTCTTTTCATATAATCTAGTATTTTATCATCAACATGAGTTTCCTGTAAAAAACAAAAATCGACTATGGAACTGCCTAAATAATCCAAAATCTTAGTACGCTTAACTGGATGGCGTAAACCTTTAACATTTAACTAAAGTACTTTAATGCTAGCCATAATGGAAGAAGAAAGAAGAAAAGGATAAGGAGAGGATAATGAGGGAAAGAACATATAAAAAGGTGTGAGTAGCTCTAGAGAATATAAAAGGTGTAAGAGAGGGTAAAACAGAGAAGAAAAGACAAATAACAAACAAAACAACAAACATAAATGTAAACAGTGAAACACACACATGGTCTACAACATGGCCAAAACCCCTGAATCCCAAAAATTGAAGAAATGACGTATAAAGCTGTCAGCAAAAATCCACTTCAAGTAGTAGGGTCATGAGTGTCCATTGAATGTTTCAATTCGAGATCAAGAAAATGTCGTAGATCCTCTGGTCGGTGAAAGGATTTTGAAAAGTTGCCTTTCCATATGCGCATTATAGATGGATCAAAAAGGCCATTTTTGAAACCAAGACTTCTCAGCTGCGGGCGGTTTCTTTAGCAAAGTCTTGATGAACAAAAATGTTATTGCCATTGACCATCAATGAGGGAATTTCTCTTGCAGCTTTCCTGATCAAAACCAGATTATGATGACGAAAAACTTTAAATATCATTTGCCGTGGTTTTGTATGCTGAGGATTGCGATGAGAAGGGATTCTGTGAGTCTTTTCCACCTCAAATGTTTCTGGAAATTTGATATTTAAAAGACCAGGAATCAAAGTTTCCAAATATTTTCGACAATTAGATCCCTCAACTTCTTCTGGTAAATTAAAGATGCGAAGATTGTATTGTCTATTACGATTTTCTATATCCAAAAGATATTTTTGACATCAGTGGGGTAAAAGCATCTATTTTGGCTTTATTATCTTGTATCTTGATGGAATTATCAGAGATTTTCATAGATAAACTGGCCATTTCTTTTCGCACATTTTTCACTTCTGTCGCAATAATCTCAGTATAAGCACAAAGTGCTTAAATTTCTTCTAAAATCAAAGACAATGAAGGTTCAGAGGACTCTACCACTTTTGATTTTAATGGAAGAGGTGAAACCTGCTGTCTCCATTTATTATTGGTAGGATTTTTATTTTAAATTTTTTCAGGAGAAAATTAGCTAATTTTCAAGTAAAATGAGTAAATAATTAATGCCAGAGTAAATAAGAAAAAGGATATGAAGCTCTCCACAAAGAAAGGACTGGTGCAGCAGCTAAACAGGACTGTGGGTGTGGCTAGGCCCAAGCGAGGCCCTTTCCTGAAGTATACTCCGCCCCCCTGACAGACAATTCAGGCAGTACCTCTGTAGAAAGCAGGGAGCAGGAACCATGAAGCTAAAAACTGCAGCTCCGTTGATCAAAAATGCTCAAAATCTCCTCAACAGGTAAGTGGTAGCATAACTACAGCGACCACATTTGCGCCGATTTTTGGACAGGGAATCGTCGTTTTTATCAAAAAGCGGGCAGAAAAACAAAGGAGCTCACAGTGCAGCAGCCATCTTGAAATGTGCGCTTGCGCGAATCCTCATTGATCCCCATGTTAACTGCTTATCCATCCATCCTTTCTCTGATTGTCCATCCATCTATCCATCCATCCAACCATCCATCGTCCATCTATCCTTGCTGCCTATCACTCATCCATCCTTTCACTCATTCAGTCATGCATATATGCATCCACCTTTTCATTCATCCATCCATCCACCATTTCACTCACACATCCATCAATCCATCCATCCATTTACCCTTTCACTCATCCAGTCATCATTTCACTTACTCACTCATCCGTCCATTCACCTTCTCATTCATCCATCTGTCCACCCTTTCATCCAGCCATCGATCTACCCTCCCTTTCACTCATCCATCCTTACATTCATCTTGTCACTCTTTCATTCATCCATTCAATCATCCATCCACCCATCCACCTATTCTTTGACCCATCCATTTACTCTTTGACTCATCGATCCATGCTTTCACTCACTCATCATCCATCCTTTCGCTCATCCCTCCATTCTTTCACTCATACATGCATCCATTCACGCTTTCACTCATCCATCCAAACTTCCTCCCTTTCACTCATGCATCCTTACATCCATCCTTTCACGCATTCAGCCATGCATCTATCATCCAACTCTTCACTCAGCCATCCATCCACCATTTCCCTCACACATCCATCCATCCTTTCACTCACTCATCCATCCATGCATTCACCTACCTTTTCTTTCAACCATCACCCCTTCACCCAGCCATCATCTGTCTTCCCTTTCACTCATTCATCTATGCATCAATCCACCCTTTCAACCCGTCCATCCATTCTGCCTTTCACTCCATCCACCATTCATTTACTCAATCTTTCCATCCATTCCTTTCACTTGCTCACTCATCCGCCCATCCTTTTCTCATCATTCATTAATTTGCATCCATTCATCCATCCTTCCTACCTTTCACTCATCTATCCTTACAGTCATCCTTTTACTCATTCATTCATGCATCCATACACCCACGTCACTCACCCACCCATTCACTATTTCAGTCACGCATCCATCTCCTCAGTAACTTTCCCACCCTTTTGCGTTAAATATGCGCCTTTGTCTGCCGAGTGGTAGACAGAAAAGGCCCTTCAAAAACCCCACCCCTGCTGTAGCTGCTAAAGTGGGTAGTTAACGACGCCCCTGTTACAATTTCACGTGCGCTGGCACATTGTACGCCTGCAGAAATTACTGTCGAAAAACTCCTGTACGTGGACAATGTGGACTTGTCCCAGTTCGATATGTCAAATGGTAAATAAGCGCTGGAAATGAGTCACCAAATGGGGCATTGTGGAATAATTGCTACTGTGACAATTTTACAAAAAATTATGAAACCCACCGGTGCAACCCGCAGCAAGTGAAATCCAAAAGTGTATTGAGGAATAATAGAACGTTTTCCTTTATGAGTTCTACTTTTACGCCATGATGTGTTTTCTAAAATGACCCGTGGACGCATGCAAGGGTTGCTCAACCCTCAAAACCCTCTGCAAATTACACACGGTACATATCAGCAGATTAAGTGTTGCAAAGAAATGTCATGCATATCTCCTGCCCAGCAAATGGCACTAAAGTCACGTTGTAAACCATCGTGTGTTTTGCCAATGTGCAGGCCCCTAAAAATGCACAGCACCACTTACAACTTTGAACTGGAAAAACATTATTGCAGAATCCCAGTGTTTGACTAAACAAATTACAGATTTTTCGCATTATTATGGCAAGATGCGTGTGAGAAAGCATTATATTCGGGAACGTTTAGGTGCAAAATCAAGTTTATAAGAAAAAGAAAAAGCCACACGTTTTATACCTAATAAAAATCACCCTAGCTGATGCTTAATGAATTGTTTTTATTCTGAAGTTCAACAAAATAATGTGACATTCGCATGATTGTTGTGCTTAAATTAGAAGTTCAGATATGTCATTATTACAGCCAATGTATTGAGGTGCATTCTGAAATGTGCGTGGAATCTTTTATACCCTACATATAATACCAAGATCAGAGGTGCCCTAAACAATATAACGAACAAATGAAATGACGTTATTCAAACACAGTTACACAATTAAAGAAGATCATTGTCTACACCATTCTTTTTGGGTGCAAACTCTACAGGAGTGCCCAAGAGCTTTACCATACGTGCTGACCTTCTACTACAATTGGGGTTGAGGTCTGGTAGGAGGGCTTTGCAGCAGTCGTTGGTGGTGTGGTAGGTGGTGTTGTGCTCTTTGTGCAAAGCCATTCAACTGAGACAGCGCCATCCCTTACCTTTCAAATCATATTCCAAGGGTTTGCAGAACTGAGACAGTAGGGCCCCGATTCACAAGGGCAAACTGAGATGAAAGTGTAACTTTATGACTTTTGGTATTCACATAGGGCATTTACGAGTAGTAAAGTTAGACTTTTGTCTCAGTTTAACTTAAGTTTTGGTCTTAAGTGTGACTGAGACCAAAATTGTAGTCTTGAGTTAAACTCATGACCAACAGTTAAGTTAAACTGGGACGAAAATACCATTTGTGACTACCGCAAGTCTCAAAGTTAGACTTTTGTCTAACTTTACCTTTGGGAATCAGGTCCTAGATATTGTTCTTGGAACAGATGATGACCTAGGGTGAGAATGGAGTCAGTCAGCTGGTTCAGGGCATGTGCCTGTGCACATGCTTGTGATCTCTATTGCTGCCTATCACGGAGGGGTGCAACCGCCCTGACGCATGAGTACTACCTCATGTTTTAAGATGTCCCTGATCTCAGGGAGAGGAGACATGCTTTTGGATTGCCTCTCTCAGTTACTGAGATGTGTGTCCTAATATGTCTCAATTATGGAAAGATGTTGTCTTCGCTCATGCTGTGCTGAGCATGTCGGACTATTATGTTCCTCATCAAGGGAGGTGGCTGCTGTCTCCTCCTCTGCTATGAAATGTGGTTGACTCAACTTTTCATTCTGAACAAAAAGATGGAAGCTTTTCCTCTAGGAAAGGGGGGCACCCACCAGCAAGGCAGTGGTGGTGGAGGGAAAGTTGGACTCGCACTAGGAGGAAGAGGGATGGGGAGATCCTGCTTTTGTGGAACTAGGGTCCTCACACACCCAACAAGCTAGGTGTCATGCTGGTTATAAAATACCGTGGCAATTCTTCAGGACCTATTAATGTGATAAAGTGAGAATAGAAAATAAGGTAAATATCTACACTAAATGGTGCTTCTAATACCTAGCTACCATCCAGGAGGTACTACTTATCAAAGTTAATGTGGTCTTTGTGAGAGGACCTCCCTATTTAGAATGAGGTGCCTCAACCGGGGCGGGAAAGTCCCACAGGCTCCTTGAAGATAGAAGCCTTGTCCAAAGAGGAAACCGCCCTGGGACGGGCAGCGAGGGTAGGTTACCCAGCGTGGTTTCCTCTTCTGACAAGGATCCTATCTTCAAGGCGCCCGTGCGACTTCCCCGCCCCGGTTGAGGCACCTCATTCTAATTAGGGAGGTCCTCTCACAAAGACTACATTAACTTTGATAAGTAGTACCTCCGGGATGGTAGCAAGCTATTAGAAGCACCATTTAGTGTAGATATTTACCTTATTTTCTATTCTCACTTTATCACATTAATAGGTCCTGAAGAATTGCCACGGTATTTTATAACCAACAGGGCAAGAAACATGTCCACCCAGAGAGCAGAGCATAATGTCAAATGACTACCCCTCCATAGGGAAACTGACACTCTAAAACATTTTTAATAAGGTGGATTACCAGCTGGAATCAAACTTTATTTGGAATATCCAACCTTTTTAATATACTCACTCACTGCACCTCACTATATCTACAACTTCACGGGCCACATACCCCCACTTCATCATACTGCTAAGGAACAAAATATCTCCGACAAAGAGCCCCTTCGCGGGTGCCCATTGGGCATTGCAGCGCAGGCCCAACAAGGAGCAGGTCCAAATGATGAAGCATGACACCTACCTTGTTGGGTGTGTGAGGACCCTAGTTCAGCAAGAGCGGGATCCCCCCATCCCTCTTCCTCCTAGAGCTAGTCCGACTTTCCCTCCACCACCACTGACTTGCTGGTCTGTGGCCCCCTTTCCTAGAGGAACAGCTTCCATCTTTTTGTACAACATTACTCATGTGGGCACGGATACTGGACCTCTTTAAAAAGCCCCCCCTGTCCCCATCTTTGGTATATTCAACTTTTCATTGACATTAGGTGGTAATATTGCTTTCAAATTCCATTGGTGCCTCGCGTATACACTTGTAGGGGAGTGCAGTGACATCTGCAGGCACAATATGTGCCTCTGCTTCAGTGAAATGTCTTTGGGGACTACAGCTCTTACTGAAGAGAGGACAGTGTTTGTAACTAGTGTAGTGACTGAAGCCATTTTGTTAGAAGCTATTGTCACATCCATCATGTGGGTGACATAAGCAGCAGTGGCAGGTGCAGTAAAGGCAGGTGTTATGATGAGTGTGGTCACATCACAGTGGATCTCATACCTGCCACTGTGTGACACACAATATCGAATCCCATAGCACAGTCTCCAGGTAAGGAACCAATATCACACAGGGGCAGGGGAAACAAGCTGAAGCCATTGTAAATAGTGGGTTTCCAGCTCGTTTTCTGAGGCTTTGAATTGCGGACATCCATTAAAGGGTGTGAAAACACCCAAGGACATCTACACCAGCCTCAGCCAGCTTTTTTTTTGGAGGAAGGGGTATGGTGATGGGGTTGGGTTCAAAAGTGCCTTGTAGGTTATTCTCAGCATGAGGCCCCACCCCCTTCAAGGCCCCGACTCTCCTCACACAGTAAGATTGCTCTTCAAGTTGGCACGTGTAGGATCCCAACTTCAGTAGTAACATCACTTGTTGCAGCAGTGGCACTGGTTGGTAGCAATAAAGTCCAAAAGCTAGTTGGGGCTAAGGAAGCAGTGGCAGAGACGTGCTGTGACAGCACTGCGTAGACCTGTCGAAATGGTTGCAAGGGTTAGTGTTTTGGTGACAGTAATAGTTCCCATCTTTGTTACTTTGACTGGCGCTGGTTCTGTGTTTGTGCTGTGTGCAGTTTTGGATTGTCTGTTGGTCGAACCCTTGTTACTTGTGATTGCTATAGCTTTGGATGGTGTGGTAGTAGGAGTCTTGCTGCTTGAGGTTGCCCCTTTGGTGGCAGTTCTTGGTGATACAGAGATGCATTGTCCGACAGTCGAGCATGATGAGTCTTCACCTTCATACTCCCCACAATGAGACTCACTTTCAAAGAAAGATGGACAAGTCATCTATTAATGCTAACACACCTTGTCATGAAACACATTGTGAGATGTGCATATCCATATTTCAACAAATAGGGATGTTATTTGTTCAATGGATGCAACATATATGTGCCTTCTATGCATGTCTGAAAAGGTTTAAAAACCCTTATATATCACTACTATGATTGACTGTCCTCACATGATATAAGCCAGTTATTGTCCGAATAACACCACCAAAATCAATGTTGTCTCTTCCTCAATGTAAGTTGGAAATAAAATATTATTCATCATCTTAATGTGTAGTAATTTCATTTATACACCATGCATAATAAAGGCCTATAAAATGGTATTGTGTAACTATTGTTATTATGTTTTCTGTAACACAATGTGCCATATTTGTATGGTATGACATGTGATATTGAATTGAATTAAAACTTATATAATGCAAAACTGCCACCCTACGGGTATCCTGGCGCTTGGATTGAAAATAGCCATTGTAGCAGCAGAACCAATTGTCAGTGGGGGGATCTAGTGTTCACCCCTTGGAAATAGCCAGGTTTTCAGACTCTTCCTAAAACAAGTCAGAGAACTGCCCTGTTTAAGGATCTGAGGCAGCTCGTTCCATAGGCGTGTGGTGGTCACACCAAAAGCTCTGCCCCTCATCCTGGATCTCTTAAATCTGGTGGTTGTTATCAGATTTACACTCAAAGAGCGAAGCTTCCTCCTGGGATTATGCCAGGTGAACATCTCCTGCAGGGGAACTGGACCCGGTCATGTACTGCTCTGTGTACAATACAGAGAGATTTGAAACAAATTCTCTCCTTAATAGGCAGCCAATGCAGGTCTCTCAAGGCCAATGCTGTGGAAGACCTACGCTGTCTATTTAGCACCAGCTTAGCTGCCAAGGACTGGACGCTCTGCAACCCCTGCAGAATATATTGCGGTGCTCCCAAATACAGGGAGTTGCAGTAGTCCAATCTGCTCAAAATGCTCCTCACTACAAGAGATCAAGTATCTTTTGGTAGTGGCTGAAGAACCTTCCGTAACATGAGTAGCAGGGAGAAACAGACACTAGCAGTTTTGTTGGCCTGTGGTTCCATTTTGGAGGTTATCATTCACCATGACCCCCAAATTACGCACCATTTTAACAGGAGTCAAGGGTCCATCCTCGGGGGTAAGCTAAAACTCCACCAGTAGATGTCGGGACATTCTGGTAGCAGGACAATACACCACCTCTGTTTTCCCCCCATTAAACTGTAAGGAATTTTTCCTGAGCCAACCAGCAGTCTGGCCCATACACTCCTGGAAGGTATCCATAGATACCGCTTGTTTCCCCTCCAGGGAAACACTAGTTGGGTAACATCTGCATAGTTGACCAGGTCAATTCCATAAGATTTAATATTGGGGAATAGAGGGCGTAAATAGATATTGATAAGAACAGGGCTGATCGCTGAGAGCTGCGGCACCCCGTGGTGTTCTAGGGACTTGCTAGTGGTGAACGAGGGCATAGGCTCTTCCTGTTGTCTTCCTGACTGATAAGATTGTAACGACTGCAAGCCCTGTCCTTTAACCCCTATACTTTTCAATCTCTCCACTAGCACTGTGTGGTTCACCGTATCAAATGCGACTAACATGTTCCATAATACTAGGACAGAGGAATTCCAATTGTCAGCACGCATTCATAGATTATCCATTACGGTTGCCACACAGTCTCAGTGGCGTGTCCTGTGCGAAAGCCAAATTGGTCCCTATCCAGCAGATGGTACACTAATGTCATGTATTATATATCCTAAACATACATTTCTGTGACATATCAATTCCCTTATTATCAAATCCTACACATGAATATATATATGCAGCCAGTACTTACCACACTCATCTAAAATATATACTACTTGTCATTTGTAAGGTGCACACACACCTGTTGTCTCTTGAGTGACTTTAAGCTCTACTGCTCCAGGTATGTCCAGCTGTGAGTGATCGTTCACCTGTGGCCAAGGTTCCGCTCTGGATTTTGAACAGTGTCATGTTCTCTCTTTATAGGTCTTGATACATTTTTCAACAGGCTCTACTTACTGTGGGTAAGATGACACACCATTCATCTTTTCTCTAACTTCCTTCTAAATCCATAGTTTGGTTTTAGGCATCCTCTTTATCATCAAATGCCCCGAGACACTGTGATGATGTTTTACAACTTTTTCAGGAAATACTTCCAGCTCATGGAACTTTTACATATGTACCCTGCTGAAGTACATGATGGAGGTAGGGCAGACTAACATATAAACATGTAGAAAAAAGGAGTGTAGCACAGGATAACACTGGTTCCTATGCACAGCCAGGCCAGTAGATGTCTGCAACAAAATGGAGTCCTCCTAACAATAGGGTGAGATAACTACACCTTCAGTGGTGTCTGTAATTACTTTTTGCCTGTTGTGGAGTTTTGGGCATGAAAGCCGCCCAAAGCCACACAGAGGATTGCTCCTGTCTCTCAAGAATGCGCACAGTGGTGTTTCAAAGTATAAGGCACAAGCGCTATTTATTGGGTGCATCCAATTTTGCATATCGTTATTTACCACCCCATATAAATAATGACATGTGATTTTTTTCCTGATGAGAAAATTATCAGTTACAGATATTTACACACTATATAAATTATGAGGGATATTTACAATTCTCATATGACACTTCTACGCTGCTGGAGCATCACTTTTGTGACGCCCCGGAGGGGCAGTGTGCCGGCCCATATTTACAAGGCCATGTAAAGCCACCCTGCATGGCTTTTCATGGCCTTGTAAAAATGTAATAAGGCAATGCCTTGCTCTGCCTGTAAGGGGTGTTCCATGGGTGTTGCTGTGGGTGTTCCTATTTAACATCTATGGTTTTTGACACTGCCCAGATTTACAACATAGTGTACATCTGGGGCAACGCCGAAACCAACACCTTCCCAAAGCAGTTGTAACAATGAGAAATGTTTACATTTCTCCTAGTTTCTTCCTCTATAAATGTGGGCTGCATTCTGCAGCACATAGGAGGAAAAGGACTTTCTTGGTTGTTTCTATTTCTTGAAGGTGTCCGTTTCTTCGCAAAACAATCATGCCAATGACACAGACACCCTTGCAGCATGATGCAAGTGTGCCAGCATTGGCGCTCAGCTGCAATTTGTGTGCTGGTGCTGGCAGCAAGGACAGAAATGGGCCATTTCTTTTATATATGGTGCATTTCTGCCCTTTTCTTATGATGTAGTGCACCACAGCTATAAGGCTTGCAGGAAACAGAGCATTCATCTGTTTCCCTGCCCTCTGTCAAGCAAGCAGGGAAACAGATGAATTGCTTTCAGACACAGGGATCTGCATGTTTAGCAGCTCACTTTGTCTGAAAGCAATACTGAATCCCTCAGGAGACTGGAAGCCAGCAGGGACTGCGTGGGCCATCAAGCTCCCCCCATTGTCTAAATACAGACTGAGTGCCCCTGGGACAGCCAGAGAAACATGTCTAGACCCAAAGGAATGGGAGGTCCCCAGGGCCAGATTTGGAGCGAGAGGGGAGCGGCTGCAGGGCTTCCCTCACCTATTAGAAATATGTTTTTATTAAAAAGGCCCGGCCCTGGGGGTGGGGTCCTTGTGCTGAAATTGGCCCGGGGAGGGAGGGGCCATGTTTTCCTCCTTCCCCATTGCAAAATGGCCAGACCCCGCTGGAACGGGTCCCCAGGGCCACAATTGGCCCGGTGAGGGTGGTCACAGCCACTCAGTCACCCATACAGCTACTCACACATCCACTCACAAACGTATGCTGTCACACACGCAGCCACTAACTGACCCATACAGCTACTCAAACATGGGACAGACAGCCCCTCAGAGGAGCTATGTTAGAAATAGTATGACTAATTACTAGTACAGAAACAATAGTAATTTAACTTATGATGTAGCTTAGAATGTATCTTTAAGTATCAGAAATGGTTAAGGAGCACTTACAGTCATGGGATGATGTCATCAGTGATATCATCAGTGATGACATATCATGAGTGATGTAATATATGATGCCATAAGCAGTGCAATGTGGTGGGATAAGTTATAGTTGCTCGGGTAACTATAACTACTGAATTTCTATGGTTTTGAACGAGTGAAATCTGAGCCTAAATATAACGTCCCCGCAACCCGTGTATTTTTGGGTATATCTATATATATATCTATATATATATATATAGATATATATATATTGTAGCTCCGTTACGCCAGGAACCGAGTCACTCGCAGACGGGTGCCTCTTCGTGGTGGCGCACCACGTCACAGACTGCAGCTCAAATAATCTCTCGTAGTTTCAGAAAGAAAATTCGGCACTCGCAAGGGAAGTGTTCACGTTGGTTTATTTCATGCAAAACACTCAGCAGACAAACGCGTTTCGGTTTTCCTTCGTCAGTGTCTACCATTGACACGGAGGAAGCGGATATAAAAACATTTCCTCGTGTTTTGGCATGTATGTAGAAAGAGGACTGACGTTAAGCCCCGTGAGAGAATTATTTACACAGTATATTACTTTTTCTATTACATATTGTGATACAAAGGCCCCTCTGGGATTGAATAAGAACGAGGAATTAGCTTCTCATTTGGGAAATGCATAGACCCTTGTAACTGTACTGAATTATGAACTCAATGAGTATTTCTCACCCCGTGAGCATTGCCGATCCACGGCTTGATAGCATTTATAACATGACAAAGGGCAACTCAACAAATTGTATATATATTGCAAATAATTTCAGAAACAATGTATTTAATTTATCTGAAACTGTGGTATGGAAACGTATAATATATTTCATCCATATTGCCATTTATCATGTATCACAATATGTAATAGAAAAAGTAATATACTGTGTAAATAATTCTCTCACGGGGCTTAACGTCAGTCCTCTTTCTACATACATGCCAAAACACGAGGAAATGTTTTTATATCCGCTTCCTCCGTGTCAATGGTAGACACTGACGAAGGAAAACCGAAACGCGTTTGTCTGCTGAGTGTTTTGCATGAAATAAACCAACGTGAACACTTCCCTTGCGAGTGCCGAATTTTCTTTCTGAAACTACGAGAGATTATTTGAGCTGAAGATATATATATATATATATATATATATATGTATATATATTCACTGAAAAAAACATAGGTTTCACACCAGTTATAGTTAGGAATTAGCATTTAAAAAACCTATTAAATTCATTGAAAAAAACATAGGTTTGACACCAGTTATAGTTAGCTGGAAATTTTACTGACATAAAACCATTGAAATTCCCACGTTATAGTTAGTTGGACTCACTATAACTTGCGGGCCCGCAATGCACTGCTGATGATGTCACATATTACATCATTCATGACATGGTTAGTGACATCACTGATGACATCCCTGATGTCTTTTTAGAACTACCTCCAATTTATAAAAAAATGCTACATTTTTTAAAAACTCTGTCATTCTTTTTTCTCCATGGAATGCTCCCCGCTACGCTCCCTGGTGCGCGTACCGGGCGCTCCCCCGCGTAAATCGAAAAAAAAAAATATTAATTGCCCCGCGGGGTCCTTTTATGGCCCCCACATCAAACCTAGGGGGTCAGGGGGGTCTACCCTGACCCCTTTTGGTCATTTCCCCCTTTGTTTTTGCCACCTCTTGTGTCTCGATCCCACCGAGACACAAGATGGCGGCCGCTCCGGACTGTTTGGAATGTTGACAGACACCCGAGAGCCAATCAGCTTTCCGCTCGCGAACTCGCGTAGCGCGCTTTTACCGGGGCGCGCTTATAGATATATATATATTTTATTTAACCTAAATTACTCAAAATCCACTGGAGCACATATCTTGAGACATAGCAAAAGCACATCGGGCTACCAGTCCCTACAATTTTGCCAAGTTTGGCGGAAATCCATTCAGCCGTTCGGGCTAAAAGTGAGTCCAACCGCCCTATGGAAATTAACATGGGGAAAACACGTTTTGGGACCCCCCTTTTATCTCGGCCCCCGCATGACGAATCCTCCCCAAACTTTCAGGGAAGGAGCGGAGCGGAGCTGGCCATTTTCTTGGAGAAATTCAGCCAATTCCTTCCATCAACGCCAAAGTTATTCCCAATAGAATGTTGCGGATTTCCTATGGAAACTAGGTCCTAACTATAACTACCTACTGGCGACCGCCAGTAGGTAATATATATATATATATCCAAAGAGTTTGCCTGTGATGGAAATCCCATGAACAAGGTGAGCGATAGCCCACAATTTTTATTAGAAGCAGCAGCGCAGAGGATGTCACACAGCAGCAAATATAGTCCTGGCCTGACGCGTCTCATGCACCAGCATTTCATCAGAGGCAGCGTACTTCGGGAAACAGCAAATTATTTTGGGTGTCACTTTTGATAAACAAGCCCCCCCATGGTGGGCGCGGCCACTCCCATGGCCTGATGGAGCTTGTAGTATCCCGTATTCCTCATGTGAGAAGTGATGCTGAAATCCCCCAGTGTTAATTCAAATCCACAGTGGGTTGTGATGCGGGGCATCCCACCACGTCGCTGTGTCTCACCTCCCAACAACAGGCACCTTGATCCCAAATGCGAATGCGTCATTTGGCGTCTCCACTGGAGGGCTGAAAACAGTCCTGGGGCTTTATCCGTGGCTCAGGCGGGACGCTAAACACAAATCCAACGAGTTTGCCTGTGATGGAAAAGTCCACAAACAAGTGAGTGATAGCCCACATTTTTTACTAGAAGCAGCAGTGCAGAGGATGTCACACACCAGCAGATATAGTCCTGGCCTGACGCGTTTCATGCACCAGCATTTCATCAGAGGCAGCGGACTCCGGGAAACTGCATCTCATTTTGGGTGTCACTTTTGATAAACAAGCCCCCGCATGTTGGGCGCGGCCACTCCCATGGCCTGATGGAGCTTGTAGTATCCCGTATTCCTCATGTGAGAAGTGATGCTGAAATCCCCCAGTGTTAATTCAAATCCACAGTGGGTTGTGCTGCGGGGCACCCCACCACGTCGCTGTGTCTCACCTCCCAACAACAAGCACATTGATCCCAAATGCGGAGGCGTCGTTTGGCATCTCCGCTGGAGGGCTGAAAACAGTCCTGGGGATTTATCCATGGCTCAGGAGGGCTGCTAAACACAAATCCAACGAGTTTGCCTGTGATGGAAAAGCCCATGAACAAGGTGAGTGATAGCCCACAATTTTTATTAGAAGCAGCAGCGTAGATGATGTCACACAGCAGAAGATATAGTCCTGGCCTGACGTGTTTCATGCACCAGCATTTCATCAGAGGCAGCGGACTCCGGGAAACAGCATCTCATTTTGGGTGTCACTTTTGAAATCCCCCAGTGTTAATTCAAATCCATAGTGGGTTGTGCTGCGGGGCACCCCACCAATGTGTTTTCCCCATGCAATTTTCCATAGGGACCTTTAGCCAGGGCTACAGCCAGAACAGCTGAACGGAATTACACCAAATTTGGCAGAGAGGTAGAGTTCGGTTCGCAGATTGTGCTTTTTGTTAAATGGTGTAAATCCGTTCAGTAGTTTCTGAGAAAATTACAAGTAAAATCATAGCTATATCTAGAGACAGAGTTCTACACGCGGACGGAGATCCGTTCAATTACGAGCGCAAGCTGCATGCTGATTGGCTGTCAACTGTCTGTCAACACTCGAAACCAGGAAGTGTTGGCGGCCATCTTGTGCCTCGGTAGCACCGAGTCACAAGAAAACAGTAAAACAAAGTTGAAAAATAAGGAAAGGGGGCAGGGTAGAAAAATGTTGACCCCCTAGGGCCTGCTGAAGGGGTCCCACATGGATCTTTAGGCCTCAAATACATTTTTTTTTTAAATTTAAAAACCACGGGGTATGCGTATCGTACTCATACGCGGTGGAAAAGGAAAAAAAAAAGTAGAAGTCCGATTTATTCTTAATTAGCTCCCGGGGGGGTGCAAATCCTGGGGGCAATTTTTTCTATAATGTGGGGTTGAAAGGTCCCCCGAGCCCCGGGGAAGGCCACCCCCGGGGTTTTATTTTGAAGTATGCGGGGGGTTCACGGCTACCCCACATGCTCCGGGGACCGCCACCTTCCTGGGGCAGTAATATTTCAAATTGGGGGGTCTGTGTTGGCACGGACCCCCCCCAGATGCGGGGACCACCACCTTTCGGGGCTTTTTAATGTTGGGAGGGGGTCGTGCAGCCTCCCTCCTGGAGTTCTTGATGGCCCTGGGGTACGACACTTCCCTGGGCTGGCTCCTGCAGTGTCCCGGGGTGCCTTCCCCCAGAGTCTACCAAATGAGCCGTATAAGAGCACTATTGTCTCAAAAAGAGGTTGCTCTTACATCTGCTAAAGAAAGATTTGTCCTTCATGTAGCAAACACCCGCACAGAAGTGCATGCTTTATTAAATACAGACGTGTCACTGAATTTTAGTGAGTTAATTTAGACTATCTTTAATGCGTCCTCGAGTAGCGGGTTAGCTTACTTTTTTAAAGTTATAAGCAGTGGCCTTGTAACTTCTGTAGAAACTATATTTGGTGTCTTGTCGGCGTTTTTTCATTCAATCTTTTCCAGCATCTTTGGTGGATTCTCCATAATGCTTGCATTAGTTGCCGGTGTGCTTCTATTAATTTGTTTACTTAAAAATGGATGCACATCCTGCAGCACCCGACAATATGTTCCGGCAGTTGCTGCTGCGCAACCGAATGCTTAGTTATTACGGAGCGCTGCCTCTGGCTACATTGAGCGCAGCTTATGGATTATCGTTTCGATTCTCCTTTTTCACATGCGTTCAACCTGTCTTCCATTGTCTGAGCTGCGATTTCGACTGGGCCCTGGATTTGTGTCTCTGAAGTACGGTGTCTCCCAACGCGGATTATGACCAGCTGATGAGCCCCTTAGTGGTTCACGACTTGCTCTGTTCTGGCGGCGGAATTATGGCCTTAGCAGCGTTACATGGAATAATGGGACGTTGGAATGTTTTTGCAGCGGCGTATGACTTGTTGGCACGCAGTTACATTGAAGATGACCCGAGTTTTCCTCCAATGGTGATAGAGGCTCCAGTCGTTGAAGAACATGTATGTTCATTCCCACTATTGAATTGGATGGCTGAAATGTTTTCAGATGAGAACAATTGGAGGCTGTTGCTACATACTGTGCTTATACGCTGGTGGAATACAACTGTTTGATTTTTCTACCTATTCTTCATTATTTTGTTACTGCTTTCTATCAAAGATCGAATAATTTTTTTTGCAAAATTGAACTTGACTCTGCTTTTTAGGCTCGGACTCTGCGTTCGTAATTTGCCCACGTTTATATTATGTGCTTTGGTCAAGGAAAGGTGATGTGGGCTGAGCCTTGCACTCACACCGTGTTAAGTTAGCATGGGTTTATTAGAAGCTTAAACGCCATTTTTGTTTTCCTGCTCTGCTTTGCACACAACACGCACTTGCAATATTGTTTAGAGAAGGCTGAGTATTTTGCTTCATATGAGAATAATTTGTTATACTACATTTGTAGACTGCCTTGCTACTTTAGTGTGTATAGGGAGAGCATGAAACATCAAGGTTATCTTGGATACTGTGTCTGTTATTCAGAATGATCCTCGCACGTTCGAGCCATAAGACATATGCAGCTGTGGCACCTCTGATACTGGCGCGTTTCATAATGCACGGTGCAGGCATGATTACACACAGTTGGAGAACATTTGTATCCTGACAGTTTGTGTAGAACTCATTGTGATCCACTACTGCTGAGTACCAGAGGTATGGGTCTGCCTATGTAGTCGTATGAGATCTTCTGTAATATAAACTAACCTGCTAGGTAGGGAGGGTAAAATCTAGGTATATTTTAAATCTGTTTCCCTTTTGCATTATAGGATGCTTTCTCCCTTTGTATTTTATGGAATAGTAACAATGCTGACAACTTTGTTTCTGATAATATGTTTGCTTGTATTATCTAAGGTACTGGGCATGAGATTACGGTGTTAGAAATAAACATTTCAAAGTTGCAGGTGTCTTTATTTAGTGCTGGTTTTGGACTGGTGTAAGACAGTAACGAAAGAGTGCTCTTGTTATCCACCTTACCGGAGGTAACCTAAGTCCCATGTTCTGGGTTGACTAATAATTGGTGTTTTTGCTATAGGACGAAGAACCACTGAGTCACTGATTGCTAGTCTGGTAGGGGGTTTGGGTACTAAGGTGGGGTTTGGAACACCGTAATTCACTGAGGTCATAAGTCTTTATGCACAGTTGTGTGTAGGAGTAGAATCACTGCAACAGTAGTTACAACATAAAGCCTCGATAAAGGGCCTTGAGTTTGAATCAAAATATGAAAGGGAGCAAGTGTGCAAATTTCATAGTGCCTTCGGCCGGGGTAGTTGTTATAATAAAAAGCCTCAATAAAGGGCCTGCACTTTGAATTTGAATTAAAGAAGTATAATTGATAACCCCAGCCAAGAAAGGCAGCAAATAGGTGTGTGTATGATGTGTTGATTGAGCGGAAGATTAAGAAGGTGAGAAATAAGAAAGGTTGCAGACATGCAAATTTTGTACTTCTTTGTAAGGGAAGTGGCTGTTTAGTTTTCCAGTGTGTATATGAGGGGACCGGAGGAGACACTTTGCTTGTGAACTTTAAGCCACAAATCATGACACGTGGATTTTTTAGCACATTCCGTGCTGCCCTGCACCTGAACACAACCACCAAGGTACTGTTTTTACCCCCCTGCAACACCATTCCGAGGATCCGAACATTGGGGATTCTGGGATTTGTAGTCTCTCGGTACACTGGGGAGGCCACACAGGTGTGCTGAGGGGGCGGAGCGAGCCTGCAACATCGAGGCTTAAGAAGGTGGGACGCACTGGCGTTGTGTTACTTCAATCCTGGGAGGCTTTTGGGCGCTGATGACGGCTAACATCGAGCCAGAAATGCATTCGCCACAGAACACAATAAAGGCCTCCAATGTTCCCCCCGGGTCTCTGCTCCTTTTTGTCAAGGGAAGGAGGTTCCTGTCATGTATCCACGCGTCTGCCAGAGACGCTTTACAGAGTACCCCGCTTCACCAAAGGGTCCGGACTAAGCTGGCATGAGCTGTTGCAGTTCTTTGTGTACCCAATGTTAATTGGAAGTCCGGAGTCCGCCGGGAAGTCTTGGAGGAGATTACGCAGTTGTGTGGTCATGGGGCCACACACTGGGCAGCGTGAACTGTCATTGCAGCCCCTGCTACATTGATCCTAACCTTCACGGCTGAAGCGTCATGAGGGGACCGGAGGAGACACTTTGCTTGTGAACTTTAAGCCACAAATCATGACACGTGGATTTTTGAGCACATTCCGTGCTGCCCTGCACCTGAACACAACCACCAAGGTACTGTTTTTACCCCCCTGCAACACCATTCCGAGGATCCGAACATTGGGGATTCTGGGATTTGTAGTCTCTCGGTACACTGGGGAGGCCACACAGGTGTGCTGAGGGGGGCGGAGCGAGCCTGCAACATCGAAGCTTAAGAAGGTGGGACGCACTGGTGTTGTGTTACTTCAATCCTGGGAGGCTTTTGGGCGCTGATGACGGCTAACATCGACCCAGAAATGCATTCGCCACAGAACACATTAAAGGCCTCCAATGTTCCCCCCGGGTCTCTGCTCCTTTTTGTCAAGGGAAGGAGGTTCCTGTCATGTATCCACGCGTCTGCCAGAGACGCTTTACAGAGTACCCCGCTTCACCAAAGGGTCCGGACTAAGCTGGCATGAGCTGTTGCAGTACTTTGTGTACCCAATGTTAATTGGAAGTCCGGAGTCCGCCGGGAAGTCTTGGAGGAGATTACGCAGTTGTGTGGTCATGGGGCCACACACTGGGCAGCGTGAACTGTCATTGCAGCCCCTGCTACATTGATCCTAACCTTCGCGGCTGAAGCGTCATGAGGGGACCGGAGGAGACACTTTGCTTGTGAACTTTAAGCCACAAATCATGACACGTGGATTTTTGAGCACATTCCGTGCTGCCCTGCACCTGAACACAACCACCAAGGTACTGTTTTTACCCCCATGCAACACCATTCCGAGGATCCGAACATTGGGGATTCTGGGATTTGTAGTCTCTCGGTACACTGGGGAGGCCACACAGGTGTGCTGAGGGGGCGGAGCGAGCCTGCAACATCGAGGCTTAAGAAGGAGGGACGCACTGGCGTTGTGTTACTTCAATCCTGGGAGGCTTTTGGGCGCTGATGACTGCTAACATCGAGCCAGAAATGCATTCGCCACAGAACACATTAAAGGCCTCCAATGTTCCCCCCGGGTCTCTGCTCCTTTTTGTCAAGGGAAGGAGGTTCCTGTCATGTATCCACGCGTCTGCCAGAGACGCTTTACAGAGTACCCCGCTTCACCAAAGGGTCCAGACTAAGCTGGCATGAGCTGTTGCAGTTCTTTGTGTACCCAATGTTAATTGGAAGTCCGGAGTCCGCCGGGAAGTCTTGGAGGAGATTACGCAGTTGTGTGGTCATGGGGCCACACACTGGGCAGCGTGAACTGTCATTGCAGCCCCTGCTACATTGATCCTAACCTTCGCGGCTGAAGCGTCATGAGGGGACCGGAGGAGACACTTTGCTTGTGAACTTTAAGCCACAAATCATGACACGTGGATTTTTGAGCACATTCCGTGCTGCCCTGCACCTGAACACAACCACCAAGGTACTGTTTTTACCCCCCTGCAACACCATTCCGAGGATCCGAACATTGGGGATTCTGGGATTTGTAGTCTCTCGGTACACTGGGGAGGCCACACAGGTGTGCTGAGGGGGCGGAGCGAGCCTGCAACATCGAGGCTTAAGAAGGTGGGACGCACTGGCGTTGTGTTACTTCAATCCTGGGAGGCTTTTGGGCGCTGATGACGGCTAACATCGAGCCAGAAATGCATTCGCCACAGAACACATTAAAGGCCTCCAATGTTCCCCCCGGGTCTCTGCTCCTTTTTGTCAAGGGAAGGAGGTTCCTGTCATGTATCCACGCGTCTGCCAGAGACGCTTTACAGAGTACCCCGCTTCACCAAAGGGTCCGGACTAAGCTGGCATGAGCTGTTGCAGTTCTTTGTGTACCCAATGTTAATTGGAAGTCCGGAGTCCGCCGGGAAGTCTTGGAGGAGATTACGCAGTTGTGTGGTCATGGGGCCACACACTGGGCAGCGTGAACTGTCATTGCAGCCCCTGCTACATTGATCCTAACCTTCGCGGCTGAAGCGTCATGAGGGGACCGGAGGAGACACTTTGCTTGTGAACTTTAAGCCACAAATCATGACACGTGGATTTTTGAGCACATTCCGTGCTGCCCTGCACCTGAACACAACCACCAAGGTACTGTTTTTACCCCCCTGCAACACCATTCCGAGGATCCGAACATTGGGGATTCTGGGATTTGTAGTCTCTCGGTACACTGGGGAGGCCACACAGGTGTGCTGAGGGGGCGGAGCGAGCCTGCAACATCGAGGCTTAAGAAGGTGGGACGCACTGGCGTTGTGTTACTTCAATCCTGGGAGGCTTTTGGGCGCTGATGACGGCTAACATCGAGCCAGAAATGCATTCGCCACAGAACACATTAAAGGCCTCCAATGTCCCCCCCGGGTCTCTGCTCCTTTTTGTCAAGGGAAGGAGGTTCCTGTCATGTATCCACGCGTCTGCCAGAGACGCTTTACAGAGTACCCCGCTTCACCAAAGGGTCCGGACTAAGCTGGCATGAGCTGTTGCAGTTCTTTGTGTACCCAATGTTAATTGGAAGTCCGGAGTCCGCCGGGAAGTCTTGGAGGAGATTACGCAGTTGTGTGGTCATGGGGCCACACACTGGGCAGCGTGAACTGTCATTGCAGCCCCTGCTACATTGATCCTAACCTTCGCGGCTGAAGCGTCATGAGGGGACCGGAGGAGACACTTTGCTTGTGAACTTTAAGCCACAAATCATGACACGTGGATTTTTGAGCACATTCCGTGCTGACCTGCACCTGAACACAACCACCAAGGTACTGTTTTTACCCCCCTGCAACACCATTCCGAGGATCCAAACATTGGGGATTCTGGGATTTGTAGTCTCTCGGTACACTGGGGAGGCCACACAGGTGTGCTGAGGGGGCGGAGCGAGCCTGCAACATCGAGGCTTAAGAAGGTGGGACACACTGGCGTTGTGTTACTTCAATCCTGGGAGGCTTTTGGGCGCTGATGACGGCTAACATCGAGCCAGAAATGCATTCGCCACAGAACACATTAAAGGCCTCCAATGTTCCCCCCGGGTCTCTGCTCCTTTTTGTCAAGGGAAGGAGGTTCCTGTCATGTATCCACGCGTCTGCCAGAGACGCTTTACAGAGTACCCCGCTTCACCAAAGGGTCCGGACTAAGCTGGCATGAGCTGTTGCAGTTCTTTGTGTACCCAATGTTAATTGGAAGTCCGGAGTCCGCCGGGAAGTCTTGGAGGAGATTACGCAGTTGTGTGGTCATGGGGCCACACACTGGGCAGCGTGAACTGTCATTGCAGCCCCTGCTACATTGATCCTAACCTTCGCGGCTGAAGCGTCATGAGGGGACCGGAGGAAACACTTTGCTTGTGAACTTTAAGCCACAAATCATGACACGTGGATTTTTGAGCACATTCCGTGCTGCCCTGCACCTGAACACAACCACCAAGGTACTGTTTTTACCCCCCTGCAACACCATTCCGAGGATCCGAACATTGGGGATTCTGGGATTTGTAGTCTCTCGGTACACTGGGGAGGCCACACAGGTGTGCTGAGGGGGCGGAGCGAGCCTGCAACATCGAGGCTTAAGAAGGTGGGACGCACTGGCGTTGTGTTACTTCAATCCTGGGAGGCTTTTGGGCGCTGATGACGGCTAACATCGAGCCAGAAATGCATTCGCCACAGAACACATTAAAGGCCTCCAATGTTCCCCCCCGGGTCTCTGCTCCTTTTTGTCAAGGGAAGGAGGTTCCTGTCATATATATATATATATATCACAAGCATGTAACTCCATCCACTTCCACCAAAAACCTCGGCGGCGAAGAAGGAGAAGCGAACCACTTCTTTGTCAGGCAAGATGTTTTATTTCAACCTTTCAGCAACAGTCAACAGATGACGCGTTTCGGGCTCAGGCGCCCTTGATCACATAAAGGCTGTAAACGATTGAAGCCATTTTAAATGATATGCCCTTCCCACTCAGGTCACATGTTTAGCAAGTTAGTGATAAACATAGCAAACAGACTGCGTGAATCAAAGAACAGTCGATGGAAAATTGCTTATGTATTTCATTCATTATACCATCAGGACAAATTATCATGACCTACTATAATATTTCCGACTATATAATTATTTAAAACGGAAAATTAATTAGTTATAAGACTAGCGTCATGAAAACATTTGATTGAAACCACAATATAATTTCAAAAAAAAGAGTCCAATTGGCAAATTAGAATTCCTGGATAAATCCATATATACATATAAGGTGCAATAGTGCAATTTAACATACCTGCGTAAATGCATGTAATTACTTGTTGATTTGTGACTCTGATTAAAAAGAATGTGCAGAACAATTGCAGAGCAGAACAGCAATATCTATAATTTTTCCTAGCAGATGTACAATGTACCATGTGCAAAAGGTGTGTTGTTACGTGCATAGATAAAATGATTGCAAGACAAAAAATGCATCTTGCAACCAAACTAAGGCTGGGACATGACACAACGGAAAGATGTGTAACAAGATGGCAACTACTTTTTTTTGGGAGTTAGTTCTTAAAATCTACAACCATATTTAAGGAGATTACTTCTTTTATACAAATGTTGCCCTACATCTGACCAGATGTCTCAGCCAAAGTGTGAATAAGTGAAATCAGGAATTGGCAGTCCTCATACATCATATATCGGAAACTACCAAATATTCCCATCTATACCTCGAATTAACAATATGTACATATTGAAAAAATAGGGTTATCTGCATCAAGACCAGCAACAAATTCTGGGATATAACATATATCCCACTCAGCTTGCGAAAACAATCAGAATACATATATTACATATATTACAGGCACGTGTACATGTCTTCGGTGTTGTTCAGTCCATTTGGGCATTTGCTATCGAAGTTAAGAATGAATTTGGTTTCTAATCTCCTAAGCAAAGCCTCTCTATTCCCTCCTCTGCATGGTTTAGGGACGGAAGATACCACATAATACTTTAGACAAGATAAATTGTTTCCATGTACTTGTTTAAAGTGGCGTGCCACTGGATAATTGGGATCACTATGCAAAATGGCACGTAGATGTTGAAGGATTCTCTCATGAACCTGTAACTTGGTACTACCGATGTAGTTTAGCCCACAGGTACAAGTGAGAACGTAAACTGCGAATTCAGTTTTACAGTTGAAATTCCCCAATATCTTATGTGGTATAGGACTGAATGGAGTATGGTATTCTGTTGTGTTTATTCCAAACTTGCACGCGTGACATGTGGAGCATTTATAGAATCCATCTTTGGGTTTCAACCAATTGGGTTTACTTTTTACTTCAGGACTCGCAGAATCTAACACTGCTCCCATGTTTCTTGCTCTACTGAAGGTGATAGTGGGGTTGGATGGCAAATTCATTCTAAGAACGGGGTCAGTAAGAACTATTGCCCAATTCTTATTGATGATAGATCTTATTTTACGTTCATTCTCACTATAGGCTGTAATTAGTCTCGGACATTGATCGATTCCAGATAACCCGGAAATTGCTGGTGAATCAGGTAAATCATGCGGGACAGGTTCTTCCTCTGTAGGGGCTGGTAGTAAACTTGCTCTTGATCTTAGCGAGGTTTTGGACAGGGCTGATGTCAAGATCTTATCAGAATATCCTCTTGCCTTCATGCGTCGCATGGATTCTGCAGCACAGGTATTGAATTCAACCTCCGTGCTACATATCCTTTTCAAGCGTAATAGCTCCCCATAGGGGATGCTCGCAATTAGATGCCTAGGATGGGCACTCGAGGCATGGAGCGTGACATTGCCCGCAGTGGATTTTCTAAACAGGGTACTCTCTACTCTTCCATTAGCTACATATAGCTTAACATCTAGAAATTCCAAACTGGAACTATTTATGTGGTAGGTAAAGTGGAGATTCAAATTGTTTTGATTGATGTTTTGAATGAATTCCAATGCTTTCTCTTTGCTACCTTGCCACACGATGAAAATATCATCGATGTACCTGTAGTAGTGTTTGATGTTTTCTTTAAAAATGGAAGAATAGTCCGTCTTGAGGACCTGCTCCTCCCACCATCCGACATGCAAGCATGCGTAACTGGGGGAGAAGCAGGCTCCCATGGCCACGCCCCTTAGTTGTTTGAACAACTCCTTTCCGAAAAGAAAGAAATTGTTGTTGAGACACCAACTTATCAGATTGATTAGAGCCTTATTGTGCTGATAAAATTCGCACGATCTTTGGTCCAAAAAGAATTTCACAGCCAATAACCCTGCCTGGTGGTCTATACTGGTGTATAAAGACTCTATGTCTAATGAGATTAAATACATACCATCTGACCATTGGATATTCCTAATTTTTCCCAGGAAATCACCTGTATCCTTGATGTAACTAGGCAGGGTTTTTACATGACTCTGTAGAAAAAAGTCTACGTATTGGCCCACCTGTTCCGCTGCACCCCCTATAGCGGAAATGATAGGCCTGCCAGGAATGGGAGATACACATTTATGCACTTTAGGTGTTAAATAAAGTACTGGTACAATAGGGTTTTCATTGTGCATAAATTTAAATTCTTCATTTGAAATCAGGCCATCACTACGTGATTGTATCAACAACTTCTTAAGCGAATTTGTAGCCATATTATACTTTTTGGTGTTAGACGGCTCATAGCAGTTCATGTCATTCAATTGGCGCTTGGCCTCCTTGATGTAATCTGCTCGGGGCCAAATTACCAAGTTGCCGCCTTTGTCCGATTTTTTAATGATGATTTCATTGTTCTCACTTAGTTTTTTCATCAACTTGGCGTAGTCTTTCTTCCTTTGTTCAATTTGCTTTTTTTTGTTTGAATTTTTTGGATTGTACCTGTTTGTTTAATTTTTTAATGTCCTCAACCACGCAATCATGAAACGTATCTAACGCATCCCTCGGCATCATGGGGATGTATTTGGATTTCTTCTTGAAGGGGCTGATCCCAGCACCCTTTTGTAACAGGTTGATGTTTCTCATCCTAGTTTGAGTAGAAGAGTCATACTCAGTATCATCTGTTCCTACCTCGCCGGTATTTAAATCATGTAGGTCTAGGTATGTTGGAATATCCGCCGCTTCAATACCCAAACTCTCTACATGATTGTTGGGATCTCGCTGTAGCTCTGCGTCTTTATCTTTGGTGTTTTTCAAAGAAAAGTATTTTTTCAGCTTGAGTTTTCTAACAAATCTGAAAACATCTATTCTCGTAGAGCTATAGTTGAATGTTTGACTAGGACAAAAAATTGAGACCTAATGACAGCAAAGATTTTTCCGTTTCAGTCAGAGGCACATTGGACAGATTGATGATAGTTCTATCTCCATTTACTTTTTCCGTGTCCAGTTGCTCTTCTTTTTGTTTTTTCCTCTTTTGTTCGTGCTTTTTTCGTCTTTCTTTTCTTCGTCTGTTTTTTCTTGACTTTTTTGTTGCTGTTTGCTGTCCTTTCTCGGTCTCAGTGTGCGTAGTCTCTCTGATGCTAAAAAATCCAATTCCTCTCCCATGTCTAATACAATTGCTGGTGTGGGCCTTTCTCCGCTCCCTATGCTGGATTCGCTTGATATGGAGATAGAATCAAAACTGGAACTTTCTACCGCTGCTCCTTCCATTGCGGCAGGCTGCTGTACATTGGTCTCCACATTGCTCTTTCCCTTCCGTTCCCCGAATTTTTTTCGGTTTTCATTGTTGTATTTTCGGGCGAATGTGAAGATTTGCCCGTTGTTGTAGTCTGATTCATCTCTGGCAAACTTATGGGCTTTACGATGTTTGATTTTTTCCTCATGTTTGCGTAATCTTTCCTCAATAGCGATTCTGGCAGTTTTGATATAGTCGACTTTGGCAGACTTCTTGAGTTCTTCTTCGATATTCTCGATTTTTTTCAAGATTTCCTCCCGGTCGATTGCTGCATATTTAATTAAGATGCGGACTGAAGTCATGGAAGCCTCCAAGTTGTTTTGTGCCCATTCTTTCAACATTGCAGGGTTGGGGTTATCATAGGTCGGAGCCAAAAGAAAACGAAGACCTCTCGGAACCCGACCTACCTCTGCATACTTAGATAATGAACAGTGCTCCCACCATTTGGTCGTTTCCAGGCGCATGTACTTTTCTAAATTTCTCAGTAGCGTTTTTTCATTATCATCCGCCCCCGCCGTTTTGCTAGTGGTAGGTGCAATGTTTGGATTTGCTGCTGGTCTTTTGCAGAACAACTCTTCCGCTGCGGCTTCGCGCTGACGCTGGCGTACAGCCTCGTCTGTCATGCTGACTGATAGGTATTAGGATACTAATGTAGCCCGAATCGTTTCTCGAGTTACTCTATAAGTGCCTATTATCTCCCCACCTCTGCCACAATGCCGTCGTCACTCACCGGGTACTGTCTCTGCTTCTGCTTCGAACCAGTCCGGTTCTACTCGCCAACCAGTATCCCCTTAATCTCGTGTGACGTATGGCGGCAAGAGGGGGCTGCTACCAGTGTTTCGCCACGAACCTCCAATTCCTTGACTTAATGGCGGCAGCCGCTTCCGGGTGAGAGGGTTCGCAGGACGGAAGAAAGCCAGACTTCCGTAAATTTCAAATCACAAGCATGTAACTCCATCCACTTCCACCAAAAACCTCGGCGGCGAAGAAGGAGAAGCGAACCACTTCTTTGTCAGGCAAGATGTTTTATTTCAACCTTTCAGCAACAGTCAACAGATGACGCGTTTCGGGCTCAGGCGCCCTTGATCACATAAAGGCTGTAAACGATTGAAGCCATTTTAAATGATATGCCCTTCCCACTCAGGTCACATGTTTAGCAAGTTAGTGATAAACATAGCAAACAGACTGCGTGAATCAAAGACCAGTCGATGGAAAATTGCTTATGTATTTCATTCATTATAACATCAGGACAAATTATCATGACCTACTATAATATTTCCGACTATATAATTATTTAAAACGGAAAATTAATTAGTTATAAGACTAGCGTCATGAAAACATTTGATTGAAACCACAATATAATTTCAAAAAAAAGAGTCCATTTGGCAAATTAGAATTCCTGGATAAATCCATATATACATATAAGGTGCAATAGTGCAATTTAACATACCTGCGTAAATGCATGTAATTACTTGTTGATTTGTGACTCTGATTAAAAAGAATGTGCAGAACAATTGCAGAGCATAACAGCAATATCTATAATTTTTCCTAGCAGATGTACAATGTACCATGTGCAAAAGGTGTGTTGTTACGTGCATAGATAAAATGATTGCAAGACAAAAAATGCATCTTGCAACCAAACTAAGGCTGGGACCTGACACAACGGAAAGATGTGTAACAAGATGGCAACTACTTTTTTTTGGGAGTTAGTTCTTAAAATCTACAACCATATTTAAGGAGATTACTTCTTTTATACAAATGTTGCCCTACATCTGACCAGATGTCTCAGCCAAAGTGTGAATAAGTGAAATCAGGAATTGGCAGTCCTCATACATCATATTCTGGGGATTCTGGGATTTGTAGTCTCTCGGTACACTGGGGAGGCCACACAGGTGTGCTGAGGGGGCGGAGCGAGCCTGCAACATCGAGGCTTAAGAAGGTGGGACGCACTGGCGTTGTGTTACTTCAATCCTGGGAGGCTTTTGGGCGCTGATGACGGCTAACATCGAGCCAGAAATGCATTCGCCACAGAACACATTAAAGGCCTCCAATGTTCCCCCCCGGGTCTCTGCTCCTTTTTGTCAAGGGAAGGAGGTTCCTGTCATATATATATATATATATATATATATATATATATATATATATATATATATATATATATATGCACTGAAAAAAACCATAGGTTTCATACACGTTATAGGTAGGAATTAGCATTTAAAAAAACCTTAGAAATTCACTGAAAAAACCATAGGTTTAGAAATTAGCATTTAAAAAACCTTAGAAATTCACTGAAAAAACCATAGGTTTCACACACGTTATAGTTAGGAATTAGCATTTTAAAAAACTTAGAAATTCACTGAAACAACGATAGGTTTCACACATGTTATAGTTAGCTGGACATTACACTCATACAAAACCATTGAAATTCCCCCGTTATAGTTAGTTCAGCTAACTATAACCTGCGTGCCCGCAATGCACTGCTGATGACGTCACATAGAACATCACTCCTGACATGGTCAGTGACATCACACATGACATCACTGATGACATCTCAAATGACATCACTGATGTCATCACTGATGATATCATCCTTGTGAAAGAGTGGCAGACCTCCTCTCAGCGTAATGTAACCTTTGATACACACCTTCAAAAATAGAAACTAAAATTTTCAAAAAAATTGAGATACCGATACCACTTACCAACAAGCTATTCAGTAATTCCACCATCTATATACACATCCACTCATTCACCAACAGTTCTATATAGTCACTTGTACATGTACTCACTGATCATATGTACTCATACACTTATACTTCCTGTTACACACCGACACTCATCCATAGACTTACTCACACACATACTCACACATGCAAATAAACTCCATTTATTTGCATATACAGGATATACACACAGCACTACACTCACTTTTACAGAAACGTACATACACTTACTCTCTTAAACAATCACTTACAGAAACATATTTATTTATACAGGAACTCTTCCAATCTCTCACTCTCACATATATTCACTTATATACATCAACACTCATATATAGTAGATTAAAACATATGTAGTTACTCACAAAGATACTATTGAGACAGTCAATCTCTCACTAACACACCCATACACACACTCATGCACCCATACAGTCCTGCATATATGCTGTCTTCAAAACACATACAAACAGTGAGTCACTCATTCATGCATCTATGCGCTAAGTATTACTCCCCACCAAATCATACAGACACTCATACTGATACTCAAAAGCCAACTAATAACTCATATAGACACTCATGTAGCTGCTCACCAACCCATACAGCCAATTATGGACAAAGTGAGACACTGATACAGATATACAGAAGTGTGGCTCAATGGTTAGAGCGGCAGACCCTGATGCTGAGGTCTGGCCCGGGACCAGGGTTCAATTCCTGCCTTGGCTGGTCTCGGCGGATCTTGGGCTCATAATTCCTCGGACCTGATTTCTCGCCTCGGTGCCTACTCTAAGCATGGGTCCCACGCTGCAACTCTGGGCAATAGCTTGCTTAGTCTCCACAACGGCCCCCTACAGCGCTAGGGATGCCTGGTTGCACCCTGGGGATGCCCAGGAGTGGACATTTCACAGGGAAAAACCAGGAAGGGTTCCCTAGCGGTATGAGTACAGCGCCAGGACACTCAGGAGTATCAGTGCGCTTTACAAGTACGGCTACATTTACATTTATATATTTAAACATTACTTGCTAATACATGTATTCACTAAGATACCCTTAATAAGTCAGTTATGCAATCATTTTTACAAAAAAAATCCATTGAGACAATTATTTATCCATTTATTCTTCCATCGACCTTGCAATACAGATATAGAAAACATATTTAAATTTCAGAAAAAAACATTCACTGGATGATGTAATCAGTGATGTCATTTGAGATGTCATCAGTGATGTCATGAGTGATGTCACTGACCATGTCATGAGTGATGTTATGTGTGACGTCACCAGCAGTGCATTGCGGGCACGCGAGTTATAGTTAGCTGAACTAACTATAACGGGGGAATTTCAATGGTTTTGTATGAGTGTAATGTCCAGCTAACTATAACATGTGTGAAACCTATTGTTTTTTCAGTGAATTTCTAAGGTTTTTTAAATGCTAATTCCTAACTATAACGTGTGTGAAACCCATGGTTTGTTCAGTGATTATATATATATATATATATATATATATATATATATATATATATATATATATATATATATATATATATATATATATCCAAGAAAACAGTCCTGCTCCCACAAAGAAGAGGCACGTACACGAAGTGTGCATGGATAAGGCTTCTTTATTGTTATTCAGGTCTTCCACGACTCCGCATAAAAAGAGACATGTATATATATTTGATGTTACAGCATTGTACACCTGCATACGCAACCAGGATGGAATACTTTTTAGCCAGTCGACCCATAAAATTTGCCAAACACAACTAAATGATAATAGACTTATTTACATTTTGTTTGGAAAACAATATTTTTTATACAAAAATCTGGTCTACCACCAGATAAAAGGTGTGGCAGTGGGGGCCAGATTCTCTCCAAGTTATGCCTGTCTCTTTAAGGGATGGTGGGAGGAGCTGGTCCTCATGAAGAAGCATGTCCACACTTTTACAAAGAACATAGTATCTTGGTTACGTTTCATCGATGACCTCTTTGTAGTTTGTAATGGGTCAATTGAGAGTGCACATGAGTTTGTTTCTGAGATTAACGAGAACAGTCTGAATTTAAAGTTTACATGTGACATTAGCCGCAACACTATCATATTTTTAGATACCAAGGTATATGTATCTCAGAATGGCCTAACAACAACCCTGTTCAGAAAGCCCACAGCGGGCAGTTCAATATTGCATGCGAAAAGTGCCCAGTCCCCCTCACTTAATTAACAGCATCCACTACGGGGAGATGCTGAGAATTAAGATAATCTGCAGTGAAGAGAAAGATATGAGGGAAAATCAAGAAAAATGCAAAAATAGATTCCTACAACGTGGGTAAAAAAATCGGACTGTAGAAGCAGCAATATCCATAACTAGATCTCAGGCAAGGCAAAACCTATTGCAATATAAAACTAAGTCTAACACTATTCAGTTCAGTTCAGTAAACTTTATTTCGATGATTAAAAACCATCATAAAAATTCATTGTACAAAATCATCAATTACATTTCTGAACCATAGAATATTAAAAACAGAGTTAATACAGTTTAAAAACATATAAAAATTATGTGCATCCTAGGTTAGCATCTTGTGTTTCTTAAATTAACAGCAATTTTTAGAAAGCTAATAATAGAACATAAGGTACGCATGTCAGAAGCTCTTTGCAGAAAAAGTAACGCCGATTTAACATGGCGGAATTTTAACTCTTTTAGAATATCTACAAGAAATCTACGGCGAGGGGTTCGATAAAAAGAACATAAAAGTACAAAATGAAGGGTGTCCTGCGGAGACCTATTGTCGCAGCCGCAGGCATCCTTCTGCTCAAAGTAAAACCAGACGGATAAGCTAAGATATTAGGTAACAAATTGAGCCTAAACCGGCACATTAAAAATCTGTCTTGCTGATTAAACATTAAGAATAAATATGGTTCCATACCTTCCCCGTTGCTTGCTAAGCTATGAGCAACTACAGATGTTTTTAGAGAATCAGAATATTGTCTGCCCAGTTCATATTTTGCTAATAACAGCTTTTGAGTCCGATGTTTACAAGAGGTGTCAATCAAGGTCGGATCCCTGAACAGTATCTGGTGGTCTATACTCCCTAATGTATCTTTAACATATTTTAGCCATGGGATTTGAAGGCACTTATCCCTCTGTAGGCAGTCTTTGACTATTTGCCTGCCTAGCTCCACTTCCCAATTTACCCAGATATGCAGCCAAGTCAGGATAGGTCTCACCTTTATCTGGTCGGTGATGTAAGGAGTCCCAAGCTCAGTATGTGCAATTGCTGCTGGGATACTCTGCGGTGTCTTCAGAATCCTACGTAGGAATTTGTCTTCCTCTACTTGTAAGTGTCTTACATCCCTAAAGCCCCAGACCTCTGCCCCATACGTGGCCTTGGCGGTACTTACCGCTCTGTACAGAGTCATTACTTGCTCTGGTGACCAGCGGCCCAGCCTACGGGCAAAGTTTAATATAGCACCGTTTGCTGAAACCAATTTCCTACACCTTTCCTCAAGCAAGGAGTCAAACCTGATCTCCCCATCAAATAAGAGACCCAAATATGAAAAGGTGGTAACGGTTTCTAGAACGTGGGCCCCTATTTTGAATTCATATTTCTTAGGGTTTTTTTTCCCTGCCACCATTACAAAGGATTTGCTCAGGTTCACGGAAAGATCTAAGTTTTCCATGAACTTCACAAATCCATCCACAAGATGTTGCAGACTCAGGGCCAGATGTAGGTAATTCATATTTACCGACTCTTAAATACCGAATTTTACCGATTCGGTATTTAAGAGTCGGTAAATATGAAGGGGGGAGATGTGTGCATGCACACCTGGATTCGGTATTTTACCACCCAATTGGATTGGGTGGTAAAATACCGAATCTGTAATGGCTTTGGGACTCTGAAGAGTCCCACCTACATATGAAATATTCTGAATCGGTAAAAATACCGAATCTGTATTTTACCGATTCGGTAAATTTACCGATTACCGAATCTGTAAAATATGCCCCCTACATACCAAAAACCCATTTACCGGTCGGTAAATGGCTCCTACATCTGGCCCTTAGTGCTGTTCGTGCAAGCAGGACCGCGTCATCCGCGTACAACAGTACTGTTATATGGCGTGATCCTACTTTGGGGCAGTCAGTCTCCAGAGCAATCAGTGTACTTTCTAGGTCATTTATGTACAGTGAGAATAAGAAGGGAGCCAGGATACACCCCTGCCTCACTCCGCTAGTGCACGGGAAGGGATCGGTACTCACCCCCCCGCGCTATAGCGAACCTTAGCAGTGGTGTTCCAATGTATTTCTTTTAAAATGTTTATAAGTCCAGGGTCGATTCCCAAATTAGACATCAAGGCCCAGAGTTTGTTTCTATTTACATTATCGAAGGCCGCGGCCAGGTCCATAAACCCCATATACACCGTTCAGTTGCTAGCTTTTGTGTATTTAGCAACTAATAGGTAGAGGTTAAGACATTGATCGCTAGTTGGTTTGCCCGATCTGAATCCGTATTGGGTATCTACTAGGGTGTGGTGCGGTGCGGTGTGGTGTGGTGCTCTTCAGTCCAAGTGGTGAGGCGGTCTAAAACCGGCCTACCTAGTAGTTTAGCTGACACGTCTATCAGCGATATTGGTCTATAGCATTGCGCATTATCCCCACAGCCTTTCTTGTGGATAGGGACAATCAATGCTGTAGACCAAGATCGCGGGAGCCCAGATTTTATCGCTGCATTTAACACCCTAGTCATAACGGGAGCCCATAAATCAATGTTACTTAGATAAAGATCTGGTGGCGTGCCATCCGGGCCTGGTGCCTTGTTTCGGGTCAGACCTTGAATGGCCATGGTGATTTCTTGTAGAGAGAATTCTAAATTAAGTGGGGCGAGGCCCCTCCCAGGACTCTGCCACAACTGCGTCACCTTGATGATTGTAGAGGCTCTTAAAATGGCTGACCCACTGCTCAGGGAGTATGTTAGTACTAATGACCGGGGAACTGCTATCTTGAAAACAGGGCCTGTTAATGATTTTCCAAAATTGAGTATAGTTCCTGTTTTCCCCTGCTTCCCTCAGGTCCGCCCAGACTTCCTTTTGCAGCGTGATCTTTCTCTGTTTGACCTGTGTTTTGTAGCTACGCCTACACAGGGCAACTTTCTGCTTATCCCTCGGGAGAGTCTTAAGGCAGAGTTTTAGCTCCCTCAGTGCCCGCGAGCAATTAGAGTCAAACCATCGTGGAAGTACTGTATCCTTTGTGGGACGTTTAGTTTTTAGTAGTCCATCAACCACCTTAGTTAAGGACACGAATGCTGAGACCAGATCTCTGCCCTCTACTGTAAGTTCTAAACAGGCATCTATTTGTTCTTTCCCTCTTTCTATTAAGGTTCTGTAAAAATCTTGAGCATTGATTTTTGACCATCTTAATCGCCTCCCCTGGTCCGTTGGGCACATCCCAGTGTCTGCGAGATCATTCCTTGTTGTGATCCCATTATATAGAATTTCAAGAATTAGGGGATTGTGGTCACTAAAAGGGCTCCAATCCATTCTCACCTCTTTAACCTGGTCTTTTGCAAAGGTGGATATTAGAATTAAATCTATGATAGATGAACAGCCTCAGTGTCAGAGCATAATTATCAAACAGCTTCATTAGCAGTTTTCCCTCTTTATTGTGCTCGAGGTGTGGTCCACTTTCTATTGGACAGGATGACCAATCAGGGCTTACGGGGAGAAGTTTTGGGCAAAGGTGACAATTAAAGTCACCCATGACCAAAATAATTGGTTCTGCACCCCCTTTCCTTTGCTCGACTTCTTCATTTAGTCTACTCTCTAATTCCTCTATGACCGGATAGTTCCCATCAACCGGTCCTGAGTTATAAAAATGTAATATCAGCAGCCTCTGACCTTGTCCTTGGAATACCACTGCCTGTAAAGTATGTGATAACCAACGAGGTTGCGTCCATGTGCCTTTTAGATCAAGGTCAACATACAAGGCTAACCCTCCCTTTGCCCTGCCTTATCTTCCTTCCTGTGCAGGCACGAAAAAACATTTATAACCATCTAACTGGTAGGGAGAGGAATCGAGAGTCCAGGTCACCTGGAGTGCTATTATATGGAAGCCACAGATATACTCCCTCCAGTCCTTGTTTTCAAAGTTCCCCCCCAGACCCACTATATTCCAGGACAGTAGAACTAGCCCTGCCCTGGAAGTTTTTCCACCCATTCGGTCCTGATCATTCGGTCTGTGCCCCACCATCTTAAGCAACTTTACCCCGCTCTCACCCACGCCACTGTGTGTTGGGGATTCTTCAATCCTCATTACTTCATGGCTTTCCCCCGCCCCCTTCCTAGTGCGTTCAGTTCCATCCCCTGTGGTCATCTTTTCTTGCCCGTTCCCTACTGGTGGTAGTCAGTCGTTTTCGTCAAGGGACGGTAGGGGACTAAATCTGTTTCTCCACTGTGGGTAGTCTCGAGGTGGTAAAAATTGAGCTGGGTGATTGGGCATTCTGTCCCATTGTCTAGGTGGTGCCCTTCCTGTACTCCACTTGGGATAGGCCGAAGTGTAAATACTCCGTCTCCTCGGGTAAAAGTATCCCAATGGTAGGGTGCGAATGGTACTGGTCTGGTTTCTGTTTGGGTTTCCTAGTATATATTCCACTAGGTTGGTGTCTCTAAAATTCGCCACAATACAGTCCCCTATGATGTCTTTCTTTCTACCACCTAACCAATTCGCTCATCTTACATGGAGGATCTCACCACATTCCCCGGTATTCAAGGGCCTATGAATATTCAACCATTTGGTTATTTTAGTTTTTAGGTCTAAGTGTGATTCTTCTTCTGCAGCCCTGAGTTCTGGAACCCCTGCGAACACAATGACGTAGGGGCATGCTTCAGGGGGAAGATTTATGTGTGGTGAACAGTTTTCAGGTCTTTCATACAAAGCATGGTCTTTTTGATGTAGACTAGTTAGTCCTTGAGTTGTGTGATACCCTTCTTGCCCCATTTGCGTAGATGTTCGCTGTTGAACTTTATTTATTTTCCTAGTTCCCTCCTTGTGAGCATTTCCCCTCTCTGGGTATACTGAGGTTTTAGGTGAGTCGTGTACCTGTGCGATTGTACATTGCATATTACTAACACAGTTGTTTTTATCCGCTTTTTGGCCAACAATCGTGTTGGTAATTTGATTTGGGTCTGGAGTAAAATTACTGCTTATCGGGCCCTTGGTCTTTCCCTGTTTGATCAATTTGCTAGCTATTTTGTCTATCCTACTGACAATCGGTTTTAGTTGGCTAGTGATGAAGGCCTCGAGCTGCTTTTTTAGGTCTCCGATTACCTCGTCTATCCATCCTGGTGGACCTGAGTGGTCTGGCACTACTTCTACAGGGATTACCTCCTCGCTATTTTTAGATCGATACACCAGTGTGTTTAATTTGTTTTTCTTAGGTTGGCCCTTCCTGCGCCCCCATTGTTTAGGCCTTTTACATGTGATTGGATTAGTGTCCCTGGTATCGTCTGCCCCTATCTGAGCTACCAACTGTGCGCAGGGGATACCCTCACTTGAGTTGCTCACTATCTCCATGTTGGAACTTACAGATGTACTTAAATCCCTAAATTGTGTGGGGGTGACTAGTAAGGGAATTGGAGAGGAGGACAGACTCCTCTCCATGCGCTCAATCTCCCCTGTGACTTTCCTCAGCATCAGGTCAATTGTGGTAGGTTTTTTAATTTTATTAGATAGTACGACATTTGGCTCAAGGTTAACATGGTTTGGTGTACCGGCTGGTTGTGCTTTACTCGTAGCCGAGCGCGTTTTAGGAGGTTTAGACATGATTAGATTTTAGCAGCGCTTTCGCCTGACCCTGGCCTTCTCTGACGATCTATCAATGGGTTTCAGGGTAATAAATAAATTTCTTACTTCCCTTCCCACCAGTCCACAATAGTATATTATTTGTATAGTCTTTAACGAGTATTTTAAAAATGTGACAGTCGTGGTATCCTCCCAATGACAGGACAGAGTCAATAATAAAGTACCTTCAGAAGTAAGTCAAGGGGCAAAGGGGGTGGCCCAGCCCGGCCTCGTCTTGCCCCGGACGGCCACAGACGGCCCGCCCTTTCCCGGTCTTAGCCCAGCGCGTCCCGCGCGCGTCCTCGCGGGACGAGATTGCGCGCTGACCTTGATTGCAGGTGTAGCAGCGTCCTGGGTGGGGCAGCTGCGGGTTGTAGTCCTGCTCGGCGGAGCAGGGCCCGGCCAAACAGGAGATCAGCAGTAGAGTGAGTCGCTCGGCGGAGCGAAGCCCGGCCGCCACCCACAGCAACAAACAGGTAAAAGGATATGATGGAACACGCCTCAGCGGAGCAAAGCCCGGCCGGCGTTATCCCTCTCTTGGCAGCCCAGGGTCCTCGAGTGCGCACTGACCTTTAAGCGCCTCCTGGCGCACGGTGATTGCAGGTGTAGCAGCGTCCTGGGTGGGGCAGCTGGGGGTTGTAGTCCTGCTCGGCGGAGCAGGGCCCGGCCAAACAGGAGATCAGCAGTAGAGTGAGTCGCTCGGTGGAGCGAAGCCCGGCCGCCACCCACAGCAACAAACAGGTAAAAGGATTTGATGGAACACGCCTCAGCGGAGCAAAGCCCGGCCGGCGTTATCCCTCTCTTGGCAGCCCAACACTACCTCAGATGCCACTTTGAAGGAACCTGCAAGATTGACACTGGGATACAGTAGACAGAGGGACGGATTAGGGCCATAATAAGACACAATTGGCCATACTTATGGGAGATCCTGTTATTGGGGGAGCATTGTCAAGAAAACCATTATAACTTTTAGGAAAACCACTTCGATGGGCAATGCACATATGAAAATCAATCCAGAAGATGTAGAATCCAATACATGGTTGACCCCTAGAACAGGTTTCTACAAGTGTCCAAATTGCAAGGCTTGTCAATAGGGTGTGAATACTAAAAATTATCGAACTGCCTTTAGCTTAAAGCAGGACAGCATATCTAAATATTTGTCTTGCAACACAGAATATGCAGTTTATGCATTGGTATGTAGCTGTAACCTTACATACTTAGGCAGCACTAAACTGCCCGTGCGTAAGCGAATCTTGCAGCACACTTGGGCCATCATGAATAAAGACCCAAGCTATTCAGTGGCGAGGCATTTTAGTGAACAACACCAGAGTAGCCTCAAACATTTTAAATACTAATGGGGTCATTAGGATCCGTCTGCCATCCTATCGGAATTCGGGACCGCCCGCCATAAGGGCGGGGATCCCGTGGGGGGTATTAGGATGCCCCCGCCACAGTGGCGGGCGCATCCTGCATTTATAACATTGTGGCGGTCGGTGCTCTCTGCACCACCCGCCATAATGCTATAAATGCATGTATGCATTTGCATACACAAAGCGCCAGGCACCGCGTGGTGCCTACCGCATTCTATATGCAAATACAGGGGGGTACCACAGGTACCCCACCATGTGCACCCCCCCACCCCTCCTTCACTTTGGGGGCCTGCAGGGGGCCCCCAAAGTAAAGCCCGCATGCCTTTCCGTGGCGGAGGCATCTCTATTGGGCAATGCTAATATGGCTGGCGGTGTCTGATAGACACCGCCACCATATTAAACCTTTTCGGCCCCGGCCGCAAGGCGACCGGGGCGGAAAAGCGGCGGATGGTCTTTCCATCCGCCGCGGTCCCCCCCGCCATCCGAATATGGTGGGGGGGAATTCAGGTGCGGATGGCAGGCGGATTGCCCCCGCCATCCTAATGGGCCCCTATGTGTTAGACACAGTACCTTTTAACAAAAGTGGTGGCAATAGAGAGGCCAGGTTGCAGCGTTTCGAGACCAGGTATATATAAGAGCTAGATACCAAACAACCCAAAGGTCTCAAAACCTGTGAAGATTTACATACATATCTATAAATAACCAGGGCATCAGTTGTTTACAATCTTATTTATGCTATCTATTTTACATATTGTACCTAGTGAATTTTATCCGGTATTTATGTGCGTATTTATTTATTTATTTATCTATGTATGTATTTATAGGGTATTTATTGACTGGGTAGCTACATTAACATATTGGATTATTGAGTTGTTGGTTCGTGGACTGTTTAAATTGTCTAATCATGTCGGGGGATTACTGAAATTTGAGCTTAAGCCCCGTTATCTTAGATACCAGAATAGAGGTATCTAACAACTTGTATATATACCACTTTTGAAAATAATTTTTTACAAAATAAAATTCCAAAAATGTTATACATCTGTGTTTAACAATTTTGTTATATTACATAATAGGAGGATTTTAGGTAATTTATTGGGATTTTTAGGTCGGAATGATTTTATAACAAATTTAATATTGTGTACATCATTTTGTGGGAACCAACATATAGATCTTTCCTCTAGATAATTACCAAGTTGTTTTTCTCTTAACTCCTTCAGACCGAGGTCTAACAAGCACACTGGCACTTTAAGGTATTAGGTATTGTCCATACCGAAATATTAGATCATATGCTTGCTAAAGCTGCTTGCACTATCCTTGCTCATAAGATTCATCTTTGCACTTTTTTGCACATTTGCCCATAACATTTACACATAGGGGTCTCGTTTGTTTATGATATTGGGGGCATTCTTTTTCAGCACTCAGTCACTTTATTAATGCAACAGCAGGAAATTTCAGCTAGTGCTGGGGTAAAGGGATTTTACATATGATGTAGGAATAATGGCACTCAGATATATGCATATCCCAGCATCGAGGCATATGGCACTATACAATTATACATATACATTAAATGGGTAGCTTTCATGTATATTGATTGTATTGTACAGAGATTTGTTTTCAGGAAGTCATTGTTTTGTTATATGCTTTAAGTTTCAAAAATGAATTTAAAACATTTAAACTGTAATCTATACGACTGTTACAAAATGAGCAGTATGTCTTCCATTTCTATGCTGTAGCATTTTGCACTTTGCACTTTAAAAGGAGGCACTGCCGCCCATGCGCTGGCATGTGAACAAGGCCATTTGTTTCCAGCCGAAACGCGTCATGGCGACAAGGTGGTAGCACAATAAAAACTACTTGAAATGAATTGGGTCTGCACTTGCCTTCTTCGAGCGGAAAGGGGATTGAGTGGCAAGCGTGTGTATATATATATATATTTCTCAACAAGGAACAAACCTAGCCGAGCTCCTATCCGTAGCCCAGCAGTTCGAGTACACCACAGCACAAACGGAATCGAAACGCGATTTCTTCAAATTAAGGTATTTTTTATTCTTTTTACAACACCATTAGTGCAAACAAGGAGGACGGTCACAGCGGATGCCTTCAACTGGACCATAGAGTCCTGCGGTCTAAACTGTCCATTTAAAGTGTTAAGTGCATAAGTCCCTTCTTCATTTCATTTAAAAATAGACTAGACTGTTAACCCTGTTAGTCTGCTCTTATTTAGTGGCCGTTTTAGACATACATTTTTGGTATTTTCTGTTGAAACAGAGAAGCATGATGGTAAAGTACCCGAACACAACGAAAAGAATCACATCAACATTCTCATTTCCTGATTAAAAAACATGTTGTTAAAATTCTTAAAAAACTCTTAAAAAACTGAAACATAGGAGTTTATACTTGTCAAGGGGTGCAATGTGTGATATTCAGTTATCATGAGGTAGAAAAAAGGGGAAGGAGGTAATGACGGAGGAGAGAAAAGGGCAAAATCAAGAAAGTTCAAAGCGGGGGGAAGAGAAGGAGAAGAAGGGGGGCTAATAGATATCTGTGGGATGGGACAGGAAGAAATTTGGAAGTAAAGTGTCATGTGCATTGTGCAAAACATCATGTGCAAATATTTTTCATGTGCAAAGACGCATTAGAATTTTCCATCTCCCTGTGTTCAATCCTACTGAATATATATATATATATATATATATATATATATATATATATATATATATATATATATATATATATATATATATATATATATATATATATTCACTGAAAAAAACATAGGTTTCACACCAGTTATAGTTAGGTGGAAATTGTACTCGCATAAAACCATTGAAATTCCCACGTTATAGTTAGTTGGAATCGCTATAACTTGCACGTGCAATGCACTGCTGATGACGTCACATATTACATCACTCATGACATGGTCAGTAACATCACTCATGACATCACTGATGACATCTCAAATGACATCACTGATGACAACATCCTTGTGACAAAGTGGCAGACCTCCTATCAGCATAAAATAACCTTTGACACACACATTCAAAAATAGAAACAAACATTTTCTTAAAAAAGGAGAAACCAATACCAATTACAACAACTTATTAGGTAATTCCAACATCTACATACACATCCACTCATTCACCAACAGTTCTATATAGTCACTCATGCATGTACTTACTCATCATATGTACTCATACACCTATACATCCTGTTACACACTAATACTCATCCATATAGTTACTCACACACAAATTCACACATGCAAATAAACTAGCAAAAAAACATGTACTTGATTATACTGCTATATACACACCACAACACATACTTCTACAGAAACGGAAACATATTTACTCTCTTAAACAATCAATTATAAAAACACATACTCACTAACCCACCCATACACACAATCATCCACCCATACAGTCTTGCACACATGCTGTCTTCAAAATACATACAAATAGTGAGTCACTCATTCATGCATCTGTGCTCTAAGTAATATCCCCCATCGAACCATACAGACACTGATACTGATACTAAAAAAAAACCACTAATAACCCATATACACACTCATGTAGCTACTCACCAACCCATGCAGCCACTTATACACAAAATGAGACACAGATACAGATATTTAAATATTTAAACATTACTCGCTAATATATGTATTCACTAAGATACATTTAATAAGTCAGTTAACCAATCAATTTTACACAAAAAAATCCATTTAGACATTTATTTACCCATTTATTCTTCCATCAACCTTTAGATATACACATATAAAAAATATTTATTTTTCAGAAAGACACACATTCACTGGATGATGTCATCAGTGATGTCATTTGAGATGTCATGAGTGATGTCATGAGTGATGTCACTGACCATGTCATGAGTGATGTAATATGTGACGTCATCAGCAGTGCATTGCACGTGCAAGTTATAGTGAGTCCAACTAACTATAACGTGGGGATTTCAATGGTTTTATGCGAGTAAAATTTCCACCTAACTATAACTGGTGTGAAACCTATGGTTTTTTCAGTGAATTTAATAGGTTTTTTAAATGCTAATTCCTAACTATAACTGGTGTGAAACCTATGGTTTTTTCAGTGAATATATATATATATATATATATATATATATATATATATATATATATATATATATATATATATATATATAAAACACACGTTCTTGCTGTGAAACTTCTTATTTACACAGGACAACCTCTGATCCTGTTCTTTGCACCGCTGTCATGTTGTCCCGGCAATCTTGGAGGAGGTGAAAACAATCATATATATATATATATATATATATATATATATATATATATATATATATATATATATATATATATATATATATATATATATATATATATATATATATATATATATATATAAAATTTCTATGGCAACATGAAACCCCTCACTTTGTTCCTTTTCAAATTAAATGTATTAAGTGTTACCACTTTATTCCAATCAAGATGACTTCAGGTGTGCCATACTTTTGTCATAAGTAAGACTGTTAGCGTTCTAGTTGTTCTTTAGAACACTCTGGGACATTCTGTCATTGGGCTACATCTGGCTGATATTTGGGCTACATTTGTTTTTTTTTGTCTCTGGTGGCCATCTTTGGGCTACATTGGGCTACATTGGGGTACATTTGGGCTCTAACATATATATAGCCCAATGTAGCCTAATATATATTTTTTCAAAATTAATTTTCGTAAAAAACACTGGAGCATATATCTTGAGACATAGCAAAGGCACATCGGGGTACCAGTCCCTACAATTTTGCCAAGTTTGGTGGAAATCCATTCAGCCGTTCGGGCTAAAAGTGAGTCCAACCGCCCTATGGAAATTAACATTGGGACCCCCCTTTTATCTCGGCCCCCGCTTAACGGATCCCCTCGTAACTTTCAGGGAAGGAGCGGAGCGCAGCGAGGCAAAGTTAAGGAAAATTACAGGCAGATCCCTCATTCGGCGCCAAATTTATTCCCAATAGAATGTTGCGGATTTCCTATGGAAAACGATCCTAACTATAACTACCTACTGGCGACCGCCAGTAGGTAATATATATACATATACATAAAACTGAACTCTGTAAATAGCGCTGCTCATACAATAATTTTGGGTGTATATAGACATGTGAATTAAATGTGACATTGGCTCCTACAGTGTTGATAGTGCTTTGGCTACATTTGGCACATCTTAGTACGGTGATGCAGATCCGTATCTCGGTTTGCATAAAGTTGTTGTTAAAAAAACTTTGTTGAAAAACTTTATTAAAAAACTTTTGTGGGACAAATGTAGTAGTGAAAACTATTGCACCGGGGTAAGAATAATCGTTAGAGATTAATGGTATAATTCAAACATCTGATATGTGTAAAACTTTGGTGCTCTGTCCCCAAACAATTTTGTGAATTTGTAAAATTCTTTATGAGTCTTGTCGAATCTGCCGTGAAAGTCTGTTTCTCTGTATACTATGGTCACGTGGTGTGATAATTAAACAACAGAAAATGTTTAGCAAAATATTCTTGAACAAGGAACACAACGCTCTGAAGCACGTAGAATTGTTCTTGCTATTAAAAAAGTGCTTGAAATGCAAATTGGGCTGCGGTGTGTTTGTTTGATAGGACTGTGAGCACGTTTGAATAGAGATGTAAGGGTTCGCCACCCTGCTGTGGAACACTGTATCTAAGGGGCTTGAGACTGAGCGGCAGCTAATGATTAATTTTTCAAAGTAATGCCCTAGGCCGCCCTGAAGAAATCAGGGCAGCTTTCCGGTAGAACTCTTGGAGAGGAGAGACGCCGAAAACGTGTTGACATATGAAACCAAGAGATACAAGCTTACCGGGTAAGCAGTCTATGCCTGTTTATCTCAATATTTTCTGAGACTTTAAGTGGATTGATTAAGAGGCATAAGGATCTGTAATTGACTGGTGCAACAGTCTATACTGCAGTGGCTTTCAAGCATTATGCAGCAATTGCGTTGAATGGTTTTATAACATCGTGAAAATGGCAATGACTAGGAATTTGAAACAGAGTGAGGCAGAGGAAAAATGTTTGAAGAAAAGAATGCTGTTGGAGACAATGTTAATTCTGGAGCATCAGGTAACACTAATTCAACATCTAATAGTAAAAATCAACAAAGGGACAGTTTATGGAAATTACTAAAATAGGAGCAAACCAAGTGGTGGGAGGCCACCGCATTACAGAAATACATCAATGTTGGATGTGTACTGAGGGGCTTAAGAATTTTCATCTCCCCGACTTTTAACAACCCTGAGATTGAGGAATTAACTAATACATTAAAGGTCCAATGTAGTCAGGATGAATTTCAAACCAATATGGCTAAAATGGAGACTAAATTGGAGAAAATAGAGGAGGAAATTAAGGCAAAAAAACAAAGAAAATTCCATTGCGATCAGATTGATTATGAAAAAGGTCAGATCTTGACCTTTCCTAAAAGATTTGACCATTTTCGGAGTATTGTGCGGAACAAGAAAAGCATGGAACAACAGAGCAAGGACAATGCAAAGAATTCCAAGAAAACTGATCCAACGTCGGATATGGGGGAAAACGACAATAGTGAGAGTGACGTCTCTGTTGTATTGGAGCATGCAGGATTAAAAAACAACATTTTAAACAAATTTCAGCCCAAAACAGCAAAAATGCAGGGCTACAGAGGTTGCGGTTGAGGAAGAAGAGGAGGCAACAGAGGAAACGCCAAATCACACAAAGTTTCAGAAAGCCCAGTGGGAAGCAGAACAAGAGGGCAAAAGGAGGCAAAATAATGGATTCTAAAACTGTGGTAAATCTCTCTGCCTGAAATCTCAGTAATGATGAAAATAAAGTTCTTTCCCTAGGCTTATCCTTTTGTCCAATATCGTACTTTGATTATCCCCAGAGCTGGATCGATTTGTTCCACTTCACACGGAAACTAAATTTAAAGAAGTGGTTTGCTTTAAAGGGTCCAGGTAATACAGGTGATATGAAAAGTAAACCCAGTGACCTTAATATTGGCGACATCAAGATGCTTTATTTGATGAATGAACTGGAAAATAATGCAGGGTTCATTCAGGATCCATATATCAATTTGGTTAATGAGAATATCAAATTTGATTTGAGTTATGTAAGTGGCTTTAAACCAAAGTCAATCCTTTTGCCCCATATAACGAATGATGCCATAAAAGTATTTGAGAAAGGAATGATTCAAGAGTTGAAAAGATTTGCTAAAAAGAAATGTTATATTTAGAATAATCTAACTGTGCTCAATACCAAGCTATAAATGCATTGAAAAATGATGAAAACATTTTTGTAAGAGAATCAGACAAAGGGAGGAATGTTGTAGTTCTCTTGCTCTCTGTCTCTCTCTCGATGTACCTGAGGGAAGGGAACAATCAATTGGATGACAAAAATAAATATGAGCTTACACACAATTAAAATCTGAAACTGCAAATAAAATGTACCAAGAAAATTGTTTTTTTTTTCTGTTTAATAATTTTTAAGAGAAATTGTTTGAATGGAAAGAAAGAAGTCTCTTGGAGTTGGAATAATATGAATTTCTTACTTGCAAATGTCCCAAATTACAAGCATTATAATTATTATCAAAACTACATAAAGATAGCTTAAACCCTCGAGGAAGACCAATAGTTTCTTCTAGAGGAAGCTCACTAGAAAATACATCCAGATATGTTTATTTTTTTCTCCAACCACTGGTACAGGGCCTCATATCCTCTATCAAGGATACAGGGGATTTTTTGAGGTGCATCAATGATATTGTCTGGGATGAAAGTTATGTACTCAAATGTTTGGATGTTAACAGCTTGTACACATGCATCCCACATGAACTGGGAATACAAGCATGTCACCATGTTTTAAGGGCCGGATCTCTGTTGTACCTTTTCCACACAAAGATGTTACTTGAGATGATGTATACTGGCCTTACACACATTTTTTTTACATTTGACAAAAGAATATATATAAACAAATGCAAGGGACTGCTACAGGGACCTGTGTTGCCTCCAGTTTCGCAGGGTTGTACCTGGGCTGAAGGGAGGAGCTGGTCATCCGCAACATGAATGTATTTGAGAAACATGCAGTTCTATGGGTGAGATACATCCACAATATTTTTTTTTATTTGGAAGGGGAACACAGATGAGGCTAAGAAATTTGTTGATACTTTGAATGTGAATACTTTGAATCTATTGTTCAGCAGTCAACTGAAGTCTATTGATTGTTTAAATATGAGATTAGTAGTTATTGGCAGGAACTTAGACCGTTATCTATATCGGAAAGAAACAGCTGACTATAGTATGCTGCATATCCTGAGCTGTCATCCTGAAAGTTTAATCCGGATCATCCCGCTGGGAAAATTGCTAAGGGAAAAAAGAAACTGCAGTTCCCAAGAGGAATTTGAAAATGAAAAATGTGTCATGATAAAATGATTTCTAGCTAGGGGCTATTCGCCCAAGATGATTGAACAGGCATGTGTGCAAGTAGAAAAAACAGGAATGCAGAAAATTACCTGTACAAAAGATGAGCCATAGAATACAATCATATTTATAACAACATTGAATAAACAATCAGGAGAACTAAGAAACGGTCTAAGAAAATTTTGGGAAGTGTTGAAGACAGATTCTGATCTGGCTCCACATATTGAGGATAATCCCCAGGTTACCTTTAGAAAGGCTAAATCTCTAAAAGACATTATTTGTAGAACCCTTACCTCCTCAGATCAAAATAGAGCGACTGTCCAAGGTTTCTACACTTGTGGCAGATGCAAAGCATGCAAAAAACAGCCACAACTGCAAAGAGGTGAAATTGGCTAAGGACCAACAACCAGTTAAAATAACTAAACACTTGCCATGTACCACTGACCATGAGATCTATGCTCTGAGATACCCCTTTGAAAAGTATTACATAGGGAGCACAATACATGAGGCGAAAAAATAATTCCAGAACAACTAAGGGCAATAAAGAATGATGATAAACAATACCCCATAGCGAGACATTTTAAAATGCAACACAATCAAAACAGTAATCTGTTATCATTTTGTATACTTGACTGAATCACCATTAGGGAAAGAGGAGGAGATAGAGTTCAAGAACTCAGACGCCTAGAATCCAGATTAATAATTACATTTAATACCCCTCATCCCATAGGCCATAATTTTGATGAAGAATTAGAAGTGCATTTAGGGTAATCTGACAAGCAGATATTGTGGATATTAGTGCTGTATGATATCCACACTACCTTCTTTCTTAAATGTTTTTCTCAATATTTTCGACATGTGTTCGCCCTATAAATAACTAAGATGTGGGCATTTTTTAAAGAGGTACTTATATTTGACTATTTTATGTTTTATCAGATTTTCATCTGTTCTGCAGAAGCCAATTTGAGGAAAAAGAGCTAACAATATTTGATGTTATACATAAGGCCAGCATGTAAATCAGATGTAGTGGCACAGAATATATGGTTGATAGAATTCACTCAACAGATGTCAAAGGTAGCCCACTTGGGCAGAATTGTATCTTGAGGTCAGAATGGAACTGTTTAAATAGCGCAACAGCGCTTCTCATACAATAATGTTGAGTGTATGTAGCCATGTGAATTAAATGTGACATTTGCAACTACAGTGATGCTAGTGATTTGGCTACATTTGGCACATCTTAGTACAGTGATGCAGATCCGTATCTTGGTTTGCATAAAGTTATTTAAAAAAAAATTATTTAAAAACTTTGTTAAAAAACTTTATTGGGACAAATGTAATAGTGAAAACTATTGCACCGGGGTAAGAATAATTGTTAAAGATCAATGGTGTGATACAAACATCTAATATGTGTAAAACATTGGTGTGCTGTTCCCAAAGAATTTTGTGAATATGTAATATTCTTTATGAGGCTTGTCGAATCTGCGGTGAAAATCTGTTTTCTGTATATCCATTTGTCTAGGGTCACATGGGGTGATATTTAAACAACAGGAAATGTTTGGCACAAGAAGCAATGTTTTGAACAAGAAGCACAACGCTCCGAAATGCCTAGAGTTGTTCTTGCTAATAAAAACCCCACCCCACCACATACACACACACACACACACGCACGCACACACACACACACACACACACACACAGACACAGACACACAGACACACACAAACACGTTATAGTTAGGAAAAACTTTATTTAGCTTGCCTATATCTTTGGTGCCATTTGACTAATCTTCACAAAATTTTCAAAAAAAGTGTGCAAGTGAGTCTTATCATGAATGGAAAGGTTTAGGGGATCCAACAAGCGGGGGTCGACAAAAAGGGAGGGTCAAACAAAGCTTGTTCCCTATGTTAATTCTCATACGGATTTTAAACATGACTACAGCCCGAACCGCTGGATGGAATTACACCAAATTTGGTAAAAAGGTAGCTCTTGGTTCAGAAAGTGCCCTTTTTGTTATTTGGTCTACATCTGTTCCATAGTTTTGAAGATATTCAAGAAAGTCCAACTTTGTATGTCTAGGGTCATCAAGTAATTGCATCTATTTAGCATGAATCGAAAATATGCATGCCAACACGAATGCAGTGATTGGCTGGCCACAACCTGTGCAGAAAGTTGTTGCCACCTTTTTAAGTAATGGGACACGGTCTCTGAGGCTGCAACTCAAAATTAAAAGTGGTATAAGTGGCTAGGGAAGAGGAACTCTCACTCCTTGACTGCATTGTAGGGGTGTTTCAGTGGCCCCCTAATGTGTAGAATATGATGAAAACCAGCTGTTTTTCCACATGCAATATTCGCAAATTGAGCGTGGCCCTCATCACAGTTTCGTGTAATGCCACAACAAATTTGAAAATATCACCACAAAAAATACATTTACACTCACTCACAGATGCACTCAGACACTCACAGACCTACTCGGAGACTCACACACATACTCACAGACCCACTCAGACACTCATACACTCACTCACAGACCCACTCAGAGACTCATGCACCCTCTTACAGACCCACTCAGACACTCACTCAGTGACTTACACACTCTCTCACAAACCCACTCAGAGACTCTCACACCTACTCAAATACACACACTTGACCAACTTCTAACTCACCCATACGCCCACTCAGACACTCACAGACCTGCTCGGAGACTCACACACCTACTCACAGACCTACTCATACACTCACTCACAGACCCACTCAGAGATTCATGCACCCTCTTACAGACCCACTCAGACACTCACTCAGTGACTTACACACACACTCCCTTACCCATACAGCCACTCACACACTCACTCACACACCTATGCAGTCAGTCACTCAACCACTAAGTTACCCATACAGACACTCACACACTCACTCAGCAGGATTTCTAGTTTCAGGATTGGAACAAAAGAACATAGCAACCATCAGCCCCAGGAAATTTTGATGTGTTTAAAGGAGAGGCCCTTGATCTTCCCAGTGGAGGATCCTGCAACTATTTACACCATGAATCTCAGAAGGCTCAACTGCAAAACCAGCCACCCTGACAACCTGCAAACCATAGCTAAGTCAATCTGGGAAAATCAAGCAGAGGCATATAGTAATGCAAAAGCCCGCTGGGAAACATTGACTAAACAACAAGGGGAGCAATTTGCCAAAAGATCAGGGGGCCCTGTACCAGACAGACGACCACCCAACATACAGATTGTAAGATCCCAATCTGGAAACTAACTCAACCACCTAAAATCTCGAATATACCAAACCTGAGGGCCCTCAATAAAGATATAAATAAAACTTTACGAAAGCTAAGACAAAGGGGAAATTAAACTACTCTACAAAAAACCCTTGCACAGTTAAAGGCAACAAAGAAGAAAATGATCTGGCAAGCAAAAAGGTCAGCAGAAGACACTTTGTGGGCTAAGCTCTTGTTTGACGCAAAGAAAAATAAAGTGCAAAATGTTGGCGAACAATAAATAGCTTAGGTAATACCTACAGGCAGGGCATCAATTCCCACCTAACAGAGGAAATTTGGGCTGGCCATCTTCTGGAACACTTCAACGCAAAAGGGGAAAGCCCTGTTACAACACAACCAGGGTCAGGACAGCCAGACAAGCTGAGCCCCCATGGAAACACCAGCAGGAGGTCAACAAGAGATCTGCATTTCACGATTTTGCAGATTAAAAACCGAGTAGCCAAAGGTAGGCCAGAGGGCGCACCTGGCCCCAACGGCAACCCCCCAATATTGTTTAAAACTGATCCAAACTACAGGGCTGCTGCATTATTACCAGTGTTTAATTCCATAGGAGAAGGGGCTGGTATCTCAGACTCCTGGAAAGGCTCCATAATATCGCCAATCTACAAGAAGGGAGATAAGAATAAAGCTACCGGCTACATACTGGTAGCCCTAATTTATGTTGAGGCAAAATACTATGCTGGTCTCCTTCTGGACAAATTAACAGCATGAGCAAATGAAAAATCCCTCATCCCTATCAATCAGACGGGCTTTCCCAAAGGCACAGGGACCATCACAAATCTGCTTGCCCTGATGCTACTGATGGACGGCGCCAAAGCAGCAAATCTCCCCCTATTTTTCTGCTTCATTGATTATTCAGCTGCTTTCGACGGTATAAACATGCACAAACTGTGGGCTAAACTAGTGAAGATGGAAATCGTAGCAGCACTATTAAAGTAGATAATCCACTAACACTTGGGTTCAAGTAAAACTAGGAACCGGTGAATATCTGTCAAGGAGAATACCAACAGCAAGTGGACTGAAGCAGGGGTGCGTGTTGGCCCCCATGCTTTTTAACCTGTTTATGACAGACCTTTCTTCAGAATCAAACAACAGTACCTCTCATGCACCCAGGCTAGGTGGGCTGTCACTCTCTAACTTACTGTTTGCTGACAACGTAGTCCTAATTAGCCGAACTCCGATCGGGCTTCTGCACTTGCTAAATATAACTGTCAATCACACAGCATCTAACAGTTTAACCATCAACCTAGATAAGTCAAAGATCATGACTTTAACCCATAAAAAGAACACAAACGGGTTTCACTGGAACCTGGCAGGTGCACCCATGGTAATCGTGGCAGAATATAAGTACCATGGGGTGATACTTGACGAGAAAGGTACTTTCGAGCCACAAAAAGAAACCATAAAACGGATACGAAACTCCATAGCAGTAGCTCTGAAATCTCTGAAACGTAAAACTGCTGGGCCAAGCTTTTAGCCATTACTGCAAGTTCTACAAGCAAAGTTAATCGCAGCTAATACATACGGGAGCGAGTCCCTCAGGGGGAAAAGATGAAGACACTTTGGAACAACTATGCTAAGATCCGTAAGAATAATCTTTAGCCTACCAAATTATGTCTCTCCCGCACAAATCAGGCTGGAACTTAGGGCCAGATGTAGGTAAATCTATTTTACCGACACTTAAATACCGAATTTTACCGATTCGGTATTTAAGAGTCGGTAAAATAGATGTACCGAGATGTAGGTAAATCCAGATGTGGATTTACCGATTCTTTAAAAGTCGGTATTTACCGATTCGGTAAATACCGACCTGTAATGCTCCATTCATTCCTATGGGCTTTGAAGCCCATAGGAATGAATGGGGCATTACAGGTCGGTATTTACCGATCGGTAAATACAGATTTTTGGCAAGGGTGCAGGGGGTGTCACTTTGACACCCTCTAGCACCCCCAAAAAAGGTTCGGGGGCCATATGGCAGGCATACCTGCCCTAAGGGCAGGTCTGCCTGTCATATGGCACAGGTGTGCATGCACACATTTGCATGCTCACCTGAATCGGTATTTCACCATCAAATTGAATTTGATGGTAAAATACCGATTTCTTAGGCCTTGTGGGACTCATCAGAGTCCCACCTACATATCGATTTTACAGAATCTGTAAATATACCGTTCTGTAAATTTACCGACCGGTATATTTACAGATTCTGTAAAATTACAGATCGGTAAATTTACAGAACGGTAAATTTACCGATTCTGCCCCCTACATCTCAAATTCCTTTTACCGGTCGGTAACGGCCGAATTCGGCCGTTACCGACCGGTAAAACCCTACCTACATCTGGCCCTTGGTCTCCAGTAATAGATCGAAATGCTGCTTCTGTGAAATGCTGGTTTAGGATCAGAAGCTCCGATAAATGCTCTCTGAATTTCCATCTATGGAAAGAGATAAACTCAAGCAGAGCCTGCACCCCAAGAGATTACCTGACCGCATCCATAAACCGTCTAGGCCTGAAGGAAATCTGGGCAACTATGGGAACGCAGAACAGCTTTAAGACTTTGGTAAATAAGACAGTAAAAAAGCTCTCAGCACTCGAAGACAAAGAAGTGCTCAGGAGAAGGTCTCACGGTTGGTGCTGCAAACCTACCTGCGTGCTGGCTTCAGCAGGAGGCTAAAAGAGAAATATCTCCGGTTGCGACTGGGAATTCTTCCTGTCCTCCCGCACCTTCCACCATGGAAGCGATCTGCAGAAATAACTCAGTGCCGCCTCTTCTGGAAAGCAGAAAATAGTCTCATGCATCTACTCTGCATATGCCACGGTCTGGACCAAGAACGATGCTTGTTTTTTAAAACAATCTTTAACACCAAGAGGATAAGAACCTGCAGGCAAGCAGTGAAGGCTTGCTTTGGTGGAGGAGATATACAGCTGGCATGCCGGTTTGTACAATTCATGGGGGCAATAGATGAGAAAATGAAGAGATCTGGCACACCATAAACCAGCTCTAATTAAGGGCTTACCATCCCTGACCTGACAATAGCCTTTTTTCTTTTTTACGCAAAAATCTTTTCGTCATCACCGTGAAAACTATTGGGCATTGGAAAGTAGTAGTATCTCTATTATGAAAAATGTATACAAACCTGATAAATGAAACTTTTAATTCTGCGACTTTTAAATATAAATGCAAATCATAAACTCTGTTAAATTCATGTTTTCATATCACATGTTTCGGACTAAGGGTTGACCAAAGCTCATTTGATGAAATAGACACTCAGTCGGAGGAAGGCACAACCCAGCTGAAAAGGAAACGCTGGGCTAGGCCAAATTCTACCATTGCTCTTTCCTTTTATTGTTTGCATAAATGATGAAATTACAGTGCATTTTCTATATAAATTCTTGACTTGAGCAATTTCCCTTTGTAAGGGTTTTTATTAACGAATACAATAAAGTATTTACTTTAATTTACTTACTTTACTTTACAATTCCACACTCACTCTCACACATATAGCCACTCACTCACCCATACAGGTAATCCCACACCCTCTAGCACATCCACACAGCCCTTAACAGACCCACTCACAGACGGACACAGCCAGTCAGACACCCTCTTACACACTGATACAGTCACACAGTCACACAGCCACTCAAATGACATATATTGGAAATACTATCACTCATAAACAATACAAATAGAATAGTAATTTAACTCATGCAGAATTTTGTATCTATCTTTAAGTCTCACAAACGCTTACGAAACACTAACAATCACTGGACGATGTCATGAGTGTTGTAATCAGTGATGTCATTTGAGATGGTATCCATGATGACATTGCCCATGTCATGAGTGATATAATATGTGAGTCATAAGCAGTGCATTGGGGGCGTAAGTTATAGTTAGCTTGGGTAACTATCACAGCTGAATTTCTATGTTTTGTGCAAGTGAAGTGTGAGCCTGACTATAACATCTCTGTAACCTTTGTGTTTTTCAGTGAAATTATATATATATATATATATATATATATATATATATATATATATATATACCAATACATATATCTGCATATATAATATATATATAATATATATATATATATATATATATATATATATATATATATATATATATATATATATATATATATATATATATATATCAGCTCCCAACTCGTATCCCAAAGGAACAGCGTTCTTGACCGATGCTCGTTCACTTGGCAATAACATAAGCAAAGGAATAACACATTGTTACATTTCTCAGCGCCATCTTGAAATAAATGTAGTGTTTAGAAGCTTGCCAGATAACACATATATATATATATACATATTTACAAATTTGTGATCCCTACAAAATTGAGCACTGAATAAGCACTCACTACACCTCCTCATTGTGATATATGAAAAAACTTGCCAAATAATACATGTATATACATATTTACATATCTGAGATCACTGCATGATAAAGCTCTGTATGAGCATTTGCTATAACCAATTGTTTGTGCTGGAAAACATATTTTATATTCAAACATGATCGTTCATTGCAACATCATTGAATAATTAAATAATATAAAAGCAAATATGAAGGAGCCCGTTAGTCTCACCATGGCAACCTCATACATTTATGATTATCTAATCATTATTAAATTCAGACCAAAAGAAATTCAAGGAACTGTCTGTTGAAAAAAATCTCATCACAGTATCCAGGGTTCAACATATTAATTAATTTCAATCTAATAAGAACCAGCTACTTGTTTCATATATATATATATATAGTCAAGTCAAATTACTTTATACGTATTTCATATTGAAAGACATGAAAGCACAAATAAAAATAGATGTAGATCAGTGAATAGATAAATAAAAAGTGCTTATAAAATTACAGCCTAATTGTCCTTCTTAATCTAATCACGCATTTTTAAGTAGCTTGCTAAGAGCCCCACTGTCAAAGCATCTTCCATGCATTGTAACTTAACATATGCAGCTCTACATTGTCTTAACCGGTACTGCTTCAGGATCGGTAATAGATACATTTTCCTTGGGAACATATAAAACCTACAAAAAAGGGTTACATGCATTGTCGTTTGCACCGAGATTTCATCACAGGGACATGGTCCTAGGGTACCAATCATTCATCTTAGGAAAAGTAACAAGCCTGTGCAAAATGCTGTGTTAACAACATCCGATCATGCGGTCTTGTTACATACGACAGATATGGTTGTATTCCCAGACATGTCAACATAATGTGATTGTCCATTACCGATTGTTTTTCTTTCTCCAAAAACCATCGCTTTTCCTCAAGATAAGACAAATAGTCAATTTTTAAGGCTTTTCTAAAGATGGTGTTTATACAGTCTGGGTTTGTAAAGTATTCCGGGTGCCCATTCTCTTCTGTTAACTCCTTGATATGTCGTATCCATGGAATGCGATAGGCATTATCCTATTATAGACAGTCCATGATCACGCCCTGGTTAAAAACTGCTTCGGGGTATTTCATATCTTGTACCAAAGCAACAAGGGGGAGGTCTTTATAATGTCCACAATATGCCTCATGCCTAACTCAGAATGACAGATATATGTTGCTGTTGAGCCAGGTACTGCTAATAAGTAGCGCAAGAATTTTTTTTTCCGCAATTTTGTATACAATGTGTGTTAGTGAACCCCCATATACCTGCGCCATATGTAGCTGTTGTAACACATTTAGATTTATAGATTTCGAGCAGCTCTGGGACCGGTCGACACCCCAATTGTCTGGACAGACTCACAAGCGCCCCAATGGCTCTTAAAAACATATTTTTCCTAGCTAATATTGCGGCTGACCAACTACCCTTCTGTTCAAAGTTTATGCCCAGATAGGCAAATTTGTCCACACAACTCAATTCTTTTGCCATTAATAAAAATGTCACACTTCTTAAAACTTCGTTTCCCACACTTCATACTAAATGTTTTACTTATGTTCACTTGCAACCCCCTCACCTGCATATAATTATTAAAATGCGTTACTGTTTTCTGGAGGCTGATTTGTGTCCTTGACATTAAAACAGCGTCATCCGCATATAATAAAATTGGGACCGGGTCATTATTTATTTTTGGGTAGTCATGGGGAGCTCCGCCAGCAGGTCCCCCAGGCTGTTAATATACAATGAGAAAAGGAATGGAGCAAGGACGCATCCTTGCCTAACTCCTTTTCAAATACCAAATCTGGCTGTGCACTCCCCATTTACTCCGTATCTCACCCTTGCTCCTGCCTCACGATACAGTTCTTTAATAAATAACAGTATACCATTCTCAACACCCAACTCAGATAACATTTCCCATAGTTTATTATGTATGACACAATCGAACGCCGATAATAAATCTACAAAAGTTAAAAACAAGTTTCCGCTAATTGCCCTAGTGTATTTATCAATTATTAGGCAAAGATTCAGGCCATGCTCGATTGTACCCAGTCCACTTCTAAAACCATATTGTAGCCATGATAAAACACCCGTCTCCTCTGCCCAAGTTTGTAATTTATTTAAAATTACCCTGCCTACCACCTTCAATAGAGAATCTAACAACGAAATGGGGCGGTAGCACTGAGGGTCATCACAATTTCCTTTCTTGAACAGTGGCGTAACAAAACTTGAGGGGGGCCCCCTGCAAAGTACATGAAGGGGGCCCCCCTGTCAACCTGGTCCACCCCCTTCCCCTTTCCCCACCGCCAACAAATCGGGTCCATTTTGATTTGAAAACTCCAATATTTAATGAAATGCCTCTATATTGTCTTGCTCAAAGTTCTCATGAGAAAGTGGGAAACACTCAACATATAAAACTATGTCATTTGTAACATCGTCAAGAGCAGATTATTTAATTGAGACAGCAATCAGAACGGGCGGTCCTGTTGTCTCTGGTACTGCCCATCGCTCAAGATCAAAGAACAACTATGTAGGGCCTGAATTAGAAGTTAAATTGATGGACATTAACTTGAAACTGTCCCAGCAGCTCTACGGAATTGATTGTCATCATTAATGCCAACTGCTGAGAAAAATAGCTGAAGTGTATTTCAAATTTAAGGAAGCCAGGCAGTGTTGTGTTCCATCATTACCACCCACTTGAGTTCAGGATTCTAAGACACTGTGCCGGGCTAACATTATTTACATTCTGTTACTCCCTGCAGGAGTGCCCAAGTTCATTCAACTTATTTCTTGTGAGTTTTCTGGTAAATAACATAGGAGATGGAAAGTATTACCTCCCATCTGAATGATAAATATTTTTTTATAAAACATGCTTTTGATTATAATTTAGGCCTTGTTACGCTACTCGTTTGGTTGTAGCATTCTTGATGATATGAAGCGAGAAAATTTGCTATTTTGACATTAGGCAGTCTACAAAAGAAGAAGTTAGTGCAATCAATAGAGTGTGTAACGTCTGAATACTACCAATGTTTCTTACATTTTAGAGTAGTGTAACACATATTAAAATAAAGGCCAGACTACCTACTCCCCATGTTACACACCCACAAACATCAAGCTCACATTTGAAAAAGGCTTTGAGGGTTCAACTAACTCTAAATTTTGTGAATTTTGGGTGATGCAGAATTTATCAACCTTTATTTCCTAAGGGGAAACAACCTTAACAAATCGGTCATTACATCGCGTTACCTTTACAACGCGGTTGTTAAAACGACCACGCTGTTACATCGCAGTACATTACAATGCAGGTCATTACAACGACTTGCTCTAGATGGCGCTCTAAACTAAGGAACAGTGTAATTTACTACTCCAACACCTTCCCTAGTGTTGCACACACTGGAGTTGGAATAGTAAATTATACTACTCCTAAATCCAGCGCACCATCTATAGCAAGTCGTTGTAATGTACTGCAATGTAACAACGCAGTATTAGGATGCGTTGTAAATGCTTGCGATGTAATGGTATAGATTCTTACTAAGAGATGTGTGGATGAAGTACATCTGTAGATGTAGGGTTCGTTTCTGCATCATGATGCTCTTTCCCTAAGGTAATATTTCACATTGAGGGAATGTGATGTGAGCACACTTGTAATACAAAGAGAGCTGATGTACAGTGCATGTAGCATTTCATATAACCTCAGAAACACTTGAGGTTAAACATTCTGAAGCTTTCCTATAATTTGCTTTTTTGTGAAACTTTGTGCACAAAATGTCTTTTCCATGGGCCTAGACGTGCTAGCACACGTGGTAATTGGGGCCATCATATTCGCAGATGGCGGCACTAGGGACATCATAAGGAAAGTGGGAGACAAGGGCCAAACATATTTTGGGGGCCCCTGTAAGGAACAGTTTTGAATTTATGATTCTATTTCACCACTTTCATGCCTCTTTGGCCAAGTCACTGACAGTGCACAGGCGCTCTTGTCCAAATTCTAAATGTGTTACATGTAATATTCACGGATAGTGATGTGTGTTTTCAATATTGTAACACAGCAGATGTTTGCTAATATTATTGCAAATAATCTCTGTGACACACTCCTCCATTTCCCATATGCGAGGTCATTATTTGATTCAAAAGAAACTATTTCATGATGTTGCATGAAACAAACACAAATTTAGCTACCAAATTTAATAGACACACATAACACCCACAGTGAAAATAAAGCAAAGGAAAATGGTATTTAAAACAATCTTTTTAAGAATCATTCAAAGCAATCAGGGCGAGCAAGACTCTACAGAACAAAGCTGGTTCTATCAGCGGACCCCGGAAATGCTGGGGCCCTGGGCTAGAGCCCACTTTGCCCATGCCTTAAAACGTCTCTGACATTGGCCCTTAATTGGTTGCAACAATCTCCCATCCAGTAATGGCAACCTAATAAGAGGCAACAATCATGACCTGGGGAAAACAAAGGAGGCCTTAGCAAGAGGGCTGCCTAGACATACTGAGACAAGGGCCCACTTTGATGTACCTAGTCGCAGCAAGCAACCCCAAAAAAGGCAGCATTGCCATCACAACCCCCATTGGAACTCCAATCAGCCCCTCCTTCCCTTGCAGCAACCAGAATCACTGGACCCTCCATTCAAAAAATATCACTCAATCCAATGCCTTCGCAGGGCTGCATGCAGGCTCGACTGGGCTGCATCTAAAATGTTTGCAGTGAAAAGGCCTTGCCTACGGAAGCTTAATATATCGTAAAAAGGCAGGGCCAGCTGCAGAGACCATTGTTACATCTTTAAAGCTTTAGAGTGTAAATTAGAATCGTGATGTACCTTCTGCCTCAAGTCAGGCTACAGCGCCGTGCATTATTAAGACGCGGCTTTTGACCAGGGAACACTTTTTAAATTGGTCAGCCGTTTTCTTTTTTTTAACATTTGTTGTTTATTCCCAAGAGGGTACACCAGGGCGATGAAAATGTACTCCCCAACCCAACTGCTGTCATCCAAGTTGGAGAACAGCAATAATAATAACAGCTTACTGAAAATCCAGCAGTCACACTGAAAGTGCTGTCAATAAAGCATGGTACATAAGGCTTTGCTGTGCCAGGAGAGAGAGTAAATCCGCCATCCGCCGCTGGAAATGAAAGAAGGGGCACAGAATCAAAACTCTCAGAACACTTTTGGTCCCCAAACTCATGGAACGTTGGCAGCACGCCCGACTGTGGATCAGACCTAGGCTAAATGGACATATGTCAAAAAATACAAATAATCACGTGTACATAAGAAGAAGAATAAGGGACCTGGGGCTAGATGTAGGTAAATCTATTTTACCACTTCTTAAATACCGAATTTTACCGATTCGGTATTTAAGAAGTGGTAAAATAGAGGGGGGGAGATGTAGGTAATTCCAGATGTGGAATTACAGAATTGGTAAAATTCGGTATTTACCGATTCGGTAAATACCGAATCGGTATTTCCTATTGATTCCTATGGGCTTCACAGCCCATAGGAAACAATGGGAAATACCGATTCGGTAATTACCGAATCGGTAAATACCGAATTCTGCAAGGGTGCAGGGGGTGTCACTTTGACACCCTCTGGCACCCCAGAAATTGACATGTGCGCCAAGTGGCACACAGACATGCCATAAGGGCATGTCTGTCTGTCACATGGCATAGGTGTGCATGCACACATGTGCATGCACACCTGAATTCGGTATTTTAACACCCAATTGGATTGGGTGGTAAAATACCGAATTTGTAGGGCCATTGGGACTCTGAAGAGTCCCACCTACATCTGAGATTTACCGAATCGGTAAAAATACCGATTCGGTATTTTACAGAATCGGTAAATTTACCGAATGGGTAAATTTACCGATTCTGTAAAAATGTGCCCCTACATCCCAAAAACCCATTTACCGGTCGGTAAATGGCTCCTACATCTGGCCCCTGGACTGCAATTTTAATTATGGCCTCACTCACCATCTCAGTGTCCCAGACCCACCGGTACGCCGCCTGACGTGCAGTGTGCACTGCGCATTAACAGTCCATTCCAGCCCTGCCCCACCCTTGGCCCTGCCCTTAGACCGAAGACCACGAAGCTGTGCACTGCACTCTGCGCACCACACAGCATTTCATTTATTGTGAGGGGACTGACCGCATGCCCCACCATGAGGCTAACATCCACAAAGCTGTGTGCTGCGCAAAGCGCACCATGCAGCATTTCATTCATTATGAGGGGACTGGCAGTATACCCCACCCTGAGGCCAAAATACACAAAGCTGTGTGTAGCGCACAGGGCACCATGCACATAGCTGCCAAGGTTTGAGATTGCTTGTGTTTGACATTTTCATAGTTTTACTGTAATTATGAGTGACATTCAACAACCAATGTGTGACACCTAAGAATTATACTTTCTACCGAGTAAAAACAAGCAATAAAGTCCATGGAAACAGATACATACCAAAAGTTACACCCATATGAGCAATGAGAAACTAAAAAGGATCTTGAAACTGCTGCAACGCACCATTACCAGTGTAGGGTGTCAGAACTTTACATCATGCACACATTATAGCGAGACAATGAATCATACGTGTCTAATCAGTGTGACGGAAAAGTTACATACGACAGTGAGGATTATAAATTACAAGAGTCACATGTCATCCATACTGGTAGACAGTATATTGTCAGTGTTTGGTCTGGAGAAGCTCAAACTCAGGACTTAAAACTTACCACAGTGGTTGGTTATACTGAGAACAATGTATTTCTTCCCCCATAAAACCTTTTCGCAACATTAGGATAATGAAAGTCTGGGGGGAAAATTACGTTGTAAACTTACCACGCAGTTTGAAAACAAACTCTTTACTGCATTTCAGAAGTAATTGTGTTATATTAGGATGGTAACTTATGAACTGTAAGTAACTAAAGAATCTCTGTGACAAAAGCAGTAACCCACTGAGCTACCTACCCACATAAAATACACTTTGTGACCTGTATGTATACGTTTCTTGCAGCATGCATATCATCATTCTATGCTACTTCAGGATGGGTGAAAACCGCTACTGGACAAAAGGCTAATCGTGCTTCAGCAGGAAAATTATTCATAAGAGTTACCTTGGCATGATTTTAATTGCTGCCAGAAAACTCCCGAACACACACGTTTTTTGGCAGGTGTTTTTTTATTTGTGCAAACACAGCACCTAAGGGAAGAGGGGGGTCCCCACATTGTCGTAGTTAAAAGAGCCGATTTCAGGATTCCTTCTCACTCGCAGAAAGAACAAGTAAAACAAAAGTAAGCAGGACCAGCACTGGCTGCAACCCTTTACAAGTACACAGAACACACAGGCTTCTGCACTGCAAGAAGCAAAAGTGAAACCTGTCGTATGCAACATTCACCACAACATTCGAAACAAACAATACTCCATTATTAAAAGAAAAACTCTTCCTACCTTAGAACTTAAAAACGTTCGGAAAAGGAGGCCCCTGCACTTCGAGGGAAGCATGCGCCAACCTTCAGAGCAAGCAAGGCCCATGATGTCAGACACCAGGCCCATGGTGTCACAAACTCTGTGCCACACCATCCTCCTGCCGTGGGCTGCCCTGAAGTGTCCGTCCATCTGTCGAGGTCAGGCAGGACAATAAAACTGCGCGGCAGCAATTAATGGGGGTCCCGGAGGTCCACAGCCAGGAAACTGAAGAAATAAACAAGCATTTGCAATGCAATAGGTCTCGCATTATGAAAGTTTGAGCTATTGGTCTTGTAAATGACAATTTTTTTATTTATGTGTTGATTTTGAAAATAGCTAAATTAATAGCTTTGTCATTTTCAATGCCAATAGTTATAACTTTCGCACATGTGACGACTATAGCATTTGTAATGCAACATGTTTTGTATTTACGTGACTTAGATGTATTGATATTACAAATAGCAACGGCTTTTAATTTTTTTAAATAATTAATACTTAAATAAAAGTGATTGTAATTTATATTGGCAATAGCTTAAACTTTTGTAAATAACGTTTGTGAAGATTATGTTCAGTGTATTTTATTGTGATGAAAATCCAAGAACAGAAGTGAAATAACATCTTTTTGTGACATTTGTAATAAAGCTTGAAACATTGAGAGAACATAATTGAACCAGTTGTTGTTGAATGGTTGCACAGATTGATGCTGTGATGTCGCGGAGTGGTCCTGTGGTGGTGCTGAGTGGTGCTGTGGTGGTGCTGAGTGGTGCTGTGGTGGTGTTGAGTGGTGCTGTGGTGGTGCGTGGTGGTGCTGAGTGGTGCTGTGGTGGTGCTGAGTGGTGCTGAGTGGTGCTGTGGTGGTGCTGAGTGGTGCTTTGGTGGTGCTGCTGAGTTCTCTCTGCAACTGCACTCTGCAACTGCACTCTGCAACTGCACTCTGAATCTGCACTCTGAATCTGCACTCTGAATCTGCACTCTGAATCTGCACTCTGAATCTGCACTCTGAATCTGCACTCTGCACTCTGAATCTGCACTCTGAATCTGCACTCTGAATCTGCACTCTGAATCTGCACTCTGAATCTGCACTCTGCACACTGAATCTGCACTCTGAATCTGCACTCTGAATCTGCACTCTGAATCTGCACTCTGCAGTCTAAATCTGCAGTCTGCACTCTGAATCTGCACTCTGCACTCTGAATCTGCACTCTGCACTCTGAATCTGCACTCTGCACTCTGAATCTGCACTCTGAATCTGAATCTGCACTCTGTACTCTGAATCTGCACTCTGAATCTGCACTCTGAATCTGCACTCTGCATCTGCACTTTGAATCTGCACTCTGAATCTGCACTCTGAATCTGCACTCTGCATCTGCACTCTGCATCTGCACTCTGAATCTGCACTCTGCACTCTGAATCTGCACTCTGAATCTGCACTCTGAATCTGCACTCTGAATCTGCACTCTGCACTCTGAATTTGCACTCTGCACTCTGAATATGCACTCTGAATCTGCACTCTGAATATGCACTCTGAATATGCACTCTGCACTCTGAATATGCACTCTGCACTCTGAATCTGCACTCTGAATCTGCACTCTGAATCTGCACTCTGAATCTGCACTCTGAATCTGCACTCTGCACTCTGAATTTGCACTCTGCACTCTGAATCTGCACTCTGAATCTGCACTCTGCACTCTGAATCTGCACTCTGAATCTGCACTCTGCACTCTGAATCTGCACTCTGAATCTGCACTCTGAATCTGCACTCTGCACTCTGAATCTGCACTCTGCACTCTGAATCTGCACTCTGAATCTGCACTCTGCACTCTGAATCTGCACTCTGAATCTGCACTCTGAATCTGCACTCTGCACTCTGCACTCTGCACTCTGAATCTGCACTCTGAATCTGCACACTGATCTCTGAATATGCACTCTGAATATGCACTCTGCACTCTGAATCTGCACTCTGAATCTGCACTCTGAATCTGCATTCTGAATCTGCACTCTGCATCTGCACTCTGAATCTACACTCTGCACTCTGAATCTGCACTCTGAATCTGCACTCTGAATCTGCACTCTGAATCTGCACTCTACACTCTGCACTCTACACTCTGCACTCTGAATCTGCACTCTACACTCTGCACTCTGAATCTGCACTCTGAATCTGCACTCTGAATCTGCACTCTGAATCCGCACTCTGAATATGCACTCTGAATCTGCACTCTGAATATGCACTCTGCACTCTGAATCTGCACTCTGAATCTGCACTCTGAATCTGCACTCTGAATCTGCACTCTGAATCTGCACTCTGAATCTGCACTCTGAATCTGCACTCTGCACTCTGAATCTGCACTCTGCACTCTGAATCTGCACTCTGAATCTGCACTCTGCACTCTGAATCTGCACTCTGCACTCTGAATCTGCACTCTGAATCTGCACTCTGAATCTGCACTCTGAATCTGCACTCTGCACCTGCACTCTGAATCTGCACTCTGAATCTGCACTCTGAATCTGCACTCTGAATCTGCACTCTGCACTCTGAATCTGCACTCTGAATCTGCACTCTGAATCTGCACTCTGAATCTGCACTCTGCACTCTGAATCTGCACTCTGAATCTGCTCTCTGAATCTGCACTCTGCACTCTGAATCTGCACTCTGAATCTGCACTCTGCACTCTGAACTCTGAATCTGCACTCTGAATCTGCACTCTGAATCTGCACTCTGAATCTGCACTCTGAATCTGCACTCTGAATCTGCACTCTGCACTCTGCACTCTGCAATCTGCACTCTGCAATCTGCACTCTGAATCTGCACTCTGAATCTGCACTCTGAATCTGGACTCTGCACTCTGAATCTGCACTCTGAATCTGCACTCTGAATCTGCACTCTGCATCTGCACTCTGAATCTGCACTCTGAATCTGCACTCTGAATATGCACTCTGAATATGCACTCTGCACTCTGAATCTGCACTCTGAATCTGCACTCTGAATCTGCACTCTGAATATGCACTCTGCACTCTGAATCTGCACTCTGCACTCTGAATATGCACCCTGAATATGCACTCTGCACTCTGAATCTGCACTCTGCACTCTGAATCTGCACTCTGCACTCTGAATATGCACTCTGCACTCTGAATCTGCACTCTGAATCTGCACTCTGAATCTGCACTCTGAATCTGCACTCTGCACTCTGAATCTGCACTCTGAATCTGCACTCTGAATCTGCACTCTGAATCTGAATCTGCACTCTGAATCTGCACTCTGAATCTGCACTCTGAATCTGCACTCTGAATCTGCACTCTGAATCTGCACTCTGCACTCTGAATATGCACTCTGCACTCTGAATATGCACTCTGCACTCTGAATCTGCACTCTGCACTCTGAATCTGCACTCTGAATCTGCACTCTGAATCTGCACTCTGAATCTGCACTCTGCACTCTGAATCTGCACTCTGAATCTGCACTCTGAATCTGCACTCTGAATCTGCACTCTGAATATGCACTCTGAATCTGCACTCTGAATATGCACTCTGCACTCTGAATCTGCACTCTGAATCTGCACTCTGAATCTGCACTCTGAATCTGCACTCTGAATCTGCACTCTGAATCTGCACTCTACACTCTGCACTCTACACTCTGCACTCTGAATCTGCACTCTACACTCTGCACTCTGAATCTGCACTCTGAATCTGCACTCTGAATCTGCACTCTGAATCTGCACTCTGAATATGCACTCTGAATCTGCACTCTGAATCTGCACTCTGAATATGCACTCTGAATCTGCACTCTGAATATGCACTCTGCACTCTGAATCTGCACTCTGAATCTGCACTCTGAATCTGCACTCTGCACTCTGAATCTGCACTCTGAATCTGCACTCTGAATCTGCACTCTGAATCTGCACTCTGCACTCTGAATCTGCACTCTGCACTCTGAATCTGCACTCTGAATCTGCACTCTGAATCTGCACTCTGAATCTGCACTCTGCACCTGCACTCTGAATCTGCACTATGAATCTGCACTCCGAATCTGCACTCTGAATCTGCACTCTGAATCTGCACTCTGCACTCTGAATCTGCACTCTGAATCTGCACTCTGAATCTGCACTCTGAATCTGCACTCTGCACTCTGAATCTGCACTCTGAATCTGCACTCTGAATCTGCACTCTGCACTCTGAATCTGCACTCTGAATCTGCACTCTGCACTCTGAACTCTGAATCTGCACTCTGAATCTGCACTCTGAATCTGCACTCTGAATCTGCACTCTGAATCTGCACTCTGCACTCTGCACTCTGCAATCTGCACTCTGCAATCTGCACTCTGAATCTGCACTCTGAATCTGCACTCTGAATCTGCACTCTGCACTCTGAATCTGCACTCTGAATCTGCACTCTGAATCTGCACTCTGCATCTGCACTCTGAATCTGCACTCTGAATCTGCACTCTGAATTTGCACTCTGAATCTGCACTCTGCATCTGCACTCTGAATCTGCACTCTGAATCTGCACTCTGAATCTGCACTCTGAATCTGCACTCTGAATCTGCACTCTGAATCTGCACTCTGAATCTGCACTCTGAATATGCACTCTGAATATGCACTCTGAATCTGCACTCTGCACTCTGAATCTGCACTCTGAATCTGCACTCTGAATCTGCACTCTGAATCTGAATCTGCACTCTGAATCTGCACTCTGAATCTGCACTCTGAATCTGCACTCTGAATCTGCACTCTGCACTCTGAATCTGCACTCTGAATCTGCACTCTGAATCTGCACTCTGAATCTGCACTCTGCACTCTGAATATGCACTCTGAATATGCACTCTGAATCTGCACTCTGCACTCTGAATCTGCACTCTGAATCTGCACTCTGAATCTGCACTCTGAATCTGCACTCTGAATCTGCACTCTGCACCTGCACTCTGAATCTGCACTCTGAATCTGCACTCTGAATCTGCACTCTGAATCTGCACTCTGAATCTGCACTCTGCACTCTGAATCTGCACTCTGAATCTGCACTCTGAATCTGCACTCTGAATCTGCACTCTGCACTCTGAATCTGCACTCTGAATCTGCACTCTGCACTCTGAACTCTGAATCTGCACTCTGAATCTGCACTCTGAATCTGCACTCTGAATCTGCACTCTGAATCTGCACTCTGCACTCTGCACTCTGCAATCTGCACTCTGCAATCTGCACTCTGAATCTGCACTCTGAATCTGCACTCTGAATCTGCACTCTGCACTCTGAATCTGCACTCTGAATCTGCACTCTGAATCTGCACTCTGCATCTGCACTCTGAATCTGCACTCTGAATCTGCACTCTGAATCTGCACTCTGAATCTGCACTCTGCATCTGCACTCTACACTCTGCACTCTGAATCTGCACTCTGAATCTGCACTCTGAATCTGCACTCTGAATCTGCACTCTGAATATGCACTCTGAATCTGCACTCTGAATATGCACTCTGAATATGCACTCTGAATCTGCACTCTGAATATGCACTCTGCACTCTGAATCTGCACTCTGAATCTGCACTCTGAATCTGCACTCTGCACTCTGAATCTGCACTCTGAATCTGCACTCTGAATCTGCACTCTGAATCTGCACTCTGCACTCTGAATCTGCACTCTGCACTCTGAATCTGCACTCTGAATCTGCACTCTGAATCTGCACTCTGAATCTGCACTCTGAATCTGCACTCTGCACCTGCACTCTGAATCTGCACTATGAATCTGCACTCCGAATCTGCACTCTGAATCTGCACTCTGAATCTGCACTCTGCACTCTGAATCTGCACTCTGAATCTGCACTCTGAATCTGCACTCTGAATCTGCACTCTGCACTCTGAATCTGCACTCTGAATCTGCACTCTGAATCTGCACTCTGCACTCTGAATCTGCACTCTGAATCTGCACTCTGCACTCTGAACTCTGAATCTGCACTCTGAATCTGCACTCTGAATCTGCACTCTGAATCTGCACTCTGAATCTGCACTCTACACTCTGCACTCTACACTCTGCACTCTGAATCTGCACTCTACACTCTGCACTCTGAATCTGCACTCTGAATCTGCACTCTGAATCTGCACTCTGAATCTGCACTCTGAATATGCACTCTGAATCTGCACTCTGAATCTGCACTCTGAATATGCACTCTGAATCTGCACTCTGAATATGCACTCTGCACTCTGAATCTGCACTCTGAATCTGCACTCTGAATCTGCACTCTGCACTCTGAATCTGCACTCTGAATCTGCACTCTGAATCTGCACTCTGAATCTGCACTCTGCACTCTGAATCTGCACTCTGCACTCTGAATCTGCACTCTGAATCTGCACTCTGAATCTGCACTCTGAATCTGCACTCTGAATCTGCACTCTGCACCTGCACTCTGAATCTGCACTATGAATCTGCACTCCGAATCTGCACTCTGAATCTGCACTCTGAATCTGCACTCTGCACTCTGAATCTGCACTCTGAATCTGCACTCTGAATCTGCACTCTGAATCTGCACTCTGCACTCTGAATCTGCACTCTGAATCTGCACTCTGAATCTGCACTCTGCACTCTGAATCTGCACTCTGAATCTGCACTCTGCACTCTGAACTCTGAATCTGCACTCTGAATCTGCACTCTGAATCTGCACTCTGAATCTGCACTCTGAATCTGCACTCTGCACTCTGCAATCTGCACTCTGCAATCTGCACTCTGAATCTGCACTCTGAATCTGCACTCTGAATCTGCACTCTGCACTCTGAATCTGCACTCTGAATCTGCACTCTGAATCTGCACTCTGCATCTGCACTCTGAATCTGCACTCTGAATCTGCACTCTGAATCTGCACTCTGAATCTGCACTCTGAATCTGCACTCTGCATCTGCACTCTGAATCTGCACTCTGAATCTGCACTCTGAATCTGCACTCTGAATCTGCACTCTGAATCTGCACTCTGAATCTGCACTCTGAATATGCACTCTGAATCTGCACTCTGCACTCTGAATCTGCACTCTGAATCTGCACTCTGAATCTGCACTCTGAATCTGAATCTGCACTCTGAATCTGCACTCTGAATCTGCACTCTGAATCTGCACTCTGAATCTGCACTCTGAATCTGCACTCTGCACTCTGAATCTGCACTCTGAATCTGCACTCTGAATCTGCACTCTGAATCTGCACTCTGCACTCTGAATATGCACTCTGAATCTGCACTCTGAATCTGCACTCTGCACTCTGAATCTGCACTCTGAATCTGCACTCTGAATCTGCACTCTGAATCTGCACTCTGAATCTGCACTCTGCACCTGCACTCTGAATCTGCACTCTGAATCTGCACTCTGAATCTGCACTCTGAATCTGCACTCTGAATCTGCACTCTGCACTCTGAATCTGCACTCTGAATCTGCACTCTGAATCTGCACTCTGAATCTGCACTCTGCACTCTGAATCTGCACTCTGAATCTGCACTCTGCACTCTGAATCTGCACTCTGAATCTGCACTCTGCACTCTGAACTCTGAATCTGCACTCTGAATCTGCACTCTGAATCTGCACTCTGAATCTGCACTCTGAATCTGCACTCTGCACTCTGCACTCTGCAATCTGCACTCTGCAATCTGCACTCTGAATCTGCACTCTGAATCTGCACTCTGAATCTGCACTCTGCACTCTGAATCTGCACTCTGAATCTGCATTCTGAATCTGCACTCTGCATCTGCACTCTGAATCTGCACTCTGAATCTGCACTCTGAATCTGCACTCTGAATCTGCACTCTGCATCTGCACTCTACACTCTGCACTCTGAATCTGCACTCTGAATCTGCACTCTGAATCTGCACTCTGAATCTGCACTCTGAATATGCACTCTGAATCTGCACTCTGAATATGCACTCTGAATATGCACTCTGAATATGCACTCTGAATATGCACTCTGCACTCTGAATCTGCACTCTGAATCTGCACTCTGAATCTGCACTCTGCACTCTGAATCTGCACTCTGAATCTGCACTCTGAATCTGCACTCTGAATCTGCACTCTGCACTCTGAATCTGCACTCTGCACTCTGAATCTGCACTCTGAATCTGCACTCTGAATCTGCACTCTGAATCTGCACTCTGCACCTGCACTCTGAATCTGCACTATGAATCTGCACTCCGAATCTGCACTCTGAATCTGCACTCTGAATCTGCACTCTGCACTCTGAATCTGCACTCTGAATCTGCACTCTGAATCTGCACTCTGAATCTGCACTCTGCACTCTGAATCTGCACTCTGAATCTGCACTCTGAATCTGCACTCTGCACTCTGAATCTGCACTCTGAATCTGCACTCTGCACTCTGAACTCTGAATCTGCACTCTGAATCTGCACTCTGAATCTGCACTCTGAATCTGCACTCTGAATCTGCACTCTGCACTCTGCACTCTGCAATCTGCACTCTGCAATCTGCACTCTGAATCTGCACTCTGAATCTGCACTCTGAATCTGCACTCTGCACTCTGAATCTGCACTCTGAATCTGCACTCTGAATCTGCACTCTGCATCTGCACTCTGAATCTGCACTCTGAATCTGCACTCTGAATCTGCACTCTGAATCTGCACTCTGCATCTGCACTCTGAATCTGCACTCTGAATCTGCACTCTGAATCTGCACTCTGAATCTGCACTCTGAATCTGCACTCTGAATATGCACTCTGAATATGCACTCTGAATCTGCACTCTGCACTCTGAATCTGCACTCTGAATCTGCACTCTGAATCTGCACTCTGAATCTGAATCTGCACTCTGAATCTGCACTCTGAATCTGCACTCTGAATCTGCACTCTGAATCTGCACTCTGAATCTGCACTCTGCACTCTGAATCTGCACTCTGAATCTGCACTCTGAATCTGCACTCTGCACTCTGAATATGCACTCTGAATATGCACTCTGAATCTGCACCTTCACTCTGAATCTGCACTCTGAATCTGCACTCTGAATCTGCACTCTGAATCTGCACTCTGAATCTGCACTCTGCACTCTGAATCTGCACTCTGAATCTGCACTCTGAATCTGCACTCTGCACTCTGAATCTGCACTCTGAATCTGCACTCTGAATCTGCACTCTGCACTCTGAATCTGCACTCTGAATCTGCACTCTGCACTCTGAACTCTGAATCTGCACTCTGAATCTGCACTCTGAATCTGCACTCTGAATCTGCACTCTGCACTCTGCAATCTGCACTCTGCAATCTGCACTCTGAATCTGCACTCTGAATCTGCACTCTGAATCTGCACTCTGCACTCTGAATCTGCACTCTGAATCTGCACTCTGAATCTGCACTCTGAATCTGCACTCTGAATCTGCACTCTGAATCTGCACTCTGAATCTGCACTCTGAATCTGCACTCTGAATCTGCACTCTGAATCTGCACTCTGAATCTGCACTCTGAATATGCACTCTGAATATACACTCTGAATCTGCACTCTGAATCTGCACTCTGAATCTGCACTCTGAATCTGCACTCTGAATCTGAATCTGCACTCTGAATCTGCACTCTGAATCTGCACTCTGAATCTGCACTCTGAATCTGCACTCTGAATCTGCACTCTGCACTCTGAATATGCACTCTGCACTCTGAATATGCACTCTGCACTCTGAATCTGCACTCTGCACTCTGAATCTGCACTCTGAATCTGCACTCTGAATCTGCACTCTGAATCTGCACTCTGAATCTGCACTCTGAATCTGCACTCTGCACTCTGCACTCTGAATCTGCACTCTGAATCTGCACTCTGAATCTGCACTCTGAATCTGCACTCTGAATATGCACTCTGAATCTGCACTCTGAATATGCACTCTGCACTCTGAATCTGCACTCTGAATCTGCACTCTGAATCTGCACTCTGAATCTGCACTCTGAATCTGCACTCTACACTCTGCACTCTACACTCTGCACTCTGAATCTGCACTCTACACTCTGCACTCTGAATCTGCACTCTGAATCTGCACTCTGAATCTGCACTCTGAATCTGCACTCTGAATATGCACTCTGAATCTGCACTCTGAATATGCACTCTGCACTCTGAATCTGCACTCTGAATCTGCACTCTGAATCTGCACTCTGCATCTGCACTCTGAATCTGCACTCTGAATCTGCACTCTGAATCTGCACTCTGAATCTGCACTCTGCATCTGCACTCTGCATCTGCACTCTGAATCTGCACTCTGAATCTGCACTCTGAATCTGCACTCTGAATCTGCACTCTGAATATGCACTCTGAATATGCACTCTGAATCTGCACTCTGAATCTGCACTCTGAATCTGCACTCTGAATCTGAATCTGCACTCTGAATCTGCACTCTGAATCTGCACTCTGAATCTGCACTCTGAATCTGCACTCTGAATCTGCACTCTGCACTCTGAATATGCACTCTGCACTCTGAATATGCACTCTGCACTCTGAATCTGCACTCTGCACTCTGAATCTGCACTCTGAATCTGCACTCTGAATCTGCACTCTGAATCTGCACTCTGAATCTGCACTCTGCACTCTGCACTCTGAATCTGCACTCTGAATCTGCACTCTGAATCTGCACTCTGAATCTGCACTCTGAATATGCACTCTGAATCTGCACTCTGAATATGCACTCTGCACTCTGAATCTGCACTCTGAATCTGCACTCTGAATCTGCACTCTGAATCTGCACTCTGAATCTGCACTCTGAATCTGCACTCTGAATCTGCACTCTACACTCTGCACTCTACACTCTGCACTCTGAATCTGCACTCTACACTCTGCACTCTGAATCTGCACTCTGAATCTGCACTCTGAATCTGCACTCTGAATCTGCACTCTGCACTCTGAATCTGCACTCTGCACTCTGAATCTGCACTCTGAATCTGCACTCTGAATCTGCACTCTGAATCTGCACTCTGAATCTGCACTCTGCACCTGCACTCTAAATCTGCACTCTGAATCTGCACTCTGAATCTGCACTCTGAATCTGCACTCTGAATCTGCACTCTGAATCTGCACTCTGAATCTGCACTCTGAATCTGCACTCTGAATCTGCACTCTGCACTCTGAATCTGCACTCTGAATCTGCACTCTGAATCTGCACTCTGCACTCTGAATCTGCACTCTGAATCTGCACTCTGAATCTGCACTCTGAATCTGCACTCTGAATCTGCACTCTGAATCTGCACTCTGAATCTGCACTCTGAATCTGCACTCTGCACTCTGCACTCTGCAATCTGCACTCTGCAATCTGCACTCTGAATCTGCACTCTGAATCTGCACTCTGAATCTGCACTCTGCATTCTGAATCTGCACTCTGAATCTGCACTCTGAATCTGCACTCTGCATCTGCACTCTGAATCTGCACTCTGAATCTGCACTCTGAATCTGCACTCTGAATCTGCACTCTGAATCTGCACTCTGCATCTGCACTCTGAATCTGCACTCTGAATCTGCACTCTGAATCTGCACTCTGAATCTGCACTCTGAATATGCACTCTGAATATGCACTCTGAATATGCACTCTGAATATGCACTCTGCACTCTGAATCTGCACTCTGAATATGCACTCTGAATATGCACTCTGCACTCTGAATCTGCACTCTGCACTCTGAATATGCACTCTGCACTCTGAATCTGCACTCTGCACTCTGAATCTGCACTCTGCACTCTGAATATGCACTCTGGACTCTGAATCTGCACTCTGAATCTGCACTCTGAATCTGCACTCTGAATCTGCACTCTGAATCTGCACTCTGCACTCTGAATCTGCACTCTGAATCTGCACTCTGAATCTGCACTCTGAATATGCACTCTGAATCTGCACTCTGAATATGCACTCTGCACTCTGAATCTGCACTCTGAATCTGCACTCTGAATCTGCACTCTGAATCTGCACTCTGAATCTGCACTCTGAATCTGCACTCTACACTCTGCACTCTACACTCTGCACTCTGAATCTGCACTCTACACTCTGCACTCTGAATCTGCACTCTGAATCTGCACTCTGAATCTGCACTCTGAATCTGCACTCTGAATATGCACTCTGAATCTGCACTCTGAATATGCACTCTGCACTCTGAATCTGCACTCTGAATCTGCACTCTGAATCTGCACTCTGCACTCTGAATCTGCACTCTGAATCTGCACTCTGAATCTGCACTCTGAATCTGCACTCTGCACTCTGAATCTGCACTCTGCACTCTGAATCTGCACTCTGAATCTGCACTCTGAATCTGCACTCTGCACCTGCACTCTGAATCTGCACTCTGAATCTGCACTCTGAATCTGCACTCTGCACTCTGAATCTGCACTCTGAATCTGCACTCTGAATCTGCACTCTGAATCTGCACTCTGCACTCTGAATCTGCACTCTGAATCTGCACTCTGAATCTGCACTCTGCACTCTGAATCTGCACTCTGAATCTGCACTCTGCACTCTGAACTCTGAATCTGCACTCTGAATCTGCACTCTGAATCTGCACTCTGAATCTGCACTCTGAATCTGCACTCTGAATCTGCACTCTGCACTCTGCAATCTGCACTCTGCAATCTGCACTCTGAATCTGCACTCTGAATCTGCACTCTGAATCTGCACTCTGCATTCTGAATCTGCACTCTGAATCTGCACTCTGAATCTGCACTCTGCATCTGCACTCTGAATCTGCACTCTGAATCTGCACTCTGAATCTGCACTCTGAATCTGCACTCTGCACTCTGCACTCTGCAATCTGCACTCTGCAATCTGCACTCTGAATGCACTCTGCACTCTGCACTCTGCAATCTGCACTCTGCAATCTGCACTCTGAATCTGCACTCTGAATCTGCACTCTGAATCTGCACTCTGCACTCTGAATCTGCACTCTGAATCTGCACTCTGAATCTGCACTCTGCATCTGCACTCTGAATCTGCACTCTGAATCTGCACTCTGAATCTGCACTCTGAATCTGCACTCTGCATCTGCACTCTACACTCTGCACTCTGAATCTGCACTCTGAATCTGCACTCTGAATCTGCACTCTGAATCTGCACTCTGAATATGCACTCTGAATCTGCACTCTGAATATGCACTCTGAATATGCACTCTGAATCTGCACTCTGAATATGCACTCTGCACTCTGAATCTGCACTCTGAATCTGCACTCTGAATCTGCACTCTGCACTCTGAATCTGCACTCTGAATCTGCACTCTGAATCTGCACTCTGCACTCTGAATCTGCACTCTGCACTCTGAATCTGCACTCTGAATCTGCACTCTGAATCTGCACTCTGAATCTGCACTCTGCACCTGCACTCTGAATCTGCACTATGAATCTGCACTCCGAATCTGCACTCTGAATCTGCACTCTGAATCTGCACTCTGCACTCTGAATCTGCACTCTGAATCTGCACTCTGAATCTGCACTCTGAATCTGCACTCTGCACTCTGAATCTGCACTCTGAATCTGCACTCTGAATCTGCACTCTGCACTCTGAATCTGCACTCTGAATCTGCACTCTGCACTCTGAACTCTGAATCTGCACTCTGAATCTGCACTCTGAATCTGCACTCTGAATCTGCACTCTGAATCTGCACTCTACACTCTGCACTCTACACTCTGCACTCTGAATCTGCACTCTACACTCTGCACTCTGAATCTGCACTCTGAATCTGCACTCTGAATCTGCACTCTGAATCTGCACTCTGAATATGCACTCTGAATCTGCACTCTGAATCTGCACTCTGAATATGCACTCTGAATCTGCACTCTGAATATGCACTCTGCACTCTGAATCTGCACTCTGAATCTGCACTCTGAATCTGCACTCTGCACTCTGAATCTGCACTCTGAATCTGCACTCTGAATCTGCACTCTGAATCTGCACTCTGCACTCTGAATCTGCACTCTGCACTCTGAATCTGCACTCTGAATCTGCACTCTGAATCTGCACTCTGAATCTGCACTCTGAATCTGCACTCTGCACCTGCACTCTGAATCTGCACTATGAATCTGCACTCCGAATCTGCACTCTGAATCTGCACTCTGAATCTGCACTCTGCACTCTGAATCTGCACTCTGAATCTGCACTCTGAATCTGCACTCTGAATCTGCACTCTGCACTCTGAATCTGCACTCTGAATCTGCACTCTGAATCTGCACTCTGCACTCTGAATCTGCACTCTGAATCTGCACTCTGCACTCTGAACTCTGAATCTGCACTCTGAATCTGCACTCTGAATCTGCACTCTGAATCTGCACTCTGAATCTGCACTCTGCACTCTGCAATCTGCACTCTGCAATCTGCACTCTGAATCTGCACTCTGAATCTGCACTCTGAATCTGCACTCTGCACTCTGAATCTGCACTCTGAATCTGCACTCTGAATCTGCACTCTGCATCTGCACTCTGAATCTGCACTCTGAATCTGCACTCTGAATCTGCACTCTGAATCTGCACTCTGCATCTGCACTCTGAATCTGCACTCTGAATCTGCACTCTGAATCTGCACTCTGAATCTGCACTCTGAATATGCACTCTGAATCTGCACTCTGCACTCTGAATCTGCACTCTGAATCTGCACTCTGAATCTGCACTCTGAATCTGAATCTGCACTCTGAATCTGCACTCTGAATCTGCACTCTGAATCTGCACTCTGAATCTGCACTCTGAATCTGCACTCTGCACTCTGAATCTGCACTCTGAATCTGCACTCTGAATCTGCACTCTGAATCTGCACTCTGCACTCTGAATATGCACTCTGAATCTGCACTCTGAATCTGCACTCTGCACTCTGAATCTGCACTCTGAATCTGCACTCTGAATCTGCACTCTGAATCTGCACTCTGAATCTGCACTCTGCACCTGCACTCTGAATCTGCACTCTGAATCTGCACTCTGAATCTGCACTCTGAATCTGCACTCTGAATCTGCACTCTGCACTCTGAATCTGCACTCTGAATCTGCACTCTGAATCTGCACTCTGAATCTGCACTCTGCACTCTGAATCTGCACTCTGAATCTGCACTCTGAATCTGCACTCTGCACTCTGAATCTGCACTCTGAATCTGCACTCTGCACTCTGAACTCTGAATCTGCACTCTGAATCTGCACTCTGAATCTGCACTCTGAATCTGCACTCTGCACTCTGCACTCTGCAATCTGCACTCTGCAATCTGCACTCTGAATCTGCACTCTGAATCTGCACTCTGAATCTGCACTCTGCACTCTGAATCTGCACTCTGAATCTGCACTCTGAATCTGCACTCTGCATCTGCACTCTGAATCTGCACTCTGAATCTGCACTCTGAATCTGCACTCTGAATCTGCACTCTGAATCTGCACTCTGAATCTGCACTCTGAATCTGCACTCTGAATCTGCACTCTGAATATGCACTCTGAATCTGCACTCTGAATATGCACTCTGAATATGCACTCTGAATCTGCACTCTGAATCTGCACTCTGCACTCTGAATCTGCACTCTGAATCTGCACTCTGAATCTGCACTCTGCACTCTGAATCTGCACTCTGAATCTGCACTCTGAATCTGCACTCTGAATCTGCACTCTGCACTCTGAATCTGCACTCTGCACTCTGAATCTGCACTCTGAATCTGCACTCTGAATCTGCACTCTGAATCTGCACTCTGAATCTGCACTCTGCACCTGCACTCTGAATCTGCACTATGAATCTGCACTCCGAATCTGCACTCTGAATCTGCACTCTGAATCTGCACTCTGCACTCTGAATCTGCACTCTGAATCTGCACTCTGAATCTGCACTCTGAATCTGCACTCTGCACTCTGAATCTGCACTCTGAATCTGCACTCTGAATCTGCACTCTGCACTCTGAATCTGCACTCTGAATCTGCACTCTGCACTCTGAACTCTGAATCTGCACTCTGAATCTGCACTCTGAATCTGCACTCTGAATCTGCACTCTGAATCTGCACTCTGCACTCTGCACTCTGCAATCTGCACTCTGCAATCTGCACTCTGAATCTGCACTCTGAATCTGCACTCTGAATCTGCACTCTGCACTCTGAATCTGCACTCTGAATCTGCACTCTGAATCTGCACTCTGCATCTGCACTCTGAATCTGCACTCTGAATCTGCACTCTGAATCTGCACTCTGAATCTGCACTCTGCATCTGCACTCTGAATCTGCACTCTGAATCTGCACTCTGAATCTGCACTCTGAATCTGCACTCTGAATCTGCACTCTGAATCTGCACTCTGAATATGCACTCTGAATATGCACTCTGAATCTGCACTCTGCACTCTGAATCTGCACTCTGAATCTGCACTCTGAATCTGCACTCTGAATCTGCACTCTGAATCTGCACTCTGAATCTGCACTCTGAATCTGCACTCTGAATCTGCACTCTGAATCTGCACTCTGCACTCTGAATCTGCACTCTGAATCTGCACTCTGAATCTGCACTCTGAATCTGCACTCTGCACTCTGAATATGCACTCTGAATATGCACTCTGAATCTGCACCTGCACTCTGAATCTGCACTCTGAATCTGCACTCTGAATCTGCACTCTGAATCTGCACTCTGAATCTGCACTCTGCACTCTGAATCTGCACTCTGAATCTGCACTCTGAATCTGCACTCTGAATCTGCACTCTGCACTCTGAATCTGCACTCTGAATCTGCACTCTGAATCTGCACTCTGCACTCTGAATCTGCACTCTGAATCTGCACTCTGCACTCTGAACTCTGAATCTGCACTCTGAATCTGCACTCTGAATCTGCACTCTGAATCTGCACTCTGAATCTGCACTCTGCACTCTGCACTCTGCAATCTGCACTCTGCAATCTGCACTCTGAATCTGCACTCTGAATCTGCACTCTGAATCTGCACTCTGCACTCTGAATCTGCACTCTGAATCTGCACTCTGAATCTGCACTCTGCATCTGCACTCTGAATCTGCACTCTGAATCTGCACTCTGAATCTGCACTCTGAATCTGCACTCTGCATCTGCACTCTGCATCTGCACTCTGAATCTGCACTCTGAATCTGCACTCTGAATCTGCACTCTGAATCTGCACTCTGAATCTGCACTCTGAATATGCACTCTGAATATGCACTCTGAATCTGCACTCTGAATCTGCACTCTGAATCTGCACTCTGAATCTGCACTCTGAATCTGAATCTGCACTCTGAATCTGCACTCTGAATCTGCACTCTGAATCTGCACTCTGAATCTGCACTCTGAATCTGCACTCTGCACTCTGAATATGCACTCTGCACTCTGAATATGCACTCTGCACTCTGAATCTGCACTCTGCACTCTGAATCTGCACTCTGAATCTGCACTCTGAATCTGCACTCTGAATCTGCACTCTGCACTCTGCACTCTGAATCTGCACTCTGAATCTGCACTCTGAATCTGCACTCTGAATCTGCACTCTGAATATGCACTCTGAATCTGCACTCTGAATATGCACTCTGCACTCTGAATCTGCACTCTGAATCTGCACTCTGAATCTGCACTCTGAATCTGCACTCTACACTCTGCACTCTACACTCTGCACTCTGAATCTGCACTCTACACTCTGCACTCTGAATCTGCACTCTGAATCTGCACTCTGAATCTGCACTCTGAATCTGCACTCTGAATATGCACTCTGAATCTGCACTCTGAATATGCACTCTGCACTCTGAATCTGCACTCTGAATCTGCACTCTGAATCTGCACTCTGCATCTGCACTCTGAATCTGCACTCTGAATCTGCACTCTGAATCTGCACTCTGAATCTGCACTCTGCATCTGCACTCTGCATCTGCACTCTGAATCTGCACTCTGAATCTGCACTCTGAATCTGCACTCTGAATCTGCACTCTGAATATGCACTCTGAATATGCACTCTGAATCTGCACTCTGAATCTGCACTCTGAATCTGCACTCTGAATCTGCACTCTGAATCTGAATCTGCACTCTGAATCTGCACTCTGAATCTGCACTCTGAATCTGCACTCTGCACTCTGAATATGCACTCTGCACTCTGAATATGCACTCTGCACTCTGAATCTGCACTCTGCACTCTGAATCTGCACTCTGAATCTGCACTCTGAATCTGCACTCTGAATCTGCACTCTGCACTCTGCACTCTGAATCTGCACTCTGAATCTGCACTCTGAATCTGCACTCTGAATATGCACTCTGAATCTGCACTCTGAATATGCACTCTGCACTCTGAATCTGCACTCTGAATCTGCACTCTGAATCTGCACTCTGAATCTGCACTCTACACTCTGCACTCTACACTCTGCACTCTGAATCTGCACTCTACACTCTGCACTCTGAATCTGCACTCTGAATCTGCACTCTGAATCTGCACTCTGAATCTGCACTCTGAATATGCACTCTGAATCTGCACTCTGAATATGCACTCTGCACTCTGAATCTGCACTCTGAATCTGCACTCTGAATCTGCACTCTGCACTCTGAATCTGCACTCTGAATCTGCACTCTGAATCTGCACTCTGAATCTGCACTCTGCACTCTGAATCTGCACTCTGCACTCTGAATCTGCACTCTGAATCTGCACTCTGAATCTGCACTCTGAATCTGCACTCTGCACCTGCACTCTAAATCTGCACTCTGAATCTGCACTCTGAATCTGCACTCTGAATCTGCACTCTGAATCTGCACTCTGCACTCTGAATCTGCACTCTGAATCTGCACTCTGAATCTGCACTCTGAATCTGCACTCTGCACTCTGAATCTGCACTCTGAATCTGCACTCTGAATCTGCACTCTGCACTCTGAATCTGCACTCTGAATCTGCACTCTGAACTCTGAATCTGCACTCTGAATCTGCACTCTGAATCTGCACTCTGAATCTGCACTCTGAATCTGCACTCTGAATCTGCACTCTGCACTCTGCACTCTGCAATCTGCACTCTGCAATCTGCACTCTGAATCTGCACTCTGAATCTGCACTCTGAATCTGCACTCTGCATTCTGAATCTGCACTCTGAATCTGCACTCTGAATCTGCACTCTGCATCTGCACTCTGAATCTGCACTCTGAATCTGCACTCTGAATCTGCACTCTGAATCTGCACTCTGAATCTGCACTCTGCATCTGCACTCTGAATCTGCACTCTGAATCTGCACTCTGAATCTGCACTCTGAATATGCACTCTGAATATGCACTCTGAATATGCACTCTGAATATGCACTCTGCACTCTGAATCTGCACTCTGAATATGCACTCTGAATATGCACTCTGCACTCTGAATCTGCACTCTGCACTCTGAATATGCACTCTGCACTCTGAATCTGCACTCTGCACTCTGAATCTGCACTCTGCACTCTGAATATGCACTCTGCACTCTGAATCTGCACTCTGAATCTGCACTCTGAATCTGCACTCTGAATCTGCACTCTGAATCTGCACTCTGAATCTGCACTCTGCACTCTGCACTCTGAATCTGCACTCTGAATCTGCACTCTGAATCTGCACTCTGAATCTGCACTCTGAATATGCACTCTGAATCTGCACTCTGAATATGCACTCTGCACTCTGAATCTGCACTCTGAATCTGCACTCTGAATCTGCACTCTGAATCTGCACTCTGAATCTGCACTCTGAATCTGCACTCTACACTCTGCACTCTACACTCTGCACTCTGAATCTGCACTCTACACTCTGCACTCTGAATCTGCACTCTGAATCTGCACTCTGAATCTGCACTCTGAATATGCACTCTGAATCTGCACTCTGAATATGCACTCTGCACTCTGAATCTGCACTCTGAATCTGCACTCTGAATCTGCACTCTGCACTCTGAATCTGCACTCTGAATCTGCACTCTGAATCTGCACTCTGAATCTGCACTCTGCACTCTGAATCTGCACTCTGCACTCTGAATCTGCACTCTGAATCTGCACTCTGAATCTGCACTCTGCACCTGCACTCTGAATCTGCACTCTGAATCTGCACTCTGAATCTGCACTCTGCACTCTGAATCTGCACTCTGAATCTGCACTCTGAATCTGCACTCTGAATCTGCACTCTGCACTCTGAATCTGCACTCTGAATCTGCACTCTGAATCTGCACTCTGCACTCTGAATCTGCACTCTGAATCTGCACTCTGCACTCTGAACTCTGAATCTGCACTCTGAATCTGCACTCTGAATCTGTACTCTGAATCTGCACTCTGAATCTGCACTCTGAATCTGCACTCTGCACTCTGCAATCTGCACTCTGCAATCTGCACTCTGAATCTGCACTCTGAATCTGCACTCTGAATCTGCACTCTGCATTCTGAATCTGCACTCTGAATCTGCACTCTGAATCTGCACTCTGCATCTGCACTCTGAATCTGCACTCTGAATCTGCACTCTGAATCTGCACTCTGAATCTGCACTCTGAATCTGCACTCTGCATCTGCACTCTGAATCTGCACTCTGAATCTGCACTCTGAATCTGCACTCTGAATATGCACTCTGAATATGCACTCTGAATATGCACTCTGCACTCTGAATTTGCACTCTGAATCTGCACTCTGAATATGCACTCTGCACTCTGAATCTGCACTCTGCACTCTGAATATGCACTCTGCACTCTGAATCTGCACTCTGCACTCTGAATCTGCACTCTGCACTCTGAATATGCACTCTGCACTCTGAATCTGCACTCTGAATCTGCACTCTGAATCTGCACTCTGAATCTGCACTCTGCACTCTGAATCTGCACTCTGAATCTGCACTCTGAATCTGCACTCTGAATCTGCACTCTGAATCTGCACTCTGCACTCTGAATATGCACTCTGCACTCTGAATATGCACTCTGCACTCTGAATCTGCACTCTGCACTCTGAATCTGCACTCTGAATCTGCACTCTGAATCTGCACTCTGAATCTTTACTCTGAATCTGCACTCTGCACTCTGAATCTGCACTCTGAATCTGCACTCTGCACTCTGAATCTGCACTCTGCACTTTGAATCTGCACTCTGCACTCTGAATCTGCACTCTGCACTCTGAATCTGCACTCTGAATCTGCACTCTGAATCTGCACTCTGCATCTGCACTCTGCATCTGCACTCTGAATCTGCACTCTGAATCTGCACTCTGCACTCTGCACTCTGAATCTGCACTCTGCACTCTGAATCTGCACTCTGCACTCTGAATCTGCACTCTGAATCTGCACTCTGAATCTGCACTCTGAATCTGCACTCTGAATCTGCACTCTGCACTCTGAATCTGCACTCTGAATCTGCACTCTGCACTCTGAATCTGCACTCTGAATCTGCACTCTGAATCTGCACTCTGAATCTGCACTCTGAATCTGCACTCTGAATCTGCACTCTGCACTCTGCAATCTGCACTCTGCAATCTGCACTCTGAATCTGCACTCTGAATCTGCACTCTGAATCTGCACTCTGCATTCTGAATCTGCACTCTGAATCTGCACTCTGAATCTGCACTCTGCATCTGCACTCTGAATCTGCACTCTGAATCTGCACTCTGAATCTGCACTCTGAATCTGCACTCTGCATCTGCACTCTGAATCTGCACTCTGAATCTGCACTCTGAATCTGCACTCTGAATCTGCACTCTGAATCTGCACTCTGAATATGCACTCTGAATATGCACTCTGAATATGCACTCTGAATATGCACTCTGCACTCTGAATCTGCACTCTGAATATGCACTCTGAATATGCACTCTGCACTCTGAATCTGCACTCTGCACTTTGAATATGCACTCTGCACTCTGAATCTGCACTCTGCACTCTGAATCTGCACTCTGCACTCTGAATATGCACTCTGCACTCTGAATCTGCACTCTGAATCTGCACTCTGAATCTGCACTCTGCACTCTGCACTCTGAATCTGCACTCTGAATCTGCACTCTGAATCTGCACTCTGAATATGCACTCTGCACTCTGAATCTGCACTCTGAATCTGCACTCTGAATCTGCACTCTGAATCTGCACTCTGAATCTGCACTCTGAATCTGCACTCTACACTCTGCACTCTACACTCTGCACTCTGAATCTGCACTCTACACTCTGCACTCTGAATCTGCACTCTGAATCTGCACTCTGAATCTGCACTCTGAATCTGCACTCTGAATATGCACTCTGAATCTGCACTCTGAATATGCACTCTGCACTCTGAATCTGCACTCTGAATCTGCACTCTGAATCTGCACTCTGCACTCTGAATCTGCACTCTGAATCTGCACTCTGAATCTGCACTCTGAATCTGCACTCTGCACTCTGAATCTGCACTCTGCACTCTGAATCTGCACTCTGAATCTGCACTCTGAATCTGCACTCTGAATCTGCACTCTGAATCTGCACTCTGCACCTGCACTCTGAATCTGCACTCTGAATCTGCACTCTGAATCTGCACTCTGAATCTGCACTCTGAATCTGCACTCTGCACTCTGAATCTGCACTCTGAATCTGCACTCTGAATCTGCACTCTGAATCTGCACTCTGCACTCTGAATCTGCACTCTGAATCTGCACTCTGAATCTGCACTCTGCACTCTGAATCTGCACTCTGAATCTGCACTCTGCACTCTGAACTCTGAATCTACACTCTGAATCTGCACTCTGAATCTGCACTCTGAATCTGCACTCTGAATCTGCACTCTGAATCTGCACTCTGCACTCTGCACTCTGCAATCTGCACTCTGCAATCTGCACTCTGAATCTGCACTCTGAATCTGCACTCTGAATCTGCACTCTGCATTCTGAATCTGCACTCTGAATCTGCACTCTGAATCTGCACTCTGCATCTGCACTCTGAATCTGCACTCTGAATCTGCACTCTGAATCTGCACTCTGAATCTGCACTCTGAATCTGCACTCTGAATATGCACTCTGAATATGCACTCTGAATATGCACTCTGAATATGCACTCTGCACTCTGAATCTGCACTCTGAATATGCACTCTGAATATGCACTCTGCACTCTGAATCTGCACTCTGCACTCTGAATATGCACTCTGCACTCTGAATCTGCACTCTGCACTCTGAATCTGCACTCTGCACTCTGAATATGCACTCTGCACTCTGAATCTGCACTCTGAATCTGCACTCTGAATCTGCACTCTGCACTCTGAATCTGCACTCTGAATCTGCACTCTGAATCTGCACTCTGAATCTGCACTCTGAATCTGCACTCTGCACTCTGAATCTGCACTCTGCACTCTGAATATGCACTCTGCACTCTGAATCTGCACTCTGCACTCTGAATCTGCACTCTGAATCTGCACTCTGAATCTGCACTCTGAATCTGCACTCTGAATCTGCACTCTGCACTCTGAATCTGCACTCTGAATCTGCACTCTGAATCTGCACTCTGCACTCTGAATCTGCACTCTGCACTTTGAATCTGCACTCTGCACTCTGAATCTGCACTCTGCACTCTGAATCTGCACTCTGAATCTGCACTCTGAATCTGCACTCTGAATCTGCACTCTGCATCTGCACTCTGCATCTGCACTCTGCATCTGCACTCTGAATCTGCACTCTGAATCGGCACTCTGCACTCTGCACTCTGAATCTGCACTCTGCACTCTGAATCTGCACTCTGCACTCTGAATCTGCACTCTGAATCTGCACTCTGAATCTGCACTCTGAATCTGCACTCTGCACTCTGAATCTGCACTCTGAATCTGCACTCTGCACTCTGAATCTGCACTCTGAATCTGCACTCTGAATCTGCACTCTGCACTCTGAATCTGCACTCTGCACTCTGAATCTGCACTCTGAATCTGCACTCTGAATCTGCACTCTGCATCTGCACTCTGAATCTGCACTCTGAATCTGCACTCTGAATCTGCACTCTGAATCCGCACTCTGAATCCGCACTCTGAATCTGCACTCTGCATCTGCACTCTGAATCTGCACTCTGAATCTGCACTCTGAATCTGCACTCTGAATCTGCACTCTGAATCTGCACTCTGCATCTGCACTCTGCACTCTGAATCTGCACTCTGCACTCTGAATATGCACTCTGCACTCTGAATATGCACTCTGCACTCTGAATCTGCACTCTTAATCTGCACTCTTAATCTGCACTCTTAATCTGCACTCTGAATATGCACTCTGAATATGCACTCTGAATATGCACTCTGCACTCTGAATCTGCACTCTGAATCTGCACTCTGAATCTGCACTCTGCACTCTGAATCTGCACTCTGCACTCTGAATCTGCACTCTGAATCTGCACTCTGCACTTTGAATCTGCACTCTGAATCTGCACTCTGAATCTGCACTCTGCGCTCTGAATCTGCACTCTGAATCTGCACGCTGCACTCCGAATCTGCACGCTGCACTCTGAATCTGCACTCTGAATCTGCACTCTGAATCTGCACTCTGCACTCTAAATCTGCACTCTGAATATGCACTCTGAATCTGCACTCTGAATCTGCACTCTGAATATGCACTCTGAATATGCACTCTGAATATGCACTCTGCACTCTGAATATGCACTCTGCACTCTGCACTCTGAATCTGCACTCTGCACTCTGAATATGCACTCTGAATCTGCACTCTGAATCTGCACTCTGAATCTGCACTCTGAATCTGCACTCTGCACTCTGAATCTGCACTCTGAATCTGCACTCTGCACTCTGAATCTGCACTCTGAATCTGCACTCTGAATCTGCACTCTGCACTCTGAATCTGCACTCTGCACTCTGAATCTGCACTCTGAATCTGCACTCTGAATCTGCACTCTGCATCTGCACTCTGAATCTGCACTCTGAATCTGCACTCTGAATCTGCACTCTGAATCCGCACTCTGAATCTGCACTCTGCATCTGCACTCTGAATCTGCACTCTGAATCTGCACTCTGAATCTGCACTCTGAATCTGCACTCTGCACTCTGAATCTGCACTCTGCACTCTGAATCTGCATTCTGCACTCTGAATCTGCACTCTGCACTCTGAATATGCACTCTGCACTCTGAATCTGCACTCTTAATCTGCACTCTTAATCTGCACTCTTAATCTGCACTCTGAATATGCACTCTGAATATGCACTCTGCACTCTGAATCTGCACTCTGAATCTGCACTCTGAATCTGCACTCTGCACTCTGAATCTGCACTCTGCACTCTGAATCTGCACTCTGAATCTGCACTCTGCACTTTGAATCTGCACTCTGAATCTGCACTCTGAATCTGCACTCTGCGCTCTGAATCTGCACTCTGAATCTGCACGCTGCACTCTGAATCTGCACGCTGCACTCTGAATCTGCACTCTGAATCTGCACTCTGAATCTGCACTCTGCACTCTAAATCTGCACTCTGAATATGCACTCTGAATCTGCACTCTGAATCTGCACTCTGAATATGCACTCTGAATATGCACTCTGAATATGCACTCTGCACTCTGAATCTGCACTCTGCACTCTGAATCTGCACTCTGCACTCTGAATCTGCACTCTGAATCTGCACTCTGAATCTGCACTCTCAATCTGCACTCTGAATCTGCACTCTGAATCTGCACTCTGAATCTGCACTCTGCACTCTGAATCTGCACTCTGCACTCTGAATCTGCACTCTGAATCACTCTAAATCTGCACTCTGCACTCTGAATGTGCACTCTGAATCTGCACTCTGCACTCTGAATCTGCACTCTGAATCTGCACTCTGCACTCTGAATATGCACTCTGCACTCTGAATCTGCACTCTGCACTCTGAATCTGCACTCTGCACTCTGAATCTGCACTCTGAATCTGCACTCTGAATCTGCACTCTGAATCTGCACTCTGAATCTGCACTCTGCACTCTGAATCTGCACTCTGAATCTGCACTCTGCACTCTGAAACTGCACTCTGAATCTGCACTCTGCACTCTGAATCTGCACTCTGAATCTGCACTCTGAATCTGCACTCTGAATCTGCACTCTGAATGCACTCTGAATCTGCACTCTGCACTCTGAATCTGCACTCTGAATCTGCACTCTGAATCTGCACTCTGAATCTGCACTCTGAATCTGCACTCTGCATTCTGAATCTGCACTCTGAATCTGCACTCTGAATCTGCACTCTGAATCTGCACTCTGAATCTGCACTCACAATCTGCACTCACAATCTGCACTCTGAATCTGCACTCTGAATCTGCACTCTGCACTCTGAATCTGCACTCACAATCTGCACTCTGCACTCTGAATCTGCACTCACAATCTGCACTCTGCACTCTGAATCTGCACTCACAATCTGCACTCTGCACACTGCACTCTGAATCTGCACTATGAATCTGCACTCTGAATCTGCACTCTGAATCTGCACTCTGCACTCTACATATGGTATGTTATGCTTACATACGTTCCATATATTATCCATGTATATGCCACATTTAGTTAAGAATATATGTTCTGTTTAGTTACATTACTTTGTTTGTATACCCTTTTATGCTGCTCTAAAGTTATTTCAATGGGTGAAATGCGGAGCCTGGCCGAGAGTAACAAGGCAGTGCTGGGAGGGGGGCTGCGCACCAACTGAAGTGCTCTGGTTGCACAGCCTGCGGCCGTGTGAAGTGATAAGCCTTTGAAGTATGTAAAGGCTGTGTTTGCGGGGAGAGAGAGGGGGGGTGCTGGTGTGGGAGGAGTGCTGCTACGGCCTGGGGGAAGCTGGCTGGGGAGGGGGAGGAGAAATGAATGCAAGGCTGTGGGGAACAGAGTTTATGGCCCAAAAGCGCGTGCCTGTGGCCACGTGAACTTCAAGAAAACGCCAAGGACCGAAGCCCTTAGTTTGAAGAGTATTTCGAGCACTTGAATTCTCGTTCCTCAATGCGCTTGCGCGCATCTAAGGTCACGAGACCTAAAAACACATCATGCTTCCCCAGCCTGTGCTGAGTGGGGAGACTGCAGCAAAGTCAGAGTCTGTTCACGTGATCCGACAGGCGCCAGCGGGCCAGTCTAGCAGCAGATGGCGCTAATTCATGATAGTAAATGCCTATGTGATCATCTGCAGATAATGTTCCAGGGGCCACAAAAAGGTGTCAGTGGCTCTAACCGGGTGTCGATGGGGTGGCGCCAGTTAGCAGCATGGCATTTATTTGAGGGGACTAGAGCTATAACTTCTAGACTACACCCCGACCCAGCCTGGTAGGCGGACTTCCAACCTTGCTGTCAATTACTGTACTTTGTGCTGAGGGGCCCCCCTGGAGTTAGAGGCCCCCCCGCAACGCCGGGGCTGCGGGGCCCTGTGTTACGCCCCTGTTCTTGAAAATGGGTATTAAAATAGCATCTGACCAGGATTGGATATAAAACCAATTTGGCATTACTTGTTTAAAACATTCATTATTATTGGCGCCCAGAAATCAATATTTGACCGATACACATCAACTGGAACACCATCCAGCCCGGGGCCTTTCCTGGTGCACATTTTTGTATGGCACACACTATCTCATCCAAGAAAAAACTGATATCAAAAGGATTTACAGTTGGGCCCTCGTCAATCTCATGACTGCCCCCTACCTCAGAACTTCCTGGGCAGGGTAATTCCCTCTCCGGCTCATTATCTCCATGGCTTATACCGTCCTTGTATAAACCACTGAAGTAGCATATCCAGCTATCTTCAGTGATGGCTATGTCCATCTTATCACAGTCCCTTTCTGAGAGATGTGGGGAGTTTACTATTTTCCAAAACTTGGTGTTATCTTTCACTATACAGGCCTCGTGTAAATCGTGCCAGATTTCCTCTTTTAAATTAGATTTTCTTTTCTTTTGGGCCTGTTTATAGAGCAATCTGGCCTCCCTTATCTCATCCCTATTTCTAGGTTTCTTTTTCAGAGCTGTTTTTAATATCTTGTTTGCTTTACTACAATCGTGGTCAAACCACCCCCGCTTTTTATGCAGTCTCATCTTTTGTTTAACCATGAGGATTTCCTTAATTTTAGCAGTAATTTTCACAAAAGCTTCAATCACGTCCACATCCTTGTTCTACGCCTCTAGACATACAATGAGATCCTCTTGTGACTCTTGTACAAGCTGTGTCAAAAAAGCAGTTGGATCCACCTTCTGCCATTTTAATGTATAACCATTTGTACTTGATAGGTTTATTTCCTGTTTATATGAAACACCCACCTCCTCCATTCTATTATAGGTACCATTCTCAATAGCAAGGGAGACACAGTTAGGATAGTGATCGCTCACCGCATTACAGATTGTCGCATATGTAAGGATTCTTATAAAGTTCTTACTTTTTGAGCAAAGGACGAAGTCAATCATTGTATTACATCCTCTACCTATGTATGTGGGCTTAAAAAACACTGGGGGTATACATAATTCGTTAGCATTATACAAATTAAATTCACACATGATTTCGTTTAACAAATCCCCCACAGTAGAATGTGTGAAGTGAAGTAACACAGTTCACCTTTAGACCTCTCTTGAGTTTTTCTCAGGTCCCTTTGGAGTTGATTCAGAACGCTCACTATCATGTCTTTCGGTATGTTGTTATAAAAATTAATAATTATCAAGCAGCCCACTCCCTTCAGCAGAAACACCACAATCTGATAGAAGTCGCTACTATTTACAAACATCAATTTCACAGAACTCTGGAGATTCGAGATGTAGGTACACAGCCCACCTTTAGGTCTGCAGGCTTTGCTGGAGTGTGGTAGGTCTTAAACCCCTCCTTGTGCAACTCACTAATTTGCCAAGTCTCTTGTAGGCAGATTATCAAATGGTCATTCACAACTTTTAACCATGCTGGGTCCCAAATGTTAGCAGCCAGGCCCGCGGTGTTCCAAAACAGTAACTTACAGTGTTCTTTCCCTAGCGGTGATTGTAACCTATCTGATAACTCTGAGTTTGAATTATTTATACTAGTTGGAGAGATATTGTCTGGAAAATGTTCCTTTGCGTGATTTGCAGGTTCTGGGTCTACATCTCCTGCTTGATTAATGTTAGTTTTAGTGAGTGCCTGACTATCAAACATTATATTACTAACACTGGAGTCATTCACTCTACCTTGTGGTGAGAACGCTAAATATATATATTCCACAAGGTTCCCGGTCTCCCAGAAAAACGAGTCCCACTCCTCGCAGGTTATATTAACTTCATTCTTTATTTTCCATTAAAGCATCATTTTCAGGCTTAACATTAGACGAAAAAGAATTCCTAAGTGTTTCGGCATTACCTAATGCCTTGCTCACGGTAACTTTTACTTTGTTTGTGTTCATTCTTTAACCTTTTCCAATCAAATGACATCATTTCCTGCATGCCCACTGAGCCATCCGGCATTCTGGGACATGTAGTTTTACTCATGTAAATAACAAAACCTCTGTCTAGCATTGTTTCACTAAAGTTGTGGCGTGGAACTCGATCTATTTAAATCAATATTTACACGTTGTGTTTCACCATTCTTAGAATGTTCATTATTTACATATACTGCAGTCTCTCACAGTTTGAAATTTGCGTAACGCTTCAGGGCATTCCATTTTGACAATAGTTCGTATTTGCAATGTCTCTGCTCCCAAATTAAATCGGATTCCTTTTTATTATGCGTGGTGTTGCCTCCCATTTTTAAAGGGATAAATGATTGTGCTGTTTTTTTAGCAGATCGGCATTTTATTTATTTACACCAATTATCAGTGATTCTGTGTTCCAATACACTTTTTTGACACAAATTCCTATAGATTTCATTCGAAAAATGCCGCATTTGCATCCATTTAAAGCAGTACACACTGTTTACTTCAATCCATATTTTTGTTTTGATAAGCTGTTTCTTATTTACCTCCAATTTATTTGTTTATCGGTTCAATAAGGTACCTTGTTGGGGCCAATTTATTTCTTGCTCATATATGTATTTTTTTACTGTGTTCTTTTTAAGATCATTTGAACATTCAATCTGTGAAAGTTACAGATGTATATATAATTCCTCAGATTGATTTAATCCAAAAGGAGTCATGCTTCGAGTGTGGAAAAGTAAATTCTGCCATGTTCTGTGTCCCTACGTGTCATCCATCATATGTTATGTGTGCATGATTAAATATGCATATGCATTCCCCATGTTCGATTCAAGACGCAATTATAGTTGTGTCCACCTCTAGTATGCCAGTTTCCAGTTCTCGTGAATACTACGAATATCAGGTCTATGTAAAGCTACGTTGCCACGTTTCTCAGTGTGCACGTTATTCCATTATAAAGTCCCCGTTTCTAGGCCTCAAAAGGGCCTGGACACCAGATTCAGCTCCTGTCTCCTGAAACCTCGCTGAGGAGCGATACAGCCCCCACCTGTATCCTCGACCCTTCACTTACTTCCTGCCTCGCAGTGCCCGGCTCACCCTGGCTCAGCCTCTGAGTCTGCCAAAAGTATGTTATAGTTCCAGTTATCAGTTCAGTCCTCCTTCTCTGCATTCCTAAGCTACTGAACCGCATCAATAGTTTCCGTCATTGTCTAGCTTTTACGTCTCCATGTAAGAGAAATACTGCATTTAATGGTCATTTCAATATTCTTCATCACGCACTACATGTAGAATAATGCATGGTCCAGTCTTAGAATCAAGTTAGCCTTTCCCCTCCTGACTTATAGTTTATATCAACATGTTCTCTAAACATCAGATACTAGATACTGTTTAGGTACATGTCGCCCTGACTCCCCAGACTTCAGTCTCTGCTCCTAGCACAGAGTTCATAGCCCCCAGCTTCTCCTAGTAACACGTCATTGCCAGTTTGCGCGCACCATCAGGTTAGAGGTCCCGGCTCCTTAGGTAGCCCCCTCCATGGGTTACACCCCATTCATGACATATTCTGTTACGTTTACATCACATGTCTATGTATACGCCCTGTTACACCTCTTTTCACCCTTATCTTTCGCGACTGCTACGCGTCACGCCTTTTGCTCCACCCACTGCTACGCCTATTGCAATGTAATGCTATGTGTTTGCGTTATGTATATATGCTCATGCACTGTTATTAAAAAAATCATCCTTTCCCTTGTCCCGATCCTGACACCAGCAGCGCTGCTGGGCCTTACCATCCTGTTCCTGCCCTTTATGCTGTAATAAACCTGCGAAACTCCTACTACCTCGAATCTTGACTCTTATTTATTGAGCTATCTGTTGTTCATTTATACATTCAAAAATAGGGTATTATTTATTTATTTACCACATAATGGCGCCCGAATAGGGACTTGCCCTTTCCCCACGCGTCGGTGAAGCCACGCCGACCCCCTGACCCTCTGCAGTCGTGACGGAACTCTTCTGCGCACCGGCAGATATTTCTGCTTCAAGTATCCCTCAGGCCCACGGAGGAGACGGAGGAGGCGGTCCAGCATCCAAACGAGACGGTGGAGGAACGCGGCGAGTCCCGACCAGAGCCCAAGCCGAGAGTCCAAGGTCCGAGGTATCCGGAGGTCCACCCGTAACTGAAGTCCGAAGTTCGCCCGTCCGGCGCCCAAGCAGTCCAGTCCAGTCCGAGGCCTTCCGTTCTTGCTGCCCGGTGAGTACCGTTACTGGGGTAGTATCTAGACAGGGTCAATCTAATTGACTCTGGTCCGTGGGTTGGTGGTACACAGACCCACAAACGAAGTGTCCACTTCGGTGGATGCGGGTCCTGACGTGTCTCTTTATGAGACCGGTAAGTTTCGTACTGTTTCAGCAGTGCATCTAGTTCCTGTTCTAGTCAGTTCTGTTCTCGAGAAAATTCATGTATTCTGTGTTCCGTATTCCAGGTAGTATTCTGTTCGAACTGTTATTTTAAATGTTCTTCATTTATTTTAATGTCGTGGTATGAATGGGGAATAAGTATCGTGTTTATTGTGTATTGTATTGTGTCTAGATTATAGTTCAGTCATGCCGCTCTTTTCGAAATTACGTCAGTTAAAAACCAGAAAGGGTCTGCTGGAAGCAGCAGTTCCAGTTCCGCCTAGGGACAGTCCAGGTCATTTTATGTATCAGAAGCATGGCATAAGCGCCATACTGTATCTAGATTTATGGGTAGAGTATACCAAACAGTTAGAAGAAAAGTATAGATGGCCCGTATCGGGTACATGGGATGCCGAGTGCATCATGCGAGTAGAAGAGGCATTATGGAAAAAGAAAGCCAGACAATCACAGAAAGATGCCATCGAGCTATGGCGTAAAGAAGCTCATAAAAGAACCGAAAAAGAAATCAGAAAGTCAGAATTAAGTAGAGAATCCTTAGAACGAGCACAAGAAAAAGAACTAATCGAGATAGGTGAACAAGTCAAAGTCGAACAGTCAGACAGACAGAGGCATGCCCTTAATAGGGGTATGTATCCTCTCCTTGCCGAGGGCTTGCCAAAAGCGACCCCAGAGGCATCCAGTAATTTCCCGCCACCATTAGTTCCGACCAAGTTACGTCATAAACAGACCGCAGCTGATATTTTTATTTCGTCCTATTTGGACGACACAGTCCCGGAATATGCAAATCCTGTTCGCGCTCCGCCAGTCCCTGTAAATCAGGCACTTCCCGCTCCTCCAGACACCGGAGTACCTGTTACGGTACCCCCGGTCCAGCCCGCCATACAAGTCCAGCCTACATTTCCATTTCCCACTCTGCCAGGACGAAGAGCCTCAGTAGACGACTCTAGTTTAGGGGCCGCAGGGGGAGGTACTCCTCAAACCCCGCCGCCACACAAGCGTTTAACGTCAGCCGAATTACATGCACAAGCGTCACAGCGTACGCCCAGACATCAGACTGTAGCAGAAATAAGAAAAGCCCTTAATGAATGCGGCTATGATCCAGTCCCAGGCGAGGATAATATGGTTTTATATTCATTCCGCGTAAGAAAGGTGGCCGAGTATCTAGTCACCTTACCGAATATGAAAGAAGATCTAGACAGAATATATCGTTTCATCCGTACAGGGGATGATCCAGAAAGCATTAGCGAGGCCATGTCTCAAAGGAAAGCTGAGATCCAGCTCATGATATTAAAGTTTCTGATTAACTGTCTAATAAGAGAACAAGATTACCCGTCTAAAGATCAAGCCGAAATGAAAATCCTGACAAGGTGGAGTGATAATATAGCCGAGGGTAAGCACAAGACCGTCGGTGCTATGGAGAGTATGTACAAGAAAATCCGTAAAGAAATAATAAAATTACACGAACAGCGTAAAGCAGCACAAGTAAGCGAGAAAGAAAGTAACTCTGATACTGAAGAGGTAGAGGACGAGAATTCCGACAGAATAGCGTATGTAGGAAAATCTAGATTTCCAGATCGCCATTTACGCCTAGAACACAAGTCTATTTTTCATCATCCAGCACCAGAACAAGGTTCTCTAGAACAAGTGTTTCAAGCTACCGATCATATTCTGAAATCACGAATCGGTTACAGTGAGTTAAGTACCATGCATGAACAAGAACTAGCCCGATCAGCAGTCCGATGGATTACTGATTCTACCACTTTTCCAGACGAAATAGTGGCACAAATGTTTCTAAAAATGCCCCCAGCCGAGCAGCGACTGGTGGGTATGTATATGATTCAGCACCTCATTACTTTGTATGAAGGTCAACACTCTGATCCAGGTCCGTTACATGATATCCTGAACGAGTTACTCCAGTATAGATGGAGAGGTCTAGGTACCGATTTAATTAGTGTCATTCTAGAACAGCGCCACAAATATAGAACGTTTCTGAACCCGCATTTTGTTCATGTCTCACCCCCAGAAAGTAAACCATTTTACATGGAGAGACAGAATCCGTTACGAGAAGTCCACCCAGTTAGAGGAACGGGTGGAGAAATGCAGCGAGTGTTTGTATACACTCCGATCACAAAGATGGAACTCCTCGAGATGAAGAAATTAATTCCCTGTCATGACAAAGATCCAGCAGGGTTCCATAGAGAATTAAAAGACATGCTCCGTATGGGAGAATACACGTATCCAGATATAATTAAAATGTTAAAGGTTCTGCTGCCCGCAGGGGTGTATGAAAAGCTCAAGGAAAAAGAATGGGAGGTGGGAGAGAAAAAGATCGATTGGGCAGTTCTAGAAGCTGAAGATAAGGCACGAGTACCAGGTACCGGTCTTGGAGATAAATGTAAAGAATTACCTGAATTATTAATACAAGTTTTACCCAGATTATTGACAACTAGAAAAGAAGACTGGGATGCAATCTCAGCCTGTAAACAGAAACAAGACGAAGATATTAGTGATTTTTATTCTAGATTTGAGAAATGTTTTAGCATCAACAGTGGCCTCAAGACAAGTAGTGAGTCATACCCTCACCTTTTTGTTACTAAATTAGTCGAGAATTCAAGTCCACAAATTAAAAATCGAGTTCTGAAAGTCGAAAGTACCTGGCAAGCTAATACCCCGTCCCAGATGTTGCAGATGCTCCAATACCACCAGAACAGAATCAGAGAAGAGCAAGAACACGAGAGGAAACGTATGAAAGACACGAAAATGAAAGTACTAGTTGCACAATCTGTTCCTCAAGACAGTCAGAAGAGGGGTCCAAATCAAGCCAGTCATCCTGCAGCTCCCGTTAAAGGGAACTGCAATTATTGTAAACAGCCAGGTCATTTTATAAACGAGTGTGCAGTTCTGAAACACAACATAGCTACTGGTAAGACTAAAGAAAGACCACGTCCGCCTAGACAAGAACAAGTTTCACAGATTCCTCAGCCACAGAATGCACCACAGACAGTTACAGCTCCGCAGCCTATCGCTGCAACACAGCACGTCACACAGCAGATGTACCAGTATGCACAGTCTGAGTATCCAGAGTACCAGCAGTATTCATGAAACAGTCTAGAGAGGGAGGTAGGCTTGCCTCTCATCGAGATACCTGTAGATCAAGAAGGTCCCTATGTTCACAGTCAAGTATTAGGGAAAGACAGAAAGTTTTTGATCGATACAGGGGCAAGTAGGACCACAATTAGTCACGCCGAAGTTCCAGGGGCTCCGCTCTCAGGCTCAAGAAATGTTTCCCTTGGATTTTCAGGAAAGCCTATCGTAAATGAGATCTCAAAGCCAGTTACTCTAGAAGTAGGTCCATTGTCCCGCACTACTGATCTGTTACTTACTAAGTCATGTCCAGAAAATCTATTAGGCATTAAGACACTGAAAGAGTTAGGTGCAGTTATATGCTGTTCCCCAGAGGGAATACGATTGTTCCTACGTGACTTTAAGGGTCACTATGTATTACGAGATTTTGATTCAAGACTGTCTAATGTTCCGCAGCACTTATGGGCGCAAGGTCCAACTGATGTAGGTTACATGCAAATCACACCCCATCGTGTGACTCTCAAGCCAGGTGTAGTGTTACCACGAATCAGACAGTACAGATTGCCACCTGAGGCTGTAGCAGCCTTATCCAAAATTATTGACGAGCTTATTGCTCAAGGAGTGGTTGTAGAAACTGACTCCAATGTATGTAATTCTCCGATCATTCCAGTCATGAAACGTACTGATCCAAATGCACCCCCAGTATATCGATTAGTGATTGACCTACGAGAGCTTAATAAGTGTATTATTCCTCAGTACCCAGTTGTCCCAGACATCTCTTCCCTATTAACAGCCATTGATTCCGAAGCCACGTTCTTTACTGTAATCGACCTCAAGAACGCGTTTTTCAGTGTCCCTATTCATCCAGACAGCCAGTTCCTTTTCGGATTTTGTTTAAATGGAAGGAGCTATATGTTCACACGCGCTCCTCAAGGTTTCACAGAAAGTCCTAGTATTTACAGTCAAGCACTTAAGAGACAACTAGACAACATTCACATGCCAACTGACACTGCCCTGCTCCAGTATGTCGATGATCTCCTGATCACAGCCCGTTCTGAACGTGCTTGCGAGCGAGCATCCCTTACAGTCTTGTATTTCCTAGCCGAGATGGGGCACAAGGTGTCCCCTTCTAAGCTTCCATTCTGTGTCCAGCAAGTGGTCTACTTAGGACACTTACTGTCCAAGAGGGGTAGGCAGTTGACACCAGACCGTATCCAGTTAATAGCGAGTCTTCCTCAGCCCAAGACCCAGAAGGAGGTACGTGCTTTTATTGGCCTTACTTCTTACTGCAGACAATGGATTCCTCAGTATGCATTTCTAGCCAAGCCACTGATACAGTTAACGACACAGGAGGCAGCCGTATCGACTGTCCTCCCTTGGACATCTGAACATACACTTAGTTTCAATGAGTTAAAGAAAGCCCTATGCCAAGCTCCAGTTCTAGCTACACCGAACTACAGTAAGCCTTTTACACTTTTCGTCACAGAACGTGAAGGTACAGCATTATCTGTTCTCACACAAGATCAAGCAGGACAATACAAGCCCTGTGCTTATTTTTCGAGCACATTAGATCCTGTAGCCCAGGCTCTGCCTGCGTGCCTCAAGTCAGTTGCAGCCGCAGCCCTAGCTATCAGACAAAGTGATTCCATAGTCTTAGGACATACCTTGACAGTACAAGTTCCACATTCTGTGGAAGTTCTTTTGAACCGAACACAAACTCAGCACTTGACAATTGCACGTTTAACAGGTTATGAATTGACACTGTTCCAGCCACACATAGAAATCAGACGCTGCAACATCCTGAATCCTGCTACACTGTTACCATCAGTTACTTCGAATTCTGCCACACATGACTGTGTGGAAGTAGTTAACATTACGACAAAGCCAAGACAAGATCTGACAGATACTCCGTTACCAGATCCCGACCTGACACTTTATGTGGATGGTTCATGCATGAGAACTAGTACAGGAGAACTAGTCGCCGCGTATGCAGTGACTACTGACACTGAAGTTATTGAGACACACCGTATTGACACCCTGTCCGCTCAAGCAGCAGAGCTAGTTGCTCTGACACAAGCCTGCATACACGCCAAGAACTTGAAAGTTAATGTCTACACGGATTCACGTTACGCATTTGGAGTCGTACACGACTTCGGAGTGCTCTGGCAGGAGAGAGGTTTCATGACTTCTCATGGAACCAAGATTCAGCATGGTCTCCTTATTCAAGCTCTGTTAGATGCCATACACTTACCGACATCTATCGCTATCATGAAATGCAAAGCACATACGAAAGTTACTGACATTATTTCTCAAGGTAACGATCTAGCAGATCGCACAGCCAAGCTTACAGCACAGACTCTAGACATTCCAGTTAACATGACACACACTCCAGATCCGATTACATGTATGACAGTTAAGGACCCTACACAAGATGTCATAGACATACAGTTACACGCTACTCCCGAAGAAATCAAGAAATGGTCCGAACAAGGAGGGGTCCAGACAGATCAAGGATGGTTAACGAAGGGTAGAGCCACATGGTTTCTCCCCGACTCTATGGTTCAAGTCATTATTAATACCGCACATAGTCCAGCACATTTAGGAGAAAAAGCTATGTTAGATAGTATCCAGAATATTTGGTTCAACAAGCATTTACGAGCTGCAGCCAAGCAGAAAGTCCGTACCTATATGATATGTTGTCAGTTTAATCCAGGTAAAAGTGTCCCGGTGGAACAAGGTGGATTCCAGCCCCCTGACCACCCTTTTGAAGTCCTCCAGATGGATTATATTCAGATGGAGCGATGTCGAGGTTTCAAGTATGTCCTTGTAGTTGTATGCGCTTTGTCCAGGTGGACAGAAGCATATCCAGTCCCAGATTACACAGCCGCGACCACTGCCAAGCAGTTGGTTCGTGAGTTCTTCCCCCGTTATGGACTCCCTAGAGTCGTATATTCTGACAACGGCCAGCCATTCTCATCTGAGTTGATGAAGCATGTTTCCCTTTTGTTGGGGTACCAGTGGAAGTTTCATTGTGTACGTCATCCTGAAGCAGCCGGTCTCGTAGAGAGACATAACCAGACCCTGAAAATCCGAATTGCAAAAGTGTGTAAAGAGAAAGGTGTGGACTGGCTAGTAGCTCTACCAGTCGCTTTATTTTATATGCGCATGGTCGCACATTCCAGATCAGGTCTGTCCCCGTATGAGGTCGTTTTCGGCCGCCCCCCAAATATGTGGGGTACTCCTAGACCCCGAAGTATTACCGATGTTTCAAGTAATATGCTGACAGATTACCTAGCTTCCTTGATGTCTGCCCTCAACTCATGTCGTTCACAGGTTGCCGCCGCATTTCCAGACAATACCGAGGTGGCACCGCATGAAATCGTTCCAGGATCCATGGTATTGGTGAGGAATTTCGACAGATCAAGTCCGCTGGAGCCTCGCTGGAAAGAGCCCCGACAGGTCCTCCTCACCACCCGTACAGCCGTGAAGTTGGAAGGTCGCAAAGGCTGGGTGCACCTTTCTCATGTAAAACAATTTAATGGACTGAAACCCGTCTTAAAGAACATTTCCCAGGATTTGAAGGATTGCCAAAGCACCATTTTTAAGGACTGTCCCGCAAAAGACATTGCTACAAACCCTCCCCTGTTAGAGAAAACTCCGCAACAGGAGTATAAACTCAAGTTAAGGTCTAGTAAAATAAGTCAGCCAGTTTGATTGTCTAAGTCCTCCCCTAGGTGAAACGGTTAGACTGTTTCTGACATGTATAAAATAGACCCCCATAGTGAGAGAGTTAGTCAAAACTCAATCCGATGTATCGTTTTTCTAAGTTTCATATTATTTCTCAGCATTATGATTTCCTGCACCAGTTATGCATTTTTCTTGTATTTCCCAGTTCTTCATGTAAATAAGTCTGCTAATGCTACAGTAGAGCACATGTTTAGTGATCTGCCTCCTCATGAACTCTCTTACCGCCTCGCTATGCGAAATAACTCATTCATCCGCATGTTACATTACTCACACCAGTCCAGCAATGCCACTAATTGTTGGGTGTGTGGTCGACTCCCCCCTTTCCAGACACCGAAGGGAGTTCTGCCACTTTTTCCTTATCCATTTTCACATAATGGTTCGTGTGGAGCATGGTCCACGTTAACGTCATCCTCAACAGATATGTCTTTTCTTAACAGTACATGTTTCCCAGACAAGCAAGGTCTCCCCCACAGAACAGGTTTAGATCTAGAAAATGAAGTGTATAATTTAGGTAACTATTCTTCGAATTTCATGGTCCTGAATGTTCAGTCTGATTCTACTCCAGACCTACCTGCTATTTCAGTACTACCAGTCAAAGGTGAATTATGTGTCCGAAATAATGGTTCCGTACATGTAGGACATAGTGATTGTACTACTATTGTCAAGTATAGTGACAGTGGGAAATCTATTTTCAAAGCTTCACGTCATTCTTATTTTATTTGTGGTCAAACTGCATATGTTCGTCTGCCCCTCGATTGGGAGGGAACCTGTTACATTGCCTTCCTACTGCCACCAGTTTTCCTAGCCCCATCTGATTATCACAGAAATACACATCTAGTACACATTAGACATAGAAGGGAGTCCCCAATTGTCGATTATACTGAAACTGCTCTAGAACAGTATACAGATTTCAATAGAGGTTTCTTTTTCTTTATAGGACCTATCCAGAATAGTAAGCTAATCCGTAGGTTAACAAGAACCCTTGAAGCTGTAGTAAATGAGACTGCCTCTGCTCTAGGTAATTTAACTGAAGAGCAATCTGCTATGAGATTTGTCGTTTTACAGAATCGTCTCGTCCTTGACGTCATACTGGCCGATAGGGGCGGGGCCTGTAGAGTCATCGGATCTAGTTGCTGCATTTTCATTCCAAATAACGCGCCGTCTGTTTATTCAGCTATAACCAGACTCCATAAAATTGCCCATCTGTTACACCAAGATCCAGGCACCTGGACATGGTCCGGTTGGTTCTGGAATATAATTTCCGCCTGGGGATGGAAAGTCTTGTCCTTTCTAGGTATTGCAGTAGCGATCATATTCAGCTGCTGTCTCTGTATACAATGTGGCCCTGCGATTTGCGGCATTTGTGCTACCTCTTGTATTCCTAGTCCCAAGCCCCGTTCTAAATCCCGTTCCAAGAAAATTCGAGACGAGCAAATGATACTGTATGAAATGATAGACGGTATCATGAATATTGATGTTTCCTGATGGAAACGTAGTGACAAGGAGGGAATGTGGAAAAGTAAATTCTGCCATGTTCTGTGTCCCTACGTGTCATCCATCATATGTTATGTGTGCATGATTAAATATGCATATGCATTCCCCATGTTCGATTCAAGACGCAATTATAGTTGTGTCCACCTCTAGTATGCCAGTTTCCAGTTCTCGTGAATACTACGAATATCAGGTCTATGTAAAGCTACGTTGCCACGTTTCTCAGTGTGCACGTTATTCCATTATAAAGTCCCCGTTTCTAGGCCTCAAAAGGGCAAGGACACCAGATTCAGCTCCTGTCTCCTGAAACCTCGCTGAGGAGCGATACAGCCCCCACCTGTATCCTCGACCCTTCACTTACTTCCTGCCTCGCAGTGCCCGGCTCACCCTGGCTCAGCCTCTGAGTCTGCCAAAAGTATGTTATAGTTCCAGTTATCAGTTCAGTCCTCCTTCTCTGCATTCCTAAGCTACTGAACCGCATCAATAGTTTCCGTCATTGTCTAGCTTTTACGTCTCCATGTAAGAGAAATACTGCATTTAATGGTCATTTCAATATTCTTCATCACGCACTACATGTAGAATAATGCATGGTCCAGTCTTAGAATCAAGTTAGCCTTTCCCCTCCTGACTTATAGTTTATATCAACATGTTCTCTAAACATCAGATACTAGATACTGTTTAGGTACATGTCGCCCTGACTCCCCAGACTTCAGTCTCTGCTCCTAGCACAGAGTTCATAGCCCCCAGCTTCTCCTAGTAACACGTCATTGCCAGTTTGCGCGCACCATCAGGTTAGAGGTCCCGGCTCCTTAGGTAGCCCCCTCCATGGGTTACACCCCATTCATGACATATTCTGTTACGTTTACATCACATGTCTATGTATACGCCCTGTTACACCTCTTTTCACCCTTATCTTTCGCGACTGCTACGCGTCACGCCTTTTGCTCCACCCACTGCTACGCCTATTGCAATGTAATGCTATGTGTTTGCGTTATGTATATATGCTCATGCACTGTTATTAAAAAAATCATCCTTTCCCTTGTCCCGATCCTGACACCAGCAGCGCTGCTGGGCCTTACCATCCTGTTCCTGCCCTTTATGCTGTAATAAACCTGCGAAACTCCTACTACCTCGAATCTTGACTCTTATTTATTGAGCTATCTGTTGTTCATTTATACATTCAAAAATAGGGTATTATTTATTTATTTACCACACGAGCATTGAGGATATGTCTGGATTCTTTTTGACAAAGTATTTTCTCTCTGTTTCCCCCTCTTGCATGTGGGGAGACTGTCTTTATTCCATAAAATTTCAGACATTTCCAGTCACTGTTATGGGCAATCTCCATATGCTTTGCAACTGCGTTGCCTCTGTCCTTATTTATTGTAGCACGTGTGTGCTCCAAGATTCGCTTTTTTAATTCAAATGTGGTGCTTCCTATGTACTAGAGAGGACATGGGCACTCAATTACATAAATTACATACTTGCTCTTACATGTAATTAATTCCAGTATATTCCAGTATTTTTTATTTGCCATTTGTACTTGTGTGGTGGGTTTCTCTATTTACAGACCTTACAATTAAAACATTTCACAAAACCTTTCTTCTGTAGCCAGTTTTCTTTTTGCTCCTTTCCCTTGAAATGGCTGTGCATGAGTTGGTCTTTCAAATTTTGTGCTCTCTGATAGGTCAAAATCGGGTGGTCTCCCACAATTTTTGACAATGTATTGTCCAATTTTAAGATGTTCCAGTTTTTTCTCAGTATTGACATGATTGCCTTTGAATCTTCTGTGAAGTCTGTAATCAATCTGATTTTTCTTTCTCCAAACCAATTTTCATCCACTACTGGGGGTATGCGTTTTAAACATTCTTCCCTTGTTTGTTCATTGGCACGGGACCAGCCCTGGTTGATGATTTTGGTGTTATATTTTCTGTTCTTGAATCTTTGTTTTGCAATGTTGCTGTGTTTTGTCCATTCAGTTGTTTCACCGCCGAATCCGAAGAAATTCTCCATATGGTATGCTTGTTATTAATGAGGCTTGATGAAAACTGGTTGCCTGTAATGTTGCATTCGTGGCTGTGCTTTTCCTGTGTAGAGTAGTTTGTATGTTGATACCATTTATATAAATTTCCATATCCAGAAACACAATCCTCTGATTGCTCAATTCATAAGTGAATTTTATATTATTCAAACTTTCATTCAGGATATTTAAATATTTTTGAAATTCAGCTTTGGTACCATTCCATATAATTAGCAAGTCATCGATGAATCTCATCCAACTTACTATCTTCTTCACAAATGTTTGATGTTTAGGATTCCAGGCAACCTCTTGTTCCCTTTTCAAAAAAGAGAGTTTCCCAGAAAACCAGAAAGGACTGGGTAAAAACTTGAGGAGATCCAAGATGACATTACTGGCTATCAGGAATACATGATAAATAAAAAAGCCAATAAATTAAGAAAAGATATCGCTAACTACAGGATTGAATCAGTTTACCCCTATACACAAAAAGATTATTATGAACAACCTACACCAAGTGAGTATGGGGGAAAACAGTTTAATTATAATAAAAATAGATATTTCAAGAAAAATGTAACGTTCTCAGATACCTCTTATAATAGCTCTGAATCAGAGGGGGAGAGAAATAATGACACTAGACAACAAAAAGATCAAAGAGAGGGGGAACCTGGCAGCAGTAGAGAATATTCTACAGCTTTTTTAGGCCAACAACAGAGACGCCAACCCAGAGGCTTCAGAACGCGAGGGAGGGGACGTTCTGGCAATACCCAAACAGGGAACTCAATGAGGAGACCATACATGCGAACTCGCAGCCACAAAGACTGGGATTAAACAATGCAACCCAGAAAAAAGCCCCTATCATCAACCTCTCTGATAAAATTTTAACATCCAGCAAAGTAAATGTTTTAGAAAAGGGTTTAGGATTTGCACCAAGCACACAAGGGTGCCGATATGCAATAGAAAGAGATGTAAGGGATCTGTGTAGGAAGATTAGAATAAAAAAATTATTCGAAGGCAAAGAGGAAAGAACTACAAACAATAAATCTGGTCTAAAACCACCATCTACCTGGACCCCAAACACGGGTATGATTGGCCAGGAGGTAGATACCTTCGAAAAAGTGATCATTAGTGGCCTTGAAAAATTGTTGGATACCAAAGTATGGACATCCAATAATTTATCTAAGACAGAAAGGGAAGCACTAAAAAACTTGTCAACCTGTGAAGACATAACCATAAAACCAGGGGATAAAGGTGGGAGTATTGTAATCATGAAAACAGAAGATTATGACCAACGCATGTTAAAGTTGTTGAACAATAGAATGCATTATAAACCATCTAGTGTAAGAGACCGGGAAAACTTGAAGAAGAAAGTCAGAGATATGGTCAGTTATGCTAAGGAAGATGATGTGATTAGTGATGAGGAATACCGCTTTTTAATTAATGACCACCCAAAAGTACCTGCCCTATATGGGCTTCCCAACCATGCGTCCAATTGTATCTGGGATAGATTCCTTAACTGAACCGTTAAGTAAATATGTTGATCACTTTATCCAACCCCTTGTAGCCCTGTTACCATCATACATAAAAGACACGACACACATGATCTCTAAAATAGAGGGCATTGAGTTTAATAAAGAAACACAATGGCTGGTGTGTTTAGATATTGAATCGCTCTACACAAATATTCCGCAGCAAGATACGGTGAATATGATGAAGGAAATTTTAAATAATGATGTAGACGATTTATCACCAGCAAATTCCTTCATCATCGACTGTATTGATATTATTTTGAAAAATAATATCTTTTTATTTAGAAGGGAATATTACTGCCAAACCAAGGGTACCAGCATGGGAGCAACTTGTGCTCCCAGCTTAGCATGCCTTTATGTTGGAAAATTTGAAGAAAAACACATCTATAATGAAGTAAGCCCTTTTTTTGAGAATGTAAAATACTGGTCCAGGTTCATAGACGATATTTTTTTCATTTGGGACGGCAGGGAAGAGGACCTAGGTAGCTTTTTAGACTGGCTGAATTGTGGAGACCCTAACCTTAGATTCACCTCAAATAGAAGCCAACAAGCGGTGGATTTTTTAGACATTAAGATTCTTGAAAAAGAGGGCATTTTAAATGTAGAATTATACGTCAAGCCCTCAGATAGAAACACCCTTCTCCACCATACAAGCTACCACCCGAATTGCCAAAAGGATGGTATCCCTTTTAGTCAGTTCTTGAGAATCAGACGAAACTGTAGCGATAGGCAAAGTTATGACAAACATGCGGAAACACTTAAAACAAAGCTAATAGAAAGAGGCTATCCCAAGCGCTTAATAAAAGAGGCCTATAAACGCGCTAAATATTACAATCGGGACAGTCTTTTCGAAGTTAAAGATAAATCTAAAGAAACAAACAAAATTGTAATGGTATCAGACTTCAACAGTTACAGCAATAAAGTCAAGAATTTGATTAACAAAAACTGGTAAATACTTAATAAAAAAGACTCAATACCCATGGCTAAACCCATATACGCTTACAGAAGAAACAGAACTATCCGAAACCATTTGGTACAAACATATAGGGAACCAAAATCTACAGGATTAAGAAATGTAATAAATAACACCCCTATTCGCGGCAATTTGCCATGTGGGACCTGTTCCCATTGTAGTAATATTGTCAAAACTGATAAAATAGAAATGAATGGCATATCCCACTGGATGAACGACCATGTCAACTGTCGTACTTCCAATGTGGTATACCTTCTCATTTGCGCCTGCAATAAATGCTATGTAGGAGAGACGAGTCGAGAAATGCGTCAAAGACTAACCGAGCATCGTTCCGCAATCAGGAATTCCAAAAAGAATGCACCATTAGTAGAACATTGGATTTCTGCCAAACATGGAATTGATGATATCAGATGGTTCATCCTTGAAAAAATTAAAATATCTGTAAGAGGTGGAGATATAAATAAGAAACGCAAAATAAGAGAACAGTTCTTTATGTCGAAATTCAAAACTTACTACTCAGGATTAAACTGCAGAGATGAGTGGGAAAGATTAGTCAGATAGCATGAATTTAAACTGTAGATCATATGAATCCAGATGAATAATGAGGATTATAGTCTCGAAATGAAGTCAGTTACAGTAAGGGAGTCCCTGTTCAGCATTTTATTTTTGAAGAATACAATTAGGGTAGACAATAGGTACTTGCTAGTGAACCCATATATTTGACAATGAATAAGAATAAATGTGTTATATGGGGGATGGATATCCTTTCAATAAATAAGAGTAGGATGAAATGAGAAATAAAATGATACTGTAATGTATGTACTGAAGAAGGTCTATCTACTTCGTGAAAAGATATGATTACAACTAAAATTCACGTTATGCTTCACACTATATGACTTCAGACAATTCATGATACAACGATATAAAATACACTGTGTGAGTTGGTTGGTCGACCTTATATGAGTAGTAACAAAGGATCATGAAGAATAGAAAATGTCAACAGTAATACATGACTATGATGAATAGAAAACATGAACCTAGAAACAGTTTCACTATTGTCTTTATTTGTGATCAAATGTTTTTGTCACTTTATGATAAGCAGTGCTGTAATGTTTCCATAATTGTATACCAACATGTGTGACAGCGAGGCAATCGGCCTCGGTTTTAAGGCGAAAAACGCATGTTTTCAATGATTCACTCGATGTAATTTTGTAGTTTCTGCCGGTCGCCAAAATTAGTAAACAAACTACAAATATGGCGACTGCCTCGGATTATGCGAGTTTGATAAACCAAGGGATCGGTGCACTTCTATAAAGCGAAATATAGGTGCACTAATCCCGAATTAACCACGAATAAAACCACCAATAGAACTACGTAAATAGAGCCTCATTAAGTTTAAGTTTAAAGCATTTGTAGAGCGCAACGTACACCTGAACGGTTTCTTGGCGCTAAAATTGCAGACAGCCTGGGTGACAGAGTCAACCGCTAGGGCATAAACTGAGACAGGGGGAAGGAAAAGAGGTTTTTAAGAAGAAAAAAAAGCCTGAGTGAACAGGAAAGTTTTCAGGGATTTGCGAAAAAGGGAATACTCAGTGAGGGCTCTGAGGTGAAAGGGAAGGGAATTCCAAAACACGGGGGCAAGAGTAGAAAATTTAGAGCCACCCTGTTTTTTTTTCCTGAAACGAGGGGCTACTAAGAGATGTTGAGCCGAGGAACGAAGGTCTCTGCCGGGGACGTAGGTTTTGATGGCTGAAGATATATAGATAGGGGCCAGACCCGACCTGGCCTGAAAAGCCATACAGCCTAGTTTAAACAATGCGCGGTCCCGGACAGAAGCCAGTGGAGGGTCTTCAATAGGGGAGAGGTGTGGTGGAATTTGGGGAGACCGAAGGCAAGGCGAGCCGCCTGGTTCTGAACCAGTTGTAGCTTACGTAAGCTGTACTGTGGGATGCCGTTGAACAGGGCATTCCCGTAGTCCAGGCGGGAAAGGACCAGTGCGGACATGATCAGTTTGAGTGCAGGGAAAGAGAAAAAGCGAGAAATAGAAAGGATAGTGCGGAGAATAAAAAAGCAGGAAGAGACCACCGAACCCACCTGGGAGTGAATGGTGAGTTTGTCATTGAGCTTGATGCCTAAAGTCTTGACAGAGGAAGCTGGGGTAGGGGGAGAGCCAAAAGAGGGGGGCCAAAATAGGGAGTTCCAGGGACTGGAGCAACCACCCGTTAGCACAAGTTCTGTCTTATCAGGGTTGAGCTTCAGGTGGTTGAAGTTCATCCAGTCCCTGATAAAAGATAAGATGGATTGAAAATTAAAGATAGAGTCAGAAGAGGAAGACAGGTTAAAGATGAGCTGGAGGTCATCGGCATAGTTGTATACCTTGACCTCCAGCTGCTGAAGAGTGAAGATAAGAGGAGAGATGTAGAGATTAAATAATAAAGGGGACAGAGAAGAACCCTGAGGCACCCCGCACTGGACCTGACAGGGGGTAGCTGAATACTCCCCAAGACGAACCGCCTGGGTCCGGTCCCTGAGGAAGGATGAAAGCCAGATGAGGGCCGATCCTCCAATGCCCGCCGCCCTGACACGGGAGAGTAGGATGGAATGATCCACCGTGTCAAAAGCGGCGGACAAATCAAGGAGGACCAGCGCCTGGGGTTGACCACTGTCCATACCCTCTCTGAGGGTGTCAAGCACAGACACCACCACTGACTCAGTCGAGTGCCTAGGTCTGAACCCCGCCTGGCAAGGGGCCAGCACCCCATTTTCCTCGACAAAGGAGCTGAGCGCAGAGGTGACGTGTCGCTCTAGTACCTTGCCTAGAAAGGGTAGGAGGGAGATGGGGCGGTAATTGGCCAAGGCAGAGGGATCGGCTCCTGGCTTTTTCAGAATGGGAACAATGGAGGCAGATTTCAGTGACGGAGTCACGACACCCTGGGCCAAGGAATCGTTGAGGAACCTAAGAGGGGGCGAGGTACAAACTGAATAAATCTGCCGTAAGATATGTGCAGGGCAGATATCTGCTGGGGAGCCAGATTTAATTTTAGGGAGAAGAGAAAGGAAGATTTCAGCAGTAAGAAGAGGAAAAGAATTGAAAGAGGCTTGGGCGGGGGGTAACTGGGGATCAACGAAAAAGGGGGAAGGGGGGGATATTAGATTTGATTGTTGCAATTTTTTCCACGAAATAGGAGTTCAAAGAATTGCAGAGTTTTTGAGAGGGAAGAGGCTTCAATGAAGTCCTATCGGACAAGGCCAGGTCGTGAGTGATGGAAAAGATCTCCTTGGGTTGATTCTCTGCCGCAAAAATTTTGGCTGAGAAGTAAGCTTTCTTGGTCTCTAGAATGCTTTTTTTATAAGTCCCTAGGAGAAGGGTGTAACAGGACTTGGAGATGGGACAGTAGTCCAGTCTCCATCTGCGTTCTGCCTGTCGAACCATAAGTTTCTGCTCTTTTAGTTCTTTACTGAACCACCGGTTAGCGTCTTTGGGGCGCCTAATCGAGGTACGCCGAAGGGGAGCCAAGCTATCGCTTCCATTCGTAAGCCAGGAGTCAATGGCCTTAGCTTGAGCTGCCGATGCCATGCCCGACAGGGAGGGAGAGGAAGCCAGGAGAGAAGAGGTAAGGTCCGACAGGTTGACCTTGCCCCAATTGCGGGCCCATAGTTTTCATTATTAACCAAACAGTCATCCGACAAAAAAACATGGAATACAAGCGTACTCCACATAAGAAGTCGTGCGCGTGTAATCTAGATAATCGAACTAAAAACTACCAAAATGGAGTATGAGACACCACCTGTTCTCAATCTCTCAATTTGGTTAGGGCGCCGGTAATATAAAAACCGAGCGACGGGCGTCCCTCTCAATCCACCAACGGGAGAGAGGACGTGTCGGAAGCTCCAGAGAAAAACTGACGAGGTAAGCGGGCGAAGGGGATACTTTAATGGCACAAGTACGGAGGGCAGTCGGCGGTAGGGACAGGGTCCCGATATAATTCAGCCAGGGACTGTCATCCGCACCAAAACAACAATACCCGTCAGGGGGATTCCACTTAAAGATATACAAATATACCCTGGTAGCCCTGCAGACTTGTTAACTTCATCGACTGTGAACCTATAGATAGAGTAAACATTGTACTCAGAAACGATAATCGGTAGAGAGAAAAGGACCTCCCCATGAACTAACAATAATATATATCTGAAATGGATTATGTAAATAATTAAATCACTAAATTAAAAACTGCTATTTAAAACTATACTAAGAGAAGGGTTCTCTTTTTATATTCAGGAACCTTGGGAGGAAGATATCCCTCATCCAATCGTAGGAGGTTAAAAAGAAAATAATACCCCATAACGAGTACGAACTCCGTCTATGAACCCCAAACCAGGGACCACATACGGAATACAACAAGGTATGTTTAAGTTTAAGCCTCCATGCAGGAACTATTCTTAGAAATCATGAATAGCTTGAGATACATATGTAATTAATACTCCATTACAGGTCATCTGGAAGTTAAATAACTATGTGAGATCGCGCGCAGATTGAAAGTCGCAAGATTTCCAAAACAGACACAAGATAGATAATTCTCCCGTTTTTAAGTAAGTGCGGTGAGTTTTTCCTATGATATTGGTAAAAAGGGACATGATACATAGAGATTATTGATGTGAGCTTTCTATCCTTTCAGAACAGTAGAGGTTATTGAACACCTACCCTATTGGCATAGAGAAATAGAATGTATTATTACTTAAGGGTGTGCAATCCCTAAGTAAGAAGAGGGACAACACATCTATAAAAGTAAGAAGCGTTTTTCCAATATCTAAATAATGCCAAAATGGGACCAGATAGTTAACATGCACCAAAATAATAAGAAATTCTCCCTCAAGTAATAACAAGGAAGTAACTGTATGTATTTGTTTTTAGAATTAAGATCACTTGGTTTTTAAATATAAGTCTGTCCTGAAGAAGGTGTATTAACAACACTACACACCGAAACGCGTCGACAAATGACTGTCTTCAATCAAAAAAAAAATGTTAAAAGATGTATATGCATGACTGTGAATCTGTATATGGATTGTTTTAATTGAAGGACAACTAGATTAGGATTGGTTATTTGTATTAGAATAGGATCTAATTTGGAGCACATGTTCATTAGTAATTGTGTAACTGTGTAAGTGATCAAATGTTTTTAATTTAAATTTCATCAAATAAAAATCTTTGAGAGATATAAGGAGTTCTTGTGCATGTGCAAAAAATAAATTATCTTGGTCATCGATAAAGACTACTAAAGATAGATCAGTGTGTAGACCTGTGGGCTACAAGGTGAAAGTCCTAAACACGATCATTGTAAAACATATGTCTAATTTCGCTGGTCAGAAAAAGTAAATTAAAATCTGAACACAAGTAAAGCGATACTAGTGAGTAGGCCTTTTGGCCACAAATACAAATCAGTAACACAGAAAGGAATCTTTTTTCTGCAACCTCTTGTTCCCAACATCCCATTAGTAGGCATGCATAATTTGGACTAAAGGAAAATCCCATTGAGGTGCCAGTTTTTTGTCAAAAGATTTCCTCTCCGAACAGGAAGATGTTTTCTGACAAACATATTTGCATCATCTCCATAAGCATTGCATTATGGTTCTTTAGATGGATACTTCTTTCACATAAAAAATAATTATTGGCTGCTAGGCCTACATCATTCTCAATGGTGGTATACAGTGAAATAACGTCCATCATTATCAGAAGATATGTCTCCTTCCACTTGATGTCCTTTAACAATCTCAATACATGGCTGGTATCTTTTACATAAGAACATACATAGGAACATAGCTATTGCACAAATGGCTGTAAAAAATAATCAATATAGTTTGCAACCGGTTCTAGTAATGAATCTTTGGCTGACAGGATTGGTCGCCCTGGTGGATTGTCTTAATTTTTATGTATTTTCGGGAGAAAATATATGGTAGCCATCACTGGGTGGTCTACTGTTAAATATTTTCTTTCCTCTTCGTCAATTAGATTTTGAGCCTTCCATTTTTGTTGTTTTGAGTGGAAACATTGCTATTGGGAAAAGGAGGCATATATCACTGAAGCACACAGGCAGTTGGATGACACAGTGTATTATGAACTGTTACCAACCAATTCCACATTTCGCATCAAGGGTGACCTTGACTCAAAACTACATAAATGGAAGGCTCAAAATCTAATTGACGACGAGGAACTTCAGAAAGTCACTGAAAAAAACAAAGGTTACAGGGACATTATAGTTATGAAATGGAATTTTAAAAACCTTGGAAATTCACTGAAAAAACAAAAGGTTACAGGGATGTCAAAGTTAGGCTCAGATTTCACTCATACAAAACCATATATATTCAGTAGTTATAGTTACCTGAGGTAACTATAACTTATGACCCTGCAAATCACTAGTTTTGACCTCAAATATTACATCACTCATGACATGGTCAGTGACATCACTCATGAAATCTCAAATGACATCACTGATGACATTAGTGATGACATTATCCAGTGAGTATTTGTTTTGTAAACATTTCTGAGACCCCAAGATATATACTAAGCTACTACATAAGTTAAATTACTATTCTCTTTGTAATATGTTGTTTCTAATATATGTAATCTGAGTGGCATTGTGATAGTCTGTATCATATTTGAAAGTTTTTTTTTTACATTTTTCACCCACAATCACATAGTTATATGTACTGTGCCACTATCTTCATAATCCTTTCTCTTGAAGAATTCAGCATTCTCCACTAGTGCATTTTTTCACCATTAAATTATAACATGCCATCAAAATTGGTTTCATAACAATGTGTAAGGTAACATATTCCTCTTTACAGACCTTTCCTAACAGTGAGCTCAGAATTTTACTCTTGAAATGGAAATATCTCCACTCAAGCAAACACAAGGAGATGATGATCGGAGCGCTGAAACTTTTCAGACACTCTCCCCCAGTCACAGATCTGAGGTGAAACCATCATCATTCTTTAGATCACTTCGCCACCTCAATTTAGAACCAGCTATATGCAAATCAGTCTTGATCCTATGCCTCATGGGAGCAGTTCAGCCCAAACTACCAATCCAGGTCCTCCCTGAACCGGAAACAAGCATCTTGGGACCAGTTTCTGGGTAGCACCCTTCATCAGCAGCCAGGCTAGCTTGAATCCAGTGGCAAAGTGAGCATGGGACCCACGTCTGGGCATATGCTGACAACTTAGGGTGAACAAAGCAAACACAGGGAGATAATGGACTGAGCGCTGAAACTTTTCAGACACTCTCCCCCAGTCACAGATCTGGGTTGAATCCATCATCATTCTTTAGCTCACTTCGCCACCTCAGTTCAGACCCAGCTATATGCAAATCAGTTTCGATCCTGTGCCTCATGGGAAAAGTCCAGCCCGAAATTCCAAGCCAGGTCATCCGTGAACTGGAAACAAGCATCCTGGGACCAGTTTCTGGGTAACACCTTTCATCAGCCAGGCTAGCTTGAATCAAGTGGCAAAGTGAGCAAGGGACCCACATCTGGGCATACCATGCCAATTTAGGGCAAACAAACGGCAATATCTCCACTCAAACATCTCCCATGGGTAAAATATGTACACAGTAAGGTTCATTAAAAGGCTAGGCCTTGTATTTACAGATTGCAGATGCTTTTTTTTAATCAATTTCAGAAACACTCAGGGGCATATTCTCAAGGAACTATTGCAGAGTTACCGGCACTTTATCGCAGCCAAAGTCACAATAAATGTATCTCCCCATTCAAAAGCTGGTGCTAACAGTCCATATCACCAGTTTACCTACGATAGCAGCCGCAAAAAACATCGCCACAGATGACCCGGCAAACATCGCTAATGAGATGCAGAGTAGGCGTTCTGGTGCCAAAAGCCGCGACAACACCACTCCGCAACATTGTCAACGATCAACCAGATCGGCAATAAAATCACAAAACATGCGATAAGGCACGTCAGCAGCAGGAAATTAGTACCTGCTCTGACCTGGTGTAAAGTCGGACAACAGCCTGCACCAGAAAACGGAGCCCAGGCCAGAACCACACCTGAAGGGCAACAGATGCCATGGAGCCACTGGTCATGCATGCAGGACACCCAAGAGGGCCATAACACCCACCGCCACCACCCACAGGACCACCACCACCTCCCCTGGACCAAGATATTGCATATCAACATCATGAAATCATGAACAAAAGCATTCACCTGATGTCGCACCTTTACAACAATCAACATACATGTGAGTACAGAAAATCTAATTCATTCATTCACAATTGAAAGTCCAAACAAAATATCACAATCAAATTTGCCTCCAAACAACTATTTTGAAGAGTCATGGCAGGGAATCCCTGGACAATCTGTAAGTTACAGCCTGCAAGACAATATCCAAGGTGTGTCAGGCACTCATCAAAGGACAGAGAGAGAAAGAGAGAGAGAGAGAGAGAGAAAGAGAAAGAAAGAGAGAGAGAGAGAAAGAGAGAGACTGAACAAGGAGCGCAAGGCCAAACGGGCCCTTGGCTCATTCATACATGCCAACTGCTGCCTATGTTTCACAATTGGTGTACCCCTCTAAGGCCTGGTATCATAGTCAGCGCGTAGGCCACATCACATTTAAGAAATGCAAGCAGTAGTCAGACTAAAATTAGGAATGAAATCTCCTTTGTCTCAATACACAAGATGGAAGGACAACCGAACCTCCGGCCGTGGTCCTGAATGCGGCTGGCACATCCTGCATGAGATACTATACCAGCCTCTGACGACTCCCACACCATGAACTGCACTAATGAAAGACCAATGTGTCCACACCCCACACACACTTGTCCCTGCTCGACCTAGACCTGCAAGGGATGCCTTGAAACATTGGTGAAAAACAACCCATATGTTTGAACATTGCACACACATACGACTCATTGCCCAGAGCTAAGGAATATCATCCACCAAACTGCCGCCGGTCTGAGGATTGCCGGTGCTACGAGACCAACAAACGCAATGGCAGGCAATCCCGGGCACAAGCTCAACCCCTGTCACGTGGAACTGTACTGTGCACGAATGCTGCATCTGTTGGCATCACTGCCAATGGCAGTGTTGTGAATCAGTTTCCGTCTGAGTTTCCGTCTTGCCTACGTCACCTGCGTCCAGCCCTGGTTCCACTGTCAATCATGTACATTTGAGTGGCCCATGGAAGTCTGCCTATCGAACGCAACAGTAGCAGAATTGAGTTATGACTTGACAGTGTGCCCCCTGTTGGCCCACGAACAGGAGTGTCACTAGGATACCTGTGCATGGGATGCCTTGATCTTTGGCGTATATGCTGGCAGTTGTGCATGGGAGATTGCACAACTCCTCGTGTGCAGTGACCACATCAAGGCGCTCCCCTACTGGTCTGTGTTGGGGATTGGTGAAACGGAGTGGACTGAGCACATCTGCCGGGTCCAGTTTATGGATTGGCTCTCCCTGGTGTTCCTTGAACTCGAAAACGACGTACTCTTGGAACAAATTGCTCATGTAGCTGGCCTCGCATTTATGGACGAGTAATTACGTTCCTGCAGCCACATCTGATTGTCACCCACAGCACAGGCCCCCACACCTTGTTGCATCTTGGGTAATGATCACATATCCCACCACAACAGTGGGCATGTCTGCCTTTGCCTGGACTCAGAATGCATGTGCGTGGAACTATGCATGTGTACACACACCTGTGCAAGATGATGCAGTCCCATGGGCAGAGCTGCACAGCATCATTTGGCAACGTTCCGAATTCGGACATACTGCTGGGGGAGAGTACATGGCAATGTAGTAGAACATGTGACCTTGTTGAACCCTTTCACCTACTCATTGTCAGCAGAGCACTCAGTCGGCGCAGTCCGATGGTATAGCACTATGACGATCCCATGGGCTGTGAGTCATGTCCCTTGACACGGGGCAATGAGCAGACGTCAAACATCACATGACTCATCCAGCAAGGCTAGGTGCGCTGAGTGCGTTGCCATCAGTAATGATTGGTGTTCATTTTTGCCTCCTCATTTCTCGACCTCGACATGATCCAATGTGGCATGCAAGTGTCTCAAGCATTTCCCTACATGTTGTGGCCCTTGCCTTGCCCGTACTGACAAGCACATGCTAATAAAGTCTACGCAACTTCATTAGTGTCCAACTGTAATGAGCGTTGATTAGAATGACAAATTGTGTGCCTCAATGAGCATTGTCCGTACACAGGGAGGGACTGACTGACACATGTACAATGGGGGTGGGTCCCTATTGACAGCTCCACCTCTATGAGCCAGACATTGTGTTTTGGATAGTTGCTGGCAGACTTGTGCACTTATGTGTCTTCAGCAATGTGAGTATGGAGTCCAACTTCTGGCCATGTAGAGCAATGTTATACATCAAAACAGACTTTATCCACATACTGGAGACTGCTACCCCCCTTCCCTGACCCCCCCAGCACCTTGAGACCCTTACAGGTGAGTAGTCATGCTTAACAAACGCCTGATTGATTGATTGATTGATTGACACAGATGTGTGTGAATTGGTATGCGAAGTGACGTTCTGTTGTCACATGTGATGGAGGACACCACTTCTGGCCTGCTACCAATGTTGTCATTTCTACACACAGCCCTATTTAATATATGGATGTGTGCCTAGATTGGGGGTTTGCAAGATAGTTGTTCAAGTGCAATGAGGCCACAGCTAGTTCACACCTTCAAATTGGCCATGTGGCTCAGGGTCAAACATGCGCATTGATGTCATTTACCACGGTGTACCTTTTTGTGCAATCAATGTCCCTATATCCATCCATACTTTCATATTTGAGTGAACATAGACATGACACAACTGTGTGATTTCAAATGTTTTATTCACATTCTGGTGAATGCTGGAGCTGGAGATATACTGTACATAGCCATGCCAAGCCCATATTACATGGCAGCCCAGTGGTGGGCCAACCAGAGTCCTTTGGGGAATGAAAAGTGAATTGGAAGAGTGCGGTCCACAGGCAGATTGCTGTGTAATTGGTTACCGGTAAAGATATGGCAGTCCATGTCAGGGTCCAGGTGAATGTCGCAGAGTGTTCCGGGGGACAGTGGGAGGTGTTATCCCAGGGAATGATGCGTAGGGCTGAACCAGGCAGGGACGGGCCATATGGCGGGGATGGATGCTACTACCTCCTTCCTCACACAATCATTACCATCCACATCTTACTCCTCTGATACGTCTTCTGTGTCTGGTGTGTCAGGTGTGTGTGGTGGTGTTGGCTGCATCAATGTGTGCCACTGACACATCAGGTGCGAAGGTGATGGGGCTGCATCACTGTGTGCCACCGACACATCAGGGTGCGAAGGTGATATGGCTGTATCACTGTGTGCTACTGACACACCAGGAGTCGGAGATGTCTGTGTCGAAGTTCCCGCTGCAGTTATCTGGGACAGGCTCAGGGGAAACAATGGCAAGATGAGGAACTGCAAGGCATGGAAGATCCCAGCTACATCTCTCTGGTGTTCAGCCGTGGCAGCCATACTTCCAGCATGCATTGGCTCCATGGTCTCCATTGTCCTGCGCCTCTGTGCCAACCCTGTGCTGTCTTCGCTGGTGCCTATCTGACTAGATAGTTCTTGTATACATGTAATGGCCCAGGGATGTCATCCAAGGATTGTCGGGGAGCATGGTGCGGACAGTGTGTGTCCGTTAGGGACTATACGGGGTCCCTGGTGGGACTGCGACACCCACATATGGCATTGAGTTTGGCTGCCACAAGCTCGAAACCCACCTGCAGGTGATCACCCATCTCCTCCTGGCAACCCAACACAGGGCGTTGGAATTCCATGTGTTGGTCGAGGGTCCTAGGAGACAGCCGTGGTGATGTGTGTTTCCTGCTGTGTGGTCTGTGCAGGGGGTGGGGTCACCTAGAGGCAGCTGGGCTGCCCTGCTCCTGGGGGTGGGGTACAGAGGCTGTCCCTTAACCGTTGGAGGTTGTCTGAGCATATGTGCAGGTTGTCCTCTTCATCATCACTGATGAGATTTGTGGTCTGCTCTGCAGTAGGTGTTGATTGTCCCTCTGCAATGTAAAGGAAATATGCAGGCTAACAGGGTGTCCCATGTATGTTGACACTTTGTAGATATTTACATACAGACTGCATGACAATGTACATTGTGACTGTTTTGGTAGAGCTGGCTATTTGATGGCAGACACTGGAAATTTCGACTACATGAAGGATGTGTGGTTGTACATTATCATCTCACAGTGTCATGCAATGCCAGATGTGAGTAGCCAGTTACTACGCACAAGCGGTACCTGTTGTGTCCTCTGTCTTGTGGTGTAGGTGTTGCACTTTGTACCACATTGCTGTCAATGTTGATGCGCTATGATTGCTATGTGTGAGTGCTGCATTGTGGGAGAGTCATCCGTGCAGCTCTGATTTTGTGGACCCTTTTCCCTTTGAGGCGGTGTGCCTTTGACTTGTGTGCTTTTCGGGGGCTGGGATGTTTGCGACTTAGGTCATTTGTGCTCCTGGGCAGATTTTGTGGTCTTGTGCATTGTTTGTCTGCTAATGTGTTATGGACGTCATGGGTTGTAGGTGCATGTGGATGGGTCAGAGTGTGACCTGCTCCTTTATGAATGTGATCCACAATTGGCCTCCTCAATGTCAAATCGTGCACCATGTCAAATATTTTGACTGCCGCCATGCTATCAGTCATGCAGTATCACTTGCATAGTCAGTGTGGCTCACAGAACCGCTGCTTTTCTGGATTCTGCACATGTGCATGGGTGGGTTGTGGCATTGGTGATATGGAGGGGGCCGATTTGGGCACATTGTGGACGGGCCCTACTTGGTGTTTCTATGTGTGCTGCAGTGTGCCAAGGGTATCAGGGACATGTTCCACTATCATTGTGCGTCTGCAGTATGCTACACATGTTTGTGCATGTGTGCCATTGTGCCCATCTCCCCGCGTCCCCCAAGTCCCTGGTCGTTACTCATCCTGTTGCTGTTGGGTCAGGTCATATCGAGATGTATCTAGACCCCCAACTCATTGCACTGTCTCCACACTGGTGACTGTGGCCACCATTTCCTCCAGCTCCTCCTGTGGGGCAGGACTTTCTCCTCCAGTCGCCTTTGCTACTTTCCTGTTGTCAGCGACTTTCTGTTTGGTCTGGCTTTGCACATTATGCCAGCGCCTCTTGACCTCCTCCATTGACCACCTCGACACTCCGACTGCATTGACGATGGACTGCCATATTTCCGTTTGTGTTGCCAATGACGCAGTGGAGTTGACAAACAGTTGTTAGTAGTGTTCTGTCACCTCTGTAATGACAATCCGGTCTTATTGCGGACTGAACCCTGTCTTCCTCTTCTTCTTCTCTTTGCCCTTCCCTAAGCACGGGGTTCCTGGCTAGTCCTCCATGGGGCTTGTGGGGTTTGCGTTGTCCTCTGCCCTCCGTCCGGGTGCATCCATGGTGCTACGCAGTAAGCTTTGGTTTTGGTGTTTTTTTCGTTGCTTTTATAGTGCATTTTCCCGCATGACGCGTGAGAATTGCAGGCCTTTCGCTGATTTTTGTATCACGATTTGGGGCATCGCAACTTTTTTGGCATTCGTGTTTCGCATTTTTTGTGCATCGCTTTGATTTTTACGTGGTCATTTGGCGCATTGTCATGAGACAATCGCATGGTACCGCGTTCGACATTAACACAGCATTATTTTCCCGTGATACACTGCGATTTGAAGAGTTGCGTTAAGCTAATTTTGCGATAATTATCACACGTTCTTGAGAATATCCCCCTCACTCTTTTACTTATTATTACATACATTTTGAACATTCCATTTTATTAACACAACGCTGAATACTTGGTGATATCTCTTCAAATAATAAACCCTACCTCTCAAAACCGATATTAATAAACATGCACCTCTACAAACAGCTTTTGAATCACTAAACATTGTATAGAATACATTTAACAACATTAGCACAGTTTCTGACAGTTCTCAACAAAGTTCATAAAGTATATTTCTAATTAGCTGTACTTAGAGCAGTTTCTTATATACAACAAAAGACATCAGTCTGTCTCAGCTCCAAATTCAGTCACTTCTGCTGAGAATTACTCCAACAAGCTTCCTTCTCCTCCAAATCACCAAGAACAATCTGAGCTGTCCCTGGTTCTGCATCCAGTCACATCACAGGATTTCTTTAACCATGCAATAAGAACGGTAACTATTGATTGAACTTTGGCCCTTTTTTTAACTTGCCCCATATGATCCCGCAAGACTCTCACAGGATCGTAAAACTCCTTGTGGAAGGCCCAATAATTTTCCGTGTGAGTCTTGCGAGATCATAAAACACCTTGTGGCAGGCTAAGTAATTTTCCCTCGGGTCTCACAAGTCTTTCACAAAACACACCTGTCCATACAGGAAGCGTCACTCCCTGAGGCTTGTGAGCTACACTAGCGAGAGTCACACATAATTATTATTATTATTAATATTTAGATTTATAGAGCGCATGGCTGCCCTTAGGCTTCCCAGCGCTAGTGATCAGTGCCAAGCATGGAGTAAAGGATCAGAGGTTTTGTTTGAACAGCCAGGTCTTTATTTGCTTTCTGAACTGCAGTTCATTGTTGGTCCTTCTGTATTCTGGCGGGAGGGAATTCCAAAGTTTGGGAGCTAAGTGTGAAAAAGCTCTACCCCGCCATCTAGCTCTCTTGATCTTAGTTTGTGTCAGATGATTAGCTGTACTAGAGCGGAGCTGTCTGGGTGGGATGTAAGGCCGGATCCGTTTCTTGATTTTAGTTGGACCTTTGTCATGCAGGGCTCTATGTGTTATAATTAATGCTTTGAATTTTATTCTTGCCTCTATTGGAAGCCAGTGTAACTTGGACAGTTGTTTTTTGACTGGCTCCCCATTCGGGATATTACCCAACAGTCTAGCTGCGGCGTGTTGTACTGTCTGCAGCTTTCTTGTGACATCTTTCGGTGCCCCAAGGAACAGTGGATTACCATAGTCCATACGCGATGTGACCAGGGAGTGGATCACTGTCTTCCTTAAGTGAATTGGCACTCTGTCCAAGATTTTCCTGATGCTTCTCATTAGACCAAAGCAAATCGCTGCAGTTTTGGTCGCTTGAGTACGCATGGACAGATCGGATTCTAACCAAAAGCCTAGGCTTTTAATAGTGTTTGCTGCTGGAGGTAGAGTCCCTAGGCTATCCGGCCATGCTAACCTTGAGCAGGGTATCAGTTTGTTTCCTAGGTATAGGATCTCGGTTTTTTTACCGTTTAGCTTTAGGCAGCTTTTTGTTGTCCACTCTTTGACTTTAAGCAAGCAGGGTGACAGCTTCTCTCCAGCTGCACTGTTTCTTGGGTCCAGAGAGATCACTAATTGGGTATCGTCTGCATAAGAAGTCATCGATATGCCAAACTCTTTTACAATGTCTGCCAGGGGTTCCATGTACACATTAAAAAGGGTCGGACTAAGGGCCGATCCCTGGGGTGACTCGCATTCCAGGTTCAAGACTTCAGAAAAGGTGGAATTTTCTTGAACCTGGAATGTCCTCTTATTCAGGATGGATTGTAACCATTTGAGGGCGTTGTCCTGTATCCCTATATTGGCTAGCCTTTTACCTAATATCCGGTGATCCACCGTGTCAAAGGCGGCGCTCAGATCCAAGAGGAGAAGCACCGCTGCTTTCCCCATAACTAGCGTATGCCTGAGTTCTTCGACCACCACCAACAGCGCTGATTCCGTGCTGTATTGTGCTCTGAAGCCCATCTGGGTGGGGTGAAGACACTTGTTGTTTTCGAGAAAATTAGACAGTTGATTGCTCACGTGTTTTTCAAGCAGTTTGCCTGCGAATGGTAGCAGGGAGATTGGTCGAAAGTTACCCAACTGTTCCGGGTCTGCGTTGCTTTCTTCAGAAGGGGTTTTATTATCGCATGTTTCCATGTACCCGGGACTTCTCCTAATTCTAGTGATTTGTTCAGTATTGGCACTAACTTAGGTGCAATGACCGGGGTGACAGCTTTAAGAAATTTAGGTGGGGCTGGGTCTAGCGGGGATTCTAACAGAATCGCAACGAAATTGTAGGAAAATAGTAGTATGTGGGACAGAGTATGCTCTCCACTGAAATCAGTTACATGACAGGTGCATGTAGTAGGGTGTGGGGAGAGACTAGCCTTTCCACACAGACCTCTGTCTCAGATGACAGTTATACGTAGTAGTGTGTATGAGGGACTAGCCTCTCCAGTGAGACCCTCTCCTAGATGATAGGTGTGTGGAATAGGGTGTGAGAAGAGATTGGCCTCTTCCCTCAGACCTCTCTCTTATATGAAAGGTGCGTATAGTAGGGTGTCTGCAAGGACTGCCCTCTCTTTCCACACCTCTTTCATAGACAGCGGGAGTGCGTAGAAAGGAGTGTACATATACTGCACACTCCTTCCAGACATCTCTCTCAGATGACCAGTTTGCATAGTAGGGTGTATGGAGAGAGACTACCTCTCCACTAATTCTCTCTCAGATCACAGGTGAACATATTACGGTGCATACATGGACTGTCAACTTCTATCAGACCTCTGTCTCAGATGATGACTGTGTGTAGTAGGGTGTGACTGTGTATCTGGACTGCCCTCTCCTTCCAGACCTCTCTCTCTCAGATGACAGATGTACTTAGTAGGGTGAATACATGGGTTAGCCTCTACTGTCAGATGTCAGTCTCGGATGATTGCTGTGCATAGTAGGGCATTTGCATGGACTAGACTTTCCTGTCAGACCTCTCTCTCAGATGACAGGTGTGAGTATTAGGCTGTGTACATGGACTGTCCTCTTCTGTCAGAACTCTGTCTTAGATGAAAGGTGTGCATAGTAGGGTGTGTGGAGAGAGACTGGCTATTCCACTGAGACCTCTCACTTGGATGACAGGTGTGCACAATATCTCTACCTCGGAGAAGCACCTTCATTATTCAAGGGCTCTTCCAATGCCCCTCTCGAGAAGTTGGTCAGATCTCTCCCCGACAGGCAACCTCTCCTGAAAGTGTTTGGTTGAAGTTCTCAACTTACTGGTTCTGAATCTGGATATAAGGGTTGGCAGTAGTCTGTCAAACCCTGGAACTCTAAGGTCAATACTGGTGTGGGGATCCTACATTTGGGAATAGAAATATTAGCACACTGGCTGGAGGTTTCATTCCCATCTTTATACCAAAGTTGCAGGATTCAGAAGTGACAGTTGGACTACCCATCAATCACTTCTGAGTCCTGATCTGGACTGCTCTACCCTTTTTCTGATACTACATAGATTGGTCCAGTCAAGGTCTTTGAAAAGCAGTTTGTTCAGGAAGTTGTGGTGGTGCTGTGAGAAGCAACTAGTAACAAGAACACATGGGAGACTGTCCCACATAGATATATGTTTGGGGAGTGGCTTTTCCATAGGACAATGAGGCAAGACACAGAAAGGGGAAACTCCATAGCTTCTAACAGACTGTCCTCCGTTGACCTCCTGGTCATAGACCCAGCTCTCCGCCCATGCAGCTCCGCACACTGAGCATCCCTGCTGCTGTGCCTCCACCCCTGCGCCTGTCAGAGATTTGAGTTCTCACTGAGGGTATCGTGTGATTTTGATGTATTCCTTGCTTGCTTGCATGCATTTTCACTGGTTGCCTATTTTCCTATTGCCTTTTTCCTTACTGCCTGACTCTTCTTGCCCTTTTTTGTGCCCTGACTTTTGATCAAATGTCCGGATTTCCCACCTTTGCTGCTGCTGCCCCCGTGGCCCCTCCCCCCGCCCCGCCGCCTAGCAGCGCTCTCTCTTTCCCCTCCCCTATTTATTTGCCGCCACTGCACACTAAAGGTGCGCCAAAGGCATGCCCGTCTGTGCTTGTTCGCGACCCGACCCCGACCAGCTCCTGGGACCCTGGATCTCCAACCATACAGCTCTATGACGCAGCTGCCCTCCTCGCATTCAACCCCCGAAGAAGCAACAACTGCCAGCAGTCCACGACAAACGCAACCCATTGCCAGTTCTCCTGCCGCCACGGCGCAAGACCTTCACCACCGCCCCCACCGCCAACACAGCTGACACCCTGAAGTGCATCCTCCTCAATGTGCACTCCCTGCAAAGACACGCCGTAGAAATCTGGAATCTCCTGGACACCCTCTCATCAGACGTCTCATTTATTTCAGACACCTGGACAAACGCCTCCTCTGCCACTGATATCGCCATCGCTATCCTGGACGGATACAAGATCCAGAGGAAGGACCGCTCCAACCACCCAGGAGGAGGACTTACCATAGCACACAAAAACTCCCTCAGCCTCTCCACCTCGAACAACGCTTTCACTACCACCGATCACCTGCACTTCCAGGTCCAGACTAGCCCCAACTCCACACTCCGTGGCACCCTCGTCTAAAGACCTCCTGGCCCCTACTCCCTCTTTGCTACCACCATCACCGACCTCATCGTACCCCACGCCATCGCCTCCATGGACTACATACTCATTGGGGACTTGAACTTTCACTTCAACAACCCAAACGACCACAACCCCAACACCCTCCTGGAGAACCTCACCAACATTGGACTGGAACAACTCGTCACCTAGCCTACCCACAAGGCAGGACACACCCTCAACCCAATCTTTGCAGTAGGAAACAGCATCCATTTCAACCACACCACGCAACCTCCATGGACTGACAACCACTGCGTACACTTCCTCGTCGACAAAGCCATGCCACCCAAACCTGCCCTGTGCCTTCCGTCATGGAATTGGTGCAGAGTCACAGAGGAGCAGCTCAACTCCACCCTAAACCACAACACTCCCACCACTGCAACTGACGCCAACCTCACAGCCAGGGAACTTTACACATGGATCTCCAACTGTGCGGACAAGCTCCCCCCGCTATGCAAACCCGACAGACAGCGCCCCAGGAAAGCCACCTGGTTCACTACTAACCTCCAAGAAGCCAGACTCACCTGTAGATGCCACGAGAGGAACTGGAGAAATAAGAAGCCTGGAAACCACACCTCCTACAAGAATACCATGACGGAATACCACCAATGCATCAGAACCATCAAACAAACCTTCATACATAACAAAATCCTCACCAACTCCAGCAACTCCAAGGAACTTTTCAGCATTATCCAAGAATTCGCCAAGCCCCCCAGCGAAACCACGGACATTCCTCCTTCCTAGGACCTTTGCGACAAGCTCGGATCTTACTTCGATCTGAAAATCAAGAACCTCTATGACAACTTCAACGACCAAACACCTGACCTCCGACAACACCAGCCAGCCCACCATCTCCTCCTGGACACCGGTCACAACCGAAGAGACGCCTTGACCATGAAAGGCATCCACTCAGGGGCCACCAAAGACCCATGCCCACTGCACATCTACGACTGAGTCTCCATCACACCAGAATTATGACGCACCATTAATGCCACCTTCAAAACTGGCACCTTCCCCCATGACTGGAAATGCGCAGAAGTCAAACCCCTGCTCAAGAAGCCCTCAGCAGATCCCACGGACCTCAAGAACTACCGGCCCATCTCTCTTCTTCCCTTCACAGCAAAAGTCATTGAGAAGACTGTCAATGCACAGCTTACAAGGTTCATCAACGACAACTCCATCCTCAACCCCTCTCAATCCGGATTCCTTAGCAACCATAGCACCGAGACTGCCCTACTTGCTGCTACAGACAACATCCGCACCCTCCTCGACCAAGGCCACACTGCAGCCCTGATCTTACTTGACATGTCAGAAACTTTTGACACCATCTCCCACTGCACTCTCGTCGCCAGACTACAAGGAAGTGCCCTAGACTGGATCTGTTCATTCCTCACTGGCAGAAGCCAAAGAATCAGACTGCCGCCCTTCCTCTCTGAACCCACGGATATCAACTGCGGAGTACCTCAAGGATCATCGCTCAGCCCAACGTCTACATGGCCCCTCTTGCCACCATCATGAGACAGCGTGGCCTCAGCATAGTATCTTACGCTGAAGACACCCAGCTCATCCTCTCCGTTACGAAGGACCCTACCACCACCAGACTCAACTTCCAGGAAGGAATGCAGGACGTCGCATCTGGATGAGCAACAGCTGACTGAAATTAAACCCACAGAAGACAGAAGTCCTCGTCCTCGGAACCACCCCGTCAGCATGGAACAACACCTGGTGGCCCACCCCCCTCTGCAGCCTTCCGACCCCCATGGACCACGCCAAAAACCTCTGCATCATACTCGACTCCCTCTCCATGAACCGGCAGGTCAACACCGTTGTTTCCAGCTGCTTCAACACCCTCTGCATCCTCCGTAAGACCTTCAAATGGATCCCCCACGAATCAAGGAAGACAGTCACCCATAACCAGCAGACTGGACTACGGAAACACCCTCTACGCTGGCATCAACAAGTCCTTACTCTTCAAGCTCCAGACGATACAGAACACCACAGCCAGACTCGTCCTCGGCATCCCTCGACACGAGCAGATCAGACAACACCTTCAGAAGCTCCACTGGCTCCCCGTTGAGAAGAGAGTCACCTTCAAGGATCCCAATACCTCAACAAGAGAATTGCCTTCCACATACCCAAAAGAAACCTTGCCCTCACTGAAATCCTGTGCATCCGCAGATCCAAAACTGGGGTAGAGCCTTCTCCTACATCGCGGCCAAGACCTGGAACGAACTCCCGATCGACTTCAGACGTGCCCCCTCCCTGAAAACCTTCAAGATGGCTCTCAAGATCTGTCTCTTCAACTGAAAGCAGCTGCTGGTGAGTAGTGCACTTAAAGTCCCCTGACTGATTGATTGATTGATTGATATCTCATCTCCTTAACATTTCTCAGACTAACCCACTACTAAATATCCCTGGACTCTTCATGGAGGAAGCCCTGCAGTTCAAATCTGTTATCTGGGCTCACCTTCCATGCCGCCATCTTAGGCACCACTTGACTACAGTAAACATAGTTGGATCCTGGTGTGGCCCTAGCCACGTGTCATACAGATGCTACCTGCATACTTTCATTTTGTACACACACAAGTACTGTGCTAAATTTGAGTCAATGATAGCAGGGGTCACCCATAGGCATTTATTTTTGGGAACCCAGGCTTATTTTTCCTCATCAGACTCTCACCAAGAGCACATGAGAGAAAAACACAAAAGAGGAAAAAAAGGAAAAATTTAAGGTGGAAAAACAGTGATAAAGGGAGAAAGTAGGAATGACATGGAACCTGGAAGAGTGAGATAAAGAGGCAGGGAGTGCCTGGTGGGGGATTAAAGAGGTATGAGGTGGAATCAATATCCCTGATACTAATAGTACCGACCATAGCCTTCTGAGTAAAGGTTTGCACACTGGCACTCACTATTTTACAAATTAGGCACGGCATAAGCATAATACACGCATGCAACATCCATGTTCCAAATGAATGGGTGAAAGGCCCAGTTGTAGGGGTCTGGCTCTCCAATTTAGAAAAATGTGGGAGAGGATAGTAGGCCACTCAATCCAACAGGTGACAGGTAAATACGTGTGCTTCTCTTTTAATCATTATGCTACCACCACTCCACTAGCAGTCATGTAGGGCCTGGCAAGTTGACAGTAGTGACACTTGTCAAAGAAGGTACACATTTGTAGCCTTTCTAGACCAGAGACCCTTGCTCTAGGTCTCAATTCTTGCCAAAAAAGTGCCTCCAACATATATGCTGACGCAAGAGACAAAAAACGGCAGCTTGTTTATGGTGATTTCGAAGCAGGACGCAAAATCTCTGAAGACATGCACCAAACCTTTCTTCATCCCAAAAAAGTGATAAATGTTTTTATCATAAAACTAGGATGCCTTCTTAATAGTAGGACAGGGAGACATATTGGCAGGTTGTTAGTCTAATTAAAGAAAGACGCATCAATTTGAACCTATCAGAATTCCAGTAGCGGAAAATGAAAGTGACATACACTGATCACATCGAAACCTAAATGTTAGGCCCTGATCCACTTGTGCAGTATGCCCTGCCTGGTTAGCACTCCCGGCCCCTGTCACCTTCGGCCTAGCCCTCCCTCATCCTCCCTTTGTCCCAGCCAACCCTCCTCCCATACCTCTGGGTAACTAGGCCTTTCTTTGGCCCTCTTCTTTGTGTGCAATTTACCCACCCCTCATCCCACCTATTTTAAGAGCCTCCCTTCTGCTGCTGGCCCCCGATTGCCCAGAAGACCCTGACTTTCTCACATCTCGCCAGAGCTGGGATCTGCAGCCATCCTGGGCGCAGTTCAGTATAAAAGTCATACCCCCGCACATGCAGGCTGCTTGGCTTCAGCCAACTCACCTAGAGAGAGTCTGTTGGGCTTGTGGTTTGGCTTCCCCTAATACTGGAACAACTTACCTGATTACTACGGCCTAGGATCGGCTTGGTAATCCTGAACAACGTCCTCCTCCTTGACTTGTCATTCGGGTCCCACCACATGCCCCACCCTGGATAAAAAGTGGGTACGACCCTTGTTGATGGCCAAATCAGAGGAAGCCAGGATTAAGGCAGAATCTCTGAAAGCAACGGTTGTAACCTATTTGAGCTTTAACACCAAACCTTCGGTTTTATTTTCGACTAGTTATATATGGGGGCCAAAAGTAATTAGGAGCGCTCTTTACTCTTTCGTTTCATGGCAGGTACACTTAAGTTTTATTATGTTTTCCAGCTGTGTTCCAACATAACCTCGAACTACGAACCGCAAAACAATCAATGAGACACTTTTTATTCTTCTGTGGCTTTTATAGACTTTTTGCCCAAAGGTTTTTCTTAAACTTGCTGAAAGCATAACATTTCAGACATTGTAGTAGAACATATTATTATCTTAAACAAATAGAGGATGAAGAAACGCGCCTGTCTGTGTGCCTCTTTCTTCATGCAGCCCTCTTCTCATGTGTATCAATGCTCATTTAAGATAATTCGTCTGCATTATTTAGCCCACGTTGCAGACTGGAGGTTTCATAAATTGCTGCTCATGCCTTCTTTAGGCCAATTAATTGACTCTGCGTTGGGAGCTCAATCTTTTTATGTAAATTGAATTCATGTATTTATTAACTTCTATTGTACTGTTTTTGCTGTTTGTGGTTCTGTTTGTATGGTTGTTTGCCGACGAATAAAGATTTTAAAATGAATGAATAAATGAATGAAAGACTTGTCATCTCCTTCTGTCGACTACGCATTCCTTCTTCTCGGCAAACCAGATAAAAGAAGAAAAGATAGTTACTTAATGCATGGTAATGCGAATCCCTAACCACTTCAATTACTATGAAGCCATAAGGGTGCCTACTCTCCATATCCCTACTGAGAGAGGTATATCAAGAGAGTAAGTGGCATGGTGGGGAAAAAAGGGACACAGTTATTGTAGGGTATATAACCTTTCCTCTACTTTTTTCTAGAAGAAGAGACCAGTACACTCACACCACAATGAAGCATTATAAGATCTGTGATAGAGGGGATAGGATGTTGGAGCTCCTGAACCACCGTGTAATTCAGATGACTCTCCTCCCTCTCTCTCTTCACATCCCCCTTTCCCTCAGGGCTGCTCCCAGAGCATGGTATTAAAGTGCTGTGTGCATGATAGTAGCCTTTGAGGGGAATTGTGCTCATTGCTTCTCTCCTTAGGACTCGAGAAATGACTCGGATTAGTGTTTTTTTTGGACCTGACACTAAGAAAGTGAGAGTGGACCCAGGTAAGTTTGGACTAAAGCTCACAAAAAAATATTGCGGTGAAAAATGGAAAGACTTACTGGCCCTTCATACTGAAATACTACAGGAAGAACATTAAAGATTCAATGTAATGTAAAAGAAACGGCATTGGATTAATACTAATGGAAAGGGAATAGTCAATTGTCTTTGCAAGTGATGGAGACAGTGTGACGACATTCCAGTCTTCACCTCCAGTTGGGAGGACCATTTTCACCACCTGGGGGAAGTGTTGAGGGAACTGCAGCACACAGACCTCAATATCAAGGTCAGTAAGTGCCAGATAGGGCAGGGGTCTGTGGTTTACTTGGGACAACAAGTAGGGAGTGGCGAAATGCAGACCCTGCAACAAAATATTGATAATATTTTCCGGCTTGTGCATCCCCCAAGACACAGACAGAAGTGAGTGCCTTCTTAGATCTCACCAGTTATTACAGGAGATTTGTCAAGGGATACAGCACCATTGTTGCCCCATTAATAGAGCTGATTTACAAGAATCAGCCCCAGCAGGTGATGTGGACAGAGGCATGCCAGGCCGCTTTTGAAAACTTGAATGAAGCCATGGGCACAGCTCCCATGCTCAAAGCTCCTGATTTCTCCAAAGAAATCATGGTACAGACTGATGCCTCAGAGCTAGGTGTGGAGGCTATGCTTTCACAGCTAAATGAAGAGGGCCTAAATCAACCTTTAGCTTTCATCATTAGGAGGTTACTTCCCAGGGAACAGAGGTAGAGTGCAATAGAAAGGGGAAACTTTTGCTGTGGTCTTGACATTGAAGAAGCTAAGACCCTACTTTTTTGGGACTCACTTCTGGTTTCAGACAGACCACAGGCCCCACAGATGGTTAATGTAGGTGAAGGGTCAGAACCCTAAACTGTTGAGGTGGTCCATCTCCCAACATGGAATGAACTTTATGGTGGAACACTGTCCTGGAACAGAACATGCCAATGCTGATGGTCTTTCCAGGTTCTTCCATCTTAGTGAAGAGAACTCCCAGGAGGTTTGGTAGTTCTCCCCACTTTCAGCAGGGGGGTACATATGTTAGACCTGACGCCTTTTGCATGGTTTCCCGTCTTTGCTGGTTTTAGGACTCTGGGCACTTTACCACTGCTGACCAGTGCTTAGGTGCATGTGCTCTGTGTCTAAAAAGTAATGGCATTTGGTTTCTCCATTATTGGCATATTTCATTTACTAATAATTCCCTAGTACTTTGCTCTACATGTGCTTAGGGCCTGTAAATCAAATGCTACTAGTGGGGCTGCAGCACTGACTGTGCCACCCACATGAGTAGCCCTGCAAACATGTCTCAGGCCTGCCACTGCAGAGCCTGTATGTACAGTTTTAAACTGCCATGTCGACTTGAAAGTTCACCTACTTGCCTGGCCCAAATCTTCCCTTTTACTATGTGTAAGTGACCCCTAAGATAGGCCCTAGGTAGCGCTATGGGCCGAGTGCAGTGTATTTAAAAGGTAGGACATGTACTGTTGAGTTGTACATGTCCTGGTAGTAACAAACTGCTAAATTTGTTTTTCATTACATCAAGGCTTTCTCTTCAATAGGTTAGCATTGGAGCTGCCTTGTAACACTTTACACATGCATCTTCCAATTTGGAGCAGATAGAAAATTGAAGTTTCGTGTCTCTTGAAAACACATCTTTTAGTGAAGTTGATTTTTAAATTGCAGGTCCGAAAAGGCCACTTTTAGGAAGTTGGCATTTCCTTACATAAATCATTCTGTGCCTCTGCCTGTCCCTAGTATACAGGTCTGGGTTGGATGACAGTTGAGCTTTGTGAATTCACTTTAGGCAATCACACACAAAGGGAGCTGAGGTGTGCCCTGCATATCCTGATGGGCCATCACCAAGCTGATTTGATTTCCCGAGCTAGAGTGGTGGGAGAAGTTGACTCTTGTAACTGAATGGGGCTGTGCCTGTCCCCACGCAAAGAGTTGCATACCCTCCTGTAGTGTGTCTTTAGTCAGGGCCAGGAAGGGCAGGGTCTTGTGCACCACATAGACCTTTCTTTGAAGTCTCCCTACTTCAAGGAATAATAATGGTATACGTACTGAACCCTTGACACCATACACTCGAAACTCTGCTGGACTGAGGACATTTTGCCAAGAAGAAGAGCTATTGTGCTGCCAGGAGGGACTGCCACTTTGCTAATTACTTTGCTGTGTTGACCTTCTGCCTGCTGCTTCTTGCATGGGAGTGAGAGGACTGGCTTCTGCTCTCTACATCCTGCTTTCTAAGGTTCTCCAAGGGCTTGACTAAGCTTTCCTCTTGTTGCTGAAGACTCGGGGACATCAAAGATTTCAACTGCATCTTGTTACCAGCACCTGGACTCCTTAGCTGTGAGTCCTGGCCTGTCAGATGGTACCAAACCCAGTTGTGGACTCTTGGAAGAGGACTTGGTGTTGCAACCAAGGAACCGACTCATTGACTCTAAAGTGTCAGTTCTGAACCAGTGCATCTCTGCGAAATCGACTCATCACCGTTCCCTGCACCAAACCCATGGACACTGCTCGCCGAATGTGCGATGCAATGACCTCTACTTCAACGCAGCCCTGACTTTTACACAGCGCCTTCGAAGAACCATTGCATTGTGAGTCTTGACAACGGACCACTGAGGGCCGTGGTGCACCATCACGACTCCGACGCATCTCTGCCTGAATCTTGATCGACACATTACCTTTTGTACATTGATTTGACTTTGATGCCGAAGAATCGACGGTCTCGACATCGACACATCATCGACACCACCTCACCTTCCACAACGGAGGCCTTGCACAGCAACTGATGCATCACCTCCTTTGCACAACGCATCATCCCAGAGCGACAATGGTTCAATGACCCTGCACCGCCTTAAGGAATCAACACCTCTGCTGAATCCACCCCTCCTCCTCTCCTCTGCATGACAGGTTGTCTTTGATTTATGATGCATCCAAGGTACTGTAAGGGGGTCTGTGTGATTCCTGTACCTGGCCTGTGCTCCATTGATGTCGGACTGAACTTTTAGATTTGTCACGGCCAAGTGCGACAAGATAGCGCCAGTTGGAGCTATAGATTTCTAAACACAACATTTTGATTTAACTTTTGAAAATTCATATCTTGACTTGTGCCTGTTAGATTCTTGTTCTGGTCTTTTTCTACTCAGATAAATATTGGCTATTTTTCTAAACTGGTGTGGAGTACATTTGTGGTGTTTGCATCATGTTACTGTGCATGTGTTTGTGTGTGCACAAATACTGTACACGTTGTCTTTTTAGTTTAGCCTCACTGCTCTGTGTCAAGCTACGTACCAGAGGGTGCACAGGTAAGCTTTGGTGTGACCTACACTTACTCTGGCTAGAGTGTGGGTCCCTACTTGGACAGGGTGCATTCCTCTGTCAACTAGAGAACCCATTTATAACAGTACTGCACAGTCAGTGCTCTTTTAAATGCTGTTTTACGTGTGTGAATCCTTTCAGGAAGCTCTAATAATCAATTGCTGCTCATATTCTGAAAATGTTGGGTATTACTGTTCTTTCTTTGAAAGTTAATACCACGCAAAAAATCACACGTTAAGAATTGCGGGGCATATTACCAACAACTAGCGATAATTTTTGTCTCGAACTTGTTTAGAGACAAAAATTATCGGCGCACATCGGCGATTTTTATCGCAGATAAACCTTGCTATTAGCAAGGTTTATCGCAAATGCGATAAAAAACGGCCGCAATGCATGAATATTGCTGAAAAGTCAGCGATATTCATGCATTATCGAGCAAATGCTCTTAGCCATGTTATCCACCTCCCATTGGATAACATGGTGAAGAACTGCTCAGGGCAGGTGTTAGCTTTTGGAGATATTCGCGCTTAGCGCGAATATCTCCAAAAGTTGGTAATAGGAGATAGCGATGTTAGCGACTGTTTCCAGTCGCTAACATCTTGGCACGCCCACTTTGCATGTCATTAGTGATAAATATCACTGACATGCAAAGCGGGGCCCAAGATGGTCGCTATCTCCTATTAGCTGTCAATAACTGGTGTTAGCGACAGCTTGGTAATAGGGAGATAATTTTATCTCCGCTTTCTTGGCTTTTAAAGCCAAAAAAGCGGAGATAAACCCCCTTGATAATATGCCCCTGCATCACTAGTTTCTTCTTAGTTCTCAGCAACAAATGAGTAACTTTCCTTTCAAGCTGTATTTGATGTCTGCTGCGAATCATCTTAGTTATCTGTAATCTCTACTTTTAATGGCTGCGATAAAATAGCAGAAAGCAACTTCTAAGTCAAGCTATTTCTGGCTCTTCAAAGACATGTTCACTTAGAGCTGGCTTCCCAGCTGAAAGTGAAAAGTGCTTTTTAACTCAGCAAGTACCTGGAAACACCTATTTTAGCTTTAGCAACTGTAGGTCAGTTCTGCATCAGTCCGACATGATTCATTCACAGATTCCAACTGAAATCTGACTCCAGCTATCATTGTGCGGACAACAATCTTGCACAATGTCTAGTTTGATCTCATAGCTAACACCTTAGTTCATTGATGCGACATGTAACCTTGTTGAGGTAGATATAATAGGGCCAATGAAATATCAGATCATTGTCTAGCATAAATCAGTATAAAATACATTTTTCAAAAGCGTTTTCTCGCCAATGGAAGACTCAAACAACATAAAATAAATACCTTTGGGGCATATTATCAAAATTGTGTTAAAATTGTCGCCGCTTTAGCGGCAGGAAACTGACGCTAAAGCGGCGATAATGGGCTTGATAATATGCCCTTGAGAATTCCAATGGAAGCCCTTCTATGGGAACTCACAAGGGCATATTACCGCCGCTTTAGCGTCTGTTTCCTGCCGCTAAAGCGGCGATAATTTTAACTCCGTTTCTTGATAATATGCTTCTTTGTTTTCAGAATTTTTAAAGAAGTCTTAAACTAGAACCCTTAAAAAAAATGTTTTAAAGTACATTTGTGTTTCTTCAATGGTAGCAGGTGTTCTGTTAACGAACTGGGGGGTATAATATCAAGAGGGCGTTAAAAATTATCGCCGTTTTAGCGGCAGAAAACTGCTGCTAAAGCGGCAATAATGGGCTTGATAATATGGCCTTGTGAATTCCAATAGAAACCCATGTTCTGGGGTGAACATGGGCTTCTATTGGAATTCTCCAGGGCATATTATCAAGCCCATTATCGCCGCTTTAGTGGCAGTTTTCTGCCGCAAAAACAGCGATAATTTTAATGCCCTGCTTGATAATATGCCCCTGGGCAACAATTTGATGTGGGTGGGATTATCCCGTTTGAAACATTGAATCTCCGAGAAACAGAACAACTACACTATCTTCAGATTTGACATAGGGTCACCCCACCCAATGTCAGGACAGGCGTCCAGGGAAAGATCACTCCATTCGAGAAATATATTTTTCTGAAAAACGTTGATAAACGTATAATTACCAAAATCCAGGCCCTCCTACAGGGCTTCAAGTGGGATGAAAAAACTGGGGGTCTCTTAAAGGGGTGTGGCCGATATAATTAGCGGCGTGGCCATTAGAAATCTCTGCTTGGCAATAATTACCGCCCTACTGATATTTTCTGCTTCTTTCTGTCTTTGCATCCAGATATATATTACAACTAGTAACATTACACCTACAGCAAGCTAGGACTATTGGCTTTGTCAATGGGTGTTAATTGCATAAGATAAATAGGCAACAACAAGGGCATCTTTGTATAAAATAGTTAAAATGCGTCAGTTCTGAAATGATGAGACTGTGAAAGATTTGCAAAGAGTTCCTTCCCTTCTAAGATACATCAAAGGCAGTGAAGGGTGGTACTGCTGCGAAGTTCTGAATTTTTTCCACTCAATAATAGAGAACCCGAAAGGGACCCATCTCAGCTCCTGCTCTTATGAACTGCCGTTGCTGAGCACCCGCAGGACCCGACTCACTTAAAGCCCTGCCCTCCTAGGGACAGAAATTTGGCAAGCAGAATTAGCGAATGAAAGGATGTTTACTATCGTGCACAATGCACAGCACATAACACTGCTAGTGTACAAACAGCCACCAAGATATTTACATATCGGTATGTTACACAGGTTAGGGTGCACAAATGGTGCCTGGACCGCAGCGAGCAGTGCTGGCAATGGTGTGATGCCACTGGTGCATTGCTCCATTTATTATGGATAAGGGTGGGCGGAGAATTACGCTCTGCCAGTGGAGTGTGCGGGTATTTGCCTACTCTGCGTTCCGTGAAGAACGCGGAGTATAGAGCAAAACTCCCACTCTGCTGCGGAGCAGAGTTGGCCAGCCCTCGCCTCCAACCCCCTAAAAAAAATGCACAAATTAATGTAAAAAGAAATAAAAACACCCTTACCTGTGCTGCGGCGACCCCGGACTGCCCTCCTCTTTTTCACCGACGTCAGATGTACATCTTGCGAGAATGCACATGCGCATTTCTCGCAAGACGTCTTGTGAGTTCTAGAAAGATGTACGTCCGACGTCAGCGAGGAGGAGAAGGGCAGCCTGGGGACACCGCAGTACAGGTATGTGTGTTTTTATTTCTTTTTACATTAATTTGTACATATTTTTTATTAGGGGGTGGAGGCGGTTGGCGGAGCGGAGTTCCACAGAGTTTGTTTACAACTTGGTGGACCTCCGCGTAGTCGTGCTACGCCAGCTCCGCCCCCCCTTAATTTATGGACCTGCCCAAAACTGGCTTGATAGTGGGAGAAGATCCTAGATAGCATTGAAACCCATTTGGAAATGCAGATCACTCGCTTTCTGGCATATGTCCTACTCGGGTTACCCAACCCCTTAACCGGCCTGAGAGGCTACTAAATTGCCTTGGTGCTGGGGGGGGCAGCACATGAGGAAATTCTCTCCCTCTGGGGTATAGATAGACTTCCCTACATACCACATGGCTACACAAGATATGGCATATCCTAGGGATGGAGAAAGTAACACTGTCCACACCCCAGAACCCAGAGACATACAGGGAACTGTGGGCTCCAAATATCACCCTCTTTTCAATTGAACAGGTTAATGAGATTTCTGAAGGTACTACACTTGATGTCCATAGACAGGGAACCCATATACACTGGATCCAACTCAGGGCCTAGAGCGGATGCAGGGAGGACGCCCCCTTACCAGCCTTTCATCTACAGAGACTGGGACGAGGTAGGGGTTGATAGCTAAAAAATGCAGTGTGAGTGAAGGGAGGTTGGATGAAGTGGAGAGGGTAGCTGGTTCTTAAACAAGTTATTTTTTTGCCTTTAAAATAGTTGAAAAGGTTCATGCTGACAGGGGCGCTGATCTACGCACGTTGGTCTATTTTGATTGTAAATTCTGTTATTAAAGTTCTGAAATTCGATAAAACAGCCTTGATTCATAAAATACATTTTTAAACATATTTAACTGGTTATGCATGGCATATTTACATACATGGGTGCTACATATGTCAGAGTAGGCATTTTCTCTCTCTTGATCAGCTTCTGGTAGTGCTGTATAAATATTTCATGGATAGGTTCATGATCTGGTAGTACCTCTCCTGCCAGTGCCTTTCATGTGCATTTTTCTGTAAGCTTCCAATAAGTTTCCACTGAGCCATTTTTCACCTGAGTGTGTCTGTCCACTCTGTCTATATTTTACTCAATAAGGTCCCTAGCTCCGTTCATCTCCACATGTCCTTCCATCTCAGTTTTATTCCACCTCCTGCTCAAACTGGGACTGGCAATTGAGTTTCTAACCCACTACCAGCAAATCAAAGTGATTGGTTTAGTTGCCTGACAACCGTACTGGCAATCACTTGAGGTTTCGGACTATTCTTTGCTTAAATTATCCCTGCCTCTGAGTGGGTGCAGTGACCAACTTATTAGAATTTATGCTGTCCATATGACCCATTCATAGGTATTAGGACTTCTATCTTCATCCCTCTTTTGAAAATATCCAACATAGTTTACGTAGGTTCGGCAGAATGCATATAAAATGTTCTGCCTTTTACTTACACAGCACCCTGCCCTATGGGCTACCTAGGGCCTACCTTAGGGGTGACATATATGTAAGAAAGGGGGAGTTTAAAGCTTGACTGGTGTTTCAAATGCACTGCTGTGACAGACCTGACACACGTTTAAAGGGATACTTAAGTGGGTGGCACAATCGGGGCATCAGGCTCACTAGTAGCATTTAATTTACAGGCCCTGGGCACATATAATGCACTTTACTAGTGACTTATAAGTAAATTAAGTATGCCAACTGTGGATGGCCTAGGCCTAGGCCCATAGGAATGAATGGGGAGTCATTCCTTATTTGCTAATCGCCAATAAGGAAGCTGTAGAAATTGCAATTATTTTTGCGTTTTCTACATGAATCCCGTTTTGCGAGTCTTTAATAGCGATTCCTTAATAATCGCTATTAAGGACTCGCAAAACGGGACATTGATGAATCTGGCCGTTGGTCATTAAGCTCAATATTAACGGAAAACTGGGCAAATGGTTCATTAAAACTGTCTAGAGTAAGGTTATGCCATGGCCTTTTGTTTTTACAGTTTTTAAACGTAGGATTGGGCCTATACACAGGTCCTAATTGTAACTGGAGGGAAAATTGGATCATATAATGATCGGACCAGATAGGCCCATAGGAATGAATGGGGAGTCATTCCTTATTTGCGATTAGCAATTTGCTAATCACAAATAAGGATGCGATTTCAAGGGTGCCAGGGGTGTCCAAAGGACACCCTGTAGCACCCCTGAAATGGTGATTTACACTGGTGTTGCGCACACACATGTCCAAAGGACATGTGTGTGTGTAACATACAACTTAGAAAAATGCAGTAAAGTGCATCTTTCTAAGTTTTCGCTATTTACCACGAAGTCAGACTTCGCGGTAAATAGCGGCCAAAAATTGCGATTTCGCAATTCTAAAATGGTTCATGAATTGCATTTAAGGAATCTCAAATAGAGATTCCTTAAATGCAATTCCTCGCAATTTAGCGATTTTGCATTTTGCGATTTTTACATTTGGGATGATGAATCCCAAATGCAAAAATTGCGCTTGCAAAGGGCCAGATTCTCAGAATCTGGCCCTTTGCGAGCTGAATTTCCGTTGATGAATCTTGCTGCAAGATCCCACAGCCATGCTATCTAGCTTCACTTCAGCCCTAACGAAAACATTTGACATAGTGATTCCACTAAAAAGTGGTAATCCTCCACGGAGGCGAGTCTCAGCTCCCTGGTACTCGGGTGAATTAAAAACCCTAAAATCTATGTGCAAAGCACATGAAAGGAAATGGAGAAAGGGAAAATCACCAGAAGATAGGAAAGCCTATAGGGCTTCCCTATTCCATTATCAAAAATCAATAAAAACTGCCTGATGTTCATATCTCCATAAACAAATTGAACAATCCAGGAACTCCGCTAAAGCCTTATTTGACATTGTCAAAGACTTCTCCTCTCCCTTAGCCTGCAAACAAACTCCACCTGAATCCCAACTTTTATGTGACTCCATAGCACATTTTTTCTATGACAAAATTACCAAAATCTAGGCTAACTTTCCCATTAATAACGCCAATATCTCCTGTCCAAATCTGAATTTGAAAACCTCCCCCACTTCCACCGAAGGTACTCTCAATCAATTCAAGCCCATTTCACTTGTGGAAATAAATAACCTATTGTTAAGAGCAAAATCCGGCTCACCAAGGGACATATGTCCACCCAGTGTAATGGCTCTGCTATCTCCAACTTGCGCCCTCATCATCCAAAACATCTTTAATACCTCTATCTCTACCGGCCTTATCCCATTCTAAAGAAACCATCTGCAGACCCCCATGAGCTGAATAATTACAGGCCAATATCCCTGTTACCCCTATTAGGGAAACTGCTAGAATCCACAATAAACACCCAGCTTACTCAGTACCTGGAATCCAATGACATACTGGATCCTTCCCAGTCGGGTTTCCGGTTACTGGTTTTAGCACAGAAACGGCCATTCTGGCTGTTACTGACTCATTAAGGTGCACCCTCGATGCCGGAGGATCCTCGATCCTGATCCTCTTAGATCTCTCCGCAGCTTTTGATACAATATCTCATCAAAGGCTAGCGGAGAGTCTGACTGAGTGTGGCATCGGGGGCAAAGCCTTACAATGGCTGAAGAATTTTCTAATGGACAGATGGCAAACCACCACACTTGGCCCATTTGCATCAAAAAATACATTTTGTTGGACAAAGGGGTGCCTCAGGGCTCTTGCCTGAGCCCTACCCTTTTTAATATGTATGTGGCCCCCTTGGCCAAGATAGTCCAATCCTTCAGCTTCGAGATAATCTCGTATGCCGATGATACGCAGCCATTATTCCCCATAAGGAAAAACATCATGGACGAGAAATTACGATTCTCGGGTGGTATGCTAGCGATTGCAAACTGGATGAATGAGCGGTGCCTACAGTTTAACCCACCCTGGGAAAACAGAGCTTATGCTCTTAGGGAAGGACACCCATCTTTGGACGCCGGAATGGTGGCCTCTCCAACTGGGAGAAGCGCCTACGCCGTCCCCCTCAGTGAAAAGCCTGGTAATCCAGTTGGATGTTATGCTTAACATGAAAGATAACGTAAAAAACATTGCAGGGACCTGCTACCATAACCTGCGTCTACTACGTAGAATTATTCCCTATCGTCCATTAGAACACCGCAGAACTGTAGTGCAGGCGATGGTAGTGAGCAGGCTTGACTACGGCAACGCCTTGTTGGATGAAATAGGCGTAACCACTCTGGCAAAACTGCAGGTAATACAGAATACCGCCGCCAGAATGGTTCTGAATGCGCCTTCTGGATCCCCTTCCCTCCCTCTGCTCAGACAATTACACTGGCTTCCAGTTCAAAAGAGATCTATCTTCAAGGTATGCTGCCTCTCCTTTAAAGCACTCAGAGGTGAGGGTCCAGCTTATCTTTATAATAAACTTTACAAACAATCACATGAATGCAACTTAAGATCTAAAGCCTTAGCTCTTCTGAAGACCCCGCGTATTCGGCTAACCCGTACAGGTGGTAGAGCTTTTTCATACATAGCCCCCAGATACTGGAACTCGCTACCGGTGGCTCTGCGAAAATCCAGCACCTATTTGCTTTTTAGGAAACAACTAAAAACATTCTTATTTTAAGCTGGTCATGTCATAACTTTCTTCCCTGTTATGTGTCTCTGGATTTCCCATAGGTAAAGCGCTGAGATGCCCCTGGGCGAGTCATGCGCTATATAAGAATCCATAACATAACCTTAACATAACATAGCCCTTGGGGGTATTTTGATATCAACAGGGTATCGCGGGCATAGAAACGTGCAGGAGTCATTTTCCCTCTGATTTTTGGGGCACCACACCTTTCTCTGTCACTCTGACCCACCACTCCATTAATGCATAGTGAAAACAGGGTAGGTGCCAAAACACCTTTGCATAACCCCACACCTGATCTTGAAGTCTCTGTTAGCTGCCCTTCCTCCCACACCTAACATGGGCCATATTATCCATATGTAATTTCTTCAGGATATCCAATAATTTATCTGGCATCCCCAACACCATCCAAAGTTTACTCCTTGATAGCAGGTCAAAAACTGTTCTCAGATCCACAAATGCCTCAAACAGTTTGCCCACTTTTATAGTTACTTTTCTCTAAAGAATACATACAAAACGAAAAACCTGATCCCGGGTGCTAACATTGGCACAAAACCTCTCCTGTAGATCAGATAGAATGCTTCCTTCTGATATCCACTCCTGGAGGCACACCAATATCTGTTTGGAGAATATTTTCTGCAGAGAATGTATTAAGCCAATTGGACTATAACTACCAGGGTTAGCTCTATACCCCTTTTTAAAAATGAGTAGTATCTCTCCCAGTTCCATTAGCCGGGGATCTCCCATACCCATGGGAATGGCTTTAGATAATAGGTTAATGTAAACACCCCACGCTTCTGGGTCTTCTCTGTATAGGTAATTCGGGATCCTATCCAGGCTTGGGGTTCTAGCTGGAATACACATATTGATTGCTGCCAGGGTTTATTTGAAATAAAGTACCAGGACATCTGATTTATTAAGTGGGGCCATTTCCAAAAGGCTACAGTAGGATTCTTCCTCACCATGTTCACATGAGCACAATTCAAAAAAATGATGGCCACTCAATTGGCTAGAGAGTAAATTCGAGGGCATAAAAATAGTGCTCACTTGTTATCTTTTTCTACCAAAGCTTTATGGAGAGTGGACCATAATGAACATTCCCATTGCCTTTTGGCATGATCCAACGCCAATCTATACATAGCTCTGCATTTCGTTAAATCCTGGTGTGAGTTACACTTGGCTGCAGATAAAAGCATCCCCTTTGCCTTCCTGCAATCCTGATTGTACCAAGCTGCTGCTTATGCTGGATTGCACCCTACCTATTTTTCTTGTAGAAGGGTATCCCTAATCAACTAATATAATGCATTGTGCGTTGTTTCTTCTCCTCTATTCTGACTTCTTAAGTAAGAGAGGACAGAAAAGCTGTCTCCTTTCCTAATCTACTCTTTACAGTTTCAAGAGCAACATGTTTTTTTTCCCACTCAGTCCCATCTTATAGTCCTATGATTAATCGTTTGGGATAATACACCCAAATCCCCAAAACCTGCGTAAGCTACTTCCGGGGTTGCCTAAAGTTAGACTCAGAGCATTATGATTGCTATCTATTTGTTCGACCACTTCCATATCGTGAACAGCTAGCCAAAGTCTACAGTCTACCAAGCAATAGTCTATTGTAGGTCATTTTGCCTTTTTGATCAGAATTGGTCCTACCATTGACTGTCCTCAGGTCATATTGTAATTTTAGAGCTAACATCTGGGCACCTTTCTCTGTCCATCTAACAACCGGGAGGTCTAGTTGGGGGATTTTCAATTTCTGTCCGATTCTACGGTCAGCTCTGAGGGGGTTGATGCAAAGGTTTCGGATATACAATTAAAGTTCATTGCTACAAATAATGGATTGTTGCCCTTGTTCTCAGTAAGGGCATAGTCAAGGGCAGTAATAGTATTAATATTCTCATTACCTGATACCACACAGTTGTACACATTGCAAACTTTAATTTTCATCCCAGACTGGAAGGCTAATTCAACAGCCAAAATGTCCGGGGAGTCTACAGAGACAACTTAAATTTTAGATTTGGAGACATTTTCACCCTGATCGATAAGCCCCCTCAGGGCCTTCCTTTCCCTTTCTTAATTGCATTTTGGCAGTAGGAAGTAACTCCACTCCTCTAGAAGGATTACAGACCCTATGGGCCTCATTTATGAGGCCTTGCAAGAGTTTTGCGCTTCCGATGCGTCACTTTTTGTGACGCATCGGCGGCGTAAAACATGCCTCCTGATGCGCACTATTTACAAAGTGACGCATCTAAGCAGATGCGTCACTTTGTAAACCCCTGCACTACATTATACCTGCGTCAGGTATAATGTATGCAGAGGGGGCGTTCATCCGCAAAAAGCCTCGTAATAGTGACGCAGTGAAATCTATGAGATTTCACTGCATCACTTTTAGGACGCTGTTGCGTCAAAATCTTGCGCCTGCCTCACAGCAGGCGTAAGACTGACGCAAGCCCTTTCACATAGGGCTTTCCCCATGTGAAAGGAAGCATTGCTGGAGTTGCGTCACTTTTGTGACACACTCCAGCAATGCGTCACTTTTGCGCCTACAGATACGTCAGAAATACTGACGTATCTGTAACTCCTTGCGACATGATGCGTCATATTATAAATATGACGCATCAATTATGTCGCAGGGAGAGCGCAGTAAAAAGTGACGCATCGCTGTTTTCACGCAGCGATGCGTCACTTTTCATAAATGAGGCCCCATGTTTCTTGGAAGAGGCACACATCATGCGAGTCAATAAATTTGCGCCATTCAACAGCTTCCTTGACAAACCTGCTACAATCCAAACCAATAGTTTTATATGGAAGCAATTTGCTGGAGTATTAGGTTTGGGGTGATAATTCTCAAATTGCAAGACCAAAAATGTGGTTTATGCTGTTCTTTGTCCTTGTTTGAAGTTATACGTAGGCAAGACAAATCAGCAGATTAACCAACGTATTACACACAACGATCAAGAATAAAAAAGAAAGTATTGACAGCACCGAAGGTTGAACACTTTATTGAAAAATCCCACAGTGAAAAGGACCTGAAGTGGACAGTGTTGGTTGTGCTGAACACAACAAAACAATTAATGGACATTGACACAGCCTTAATTCAGAAGGAGGCTTACTTTATTTTAAAATGCAATATTGCAGTCACAGGCCAAAATGGAATGACAGAATTGTCCAGAACATAACCTTCCATTCTACAAACTACACGTCCCAGAATGCGCCTGTTGTGGAGTCATAGCGTTTCCCCAGCGACTACTGTCATTGGTTGACTGTGTTTGACTACATTTTCCATGACGAGAAATCCCCATGCCCTAGCTACTTGCTGGTTGAATGATGGCAGAAAGATTCAATCGAGTTTGTCAGAAGTAAGTCTTGTAAATCCAAGTATTACCCATTCGTGCTATAGACAGCAGTCGGTTTCATTTTGGTAACTGACATAACTGAGTGAGTGAGTGAGTGAGTGAGGATTTGTAAAAGCACAACTTAGCCAGGGGCATCAAGGCGCATAAAGATGGTACAGCTGTTTGCAGGTTAAGGGAAATGTGCCGACTACGGGTAGGCTTCTAAAAAGAGCCAGGTCTTTAATGCTTTGCGAAAGGGGGCAAGGGAAGTCTGGCCCTTGAGCTCGGCAGGGAGCATATTCCACAGTCTTGGAGCGAGGGAGAAAAAGGCCCTCCCTCCCCATCTGGCTTTAGCGACTCGGGGGACAGGCAGAAGGTTCTTATTGGCAGAACGAAAAGCCCTACCCGGAGCACAGAAGGACACAAGGGACCTGATATCTTCGGCTCCAGACCCATGCAGAGCACAATGAGTAAGGCATAGAACCTTGAAATTTATCCTGGACTGCATAGGGAGCCAGTGTAAATCTTTCCTAATTAAGGTGCCAGATGAACGTCTAGGGGCATCAACAACAAACCTGGCTGCCGCATTTTGCACTATTTGTAGGCGTTGGATCAACCTTTTGATTATACCTAAATATAGTGCGTTGCAGTAATCCAACCTTGAGGAGATAAAAGAGCAACCGTAACCTGTTTACGTGCTTCGAGGGAAAGGTAGTGTGTGATTTTTCTTACTAACTCTTTTAGGAATTTGGGACACGTTTGAATTGAGACCCGTGAGGGGTGCGACACTCCAGTGCTTGTAAAGGTACGTTTATTATGTTTTTCTAAGCCATAATTGACAGCTGAGATGCAACGCGAGCGGCCATAAGTAACCACTGGCTCCCTGCATTTGGTATCATTACAGCGAAATATGAAATGCCGCACAACTTTTGTTTAATCACCCGACTGTGTTGTCCTGAATTAAAAGCAGATGCAGACCCGCAACTTTGTTACCATAATGATTGCAACCAAGACTCCACAGGTAACAGTTTGTCCAGTAAGTGCTCCGAATCTGTTGGAATGCAGGAGAGGCGCTTTTTGAAAGTCATGTAGATTAGTCAAACATTTTCCTTACACCCGTTTGTTTGCATCGTTTATTTTGCAGATTTTTGAGAAATACTCATGAATAAGAAGCCCCGATGATAGGCACAGTATTTGATGCCTGTGCTTTGAAACTCGTTGGCATCCTACTAAAACACTGAGGAACTCCCAAAACTATACTTTTTGTGGTGGTTGAGGGAATCGGACAGAAAAAGTAATTCCCTTCCTTTATGCTGAAAGAAGTTCCCCGTGTTAGGCGTTGCCTTGATTTTTGGCCTAAGTGAAAGTTAGAAGGCTTGCTGTGTGTTGAATAAACATGGTTTTGTCGTACCCTTGAGAAAGCCTGGAGAAAAAACCCAACCACCGACAACCTGAACACCTTCAAGAACGCCACCCGCAAACACCACCAACTGATCCGATCCACCAAGAAATCAGCATTCAAAGATCGCCTTGACAACAACGCCCACAACAGCAAGGAACTATTCAACATCGTCAAAGAATTTACCAACCCCACCGCCGGCACCAACGACATCACCCCATCCCAAGACCTCTGCGACTCCCTAGCCTCTTTCTTCCACAACAAAATCGCCGACATACATAACAGATTTGAAAACCAGCCCGGAGACCAGTCCACTCCACCCACCCCTGAACCAAATCCCCCCTCTAACAACCTTTGCGCCTGGAACCCAATCACCTCTGAAGACACCATCCGCCTGATGAACACCATCCACTCAGGATCGCCTACCGACCATGTCCCCACCACATTTTCAACAAAGCAAACTCCATCATCTCCCCCCATCTCCGAGACGTCATCAACTGCTCCCTCAACTCCGCCACCTTCCCGGAAAGCTGGAAACACGCCGAACTCAGCGCCCTTCTGAAGAAACCCACAGCAGACCCCACTGAACTTAAGAACTACCGTCCCGTCTCACTCCTCCCATTCCCTGCCAAAGTCATTGAGAAAGCCGTCAACAATCAGCTCACCACCTTCCTCGAATCCAACAAATCCCTCGACCCCTCACAGTCCGGTTTCCGAGCCAAACACAGCACCGAAACCGCACTCATCGCAGCAACAGACAACATTCGAACACTTCTGGACAACGGAGAAACAGTTGCCCTCATCCTACTTGACCTCTCCGCAGCCTTCGACACAGTCTGTCATAGCACCCTCATACAACGCCTCAACAACGTCGGAATACAAGGAAAAGCACTGGACTGGATCATCTCGTTCCTCGCCGGAAGAACACAGAGAGTCCGACTCCCCCCTTTTAGATCAGAAGCCACCGAAGTCACTTGCGGCGTACCTCAAGGATCATCACTCAGTCCCACCCTCTTCAACGTATACATGAGTCCCCTCGCATCCATCGCGCGCCAACACAACCTCAACATCATCTCCTACGCCGACGACACCCAGCTCATCCTCTCCCTCACCAAAGACCCAAACACCGCCAAAACCAACTTACACGAAGGAATGAAAGATGTTGCAGAGTGGATGAAAGGTAGCCGTCTAAAACTGAACTCAGACAAAACGGAAGTCCTAATCTTAGGCTCATCCCCCTCTGCTTGGGACGACTCATGGTGGCCACCGGCCCTGGGAAACGCACCCAAAGCAATGGACCACGCACGTAACCTGGGCTTCATCCTGGACTCATCCCTCTCGATGACCAGACAAGTCAATGCCGTTTCCTCATCATGCTTCAACATCCTACGTATGCTCAAAAAATATTCCGTTGGATACCCACCGAAACAAGAAAAACGGTCACCAACGCACTAGTCACAAGCCGACTGGATTACGGCAACACCCTCTACGCCGGAACCACAGCCAAACTACAGAAAAAACTCCAACGCATCCAAAACGCCTCAGCCAGACTCATACTTAACATTCCCCGCCAGACTCACATTTCCGGTCACCTGAAAGACCTCCTCTGGCTCCCCGTCAACAAGAGGATAACGTTCCGACTCCTCACCCACGCACACAAAGCCCTCTACGACCTTGGACCCGAATGCCTAAACACGCGCCTGTCCTTTTACTCCCCCACCCGCCAACTACGTTCGTCCAATCAGGCCCTCGCTGCTATTCCGCGCATCAACAGATCCACCATGGGGGGAAGATCCTTCTCCTAATTAGCGGCCAAAACCTGGAATTCTCTCCCCACCCACCTCCGCCTTACACAGAACCACCTCTCCTTCAGAAAGCAACTTAAAACTTGGATATTCGATAAATAAGTACCCCCCTCCCCTCCCCCAAGCGCCTTGAGACCCTCTGGGTGAGTAGTGCGCTATACAAATTTCTGAACTTTAACTTGAACATGGTGTATAAAAACAATGTTCCTTTTATGAATTGTTGCATGTTTTCAATGTCTTGCCCATGAATGTAATTTTGTGAATTGTTTCATGTGTTACTTCTTTTTGATTATTGAAATTTATGTGGATCCTTTTTTCCTACTTTTGAAAATTTTTGCCCAAAAATATATATGAAAAATCCTAAACAAAATGATTAACAAATAACCTAAATCAAACAAAAAAAGTTTTTGTTTGTTAGATGCTATAAAGAGATTAAAGCTAAAAATACTAAAGGAGTCAGGTACCCCCTTTTGTCTTTGATAACTTTCTAAAAGTGGCATTTATTAAAGTAATATTAAATTCAACGTTACCATTAAAGAGGGTTTATTATTACACGTCCATTGATACCAAACATGACAGTTCCACTCCTCAATCAGAAATTACACATATTAAGTGTAATAGGTGTAATAAGGAATTCCAATCTTAACCTAAGAGAGGTGTAGGCATTATAGTAGTGAAAAATAAATGTGGGAGTTTTCACTACCAGGACATGGAAAACTAGATGTGTATGTCCTGCCATTTACTTACACAACACCATGCCCTATACGCTACCCTGGACCTACCTTAGGGATGATATGTAAAAAAGGGGGAGTTACATCTTGTCTGGGTTTTAAATGGCAAGTTGACATGGCAGTAAAACTGCAAATACAGAGGTTCTACAGTGGCAGGCCAGAGACATGTTTAAAGGGTTACTTAAGTCTGTGGCACAATCAGTGCGGCAGCCCCACTCATAGCATTTAATTTACCGGCTCAGGGCACATGTAGTGCACTTTACTATGAACTTATAAGTAAATTAAATATGCCAATTGTGGATGAACCAATGCTACCGTGCTTTAGGGGAGTGAACCCTTGCACTTTAGCACTGGTTAGCAGTGGTAAAGTGCCCTAAGGCCAACAAAAACAGTTCAGAAAAAAGTGAGGCACAACAGGCAAAATGTTTTTAAGGCTGGCAGGTCTAACAAAAGCATTGTGTGCAGTTTGTCGGAGTAATTCCGGGGAGACAGGCACATATCTATGCATGCAATGGACATGTGAGTATCACAAGATATAGGGGGAAGACCTGATCCTAATTAAAGACATCACAAATACAGTTGTCATAATACCGGATTGTAGTGTTCCTGGTAGCTGTAGACAAGGAGGGGTTATAGCTGATGACATCTCCAAAAAGCAGGAGGGCTCCTGGTAGCCCATTGGCTAGTGATCACTGCATCACCTGAGGGCAAGTTGTGAGCAAAAAAGTGGCACCCCTGGAACCCAGATCTCTGATCACATTGTCAGTGGAGAGAGGATAGAAGAAGAACTGCCCTGCTGTTCCTTGCTCCTGGCAAGAGAGACGCATTAAAGACTAGTCTGCACCTGCTGCTCCTGGGCTAGCAAAGAGAGGACTGTGCATGAGAGGACGATCAAAACTCATTCCTGAGCCCTGGAAAGAAGAGATAAACTCCAAAGTCAGTTGGCTGACTTCCTGTTCCAGCACGAGGGACATGAAAACTGCAGAAGTCGCCTTGGCTACCTTGGTAGCCTGGTAGCCACATCTGTCTGATCATCTCTACCCACTGAAGTGCAAACCAGAAAACTGAGCCCTGACACTCAAAAGTTGCACCTGAGTCTGCTGGACCCAGGAGAGTTCTTGAAGCGCAGTTTGATCACCCACAATGGATACTAGCCGGAGCTAAAGGGAACTGCTGGTTTCGCTGTGACTTGAGACCAGTATACCTATGTCTATTGGCTGGACTCCTGGGCTTTGAGGGACATTGTGCTTTGTGGTCAAAGTCACCCCACTATGCTTGTGTATCAAGCAGTGGCTCCAGGAAGACCCTTGTCAACCAGGCCAGTGTCCACAGCATCCTCAGCATCTTGTATCCCTTGCGTCAGGACCACTCCATTAATGACTATGGTGGTTTGCCCATAGAGTGTGTAACTGGGCTGGAGACTTATTTAACTGCAAGGGAACTATCTTGCTAAGTCTTAAAAGCTCCCCTGACTTGCTCCCTATCGATGTAGGTCACCTAAAGCAGGGCAGTTGTAACTGAACACAACTTTATAAGTATGGTAGTTCCCAATGCTTGTTTGCAATTAAGGTGAAAAGGCTGTGATTTACGATTTGCTTAATGATTTGTATCTCCAGATCCCTTTGGTGATTTTTTTTATTTTGGTGTCTAAAATTCTTACAAATAATACCTATTTTCATAAATTGGTCTGCATTTCTTTTGTGTCATCTTTCTTTCTTATTCAATTGAGTTGGTACTTCTGAATGCTTTGCTCTTGCTTCTTTGATAAAGCCTGACTAATCAAAGCCGTAGCTACCCGGGGTTGAGCCAGAGGTTTTACAAACCAGCCAGACTGGACCCCGACAGGTTTGTGAGTTTATTACACAGTGATGTCGCACAATCACACCATATAATAAAACGCCTTTCTGAATACTGTTAGATAATCAGAAGGTACAGCTGGGTCTGCTATAGGTTTTTCTAAAACAAAATTAACAACTGCCTTTTTCCAACAAAAAAGGCACCACTGCATAATTGAATACGATTTTACAACATTTCATTAGGATTGGTCCAAGGAGAGTGGCACTTGGATGTAAAAGTTATGCAGGGCAAGGGTCCTCATGAGATTCAGAAAGCAATACTTCCTGCAGCACATTGAACTCAAGTGGTTCAAAATAAAAAAAGAAAATGCTCCACATCTGCATATTTAGATCACGCTTAAGGGGCAAAGCTCAATCTAGCCTCTACCTTAACAGAATTGACTGTGGAACATATCTTAATAATTTTCTGAAAAAAGTTGAAAGCTTATCACATGTCTCTTGTGCATTCTGAAAACTTGAACTGACACAAGTAGGCATAAGAAAAGAGTTAACAAGTAGGCATCAGAAAGGAGTTAACAATCTTAAATAACTCCTTAGTTGAATAGGGAGATTTCAACAGACCGGCAGTATAAATAAGTTTTATTTGGCTATCAAATCCATTTTTTATATCCGTGAAGAGCCTCCATAACATAATCTTTTTCATTCTGATGCATGCTCTCTATGCCACATTCTTTCTAATTTCATAAAGTTCTGCTTGGCTAGGCATAGTTCCTCTGAAAGCCAAGGCGCTGATACTCCGAGGCATATGTACAAGCCTCTATCGCCACCACAACGTCACCTATACTGACGCGGTGGCAATAGGGGCTGCGCCTTATGTACAAGGCAGCTATAGTTAGCGTGAAAGGGGTGGGCAGTGGATGCTGTGGTGGGTGTTCCACATCAACACCTATTCTTTTTGACGCTGCCCCCTATGTACAAGGGTGGTGTACATAGGAGGCAGCGCCAAAATTAGGACCAGGTAAAAACTGGTCTTAAAATGGCAAAACGAGGAGAAATTCATTATTTCTCCTTGTTTTTGCTTTTTCCAAGGAAAAAGAAAAATGCCATTGTATGTTTATGTACAGGAAGGTGTTCCTTCCTGTACATAAACAAACTTTTTTTTAAAATGCCATTTTGTCACTTTCATGTGTGCTGCATGAAGCAGCACACATTAAAGTGACAGAATGGCATTTGTAGGATTGTTTATATGCAGGAAGGGGCACCTTCCTACACATAAACAAACCTCCCCAGCATACAGACACCCTTGCACTCTGGTGCAAGGGTGCTGCATTGGCGCTAAGTTGCAAAACTTAGCGCCATTGCAGGGGGAAATGCAATGCTGCACCACATTCTTGTAAATATGGTACAGCCTTGCATTTCAGAAGTGGAGGAGAGAGGCTTTAAGCCAGGAAGTCTATCACCTCTCTCCTCCACGTCCTTGAACATATCCCTCTCTGTTTTCTGAGATCCTGGCTCTTTGACCATGTGACCTCCGGGCATATGCTCAGTCTGACCCCAAAACACTAGTACGCTGCTTCAGTACTTAAAAGCTAGTAAACAGTGCAAATGTTATCAATTTAACATAAACACATCCACCTTAAAAATTGTCCCTCAGTCTCCATCCATCGGTAATAAAATACCCCCTCCACAAACTTTAAAAAATATATATGTCAGAATACTTGTGAGGTCATATGTGCACCAATCCAATCCAATTGCTGCTTTTTTCGACAATACAAGTCATAAAACTCAAATGACAAATACAAAACTACTCAAACATTGAAACCTCTATAAGGCATGATAAAACAATTTAGAATGAAATCAAAGAGATAGATTACAAAGTGCCATCAACAAAAGAGATAACAAAGTTTTTTAAGAGATTGATTAGACATGCACACCCTCTATTTACATACAGAAAACAAGACAAATAGAAACGGATAGTAAGAAGTTCCTTTGGAATCCGGAGGGTATGTATACAGGTATGAGGAAAATCACCACACATGTATTCACAATAAATAAACATGGACAGCTGGTGTAATAGTTGCTATAGCAATTCAAAATATATCAGTGTGAATGAATAGCACTTCAAATTAGCTTTGTAAGAGCGACCCACATTTTGCCCAGATACTTGGCAAGAGCACATACAAAATGCGGCAAAACAAGTGTTAATCAGACAAAACAGTAATCATGCAGACAGGAAAACAAAATGTGACCAGTAAACGTACAAAAAATAGGGGTCACTTATTTGAAAAGCAAAACACTTCTGCACCCAACCAAATAGTTTTTACAAAATCAAACGGGTCAGAGTATGGATCGACAGCGTTTCGGTCCCTTAACAATATGGGGGAGAAAAAGAAAGGAATATTGTTTTAATATGTAAGAACTACCTATTTATAATTCACTGTAAATAATGTATTCTAGGAAGCACTTTCAGGTTTCCTTTAGGTAATACCTCTTTTGAATTCCTCTTGCTCCTGCTTAACACTTGTTTTGGAACTGCCAGGGCGGGGGTATAGGCCCTACTTCATGTTTTTTTTTTTTTATATCTAATAACAATTCCTTGTTTTTTGTCTTTGGAACAACCATTGGAAACTGGTATGTTTCATTAAATATTTGATATGCATTTATTAACATGTTAGGCCTTTAGGTGACAGCACCATCAGGAATCTTTTGCTAGGGCTCTGTTTATCTCCAAATGTAATTCTCTCCCAGCTTCCACTCCACACCATGCATAAGCATTTAATTACATCATTCACTTTCAGCATTCCAGACACCAACCCAAACATACAGAGAATGGAGACACACAGGATACTACACACCTCCATTTCTTACAAACAACAGAATAAAGAACAGTCATTTCCTAGCACAAGCAGGTCAAGGGTAATCATTTACTGTCACTCATTCTCCAACATGTCTTGGTTGCACGTTCAGCCAACACCAATCTGTTAAACTCCTCAACACACACAAAACAACACAAAGCAGTTATAGAACAATGCAACGGCTTGAGGGAAGCCTCGCAACCCTGCAGGATATGGGGCTCCCTAGACCTCATGTTAAATGAAAACAAAATGACCCAAGACCAGAAAGTCTTGTGGCCTCCTGGGATATAAGGTCCTACCACTGCACGTCTGCACCTGCGCTCTCAGCAGGACTCCATACATCATTGTTATATGCTGCACCACACTTAGTCCCAATATCCTTCAGTCCTGCTTCAATATGGAGTTTCTTCATCATCTCAAATTCACACATTTAAAGCATTAACAACGCTAAACTGGAAGTTTAGCTATACATTACCTTAAGTCAAAACTCCCTTGACCAGAGTTTAACAAAATCAATAAATACACAGGTCACACACCACAACAAACACTCCTCCTTCTCCATTATCCACAGAGAGTGCACACATCCCCGCAAGGACACTTTACCATACACTCACATGCACAAAAGTGCAGCTCAGTACTCCAGCACACCCCACTCCCAGTCATTCGAGCTGGATAGACTAACATGAACAAGTGTGAGTCCGAAGAAAGCACCTCATCTGCATCAAGTACCACACACACTGGAAACTGCACAAGCAAATTGCAGTATGTCTTTCAAACATAATGATGACAGACTCCAGTACATGCATAATGGAACATTAGGGACATAATACAACAATCAAACACTAGAGCAGTTCAGCAATACAGCCTCTGACACCAGACCACCATATCAGCAGTAAGAAACACTCACCCACAACTCAGTAGAGCTAAAACAAATACTACCATTCAAACACAATACTAAACAACTTAATTATATGTAAACTGAATACCAAACAACACACGACAACAACAAACAAATTATATCTCCAGTGCCATGCACCTATCAAATTTTACAATTTGTGCAAAATGATAACTGGCCATAGAGCACACTAAGGTGAAACTTATAGCTAACAAACCCAACAACATGGGGATTCTACACTTCACTACATATTCACTCCACGCAAATGGTTACTACACCCTCCTCTCCAAACTGTTAACTAGACTCAACCATACCAAAACATATAGAATCGAAAATACATGCTCACAGTGCACTCCAAGAATAACCCACATGGGGAAATATTAAACTTCCCAACCTTTCTTACAGTACTAAACATTCAGCACACCACAATCCACCAGACATTGCATAACTAACGTATTCATAAACGTATTAATCAGACACAGACATCACCCACAATATGCATTTGAAAACATCAATTTGAAAAAATCATATACCAAAATGTTTGACAATCTTTCCAACCTCACAGACAGTGGGAACCAGGAACAACTTCTTAAAAGACGCACAATGAATAACCTGAAAACCTAGAATGCCCAGTATTCAAGCTACATAATTAGCTGAATTACATTTGTTCTTTTTCAATTGACTAAGTGTGAGACAGACACAGGAGCCATCTTCCACGATTTCAGGACACAGTTTCATTAGAACACAACAGTCTCAGTTCTTTCTCCATAGGTCTGGAACAAGACCAACTTGATCTTCCCCTTCGTGGAAGACACCACGTCATTAGAGACCCAGTCTCCTGCACCAGGTTAAACATCCCCAGTTCACCCCACAGCCTTTACACCAAGGTAATGTCACACTCATGCAGCACTTCCTTGAAAATGACTAAGGTGCTTGTAGATTTCTGGTACCACTAAGACTTCTAGGTGGAGCGCAACATCTCACTTCAGTCGTGTACTTCCCTCACGGCTCTCCGCAGTAGCAGCTCTGTCCTTTGGTCACACTGCGCTGAGTACCTTTCCCAATGTTGTCATGGAGGACACACGCCATTTTTGTTTACTCACAGTGGGCACCATGGAACCAGTGGTGAGTGCCTTGCCATGGAGCCCACAGGGCGACATACTGGCTTTCTATGCTGTGTTGCTCACAGCAGCTGCACTCTGACCTCTCTGTAATCGCATCCCTGTAGATGGTGACACCACGCACTGAGGTTAAGCACTTAAGCCTTCACGCACAAAGAAGCACTAACAGTATATTTCTGAAAAACAACGTGCCACAACCACGAACGGCCAATGCCTTTGTTTTTTTTAGTTTAAGAATGCTTTATTGAGAAATATATATGAACACTGTGCAATAACAACAAACAAGTACTGATCTGGAGAACAATCCAAGTAAATGTAGGGGTAAGCATTAAGGTACAATTTAACAATCGGATAATTAAGAGATGATAACCCTATTAAAAGATTGGCAAATTAAACATATCATATATTAGAAGAAGAAATATGAGCCTAACAAACTTGAATTGTAACACATAACTATAATGCGAAAACAAATTCATTTTGATCTTCAATGCCCATGTTAACACACCCGAAGGGGGAGACTGACAGGATAAAATACCTGTAACTCCAACTCCACTACACCTCATTTTATACCATAACACGAGCACATCAGGCAATCTCCAACGAAGGCCCGCCACCCCTGTTTCACTCTGTCTTTCAGCTGACAGGAAGTTTCTCCTGGTACTATTATTTAATCCACAATCTCCATTAGGGTTGATCACTGTTTACCAGAACATACTGCCAAAGATCTGCCTAAAGACATATGATATGGTGGATTTATTTATTCACCTGAACTTAAGTCCTTATCAGTCCCTTCCCACCCTCCTCATTGGGTTTCTCCTACCCAGCCGCAAGTGCTGACAACACTTGCCAGTCAGGGGATCTGAAGGTGGGTGGGCTCAGACTAGTCTTCCATAGTCACAGGACCTCTCTCCAACTCTGGCTAGGCTTCCTCCTCTGTAAGAAATGTCTCTTAACTCCCACCAGAGTCTCACTGCATCTTCATGCATGTTCCCTTAACAACTCGTCCCCAAAATGTTGCAACTGGATGGCAGGGTCTTCATATAAGAGTTGGAGGCCACTCAAGTCGGAGGTAAGTACTTTGTTACATATTAGGCACTTAGGTTACAGCAATAGCTAATAAGCCCGGTTAGGGCCACAGTCTCTCATCAAATGTAATTCTCTCTCCGCTGCACGTCCCACACACACACCAACATTCCATTACATCATTCCCTCTCAGCATTCCAGAACCCAACTCTAACATACAGGCAATGGGGAAACACAAGATATTACCTCCCCCAAGGTCATCAGGAGAAGCTGGTGAAGATAAATATACAGGCATGAGCGGTAGCTTCTCTGACAGCATTAACAAAGGCCCTCTGGAAGACTCATGTGAATTCAGTGCATGAGGTGACCATATGTCAAGCAGAACAAACCTAAAATGGCACAGAACGTGAAAGCACTCATTCTTATAGGTCTTAGAAATGAGAAAACGAATCCAGTGGCTGCAGGCTGCCTTGGAAGGCTTCTGACCTAGAGACCCCTGCTCATAAGAGACACAAGAGGTAAACAAGCATTGGCGAAGTCAATAGGTCTGCTCTATGAGAAAGCTATTGGCTCTGTCAATGTGTTTAGGCATGTTGTACAACAGCGTAGCTGTTGTGCAAAATAACTAGCCGTGTCATATCACTTTATTCTTTATTGCAGGCAAAAGGCATCATATATGGGATCAAGGAGTGTGCAACACAGAGGGTGTAGTGAAAAAAGAACTAAAACACGGGCAGAGGTGTCTGCATCAAAGCATATTTGTTTTTATTCCTGGTGTTGTGGAGAGCAACAAGGACATTGAGTGGGGCAAGCAATACAATATAGGGTGGGGAAGTGAAGTAAGGGGCAGGAGAAGGCAAACAACAACGTGAGTGCAGAAGGGATCGGGTTGGGCCAAGCAACAACATGAGGTGTGGAAGGGGGCAGGAGAGGTAAACAACAACATGGAGGGTGGAGGGGCAAGCAACAATACAGATGGTGGGATGGAGCAAGGAACATCACAGACAGCGACAGGAGGATGGGAGAGGGCAAGCAACAATACAGGCAGCAGGAGGCAAACAACAACACAGATGGGAAGAGAGGAAAGAAGCCGGAATGGAGGATAGGGTTGGGGGGCAAGCAACAGGAAGAACACAAGATTGGAGGGGACAGATGGGAGTTAACAATGTGAAGACACATGCCCTCTCATAGAGTGCTATGAAAAAGTAGCACCCAAAGTGCAAGTAGTGGAAAGACATAAGTACTTTGGCCATGCTCAAAGGGAGGGACAAACAGAAGAAGAAGACTTGAAGGCTGCACACATTAGCACATCAGAGGCAAGCAAATAAGAGTGATGATGAAGCCAACCAATAGTAAGCAATTAGTGGATTTAACCCGGCTGTAATCATCTTACAAGCGACAGTGCATGCGCTCTATCAGGTGAGACCAAACTATAGAACAGAGAGGGAATACTTAGGACTAAGCTTGGGTGGGTAACTACTCTCTGTCAGCATAGTTTACATAGTTTTGCCTACGAACGAGGAGTTCAGGCAAAACTACAACTTTGTAGCGGAGCGTAGTTAGCCGGACCCCCAGACCCTCCACCTTCCCAAAGTAATTACAAGTCATTAAAAAGGCACTTACCTGCCGTGTCTGCCTCCTCCTTGCCATGGTCTCTCTCCTGCCTCCTCCTCGCAGTCCTTCTTCAGTGATAACCTGGTCAGACCACAAATTTATCCCTTTTGACCTTTCAGTCGAGGGTAGTGTCATAGGCAAAGGCCTTGTGGAGACTTCTCGGCTAGTTAAACCCGGTTGGAAAAAGATCATAGGGCACCCTGACTTACCGATAAGAGCCAATGAAAGGAAACCCATAATGACTGGAAACACGATAACAGATAATAAACTTTTTGGGGACTGGATCTGTGAACTTTGTGAGCACTCTGACCCCACAGGTCCGAACAACAAGCCACGTCGTAAGAAAATGTCCGCACCTTGGTTCTCATGCTCTCTAAAAGAAATGCACGGCGAAGTGAGGGCGCTAGAGCGAAGGTGGAGACGAAACTATGAAAGGGAGGACCTTAGTAATTATAAAACGGCTAGGAGACATTATCATGCCTTGATTAAAACTGCTAAAATAGACTTTTTTACGGCAGCCGTTGAAGCTGCCAAAAACAAACAGAAAGAGATTTTTAAGATAGTAAATGTCTTTAGAAACCCTAAAATACTGCTGCAGGAAATCCCCCCCTCTCAAAGTCTCTGCAACACCATAGCCGACTTCTTTGAACAAAAGGTGCAGGCCCTCATTAAAGACTTCCCCCCGTTTCACCAATCTTTGATGGGGTGGCCCTGGAAGGTACTAATACTGCCTGTATGAAACTGTTAATTCTATTAGTCTGGAGGAAACCCGCCAGGCCATATTATGCATTAAATAGGGCTCCCCTTTCGATCCCTGTCCCCCTACTTTCTTACAAGCCATAGTGGATACGGCAAATCCTATTATCAACAGCTTCATAAACTCCTCACTCTCATCCGCCCAGATTCCTATGGAATGGAAACTCGCCGTGGTAAAACCTCTTCAGAAGAAACAACTGGCAGATCCGACAACTCTTTCAAATCCACTGCCTATTTCACTTCTCCCTGTACTATGCAAGCAAACAGAAAAATTTGTCAACAGGCAGATTACCACGTTTTGGAGGACAATAACATCCTACACCCCAATCAATAGTCCACATTATAACCATTTGCCGTGAGCTGATGCAGGAGCGCCGGCGACTACTCAGACCAATTTTCAACAAAAAACAAATACGGTCGTGCAGACAAGCGGTGCTTGCAAGCTTCTCTGGCCAAGATACTCAACTAAGCTGCTGTCTGGTAAAGTTTTTAATCGCAGCTGACCTACATTTTTAAAAAAAGTGCACACAATGGTAACAGTGTTTTAAGCATACAATATCAAGTTTTTTTCTCCACACCTAAGCCTCAAAGGAAACTATTGAAAGGCCAACTATACGACATACTTTGCACAAACCAACGGAAGCCGAGGCAGCACTATGCACTTTAAATCGGCGCATCTCGGTCTGTCATCATTCTGAAGCCAAGACTTTAATAAGGGGGGTACTTTTATCTCACGGACTGCTACTAATATTTGCCGGCTGAAGTGAAGGAACAAGATTATGGATTACCGAGGCCGGGGGTGTGGATTTTCTTCCCAATCTTAACGCATATTTCTGTTTAACTATGGCTATCAGCTTTTTTATAAAGAAAATCGAGGTTTTATTGTTTATAATTGTGGGTCAATCATTGTAATGGTTTTAATTAACTGCACAATAAACTTATTACTTACTTACTTACCAATCAATCGGGTTTTAGAGCCCAGCACTCGACAGAGTCTGCCCTCCTATTTACGGTGGAAACACTACGCTCTGCTATGGATCAGGGCAAGAAGGCTGTTTCTGATATTATTAGACTTATCGGCGGCCTTTGATACGGTCTCACATGCTATCCTTATAGACCACCTTGCAACTTCCGGCATAGCAGGAGACATATTGGAGTGGATTAAGGACTTCTTGGAAAACAGACGTCAAGTGACTACTTTAGGACATTTCCTCTCAGAAGAAAAAGCTCTCACAACAGGGGTGCCTCAGGGTTCTAGTTTGAGCCCGACGCTTTTCAATCTTTATATGGTTCCCCTGATCAAATTAATATTGTCCTTTAATATTAGTACCATCTCTTATGCGGACGATACGCAGCTTATCCTAGTCCTTGACAAAGACATGATGGATGCAGAGGAAAATCTTAAAAACTGCCTCTCAGCCACCTTTGAATGGATGAGAAACAACCACCTGAAATGTAATTCGGGTAAAACAGAAATCCTGTCGTTTGGACAACATAATCATCATTTTATTCCAAAACGGTGGTGGCCTGGGGATGCAGAGGCACCCACAAATACAATTAGCACTGCCTGTAATCTAGGAATTAGGTTTGATGACACTTTGTCTTTCAGACAACAGGCGTTGGCCGTGGCAGGTATCTGCTTTAACATCCTAAAAGGCTTGAGGAAATTCTTTGATTTACTCCCACTAGCAGCTAGACGAACGGTGGTGGCTGCGCTGATAACATCTAGATTGGACTACTGTAACAGTTTGTATGCGGGATCAAACAAAGCAGTCTTACACAGGTTACAGATGGTCCAACATGCAGCTGCTCGGCTAGTGTTGAGAAGGCCCAGGAAGTCCTCTGCCTCAGCCGCACTGGATGCTCTCCATTGGCTAGCAATGCACAAGCGTATCTTGTTTAAAGTACTGGTTATCACCTTTAGGGCCTTTCATTCACAAGGCCCCAAGTACCTTCAGAAAGGTTTTAGGCGCTACTGTCCATCGCGTAACCTTAGATCCTCAAACACGAATCTGCTAACTATCCCTACCTTTAGGCTTATCTCAAAGGGAGGGAAATGTTTGGCAGTTATAGGATCTAAGGCTTGGAATACCCTCCCCGGCCAATTACGTCAAATCTCCACCGAAATACTACTCAGAAAATCACTTAAGACCTGGATTTACAGTCTTTCTGATACAGCGTGCAAAGCCTTAGTGTAATTGTCAGAGCCCACTAATAAGAGCAGTTTTTGACCAGCATAGTCATCTATCTCTGGTCCACAGCGCCAAGATGCTCCTTGGAGTGATAGCTGCGCTATATAAGTGCTCCTTTACATTACATTACATAACCCCTACGTTGTACGTCTTGCGAATGCGCATGCGCACACACAAGATGCTGAGTGCTTTAGATGTGACGATCACCACTCCTTTTTTTGTTTTTGCTGTTTTTAATTTTTGAATAGCACGAGCTCGGACGCTTCCCATGAGCACCAGTTACATTATAAAAGGTCACATTGCTATTTTTGTTTAAGGTGCGGAGATATCAACTGATATGCCCAGAGGGATGTTAAGCCGACACAGAAAATCAAACGGGTTTCCCAGGTCGAAATTTAGCAGCTGTGACTGCAAAACCACAACCTCTCTCGTTGTTTAAACCCTTCCTTTTCTCACAGGTATTTTTTAAAGCACTTTTGCGCCACTTTTTTTCAAGTCCACTAAACCATCTCTGATCGGTAGATTTAAAAAAAAACGTTACTTTTTTTTCATTGTAAACATTTATTTTGATTGTTGGAAATCGTTCATTCTAGTCCAGTTCTTCACTTAAATGCTAAACCGTAACCCCAGCAGATACGATTGTATTTTCTGGGGGAGTGGCAGGACTTGCAACTGCTCATTTAACACTTAATTTACCAATGTCTTTAATTCAGGCATCCAGCCATGTCCCTGTTGAAAAATTATACTAGTTACCAGTAAAACCCCTAAATTGTTAGGTGACCACATTTCTATAGCGCTTTTACCATTCATATGGCACTGTAACGCTTTCTTAATTTGGGTAACCCTCTGTCGTTTCCATCGATCAGCTGTGTGCTATTTGGTTGTGTATAGTTATTAGGCATTTCTTGCTTCATTTAAGTTATTTATAAAGTGCCAGCACGGTGGTTTCTGGTAGCAGCACTTTAACGCCTGTTTAAGAAGAAACCATCACACTAAGAGAATTCATTAAACAGAAACATTTGCAGCAAGCAGAGCGTGAGTAAAAGCTGCCAGTTATGAGCATAAAGCAGTGCTCATGTATGAAAGTTGGCAGCTGTTAGATTTCTTGACATATTTTTTTCCCTTTTTGCCGCATTAGGGACTAGAATTGTATTGAAGACAGAGCAGGCAGCCTCTAGGTGAGCACCGCCTCAAATGGCCATAAGAGGGTGTCAAACAGAACAAACAGAAAAAACTTTTCTAGGTTAACATGCACGCCCAAACGGCAAAATGTCACTTTGTCTGCATCCTCAAATTCCTTGACCAAGATCTGGGTGTATCCAGTTACATTCAACATTTTTGAATCTAACATCACGTTTTGCACTTGTATGGTAAGGGAGAGGCGAGGGGACTGTAATGTCCTAACAACCAGTTCAAGCCTCATCCTTACATGTGCATAGCACCAGCCTAGCTCGGAGATTGTTTTATTACTGGCGTGGGGCTCCCCCCAGAAATCCACAGCACAGAGAACTATCTGAGGCATTGCATGCAAGTTCTATTCGAGAAACAGCACCTCCCTATTGGGTGGGGGTTATTCGCCTTTGAAAATGGTTAATCAGTACTGCTCACAGCAGCTGCTGCATTACTGCATGGATATAGTTCCAGTCTACCGTTTACCACAAGACATGCAATTCATTTTAAGTAGCCCTTGACGGAGCACCTCTTTGTGATTCATGGAACTGTCACCTGCAATGTATTGTTTGGCATCCGAAAAAAAAACATTATTTTCCTAAGAGCACAACACGTAACGCCCCTTAATATTGCAGAACCATTTCTGACCCTTGGAATTACCAGGACAGACCTAGGCCTTGGTACACACTGATTTAGCGTGATAGCTGGGCCAGTAAAATTTAGAATACTAGATCTCACGGAGCTGGGTCATTCAGGACTAGGGTGCACACCCTTATACCATGCAAGAGACATTTCTGACTCGGCAGTGGTATATTTTTATTTTTTAAACAGCTCATCTCGTGCCCATTATGGATGTTGGGGAGCGTATATTTCAAAAGCTTGAAAATCTGAGGTGAGTACCCAATTTCGGGTACATTATACCATCGAATGAGTGCATTGGAAAGGTCCACAGCTGTGCTGATTTCTGCAGGCATCTCCTCTCTTGACAGGCTGTGGCTACCTAGACATTTGCTAGCCCTTTCACTGATGAATGGGTGTGCACAATTGGTCTTGGCCTGTCCTGTGAGAGGGTCTACAACAGAGGTCTTCAAACTGGGGGGCGGGCCCCCCTAGTTGGGCCTCGAGTGATTCCAGGGGGGGCTGTGCCTAAAAGAAGCATTATGCTTTGTTTTAAGAATGGAAGAAAACGAGCAGCTGTAGCTTCTCTGTAATGTGCCATCACCAACAGCTTTTGTCATTTATATCAGACTGGGAGAAGGTGTCAGAAGGGAAGGGACTCCAAATATTATTCTACACCCCCACCCCCCATTTCTATTAATCACACTGTGGGTATTTTTAACGGTTAGTAAGGACTGCCTGACCACAATAGTATGTTTGGCAATCACGTATTTGTGTGCATTTTTAAAACACCAAGAGGATTTAACTGGAATGTTTAACCCGTTGCACGCTGATGACGGAACCGCTCCGTCATCAGCTGTGGTGGCGCTGTGCTGATGACGGAGCGGTTCCGTCATGGCCCTGCCGCCGCGCCTGCGCTGGGCGTTCTATTGAGCGGGCGTGGCCATGACGGAACCGCTCTGTCATCTGCACAGCTCAACCGCGGCTGGTGACGGAGCGGTTCCGTCACCAGCATGCGGCCGCCGAGCGGCCGCCCCGCCCCCTTAGCACTGCGGCGGAATAGCCGCCGCAGTGAAGGGGTTAAATATGTCTCCTGTTTAAATAAATTGAGACATATTTAAACATTGCCAATTTAATGGAATTATTATGAAAAGTTCTGAGGCAGGGGGGTCCGATTAATTAGATTTTTTCACTGGGGGGCGCGGTGTTAAAAAGTTTGAAGACCACTGGTCTACAACAAGGATAGGCTATTGAGCACCACAGGCTGGTGGGCAGATGAGTGTGGTTGTGGCAGGGTATGGAAAACAATGCATGGCTTCTTTCAGTGCTTAATTTGAGCCCGTGGTTACTGGTGCTCGGCATCTGCACTTATTTGTCAACACCTTGGCTTGTAACAGTCTGCCACATGGTGGCGCTGTCTCACTAAAAAAAGATGAGCACAACAACAGTTGTTTATTAAATCAATATACATTAAAAAATACTTTTGAGTGCCGCCCAAGTCATTCTTAACTTTGGGGGCCTGGAATAGGCAGAATTGTCACACCTGTAGGAGTGTGATGATTAGTAATTGTGTTGGTGCTGTCATTGGCAGCGCTGGGAGGGGCAGTGTGTGGTGCAAGCTGCAGTTCCTGACACGGGATCTGACACTTCTGTTTTTTTTTACAAATTAAGCACTGGCTTCTTTCCTTGCGTATGGGGCCTTGTGTGGACTACACTTGTTGCTTGTCATACATTAATACAAGTGATTAGTGATGTCGGTGCTGATGTCAGAATGCACTTGTAATAAGAAAGTAACACCTGCATTGTTAGAGTGACTAGCATCTCCCACTTAGAACAAAAAATACATAACAGTGGGAGGAGCAGTTTTTGGAAAGAGCAAATCGGGATGTCATGGCTTGTAAGGGAGGGAAGTTTGAGAAGGAGTTTTAGTAATGGAGACGAGTGCCGAAATACAATGTTTAAAAGCTTCTATAGAATTGGGGAACGGATTTCACAGTATCTATGTTCGTAGGTATGTTATAGGTTTTTAAAGCGCCATACCTCCGAGTACTTTGTGGCACTGAAGCCAAACATATGTTAGAAAGTGCTGGATGTAAGTTAGCCAAAATGTTGGCTAACAGAAGGATCTTAAACTTCACTTAAAATTAATGTGGGAGGAGGTAACTTGAAGGTTCAAAGGAATACCAACATGACAGATAAAGCTTGGCCACTCTTACATGATCTTCTGAATCTGGAAACGGTTAACAAGGTAGGGGTGGCTAAATGTAGAGATCTGGAAGGCATGTACGTTTTTGAATTACACTGTATTAGCTCCAGTACCATGGCCTACAGGGCGCTGTGAACAAGACGATGCTCTTTAAAGAAAATAGGAGCATGAATGTAAAATTTACTAGCCATTGTGACGGAAAGTGTAAATTACACGGAGGCGAGAGTTATACATTAATTTCCTTTTATTCCAACTCTAACAGCATACAAATGCTTTCATAGAAAAAAACAATGATCTCAAAACACTTCCCGGAACAAATAGAACACAGTTACAACTCCCAGGATAACCAATATATGTTTTAGCCAATCAGGATGCAGCGCTCTCCGTAAACCTCAGTTCCCCTCGAGAGGTCCTCTCTGTTTTTAGATCGAGCCTGGGCAGCCCATGCGCTGCTCTGCGAGCCTTGCAGTATTGAAGTATGTAGTTGAAGCTCCGCCCACTTTCAGCCCATATTTTTCATTGGCTTGTGTCATTGTCCTTTGTAAATGCTGATTTCTGATTTGTTAGTAGCCTTGTTAGTCTCTCCTTTGTTTGCCTTGTCTTCATTTGTAACCTCCCATGAGGACTGGCCCTTTTACTTCCGTTGTTCACAGTACGTCTTATTTAGTCTGTAAACACTATTTTCTTTAACGTGTTTCTCTTACTGCAGTCATTACATGCTTTCCTGCAGCATTCATTCCCGTCTTGCTATTGAAGTGCCTCCTTCTGTCACTTTGGACATTGGGATGCATCTGCAATCTTGTGGGTCATCGAGTTTATTGGCACAAACTTCTCAGGAACTACACAGCACAATCTAAGGCATTTTGTTCTTGCCAGTCATCTTTGTGTCATAATGGCACCCTTCTCTCCGCACCACCACCTGAAAGCCCTTGGCATGTTTTTTGTCAACGGGAAGGAAACCTTGCTGCACATTCACAAAGCTTTATTTTTATTGCCATAATATACATATTTCACTTATGCTGCCACAAACCTGCACTTTTTTTAACTGCCACTTTTGGTCATCACAGGAAAAGTTAAGTCATTAGTAGCAGAGGGTCAGCCATAGTAGTTGCATCGGTACCCTTGTCCCACAACCCTCACCACCCAAATGATACACAGACAAGTATGTTGGGAATAAGAAGTTGCAGGTTTATTTGTAATACAAATAACAGAGTGGGTTAACTGACAGGCGACCCCTTATACCCCGCAACCCCTTGTTGCAGGGCGCCTGAAGTTGAGCCAAGGAAGCAGACACCAGTGGCCCAGGCCAGGTGTCGAACCTGGGAGGCAAAACCTCCCACCGGTGGACCTATCGTCCACCTGCCCCACCCTCTGGACCAGGGAGAGTCAACTCACACCTTGCCCAGCCAGGAGGGGCATTATTAGCAAACCCCCGGTTGCTCAGGCTTACAACCGCCCTAAGGACTAACGGGGTGCCGTTGAACCAAGTCCCCAAGAAGGGCCCCTCGGCTTATGTATGACTCAGTACTGTGCATCTCGCACTGTGGCTTCAGGTCCTGTTCCTGCGCCTGTCCTGCATGGGGGTCGCCTTGTAACTCCTCCTGCAACCTAAAAAACAAAAAGATCATTAATATTCCCCCCTCCCCACTTTCCCCCTTTCAGCGGGTGAGCGGTAGGGAGGGGAGCGAAATTGCGGGCCTCGCGTCCGGCGTCGTGGGGGAAGTGAGAGGGACGGGGGGGCTAGGGGCCTAACGTCTGAGGCTGGCGAGGAGCAGCCTGGAGCGACCGACAGTAAGAGGGGGCAGCAGCAAAGAGGGTGCCAGGAAGGAAGGGCTCCCCATATCAGTCCCAGAAAAAAGGGGGGGTGGCCTACCCTTGTCCGACCCCGCCCCCCCTCCCTCCCCCTGGCTGGCCTGCGGTTTCCTACGCCCTACTATGGGGTTTGCCCTCCTACGCCCTACTATGGGGTTTGCCCTCCTATGGGGTCCCCTGCAGGGACCGCGGGCCTCCCGCAGACATGCTGCTTTCCGCTGACATGACAATATTTAAAAAAAAACAATTTTAAACAATTTTAAAAAGGAAGCCAAAACCTTCCTAATGGGCAAGTTCCTCTCATAACTCTTGAATTGCACACACCGTTCAGCGACCTTGCTTTATTTTGTTGCTACTACCCCTGCCAATTTCATACTTGTATTCAACTTGTATCCCTGTAAAGGGCTCTGAAGCCCTAACGGGTCATGTTCGCGCTCTATAAAACACAACATTACTAAATAAACATGAGGTGATGTCATTTAGGCATGTGCGTGCAAGAGAAGGTACGTGGTTTGGGCAGGATCGCTCAATAGAGCCATGGCTAATATGTGTGCTTTATTACACTTCGGTGTGGCAATATATGAGTGAAACATATTTATTGAAGTATTTCTGGTTTCAGCTAATGAAAGAGAACTACTGTAGGGGAGCATTGGCTCAAATTTGCTTGACATTAATGTAAACCAGTTGGATGCCAGTTGAGAGTGAGGCTAGATTGTTAAGAGGGTGACATCATTAAAGTGAATGCAGTAAATATATTTTTTTGTAGGATGATGCAGGTTGGCCTAATGGAAATCACTGGAGACATGTGGTCTTTTAGGAGGGTGGAGATTACAGAACAGATGGTGACAACCACTGAATGAGGATGAGTTCAGAGGTTCAGTTAGCGTTTCAAGAGGGAGGGCTTAAGGCATGACAAGGACAGATGACCATTTTCAGTGTATTGGGAATTTGGGTGTCCTAGACGTTTAAATAATTGCTCCAGGACATCTAATGGAAGTGACTCACGGGGCTGAACACTTTATAATATGGCTCTAGTTGGAAATAAGCAGGCAAATGGTTAGTGACAGATTAAAGCAACTGCCATGATACGCTCCCTCTGATTTTAAACAAGTTTAGTGGCTCAAAATTTCTGGACAGCGCAAAAAGGTTTTTGTTTCACACTCCCTAGAAACAGCGCACTATTCTTGACCTCACGTGCACTAATTAGGATTTGCCTGAAAAATATGGACCAGCATACCTAAAGCTATCTGATTAGATCTGTTCTGTCCTTTGAAAACAGATTGAAGAACCACCTGCCTCACCCTGACAGACGAGTCTTTCTTTTAACTTTAGGTGTCTCTAGGAATGAACAAGCTGTCTTGTCACATATGCAGGGTTCGTCTGTCTGCTTCCACTCTGCCGTATGGAATAACGATTCCGCCTTCATTCAGGTGGCCTTGCACTGCCCACCACCTCAGCTCCACCCCCTCACTTCCACCCCCTTCTTCTTTCCCAAACTGTCAACGTTTTCAATCTTCTCTACACACTTGTTAGTTATTACTCCTGAACAGTATTTTAGTAATGCATATGGCACTGTAGGGCTCCTTACTTGCACTCTGAAGCCTGGAATCTCTGGTACTATGTAATATCTCTTTAATATTTACTCCTTTTTATTTTCTATAGGCTAACCAATTATTCAGTTTTGATGAGCAACTATCCTTTTTAGGTCGAGCGTGGGCAGTGAATGAGCTGCTCTGCGAGGCATGCTGTACTCAGGTAGGGACTTGAAGCTCCGCCCACTCTCCACACATATTTTTCATTGTCTTGTGTCATTGTCCACTGTAAACTGTGGATGTTCATTGGTCAATGTTGGACCCGGCCTCGTGGCGTGGTCCTACCCCTCCCGCGTGGCGGGCCCCGGACGACATCGGCCCTCCACAGAGCCCCGGGCGGCCCCTTCCGCCCGATCCTGCACGCACCAACACTATCGGTCCGGTTACCACCACGGGCCACCACACCGGCCTGACTCCATCATGGGCCCATCACGTCCTGAGCACGAGGCCTCGCCCGACTCCATCTTGGGACCACCACGTCACGAACACGTGGCCTCGGCCCCGGCCCAGGCCCCAGCGAAGCCCCGACATCGAGGCGCCAAGATCTACCCAGGTGGTCGAGTGGCCACTCAACAGATCCCAGAGGAGGGAAGTTTCGATGGGCCTCCAACCCTCCCCGGACGCCTGGTATCGATCGCCCCCCCGCATCCCTGGATGCTGGCTCCGCCCCCCTGCTGGGTGTCTGGACACCATCTTCCCGGCCCCTCTGGCCCCCAGGCGCGAGGGTCCAGACATCAAAGGACTGCAGTCCTATATCTGGGCCAGCCCCGGAGTAGGACGGGAGTTGTATCCTGGACTGGAAAGCCCTACTGACGCTGTCACGGCCGACACCAGAAGAACTCATTGTTTCTGTAACCCGAGGATACCCTGAGAGCCTGCTGGCGCTGCCGCGGCCCACCTTTGCCGAACCATCTTGAGAGCCTGCTGGCGCTGCCGCGGCCCACCTTTGCCGAACCATCTTGAGAGCCTGCTGGCGCTGCCGCGGCCCACCTTTGCCAAACCATCTTGAGAGCCTGCTGGCGCTGCCGCGGCCCACCTTTGCCGAACCATCTTGAGAGCCTGCTGGCGCTGCCGCGGCCCACCTTTGCCGAACCATCTTGAGAGCCTGCTGGCGCTGCCGCGGCCCACCTTTGCCGAACCATCTTGAGAGCCTGCTGGCGCTGCCGCGGCCCACCTTTGCCGAACCATCTTGAGAGCCTGCTGGCGCTGTCGCGGCCCACCTTTGCCGAATCATCTGGAGAGCCTGCTGGCGCTGCCGCGGCTCGACCTCTCGGAACCCCCCGGCTCGAGGATTGAGAGCTGTGCGCAGGGTATCCCGTCCTACACCCCAACCGAGACTGTCCCGCTACCCTGACCCCCTTTTACGAGACTTTTAAGACCCCTCGAACTACTTGTACATAGCGCTGAGAACCAGCAGCCTTTATTTCCTGATAAAGCTTACAAACTCGACCTCTGGTGTGGTGTCCATTTGTAGTGTTGTGGTTATTCTGCTGTACGATCCTAGGAGAGGGCCCTCACCCAGGAGGCCTCTCAGTAATGCTCGGCTACTTCTTGACGGAGAGGTGGACCTAGGGGTGGTCAGTCAGACATCTTCTGCCTCCCCCGGGGTCGCCTTTCTAACATTGGTGGCAGGCGACGGGATCCGAGCCGACGCAGATCATACAGAGAGTAATTCACTCACTACCGAGAAAAACACACCGCGACCATGACTACTCAGGAAACCAGACCGACTGCGGAATTCCAGAAAGAAAAGATGGAAGATTACAGCCACAAGGAATTAAAACAATTCTGCAAGGATCTAGGCATCGCTACCACGGGCCTCAACACCAAAGAGGACTTTAAATCAGCCCTGCAAGCCTGGGCGGACGCCGATAACGCGCCACCTCAGAATGAAGACAACCCGGGCCCGAATGGACGCCCGGAGACCGACGCGAACCCAGCGGGGGAAAGACCCGCAAACCTAGACACGGGCCTCCCCACGGAGACGCCCGAGAACGAGAGAGGAACCGGCTCCACGAGTTGGAGCTCGCCAGACTCCGACAAGAAGGAGAGATACAGCTGGCAGAAATGAAATTAGCATTCGAGCAACTACGGCTGGAAGGAGACCTAGAGGAAAGGCGAAGACAACGAGACCTCGAAGAAAAGAAACTCGTGCTCGAGCATGAGCGCGGCCTCAAAGAACTGGAAATCAAGGCCAAGACAAACGAAACCGGCACCGCCGGGGGCAAGACCTCACCCCCGCCGGTGAACACGAAGGTGCACATACCCAAGGAGGTCGTCAAAGAATACTATAAGAACGACGACATCCAACAGTGGTTCAAAGCCTACGAGGTCGCCATGACCGCCCATCGAGTACCCCTCAAAGACTGGGGCGCCGGCTTATGGGGAAAGTTCATCAACGAGGGGAGAGACGCCCTGCTAGAGCTCCCCGACGCCGAGATGACCTCGTACGAACACATGAAGACCGCCCTCCTCACTCGCTACGGACTCACCCCCGAAATGTACCGGCAGCGATTCCGAGACTGTAAAAAAAATCCCCGGTACCACTTGGGTGGAGTACGTGAACTTTTACAGCAGAGCCTTCGAAGGGTGGATCAGAGGCTGCCAGGTCACCACCTACCAGCAGTTGGTCGACCTCATCCTATGGGAACATCTTTCCAATAACTGCTTCATCGAACTCCGGCAGCACCTCCTCGACAGCAAATTGACAGAGCCACGAAAACTCGCTGTCGAGGCGGATAGATGGGTGAGCACCCGAGTTCCCCGGAATCCGATGGGAGACTATGGCCGGGGATCCCCGGGGAACCACCGACCACGAGGCGGCGGAGGAGGCCAGAGCAGGGGCCGAGACACCCCCACGGGGTCATCCCCTACCTCCCCGTCGCCATCCCTGGGTTGGAGGGGGGGGCCCCCAGCAAGACACGGGCCCCGCCCGAATGTTACGTGCCATAGATGCCAGCGACAGGGCCATTATGCGAACGACCCTCTCTGCCCGATGAACCAGCGACCCGGCACCACCGGTCCCCCGAGCCGCCAGATCGCGGCCGCCGCCCTGAGTGCAGAGGGAGGCGAAGAAGAAGGCGACGACACCGAGCAGGCCGAGTGGGAGCCCGCCGCCATGATATTAGCATGCCTGGGTGATCGAGACATGATCCCCCGAGACCCGATCCCAGGTAACACCCAGAAATACCGCCAATGGGTCACCATCAATGGACGCCGGGCCGAAGCCCTCCGGGACACTGGAGCCAGCGTGACGGCGGTCCGCTGCCACTTGGTGACCTCCGAACAAATTCTTCCCAACGTCTTGTGCACAGTACGGTCGGCGGACAACTCTGAGAGTTTGTGCCAGATGGCCCGCATCCCCTTCGAGTGGGGAGGGGTGTCGGGCATGCTGAAAGTGACTGTCCGAGACGATTCCCCCGTGGACTGCCTCCTCGGGAACGACCTGGAAAGTTCCCTCTGGGCCGGGGTAGAGCGGAGAGAGCATCTGGGGATGCTAGGCCTTCCCGAGTGGGTCTGTGCGACCACCCGCTCCATGTCCGCCCGGGCCTCCACCCCAACGGAGGAAGACCCGATCGAGGAGCCGGAGTGGCCCGCACCTCCACCGCCCGCCGTCGCCGAGGACGCCAACCCTGAACCCGGCCCCCAGGGGCCCAGCCATGAAGAAATCACCGAGCTCGGCCACCTTCCAGAACTAGCTCAGTGGCGCCAAGAAGGTGGTCCCACCCGCGAACAATTCCGACAAGAACAGAGCACCTGTCCCTCCCTCGAGGGAATTCGACGACAAGCCGCCACTCAAGCCGCTAGAGACCCGGCGGGGTCCCACTAGGTCTATTGGGACAACGACCTTCTCTACAGTGAGCAGAAGATTGCCGAACTGGGGGCCAGTCGGGTGCTGGTCGTTCCCCTCCGATTTAGAGACTTCCTCTTGAACTTAGCACATGATGTGCCCCTCGCCGGGCACCTGGGGCAGGACAAAACTTACAGCCGCCTGGTGACTCATTTCTACTGGCCGAAAATGCGCAACGATGTGCATAATCACTGCAGAACCTGCCCGACCTGTCAAGCCAGCGGGAAGAGCGGGGGGGAAAGTCAAAGCCCCGCTCCAGCCTTTTCCCGTGGTCACCACCCCCTTCGAGCGAGTGGGGATAGACATCGTGGGGCCCCTGGACCCTCGCACCTCTCAAGGGCACCGCTTCATCCTCGTTCTGGTAGACCATGCCACCCGCTATCCGGAAGCCATCCCCCTCCGAACCATCACGGCCCCAGTAGTAGATCGAGCCCTAATGGGGATCTTCTCCAGAGTCGGCTTCCCCCGAGAAGTCGTGAGTGATCGGGGCACAAACTTTATCTCCAAGTATATGCGATCCCTGTGGCAACAGTGCGGGGTCACATATAAGTTCACCACCCCGTATCACCCCCAAGGGAATGGACTTGTGGAGCGGTTTAACCGAACACTGAAGGGAATGATCAAGGGCCTAGAGGAGCCACTACGACGCAAATGGGATGTTCTGCTGCCTTGCCTCCTGTTTGCGTATCGCGAAGTATCCCAGAAGTCCCTGGGGTTCAGCCCCTTCGAACTATTGTATGGGCACCCGGTCCGAGGCCCCCTCAGCCTGGTCAAAGAAGGCTGGGAGACGGCTGTCCGAGGTGCTCCACCAGATGTCTACCAGTACCTCCTGACCCTCCGCAACCAAACTCGGAAGTTCCGGGAACTGGCCGAAGCCAACCTGGAGGCAAGTCAGGAGGAGATGAAACGCTGGTATGACCGGAACGCCTCGTCCATCGAATTCGAGCCGGGCCAGCAGGTCTGGGTCATGTCCCCGGTTGAACCTTGCGCCCTCCAGGACCAATGGACGGGGCCCTTCAAGGTGGTGGAGCGCAAGAGCCCCGTCACTTACTTGGTGGACATGGAGTCCCCCAGGAACCCCCTCCGGGTTCTACACGCTAACCGGCTCAAGCCGCACTTTGCCCGCACTGAACTAAGTCTGCTATTAGCGACCGATGACGGAGCTGAAGACGACTCCGAACCTTTGCTAGATCTCATGAGCACCACTGAGAAGGACGGCTCCATCGAAGGGGTCATGCTCTCCTCCACCCTGACCCCCGAACAGCACCATGACTGCCGGCAGCTGCTGGGGCAGTTTGCAGATCTGTTTTCCCTCACCCCCGGAGTCACCCGGTGGTGTGTCCACGATGTAGACACCGGAGACAGCCCGCCTGTAAGACACCGAGCTTTCCGAGTGCCCGACCGAGTGCGGGCCTGCATCCAGTCTGAGGTGGCCAAGATGCTAGCGCTGGGGGTAGTCGAACCCTCCGACAGTCCGTGGGCCAGCCCAGTTGTCCTGGTCCCTAAAGCCGCCGCACCCGGCACGCCCCCGGCACGCCCCCGGAGCTCCGGTTCTGTGTTGACTACCGGGGGCTGAATGCCGTCACCAGGACCGACGCCCATCCCATTCCCCGGGCGGATGAACTGATCGATCGCCTGGGGGCTGCAAAGTATCTCAGCACCTTCGATCTCACGGCCGGGTAATGGCAGATCGGCCTCACAACTGGAGCGCAAGAGCGATCAGCCTTCTCGACCCCTGATGGCCACTACCATTTCAAGGTGATGCCCTTCGGCATGAAAAATGCCCCGGCCACCTTCCAGAGACTCGTGAATAGAGTGCTGGCCGGGCTAGAAGAGTTCAGCGCCGCCTACCTAGATGACATTGCGGTGTACAGCCTCCACTGGGATGCGCACCTGACCCACCTCCGGGAGGTCCTGACGGCCCTCCGTCGGGCTGGACTGACCATAAAGGCCAGCAAGTGCCAGATAGGACAAGGGTCCGTGACGTATCTGGGACACCAAGTAGGGAGCGGCCAGGTGGCTCCCCTCCAGCCAAAGATTGACGCTATCCAGGCCTGGGAGCCCCCGGTCACCCAGACCGCCGTCCGAGCCTTCCTGGGGCTCGCTGGATACTATCGGCGCTTCATCAAAAACTATGGGAGCATTGTGGGGCCCCTCACAGAACTGACCTCAAAGAGACTACCACAAAGGGTGCACTGGACCCCCGAGTGCCAGGTAGCCTTCGACACCCTAAAGACCGCTATGTGCACCGCCCCTGTGCTCCAAGCCCCCGACTACAGCCGGGAGTTTGTGGTCCAAACCGACGCCTCAGAGCACGGCATTGGGGCGGTCCTCTCCCAAGTGAACCCTGAAGGGGCAGACCTCCCCGTTGCCTTAATCAGCCGGCGGCTGCTGGCCAGAGAACAGCGATGGAGCACTATCGAGAGGGAAGCCTTCGCCGTCGTGTGGGCCCTAAAGAAGCTCCGGCCCTACCTCTTCGGCACCCACTTCCGGGTCCAGACCGACCACCGGCCTCTACGGTGGTTGATGCAGATGCGGGGAGAAAACCCGAAACTGTTGCGATGGTCAATCTCCCTCCAAGGGATGGACTTCACTGTGGAGCATCGCCCCGGCAACGACCACGCCAATGCTGACGGCCTGTCCCGATTCTTCCGCCTCGGCGAGGAGAATCCCCACGAAGATGGGTGACTCTCCCCTGCCTTTAGCTGGGGGGGACGCGTGTTGGACCCGGCCTCGTGGCGTGGTCCTACCCCTCCCGCGTGGCGGGCCCCGGACGACATTGGCCCTCCACAGAGCCCCGGGCGGCCCCTTCCGCCCGATCCTGCACGCACCAACACTATCGGTCCGGTTACCACCACGGGCCACCACACCGGCCTGACTCCATCATGGGCCCATCACGTCCTGAGCACGAGGCCTCGCCCGACTCCATCTTGGGACCACCACATCACGAACACGTGGCCTCGGCCCCGGCCCAGGCCCCAGCGAAGCCCCGACATCGAGGCGTCAAGATCTACCCAGGTGGTCGAGTGGCCACTCAACAGATCCCAGAGGAGGGAAGTTTCGATGGGCCTCCAACCCTCCCCGGACGCCTGGTATCGATCGCCCCCTGCATCCCTGGGTGCTGGCTCCGCCCCCCTGCTGGGTGTCTGGACACCATCTTCCCGGCCCCTCTGGCCCCCAGGCGCGAGGGTCCGGACATCAAAGGACTCCAGTCCTATATCTGGGCCAGCCCCGGAGTAGGACGGGAGTTGTATCCTGGACTGGAAAGCCCTACTGACGCTGTCACGGCCGACACCAGAAGAACTCATTGTCCCTGTAACCCGAGGATACCCTGAGAGCCTACTGGCGCTGCCGCGGCCCACCTTTGCCGAACCATCTTGAGAGCCTGCTGGCGCTGCTGCGGCCCACCTTTGCCAAACCATCTTGAGAGCCTGCTGGCGCTGCCGCGGCCCACCTTTGCCGAACCATCTTGAGAGCCTGCTAACGCTGCCGCGGCCCACCTTTGCCGAACCATCTTGAGAGCCTGCTGGCGCTGCCGCGGCCCACCTTTGCCGAACCATCTTGAGAGCCTGCTGGCGCTGCCGCGGTCCACCTTTGCCGAACCATCTTGAGAGCCTGCTGGCGCTGCCGCGGCCCACCTTTGCCGAATCATCTGGAGAGCCTGCTGGCGCTGCCGCGGCTCGACCTCTCGGAACCCCCCGGCTCGAGGATTGAGAGCTGTGCGCAGGGTATCCCGTCCTACACCCCAACCGAGACTGTCCCGCTACCCTGACCCCCTTTTACGAGACTTTTAAGACCCCTCGAACTACTTGTACATAGCGCTGAGAACCAGCAGCCTTTATTTCCTGATAAAGCTTACGAACTCGACCTCTGGTGTGGTGTCCATTTGTAGTGTTGTGGTTACTCTGCTGTACGATCCTAGGAGAGGGCCCTCACCCAGGAGGCCTCTCAGTAACGCTCGGCTACTTCTTGACGGAGAGGTGGACCTAGGGGTGGTCAGTCAGACATCTTCTGCCTCCCCCGGGGTCGCCTTTCTAACAGTCAATCGGCTTAAGTTTGTAACCTCCCATGGCGACAACCCATGTTTTGTGTGTTGTTACTTGGAAGACTTTAGTTACTGCCTCTGAACACTATTTTCCCAAATAGCTTTGTCCTGCCTCCTGTTGCAGAAAGGACACGCTGTCTCCTAACGCTTTAAAAAAAAATGTATTGCATGGATGACAAACGTATTTGTAATGCAATAGGTGTCTCATTTGCGAGAGTTGAAGATATTGGCATTGTAAATTACAATGCCTTTTATTTATCAGTTTTAAAAACAACACATAAATTAAACGCATTGCCATTTACAATGCCAATAGCTCAAGCTCTCGTAAATGTGAAACCTGTTGCATTGCAAATGCTTGTTTTTGCTAATGGAATTCAGGTTTGAAATAACTGTATGTACCTGCTTTCACATGCTGAGTTTAGTTTAGACATTTGGCAGTCACCCACAAGAGCACAGTGTTTTGCGCACACATGAGCATAAACAGCATGATTTCAATGTGTGAACTAAACCACTAAATATGCAAGTTATCTGGCCGGTGCCTGAAAGAAAGAGATTCACCAACAATACATTAAAGCAACATACACATTTTAAACAGCAAAATAGCTCATGATTAATATATGCCATGGAGCAACCCAATGCTTTACAGTAATTTCAATCGCAATTTAATTAATCAAATGCAAATTCTATTATGTTGGAAAGTTTCATATAAACGCGAACAAAACTCTGGAGGACATCAGAGTGCCTCACATTTAAACAAAGTGAAAAATAAGAAATATAGCAAGAAACAGAAACCTGATTCTAACACGAGCCGTGCCGATTAAATAGGCGGGATAACGAGGTGATATCAAGCATTTAGAAATTTGTGAACTCAGTGAGATTTCTGTCAACGTTTAATTAACGGGAAAGTTAAACAACTATAGTGCAAATTCTACTCATTCCATAGAATTGAAAATGCCATGGGCTAAAATTGTTATTCAGATTCAGCTAAACTGCACACAAATAGAATGTTTGATAGCAAGGTGGGAACGAGAACGTAACAGACGTACGCAGCATTTAAAAAAGAGCAATGACAAGCACTGACAGGACGAACATCTTTGGCTGTTTTACAGGTGTGTTTGCTGATGTGTATTTCTGTGTGAATGCATGTGTAATAATGTTAGTATGCATGGATGAATGGTGGATGGCAAGATGGATTAATTAATACAAATGAACAGATAAAGATGGGTGGTGATTGGGGATGTATGTATGAATGAATGTGAATGCGGGGATGGATGAATGAATTAGAGTGTGAAGACAGATACTTGGACGAATGTGAGATTCAATGTGGAGGCATGGCTAACGGAGTGTTTGAGGATGTATGTATTTATTGATATGTGGAAGTGCAAATGAGCGTATTGATGGATGAACATGTGATGATAGACAAATGAATGATGGTATAAGCATGGCTAGATGTTTGGAGAAATGAATAATAGTATAGGTAGATTGACACATGAATGACTGTGTGTATGGTTGCATGGAGAACGTTATGTGAGGATTCATTGATGGATAAAAGTTAGAACGTTTGTAATAAAAATTACCAAACAAGAACACAAACCTACAAACGTTGCTACATTTATCAGGAAGTAGCACACAAATTCCGAAAAACAGAAAATATCTGGTGCAATCATGCCGTATTTTTCTCTATATATGTAATGTATGGGACAAAGATGCCACATAATGGAAAGGTGCTACAGGTAATGTGTTGAGATAGAAGTGACATGCTTTGGGGCGGGGGGTATGGGGGGGGGTGATTAGGGAGTTTAATTAGTATAGTATTGTTGTAGAGTTCTAATGCAATTACGCTCAGAGATGATGCTAAGTAGAGCAGACAGTTGTTCTTGCTTTTTGCTTCTGTTTCCATTATCCCTCAGTCAGCGTAAAAGCGGAATATCAACATCTACTGTAGATTGCAATTTATATGACCTGGCACTATATGCTAGTAATAGTTGCTGAGATGGGAATTATGGGAACCGATTTTGGCACACTGTAACTTTGCACTGAATTTGAAAACTCAATAAAGTTTGTTTACAAAAAAGAAAATAATGGAAAAGGTGCTACAGAGTACAACTAGTTCTATATGTGTGGCATGTGTCAGATCCCGTTTTAGAAGGCACAGGGCATGCAGGGTCTACTGTACCCACCCGTGGTGGGTGAGGCCTTTTACACCTTATGTCCTGGTGCCCAACCTACTATGGATCCTGAGCAATTGGACCAAGTACCCCTTCTGCACTTGACTCTCAGGGATAGCTTGGACAAGCAGTCAAAGGCTCCTGTGAAGGGAAGTGTGGATCCAGATTAGCGAGCATGACTCATAGCTGAAAGTGCATGCAGTAGTCTCAATAAATCAATGTCCAGCCAAATACGTATCTTTATGTGAAAAATAGGTATTTTATTTCAAATACTACACATGCACAGGAATAACAACATTCCTAAGCAAAAACAGTTGCTTGAGGTTAGGGGTCTGGTGTTTTTCAGGAAAATCCCTGTCCCACTCTTTTCCTTGAAATGTGGCCAGGGTTATTTCCTGAAGAGGGATGCTGCCTTGAGTGTGCTGCACACTATCCCTCTATGCCAGGTGGGGGCCAAGAGAAGATTAAGGGCAATCCACATGCTGAGCCGCTGTACCCAATACGTGGGACTGGCTTTCACTATGTGTGACCCTTGTATGCCAGGAGTGGGTAGAGGCATGGAAAGACGGCTATCATTCATGGAGCAGCATGCAACTGTGAAGAACTTGCCGGTAGTGACCCATGGAGGAAGAGTATTAATTCTACCATCGGAACCCAGAGTATCTGAGATCGGACTCCGGAGGACCAATTGTAGAAGGGCGTACTACCTATCCCAGATAGAGTTCGCACAAAATTCCTCTAGAAAATTGTTTCAAATAGTTAACATTTTATCTACCCCTCCTTCTGTCTCTGCAATTGAGCCATCCCAAGACCTCTGTAACTCCCTAGCTGATTATTTTACCAGCAAAGTCACCAACATCTATGCTACCTTTTCTTCATTAGCCCATTCCAAAGGCTCTGACCCTCAACCTATTTCTACTCCGGCTACTGGTCCTACTCTTTCTCTGTTTCATCCTGTCCTCGTTGAGACAATCAACAAATACACAGCAACCATTACCTCAGGTTCCCCGCTTGACCCGTGCACTCCATCGGTATTTAATTTACTCAGTGGACTTAACACACCTCCTCTCACCGAGATTTGCAGTTCTATGTTCCTTACGGGTGAGTACCCAAAGATTTGGAAGAAAACTATAATCAAACCTCTGCTAAAAAAAACCCTCACTGGACCCTTCAGAAATAGCCACTTATAGACCCATAGCCTGCCTTCCTTTCCCAGCAAAAATCTTTGAAGCACTCATGAATCACCAACTGTCTGATTTCATTGATCAACATCATTTGCTGGATGATACCCAATTCGGATTTAGAAAGAGCCATGGGACAGAAACAGCACTGATAAAGGCGGCTGATGAGATCAGAACTATTTTAGATCATAATGGGGCGGCTGCACTCATTTTGCTCGATCTCTCCGCCGCCTTTGACACGGTCCATCACTCCATCTTGATCGACCGTGTCTCAGCATTGGGGGTTAACCATCTAGCCAGAGACCTTATAGCTTCCTTTCTGGCCAACCGCTCCCAATCTGTGAAACTTGGTACTTTCTACTCCCCCACATCCACACTACCCTGTGGAGTACCCCAGGGATCCTCGCTAAGTCCGACACTATTTAACACCTATGTGTCGGACTTGGCGAGGGTCATAAAAACTTATGGGCTGAATCTGACTACCTACGCAGACGACACCCAATTGGTGTTGGCGGTCCATAAGAATGGTTTGGCAGTTGCATCAAGATTTCACAAGGATATGCTAGCCATAGGCTCCTGGATGCTGATGAACTGCCTAAAACTAAATTCGGATAAGACAGAGGTGATGACCTTTGGCAACCTGTCCCCGGTATGGTCCGATATCTGGTGGCCCACTGAATTCGGCCCCCCACCAGCACCGGTTGCCAAGGTCAGGAACCTGGGGGTCATATTCAACACCAAATTAACATTTATCCATCATGTCAATACTGTGACCTCATCCTCTTTCTTCACCCTCAAAAAAATCAAAAAACGACTTCCCTTCTTACCTTCAGCTGCAGGAATGACACTGATAACTACTCTAATATTTTCAAAATTGGACTATTGCAATGCCCTCCTGCTAAATGCCCAACAGCAGGTTGTGGATAAACTGCAATTAGTCCAAAATGCGACAGCTAGGGCACTTCTTTCCATCCCTAAATACCAATCTGTTTCGGCGGCCATACTTCAACTGCACTGGCTCAGAGTTAAAAGCCGCATAAAATTCAAGGCCCTCTGTATTGCATATAAGGCCATTCACAACTCAGGTCCTCAATTTTTAATAAATGCCTTCAGGATTTACACCCCAAGCAGGTCTCTCCGCTCGGCATCCAACTTCCTTCTTGCTCTTCCTCGCACCAGAACAGTTGCTTGGGGAGACAGACGTTTCTTGGTAGCCACGGCGAGGCTATGGAATACCCTCCCTCTCTTCATCAAAACCAGTCCAACCCTTTTAATTTTCCGAAAACAGTTGAAAACATGGCTCTTTGATCAATAAATTTACTTCTCATCCATTTCTGTCAAACGTATAATCCTCTGCGCCGAGACACCCTTGGGTATTTGTGCGCAATACAAATTTAATAAACATAAACATAAACATAGAACCAGAGGAGCAATGTGGACATCTGAAGCCTTAACCACAGCACCCAGCCTTCTGCTCATTGACGGGCAGTCAAAGCTCACCCAGACTCTCCAAATTGCCACTCCAGTGGGATTCAGTAAGACTGAGTATTGGTCTCCTGGTCTTCTGGGGTACTTTCTCTGACTGAAGCGATGTGGTGCTGGTATACTTTGACTTTCCAAAAAGCCATTGCAGAACTTCTAAGACTGGAACTCACTAGCTGGGCCTTACCTGATAGAGGGGCAATAACCATGCTCCTTTGAGGGGGAGTTGGAATTTAGGAGGTGAATTTGCCTTAAGACGACTGTGTATATTATTTGTGGTGTGCTGTACTTCACTTTGGGTATGTGTATAAATATCACTTTTACTTAAAATCAAGTATCTGAATGGTCAATCATTTGTTGGGGTTGCTAGATATTGGACCCAGTAGCTTCTGTTTGCCCTGTAGTCCTATGAATTGGGTTCAGACATTTTACTTGTGGCCGTATGATCATTTTAACCAAACTTAAGGATGAATGAATGAAAGTTTGAAGCTGGTGGCTGAATAAATGGACGATCCAAGATGGAGTAAATGGATAAATGAATGAATGAAAGTATGAGAATAAATTCATAATGGTGAACAAGAGTGTGAAGATGAATGGATAAAAAAATGAGTGTGAGGAAGGGTGGATGCAAGATAAAGAGCATGTGGTTGATTGGTAAATTAATGAGTTTGAGGATGAATGTAAGAGTAGTGTGTGCATATACAGATTAATTGCTGCAATGATCAATGAATGGGAATTATAAATGAATGCATACGTGTGTGATGATGAATGGATAGATACATAACATAAACACAAGGAGATGATGGACGGAGCACTGAAACTTTTCAGACACTCGCCCCCAGTCACAGATCTGGGGTGAATCATCATCGTTCTGTAGCTCACTTGGCCACCCCAGTTCAGACCCAGCTATATACAAATCATACTTGACCCTCATGGGAACAGTACAGCCCGAGCTGCCAAGCCAGGTCTTTCCTGCACCAGAAACAAGCATCCTGGGACCAGTTTTGGGGTAACACCCCTCATTAGCCAGGATAGCTTGAATCTAGTGGCAAAGTGAGCAAGGGGCCCACATCTGGGCGAACCCTGTCAGCTTAGGGTGAACAAAGCAAACACAAGGAGATGATGGATGGAGCACTGAAACTTCTCATGCACTCACCCCCAGTCACAGATCTGGGTTGAATTCATCATCTTTCTTTTTCACTGTCGGGTGTGCCTTTTAAGATAAGGCCTCTGTGATGCAGCAAGGGTAAGGGGCACATGGCTGGTTATACATGAACATTAATGTGTATGTGGGTGCACACCTGCAAGGGCTGCAGGTGTGAGATTCCTGTTGTGTGCAGCCCAGTAACTGTGCAGAGGTAGCCTGGCACAAAGAGGACTATGCAGGATTGGATATTACCTTGGGTTAGGCCACATGAAGTTAGTGTACACTGACAGATAAAGTCAGTGTGGTTTACTGTGGGGAAGACTGCATAGAATTAAGTTTTGCTTCCCTTTGGTCTACAGAGACCAATGTCATATCGAAATGGGGCGGAACCCTCATGCCAAACCCAAATGTGAGAGTTCCAAAAAGATATCTGTACAGCTCATGGGTCATTCAGGATTGTCATATTTCTCTGGCTCATGCTGCTGTTCCAAGTTAATTCCCTTTCTTTCCAGCGGGAGGCAAAACACCATCCTGTAGGACTTGGCCTTTTTGGCTAAAGTTCCCTAAACTTTTTGCTTTCCCCCTAGACCGTTTTCCTGGCATAGAGTTGCCAATATAGATGCTGTGGATGCTTTGCCACTGCGGATCAGTGTCAAAGTACAAGTGTTCCATATGTAAAGTGTAATGGTAATTGGTTGACCATGATTGGTATTTTTGCCTTACTAATAAAGTCCCTAGTGATGTGCACTGTGTGCCAGGGCTAGTAATGCAAAGGCGCATGGAGAAGGGATCTCAAGCCTGCAGTGTAGGGCGTGCACCCAGTTTGCTAAGTTAGCATGTTGTCCTGACAAGTGCAACCACTTGTCAGGCCTTACTTTCCCTTTTACATACACATTGGGCACCCCTGTGCTAGGTCCTGGGTAATCCCTGGGTGGGTACAGTGTAGGTAAAAGATAGGACATATACTGAGGTGTGTGCTATGTCCTGTCAGTGAAAAAAACTCAATTTCGTCGTCACTGGTGAATGGCCATTCTGCCCATAGGACAGAATGGGGAAGGCTGGCTATTGTGTTTGTAAGCCTAGTTTCCTATACGTTTATAATGGAGAGGGGAAGTTTAGTATGTATTACCTTACAGTGTCATTACATATCTTTATATGAAAGTGGTTTTGTCACTGTGTGTTCAGAAACCACTCTTTGAGAAAGTGGCTAATTTTTGTGCTTTAAGCATGTATGTGTGTCCCTGCTGAATAGGGATTGACTGTATGTATCTGAGAGGTGAGAGGAGCTGGGGGAGGGTATTGACCCAAGGGAGGAGTTGAGATGGCACCAGGCTGACCTGCATCTGGAGAGTAGGCGAGGAGAAGCCCCAGGAGGTGAAGAGCTCTGGGTTGCTGCTAAAAAACAATTGACATGTCACCGGCTGAGTGACTAAGGATCCAGACCCCCAATATCAACTGAAGAAAGGTGACACTGGGAGTGAGACATTCAGAACTGATTTAGGGAGGGATCATCGACCCCTGAGCACAACAAACTTCAACGACATTAAGGGGTATAACTATGAGAGCTGAAATCCCTGAACGTTGGAATGAAACAGAAATGGATTGGACTACAAAGGCTTGGATGCATTTTGTGGTCAAGAGGAACCTCTCTAAGGAAGGAGCAACTGAAGAGACTGCAGGAGAAAGACCAATCCTTGCTTAGTGATCTGGGGCTGGTCTGCAGTTTGCTGTTCTAACCAAGGAAGAGGCTGCTGGGACTGTGCTTGGAGGCGCTGGGTCCCCCTGCTTGATGAAGACTGTGCTTTGTGCTGTGTCTTGTAATCCCAAGGGCTTGAGGTGAGCTGGCTTCCTGTTTGGAAACACAAGAGCATAAAAGTTTCCGGAGAACTTTCAAGTGACGCGTTGTGTGTGTGTTGTGGCTGCTTGAGACCCTCGGAAGGTGTGTCCTGTGATCTTGGACACCCAGAGGAAAAGTAAGACTCAGACGTGCTTGGTGCATGTTGTGGTGCACAGAGGGTGTTAGTGAAGAGCGTCTGGTCAATGTGTGTGCCGAAGCTGAAGTGGATCTCAGACGCGCTTGGAGCATGTCATGGTGCACCGCATGCGCTGGTGAAGAGCGCCTGGTCAGCGTGTGCATCGGAGGTGGAGTGAGTCTCGGACACACAGGGTGTGTGTTATGGTGCACAAGAGGCATTGGTGAGGAGCACCTGATCAACATGTGCATCGGAAGTGGAGTGAGCCTCGGATGCGCAGGGTGCGTGTCGGGGTGCATCGGAGGTGTTGGTGAAGAGCGCCTGGTCATCGAGTGCACGCAGGACAAGTGAGGCTCAGACACGGTGAGCGTGTCGAGGTGCGGCCGAAGGTGTTATTCAAGAGCGCCTGGATATCGGGGCACCGGAGTTGGAGTAAACCTCAGTGAAGCAGCGTGGGTGCCTTGGTGCAACCTGAGACTGTGGAGGTGATCGGCTGATCATTGTGTGCACCGGAATAAAGTGAGTCTCCACAGCGCGGTGTGTGGGTCTTGGTGCCAACTGAGACCGCAAGAAGGAGTGCCTGGTGAGCGTGCACTCGGAGTCAGCGTGAAGTCCCATTAGCGTTGTGTGTGTGGCTTTGTGCCAGAGGAGACCCGGAGGGTGCAGTGGTGAACGTGCGCCCAGAGTAAAAGGAATCTCAGGGACGCTGGGTACGTTTGCCCTGTGGCCACCTGAGATCTTCCTAACAGTTGCGGCCTTGACCGACAGCCGGGAGGAGCTGAGCTGCCAGGCTGAGCCGCTGATGCCCATTGAGAGAGTTTTGCATGGAAGGCCCAGTTCGAGGAAGGAGGAGAGGAGAGTGGGGTTGCTCACCCAGGTAACGTGGATTACTACCTGGGTGGGGTGTGGGCTCGGTGGGACACTCTCTCGGCCTCTCAGTGTTTCTGACGATGTGAGCCTTTGCTTCGGCTCAGAGTGGGGCCCGTACTGACGAAAGCAGGGGCCAAAGTAAGAAGCTGTACTCTGTGTCATCGTTGAACCGTGTGGGGGCAACTGTTATCGAAGAGGCTGACTATTGTAATACACATTGCCAATATTGCTGGTAACGAACTGCTGGACTGTCTTATAACGCCTGACATTATTATTGCTTAACAAAGTACACGATTGTAGCGTTACGCATTGCATTATTTCTCCCTTGCCAAGTACAGGATTGTAACGGCCCACATCGCATTATTTCTTCATTGCAAAGCACATGATTGTAGTTACGCATTGCATTATTCCTTAAGTGCAAAGTACATGATTGTAGCGGCCCGCATTATTTCTTCAGTGCAAAGTACGTGATTGGGGTGTGACACATTGCGTTATTCCTTCATTGCGCAGTACATGAATGTAGCGGTACACATTGCATTATTTCTCCCATTGCAGGTACGAGGTGTATCGTTATGCATTGTATTATTTCTCTTTTGCCTAGCACAGGATTGTATTGTTACACAGTGCACTATTGTTTGTCCATTGCAACATGTGTGATTCTAGCATTACGACCAGCATAGCATTTTTTAAAGTGGTGGTTGAGATTTGAACGTACCAGCAAGCCACAACAGATATTACCCTTTAATCTATGTTGGCTTATGTATTGTGTGGCCTGATTGTATATCTTTTTGTATAAAGTTTATACTCATTTTTATCAAACTCGTTCTGGCTTCTAGAACTTTCCAAACCCACTTAAAAGGTCTTTCACAAGGAGGAGAGCTCTCTCTTGGATTTGCTTTTCGCTGGACACTGGGACTGAAGGTGGCGGTCAAGGACAACTGAAAGGAGGAACCCCTGATATCCATCTGGACTAAGGACTCTGACTAGAGCTGTGGGGCTCTCCCCAGGAACAGGAAATCTAGTACCCTTGCACCCCATAAGGACTAGTAGGGGTAGGAACTGGACTTCTGCGCCAAGGAGGAGAGAAGCACCAGAAGAGAAAGAGTAGAAAGGCTGGTGCATGGAGTCAGTGAAACCATCTCTGTGCAAACTTTACCACCTTGGAGTCCAGGAGCCTTAAGAAAAGTGCTCCAGGTGACTTGGGCTCGGCACTAGGAGCATAACAAGCCCAGTATAGAGCAAAACCACCCCATGAGCCTGAGATTCGAGCAAGAAAAGGATTAGATATTGACCCCCCAGAGTGATCTCTGAGCATGTGGAGCTCTGCTGCAGCATTGAAAAATGCCCAGAGGGAAGCCAGAGGTGACCACAAGGAGCTTTTAATTTTTAGGTCCTGTGAGGGGTAGCGTGTGGGCCCCTTCTCAGAGCTAAGAGGGCCCAGGGATCCCAACTGGTGGGCCGGATTTGATTTCCAGGTGCTCAGGACCCCAAACTCTGGGGCCCAACAACCACAAGAGTCAAGCTAGGGTCCCAGGACCCCCAACTCTAGGCCCCCAACAGGAGAAGTGCCTGGGAGAGTGCCACAATGACCCAGAGAATTGGTGGGGCTGCCCTATACCCCCCTTGCCTGTGTGTAGGGGGAAACAGGACAGGACAGGAGAAGAATTGCCAGGGAATAACACAGGGAAATGATACATGAGGGGCTAATGGGGCAGCCAGGGCTGGGGTCCCCGAGCTTTACCCAACGTTGACGGCCTGTGAGAGTGCTTGGGTGGTACCAGGCACCCCAAGGATCAAATACAAAAAAAGGAAAACAAAGCTAGTCATGTGGCTCAACAAAGGGAGCAGCCAAAGCTGCTATTAAATTATGCACGGGCTCCTGAGGAAGCCCCGAATAAAGCCCTGCAGTGCATGAAATAGATGCAGTCTTTTTTACCACTTGTGGTGGCCTCAGGACAGTGGGACCACCACCAACAAGTGAGAGGGAGCGAGGGGGAGCTGCATAAGCACCACAGCTCCACCCAAGGATGTCCAAGTACCTTCTGAAAAGTAGTGACCCCAAGTTTGGAGGGTCTACAAAAGGAGGACTACCCTAAGCCTTGCTTAAGCTTACTAAGCACTCCCCTGACTGTACATGGAGCTCTACCGCTGGGAGTGCAGTGTCCTCTAGCTGAGTTTATGGCTGCAAGTTCTGTTGCCTAACGGTTGTTAAAGAAGAGACAAAAGCATGGTGGATAATGGAATTGTTTTAATTGAAAGTGTTCTTCATGACGGTTTGGCAATGCTTTCTTGAAACTTATTAATCACCAAAGGTTAAACAATGCTTTAATCAAAGATGTCAATGACAATGCTTTATTTAAAGAGTTGTTAATGCTGACAGTAATTCACATTTCTGAGAGGCTGCACTGTTTTAGTACTGATGATGTGAGCATCTTATTGCCATGTCTGATTACTCATAATCAGTGCAGAAGAGGATGTCATGCTTTACTACTGATAATGTGGGATGTTATGCCTTATTCCTGATAATGTGGCACATGATTGCAATGTGTTGTCTATTCATAATAAGTGCAGAGGAATAATGGTTCCTGAAGTCAGTGATGGAATGAAGTATCACCATAACATGTGATACTAGTTTGGAATGTGACAACATTTACATAATGCAAAGTGACACCTCCCTATATAATTATATGTTACATTGTAAATGAAAGGGCGTGTATTGCTTATTTCCACAAACCTTCTGTATATTTGTAAATTAATGCATGGTGTTGAGTTGTATGTTTGTGTAATAAATGTACATTTACTTTCCTGGACAAAAAGCAGAGCCTGGACAATTATTTATTGAGTATTATTGTTGTGTGCCAGTGAGTGGTGGTCACTGTTTCACCTCACCTCTCTTGAGTCGGCCTCCCTGTGGGAGTCAAGCTCTACAATAGGGTGTTTGGTTCCCAGTGGAGGGTAAATGTGGACCCATTACTTGTGCAGGCCACACAGCTAATTGCCAATTTGCTCCCAATATCCCAATAAGAGTTACAGACACAAATCTAGTATCAATATAATTGTGTCAGAAAAAATAGAATAAGCGATGAACACTGCCCTTACAGTACCCAGGTCAATCCCCCAAGTCACTAGCAAAATAAAAATGTTGTCTTCACTATTAAATTAGCCAATGGGATAATTATAGCTGAGGGTTAACTTCTATGTATTTCAATTTTTTTTTCAATATATCAATAACTGTCTTAAACTGTTACTCAGCTCATAATAAAGCATTTATCCACAATGAAGATAAAAAAAATATTGGCTATACAAATGCTACAGATGGCTACTATTCTGTATTTTCAAGTTTCCAGTCTCCCAAATACAATAGGTACTAGGGACCGTATTGCACATGGCAGCACCAGCGTTAGTTGTCGCTGTGCGCCAGAGTATGTTTGTGTTAATGTGCGTTTGCATCTGTGCGCTAATACAATATGCGCACAGACGCAAACACACATGAATACAGAGCTCAACGTCTGCGCCAACATCACTGCGCATTACAAACCAATTCTCTGTAATCGGGCGGATACTCTGAAGCACAGCGCCAACTTGCGCCAGCGCAGCGATGTGTAATACGGCCCTAGGTTTATCATTATTATTATTATTATTATTATTATTATTATTGAATTAAATTTCTAAGGCGCACATTGGACACACACAAGAAGTACAAGCTGCACTATTGGTTAAATAACCATGTTTTAAGCTTTTTACAGAATTTACAGTAAATGGTTTCATACCGGAGTTGTAAGGAGAGAGAATTCCACAGTGAGGGGGCCAAGCAAGCAAAGGACCGACCACCCATACGCACTAGTTTGGTCCGGGAGACTTGAAACTTCGCTTGAGAGGAGGATCGAGGAAGGCGCGTGGGAAGGTAAAGGTTTACCAAAGCACTGAGATACTGTGGCGGTGCCCCTGATTTAATCCTATGCATATAGCATAGGGCTTTAAATTTAGTGTGGTTCTCCACCAACCCTAAGCCAATGAAGGTCTTGGAGAGATCCTGAGATGGAGGCCCTTCTAGGTAATTGGCAAAGTAGTCGGGCTGTGTAATTCTGGATGACTTTCAGCTTGCGAACCACCTCCTTTTTGGCTTCTAAATATAGGGCATTGCCATAGTCCAGTCTAGACACAATCAGGACCTGTATGACTGTTCTTTGGGTGGAGCTAGGCAGCATCCAAAGTATTTTTATGAGCCATCTTAGGATGGTAAAACAGGTCGAGGAGACCTTAACCGCTTGCTGCCTCATAGAAAGTTGGTCATCTATGATTATACCAAGATTGCGGACAGATTGTGATGGTTTAGGGAGATTGCCCATTTTGGGCGGCCAGTGTTGGGACCCCAGAGAACTTCAGTTTTCCCATCGTTTAATTTCAGCCAGTTGGTGTGCATCCAGCCAGCTATCTTTTGCAGCCCAACCTGGAGAGATGACACATTGGATGTTTCCTTGGTGGACGAAGAGAAGATAAGCAGGGTGTCATCTGCATATTAAAATATAGTTAGCCCAGCTTCTTCGGCAATTGTGTCCATGGAGCTAACATAGATATTAAAGAGTAACTGACTAAGGATGGATCATTGTGGCACTCTGTAGGGGGAGTCATGGGCCTTAGAACTAGCGGAAGAGGAGAAGACATGAACATTTCTATTGGACAGAAAGCTGGACAGCCAATTGAGTGCTGATCCGACAATGCCCCGCGAATGTAAAGTTTGTAGGAGGGCAGTATGAGACACAGTATCGAAAGCAGCACTCAAATCAAGCAGTATGAGTGCCATTGTTTCTCCCATGTCCAGGTGTTTACGAAGAGTTTCTGTGACGCCCAAGAGTGTGGATTCTGTAGAGAAGCCAGCTCTAAATCCTGATTGTGATGCATGAAGGATTTTTTGGGGATCCACAAACTGTGTCAGCTGCTGATTAAAATGTTTTTCCAAGATTTTAGAAAAGGCTGGAAGTAGGGAAATAGGGTGGAAATTAGAGCATTTACTTTTTTCAGCAAGGGTAGAGCCATGGCATGTTTCCAAACTGCTGGTACTGTTGCTTCTCATAGCGATGTGTTGAGCAGTTCTATAATAACCTTTAGTAGCGGTAATTCCAATTTTTGAAGGATGGGGATGGGGAGAGGGTCCTTGGAGAGCCAGATTTAAGACTAGATAGGGTGCGACTAAAAGATGGTATATCAAGAGGCAGTCAGTTTTCTAACACCTTACCGGGGTAGCAGTAGTGGCCTGTGGCAAAGAAGTAGTACTGTAGTTCGATGTGGGTGCATTGAGCTTTACGTGCATCACCGCCTTAGTTGTCACATTATTAAATTCTGTGTCAATTTTTTCAATTTTACCAATGAAAAACTCAGCTAGGTCTTCACATTGCGCTGCATTTAACTCAGGTGATGTGGGTTGACAAGATGCACCTGACAACTCTTTCACTACTTTAAATAGGGCTTTAGGATTATTATGAGCCAATTTAATGGTGTTATTTACATGGTCAGCATGAGCGGCTTTACATAGTTCGTGGTAAATCTTTTTTGACAGTTTATAAGTAAGTTATGATTCTGGCCATTGTCCTTCCTCCACCGACTCTACAAAGCATTACATTTAGTCTTTATTGTTTTTAGTGTATCAGAGAACAACGGGCGGGAGGGTGATGGTTGTTCATTCTTTTGTTAGACATAGGTAGACATGCATCGATAGATGACATCAACCAGGCTTGAATAATGTCTGCATCTACTATATTGGTTGGGGAGGTAGCAGGAATGTTGGTTAAAACTTGTTGATTAAATTGATCAACGTCTAAGTTCTTCCAGTTTCTAAACCCTACTTTGGAAGAAGAGGTAGAGGTGTTCTTGCACTGCGTCTCCAATTTTACCCTAAAACAATCCAAAAAGTGATCAGACCAGATAATGGGGAGGGCTGCCTGGCAAACAATACTAGAATAAATTGGAAAGGGTGGGGTCTAATAAATATCCAGCTTTGTGAGTGGGACCTGAGTTAAGAAGTAGGACATTCATGGCTGCCAAATCTACAGTCAAAGTGGAGCTGATAGTGCATGTAGGTTCATTAAAGTGAATGTCTAAGTCTCCGAGAATGCTGAAATTTGCAGCTTCCATTAGCAGAGGGTCAATAAGTTCTGGGAGCAATGCTACCCAAGTTTCAGCAGGACCCGGTGGTCGGTAAATCAAGATCCCAGAAAAGGTAAAATGAGATGTAAGCAACAGTTTAAAGCAGCTGGCTTCACAACCTGTAAAGGGTAAGTCCTCCCATTTACAAGCATAAGTGTGTTTAAAAAATAAGTGTAATTCCCCCTCTAATTATATCTATACGGTCTTTTCTGATGATTGTATAGTTGGGAGGTAGGGAAATTGCAACATCAGGTCCTGAGCTCTCATTTAGCCATGTTTCCGTAAGGAAAATGGCATTGGGCTGTGTACTTAGAAAGAGGTCATAGAAATCTTCCTTGTGTTGAGGGAGTGACCTACAGTTTAGGCTAAAAAAGATAAATTCTTCCAGGAGAGCAACTTTTGATTTACCAGAGGAAGATAGCAATGAATTGAGTTTAGTGGGGCTAGTAGTAATATCAGAAAATTCACTAATAAGTTGTGTGGTAGGTGAGAAACCACAACAACGACATTTGGAAGCCAAGTTTCCTGGTGTTAGGAACCTACATTTCGGTTGAGGCATAGGACACAGGTCATATAATAGTTTCTGAGAGTAAGTCCTTATGGTTTTGGAAAAAGAGGCAGGGGTTATGGCCCCTGGACCCGGCCGTGCACGGATGGGTGCAGATGGGCTTGCCTTTGGCTCGCCCGCTGTGCACGTCTGCTGCGCGAAGAGTCGACCATTTGATTTAATGCCAGTAAACAGCTGATCTGTAACCAGTGAAAACCTCGCCTTCTCTCGCCTCTAGCCCAGAAGTATCTGTGACCGCGTCTCCCTCCACACAACCGAGAAAACCCATGGTGGACCGAGGAGAATGCGGTGAGAAAGGGTGTCTGAGGTGTTGAGGTAAGCGCAAGTAGAAAGCATTACAGCAATACAAAAATAGTGCAGTTTAAAAAGTGAAATAAAAATTTCTAAAAGGATACGATAGCTCAGCTTCTGTTAGCAGGCTCTTACTTCCAGCGCGCGTCATGAGAGGGAATTACAACTAGCAAAGGGTAAAAAAAGAGGAGTGCGCAGGCAAATAACACAAAATAATAGGCTGGTGAACGGATGCAAGGCATTTCCAGGCATAGAGCGAAACCAAATACATGCAGAGCTTTAACACAGGATAAGTTTCTCAACACCCACCAGGAAGAACAATGGTCAGGTCATGGGAGAATTGCTGGCATGTCAAGAGTGCCATCCATCCGGATGAATAATGGTCATCACATACTATATTTGTTTTAATGATATAAATGAATGGTGTGAAACTGTGATTTTACCAGGGAAGCCATCAGGATGCAGCCGATACCAGTGGTACCACAGCCATGAATTCTTTGAATTGTACTCACATAGTGTCCCATGCTGCTGCTATGGGCCGTTTCCGAATTCCACAGGCCTTCTCCCAGTGCGATGCAGTACTCTCTGCATTGCACCAGCTGTGCAGAACCTTACACCACTGGGCGCAACTCTGCACTTGTTGTGCCCGACAATGTATGGTCAGTAAGGTCTTTCCCAAAAGAAGGGCCAGATTCAGAAAGCATACCTTCACCTTAGGACTCCTCCTCCTGGGAAATATATGCAATGTTGTAGCTTCCCAAGATACTTGAGGATTAATTTCTATATGTCTGAAGTAATAACATACAAATCAATAGCAAAATGGTCAATGACTCATTCAAAATTTGAGCAATTTTGTTTTGCATAATTACCTGAAAGTTTGGAAAAATTAGGTAAAGTCACAAGAAATCACACAAAAGTGGTGCTCTATTTAGTGCATAACGCTTCTATTTCATGACAGAAAAAGTACCAAAAACACAAGCGCCATGAACAAAAGCCACTCAAATTGTATTCGTTCGCTTTGATTCCATGCCCCGACAATTGTTTTTGTCACAAATGGACTTGAAATTATATGACAGGGCAACTGATCTCAGCAGCCAAGGTGCCACCTACACAGATTAGTATACACGAAATGTGTCAAGTATCTCCTTAAGAGGGTCCAAGTTAAAAAGAAAAAAAGACAAAACAGTAACAAACTCATTGGCAATCTCATAGCTATTGATTGAAGTTGAAGATTAATACTGAAGTAATTAGTAGGGTACCGCACTTCCTTGCCATCGTGGAAGAGAAAATTAACATGTAAAATATCCAGAGAAAAAATCCAGAAGAAGTTTCAACAGCAAAAATGAGGTCCAAAAGTAGCCAAAAGAGAGCAACGACTGTGATGAAAAATCAAGAAACAAATGTGTCTTGCCTCATTTATATGATTTAAACAGAAACTGATATCACAGGAAAAGACTGTACTTTATATGTGGGATTGGTAAACTGAGATTACATCCCGTGGGCAGCCCACCATTTTGGAAAGTGCACATGTATGGCTACTGCATGTCTGCCTCGTTTGTAGAGCTCACTGAAAGCAAGTCTGCCATTTCTGGAGATCAGTATCTCCCAGGTGTTCCAAGTCATCATTTTCGTATGAAATGTGATTTCTTAGTACGTTGCAATTTTTATTGGATGTTTGTGGTCTGTTTGTTTCAAACTTTACATTTCTTTTACTGTGGTGAACAAAAGGCTTATTTCTGCACACTATACAGCTTTGGTCTGCAAACGCTTAAGCGTTTCTTTTGTGGAAGGTCATCTACTTGAATGACTAAACAGGGATGACAAACTGGGACCACCATTCTTAGGTCGCTCATTCAAGACCTGTTGTAACTTCTCTTGTGGGCTTAAAGTCATCCTCCTGCTTTATTTGTTTCAGTATCCTTTAAAAATCCTTGCTTGCTAGTGATAAGTACTGCCTCTTTGTCTCTCCCATGCAGCCGGGACTAAGTGCTGTCTCATTACGCTATGATTCTTTATATGTTCTTTGGGGGACTATTTTGTTATTGGTTTCCTGTTCTGTTACTGTTTGCCTGTGTTCTGCTTTGGTATCATAGATGCTTAGATTTAACTATAGAATGTCTCCCTCCCACCTCTTCTTAATACTACAGTTGCGTTAGTGCTGCCTCCCACCCCATGCCTCCCGCTCTGTTGATTGTAATTTTAAAGCCTTTCTGCAATTTTCGATGTCGACCGTCAGTTGGCCTTTTTTTGGTAGAATGTTACTTTGTTTGAGTTTCATTTTAAGGGAAATTGGACTTGTTTTTGTCTCATGGCTGCTGAGAAAAAGGTTCCATATCCAGCACTGACAATGGCTAAAATGAAATACGATGATATTAAACTGTAGCTCTCTTAAAAAGGTGCAGCAGTCTTGTGTTCGGTGTGAAGATTGTGCATTACTGCTCTGCATATGGTTGCAGGAACAAGTAGACAAGTAGACAAGGAGAAGCACATCTTTTTCCACAATTAAGAAAACATTTTTTCTCGCGTGCTTTGAGCCCCAGGGTTTTTACTTTCTAATTAGTGTTAATAATTAATAAGATGTGTTGCAGTGTCATGTTTTAATTGATAATTTTTGCTTATTTTGATGTCTTAGTCAGCCCCATGTGCTTTATCCCAGGTGACTTAATACCACTACAACATGGCCATCCTTGTCCAAGTTCTTTCATTTTCCTTCTTTCGCTTTTTTGCTCACAAATAGAGACACCTTCGCCATTTTTACCTTACCCGATTCTGGCATTCATGGTCCTGAGACACCACTCTCACAAGTAAGTGCTGCCCCTCACCCTACAATAATAGTCTCTGTTGGACTTCTGCTAGTGACTGCAGCAACAGAATCTGCCCCCTCCGCTCTCCCAACCCCCGCTCCAATTTCCTGCTGTAGCGAGGGGCAGATGTCCAGGAATGTTCCCCCCAAGGAGAGGGTATTCATTATTCAACAGATCCACAGAGTGTTAAGTAAGTAGTATTGTCACCTGTAAGTTACAACACAAGTCCTGTTTGAAGCACAATTAAAAAAGTTATATAGGGGTGTTATTTTAACTGGCAATTGAGCCTCTATGCTCAAAAATATTGTTTATTATTGCCAATTTAGCAATCAGACTCATACTTTCTGTGCTGAAAAAATAACGTTATAATTATGACACCTCGCCTCCGCTCCTTGCAAACCCCCCTCATTGAGAGCCCCTCCCAATTTACTGCTGGTGGAGGTGTCTCGGTAACTCAGTTTTGATTTCAGGCAGGTTAACCCCGGCTTCATTTTTCTTTGTGCTGCATGTGTGGCCCGTTACACCACTTTCCCTTCAGAGTAGGTAAACCAAGTATTTTTGGGTAATCAAGCAACACTCTGGGGCAGATTTACGTTTCCTGGCGCATCCCTGCAAATCAGCAAGGATGCGCCAGGAAAGATGCGTCACTCAAGTTTACCCTTGCGGCACCACAGATGCGCCGCATTTACAATGCAAAAACAACAGTTGATGGACAGAATGCAGAACAATGTCATATATGCACCCCAGTACAGAGATCTGGGCATAAATCCATCGTTTTTTTGCACTCCACACCACCCCAGTTCAGACATTGCCATATGCAAATCAGCCTTGACCCTGTGCCTCATGAGAACAGTCCAGCCCGAACTGCCAAGCATGTCTTTCTTGGACCAGAATAAAGCATCCTAGGACCGGTTTCTGGCTATCAGCCGTCTTCAGCCAGGATAGCTTGACTCCAGTGGTGTGGAGAGCATGGGACTCACGTCTGAGCATACCCATCCCACTCGGGGTGCCAAATGCAAAAACAACAGTTGATGGACAGAATGCAGAACAATGTCATACATTCACCCCAGTACAGAGATCTGGGCCTAAATCCATCGTTTTTTTGCACTCCACACCACCCCAGTTCAGACATTGCCATATGCAAATCAGCCTTGACCCTGTGCCTCATGAGAACAGTCCAGCCCGAACTGCCAAGCATGTCTTTCTTGGACCAGAATAAAGCATCCTAGGACCGGTTTCTGGCTATCAGCCGTCTTCAGCCAGGATAGCTTGACTCCAGTGGTGTGGAGAGCATGGGACTCACGTCTGAGCATACCCATCCCACTCGGGGTGCCAAATGCAAAAACAACAGTTGATGGACAGAATGCAGAACAATGTCATACATTCACCCCAGTACAGAGATCTGGGCCTAAATCCATCGTTTTTTTGCACTCCACACCACCCCAGTTCAGACATGGCCATATGCAAATCAGCCTTGACCCTGTGCCTCATGGGAACAGTCCAGCCCGAACTGCCAACAGCCATGTCTTTCCTGGACCGGAATAAAGCATCCTAGGACCGGTTTCTGGCTATCAACCCCGAGTGGGATGGGTATGCTCAGACGTGAGTCCCATGCTCTCCACACCACTGGACACAACTCCAACACTGTTCCAACCCTTCCTATGTCCAACATGGTGCGTCAAGCTTTACGCCTGCTTTAAGCAGGCGCAAGGTTTTGACATAGCGGGGTCGGAAAAGTGACTGAGTGAGATCTTGTAGATTTCACTCAACCACTTTTGCAAGGTGTTCCTGTGCCGGAACGCGCCCCCTGTTCCGGAACGCCCACACGTAATCTGACGCAGGTTTCATGTGGCACAGGGCTTTATACATGACGCATCTCCCTAGATGTGTCATGTTGTAAATACCCCGCAGCATGGCACTGGGTTTACGTCGCCGTTGCTTCACAGAAGTGACGCAACGGCGGCACAAAAGTGGCGTACGGGGCTTGTAAACCTGCCCCTTAGTTCTTTAGAGTGCTGAGGCAAAGTGAGCTCCATTGAGCGCCTGAGGGACTCACTTAAAACTCCTGCCATACGCTACCCTCTATGTTTCTCTCTCCAGCTTTTGCAAAAAACCCTGAGACAGAGAACCTTGTGGGCACGATTAGTCACTCACTCTTAACTTACAAAATATTAATTTTCCTATCTTTTGTTATTTTTTGTTGTGTTGTCATTCTCCCTTTTCTGTCCGTCTCGTCATATTCAGGTTACTTGCTGTACTTTGCGTCTACTCCATTTCCTTTCATCTTTCCCTTTGTGTTTGTTCTTTTTTTTTTTACTGATTCCTCTTTCTCTCATCATTAAAAAAGACATTGGTTTCCAAAACATCCTTGTCTTGCACCCCATGTTGATAGAAATTTTAAACCGGGTTCGCATAACAAAGCTAAACAACCAGCATCACAACTTTATAAGGTTAAGAATGAACCACCTATCTTTCAGCCTTCCTTCAGGGCCAATGCTAATTCACGAAATAATAAGAAGGCAAATGTTGTATTTTTAAAACGCATTTGCTAAACAGATGCATATTTATTGTCCGGGTGCTAAAATAAGATCCAGTGTTATTAAAAGTGGATTTTTCTCTGTTGCTTGGTTTACACAAGTTGGCCAAAGAAGAACTAATTCTGCTGCAGTTTCTTAAAAACATGCCAGGCACCATTTTCTTCATGAATCAAGAGTGTCTAGACATCCTATCTCTTGTGATTTTGGCAACTTCTTATGCTGACTTAACTTCCCCTTCATTAAGCATTCATAGTGTTTTTATATACAGCATACATGTTGTGTAAATATATTTTGCATTGACATAAGAAAGGTCGGTTCATTGACCTCCTGCTGCAGAGATTTATTTATTCTTCAAGGCAGAGGTCCAAATCAGTGCAGCCGGTTTTCATTCCCAAGAGAGAAGTGAAATAAGTACCAGTGAGCTGGCTAACAATAGTGCCTGCCCTATTACATTGGCACTTTGTGACTGTTTGTGAATGGTTTATATTGCTAAAATTTGTCTTTTTGGTTTGGTTGCCTTCCAATCACAGGGTCTGCTCTGCTTACATACTCATACAAAAGTGTCCCAGGTTCTGAATGAATGAGGCTTTTGTTTGAACGTGCATGAGAGTGAAATTCTCTCTTGCTAAAGCACATCATTATAGCCTTACAGCCGGCTGCCAAGTCTCTCGGTCAATAAAGGGCTTCTCCTGAGTTTATATATTTATTACTTTACTCGCACTGTAGATTTAAAAAAATCACCTCTCTCCAATTCACTGCTCTATATCTCAGCTCTACCGCTTTCAATATATCCTCTACTGCCCACTAATCCCAAACCTCATTTTACTACTGTGATCTCTTAAATAACCTTTCCCTCCTCTATCCCTCCTTTGACTCATACCAAACCTCATTTTACCACTATGATGTCCCAAATAACCCTTTCTAGATTCTCCCATCCTCTATCCCTTCTTTGACTCATCCCAAACCTGATTTTACTACTATGATCTCGCAACTAACCCTTTCTAAACTCTACCCTCCTCTGTCCCTACTGTATCCTATTCAATCTAACTAATAGACTCACATGCCCACTGCTCAAACTAACAACTTACATTTTCCTATACTAATCCACCACTATTCCACCTTGGGTTCTGAAGTAGTGTGCTACTTGCCGAAAAGCCCTTCAACACCTTTTTTAGGGATAGTAAGCACTATATAAATGTTGTGCATGATCTAATCTGCCTCAATTCAAATAAATGCTCAAGACCTGGCTGTTTTAAGATCTTACATTGCTTGAGGCCTTTTTCTCTCAGGCGCCGAGAGATCCCCCTGGGGATGATTCGTGCGCCGTGCAAATGACTCTAAGACTCTAAGATAAATACAATTATAATTGATCACCTTGCCCTGTTTGGTCAGTTTTCAGGTTGGTGTGTTGTTCTTCTTGAGCCGCCCTGACTGGCTTCCCCTGTAACTTGTTTCAGCCGCTCCGTTTTATGTAGGTTAGAGTCTTTCCTTGTTTCAAATTCTCACCCACTACACTCAGTTATAGTTTAACGTTGCACCATTTCCCCACACAGATAGTAATGTGCCTCAACGCACCTTTGAGGGCACATGCCCTTACTTGAACCTCAACCTCCCTTGCCGAGTGCCTTCTTCCGGCACCATCATTTCTACTATTGTAATGTACATAATCATTGGTACTGTATGGTATCCGAGATGATTGCTTTCATTAATAGCGCTATGCAAATATTACTCCACTGCATACAAAGAAACAAAAGTAAAAAACATTGTTATTTTTAACAGCAAGATCTCTAGCTTTCACAAATGCAAGGCTCATTGCATTGCAAATGCTTGTTTAGGTTTTGCATTCCCTGTCTATGTAAAGGCTTGGATCCACACTATGGGCCATACGTATCAAAAAGCATTTTGCGATTACCAAATCGCAATTTTTACCAAATCGCTATTTGGTAATTGCAAAATGCTATGTATGTAAGGAATCGCTAAAGATTTAGCGCTTCCTTTATATTACCTAACAGCAGTTTGGTAACTAGGGGCCAGATGTAGGTGGCCAAATACCGGCCGATTTTGGCCGTTACCGACTGGTATTTGGAGTTTCAGATGTACCGATTCTGTAAATTACCGAATTGGTAAATTTACCGAATCGGTAATTTGTGATGTAGGTGCCACTGAAAACAGTGCCACAGGCCCTTCAGAATTCGTTATTTACAATCAAATACTATTTGATGGTAAATAACGAATTCCTGTGTACATGCACATCTGTGCATGTACACCTGTGCCATGTGGCACACATACATGCCCTTAGGGCATGTATGTGTGCCACATGGCACACAAGCCTGATTCAAGGGTGCAACAGGGTGTCAAAGTGACACCCTGTCCCCCTTGTCAATTCGGTAATTTTACCGAATCGGTATTTACCGATTCGGTAATTGCCATTGGTTCCTATGGGCTGGCAATTACCGAATCGGTAAATACCGATTCGGTAATTACAGAATGTTACAGATTCGTTAAAATATCCGGTAAAAATACCTACATAGCATTTACCGATTTGTAAATACCGAATCGGTAAAATTCGGTATTTACGAATCGGTAAATGCCATTTACCTACATCTAGCCCTAGGTAATCAATATTAGGTAATACTACTCCCTATGTTCCTATGGGCCTAAAGATCCATAGGTGCGAATGTATTTTGCATTAGCTAATTTGCGATTACCTAATTGGTAATTGCAAATTAGGTAATGCAAAGCCAAGGGTGACCGGGGCCCTAAGGCCCCCCTGAAGAACACCTCCCCAAAAAAATGTGCACATATAAAGCGTACACATGCCCTAGGCGCAGAGCCTTTGGTAACAGGCAAGCATAAAAGACCATGTCATTGACCACGCGCAGCCCGTCAAAGGCAAGCCCGTGTGCGCCTGTCCGCGCCCGGCCGGGACCAGAGGCCATGACCCCTGGCCGCCCCCAACCAATAACTTACAGCCCCGGTTCCCTTCTCGAACTAAGAGGAAAAACTTCTGCACCTTGTCTCTTCGTATGGAACCCGGCCGTGAAAAGATTTACCTGTCCACACTGTGCCTATCAACCCAACCCTGACCCCCAATATCCTGTCACTCAGCGCCACATGCTCCTTGTAAATTGTAGGTCACTTCCCAAACACTCTTTAGAGATCTCGTTAATTCTAGACGAGTTTGAACCAGATCCGCTGTTCCTCACAGAAACTTGGCTACATGTAGATTCTGATCCAGACATCATTCAAGCCCTACCCAGAGGATATCAAATCCTTCGAGAAGATCGTTCAACTGGAAGAGGTGGAGGCCTAGCAATCATATATAAAGAATGCTATGACTGCCGCAGCTCCCCCAACCCAATACCCAGTTGCGAAAGCCTCTCCTTCTCCCTAGAATTCTCTCCCACCTGTACCTTTTCAGGGATCCTCATTTACCGCCCTCCTGGCACTATGGGTCAATTTCTCGACCGTTTGCCCCTCTCTATAGCTAATAGAGCCTGTAGCCTACCGAACTATACCCTTCTAGGGGATCTCAATATCCATCTTGATGACCCCTCAGACCATGCAGCCACAGAACTAACAAACAGCCTCGAGGCACTACAATTGTCACAACGAGTACTGAAACCGACCCACTCTAGGGGCCATCTCCTAGACCCTATCTTCAGAAACTGCACGGACCTCTCAGTTGGCATACCCTCCCCCCTCCTGTGGTCTGACTACTTCTTGATTCCCTTCTTCTGGACAACCCCAACCCTTCACCCCTCGCCACCTACTGTATTCCGGCGAGACCGCAAGTGATCAAAACTTAGCCACACAAAGTGGGCAGCCACCCTGGAATCTTCCATCCCTCCATGCAACCCCGATCCCATCTTAAGTAACGAGAATTACAACAGATGGATAACTCAGTCCCTGGATTCAATACTTCCATTGATCGATATTGAACCAAAACACAGCCCAAAGACTGCGCCCTGGTACTCCTTGGACCTACGCAACATGAAACGTCAATGTAGAAAACTTGAAAGGAAATGGCGTCTAGATTACTCCCCTTTAAGCAAAGCTGCATATCGATCTTCCATAAAACTTTACAAAAATAAAATTAAAAGTGCTCAATCTATCTTCTTCGAAAACAAAATAAACGCGGCAGCATCAAAGCCCAAAGAAATCTATCAAATTGCCAAAACCTTGCTTATAATCCCAGAAAAACCTTCAGATCCTTATAATACCCAAACACGCTGTAATGATCTAGCCGAGTATTTTCATAATAAAATCCACACCATCTACTCCTCCTTTCCTCACGCTCTACCTCTCCCCCTCCCAACTGGACACAAGGACGCGGGGCCCCTACCCGCAGTCCTTTTGGAAACTCTCCCCCAATTGGATTCCACTATCCTTCAAACCATCATGACCCAGGTTAAATCTGGTTCCCCTAGTGACCCAGCACCAGCCCAGTCTCTACGGACAGTCTCCTCACATATTCACCCCACTATTCTTGACCTGATCAACACCTCTCTGGCCACAGGCATGGTACCACCCAGATGGAAACAGGCAATGGTCAAAGCCCTTCTTAAAAAAGCCAACCTAGATCAGAAAAACCCAGGGAACTATCGTCCCATATCCCTGCTACCCTGGCTAAGCAAAATCACGGAAACACATGTTAATACCACTCTTACAGCGTTCCTGGAAACAAACCATCTGCTAGATCTCTCCCAAACAGGGTTTCGCCCCATGCACGGGACGGAGACCGCCCTCCTCGCCGTGACAGAGGGAGCTAGGATTATTACGGATCAAGGTGGCACTGCGGCCGTCATTCTCCTGGACCTCAGTGCCGCCTTCGATACCGTAAACCATAACATCCTTCTACATAGGCTCTCCGATCTAGGAATAGCAACAAAAGCAATTACCTGGCTCAAATCCTTCTTATCAGACCGCTCTTTTCAAGTCTTTGAGGGCAATGTCACATCCCCCAGGAAACCACTCAGCTGTGGGGTACCACAGGGCTCCTCCCTGAGCCCCACTCTTTTTAATATATACATGCGTCCCCTAGCTGAGGGTGTCCGCCCCTTTGGAGTGCAAATCATCTCATATGCTGACGATGCTCAGCTGGTGGTAGCCCTGAACCACCCCCTGACCCAGCCGAGTGACCTGAGGGGCTGCCTAGAAGCAGTCTTCTCTTGGATGACTTCGTCTTGTCTCAAACTTAATGGAGACAAAACAGAGCTGATGGTGTTAGGCAACTCCCCCCAGAAATCTATCGACTCCATATGGCCAACCTCTCTTGGACCTGCTCCCAGAGCTAAAGACACAATCAAGAGCCTAGGAATCTGGCTGGACAAGGCACTCACCTTAAATTTCCATACAGTAAAACTTTTAGCCACCTGCTTTGGTATACTCAGGCTCATCCGTAAAATCCTCCCCCTCCTCCCATTTAAAGCAAGACAGATTATGATTCAGGGCCTGATTCTCACCCGGCTAGACTTTGGGAACGCCCTCTACCTGTGAGCCCCTCAATCGACCCTAAACAAGCTCCAGGTGATCCAGAACTGCACCGCCCGTACCCTTCTCCAGATCCCTCGTCTTCTCCCCGTAAAAACTGAACTCAGAGACCTCCATTGGCTACCCATCAGGAAAAGAATCGAATTCAAGAGCATGTGCATTGCACACCGTGCCTTCTGGAGCAAGGGAGCGACCATTAATCACTCTCTGATCTCCCCCTATCACCCGAGCAGACAGCTTAGATCTGCACACGCCTTCCGAGTCATAACTCCTAGGATTCGGAAAGCCAGGTGTGGGGGCTGAACATTCTTCTTCTACTCAGCAGGACTCTGGAACTCCCTTCCCCTCCCCCTTCGTTCAGAGCCCAACCTTCTATCCTTCCGTAAAAAGCTAAAAACCTTATTATTCAATAAATAAACTCAGTTCCTCCTTCATTCACATCCGCAATCCACAGCGCTCAGGGTAGCTATCGAGGTTTATAAAAAAAAATCATTCAATTCAATGTAAAGTGCACCCATGCCCTAGGGGCATGTGTGAGCTACATGGCACTTAGAAAATTAATTTTTTTTTGTGCAGTTTTCAAAAGTTGCACATTGACTTGGAGTACATTGTAATAGCATTTTCCTAAATGCACAGTTTGCATTTAGAAAATGCTTTGTACATGTGCTAAGGAAATTGCAAATTTAGGTAATCATTATTTTTTGCGATTACCTAAAATTGGGACTACAAAGTGTTTCATATATCTTGAAAGGCTATTTTGCATTTGCAAATGTCCGATTTGCACTGTTTGCGAATGCAGAATGGTTGCATACATGTGGCCCTAGGCCCCAAGAAGAAACTGGGGACACCATGCCAGCACTTTGATAAAAGGAATTCAGAGATGTAGATCTGCTCTCTCTTGCAAGCCTCAATTTCTGCATTTGAGGCCATTCTCAAAAGAGCCTACCTCGTGAATATTTATAATGCACAATTTATGCTGGTGCTGTTGAATTTCCCCTTTGCCCTGTGCAATAGCGATACATCTGGCACAGCGGAAATACTTGGCCCAGTCGCATAGCAGATGTTTTGCAAACACAGTACAGCTATATGATACTGTTGGCATATATTTTCATAGCTTTCAGTAAGCTGGCCTGGTGAGAGCTGCACTGCTATGATGTGTAGAGCACAGCTTCATTTATTCAATAACTGAGCTCAGTTTATTTACAAAAGTAGAGAAGTTCGATACTTTATTTAAACAGTATTCTCCCACTGTGCACTGTGTTAGTGGTGCCATATGGTAAGGGATTCAACTCACTATATGACAACATCATCGCAGAACGTTACTTCGTATATAAGGATATAGCATATGCTAACTATATATCGAGGGTAATAACATGATTTTATGGAGGAGGTCAATGACCAGAGCCATAGCACTGCGCTACAGCATTAAGTTACTGTACGTGATATTCATCTTAACACCTTTTTGATGGTTTCAGATTGTGCTGAGGTATGACAGCATTGTGTTCAAGGTTTATGAGGCCTTCTTGGCAGGTGTGATTTTGTATCAAAAAAGAATATGTGGTTCATGGATGGACTCAGAGAGGCACCCCAATATTTGGGTATTTATTATTTGTGTCTTAACAGTTAAAGTTCACTCTTTAGATTTTGGGCAAAATGTGATAAAAAATAAAATATCATTATCTTGCAGACGTTTTGCAACCATCGGCTGCGATCGAGACTCTGCCCTGGGTAGGGGAGGTGGCTGTGGCCGCTGAAGGGAGCCCTGCCTGTGGAACCAGACCCCCGCATCTGCATGAGCTTCATGGGGATCTCCCTGGGGCATCTTTAAGCTGGTTGTCCTGGAGATGCTCATGCATGGAGCCCTGGCTCGGGGATCAGGCACCAGGTATCCGCAAGAGCTTCACAGAGCGTTTACTGAGGTTTCTTAGATCTGGTCATTGCGCAGAAGCACAGGATTCATCACAGGTCTGGTGGCACCATATACTGTTTCGGGAAGGAGGCATCTGTGCAGGCTTAATGAAGCTTCCACTGTATTCTTGTCTTGTCTTGTCTTGACATGCTAGAGGAGAAAAAGACTCCTTCCTGATCTGGAGGCACTCTGCCTGGGTAGGAATATTCACTCTGTCCAGAGCCTGGAACTTTAGCCTGCGATGGGTGGCAGGCCTTTGGCACCCATTCAGGCTTCAGAGATCTCTAAGTGCGGACTGTTTGAGAGGGTTGCATCCTTTCCCTTCCTGGATCTGCCAGCCCAGTCAGCCAGCCACTGATGCTCGAGGGTTTAATATACCTTCATGGAACTAACGTCTGGGTAACCGGGGTGTTTTGAGGCCCCTTAGCCGACTGGATGACTTTCAGTAGATCTCAGTGAAATTCCTACTCTGCCATTTATGAAACCCTGACCAAGAATTGGATTGTTTACAATTTGTTAGCAGCAGGGGCCACAAAAACAAGTAGTGTATTTGGGGCAGTGCGTCTATGCTCCCATTTCAATGCAAATGGCACTACACTCTAGCCCAGAGTCTGGCTATCAGCTACAATGTGGTATCATTAGCATTTAGGGGTGATATGACTTAAAGACACTGAGTCACAATCCCACAGAAGCCAACTTTGACTCATTTGTACTTCTGCCATCCACATGCATAAAATATCTGAATCTACGGTGCCTCGCCTACTGAACTGGATTATTATTGCAATGGCACATCATTAGCAGGATAAAACGAATCATTCTCATGGTGGTTCAAACTCAGCTCAGATTAACCAGTAGTTAGTGATGAATCCTAATTCACACTGATAGGAAGAGCCAACATCAAAGGATCAAAAAGCTGTGTCGCTATGAGCGTTTGGCTGCCATCAGCTAAGTAACTTTTCTTCTACTTGAAACTTAAAAATTATTCCCATAGGAGTTGAGTCATGACCACAAACCCAACATAGAGCAATCTGGAGGTTCAGGTTTCAAAACAGTATCCTTTCAAAATCTTATTTAAAAGAAATATTACTGTGCCTACCCTGCCTGGTGTATTCAATCAGTAACTCAAATATTCTTTTTATGGAGCTATTAATAACTAGACTGAATGTTATACTTAACAACATAAATATTCTTTTATTTCATATTTTGAAAAGCATTGAGAGACAGGCTGCACAAAATATACCAAAAACATGTAGTTTTAGCCCAACTAATTGTTTATCCTGTCAGTTTCCTTCAATTGCTCTACACCCGAAAACTTACACTGGCAGCCCAGCGGCCTTGGGGTGTTGGTGCATATGAGACAATCAGCTTTATTTACTGGGGTTGTACTTTTTTCTCTTCAGGACCGCCAGGAAAGGCCTTGCATCTCCGAACAGAAAAAATGAAAAATGACCTCACAATCTTGTAGAAAACTCCAAGGATGTCATGGTCATTAGTTTTTCTTTTACAGAAACAAATTACAGCTTTGGGAGTTTGTTTTTATAAACCACAATGTTTTGCAGAGTGGTTGCATAAAACATGGTGGCTGCACACAGATCTTACACTGCCTTCAGAGGAGCCATTGTGTCAGAGGTTCCTCTGAAGGCAAAGAGATCTTTGCCAGGCAGACGAAGTTCTAAATAAGACTTGGCAGACAGCAAACCATCTGCCGTCAATGGCGGCCAGCACGGATCATAGGTAGGGGTGCGGGGCAGGAGGGGGCGAGGATGAGTGGGGTAAGCGCGTATACTAAAATAATAAAAATCAAACTTACCCTCTCTTGGCTTCTTCACCGCATTTCTCCTCCGTAGTCCTCCCTTGCTTGGCCACAAGAAGCACACCCAGGCTCCCAGTCAGCCAATCACAACGCTGCAGAGCAGTGTTGTGATTGGTCTGAGCGTCGTCTTTAGGTGCTCAGATGCTGACTGGAGGCCTGGGCATGTTCTCTACATAGGCTGTGATGCAGTCTGCATGGAGAACACGCAAAGTGTGCAAGACTGTTTTGGGCAGCCCGAGAGGGCAATCCAAGCAGGCATTGCAAATTTAGGAGGGTGCTGCCTACCACTCCTCCCCTGCCCCCACCCCTCATGTAAAGCTGCATGAGTAGGAGAAAAATAAATGATAATCACACAAGTTATTATCATTTTATTTTCCCTTTGTTTCACTGCAAAAAAGCAGTGGGTGATGCTACTCCGCCATTGTCTGCTGTATTTTAAAACCCAGATTGCTGCTTTGTTTAAAGGGATTGGTTGTCCATGCAGTCCTGTTGTACTGCTGCATCACAAACACACACACACAAGATGGTTGGTTTCCTGACGGATGGAAAGAGGCAGGGAGTTCCATAGCCTGGATGCATTGTAAGAGAAGAGGCACCCTCCTGTGCGGGACTTCCTGATCCTGGGGACCTCAGCTAGAAGTAGGTCATTAGAACAAAGGCTCCTGTTTGCTTTGTAGGGTTTGATAAGGTTGGTAAAAATAGGGGGACCTTTGCCCTGCAAATTTTTGTGTGCGATGGAAAGTGCTTTGAAGTGTATTTGCTCTTTTATCGCGGGCCAGTGGAGTGTTTTTAAGGCGGGTTTAGCTGAGGAGCAGTTGTTAGTGCCTGTAAGGAGTCTTGCTGCTGAGTTTTGGACCACATGGAGTTTGTAGATAACCGAGTTGGGGGCTCCTAGATAAAGGGCATTGCCATAATCCAGCCTCGATAGAATGAGGGCTTGAATTAGATTTTTTTTAGAGTTCTCAGGTCGAAGGGGTAGTATTTTTCGTGTTGACCTCAACTGGCCAAAGCAGGTGGCCGCTGTTTTTCTGGCTTGGGCTCTAAAGTTGAGCTTGTGATCAAGCCAGAAGCCCAGACTCTTTATTTCCTTTTTAGGAATTGGGACAGGTCCAATACACGATAGACACAGAGTATGTGGGTTAAAAGTTGTTTGGTTACCCAGCAGCATGAGCTCCGTCTTGTCGCCATTGAGTTTGAGATGGGACTGACTCTTCCAGCTGGCGACTTCTTTGAGACAGGAGCTCAGGTTTGTGGGGGCCTGCTCTGTTCAGTGCCACTATAAGCTGTGTATCGTCCGTATAGCTGATAAGTTGAATTCCGAAGGGTGCCACTATCTCAGCCAGTGGGGACATATACACGTTAAAAAGTGTGGGGCTTAGGGAGGAGCCCTGAGGAACCCGAACTGCAGAGGTAGTGGTCGTGAGTGGGTGTTACCTTCAAACACCTTCCTTCAAGGAACGATTCCAGCCAGGAGAAGGCCATACCTGTCACTCCCAGTTTTTTGAGCCGATGTACAAGGGTACGGTGATTCACCGTATCGAAGGCTGCACTAAGGTCTAGGAGGATGCTGGCTACGGACCCGCCGGGGTCTAAGATCTTTCTGGACTCCTCCACCACCGCCAATAGTGCAGTCTCCGTGCCCTGTCCCGGGCGAAAGCCGTCTGGGAGCGATAGAGTAGTTTGGAGGTTTCAAGATATGTAGAAAGTTGGTGGTTCACATATCTTTCCGCAAACTTACTAATACCAGGGAGAAGAAAGATAGGGTGATAATTGGACAACTCTCTGGGATCCAGATGGGGTTTTTTCAATAGTGCTTTCACCATAGTAATCTTCCAGTCCTGGGGTACTGAACCAGATTCTAGGGAGGAGTTAACCAGATTGACAATGGGAGGGATAAAGACAGGCAAGGCGGACTTTAAGATGTCCGGGTCCAGCGGAGAACCACGCTTGATCATATTAAGGATAGGAGGAAGAAGTTTATCATTGAGTGGGACAAAGGATTCAATCTTGGGGGTTATATTCTGAGATTCAGTTTCGGGCTGCACGGGGAGGTGATCATTATTAACCCGTGGAAGGAGGTTAAGTATGCGCTGAATTTTGATGGAGAAAAAAAACGCTAGCTCCTCACAGTGGAGGCCCGTAGAGTCTGGAGCCACGGGGGGGTCTGGAACTTTCATAAGTTTTTTTACTATCCTGAATATTTCTTTGGGTGCATTGGAGGAGGATAATATTTTTTCTTCATAGTAGGCTGCCTGTGCTGATTTAAGTGCAGTTTTATAAGAGTTAATGGGTGCCGTGTAGTTGGATTTTTTATCCGTTGAGAAGTCTTTCCTCCATACTCTTTCTAGTCTTTTGCACCTCTGTTTTAGTTTGCGGAGTTCAGGTTTGAACCATGGCGTGTTGTTTGAGCCAGCTTTTTGTATTATGGATCTCCTGGGAAGTACTACGTCTAATGAATTCTCGATGCATGAGTGGAACTTGCCACTAGCTATTACAGGATCAGGGTGGTGTGGAGGTATGGTAGAATGCAGTTCCTTTGTCCATTCCTCTATATTTAATTTGCGCCAGTGGTGGGCTTACGTGCGGGAGGTTGGCACAGTCGAGGCAGGGATTGATAGCTGCCATGCCAAAGGGATTAGGAAATGGTCCGACCAGGGAGGGGGACGGGCTCCTTCCCTTTTAGTTATCAAATGTTTGAAAAAATCGGGTCCAGGAGGTGCCCTTTAGTATGAGTGACTTGATGGACCTTTAACAGAATCTCACATGCTGCAAGGTCATGGGCGAGATCATTGGCTATTATATCCTTGGAGTTGTCAAAGTGCAAATGGAAGTCACCCAGAAGATTAAAATTAGATACGGTACTGGCTAAGTTTACCACCGCTTCAAGCAGTGAATTACAGAATTGTCCCAGGGCTCCACGGGGGCAATATAGGAGAATGCCGACAAACGTGATTGAGGGGGTGAGAGCAATAGAGAAATGGGCATTTTCAGTCTGAGAGGGGACTGCCCAGGAACTAGATGGTCTTTATAGAGAATAGCGATCCCTCCCCCTTTTCTACCTGTTCTATCAACACGCTGGATCAGATATCCCGGGGGCAGTGTTTGGACAACATCTGGGTCGGAACGAGGTCCTAGCCAGGTTTCCGTAAGGAATAGCACATCTAGTGCCGTATCCTGTAACATAAAATAAATTTCTGTGGCGTGGTTTGGCATGGATCTGCAGTTCAGCAGTGCCATGTTAAGCTGGTTCCATTGTTTGATTGGTTTCCCGCTTTTGGAGATAGCTCATATGCACATTGCGAGCATTTCTGTTGCCTTTCCTCCAAGGCAATGGAGTATTTACACAGTGTACCTAGGGTATTCCTAATTTGAAGGAGTGTATCCCTTAATATTGGGGGGTGGGGGGGAGCGGACGAAAAAAAGGCAGGGGTTCTGGGTCCAGGGCCCGGTCTGGCGCGGACGGGCGCAGACAGGCTTGCCTTTGGCTTGCCGGCGTGTCCGCTGAGCGAGGCTACCAGCATCTGAATTTAAAGCCTTCCTCCCCCACCTCTAGCCCGGAAGTGAAACCTGCCGATCGCTCCCTCCACAACAATCGGGAAAATCCGCACTGGACCGGGAATCGCTCTGCGAAAAGGGCGTCAGAGGACAGAGTGAAGGTAGGGAGAATTGCTGTGCAAAAAGGCAAATAGTGCAAGATTTGATCGGTTTCTTTTTTAAAAACATTGAAAGTTTTAAAAGCAAGTAGCGATTTCAAATGCAATGGCAAGCACTCACCACACGCGCGTCCGCTGCTTCTTCTTGTTATTTCTGAGAGGCTGTTGATTGTCACAGGTCCTTTTCTTACTCGCCAAGAATCAACGAGGACTCTCACCTCATCTGTGCATTCCATCTCCCCATGAAAACCTTTGATCTTCATCCACAGTTTTTGGGACTTTCCGTAATCTAAACACAAAAAAACAAAAACAGAACATTTGTTAGATGGACATGAAGTGGTCAATTTCCGATAGCCATGTGTTTTTTTCCAGGTGGGGACTTGTTTCTCTAACTGCAGTGTCAGAGATGTCAAGTGCCCTAATAACCCATTAACAATAGGATCACATCATACATTCTCATTGTTAGCTTTTATTTGGTTATCTCCAGTCACTTCGTGTTGATATCACTAGCCAGAAACGGTACTGGGCCGGCAAAGGCCCATCACTTGATAAGGTCAGTACATCAGTTGTTGATATATATATATTGTGAAAATGCCCAGCGTCTCCTGTTTAGGGGTGTGTAGAATTCACATGCTTTGCTTTCATGTAATTACCTAAAAGTTTTGGAAAATTACAGAAAATGACACATTTTATCACTTGGCATCATACATTAGCCAGAATAAAGCAATTGCTGTGAATGACAGCTGCTCATATTCTGGTTGTTCTCGTTAGCTATAATTTTGCCACAAACAGCGGTGTAATTGCGCAACGTTTCGTATGACATAATTTTGAGAATTTCGCATAATAGACGAAATGTGAAATTGCAGGAATTATGCAAATTACGCTGCATAATTAATATTTCACTGAGGCCTAATCTTGTTCAATAATGAGTTAATAATGTTTATCAGTCACATACAGTACCTTTTCTGCCTACTATCAGTCACTATGGGCCTGGTTCAGAAAGAAATTTGTATATATGCAATAGCCAATTGTATTTATTTGCGGGGGGGAGGGGTTATATCTCGCAAATCACATCCCACAAAAACATTTTCCCTGTGGAAAAAGAAGACCTCTCCAACTCAAGCAAATCTGGGCTCTAAAGAAACCAGCATAAAATTAGACTCCCTAACCCTAGCTCGACCCTGTGCTGAATTTGAAATTGATCTCCAGGATTATCAATTAGCAAAAGAAATCAGAAAAAAATGGACAGCGCAAATCTAAAACCAGCGGCAAACCAATAACAGTCCCATAGTGCATACAAATCGGTTACACTGAGAACCAAATACAGTGGACTGTACTTGGTATCATAGTTAAGAATCCTAGCGGAGGTTGTACCGAATATCTTTTACTCCAGAGAATACATACCCTTAGGTTGAAGTTTGACACCAATCCTTTCCCCTTCCCACCCAGAAATAGGAGTTATGCAAGGCCCTGGTTGGAGTAAATCTGAGGATGATTTCAAGGGAGGAAAAGGAAAGGAGTTTGTGAATGCCAGAAATCAGCTATATTTTTGGCATTTCACTAAATCCCAAAGCTACCCACGCATTACAGTGCCCACTTCCCTTCCCTAGAGTGGGATTTACAGCTGTGAGATCTGTGGTGGAGAACATACATAGATAGTTTCACAACTGCCAAGAAACTTTTAGTGAATTCCTGACAGGCGTAAATCAGCTATATTCAATTGTAAACGTGTGTTTATGAACAATTCTTCCTTTGTGAGTTGGCCTCAGTCTGGTTATTCTGTGGCCCGGCTTCTTGGCCGGGCAGATGCACATATTTCAGCCCACATATAGGCTTAAGTATTGCACATGGACTTTCCTGCTTAATAAGAACACCTCCAGCTATTTCCTTTCATATTCCTTTCCTTTTAATCCTCTGGTTTGCTAAGACTTTATCCATTCTTTATGACTCCTGCCCCTTCAGTTCAGCCAACGCATCACACCTACTGAGACCTTTATCCAGGTTCATTTTCTTCTTGAATGTGACCTTCTAAAGGTGCATACGTTATTTGCTTCCTTTCCTGTTATGTGGGCTTTCTTGGAATGTATTTGATGCGCTATAATTTTAGCTTCAGAATCTTTCACAGCAGTTATATGTGAGCCTATCATGTCAGCGAGTACTCATTATATGAAAGACCTAGGCATAGATGCATCAAGCTAAAAACAGGTCGCAAACGGGCAGATTATCAGAATCTGCCCCTTTGCGACCGGTACTTTTGCATTTGGGATGCAGCATCCCAAATGCAAAAATCGCAATTTAAGAAATCGCAAAATTGCGATTGCATTTAAGGAATCTCAATGCTATGCATTAAAGTAAAAAAAATTAGCGATTTCGCTAATAGGGGTAGCAAATTACCATGAAGTTGAACTTCCTGGTAATTTGCAAAAACTTTGAAAAATTCACTAAAGTGCATTTTTCAAAGTTCCATTTTACACACAAATATGCCCTTTGGGCATGTGTGTGTGCAAGATGCACCCATATGCAGATTTCAGGGGAGCAACAGGGTGTCGTTTTGACACCCTTGAAATTGCAATCTCAATTTGCGATTCTCTAATTGAGATTCGCAAATTGAGAAAGTCTTCGCATTCATTCCTATTGCCTCTAGGCCCATAGGAATGAATGGGGAGGTATTCCTTAATTGCGACTCGCAATTTGCGAGTCGCAATTAAGGAATTTTAAGACATCCCTATTTTTTTAGCGAGTTCTTCATGTATAGCCTTTTGCTATTCCTTATTAGCGAACCCTTATTTTTCACTAATAAGAAATCGCAAAATGGATGCTTGATGAATCTATAGGTTAGTTATTGATGTTTGTATTCGGTCTGTAAGCCTCACACTTATAGAGGATTTCAAGTACATGTTTGATATTATCAGGAATTGGTAATAGTTTTACAACATTTGGTCATCAATGTAACCTGTCAGGTATAGTTTAAATTAGCAGTGCTTTGACAGTGCTTTCATGCGTTTTGCCATTATTTAAAGATGCATGTGTAGAGCCAGATTGTTACCGAGGCTAATGGGATTGGCTGTCCCCAGCGTTACTGTTGTTTTACTGCATAACAAATGCATCTTGCCTTAATTATGTTGAATTAATGACTCATTAATTTCAATAATGAAAACTTGGCCTTTTCTAAATGAGGAACCAAATGTAGTTATGTAGGTTTTAGAGCTTAAGATTGCACGTGATCAAAGAATAAATTCCTAGTTCGTGTCCTCATTTGTGAAAATTTGTATTTGATTTCGCCTTTTTCAAGTAGACCCAGCCACTCTTGATGAACACGAGGAGCCTATCCAGCAACTTAGAAGATTTTTCAGGAAATAGAGTTGCTGCATTACTCTGGGAACCAAAAAACAACTAACTCCCTCGATCAGTGTGTGTTAGCTATATCCAATGAGCTTCCTAAAATCAGAATAGAATTATATATCCGAGTTCCATGTTTTGGCTGATAATTGTCACTGGTGATGTTCTTCCTTGCAGAGAATCACTGAGGGCGCACACTGTTTTATCTCCATATTCCAATTTCCCTTAGACGGCCCCATCATCAATTCAAGTACTCATACTCAGTTTGTGGAACATCCCTTTTGAACAACTCTGTGAAAAAGAAAAAGAGACTATTCGTTAAATGCTCATACAGAGGTCCACTTCGAAGAGCCCAAAACATCCTACTTGCATCTGCCTGTCTCCTGAATGACCAGACTGCAAGTGCAACTGGTGTCCTGACATGTTGGCTCAGCTGACTGCCCAATCTAGCATGTGTGCTGAGTACTAATCTTGTCGATGGTGAAGCCAAGGTGCAGAACCTTTTCTGTTACCTCGAGGGTGCACCACGCATGTCCAGTCCATGTCCTGGGTTGTTCACATGAACCAACGGCAGCAGTGAAGCGATGTTGTGGACTGATTGTCATGAACAGACCTTTTCCTTTTCTAGGAGGGAGATTTGCCTACTGGCCCCACTCTTTTAAAGTTCCCTGATATATTATACCCAGACCAGTGCGTTGACATTCCATACATGTGACAAGTGCATGTATGCATATATCTGAACCTCTTTCAAAGTGCTACAGAGCAGATGGGGGTTACTTGGCTCCACGTGGTGACTTGGACCTTTGTCGTCTGCTGTCCTTGGTACTAACCTACGATGAATTCTGAACACCTGGGCCAATTACTACCTCTTAAGTAATTGACTCTCCTTGGTAGCGCGGGTTGAGCAGTCCAAGGCTTTCGTGAGGGAGGTAAAGTGTCAGTGTAGATGTAAAGACACAACTCAACGCACTCTGTAGCAACCCCCGTAAATCAAGTCCAGCTCATACTGAGCTTTTTGGAAAAACAAGTATTTATTACACACAGCAGTTGGAATCCATCGCAGTGAAATAATGAACACAGTCTCTTCTAAACCTACTTCTAGTGCCTAGGGCGAGTTTGCCTGAGTTCCAATACCCTGTTTAGAAATGTCTATGCCTGCAATTCTCTGACACAGTTCTCACATGTGGCCCATCGTGCCTTATTCCCATGTCTTAATGAGTATCTGCTTTTATGTGTCTTACCCAGACAGTAGCAACAGTGTAACAGTCCCCTTCTATGCTCTGCATGTGTCAGTGATTCGTCACTGAGACGTAAGTGCTGTGGCATGGCGTCAGGAAGAGTACCGTTGGTGACGCAGGGACCTCCACTGACGGTGGAGGACCCCTTTGGCAGGACTTAGCTCTCTGAGGGAAGGCGGGAGTCTCCTTATCTCATGAGCAGACAGGTCCTGAAGTCCACAGCAGGAAAGACCCTCAATCACCACTTTGAGACCTCATCACAGTATATGAAAGTATTATAAACTTTATACAGATTTCCATGAACTTTGTAGAACATTTTCTATCTTTAATGACTAAAATAGATATTTAAAAAAAATGCTAAATACAGTGGTCCACCCCCCACTTCCCAAATGCACTTTCGGATGGGGGCTCATTTGCATTCCTCCATGTCTCAAAGTTCTTAATCTGCTGTCATTCATTCCTCCACCAGCAAAGACAGAGAATCCAGGGCCTTAGCAACTCAGTAATCTCATTTTAGATTTCTATGAATTTGTGAGAACAAGGAATAAAGTAAAGAGCATAAATATTCTGCCTGACACCATCTGCTGATGCCACTGCCAAAGATCAGGGACAGAAAACCAAAGATTCATCCCTTGATAAGGTCAGTATATTCAGCTATTGCTAGACCACTGTGAAAATGTTTAGAATATTCTTTTTAATATCAAGACAGTTATATTTTTCAGATAAATCCAGATTTAGACATCCTGTGCCACTCTTCTACATGAGACTATAGGCCCAATTCATAAAGTCTTAAATCTGCCCTTGCAGATTTATATCTATGTGCTGGAATACATTTACAACTTTTCGGAATTTACAAAACATCCTATGAATATAAATCAAATCAATACAAAAAGGAGTTGAGGCAAACCGGTACCGCACCCACCACCTCTGTGAAACCAATTCAACAAGCTTCTAATGGTACACAGAACCAAAAGTTCAACCCCTTACAACTTCCAGTGGAGAAACCTCCAAACATAGACAAAATGTAATGGTTCAGCACCCGTATTTTTTGTATTCTTGATAGTTCAGCATAGTTTTTAAAATATTATTTCATACACAAGTTACATAAAATTCAAATTCTTCAATAGAAACTTATGACTACATATCTTTTGTTCGTATTCTTTTTTTATTAGTTTCTTAATACCAGTAACCATAGCCAATGCGTTTCATCCTCACAGACTTTTTCAGGGCTCCATTTCCAGTTCCTTTCAGTATTGTGTCTATGCTGATATCTGTATTATCCATGCCATCAATTATTCCCTTATAAACCCGCACTTTGAATGCTTAGGTTATAAGTCCAAGCAGAAAAATTCTTGTGTAGTTTTACTGTATGGTGTATTCCAAATTTTTGGGGAGAAAACTGCATATTCTTAGTTGAATTTTTAGGTCTTCATAGACCTGAGTTTGCGTGCCCCAGCCCTGCGTAAACCTTCAAGTCCTCAGATCCTGAGATTTTAAGAAACTATTAAAAGAAGAAGCATACTAACAAAAGATCTGTTGTCTAAATTTTCTATTGAAGATTTTGAATTATATGTACCTTGTGTATGAAATACTATAAAAAATTGTGCTGAACTATCAAGAATACAAAAAATAAGGGTGCTGAACCATTGCATTTCATCAATCAATCAATCAATCAGAGATATTTATAAAGCGCACTACTTACCCGGAGGGTCTCAAGGCGCTTGAGGGGGGGGGGTTGTGCTGCTACTGCTCGAAGAGCCAGGTCTTGAGCTTCCTCCTGAAGGAGAGGTGGTCTTGGGTCAGGCGCAGGTCGGTCGGTCGGGAGTTCCAGGTCTTGGCGGCCAGGTAGGAGAAGGACCTTCCTCCTGTTGTCGTTCTTCGGATGCGGGGGTCGGCGGCGAGGGAGTGACTGGCTGATCGGAGCTGGCGTTTGGGAGCATAGAAGTTGACGCGACTGTTGAGGTAGCTCGGGCCTTGATCGTGTAGGGCTTTGTGTGCGTGGGTGAGGAGACGGAAGGTGATTCTTTTGTTGACGGGGAGCCAATGCAGGTCTCTCAGATGTCCGGAGATGTGGCTGTGTCGTGGGATGTCGAGGATGAGTCTGGCTGAGGCGTTCTGGATCCGCTGGAGTCTCTTCTGGAGCTTCGCGGTGGTTCCGGCGTAGAGGGCGTTGCCGTAGTCCAGTCGGCTGGTGACGAGGGCCTGGGTGACCGTCTTTCTGGTCTCGGTGGGGATCCACCGAAAGATCTTCCGTAGCATGCGCAGGATGTTGAAACAGGACGAGGAGACGGTGTTGACTTGTCTGGTCATGGAGAGGAAGGAGTCCAGGATGAAGCCCAGGTTGCGTGCGTGGTCTGTCGGTTTGGGTGCGGTGCCCAGGGCGGGGGGCCACCAGGAGTCATCCCAGGCGGAGGGCGAGGAACCCAGGATGAGGACTTCCGTCTTGTCTGAGTTCAGCTTCAGGCGGCTGGTCGTCATCCACTCGGCTATGTCTTTTATCCCTTCAAGAAGGTTGGCTCTGGCGGCGGCGGGGTCGTTGGTCAGGGAGAGGATCAGCTGGGTGTCGTCAGCGTAGGAGATGATGTTGAGGTTGTGTTGGCGTGCGATGGCCGCGAGGGGGCTCATGTAGACGTTGAAGAGGGTGGGGCTCAGCGACGATCCTTGAGGGACGCCGCAGATGACTTCGGTGGCCTCTGACTTGTACGGTGGTAGGCGGACTCTCTGTGTTCTACCAGCGAGGAAGGAGATGATCCATTCCAGAGCCTTCTCCTGGATTCCGACATTGCTGAGGCGCTGTACTAGGGTGCGGTGGCAGACCGTGTCGAATGCCGCGGAGAGGTCTAGGAGGATGAGGGCCGCTGTTTCTCCGTTGTCCATCAGGGCTCGGATGTCATCGGTGGCAGCGATGAGGGCGGTCTCGGTGCTGTGGTTGGCTCGGAAGCCAGACTGTGAGGGGTCGAGGGATCCATTCGTCTCGAGGAAGGCGGCCAGCTGTTTGTTGACGGTCTTCTCGATGACTTTGGCTGGGAACGGGAGGAGCGAGATGGGGCGGTAATTCTTGAGTTCGGTGGGGTCCGCTGTAGGTTTCTTTAGCAGGGCGCTGAGTTCGGCGTGCTTCCAGCTCTCCGGGAAGGTGGCGGTGTCGAAGGAGGCGTTTATGATGTCCCGTAGGTGGGGTGCGATGATCGCGTCGGCCTTGTTGAAGACGTGGTGAGGGCAGGGGTCGGTTGGAGATCCGGAGTGGATGGAGTTCATCATGCGGACGGTGTCTTCGGTGCTGATCGGAGCCCAGGCGTGGATGATGGTGGTGGGGGGCGGTGGTTCGGTCGTGGCTAGCGTCGGTTGCGTGCTGAAACTGTTGTGTATGTCCGCGATCTTGTTGTGGAAGTAGGAGGCGAGGGAGTTGCAGAGGTCTTGCGATGGGGTGATGTCGTTGTTTCCGGCGTTAGGGTTGGAGAGCTCTTTCACGATGTTGAAGAGTTCCTTGCAGTTGTGTGCGTTGTTGTCCAGCCGGTCCTTGAATGCAGTTCTCTTGGTGGCGCGGATCAGTTAATGGTGCTTCTGGGTGGCAAGCTTGAGGGTGGTCATGTTGTCCGGTGTTGGTTCCCTTCTCCAGGCTTTCTCGAGGGCTCGGCAGTTCTTCTTGGAGCTCTTGAGTTCGTCGGTGAACCAAGGGGCCTTCTTGCTGCCGGGTCTGCTGGGCGGGGTCCTTAGTGGGGCGAGTTCGTCCGCGCAGCTGCTGATCCACTTCGTGAGGTTGTCGGCGGCCTGGCTGGGGTTCGCTGAGCTGGCGGGAGGGTGCTGGCTCAGGGAAGCGGCGAGCTGGTCGGCTGTGATCTTGTTCCAGCTTCTTCGAGCAACCTGTTGCTGGTGGTGGTGGATCGTCGTTTTTCTGAAGGTGAAGTGGACGCAGCTGTGGTCCGTCCAGTGGAGTCCAGTGGCGTGGCCGAAGGCGATGTGTTTGCTGGACGAGAAGACGGCGTCGAGTGTGTGTCCTGCGAGGTGGGTGGGGGTGGACACCAGCTGCTTGAGTCCGAGGGTGGCGAGGTTGTCGAGCAGGGTGATGGTGTTGCGGTCATTGTTGTTCTCCAGGTGGAAGTTGAGGTCCCCCAGGAGGATGTAGTCAGCGGAGGGGAGGGCATGCGGGCTGACGAAGTCGGCGATGTCCTCGCTGAATTGTGTGCGTGGTCCCGGGGGTCGGTAGATCAGGGTGCCTCTGAGGGTGGTGCTCGGGTCGGTGTGGATCTGGAAGTGCAGGTGTTCGGCGGTTGTCAGGGTGTCATCAGTGTTGGTCGAGATGTGGATAGTGTCCCTGTGGATGATGGCGATGCCTCCTCCCATCTGGTTGGCGGAGCGGTCCCTCCGGGTGATCTTGTAGCCTTCTGGGATGGCGATGGCGATGTCGGGCGCTGAGGAGTCGTTCATCCAGGTTTCTGTGAGGAAGGCGACGTCAGGAGATGTGGTGTCGAGGAGGTTCCACAGTTCGACGGCGTGCCTGTGGACGGAGCGGGTGTTGAGCAGGATGCACTTGAGGTGGTTGCTGCTGGTGTTCGGCTTGGCGGGTGCTGGTGCGGGGCAGGTCCGGTTGCAGGAGAACTTGCAGGCGTGACAGCTGAAGGGTCCGTGGGTGTGCTTCGGAGTGGCTCGGTAGCATTCAGGGATCCCGCCGGTGTTAAGTGCGATGAGTGTTGCGACGTTGTAGGTACGGCGGGTCGTCTTGCTTCGGCGGGGGCCAGGGGTCCTGGCACTGGGCGCGGTCAAGGCGCGGACGGGCGCAGACGGGCTTACCTTCGGCGCACAATCGGCGCGCCCGCTGCGCGTCAACGCTGTGCGTATGCATGGTCGCCATATATGGCGAAGTGCGAGGGAGGGCGGAGCAGCTGGGAGGCGGGAGCGGGGAGGGTACAGAAGAAAAGTGGGCGTGGTTAGCGGCGGTGGCAGGAAGCGGGCAGGGAGGACAACGAGAAACAGGGGGGACCGGCGAACTAACGAACACAGTACAAATGAACAAAATAAAGACCACAATTGAACAAATTAAATACTCAGCAGTCAGGGGGCACACAGCAGGAGACAGGGGTACAGGAGTACAGCGCTATCACGCAGGAGACCACGCCACTCGATGGCAGAGGGCGTGGTCACACGGCGGCAGCAGGGGCAGCGAGGAGGCACACGCAGCAGCTGGTGGCCGTGCGGCGCGGGGGGTGTCCTAGATTAGGTCTCCCCAGATCTTTTGTTAGTATGCTTCTTCTTTTAATAGGTCATCCTAGGAATATACGTAGAATTCTATGCCAGTGACATGTTTCATGCATATTCCTGAGACGTTCATGTGACATTCCTTGCAGGGTCCTATCAGTGATGCACAGAGTTGTCCATACTAGAGAAATCACTACCACACCATACTACCATACCATTGCTATTCCACCTCAGTGCATCTTTGGTTGATCATTTCCTATCTCCATGAAGGAAGGGAAGTTATGCCGGCCTGTGCCTGGAGTCAATCTGATTCTTTCTATTGTGGAACGAGAAAGGACAGGAGCTTGTGAGTGCCCACAAACATCTATGTTTGTGAACATTCACAACCTTCCAAGACTAACCACACCTCAGAATGTGCATTTTCTACCCCATAAGTGGGATTTATAGGTGAAGAGAACTCTGTATTTGTGGCAGATATTTCCACACAGGTAAAGGGCATTATGCTGGCCAGGAATCCATTTGTAAATTCCTGGCAGGCGTAATTAAGGTAAATTTATTAATTAGCATACATTTAAAACCCAATGTTACATTTGTAAATAGGCCACAATTCGCTTATCCTTTTGTTAAGTTGTACAGTATTTGGACATTCTTGGCGTTTAAGTTGCACACATTTCAGTGCACATAAAGGCATATATAATTACACATGTACTCTTAATTAACAAACAGGTTTCTAACCTTTTCCTTTCATATTATCCTTTTGCTCTTTTATTTATCTGTTTTTGTCAAAAGTATCCATTCTTTATGACTCCAGTCTCATTAGTCAAGTCAGCTCCTCAGATCTGTAGAGGCCTTTGTCTAGTCTTATTTTTGTAAGACTTTATGTGACCTTTTACAGGTAAAATTAGAATAGTACACGCTACAACCTGAAATTTAGTTGAGAGTTAGTTAGTTGTTATAGTTCTGGTGTGCTCCTGGGGCAGCGTTTACCTGTCAAGGGCGTTCAACATCATCTAAATGGCTGCACATCACAATTTGGATGCGTCCCCTTGGGCACTATCTGTGTCCTCTGATCCGTGGTTTCTATTTTGTCGACCACATTTTCAAAATACAGTTCATTGGCATTTGTATTTGTTTCTTTGCAAAAGTTGTATTCACTTTTCTTTAGATATTCATTAATTTTCATTGCATTGTTGTCTAATTTTTTTATTATTCCTTCCAATGCTTTTTCGGGTCATAAACCCTTCATTAGGGAAAAATGCGGCTATGTTCATCGTGTTCTGCGGTGTGTATAATACTAGTCCATGTTGGTTTTACAGGTACACACAATACTTTCCTCCCTTCTTTGAAATGTATATGCTGCATTGTCAACTCAGTTTCAGAGTTGTTCACTATCGGCTTCTGACTAAGCTTTCAATTTTCTTTTTTATCTTAGTATGAACATTTTACTATTTACTAGCTGATGACGAGGATGATCTAATGCAGGGATACCCAAAGTACTGCCTTAGGGCCGCATGTGGCCCTCCTGACCTTTAATTGTGGTCCACACTAGCCTCTGGAATGCAGACTCTAAGCATGGCAATCCAATGCTAAATCAGTAACTGTGGTGGTAGTATATCATCAGATTTGTGTACGCGTCCCTTTGCCTTTTCTTAATGGCAAAATAAAGTGCTTGAATCCACTTTCAATGGCCAATCAGTCTTCAGGACAGACATAGTTGTAGGAAATCAAGCATAGGAAGAACACTGTCTTGCATGTAAAGGATGACCTCAACCAGAGGGATTACACACGCTCCCTATTCATGATTTTGTCTGTTATTCCTCTGATGTACCAAGCCATTTCCGCTTATCGGCCATCTCATTAATTGTTACATCTAAGAAGGATGAGTGCAGAACCAGTAAAAAACAGAAAAGTAATACACTGTCTTTAAAAATCTGTGCTAGAACATTCATCATTAGATAGTCACAGGCCCATTACAAATGTGTAGGTAATGGTCAAAATACTGGAAAGGAATGGTCGCACGATTTCCAGGAATACCTGGACCATAGCAACAACCTTCCTCATTCAATCACGACAATGCATAGAAACATCCTTAACTTGCTTCTGGAAGACGCCCTACGTTTGGTGATGATGTTGCAAGATAGCTTCTAATGCTTGACCTGCCTGATTATTTGACAGTGTGGCTAATCCATCTCTCCTGAGTGGGTGATGCTGAGAAATAAAGTTTTAAGTGATTGAATTGTTCTTGGTACAGCGATTGCAGAGAGCATTGTTAAGCCCAAGCCTGTCCCAAGAGGCATCTCCATGGTGTATGGTGCCACTGGTTTACCTGTGCAGCCATTTTTATTTAACATTTATCTTGCACCCTTCACATCTTTAAAAATACTATTGTATGATACCAATATCATGCTGATGACACACAAGCAGCAGCGGTCGGTGGTGGGAGTAGCTGCCGGGCTGTGACGTGGGGAGGGGAGGGACTGGGTGGGGGTAGTAATCTAGGGATTAAGGAGGAATACAGGTAAGTAAACATATAAATAAATCAAATGAATTTCGTTGCACGCACTGCATCCCCAAATGGGATGCAGTGCACACATCGAAATTCGTTTTATTTATTTATATGTTTACTTACCTGTAATCCATAGATTACTACCCCCCACCCTGCCCCTCTCCCTCCCCACGTCACCGCCCGGCAGCTACTCCCACCGCCGACCTCTGCTGCTTGTGTGTCATCAGCATGATATTGGTATCATCCAATAGTATTTTTAAAGATGTGAAGGGTGCAAGATAAATGTTAAATAAAAATTGGCTGCACAGGTAAGCCAGTGGCACCATACACCATGGAGATGCCTACAGCTGCTCCTACCAGCAACGCTACTGCACACAAGTGTACATTAAACAATTCCTCAGGGCTTGTTACAAATCATCCTTCTCTACATAGAGACATGGAGGGACAGTGATGTTCTTCCATTATTCAGCCTTATGCCAGAGATAATCAGCTTTGGCATTATAAGTAGCACTTAACTTATTTTGATTTTGACCTATCAAGGATTTACACATATCATTCCCTTTTCTACAAATAATAGAATATAGACTTCATTCTGATTCTATTCACATATCGAATCTGTGTTTCCGCCTGCTGGTCAAATTGAGGCCTGATCTGTCTCATCTTTTTTGCACACACAAGTCCTTAGTGCTTAGAACAACTGTCAATTCAACAGCATATTTTACATGTTACGTAGCTTGTTGTTCAATAGGGTCACTCTGTATTGCTCAGTAGCCAAGATACAATGTTATTAACCACTCAAAAGTAAACGCTTCAGTGCAATGGTGGGAGGGAATTATAGATAATGGGGGCTTATTTAGGAGCCCCGTTGCTCTGGTGCAAGAGTCACACAACTTTGCCTGACATTTAGTAGCTTCTGAAATTTTGAGTAAAGCAACCCAGCACAAATCGTTACATTACTCTGCACCAAGGAGACATTCCATGGGCGTTTTGTGGGTATTCCCATGCAATGCCAATAGTTTTAGAGACATTCCCAGATTTACCAGAAGTAGTAAACCTGGAATGTGCAAAAAAGATATACCTTCCCAGGTGACGCATAACAAGGAGAAATATCTTTATTTCTCCTTGTTACTTCCTCTTTCTATATGTGCTGCATTATGCAGTGCTGGTTGCCTTGCTGTGCAGCTCTGCATGATATAATGAAAAATACACCTTTAAAAGACTATTTACTTTATTTACTTGCTACTTTTAGCATCAAACAAATGGCATGGCTACGACATGATGATATACATGTAGTATGGAATGTAGGCAGTAGACAACTGGAAGAATTTACAGCTTATACCAGTGGTTCCCAAACTTTTTTGACCTGCGGCTCCCTTGACCTTTTGGCCGTTGGCCGCGGCTCCCCATTATGTTACCTTTTTTTCGGGTGGGGGGATGTAAGCCGTACTCAGCAGTACTTTCATTTTTCTGCATTGGGATGAAGCCGATGAACATATTTCAATTATATTTGTAACAAAATCAAAATGATAAACTTTTAGTTGTAAGTGACTGTAAGTGCATAGAAAAATTCTTGCACCAGAGCTGTGTGTAAGTGAGATGCTTTCCAAAACTGAGTTTTGGTGACTTCGCGGTAAGAAGGCAGAGAGAGGCTTGGAGACGACTCAGGCAAACCGGCAAAGTCCAGTTTGATGAGATCTCTCCTCATAGATCTCAAGTACCATGGGCATACACACGTACTGATATTTGGCTTGTGGTTCTGAGACTTTCAGAACTGTATAAAAATAAGAGCAGGTGATTTACTTCCCAGATTCTCTTTAGTTTAAATTTAAAATGACAACAATTAGGTTTTGTAATTGTTATAAAGACTGTGTGGTGTAGAGCTCGGGGGAATCTCACATGATTACCTGATTATAAGTTTCACATTTTGTTTCTTCTGAAGCTTCTTGTAATGATCATGGCCTGGAGTCGCTGCAGAACATAGGCAGCAATAATGCTTGACATCGCTCCTGATTGCTCCCGACCCCGCCAAAGTGGAGGCTTTTTAAAGCACGTTGCGTGCTGGGGACAGGCCAAACCATGTTCCAGAGTAGACGCTGACAGGGGGGCTTTCTTAACTCCCCCATGACAGACCCAAATGGGTTATTCAGCGCCACAAAGACAATCAACAAACTTTCCACATTGCAAAAGTATTATTCCAAACCTGCTACCTTTTCCACTTTCCCAAGCTGTGCGTGGAGCCACTGGCTACTTCTAACGGCACACCAAGGTGCCGCGGCACACAGTTTGGGAACCACCGGCTTATACTAATAGTATCCATCCTACCATCAACTTCACATGCACCAATGATAAACATAAGCATCATCTCCCTTTTTTGTATGTGCTATTCACAGTTTGTGAACAGAAAAGTGTAACTGATCTGTACTACAAGGATACAGATGCTCATTTGTGTTCAAACTGGACTTTGTGTCACCCACACCACACAAAACGCAGCATCATCTACAGCTGAGCACTCAGAATAAGTCACATCTGTAGCAATGAGGACACTTGTAAAGAACATCTACAAAACTTGCTAGATTTTTTCAAATGTGATGCTATCCTCTGCATACCATACAGCAACAACTTGAAAAGTCTCTGCAGTTACTCAGGAAATCACTTATTTTGAATACCGACAGCAGAAACAAAAGTGATAGAATCCCTTTGTGGTTTACTACCATCCATCAGCTCCTAACTGCAAAAACACAATTAAAAAATCATTTGCCTTATTAACCACCTGTGAAAATTTCCAAAACGTTTTCCAAAACCACCAGTCACTGCTTATCGCAGAGCTTGCGAATTGATTTTCTCTTATTGTAGGAGCTAAACTTAAGGAAGCTGTAACAAATGCAGTGGTTCATTGCTGTGATTTTAAAGGGTGCATCACATGTGAACACCTTTTATAAGCATCATCATTAACAAGTTCTCTTACAAAAAGAATCTATGGCATAAGACAGCATCTTACATGTTGATCAACATGCATTATTAATGTGATTCAGTGACAACACCAAAGCTGTAAAGCACAATACGTGCGCCAAACAGTGAATGACCTTCATGCACGATTCAGTAAGGAGGCGGGCCCCATGAGAAGGGTCACAGCTCTTCTGCCACAGAGGTGGGGCCCCCAGGTGTTTGTACAGGTTGGGCAACTGGGCATTCCAGATAAGGCGGGGGATGGCAGCAGGGGGCCCACGGGCAAAAGAAAAAGGAAGGTCCTTTTGGAGAAGTTTTCATAGGACCAGGCAGGCGCAAGTGCTGGATATGGGCATACGGGGTAGGGCCAGATAATTTGCAACGTTGTGCCAGCAGGACCTGGTCTGGGGTCAAAGGTGGTGGGACCCGAAGCAGCAGCTTGGCAGGGTGGGCGTGGGGGAGATCCGTGGAGATGGTGGCAGGGATCAGATATGGAAGCAAAGACCAGGGAACAGCACAGGCTGATCCAGGCAGCCAAAGATCAATGGGAGAAGTTATGCAGGGAGAGGGAGGGTACCCTGGAGCAAGGAGGCCTGGGGATGAGGGATGTGAGGGTTAAGAGTGCCTCTGGCATTTGGGCAGGGGAAGGGGGCATGGGCCCTCCTCGGGGTATGGGGTGCTGGGTATAGATACCTGGGGAAGACCAGGCTGAGTAGGATGTGTGCAAGGGGGTTTGTGCATCTCAAGGACAGCTCTACTGCCATGACTGGCACTTTATCCTGACAAAGGAAGCTGCATTGAGACTGGAGTGGGGTTTTCAAAAAGCTTTCATGGTGGGGTATAAGGGACCCAGGTCTAGGAGGTGGGCTGATAACTTGCAGTTAGCCAAGGCTGCCCAGGGTGGTGCCAAACTGTAGACTGAGATTGTGGAGAGGAGAATTGTGGGTCCTTTCCAAGACTAGCCATTGTCTGATTTGATTGTGTCTCCTATGGGTGTAGTATCCAAGAAAAAGACAAGGGAATTCCAAGTGATACATCATTTTTAATGGCCTGAAGGGTCCTCGGTGAACAATTGTATTGTACCTGAGGATTCAAGAGTGGTGTATGCTTCTGTCGATGATGCAGGTTGATTGGGCAGAGCTTGTGGTGGGGGTCATAGCTGGCTAAGTGTGACATCAAATCGGCATTTTGCCTTTTGCCTATTCACACTGTGGATTTCTCCTTATTGGGGATGCAATTAAATGGGGAGATTTACGTTGACAGAGTACTGCCCATGGGTTGTGCCATCTCCTGTACTCTCTTTGAGACATTCAGTAACTTTCTGCAGTGGGTCTTTGTGAGGGACAGCGGGCACCGTGGGGTGTCTCACTATATGGATGACTTCATGTGTGTGGGCAAGGCGGGGTCTTTATGAGGTCATGGTGGTGTCTTTTGGGATCCTGCTGGTGCCTGGAAATACAGTGGGCCCTTCCACAGTTTTGAGTTTCTTGGGCATTGAGTTGGGCAACGGTGCACATAGTGGCCAGGCTGCCAAGGATCAAGGTGCTGGAGATCCTTGCCTTCCTTGAGGGGGTATTGAGAGTGAAGAGATTGGAATTCAGTATGATGCAGCAGTTATTGGGTAACCTGAATTACACCTATAGGGTGTTGCGGGTTGGTTGGACATTTTGCAGGAAGTTGGGTTTGGCCATATCAGAGGTTGTTCTGCCACATCACGGCATTCGGACTTCCATGGGGGTGAGAAAGGACCTGCAGGTTTGGAAGGGTTTCTTACAGGATTTCAATGGTGTGTCAATGCATTTTCTTGAGGATGATATAGTGTGACAGGTCCATATTTTACTCTAACATAGCAGCAACCCAGGGTTTTGGTCTTTTTTGGGATGGACCGTGGTGTTCTGAGGTCTGACCAGGGACCTGGTTGGTTCAAGGTTAGAGAGCTGTCTTTTTGGAAGTCTTCGGACTGTTGGTGGTGTTGGCTGTTTGGGGCACCGAATTTGCCAATAGGTTTCTGCTGTTCAATGTGGACAATACGATTGTGGTTGATTTGGTGAAGAAACAGAAGGTGAAGGATTTGAGGGTGTTAAGTTTGCTGCACAGATTCATGTGTTGTGCTCAAAGTTGAACATAGTTTTCAAGGCCAAGCATGTACCTGGGGTCAACAATTCTATCTCTGACTCCTTGTCCTAGTTCACAGTGGCAGCCCTTTTTGCAGTCTGGCACTGGGAGCGTAGGGTCACAAGACACTAGTTCCTGCAGACGTCTGGGAATGGGTGACATGAGAGGCTGACCAAAAAAGGCCCTGATTATGATGTCGGTCAGAGAGCCTCCTAGCTGTGGTTGGAGGCTTTCTGACTGACATCTTTGGTTTCAATTCCGACTACCATATTAGGAATGTGGTGGTTGGAATTAAAACCAGATGGTGATTCTGGCTGGTCTCCGACAGGCTCAAGGAGCGTATCGGCCAGTCGGAACCGGCACGTAATATCTGTGACAGCGTTTCTGCAGTCGGAATTACGATGTTGGTTTCCCACAAGCTTTTCATATTGGGCTTTCTGACATGAAAAGCCTGTTGGAAAGCGACTTTGCGGGCCCCTTGCAGAGCCTCCTTGCAACAGCGGTTGTGGGCCTAGGGGGCAGATATGGTTCCCCTCTGTCAATCCCTGCACCAAGTGGCAGGCATTGTGTGTTGCCTGACACGCACTGCTGCTGCTGATTTCTGACCACAGCACAAGCTCCCATAAAGAAAATGGAATGTGTGACCGCACCATGTGCGCTCGCATCCTAGTACTGCGATCGGGACGTACTGCCGACCGGAGGTCACTCAGTCTCAATTCTGCAATGAAGTAGGGCAGACATGAGCCTGACCGACATCCTAATATAGTCCAATGCCCCGCTGAATCCACCAAGAGGAGTCATTGTCTGGCTTGGAGTGACTTTGAAGCTTTTGGGCGGGCATCCAGGGAGATTGTCAAGTATGGGCCATGAAGGGCGAGAAAGGAAGGTTATGAGTTTTGATTTATTTTTGATTGACAAGGGTTTATGACCTGCAACCATAGCAAGTAACCTGGCTGGTTTAGCCTTTTAAGGTACGCTGTAGTGGGGACTTGACCCTGCTCAGGAGAACATCTTGGGTAATGTTTTAAAAGGTTGGGGGAGGGAGAGGGCGTGGTTGGGAGACAGTTGAGGGAGGGATTACGTTTGAGTTGCTAGTTTAGTGAGCGAGCGAGCCCGACCGCTACTAGGGGGGTTAGGGGGTCATTCTTCCCCCAAGAAAATTTTGGAAAACAACAGACCAAATTGGTGAATTCGAGGGCAGGGCATGATAACACTCACTTTAGTTGAAACAGAAAGTCTTTGCAGTATTTACCATTGTTGGCGCAGCCAGTGCTGTGTATCTCTGGACACATCATTCCACAGAGAATAACACATGAGTCTTTGGGGGTGCTTGCAAATGCTGCTCTGAGTCGTCTCAGGTTTCTGTGCTGCTTCTGAACCCCACTCACAGTTTATTCAAGTTACTCCTTGAATGTCAGTGGGAGCACTGCACATGGCGGGAGTCATAGACACCCAAGATGCAAAGCATGCATGTGGCTCCAAAATTTGGGAGTGGACATACGAGTTATTTATGGTATGGAAACGGAGAGGTATTGAAAACATGAATTATAATATTGTTTAAAAACCCATGTGCCCAAGTGAGAGTCAAAGCAACAATTTGAGATTGATTTGGGTTGTGCAGGAGTACAACGATGAACATGAACAATACAGACCAATTCTGGACCGCACAGTTAGTGTGGAAGCCTATTTAGGCAACACTAACAGGCTGCCTGCCTGAGTTGATCTCAGTTTAATACTCCCACCCTCCCTTTCAAACTGCTTCACCCCACCCAACAATAATACAACCAATCCAATCCATAAAAACCTCTCAGCAAACCACCAGCCATGCACTTGCTCCACACCGACAACCCGATTCCAGCTTCCCTGTCCCTGTCCTGAGACTTCAAGCACCTTCCAACTGTCCTACGATGACAAAAGGGCATGGGTGGGCGCACCCAAAAATCCAGACCCTTACTAAGGTTAGGTTATCAGCCAAGAGTTCACCTAATCACTACACCCCAACCCATCCCTCGCATGCGGCCCTCCCCCCCTCCTACCAACATAGCCCAAAAAACACCAGCAGTCCTCCTGGACTGAACCACTAGCCTAAAAATGCCTTGGGGGGCATACCGCCCTGGTCGGCTGCCCCCCCAAGCCCCTTCTGGGGGAGAGGGTACAGCACTGATGGCTGACAGTTAGAAAAAAGGCACTTAAATGAAGCAGGTGCTCATCACAAATACATTATAGCACCCTAGGCAAATTGCCTTACATAACTATCCACCTTTATACATGAATAACACCTACTTCTCGTCCTACCACCACCCCTAATTTTACTCCCCACACTTCCCTTAACTTGCCTGTCTGTCCCTGCATCTGTACTCTCCATCCTAAACCTAACCAACTAACTTTGCTTCTTAAAACTGTAAACCTTCAAGTTCCTGCCTTCTGCAAGTATAAACTCTCTCCAACCCCCACTTTCAAACTGCTTCGGGGGGACAAGAGCAACAAAAGTGATGCGAACAATGATGAAAACGTCTTTGCAAACCACCGCTCAGGAAAACTCCCTCATTGAAAGTTTTTTAGTCTACCCCCTCTGCAATATGTTTCCCCTACTGAGTTCCTAGTGTGCCCCAATATTGTTGCCCACCACCTGACACCAGAGCTTACCCCACGGCTTCCCGTAACTGTTGCAAATAAAGATTCATGCCTATGGCAGACAAGTGAGCACCATCATGTCTGATTTGCCCGGTGCCCAGCATTACGAGTCGGCCCTGGACGTCACTAGACTCTAGACCTAAAAGTACAAGAAGGCAAAATCTAAAGGCAGACCATTTCTAAATTTGTGCTGAGAATCTGTAACAATATCTTTATTGACATCTGTACTGTTCCGCTACTCCTGCAATTCAGTAAGAATCTGAATCCTCATTATGATAAGAAGCATTTCTCCACACAATAGAATTACCAGTTGCCTACTAACCCATATACACCTGTATCGCTCCACCTACTCTCACCTATTAGCAGTACTCCAATGCTTCCCAACTAGGTTCATGCAACACAAGTGCCAGCACATACTTATTATCAACACTCACCACAGCTGCCTGTCTTTGACATAGCTGAGTACTGGTTGCCTTTCACAAAGATTTCAGAGAGCTGTAGAAAGCCTACTTATTTTTATGGTAGTCTCTCCTGGCTTTGGTAGAGACATATACAGACTCTTACAATAAAGCATCACTGACTCTCTGCTTACTGCCAGTGTGCTGAAATCCAGCATCTTTAGAGGCAGAATGATATGAATTAATGCTATGAATCAACATCTGCAAACACCTTCTTAATAACTGACAGATTGGTTGCCTTATGGACCGTGGTCTGGCCAGGTGTTGCAGCATATTGCATTGCCTAGTGTCTGTTCATTATTCTCTGTACGTCAGGTTTTTGAGAGGCTTTCCCCTTTGTTACTAAATCAGACATATTGATGCCAGTATGGATCCCTGATCTATTCCAATGACCTTCTATCACCTGAATATTTACATGCACCAAATGTATGCATTCGAGAAGGCGTTTGTGGCCCCCTAGTGCTTAAATAAACAATGAATCATCCAAGCGAGCTTATGCAGGAGATGTGCTGCAGCTGCAATAAATATGCCTTTCTAAAAGTGCTCATGTGTGCACTATCCGGATTGTTTTCTTCAGGATCTTACGCCAGGGCAAGGTTCTGGCTTACTCTTTCGGCCTGCATTTATTTAATGTGCAATGATTTGCCAAGACACTATCCAGAGCACAGCTCCCTGATCTGCACTATTTGCATTGGTCTGTAACCAGGTGCTGTCTTCTGTATCCTCACCTTGCACCCCTGCAGCTGGCAGCCACAGGCCCCTATCATTCGAGAGGACTGTTGAAGCACTGTGATTCACTTTGGGGTCTCTGTTCCACTTCTTCAGTCTGGTTCTTTTGATTACCAAGCTTTGGATTTAGTTAAATGCGGCTATCCTTGTGTTTTTCTTCCCTTTTTCAGAAACCTGACCTTTCACACTGTCTGATAGTAGGAGACAAGTGATTGCCTCTGCTGGTGTAGTCTCTGCACTAGACTCTTTGTTCTTTCAGGAGGCTGGCTGATTCAGAGGACTGTGGCTCATATTTCCCTATCCAGTGAGTGTGATCTTCTCAGTCAGACTTTGGGGTAATGTCCTCATCTTTACCAGGAGGGGCAATCAGTAAAGCACGTACTGGGCATCAATCAACTAAGTTGTAATAACTTCTTCCTACTGATTTGTCTCTCTATTTGTTGATGGGGCTGCTTCACTGGTGTTGAACCATGGTCTATATAAGTGTATTTCACCCGAACAAACAACATTTTTCAATAATCACACCTTTACTGTGCCGTAGGACTATATGCTAGTGCAAAATTATGCCTTCTTTTTCATTGGTCTGTTCCCCATGTTCTATAGCATTAAAACCAAAATGTTAAGGATACTTTAGGGAGGGTTTCAGACACTCTCTTGCCTCGTGTTGCTTCACACGGACCACCTAGTATAGCTCTTCCTCTGCTTCTCCGCCCTAACACACTTCTGTAGGGATATTAGGCTTGGTTTGGGACCACCACACGCCTCTTGGTGCACTTCTAAACTTATTTCAAAAACTCTAGTGCTGTACTTGGGGTTTTGGTCCACAAAAAGCTCTACCAATAAAACAATTGTTGTTCATAGCATATGGTCTTATGACAGACCTGAATTCTCACGTAGTTAACTGCAAACAAAATGTGTGTTTCAGTTTTTCTTCCATCTACTCGAATTGTTTTATTAGTTTAAGTTTAAGCCAACAAAGGCTGAATTATAGATTTGGTGGTAAATCAGTGTATAAGTATTCTCAATATGGTGGATGATGTCCACAGCTTGAACACTGTAAAGGTCGGTACCTTTGGGCTGCCCAAGTTGTAAAAATCAAAGCATGTGCCTTCTACTCTGAACTATTGGTAAACTGTTTTTCAGATTATGAGACATTCCAGTTATTACGTTGTGTCCTAATAACAGCCAAAACATGGTTGGCTCTCGAACCCTTTTCACAGCACTTACTGTGCTCCACAATGACAATCACCTGAGTTCCTTGTGATTCCAGCAGCAGGATCACACACACACAATTATGCATGCGCACACATGTGCGTGCGCGCGCGCACACACACAATAAAACATGTAAAGTTTTACCAATGCACCCCATTGCCTACCAGCAGTTTTGCTCTGTAAACTCTGCAAACATATATACCGCTGAAAATGCGCCACAAACCGAACAGCGAGAAATTCTGCTAATGACCTGGGAAATACAGGTCTGGCTCAAGGCATCCTTGCACTGGATCTAGAACATCTTTCCCAACAATCTTCAGATCTCCAACAACCTCCTTCAAGTGCGCCTTAGGCCCGCCTATCTGCAATCACCACTTACTGCCACCGTATTTCAGTACCCTCTGTCCGTTTCTGGCACAATGCTAAATTTCAACACTAAACTGCACTGTCCACGACAAAAACTAATTTCTCTTGCTGATCCCCAGATTCACATTTGGTCCTGTGTGGCAGAGATTTTTACATGGAGGAAAGGATGGGACTTTGTCCTTCTTGGATGTCAAGTACACACACTTCCTACTTCCATCTGAACTGCACTTGGGCCATTAGTCCTAACATTATATAAAAACATTGGTTATGTAGTGTAGCAGACGCTCCCAAGTACCTTCAGTTTTTCAGGACAGCGTAGGATTTCCTCCAGATCGAAAAACCTTTTAATGTGGAGCATTGACAGCGATGTGAAATGAGCTAATGCACAGATCTGTAACAATTAATCCTGACATTTGCAATTCGGAGTAATACAAGTTTAAAAGTAACTGTGGCAAAATGGGTATCATGTCCAACCAGAATAGTGCACAAAATTGTATGCAAAATCGATAGTTGAGAATTCTCTTTTGTATGGTTGATTTGCATTCTTGAATGTTCCACCAACACTTGCTCCATGTAATAACGTTTGCACACTTTTTATCCATGAACTAAGCTGCTGTCCCCGCTTTTATTGAGATTTAATTAAGAAAGCTCATGAAATGTGCAAGTGTTTTAAGTAGGCAGTGGGCGCCGGGGGCGCGGAGAGGTTTGATTACCTTCACCCTTCTCCCATCTCAGGTCACCCTAACTCGTGGGCAGCGGTGGGCCAGAGGGCAGAGCATACCAAAGGGCACCTATGGAGAGAATGGGTGCAGCGGGAAAGGCTTGAGAGGGCGCCTTAAAGATAAATTGTATAGGTGAGAACGAGAAGGAATGCGAGATGGAGAGGTGGGACAGGAGTGTAGCTTTTAGGCAAGAGAAGTGTACGAGCAGCAGAGAAATTGTAAGGCAAAAACGAGAAATTAATGCAGATTACTGATATTAGAGACGATACAGGTGTGCACCAGGTGGGATAGAGGGCATAGAGAAGATACAGGGAATGTCTAAGGGGTACACACGTGACGAGAGATAAATGGATAGATGATAACGGGAATAGTAGGGTAATAGTCCATGAGTGATATAGTACTAGTTAGAAATAGGGCTTGCAAGACCCAATGTGTGGCACGTGCTGGCAATATAGGGGGATACGGCGAGACTGAAGTGTTTTGGGGCTACATGAGAGATGATCAGGTCAGATATTACAATCCGCCAACTCTGTGACTTTGACTTACCAACTGTTGCCTCGCAACTCTCTCCCTCCCTCGGCAATTGAATTGGTGGGGACGGCGGTCATATTTACTGCAGCTTGAGTCACGCTGTACATCTGCTCCTCGTGTTTCTCAATGATTCTGGACAGGCGCGTTCGTGTGCCCCGTCTACCGAAGCAGGCTGCCTGCCTCTGCAGGCTCGCCTCCTTAACAGACACAGGACCTGCACTGGACGTGAAGTGGCACGCACACTGTTAGTTGCATTCACGTGACTCCACCACGTCACGTGAATGCCGTGCCGGCTGGCCCGCAGGCTTTGTACTGCGCTCAGTACTGTGGTCACTGTGAACGCCCACAGGCTGCAGCAGCAGATTTAATAATGAATGCTCATTGCTGCAGACAGCGCAGCAATGAGCAGTGACCACTTTAATCTGAGCGCAGTACAATAAATCGCCCCACCAATCAACAAAATCGGCGCCCCCCACCCAGCAACAAAACCGGCCCCCGGCCCAAAAAGCGGCCCCCACCACTGGCAGCCTACCGGGGGATTACCCGGTGCCCGGCATTGTCAGTCCGGCCCTGTACAGGGGGCATTTGTGGAGGAAGGTGAATTTGGAAGGGGATCATTTGGGTATCTGGCTTATGAAATCAAAGACAAACCAGTTGGGAAGGGGTAACTGGATCTGGTTGCAGCAGAGTGGTAGTGAGGGAGAGTGCCCGGGCAGGAATGGCATAGTTTTATGGCCTTGCCAGGGCTCAGAAAAGTGACCGTGTTTTGTCATGAGAATGGTTCTTTTGAGTATGCTCCGTTTGACCCTGAAAAGGTTTGGTAAGAACCCTGCTAATTTTGGGACGCATTCTTTCCGAATTGGAGCAGTAGCTGCAAGGTTAGGTTAGAGTTGGGCTCCGATTTAAAATGATTGGCAAGTGGAGGTTCAGGTGCTGCAAGAGAAATGTACATAAATAGGAGTGAAAAGAGGTGGTTTTGACACTGGGAGTTGAGAGGTGTAGTGTTAACATTTCTTCCTTGTTTCATAAGGTGCATAAGCTGCCCCGAAAGAGAGAAAATGGTCATGTGGATGGCTGGACACTCTTTTATACACTGGGTGGAAAAATATGTGGAATACCAGATCTATGGATGAAACTTGGGTTTGCCCAGCAGTCGGCATGAGGTGCTCTGGTGGGGCAATAGTGTTATGAGATGGGGTAACCTACTACTAATTTTGGCAACAGTGGTCCCCAAACGGGGTTGTCCAGACATATGTCTGCCCCATTTAGGGGGAAATGATCTGCAGCAGCTATCTGGGATCACCCTCCAGCAACACATGCAAAGGGACTAGGTTCTGATTCAACAGCAGCTGGCAGGGACCTGCCTCATATGGACAGAGTTTGTGCCCAGACAGAAATGGAGGGGTGTTTTTTAGTATGGGGCTATTGATAAGGCCAGGAGGAAGTTGAATCGGTCCATGAAGGATTTTTGTGGGCTATTGGCATCTTTGTTTTGTCACATGTGGGCATTCAGGAGAATGAAGCAGTGCTGTACTGGATGGATGGGGTACATCTTTCAGAGATGGGCAATGCTTATTATCTGAAAGAATTGAGAGGTTTGCTGGGGGGTTTATGGAGTGAGACTATTTGGTGCCAGTAAATGATGTGTTTGGCAGGGGTTTCAGAGGGTTCTTGGCTGGGTCAGCGAAAAGCCCTCTGGGGTTTTGATGTGTGGCAGTAAAGTGGGGTGGTGGGGAGTCAGATTCAGGCCTACCCTCCCCTCGGGGGGAGGGGGTGTACATCGGCAAAGGATGATAAGGTTCAGGATGCCCAGGGGTAGGGCAAGGGAATTTTTTCAAGGAGGAATGCTGGCAGAAAAGAAGTGAGAAAGATTCTGGATATGGAAGTCTTTCATGGAGTGAGAGGTGTGAAAAAGAGTGAAGCTACATGATTTATTTATTTATTTTGAAGGTTTTATAGGGCGCGGTAAAGATCCTTGTGGATATCAGAGCGCTTTCCAGTGATCAAAGCTAATTATACATAACAATAAATGAGGGTAAATCACGAATAGCATAACAACTTATACTTAAAATTATGTGAAGGAAAGATCACGCATAGCATAATGGTTCGTGCACAAAGAAAAAACCATAAAGTACATAACAGGAACATCTCGATTGATTCAAGTCAAGGGCAGAATAAAGTGACTAGGATGATTAGATGGGTGAAAGTTGAGGTTAAGAGAGAATTAGGGTGAGGATATCAGAAGGTGTTGTTTAAGATGTTTAAGTTAATCAGTATTGAATTGGTTTTGAGTTTATTGCAATCCTGTCCTAATGAATTTCCTTTTGCACCTTCATGGAGTGGTGAGTGTGATTACCTCACAAATCGAACCACTGCTTCTGCATTTCTTCAGTGGTACTGTTGGTGACTACTACTACATTTATTCGGTCAGAAATTCTATCCCAAATTCGTAGCTGTCATGTTTTCACACAAGTGACATTTCTATGTTTTCAAGGCACCTATGATTGACATTCACGACTCTCATGTGTGACACCGTGAGTGACAATTTGTCACAAGCAGTGGATTAAGAAAATGTATGGTACAGAACAAATCTTTTTATTTTTAAATAAATGCAGTGAGGTACTTGAAATAAATAAACCACTGATACCTGACATGGGATACTTTGTGATTTGTGAAGTTGCCCTGCATCCTGTCTTCTAATATTTTTGGGCAGATGTTGGACTTGGCCCTTTTTGCAGGGTCATCCCTGAACTTTTTGCCTTCCTCCTGGATTTTGTCTGACCTGTTTCTGTTTGTTTTATGACTCTGGGCACTTGACCACTGCTGATCAGTGCTAAAGTGCATATGCTCCCTATTGTAAATTGATGTATGGATTAGTGATTCCATGATTGGCTGATTTGGTTTACTTGTCAGACCCTATACCATGCACCAGGAGTGCCCAGGGCTGGTAATCCAAAGGCTGCTATTAGGCTTGCAGCACTGGTTGTGCCACCCCCAGAAGCAGCATTTAAAAGTGTGTCTAAGGCCTACCATTGTAGAGCCTGTGTGCAGTCTGGTACTGCCATGCTGACTGGGCAAGTGCACCCACTTGCCAAGCCCTAAACCTTCCCTTTTCTTCATATCAGACACCCTTATGGTATCCCCAAGGGCAGGGTGCATTGTAAATATAAGGTAGGACATGCCTTGGTGTGTGAGGCATGTCTTAATAGTGGAATACAGCCACTTTCGTTTTTCACTATTGCGAGGCTACCTGTTCTCCATAGTCCAGAATGGGCAGTTAGATTATTACATCTTATAATCCTAACTGACTCAGGAAACATGGTAGAAATTCGAGTTTTGTATGCCTGAACTCAGAATGATAAAATACATCTTTTAGTGAAGTTGGTTTTAACATTCTGTGTTTGAAAATACCACTTTTAGAAAGTCAGTATTTTCTTGTCTAACTATCCAAACTTGCCTCTTCTAGGTTGTTTATTCCTTGTCTGGAGTTTGAGTGACAGGGCTGGGGGATTCCAGGAGACAGGGTGAGTCAGCCCAGTGGTGAATAGAGAGACCGGCATCTAGCTGGGAGGGAGGATTTGCACCTGGGACCTGAATAGGGCTGTGCCTTCCCTCCACAATGCTGGCTCCACCTCCTGTGGCGCTTCTGATGTCTCTGCCCTGCACTGTGAAAAGAAAGAAGGAGTCATGTAAACAGAGTGCTCCAGAACTGGTTTGAACTAGGCAAAGGCCCCTCTGCACCAGAGGACACATCATTTTGAGGTATAAGTATTGGGACCCTGATCCCAAGAAATCAGATCACTTTTGGACAACAAGAAGAAACCTTTGCTGAGGAGAGGAACCTGAAGAATCTGAGGAGAGACTATCCCTAAACTGAAGTGTTGCTTGGGCAATTTGCCTGCAGTGGTTGCCTGACTGCCAAAGAAAGGAGAAAGGAACTTTGTGTGCTTTATTTCAACTTGTGAAGAATCTCCAAGGGTTTGAGAGAAGAGCTTGCCTCCTGCTGAAGTCTCAGAGACAACAGATTTCAACCCAAAGCTCCCCAGAGATCTTTGCAAGTGCCTGCTGCTGTTTTGGGCCTTCTGAGGGACTGCGTGTCGCAAGGAGCTGGAAGCGCGACTAAAGAGGGAGAAGCGTGTCGCCATCGCAGCCGCTGCTGTCGCATCGTGGATGTCTCTGCTGTAGCTGACGCATTGCATCATATCTCAAAGACACATACCGCAACCCAGAAGAAGCGTGTCGCTATTGCAGCCGCTGCCATCGCATCGTGGATGTCGCCGCTGTAGCTGACGCATTGCACCGCATCAAGAGAAGCGTCTCGCAATGAGGAAGAAGTGTGTCGCCGTCGCAGCCACTGCAGTTGCATCACTGAGTAAGGATGTCGCCGATGTAGCTGTCGCATTCCACCGCATCACAAGAAGTGCCTCACATCCACGTAGAAGCGTGCCACTGTCAGAGCTGCTGCCGTCGCATCACTGAACAAGGGTGTTGCCGCTGCAGTTGTCGCATCGAGCAGAAGTGTCTCGCATCGTCGGAGAAGTGTGTCGCCGCCAAAGCCGCTGTTGTCGCATCACTGAACAAGGGTGTCTCCGCTGCAGCTGACGCACCGAGCCGAGACTTCTCACAACATCGGAGAAGCGTGCCGCATCAGGAAGAACTTGACATCTTTATTTCTTTGCACCGGAACTTTGCCGCATTTCCATCTTGGAACACTTTTGTTGCCCTGCGTGTCGCATCTTAAGGTACATTTACTCAAAGTGTCGTATTTTAAGAACTAAAGAGAACTAAGCTAAAACTACCATTTTGAGTACAGTATTGTGGATTTTTGTCGTTTGTGGTCTTGTGTTAAATCTATATAAAGAATACTTATTTTTAATATACAACTTGTGTGGTGTCCATCTGTAGTGTTGTCACTTGATTACTGTATGTGTACACAAATGCTTTACATACTGCCTCTGAGATAAGCCTGTCTGCTTGTGCCAATCTACCAATGGGGTGAGCAGGGGTTATTTTACGAGTGTACCCCCTGACCTTGACTAGAGGCAAGGGTTCCTATTTGTCACAAGTACCTACCTGTGTCAACTAGAGACCCCCAAATCTAACAGTAGCCTTAAAAATTAAATGCAGCTGGGAATCTAACCAAAGAACAGCTGTCTTCTCTCACTGTGGCCCTGCATATACCCTGTAGTCTGTGAATTAGAAATACATTTTGTAGTACAAAATGTTATGCAAGTTTGGTATTTCAAAGTGCTGCAGTTGATTTGCATTACTATTAGCCAAATTAATTACCACAATTTTCCAATCTATGAACGGTGACCGGAGGTTGTATTCTTGACCTCCATTTATCAAGAGGCATTTGAGCGTTCAACTTTGTGAGACACTGCCACTTTACGTAAATAGTTGATCACGATGATCACAGTCCTCCCCACCACCCTAAGAAGCTGTGGTACCACTACCAGTCCTGCAGCCACAGTCAACTTAGCTGCCAGTCAGTGCACTGCACACTTTTCATTGCTCACTTCCAAATTGTTGCTGTAGTCAGGGTGCATCCGCACGCTTGGCTGGGCTGTTTCCCAGGTTTTACAGTGCAGCCAGCCTTGGTCATGGGACCTGGCAGAAGCCTCACAGCTGGGGTTGTTGACAGGGAAATCATGCGTAAACACTTGTGCGCTCTGCCAACTGAAAAACAAAAGGCCTTGCATCAGGTGAGCAGACAAACACTGTCCCCCCCATCCCCTAAACCACATTTGATCGGAGAGCAAGAGCTGAGAAGCTGACTTTATGACAACAATCTCTGGTAATAGTGGCAAGGCTGGTACTGGAGAGAAGGGCTCAGGGCCCAGCAGGCTGCAAACCAACATCCTGCACGATCCTCCCCACAACACTGTAAGCCAAGGGGTCAGACAGCACAGGAAGCACCACTTCTCTGTATATGACAGGCGTTGCAAAGAATAACAAAGCTGCTGCCCACCAGTGTGTCTCCCTGCGACCAATCTGCGAAGTGTGTGATGCTGCATCAGCCACGTGCTGACTGGTATGTCCAAAGAAACTCAAAGTAAGGCCTGGCGTGACACGGCTAATTGATTTGTTAAGCCCTTGCCTGCCTATGTTTCAATTATTCTAAACGCTCTGCGTGGTTAAAGAACATTTCAGCTCTGACATTGTGCTCGCATTTGACAGGCACTGGCATGCTCCCATCTGCGAGTCACTTTTAGGGCGCTGGCTGGTGCTGCCTTGTTAGCATCGCACCTCATCTCAGTGTTGTCACAGCGGCACCATAATGAGTGACTAATGCATTTTGGTGCCATGTTGTAGACTCCAGAACTGATATGCTTTAGTCTACCCCTGATGCATTGCTGAATTTTCCTATTTTTTGGCTGGAATCTTCTACAGAATTAGAAGTAGTCCTTTGGATGGATTTGGATTATGAATCCAAAAGAGTGATGGTTTCTGCTTTGCTCCAATAATTCATAGCACTGCACATGGCTTACTTCCTGGTTTGATGATGTCGTCAGCTAATGCCAAGGCCACATTAACAAACTGCAACTTTAACTAGTTTGATCATTTCAATTCTGCATTTTGGAATTGCGAATCATAAAGATTTATTATAACAGTACATGGGGCACTAGTTCATCAGCATGAATGAATCACATCTTGCTAGTTGTTATGTTTTGCAAATTATGCGTATATTTACTCATATGTAAATTTACAATTGCATGAAGGTTAAAATCTACTCTTTTGTGCTATTCACCATGTGTAGACGTAGATATCTCTGCCTCCTGAAATAAGGGCTGGAAACATTAAAAATGTATGAGTGTAAAGTTACCACTAGTAACTTTCCACAGGAAGGTGGCGATCTCTGCTACTTTGCTTTAGATCTCCATATGGGAACTTTCAAGAAAGATAATAAAGTTTAATACCCTTTAAAAAAAATACAAATATTTGAATGCAAACTATATTTGTTTAATATTTTATTATATGTATTCCTACCAAAGAGGTGTGGAAAGTTAGATTTGCACCTGAATGATGACCAGAGTCGGATATACTGTGGGGATAAATGCATTATTAATTATAAGTAATGAGGGGGAAAGAGCGCCGGGCGTCCGCTGTGACTCGCGCTCTGCCGGGCTCTGATGCGCGCGAACCTCCGTTCGCGCATGCGCAGTCCTTCCCAGAGCACCGGTGCGTGTTGCGTCACACGCACAGGCTGTAGCGTCTAGAACGCTATCACCACATATCTCCCTTTTTTCCTACAAGGGAAAGAGACAGTTCAATGTTCATTGTTCAATTATTCAAAGTCTCTGAGGTGCGAGGGTCTGACCACCAATCTCCCAGCGCGCGTGCGTCTTACCGGAGTAGAGGTTCTTCGGAGCAGCTCTGGGACGGGGCTTTCCACCATTCCTCCCACTTGATCTTGTCCTGCTCTCCCAGGCGTTGCTTCTGCTCTTGCTGATGTTTCCCTCACACTGGTCTCGACTGGGTCTCCCCTGTCCATGCTTACATCTTCAGTTCCTATGCTTTCTTCCGCTGGCTCTTTTTCTTCATTTCCTCCATCTTGTGCCTGACCGGGCATGTTGGTGCTTTTCTCCTCCGGCCACTTCACTATCTTGTTGACTTTGGCCATGCGATCCTGGGACCACACTTTGCCATCACTAAGGAGTGCTGCTCTGCTATACACTTCCTCTACTTGTAGGCGTAGGCTGTATTTACTCTCTCCCTTCTTCTTCAGTACAGCCTGTTTTACTCTCACCCACTCCCCTTTTTCTAACGAAGAGTTTTGTACTTTCTTCCTTTGATTGTAGTGGTCAGTGTACACTCTCTGTGCTCTTTGCAGGTTGTGTTGGACTACAGCAGGCGACCACTTGCTGGTGATCGTTTTTTCTCTCCACGCCACATTGTCCTTCGTGAACGGGTGCCTGCCTCTGACAATCTGAAAGGGACTGTACCCTGTCGTGGTGGGGGTAATTCTATACGCCCACAGCATTCTTTGAATCTCTGTTTCCCAGTCTTTTCCCTGCATTATGGCGGCTTGAATTGATCCCATCAGCACGCGATTGAATCTTTCCACTTGCCCATTGCTGGCAGGATGATACACTGACGTGTGTTTGGACTTGATTCCATTCCTCTCCATGTATCTTTGCCATTTCTCTGATGTGAACTGTGGACCATTGTCCGTCAGGATGGTCCTTGGGATACCTTCCCTCAGAAACACAGAGGTGAGGAATTTGATTACAACCTCCGAGTCCATTTCTTCTTGCACTTGTACCTCAGGCCACTTGGAATACTTGTCCACCAGCACACACAAGTACTTGGCTATCCCTTGCCCGTCTAATATCGGCCCTAGGATGTCGACAGCTACATCTTCCCATGGATCACAGGGTTGTTCGAAACTGCCCAAAGCTGGTCTTAATGGCTTGAGTACCTTGTCAGATTCCTGGCATTGGTTGCAGTCCCTGACGTGTCTCTCGACTGTGATGTCCATCCCCGGCCACCAGTACATCTGTTTCACCCTCGACTTCGTCTTCACTATGCCGAGGTGACCTTCGTGCAGTTGGTTCAACAATGTGGGGATCAGCTCCCGTGGGGGTATTACCCTGTCTCCTCGGTACAGAAATGTTCCTGAGTCACTTATGGATAACTCCTCTCTCACTTCATACAGTTTCTTGAGTTCCTCCTTCAGCTTTTTCTTATCTGGCCACCCATTTACTAAGTGTCTCTTTGTCTCTTCCAAGGTCTCGTCTTTTCCATATGCTTGTGCCCAGTCTTGCATACTGATCGCTTTCTCCACATCTTCCGTTACTGCCACCATTTCTTCGTTCTCCTCCGCAGGCGCGGGTGCGTCCTCCATGGCCGACGCTCTGCTAAGGTAGTCTGCCACCTTGTTGCATGTACCTGGGATATACTCAACGTTATACGTGTACTCCAATAGCTTGAGCGTCATCTTGGCAATCCGCGGGGTGGCCGTGGCATGACCACTTGAGGTTAGTACCTTGACCAGTGGTTTATGGTCGGTTTGCAGGCGGAACCTCGTGCCCCACAGGAACTGCCGGAACTTTCCCATGGCCCATACGACTGCCAGCATCTCTTTCTCGATTACACTGAATTTCTGCTCAGTGGCTGACAGTGCTCTGGACGCAAAGCTGAGTGTTTCAACTGTGTTGTTCTCTCTTTGTTGAGCCAGGACTGCTCCCAGTCCTTTTTCGCTGGCGTCCGTCGTAAGGATGCTGACTCCCATTGGGTCATGACCCTGTAACGGCACCGCCTGGCTGATGTCCTTCTTCAGCTCATCAAACTCTCTTTGAGTCGCATCATCCCACTGAAACGACGTCTTGTCTCTGACCAGTTGTCGCAAGCCGTGCGTCTCCGTTGCAAAGTGCTGGACGAATTTGCTATAGTACTCGGCCATCCCTAGAAATGACCGTACTTCATCTTTGTTGTTGGGGGCTCCGGCCTCACAGATTGCTCTCACATTGTCTTTCTTGGGCGTGATCCCTTGTCCACTTATCTCGTGCCCCAGATAGGTGACGGATGTCATACCGAAACGGCACTTCTCCCATTCCGCCGTGAGTCCTCTTCCCTGTAATACACTCAGCACTTTGTCCAGCTTAGTGTCGTGGTCCTTACGATCCATCCCCATTACCATGATGTCGTCTTGGAAGTATTGGATGCCTTTGACGTCTCTGAACAGGCGATGCATGAGTTTTTGGAAAACCGCCGCAGCGGATGCCAGCCCAAAGGGCATCCTGCGGAATCGGTAGCACCCGTAGGGGGTAATGAAGGACGTCAGCTTCCTGCTGGACGGGTGAAGGTCGATCTGGTGGTACGCCGACGTGAGATCAAGGTGGAGAACCATTGCACGCCCCTGGTTCTTGCTAGCATCTCTTCTATCCTAGGGAGGGGGAACTTCTCCACCACCAAGCATTTATTTAACTCGCGTAAGTCCACGCACAGGCGCACTTTCCCGTTGGGCTTCCTGGCGACTACTAGGGGGGCCAACCACTCTGAGCTGTCGATGGGTTCTATGATCCCCTGCTCTTCCAGCCGGGACAATTCTTGTTGGACTGCCTCTCTCACCGCAATGGGTATATTGCGGACCTTGTGGGACACTGGCTGGGAGTTTTCCTTGAGCACAATTTTATGCATGAATTTCGCCAATTTGCCCACCTTGCCTCCGAAGACTTTGGGATATTCTCTTTTCACCCTTTCCAAGTCAGGCCACCGCTCATCGTCTGTCAGGAGGATTTGTTCTTTGCCACCTGGGTCTAGCTTGATTCCCAAGTCACCTTGGTCTCTCCACCCTAGCACAGAGAGACCTTTCTCAGCTACATATAGCTTACAGGTAGCTTTCCTACCTCGGAATTCGAACAGGAGGCTCCGGTACCCCACCATGGGGATCAGGTTACTCGTGTAAGACACAGGTCTGATGTCCGGCGGATGGAGTTGTGAGCCTAGGCTCGGACTGAAGTCCCCTTCCCACACTGATCTCTGCACAATGGAGTATGGAGAACCCGAGTCGATCGCGATCTTGATTTTCACTCCACCTATCAGCATTTCGGCTCGCGGCTTGTCGGATCGCTGAGTGTCAATGCCTAGTACTTGCTCCTCGATGCACAGCACTTCATCATCTTCACCTGACTCCTCCCCGGTGCCTCCATCTTGTGGTTGTTGCGCTATATATTTTACCATTGTCTTCTTCTCCTTCTTGCGGCACACTTTCTCGTAGTGGCCAATCAGGGCACAGAACATGCATTTCGCACGAAAAGCTGGGCAGCGTTTGTCTTGAGCTGAGTGGTTCACACTACCACACCTGTAACATGACGATCCGGTGGCTGAGGACTGTCTTCCTGCTTGTCCTGATTTTCCCGCCCATTTGCTTAGTGCACGGTCACCTCCCGGCGCCATTTTGTATCTATTCGACGGTTCTGCGTCATCAATTTTGTTGACCATTACTCTTTGCGCACTTTCCTTTTTTGCAGCCTCTGCGCATCTCTTGGAGAGCTCAGCTTTCTTCACCATTGCAATCACTTCTTTCAATGTTGCTTCACCGTGAGCCCATAGTTTGTCCTGCACATTCTTGTTGGTGGTGTGCATTACTATCTGGTCCTTAATGAAATCTTCTTCCAATGCCCCGTACTTGCACGCGACCGCAAGTCTCCTCAAGGCCGCCACGTAGTCATCAACCGATTCTCCATCGCCTTGTTTCCTTTGCTGGAAGTTGAACCTATCAATGGAGACGCATACAGCCGGGCGGTAATGAGCATCGAAGTCTTCTAGGGCCTGCTTGAAGATGTCGGCGTCAGCCGCTTGAAGTGGCGCAGTCGCAATGTTCTTGAACACTCTTATGCCCTCCAGGCCCAGGTTGTGCACCAATATCCGTCTCCGTCTTGCGGGGGTGAACTCATCTGTGGATTCATCCTCCAGGGCTTCTAGGTAGTTGCTGAAGTACTCCCTCCAGTCCTCCCACTTCATCTGGGGTTCTCCTGGTCAAGGTAGGAACGGGATTGGGGCTGTGAGTGGTGACGCCTGATCGCTCATCTTGACCTGTCCTTCTGGCCCTTCCGATTGGTTTCTGGGGCTGCCTGGCGCGCTGTTGTCTGCTTCCTGACGTCTGGGACTGCCAGGAGCGTTGGCGCTTTCTGCTTGCAACGTTGTGGAGCTGGGCGCGCTTCCTCCCGCTCACTCGTGGTCACCCTTCTCAGCCAGGTTCCTAGGTAAGGTGATTGCGTGTGCCCACCGTGCTTCTGCGCAGGTCGCCTCGCTTTTTCTGACCTTTAATGTGTCAGATTCTTCTCTGTGCCTCTGCCACACTCTTCCCTCTGTTTTGTAGCTCCTCCGTCCGTCTCTTCATGTGCTGCCGGTGAATGGCGTAGGAGATTTTGGTCCTGGGGTTTCCCAGGGCTTCTGCCACCTCTGCTTCGTCAGGTGCTCTCCCTTCTTGTTTTCTGTGGAATGATCCCACTCCTCGTCGCCACTGTGGAAAGTTAGATTTGCACCTGAATGATGACCAGAGTCGGATATACTGTGGGGATAAATGCTTTATTAATTATAAGTAATGAGGGGGAAAGAGCGCCGGGCGTCCGCTGTGACTCGCGCTCTGCCGGGCTCTGATGCGCGCGAACCGCCGTTCGCGCATGCGCAGTCCTTCCCAGAGCACCGGTGCGTGTTGCGTCACATGCACAGGCTGTAGCGTCTAGAACGCTAACACCACAAGAGGTAATACAATAAAATACAATATTACAGAATAGTGGGCATTAAATAACTAATTAATTGAATACATGTATTTAAATTATCAATAATATGTATTGAAGAATAATTTTTAAATCCTACCCACAATCACATTTTTATATTTATTTAATATGTATTCAGAAGGTTATGTGTTAAATTAGTCTCATTAGTATATATATATACAACGCTACATTGAGGTGAACCGCATCCCACGGGGCTTAAGAATTTTAACGGCCCCCACTTATGAAAACCCAAATGCTGATCTCATGAAAGAGTGGGCAGAAATTAATTTGGAGGCCTCGCGACGCCAGGTGCAGGTACTCATTAAGTATGCAGATATTGACAGAACCAAGCTCCTTACGGAAATATCAGAATTATATGATGAAATCGATGGCCTTGGGGAGGAGGAGGAAAAAGGCAGACTCCTAAAGATAATGCAAGAACGTTTGAAAAAGGAGGAGGCGAAGATCGTGGCTAGAAAATCGTATAAATTCCAGAGGGACAGGAATGATTACGAGTTGGGCCAGATCTTTACTTTTGCACGTAAATTTGATACTCTTCGCAGGGGTGGCGCTAAGCAACAACAACCACCCAATAGAAGGAACCCCCCGAGCCACCTCAATCCCGCAAGGAAAGATGTAAGTGTAGCAAGCGACTCCTCAAATGCCACTGTGAGCTCTGATCCGGATTCGGATTTGGAAGGAGAACGCCATAGACAGGCGGAAGCAGCATCATTACCTAAACTCACGCCCGGCCAGGAGATGATTTTTTTGGGCCAGGACAGGCGGAATACCCTGAGATCATACACAAAGGGCAATCAAGGAAACACAGGGCAAATTACAAGCGCCGCCAGAGGGCGAGGGTGGCAAAAAAGAGGAAATCAAAAGAAGAGGGGCGGGGGAGTTGGGCGGAGCCATCCGCAACAGGAATAAAGCCAGCTTCCAACCGCACTATTGTCAACCTCACAGAGCTAAAACTTACAGAAAAAGAGGAAAACATACTTAAACTTGGTTTGTCATATGCTCCCCCTTGCGACTTTGATTATGCCAATACCAGATGCAATGTGTATAAGGCAGTCAGAAAACTGAAATTACGTAAATTCTACGCCTTAAAAAACAAAGGCGAAACAACGCCAGACATGGAAATACAGCAACCTGAGGCCTCGCAAGGAACACGCATCATAAGCGAGCTTTGGGAAACAGGGGGAATGGGATATGATATAGCCCAGAACACCAATGGAGCCAATAAAGGGTGGGATGAGAGTGGCAATAGAACAACCACAGCTACAGACTTTAGAGCACCATCCACCTTCTTTCCTATCCTCCTACGAGACAATATAGACATTTTCCATGAGAATGTGGTATCGGATTTGAAAAAGTTGCAAATGAAGATGGGGAGCACTAAACGGAGATACTCAGCCCAACACCAACAATATAAAGCACTGACTGAGAAACTCAATAAGGAAAAGAATGTGATCATCAGAAGCAGTGACAAGGGGGGCAATGTAGTCCTCATGTCTAAAATAAACTATGACAAAGAAGCCTACAGCCAACTTAATGATAACAATTGTTATGAAAAGATAAATAACCGGGAGCTCTTGACCATCAAGGACGATTATCATCGGAAACTAAGTAAGTGGCGGTCAGCCAAACTCATTACTGACAATGAATTTGAATATTTAAAGGTTGAACACCCAGTAACACCGATTCTGTATTTTTTGCCAAAGATACACAAAGACCCCGTCCATCCACCAGGAAGGCCAATAATATCAGCAAGAGGGAGCCTCCTAGAACATACCTCAATTTATATAGATCACTTTTTACAAGGTTATGTTCAGCAATTGGGGTCTTATATACGGGATACTGGGGACTTCCTAGTAAAAATCAGGGATGTACAAATTCAGGAGGGGGATTGGCTGATAGCCCTCGATGTTACATCATTATATACTAGTATATCGCATAATGATGGTCTCGAGGCAATACGGTATTATTTATCAAGAAGGAAACCAGGCAATGAAAAGCACACCAAAATGTTGTTAGACATGTTAAATTTTTGTCTCTCAAATAATGTGTTTCTATACAACTTTCAGCTGTATCGCCAAAAACAGGGGGTGGCTATGGGGGCCAGTTTCTCACCAAGCTACGCATGTTTGCACATGGGGGCTTGGGAGGAACTGGTCCTGGGACTTGGTTTCCAACACATCATTAAGAACAACCTAGTAGCGTGGTTCCGCTTCATTGACGACTTGTTCGTCATATGGAGAGGTAGTCATGAGGAGGCCCTTAAATTCATTGAAGATATCAATGACAACCCCCTTAACCTCAGATTCACTGCATCACTCAGTCAGGAAGCGGTCACCTTTTTGGATGCTGAGTTATATACTAATGGGTGCCGTTTGGAGTCCAGGGTCCACAGAAAAAAGACAGCAGGTAACAGCATTTTACATGCTGCTAGTGCGCACCCGGTCCACCTGATTTCCAGTATTCCATATGGGGAAATGCTGCGTCTAAGACGCATATGCAGCAACCCGGAGGAACTGGAACAAGCACAAATGGAAAGCAGGGAGAGGTTCATTGAAAGAGGTTACTCTGCAAAGGTGATAGATAAAGCTATGCAAAAATCCCTATTAAAGAGTAGAGATGAGCTCCTTATTAGTAAAGCAGATAGGGAGCTCCCTAGTGGAGGCACATCTAAATCGGGCAGTGGTGAGCCGGAAAGCTTCAGATTAATCACAGGGTTCACTAGACAACATCAGCAAATTAAGAGTATAGTGAATAAGCACTGGCCCATTGTGCTGAGGGATAATGTTATAGGCAAAAGTTTGCCTAAATCTATCTCTGTGACCTATAGTAAAGCCCCCTCCCTAAGGGACCACATAGTTAAGACCAACCCGGACCCTTTTATCAGAACTGAGTGGTGGCAAAGCAACAAGGGCTTCTATAACTGTAAGATCTGCAAAGCGTGCACCCATGGTGAAAACACCAAAACTTATAGAGATGGGTTCGCAGGCAAGGAACATCTTATAAACCAAGTGCTCACATGTAAAACAGAATATGCTATATATGTTTTACGCTGTCCCTGCGGCCTACAGTATGTGGGCAGTACCAGGAATGCTGTCCATAAACGCATTTTGCAACATCTGCGAGCTATAACAAATATGGACAGCACATACCCTGTTGCACGCCACTTCAAGGACCACCATCAAAGTAACAATGGTGGTCTCAAATACTGGGTTATTGATTCTGTCATTAACACCAAAAGAGGCGGGGATAGGGAGACTAAGCTGAGGAAACTGGAAACAAAATACATCCTCATGCTCAACACCAAGGTGCCCCATGGATTGAATGTGACTGAGGATCTCCACACTAGCCTGCTCTAGACGACCTCAAATATTAGGTATGTGTGCTCTCCCCCACGTGGGTAATGTCCATGGTACATACCCGGCTGGGAAAGTGCTGGGACAGACCCCGTGGGGGCTGCGAGCTAACACAATTCACAAGAATTTATACTGAGATTAATAATGCTGCTATAAGAATACTATTAATGTTTAGATATTATTGTTTTTTCACTGTGCACGTTTTTTCTTTAAACCAGGTTAATTACCATTGATATACGAGGAAATGTATAGGTTTTTTAACATTTGGTTGTATACATATATTTATTTATAGTTTGAATTACTTTGGTGTTGGGTTACAGGCCCCGTGTGGACCTGATGTATTTGTTTTAACTCGTTTTAGCACATACATATTTTAAACATGGAAACCTTGGCACTCTAGTAGTGATTTTCAGCATGAATTTGTATGACTAATGCGTGACAATTTCGAAATTAGATGTACCCGTTTAGGATTTGAGGCTATAGTAAAATAGACTGTATAGATCCCTGTATGAGTAGAGATATATTATCCTGTCTCCTCACCAATATTATGAATCGGGACCCCAGCATATTGCAGTATAAGTATTTGCACATTGCCTATTTTGCACATATTGATGCACTTTCAAAGCACTTATGCACTTTAGAAAGTTAGCACGTAGCACTTTATATGTATTTTATGCTGGGATTCCTGAATTGGAAAACAAAACTGTGAAATTTTTCTCACAGTTTTGTAATTATAATGAACGGGGTTTCTTTCTATCTATTTATGTCTTATAAGCATGGTTTTAAAACGGGACAGTACAATAGATCTGTGCGTTTTACCTTTAAACCTTTTTAGTCATCAATGTTACTTAATCTGTTGAAAGTCACTCTTATTAAATTTGAATCCAAATGTATTTTACATGTATTAAGAAACCTTTTAGAAATTTTACTGTATTTTACATCCATTTGGAAATTGCATTGCTGAGTGTAAAAGAATGGTAGTATGTTTTCCATGTTTATTAGTAAGTTTGCACAGGTGTTTCACGTTAAACACTCGCTTCCACTTTAAAAGGTGTACCCAGTCAAAAATACGCTGTCATGTGATCAAGGCTCCGTTAGAGCCGAAACGTTGGTGACTCTTTCTGCGTGAATAAAGCTGTTTACACCTCGAGGTCCGTGTCCGGAGTCTGCTTGCTGGGTCTGCGCGAGCGTGCTAGCTGGGAGACAGACGGTGCACAGGATATATATATATATATATATATATATCACAACAAGGTTGTCCCACCTTTCAGAACGCACACAAGGAGTCGGCAGAATCCCGCTGTTTGTTAGCAGTTTCTTTTATTCATGGCAGCCGGCAAGTAGCAACTTGATCAACCTGAAGCCCTACGCGTTTCGGAACAGCATGTTCCTTGATCAAGGGCACTTGGCATGCAAATGAGGCAAAATGAGCGAAGGTAAGAGTCATTTCTGTTTTTATTTATCCTCCATTGGATAGCCCTTCAGTGGGCGTGGTTGTCAACTCAGCATTCTGGGACCCTTAGTCCCTTCGCCATAATTACAAACCCTCCGGTGGGCTTCTGCCGCATTCACATTAATTTTCGCCTATTTTCACTACCCTCCAGTGGGTTACAAGATGCCAGCCTCCGGTTCTACTTCCTATAAACCGCTCCTTCTGCCATCAGCATTGCAGTCCTGTCTGCACGAGGCAGTCCATATTCTCATCATGGTGGTGCAGTTCTCCCGACTGGGACTGGCCGGTTAAAACAGCACTGTTTGGAGAGGCAAGATGGCGGCCGCTACTGTGGCCGTGTGAGGTGCTCCTCTGATGACCCCGTTCAAACTCCCTACCAGCGGTGATTACCCTCCCGAATAACTGCGTGAGAATGCTCCTCGACCGGCCCGTTACTGACCTGCTCCAATCGACATAGTGTTGCTTTCTCCAGGCCGAATCTGAGACTTGCTACAGTCGTGTCAAAGGCGCGCCGTCAGCCGAAGGTTACCTGTCCGGCAGCTTGGGGCGGTTTCCGCGGCACAAGGGGTGAGCGGACCCAGCTGGGCGTAATTGATTGTACGAGTGCGGAGCGCGAAACATTGAGGCAACGACCGCGCTGGGCTCAGCGCGGTTGATTATCGTTTGTTTCTCTTTGTCTTTTGGAGGACTGCTGGTACTCTGTGTTCGGCTCGTTCTTCGAGTTGAAAGGCTGAACGCGGATGTCCGAAGCTTCGTGGCAGTTTGGGACAGTTCTGTATGCTGCAGCGACAAAAAAAATTCAGAGAAGTACTGGAGAAGTTCTAGTTAAGGGATTGCCATCGGTGTTCTTTGAGGGTGGTAAAGTTTGGCGTAAATACCTGCACAGCCTCCTAATCTGTTGAAGGATTTTTGCATGTCAATCTGGGATGTATGACGTTACAACGCATACTTTTACCACGGATACCTTTACAACGCGGTTTTTACCACGCATACCTTTACAACGCATAGCGCTTAGAGGTGCTGGATAGTGGTAAGTATAATTTTCTATTCCAACTCCAATCCCCGTGGACACTAGGGAAGGTGTTGGATAGAAAATTAAACTTATTCCCTATCCTAGAGCGCCCCCCAGCGCAATGCGTTGTAATGGTTTGCGTTGTAATGCCAGCGTTGTAATGGTATTGCGTGGTAAAAAATGCGTGGTAAAGGTTGTATACCGTCAATCTGAGAAGAGACGGGTTCCGGCGCTGTGTCCAGTCTGCCTGAAGTATTAAAGGTAAAGGGGGAAAAAAAGAAAATATACCTAACACTAACGCTGGTTGTAGTTCCGTCCAGCTCCCTGCGGGGGTCAGATCTGCTCTATGTAAGGCAATTGTAAATCCTGTAAACTTGCAATAGACTGCCTTTTTCTGCAAGGATGGCGCCGAAGGGAAGGGGCACTGCGAGGAATAGCGGTGGGGCAATGGATGAGACACCGACTGAGACTCCAACAGGAGAACAGAACACCAATCTGGACAGTGTTAATAATAGCTCCAAAACTAAGGGTAACATGTTAAAGAATAATGCTGGAGGGGCTGTTTGTAAATCTACAATATCCAGTGATAATGGTGGTTCCGATAGTATGGCTGCAGGAGCAGGAAATGTCAATGGGCAAACTGTGAAAATTCAGACTTGATTGGCAGTTGTCTCACAAATACACGCGCAAGGGGCGCAAGGGGCATTAGGAGCTATACAGAGTCAGTATCGAGATTCAGCTGCCCACCAGGCCCAAGAGACAACTATTAAACAAAAAACTGTCACAGCAATTTTTGATAAAAGGCGGGGCGCTAAGGTGAAAGAGATTGTTGAGCCAGGCCAGGAGCACGCAGACAAAAATGTTGTGGAAACTCCCCTCAGTATCCATATTTCCACCATTGTGGGTGCTGGCAGAAAAGAGGGCTCTACAGTGTCTAAAGGTAATTTAGCCCCGATAGTGGTAACAACATCGGCATTGGCTGCAGAAGATGGTGCCTTTCATTCAAGATTAAATAGGGAGTTATTTACTCAGGGTTTGGACAAGGGGCTGGAATCCGAGTCAGATGGCAAATTCTATTCAATGTCGGACTTAATGACCTTATCTGATAAGGAACATGATTTGGATAGTGTTAGCAATCTTGGGGACTGGGGGGACCTCCCAGATGATGAAGAAGGAGATGAAATGAACAGTCTCCGTCCCAGGATGCGGTGAGGAAAACAACGGACATCAGCGAAGGAGTACAATGCGATCGAATCCAGCCTTTAGCACAGATCAACTTGGATGAAGAGATGGAAGAGGACTCAATTACCCTTGGTCTGATCTATAAGACTATCATGACTCACCGCAGCGAAACAAAAATTGAGGGACAGCGTACGCAATCAGCTGTAAGGAAACTCCAGAACACTGTACGGCGGCTAATAAAAACTTGCGCAGAAGTAACTTCACGGGTGGTGGAAGTAGAGGAGAGAGTATCCTCTGTAGAAGATGCCCTAGTGAAGCAACAAACTGCTGGACAGCCCTTACAGAAATCTAAGGTCGACGTGGACTGGAAGCTCACGGACTTAGAGAATCGAGCACGGCGCAACAACTTACGTGTGTTAGGAATTGCAGAAACAAGAGAGGGGGCAGATCCTCGCAAGTTTGTTGTCCAGTTGTTTAAGGAAGCGTTTCCAGAATTGAGTACATAGAACTGGGAAAAGGAAGTAATCCGTGCTTATAGGTTTCCTTTTGTGGTGCGACAGCGTGGGAGAGAAAGACAGGGTGACCAGAATTCATACCCAAGGGCAATATTAATTTTCTTGAATAACTATTTGCTGCACGAAGCTCTTTACGATTTAGCAAGGCCGGAGAAAAAATGAACTGGTATGGGGTGTGAATTCTTTGTTCGCCCGGACTTTTGCCCGACGACTGTCAATGAACGATGGCAAATGCGGAAATTAATTGCTCCCTTCCAAGCAACAGGAGCCCAGGTTTTTTTGCTCAATCCCTCTAAATTAAAGGTCATCATTAACGGTCAAACGAGGTTCTTTACATCCGGTAGGGTGGCGCAGGACTATTTAAAGGACTTGGAGAAAAGTGCTAAAAAATAAGTCATACAGTATCGGATCTTGATAGAGGGAACTTGTAACCCCCTCTTGGATTGCACTGGGTTTATTGGGTGGAGGGTAGGGGTAATCACTGTCTAGGCTATTTGTTGAAGTATTAATAAGTGTATATCTCTTTTCCGAGGATATGGATTTTTCTACGCATGTTTTTGGATATAATTGGGTACTCTACTCTTTCGGCTATGCTATTTGCTTATGAGACAATGATGCTAATTGTAATGATTCGTATGTGTAGGTAGTGTAGGAGAAGCTTTTTTTATGCTTTAGGAAATATAGAGGTTTTGTTTTTCTGTAGCTACGAAATCCACAGTTCTCATTGATTTGGTTTAAGAATAGGGTGCCCAAAACTAAGCTAATCCTGTCAAGAGGAGAAACAATTTGGTTTAAAGAGAGGGGGGAAAGAGAGGGACACATGAGTGTGGTAGGGAAGTTGATGGGGTGGAGGAACAGTTGTAGCACCTCGACATCGCTGAGGACAGGGTCCTTAAGCCTCATTCTGGGTGGTGTGGGTATGGGGGGGTGGGGGAGGGTGTTGCGGGGTGTGGCAAGGGGGGGTGGGCGGATGTGGAAGGTTTAAAATTTAAAAAAATTGAGATTCATATTGCAGAATTGGTAGTACAGACTGTCTATATGACAGCATGTAGGTATTGCGGTACATTATTTAGGCTGAGGAAAGCTTATGTTCACTTGATTTTTCTATACTTTGATGGGGCAGGATAAATTTGTTATAGGCACTTGGAATGTATGTGGTCTTAACGATGCTAAGAAGCGGGCTTTGTTCTCTAAAATTGTTTATTTTATGCCGGTAAATATACTATGTATACAGGAGACACATGTACCATGGGGGAAGCGGGAGTGCCTTAGGTTGTCTGGGTATGAGGCTCTAGTCTGTTCCAAACAGACCTCTATGATTAGAGGGGTCGCCATATTTATGAAGCGTGGCGTAGGTCTTTGTAAAAGGACATTGGGGGATAGAATGGGTAGGTGGGCCATAGCTGAATTATGCATAGGTGGTAAACCTTTAACGATTTGCAATGTCTATGGGTCGAATTTAGATGATCCTGAGGTGTTTAAATATTTAGACGTTGAATTGGCAGCTTGGCCTAGCCCACTTCTTTTGTGTGAAGATATGAATATTAATATTTTAAGTGACTTTGACCTTGCCGGAGATCATAATTATGTGGGGAGAAAGCCAAAAGTATTTAAAGCACTCCAGGCTCTTCTTCAGGAACATGGTCTTGTAGATTTATGGTTTCTGTATAATAAAATGGAAGATGGATTTACGTTTCACTCTATCCCCACAAGAAAAATGTTAGGTTAGATTATGTTTTTCTTTCAAAACTGGTGGCAGCTGTTTCCTCTATTTTTTGTCCACCACGGCTCCTTTCGGATCACAACCCACTGATTGCCGAATGTCCATGGGCACGAATCAGGAAACCTTCTAGGGATTGGACGTTTGAAAGGAAGCTATTATATGAGGAGGAGTATTGTGCACACATTAAAAAATGGGTAGTTCAATTTCTGAATATTAATAGGGGGTCGACTACAGACCAAGTAGTTTGGGGTACGCTGAAAGCTGGACTACGGGGTGAGACTAAAAGTTTCTCCTCTTATAGGTGGAATTTAGAACAAGAGTAGACGCGCACTCGGGTGAAAGAGCTAAGGGAGGCAGAAATAGAACTTGCTTTAAATATTAAGAATGGACATGATATAGTGCCCAGCCAACAAAAAGTAGCAATTCTCAAAGCCCGGTTGCTGGAGTCCTTTGGTCAGGACCTAGCATTGAAGTATCTACAATATCGCACAGAGATGTTTGAGTTTGGGGAGAACTCAGGCAGGGTCCTTGCCAAAAGACTCCGTCAGCGAAGCATACAGAGTCAGGTTGGAAAAATTCAAGACAAACGCGGAATAATACGTGATACCCAGGAGGAGGTCAATGAAGTGTTTTGGGATTTTTATTCTTCTTTATATAGAGAAGATATTTCTAGGTCAGATATAGAGAGGGCTGTGGACGATTTTCTAGCTGATATTGAGACTGCTTCTATTTCTCCGGAACAGGCTGAATTTTTGGCCGTGCCCATTCAATGGGAGGAGGTCGAGCTTGCTGTAAAATCCTTGGCTAACGGTAAGGCTGGTGGCCCAGATGCAGTTCCACTAGAATTCTATAAGGTATTTCTAGTGGAAATTGGACAGTTTTTCCTTGAGGTACTAAGAGCAGCCCAGAGGGGCATAGTGCCTGAATCATGGCAAAACGCAACCATAATGCTGTTTAAAAAAAAAGGCAAATCTGAGTTGCTACCATCATCATTCAGGCCGATCTCACTAATTAATAGTGATTCGAAAATTTACTCAAAAATAATGGCAGGCCGACTTGCGCAAGTGATCACTCCGCTGGTCTCTGTGCACCAGCATGGATTTATTCCGGGTCGGGACACGGCGGACCATGTTAGGCGCTCCATTGCATTATTAGACTGGGCTCATGTTACGAACTCTCCCCTCGGGTTGATCCTGTTGGACGTCGAGAAGGCGTTCGACAGGGTCTCCTGGGGATCCTGTGGGCCGTACTTAAATGGAAAGGATTTCCTGCAGAATTCATACAGGCGATCTGTGCGATTTATTTCTCTCCAAGAGCTCAACTTCGTATTTCTGGACAGCAGACTAGCTTTTTTCCTATCACCAGGGGCACGCGGCAGGGATGTCCTTGTTCACCCCTGCTGTTTGCCCTGTATATAGACCCCTTTCTCTCTAAAATTGAGGCTAACCAGAGTATAGTACCAATAAGAGCTGGCAATACTTTGTATAATCTGTTAGCGTGTGCAGATGATATAGTCGTCATAACATCTGACGTTCCATCTGCGTTTAGGGAACTTAAGGAGCTAGCAGGGCATTTTGGGGAAGTATCGGTCTATAAGCTCAATGTCTCAAAGACTCAGGTGGTTCAGACGCCTGGCATGGCAGTATCTGATGCCCCAGTCGTTCCTGAAGCCACGTATTTAAGTGTGCATATAAGCCCTGCAGTGGATAGCATTCCGGATCTGAATATCCTACCGGTGATAGATGCAGTGAACACTAAATAAGAGTGACTTGACAGTCTACATTTATCTTTATATGGACGTTGTAGCGTTATTAAAATGTTAGTTCTTCCTAAGTTTTTATATTTGTTTAGGACCATCCCTCTTTTATTTTCTCAAAGCAGTCTGACTAAGGCAGATAGGGTCTGTTATAGGTTTATTTGGGGTTACAGGCGCTCACGTCGGTCAGCTAAATGGATGTGCCTTCCTCGAGATCGGGGGGGCTGGTCTGTTCCTAGTCTTGTCATGTATTACTGGGCAGCAATGCTACAAGTAATGGGAGTGCTGATTTGTGGAGATAAAGCAAATGTACCAACATGTAATCGCCCTACTATTTTTGAGATAGGGCTGGGCGCTGCTGAAAAGGGTATTCTGCTCGAGGTCCTGGAGCCCAGCTACTATAAGAGAACCCGCTTCAAAGTTATGATTGCTGCATGTACTATTTGGCGGATAATTAGGAAGAAACTAGCTATTCCAAATATGAATCTGTATATGCCTTTTAAAGCCACCCGAGTGTTTCCTAGTATCTTTCAAGATTATATTATGTATAGTTGGCAAAGGCAGGGCGTCTATTGGCTGGGCGATATGGTGGAGGATGGACAAATCTTACCTTACAGTGAAATTAAGAATACATTTAAGTTATCTCCACACGATTTTTTTAAGTACTTGCAGATTTAAAGCTTTATTTATAAACATCTGAAGAAAACACCAGGTATTTTGGATAAAGTACCAATTATTGAATTGATTAAGAAAAGAAGCAGAATAGGAATGCTATATCAATACATAGTATCAACCCTTCCGGATGATTTGACAGCCCCAAGCGCTAAGTGGGAATTGAAACTTGGGAGGGCAGGTATCGATTTAACTCCGGTCTTAGAACTTGCCAGTCAGGTTATTGTGTCAGGGTCACTTAAGACTCAAAGCTATATGGCAATGCTAGATCTATATCTAGCATTGCCATATTACACGCCCGCTAAAATTGCAAAGTGGGGTGCCATAAAGGGCAATGCTTGTGCACGATGCGGGTTGCTGGCAGCCGATATAATTCATATGTTTCATTCCTGCCCATCCCTTGGTGGGTTTTTAGAAGATATTGAGCGCTTTATTAATGCTACACTTAAGATTAGGTGTGTACTGACCTCAGCACTAGTGATATTTGGGGTTGAGGTTGGCAATAGTCTAGCAGGTACTAATTAATATATAATATAAATCAGCCCTTATATTTATTGCTATGTCGCAGGTCCGCCTATGTATAACATCTCAGTGGCTATCTCCGGAAGCTCCAACCTTCGTGCAGTGGCGAGCAAGATTGTTAGCTATTCATAGGCTTGAATTTTCAGTTTTTTCGTGTAAAGGGGGGAGGAGGCGACAATTGGCAACCAGGATTTGGGCGCCGGTGGCGGAATGGGATGGCTAAAAGAATTATGATTTTTTGTTGTATTGATTATTTTCTTTTCTTCTCTTTCTTTCATCTCTCGTCTTGTCTTTTTCTTTCCTTATTCTCAATTTCAATGAATGTTTTGTTGTACCGTATGCTTATATTGTTAAATAATTTTGTTTGCTAATCTGTCTAAATAACCAATTCTGCTGTGTAAACTGGAATCTGTATTGTTAAATGTTTGTTCTCAAAATCAAAAGAAAAAAGAAAAAAAGAAAATGAAGAATAATTTTTAAATCCTACCCACAATCACATTTTTATATTTATTTAATATGTATTCAGAAGGTTATGTGTTAAATTAGTCTCATTAGTATATATATATATATCAATCACAACAAGGTTGTCCCACCTTTCAGAACGCACACAAGGAGTCGGCAGAATCCCGCTGTTTGTTAGCAGTTTCTTTTATTCATGGCAGCCGGCAAGTAGCAACTTGATCAACCTGAAGCCCTACGCGTTTCGGAACAGCATGTTCCTTGATCACGGGCACTTGGCATGCAAATGAGGCAAAATGAGTGAAGGTAAGAGTCATTTCTGTTTTTATTTATCCTCCATTGGATAGCCCTTCAGTGGGCGTGGTTGTCAACTCAGCATTCTGGGACCCGTAGTCCCTTCGCCATAATTACAAACCCTCCGGTGGGCTTCTGCCGCATTCACATTAATTTTCGCCTATTTTCACTGCCCTCCAGTGGGTTACAAGATGCCAGCCTCCGGTTCTACTTCCTATAAACCGCTCCTTCTGCCATCAGCATTGCAGTCCTATATATATAAAGAGAAAAGGATAGAGAGTTTTTAAGTTAAATTAATTGTATGTATTTAACATTTTTTCCCATGGGGTGTTTTTTAAGTCCATGCCTTCCTCTGATTTCTATGGGAGTGTGCTACAGTACTTATCAGTGCCCATACATGGTGATTGACTTATTCATAGCCTGGGCTGGAGTACATTAATAAACATTTTGTCACCTTAAGGTCTGTTGAACCTTTAACAGAGTAGCGTGTGAATGGCAATTTACCTACTCTTTAGTGGGTGGGTGTTTGCAGCAGCCTATCCCGCCATAATCCCACCTTTACTTTTCTACTCCCACTTTGTAGTAGATATTCATCATTTTTTTCAACACTTTCAATGGTCCAGTCTACATTTATTACAACACTTTGAAAAGAAAGACGAGGACAAGATATGTGGGCAACTGGAGAATGATATGAGTATTATCCAACTGAATCAATGGATTACTGTCCCAACCCATAGAGCATGCCATAAAGTAGGTCTGCTATTCTCCAATATTAGAGCTACAAAACTTCTGGACACGGTTTCACTAACTTGACCAAACATGTTTTAATTACGTTCACAGTCACGCTTTCTAGAGATATAGAGCCATATATATCAAGCACTAATGCGTTCACAAACTCCGAAATTCGCAGAATTTCGGCGTTTGTGAACGCATTAGTGCAAAATGGTATGTATCAAAGAAATCTGCCTGCAAAATAAGGAATCGCAAAATTTGTGATTCCTTAAATGCAATGTATGAAGCATTAAAAAAATGCAAATTGGCCTTAAGGAATCGCAAATTACCACCAACTACAAGTTGGTGGTAATTTGCGAATTCCTTGAAAAATTCACTTTTTTGCATTTTTCAAAGTGCAATGTGAGGCACGTATGTATGTGCGCCACATGTGCACCTATGCTGATTTCAGGGGTGCAACAGGATGTCCTTTGGACACCCCTGCACCCTTGAAATTATTCTCAATTTGTGATTCTCAAATTTCGAATCGCAAATTGAGAATAACTTCCCATTCATTCCTATGGGCCTCCTGGCCCATAGAAATGAATAGGAAAGTATTCCTTAATTGCGATCCGCAATTTGCTAATCGCAATTAAGGAATACTAAGAAATCGCAAAAAAATTGCGATTTTGTACATACATCCCTATTTGCGATTCTCAAATAGCGATTTCTAAAAAATCGCTATTTGAGAATCGCAAATCAGGTTGATGATACATATGGCCCATAATTTTTCCAGCAGTCCCCTCTTCTATCCCGAAGATACCCTGGAGTTGCATAACTGAGGAAACAATCTCCAACCATTTAAATCTCCCCTGAATGATTGAGCAGATTGAAACCTTAAATAGGCAATTTTGAGTTCGCTAGATGAGTGCGTTCTTCTCCAAATTAATAAATCTGCTGAAAAATGGCATACTGGTGAACTAAGAATAACCAAAAGGAAATGCAAAAGTCTCGGAACAGAAGTGGAGGTGTACTAGAAACAAAATAGATCTTTTAAAATATAAAAATAGTGAAACAATACCATAAAGCCCAGAGGGAGAGCCAAGGAAGACTTTTTCATTAGAAGAATTGAAGAAAACAGCAGCTCCTCAAAATAATTATTTAAAATTGTGAAAGAGCTTGCTCTGACGAAATGTTTATCCCAATCAATTCTCTGCAGTGAGGCCCTCTGGGAAACAAATTGGAAGCTACTTCACAGACAAAATTGAACGATATATTTGTCTTTTGAAGCCTACCATCTCCAGAGGAATCCCCTTGGTATTCTATGTGCCCCCACCCACGTGCCATCACCATCTGAGAGCCTTTTAACAAATTAGGGAAGAACAGGACCTAAAACAGATGACAGAGGTAAAATCTTTCTCCCCTTTTGATCCCTGCACGCATTTTATCAACTCTCGGCTAACCTCTAATTTATGCCCCATTTTACACAGATTTCTAACCAATCCTTTGCAGAAGCAACTTATCTAGAGATCTGAAAGGAAGTGATACTCCTACCCTTAGCCAAAACACCTGGAATCGATGCCTCTATGTTTTCCAATTACCGGCCTATATCGCTCCTTCCAAATATGCCAACAATTCTGGAAAAAATAGGGAACAGGCAATTAACTCGTTTTTTAGGAATATAATAACTTATTGGGCACCCCACAGACTGAATTTCTAGTCAGTAATGGCACCGAGTCTACATTGTTAGCTGTTCTGGATGAAATCAGGTTAGTAGTTGATCAGGGCAAGGCCGCAGCCCTGATCCTACTTGACCTTTCCTTGGCTTTCAATACCGTCTCACATAGCCTGCTGATCAACAAACATTTTGATATTGGCTTACACTCTAAAGCTCTACAATGACTTCCGTAAGAAAAGATTAAATAAAGTCTTGCTGGGCACGCTCAGATCTCACTCCCACAAATCTGAATGCAGAGTTCCACAAGGCTCCTCAGTGAGTCTTGCTCTTTTTAATGTTTATGTGACTCCATTGGCAAAAATTGTAAGGAAATGGGGTTTTGAGATCTGCTCTTACACTGATGACACTCAGTTGAATATTTCATTAGGTGAGAAACAAAACAAAACCTGAGGCAAATTACTTGAGTGCCTCACCGAAGTAGCAGGATTGATGACTAATCATAGTTTGAAACTAAATGAAGACAAAAGTGAGATCCGGCTATTCAGTGGGGCCCATCTGATTGATTTGGGAAAGCCTCTTTGTGGCAGGACTCTCTGAAATCATATGAAACCATATGAAATCGGCCAAAAATCTTATGATCATTATTGATGACTCTCTTTACATGCAACAACGTGTCAAGGTCACCTGCGGGAAATGCTTTGGCATTCTTACATTTTGAGACTGCTGTTTAAGTCAATACCAATAGCCTGGCGAAAAACTATAGTCCAATCTCTAATTACTAGTCAACTGAACTATGGTAATGCCCTCTTTGTGGCAGATTACCTCTTCACGACATTATAAGTAATTAAAAATGCAGCTGCTGAGTTAGTTTGTAACATTGACAGATTTGGGTCTGCTTCGGCTTGTTTGAGATCTTTACACTTGCTGCCAGTGCAGAAAAGAGATGCTTTAAAACTCTTAAGCCATGCTCCCAGAGCCTTGTTCAACACCGGACCGGAAATCTTACAGGTTAGAGTTGAATTTTATAAGTTTTCTCATGACTTGGGATTCCGCAATCTAGCCTTAGCCAAGGCTATACCAATAAGGAAAGCCAGAACGGGCGGTTGTTCATTTTCACATCTGGCTTAAGCCCAATGGAACTCTTTAACCCGGGATCTCCACCTTGCTGATAACCATTTTCAGTTTAGAAAGCAATTTGAAACCTAGCTGTTTTCAGGATGTCTGTTCTGTATATGATTGTTTTCTGTGGGGTTCTTTCCGTTGAAATGACAGAGAGCTTTACTGAGCCATGATATCCCCAAGGGGATGAGTGTTGAGCTTTATAAATATCCTAAATAAATAAATAAGTAGTTAACTTATATGGGTGCAGACCCCCCGCCCCATAGAAATCACAGGAGAGGTGGAAATGAAGATTTCCACTTATAGGTTTGTGAATTGTATTTTGAATTAAGTAAGTAGTACTAATTTAGTACTACTTTACGTACTACAAAATGCAGTTTGTGAATCGGACCATTCAACTGCATGGTTTGCAGTACCCCTGCACTTCTGAAGACAGGTTAAATTATGTACTAACATATTGTCAAAAAAATAACTATTTCTCCGATTTAATTGTTCTCAACTGAGAAAGCAAGCACACATCTCAAAAACTTTCATGACTTTTAGGAGAAATCACATTATTTATTGAGTGAGCAACACATACCAATAATTCCTTGGCGAAGCAAAAATAAATCCTCAACACATAACTTGATAACATTCCTCTTATTACAATGATATTAACATTAGCGGTGATTAGCAAAATTTACATAAGTGTTGGATTTGCAAAATGGCACTGGCAACAAGCCCGTTAGTCAGAGGACAATACATCACAATGTATGTATCTCAAAGGACAGCTAGAACACTCAAGCTGTGCCATCATAAGCAGGGTGTGTTAATAGCAACAATAATCATCTTAATCAGAGAGCCAGCCACTTGATTAGGCAAGTGAGCAAGGAATTCATCCCGTATGTCCTTGGGTGCACATTTAGATAGAGAAATTATAGCTAATATCCTCCGAAGTCCCTGCAACATTCAGCCGTTAAGGAGAGAAGAATTGCTCCTAAATCACTAAAATGCAATGTGTTGTTAAGTGAGGGATGCATCTGGGTTTATGGGTAGGTTTTGAATGAAAGGATACATTTTAAGCTGTCCTTAAAATCCAGATCACATATCCTTCTGCAAGTTACCAATAGATGAAGAGCCGTATTTATCAAGGGTTGCGTAGCTTTTGCACCATGTTGCATGGCGCAAAAGTGACGCAGCCCCTGAAATGCAATTTATTAAGCCACGCAAGGCCACCTTGCATGGCCTTGAGTGGTTTGATAAATCCAGAGTAACGCAAATCAGCGTGGGTGTTTGAATGCAAAGCCCTTTTAATTTCAATGCATTCACATATTTACCATTACTAGTAGACCTGGGAATGCACCAAAATGCTATGCCTTCCCAGGGGAGGCGTAACAAGGAGAAATATCTTTATTGCTCCTCTTTTTTCCCTCTTTCTATGTGTGCTGCATACTGCAGGACACAAAGAAAGAAAAAAATACTTCACTGGATTGTTTTTTGTGCAAGAAAGGGGCACCTTCCTGCTCAAAAGCAATCCTTCTTACAACAGAGGCACCCTTGCACCATGGTGCAAGGGTGCCTGTGTTTGTGCTAGGCAGAACATTGTGAGCGTGGGTTAGGAAAAGGCAGCAATGTGCTGTATTGTGATAAATACAGTGCATTCCTGTCCTTTCACAGTAATGCAGCATAGCAAGGTGACTTGCTGCAAATGCGCTGCATTACATTTTGATAAATATGGCCCATAATGAAAATCTCCATCCTAAGGTGGTGCAGAGGTGCATGGCGATAATACCCACATTCATACATCACATCCATTTATACTGCTGTAAATGTGTTTAACACAGGTATTTTCTAATGCAGGACCTCACTAGACAGCAGCAAAGCATTCTACATCAGACTTACCGGCATATTTATGACATTGTCAAGCAGTGTAGTACAGCAAGTCACCTTGCTGTACTGCACTGTGTTCCAGGGAAAGGGCAGGAAGCAGGGTATTTAAAAGAATATGGCGCATTCCTAACTTTCCCTCTGCTCTGGCCCTGTTTTGGCTGCCTGTCGCCAATGCAGGCACCCTTGCACCATGATTTGAGGGTGCCTGTGTTGCATGTAGGAATATTTTTGTGCAGGAAGGACCACCAGCCCCTTCTGCATAAAAACAATCCTGTGAGGCATATTCCTCTGTGTGCTGCAGAATGCAGCACACATTGAAAGAGGAAGTAATGAGGAGAAATAAAGATATTTTCCTTACGATGCCTCTCTTGGGAAGGCATATATTTTTGGTGCATTCACACATTTACCAGTTCTGGCAAATCTAGGAATGCGTCCAAAAACATGGGAATTGTGTGGGAACACCCACACAATGCCCATGGAACGCCTTCCTAGCTTAGAGTAAGGCAACAAAGTGATTTGCGACTCGTTGATTTACTCTGAATTTATGAAGTCAGTCATGGCCTCATAAATCTTTTTCAGTGGCGTTGTGCATGTACCACATTGCACGATTCAAACTCAACTAAACTGGGGTCATAAATATGGCACTAGGTGAGCATTGCTAGCCTCCTGTCGTGCACCAGCAGGTGAGTGAACTGTGCAACTCATCAAGGTAGCTCTAGTGCAAATTGATTCGTCAATCTTGCCCCTAGCACATGGTTTGGGTAGACCTCAGGTATGTTTGTTGTAAAACATGCCATTTCTAACTGTTGAGGAAAGGGCACATACATGACAACACTGGTTCCCTATGTCTGGTGTTGTAGGAAGAATCAGAATGAAATCACACTTTTCAAAGGATAAATTCTTTCACTTCCCATCATGATTTGGCTGGGTGTGCTCCATAGTGATACTGTAGGTATGCAGGAGCCTGCTGACAAGGCTCTATTTGTTTCTCCTCTTCTACACAGGGTCCTATCTGTTATCATGGGCAGGATCAGATTGTGAATGACACTCAGACAGACTAATGGTGGATACATCGTCCTTCTAAGTATGTATATGTAGGTGATTTTTCTGCTTTTTGTTTTATTACTAGAGCATGGCAGGCAGATGAATCTTCTAGGCCAGATCTCAAAAAAACTATAATACAGTCCGCCAGAGAGAGACACTGAGGGGAGTCTTTATACTGCGTTTGAAGTGTACCCAATGAAATTGAGAAAGACACTGAACACAGATTACGGACAAAGTCATTGTGAGCTTCAATGGCGATATTACATGAGGCTTTGCTCTTTGCATAGGAAAACAGTGGTACTGTCTTCAGCACCATTGACCATCTCTGTGGTTCCGGTGAACCGGAGGGTTCCACACAAGATGATTTGCATAGAACACTAAGCCCTCACAGTAGCTTAGACAGAAGAGTGTCACACATTTTTTTTCTGCACCCAAACACCTGCTGCCTATGACGACACCAGGGGCCGCATTACACAAAAAGCGCATTTTCATTGTTGGCGCCAAGCGCACCTTCAAACGCCCAGCACAAACAAAAAAAACACACCCTATTATGATAAATGCGCTGTCCCCTGGCCAGCCGTGAGCTTGCCCTGCCCTGGAGGTAGCTCATTCCTGTGAAAAACGGCACAGCTGCTTTAAAGCTGCTCTATGGTTTCATGCAGCAGGCGGCAATCCGCTTACACTTTTAAAGGGGATTAGAGATCCCCTTGCAGGTGGGTGCAGTCGTTGACTGCACCCGCCTATATGGGGATGACTGGGGGGGCCCATGGGACCCCTTTTCCTCCCTCTAGAGGGCTGCCACAGGGGGCGCACTGACAGTGCGCCACCTTTTAGATGGCATTCTGTCAGTGCGCCTCCTGAGAGCTTCTTTGCCTCTGCGTCCCTGTCTGTAATGCAGCGCAGAGGCAAAGTCATTCCCTCATTTGCATGGTGCACACCCCCATGCGAATGAAGGAACGCACCTTGAAGATAGTGCTGGTGCTTTATGTCCCCCAGTACTATCGGTATTACAGAAGGGGCTGCACAAGCATCTGTTGGCCCTTCTGTAATACCAAAGCGGCCCGGGGGCACGCAAAGCGGGTACAAATATCCGTTGAGCCCCTGGGTCACTCTGTGTAATACAGCCCCAGGGTGCCTTTGGAAACTCCTAACACTATGGCACTCACAAAGGCAGAATAACTGAACAGTTTCTTATCATTTAATACTGAACTAAGAGACAGACTGAAAACAGATATTACAGCTAGCCTACAGAGTCTGGGGACAGATTTATGTTCCAGAGTTGATATGTTTACAATGGACTTACACTCTGAGAATACTCGCCTATTGGAGATAGAAACCAGAATGGACAAAACTAGAGAAAGAAGCAGTAGCTCCGGAAAGAGTACTGCTTCAACTGGAACAGGCATCGACATTAAAATTTGAAGACTTGAGAAATAGGTTGTGATGTGAAATAGTTTGAATTAGGAACATAGCAGAAGGCACAGACTTAAAAGCATTCCTCTGGGGTTGCTTTGCCCATATTCTTGATAACCGTTGTGCAGAGCTCAACATTGAGATACAAAGAAAGCATGAACAGACCCAGAGTTGTCCTAATTAAAGCCTGATTTGTATTTTGGCATTCAGGCCATCCGTACTCCGCAACAGAGGTTCCGATCCATCTGTTGAGCTTCTGGAGTAGATCCTGCCAGATTTATATGTATAGGATAGGAGAACAGCCATTGGTTGAGATGAAGGGATCATAGTGCTGCCAGCGGTTTTCCTTCATCAGCGGTGTATAATTCTCTGTCATCGGACACTAGTCAGTCGTTGTTGTGTCGGCAGTATACCATCCACTAATTTTATATATGTCCTCCATGGAGGCAGATTTCCAGCAGTGTACCGATAGAGTAAATACATCTCTGACATGTTTTTCCATTCCATATCTATTCATGGTGAAGGTGAGTGCAATGCTCATGCAGATGAATGCACAAACTTCCCACACCTGCAAACCACACTATAAATCACACCCCAGTCAACACCATGATCCTTTGCCTTTTCCAATGTTGAAGTGCGGGTCACACTGGTTTCTTTAGGTTGCTATATACAATATGAATGTAGGTTCTTTTGTCCAAGTGTAAAAGAAACTGTCTAATGTTTTTTCTGCAATATTTACGGTTGCCACACAATGGCTGGAAGAGGGAACACCAGGTTTTCAGACCCAGAATTAGCAATCTTGGTGGATTAGATAATAAGGTAGAGCCATTCTTAATTTGGAGCAGTTGTACAAAGAACTACTATTACCCAGAAAAGACAAATATGGGAGAGAATGGCCACAAGAGGAAAGCTGTATCTAACAAAGGTTGCTCAAAGGAGGAAATTAGTTTGAGCTGGAATGATCCCCTGGAGAGAGTTTGTAACCTTTCCTCCTAAGCACACCTAGATGCCCAGCAGACTGTTGGTTGTTCTCCCAGGCACATTTAAAGTCTTATTTTGTCGGAAGAGAGTCAAGTAAAGTCAAGTCAAGTCAAGTCTGCTTTATTGTTCAATTAATTAAAATCATTACAATATACCATCATTTAAAACGCTATTAAGAAGGAGAAAAAGTAAAAATTTCACTGAGTTTGCTAAGGACTAAAAGAGTAAAAGTCTTAAAATGATTGTCTGAGCTGGAACTAAAGTGCTGATGCATACGGCTCACTCCTGCGTCTGGTAGCCAAGTTTGCATAACTTTTTAGATGAGCCGTATACCCGTTAGTGTTAATGTTTCTTGGTTCGGTGCCAGGTACCTGGATTGACTTGTTTAGTCCTCTTGTCTTTATCTTTTTTATTTTCTTGTGAGCCTGGAAGTTGTGATAAATGTTATCCAAGAGAGGACTCTAAGTGTATTGCAGAAACAGGAATAATATTTTACCTTTAAACAATGGTTTATTATAGTCACTCTAGCGTGGTGGCCGTTTGATTAGGTTGTGATGCCTTGTATAAGTGCAGTCCGGCCACTGTTTGAGTTGTATAACCAGAGAAGCACAGGTCTGAGTCTTCTCTGCATAGTCCAATGCTGTGAGAACTGCAACTTGGGAGTACCAGACATTGCCGCTCTCTGGCTAGCTTTGGGCAGCAACATAACAAATGGAGCCAGGATTCACGATGGTAACTACGAAGACGACGATGGATTGAAGTCCACAATGGGCAGTACTAGAAGTCTCATAAAGGAAATTCTTTCCCTAGTCAGAACTGTCAAAGCTTGCTCAAAATAAGGCTGAGGTTTTCCCAGGATGTAAGAAGCATCCGGTGTTAAAAGGTTGGGTTGGTGGTGTAGACTTTCCTGGTCCCTTACATAGGAAATTCACTTGACCTGTGTATTCACTGTCTTTTTCCAGGCTATTGTGGGGATGTCCAGGTTGTGCAAATATTGGGCTTCTATTTCAAGTAAACTTGTTGTGGCTACAAACTGTTCCTGCCACGGGGAGCCTTCCACTTTAAAGATTATTTTAATTTGAGCTTTCAGTGATAATTCTGAAGCATTCAGCATTCTGATATAGTATTTTATTATATCCCCTGAACAGATGATATCCGGGCAAATGAGGCCCACCTCCAACCTTACTCTAGCTCTCCTGGCCTGTCGTCGGAGTGCCAGGACCTTCTGATAGGCAGTAATTTGAAGGTTGATGAGGAGCTTGTGGAAGGCACCGGGAAAAAATAGATGACCATAATTGAGAGAGGGAACAAGTTTTGCTCTTAGAACTTTCAAGATGGGTTCAGCTGTTGGACTGTGAAGACGCTGGTTTAGACTTCTTGTATTGTAAATGATGTCGGCCCCCTTGCTTTTGAGATGTTTCATTTGGGCTGTGGGTTTTGCCCCTTCCTAGCCTGATGCCCAGGTAGTTGTAGCTTGTGCATGTTTTGATTTGCAAATCACCTAGGCGCCATTGGGTTGTTTTGTTTCGATGAAACTTTTCAAAAATGAGTATCTTGGTCTTCTCTGAAGAGAGTCAGTCTTGTGAAACATGAATGAGTCCGGGCGACAGGACGTACTTGGTGGAGACGTAAGGGGGTCTCAGTGCCGACATACTCTCTTTGCACCCAACCCTCTGATTTCAGAAGGTTAACTGAGGCAGCTTGATGAGGTGAACTTGCCACTGCCTCTAGATTGATCCATTAAAATTGGCCACACAGTTACTTAGCTTAACACTGGGACGCGAGGTGTGGCTACTCGAATTAATAGGACCCTGTATTGGTGACTCCGTAAGATCTAGAGGTACAGCTCAATAGGATTTCAGTGGTGAAACCCATCTAGTACCTCATGGCCCTGATAAAGCCTTTTTCAAGGTGAAATGTGTTGGCTGCACTTGCATGAATTGAAAAAATAAAACAAGATTTAACTTCAACATTGAAAGCCCATGAACCATTTTTTGTATACTCTGTCCAATATTGTTGCCCCTCTATTTATGTGTTAGTAATACAAAGTATTGCAATTGATACAAGCATTTAAAAGCACTTATAGAAATCAAAAAGATAATTGAATTTTTCATGAAGTGTGTAACAAAGATACAAAATATAAAGATGTTTCTATAATAAATTCATTTAACCAATTAGCATTTTATTATTTTTTGAAGAGTAATCAGATGAAAAAAGAAGGGAAAAAGAAGAGAGAGATGAAAGAGGAAGAAGAAAAACATCATAATATAAGTTGATAAGTGTAAACACTAACCTTATGATTATAATACATAATGCAGCCTAGTAATCCTATAAAAGAGTAACGGCGGGTTAAAAAATAGTAGTTTTAACTGAAAAGGTAACCGATTTTCTGGATAAGAAGGATGTTAGCGGCAACCACAGCTGGTCTAGTTCTGTTGTGAGCTTTTAGCGTTAGCTCTCCCCAGTCTATGATTATGACATGGCATATTCCACCAGCTGAGAAACTACATTTTTATTGTATCCTTCCATTTAGACATAATAATGTGCAATGCATTAGCAATGAGTAACTCAACAAATTTTCCAACCATAACTTGTGAATGCCATTTATAAGAATATCCTTCAAAACAAGTTATGTTGTTTATCAAAAGTTATTTTCAGAGAAGAAATATCAGTTATCTTATCCCAACTTTGTATCCAGAATACTCGTATATGTGGATCATACATGTAGATATTCAAAAAACATATGTAGATAGTCACCATTGTCCTTAAGACAAGATCAACATCTGTTGTCAGTATGCAAGTGGAGTAATAGTGCGTGACATCACGTTTGGCATCACAGAAAGTGACATCACATGAAGTGGCATTACAACTTCACATGAACAGATCATCACAAGAAGTGAAATCAGATATTTAGATCTCATACATACGTTTAGCAGGTCTACCATGAGTACATTTGAGAGCATTTTAAGATTTAACAAATGAAAGCTGATCAGTACTTAAACCTGTGACTTGAGTTCCCGGTCTGAAGAAATTAACATCCCAATTGTGGATGAAGGTGGTGTCTGACTAGCTACAGTGAACAAGTTCAAGTTCAAGTTCAGGATTTATATAGCGCACTACTCACCCAGAGGGTCTCAAGGCGCTTGGGGAGGGGGGTTCAGTTTTTGTCAAATAGCCAGGTTTTAAGTTCTTTTCTGAAGGAGATGTGGTCTTGAGTGAGGCGGAGGTGGGTGGGGAGTGAGTTCCAGGTCTTGGCCGCCAGGAAGGAGAAGGATCTGCCACCCATAGTGGATTTTCGGATGCGCGGGACTGCGGCGAGGGCTTGATTGGACGATCTAAGTTGGCGGGTGGGTGTGTAGAAGGACAGTCGAGTGTTGAGGCATTCGGGTCCTAGTTTGTAGAGGGCCTTGTGTGCGTGGGTGAGGAGACGGAATGTAATTCTCTTGTTGACGGGAAGCCAGTGGAGGTCTTTTAGGTGTCCGGTGATATGATCTTGGCGAGGGATGTCCAATAAGAGTCTCGCTGATGCGTTTTGGATGCGTTGGAGTTTTTTCTGCAGTTTTGCTGTGATTCCGGCGTATAGTGTGTTACCATAATCCAGTCGACTCGTGACCAGTGCGTGGGTGACAGTCTTTCTTGTTTCGCGGGGGATCCAGCGGAAGATCTTTTTGAGAATACGAAGTACGTTGAAGCAGGAGGATGAGACTGCGTTGACTTGTCTGGACATCGAGAGAGAGGAGTCTAGGATGAAACCCAGGTTGCGTGCGTGGTCTGTGGGTGTGGGTGCTGTGCCCAGAGCGGAAGGCCACCAGGAGTCGTCCCAGGCGGAGGGGGAGGATCCAAGTATGAGCACCTCCGTTTTGTCTGAGTTGAGTTTTAGGCGGCTATGTTTCATCCATTCGGCTACTTCTTTCATGCCTTCGTGAAGATTGGTTTTGGCGGTGTTAGGGTCTTTGGTGAGGGAAAAGATTAACTAAGTGTCGTCGGCGTAAGAGATGATGTTAAGGTTGTGTTGACGCGCGATGGAGGCGAGTGGACTCATGTAAACGTTGAAGAGGGTGGGGCTGAGTGATGATCCTTGTGGTACTCCACAGATGACTTCAGTGGCCTCTGAGTTGAATGGGGGAAGTCGGACTCTTTGAGTTCTCCCGGCGAGGAATGAGATGATCCAGTCCAAGGCTTTTCCTTGTATGCCGATGTTGCTGAGGCGATGTATAAGGGTGCTGTGGCAGACTGTGTCGAAAGCGGCCGAGAGGTCGAGTAGAATGAGGGCCGCTGTTTCTCCGTTATCCAATAGTGTTCTGATGTCGTCTGTTGCTGCAATGAGGGCGGTTTCGGTGCTGTGTTTGGCTCGGAATCCTGACTGAGAGGGATCAAGGGAGTTGTTGGATTCAAGGAAGGCGGCGAGTTGGCTGTTGACGGCTTTCTCAATGACTTTGGCGGGGAAGGGGAGGAGGGATATGGGTCGGTAGTTTTTTAGTTCAGCGGGGTCTGCTGTGGGTTTCTTCAGGAGGGCGGTGAGTTCGGCGTGTTTCCAGCTTTCGGGAAGGTGGCAAAGTTGAACGAGCAGTTGATGACATCACGGAGATGGGGTGCGATGATGGAGTCAGCTTTGTTGAAGATGTGGTGGGGGCAGGGGTCGGTTGGCGAGCCAGAGTGGATTGAGTTCATTAGGCGGATGGTGTCTTCGGTGGTGATTGGGTTCCAGGCGCTGAGGTTGTTAGTTGGCGGTGTGGGATCTGAGGAGGGTGGGGAGGGTTGAGCGCCGGGAGTATTCTCGAAGCTGTTGTGAATGTCGGCAATTTTGTTGTAGAAGAAGGAGGATAACGCATCGCAGAGGTCTTGCGAGGGAGTGATGTCGTTAGATGCTGCGGAGGGGTTGGTGAATTCTTTGACGATGTTGAAAAGTTCCTTGCTGTTGTGGGCGTTGTTGTCGAGACGATCCTTGAAAGCTGGTTTCTTGGTGGATCGAATCAGTTGGTGGTGTTTGCGGGTGGCTGCCTTGAGGGTGGCCAAGTTGTCGGTGGTTGGGTTTTTTCTCCATGTTTTCTCCAGGGAGGGGCATAGCTTCTTGGATTTTTTAAGGTCGTCATTGAACCAGGGAGCCTTTTTGCTGTCAGAATTGATCTGGTGCTTTTTCAGGGGTGCTAATTCGTCAGCGCTGTGGGTGATCCATTGCTTGAGTTTGGTGGCCGCTTGGTTTGGGTCCAATGAGAGGGTGGGAGAGTTTTGGTTGAGTGATGTGAGGAGTTGGTCGGAGGTGATTTTGTTCCAGTTTCTCTGAGGAATAGGTTTTGGGCGGTTGTGGGTCAAGGTGGTTTTGTAGCTGAAGTGAACACAGCTGTGGTCTGTCCAATGGAGAGCTGTGGTGCGGTCGAAGGAAATGTGCTTGCTGGAGGTGAAGATTGGGTCGAGCGTATGTCCGGCAACATGAGTGGGGGTGTCAACAAGTTGTTTGAGACCGAGATTGGCCAGGTTGTCCAGAAGGGAGTTGGTGTTGCTGTCGTGTTTGTTTTCAAGGTGGAAGTTGAGGTCTCCTAACAGAATGTAGTTCTCGGAGGCGAGGGCATGTGGGCTGACGAAGTCAGTGATGTCATCGCTGAATTGGATGCGGGTTCCTGGAGGCCTGTAGATGAGGGTGCCTCTGAGTGTGGTCCTAGGGTCGGTGTGGATCTGGAAGTGGAGATGTTCGGCGCTTGCAAGATTATCGTCGATGCTGGTCGTGATTTTGATGGTGTTCCTGTGGATGATGGCGATACCTCCTCCTGTTTGGTTGGTGCGGTCTTTTCGGATGATCTTGTAAGCGTCCGGTATGGCTATAGCGATGTCGGGTGCTGATGATGTGTTCATCCATGTTTCTGTAAGGAAGGCGATGTCCGGTGATGCAGTGTTGAGTAGGTCCCAGAGTTCAGTTGCGTGTCTGTGGACCAAGCGGGAGTTCAGCAGGATGCACTTCAGGTGGTTAGAGTCGAAGCAGTGTTTGGAGGAAGTGGATTTGGTGAGGGTCCTGAAGCAGGTGAACTTGCAGGTGTGACAGGCGAAAGGGCCGTGGGTACTTCCTGGGGTGGCTTCGCAGCAGTGTGGTGTGCGTCCGGGGTTGAGGGCGTGGAGAGTTGCGGCATCATATGTGAGTGTAGTGGGCTGGGTACGGCGGGGGACAGGGGGTCTGGGGCTGGGCGCGGTCCAGGCTTGGACGGGCGTAGACGGGCTTACCTTTGGCGCACCTTCGGCGCGCATGGGGCGCGTCCGCAGCGCGTGAACGCTGCGCGTGGACTGTTCTGACATAAGTGCATAGGTGAGGGGGCGGAGCGCGGGAGGAGCAGCTGGGAGGCGGGTGCGGGGTGGAGAGGACGGGCTCTGAGGCAGGACAACAACCAACAAAATGGAAGGCAACAATAACAACACCGAATCAGGTTGGGGCACAAAGCGCTATGGAGCAATGGGGAGTGAAAGCGCTAGCAAAGTCCAATGCACACAATGAGAAATCGAGCAGGCAACGATAATGCAGCAGAGATGAAATAACAGTAAAGCGCTGTTTAAATTAAATTGCACACGCTGTTATGATTGAGCAGGCAGCGGTCTAGGCAGGTAGCAATTCGAACTGTAAGCAGGCAATGAAAGAAGTTCCAACGATACCCAGGCAGGACAGGGAGCGTGGGGAGCGACCGCTTCCGATGGTATCAGGACGGTCACAGCGCAAAGGAGGGCGTGGAGAGCCTTAGAAGTTCGTGGGTGGGAGGAGCAGCTGGGAGGCGGGTGCGGGGTGGAGAGGACGGGCTCTGAGGCAGGACAACAACCAACAAAATGGAAGGCAACAATAACAACACCGAATCAGGTTGGGGCACAAAGCGCTATGGAGCAATGGGGAGTGAAAGCGCTAGCAAAGTCCAATGCACACAATGAGAAATCGAACAGGCAACGATAATGCAGCAGAGATGAAATAACAGTAAAGCGCTGTTTAAATTAAATTGCACACGCTGTTATGATTGAGCAGGCAGCGGTCTAGGTAGGTAGCAATTCGAACTGTAAGCAGGCAATGAAAGAAGTTCCAACGATACCCAGGCAGGACAGGGAGCGTGGGGAGCGACCGCTTCCGATGGTATCAGGACGGTCACAGCGCAAAGGAGGGCGTGGAGAGCCTTAGAAGTCCGTGGGTGGGAGGAGCAGCTGGGAGGCGGGTGCGGGGTGGAGAGGACGGGCTCTGAGGCAGGACAACAACCAACAAAATGGAAGGTAAGAATAACAACACCGAATCAGGTTGGGGCACAAAGCGCTATGGAGCAATGGGGAGTGAAAGCGCTAGCAAAGTCCAATGCACACAATCAGAAATCGAGCAGGCAACGATAATGCAGCAGAGATGAAATAACAGTAAAGCGCTGTTTAAATTAAATTGCACAAGCTGTTATGATTGAGCAGGCAGCGGTCTAGGCAGGTAGCAATTCGAACTGTAAGCAGGCAATGAAAGAAGTTCCAACGATACCCAGGCAGGACAGGGAGCGTGGGGAGCAACCGCTTCCGATGGTGTCAGGACGGTCACAGCGCAAAGGAGGGCGTGGAGAGCCTTAGAAGTCCGTGGGTGGGAGGAGCAGCTGGGAGGCGGGTGCAGGGTGGAGAGGATGGGCTCTGAGGCCGGACAACAACCAACAAAATGGAAGGCAACAATAACAACACCGAATCAGGTTGGGGCACAAAGCGCTATGGAGCAATGGGGAGTGAAAGCGCAAGCAAAGTCCAATGCACACGATGAGAAATCGAGCAGGCAACGATAATGCAGCAGAGATGAAATAACAGTAAAGCGCTGTTTAAATTAAATTGCACACGCTGTTATGATTGAGCAGGCAGTGGTCTAGGCAGGTAGCAATTCGAACTGTAAGCAGGCAATGAAAGAAGTTCCAACGATACCCAGGCAGGACAGGGAGCGTGGGGAGCGTGGGGAGCGACCGCTTCCGATGGTATCAGGACGGTCAAAACAATAAACTATGTTCTATAATTTAGGTATACATAACTTTGCACCAAGCACAACTCATTCATTGCATCATGAATGCTAGAAACTGCAATTGTGAATATTAAAATTGCAAAGTATATTAACCCACCACACATACCATCATTGTATACACTGATAATTTTAATACTTTTACCATAATAAAACAAAATGCAAGGTGCACACTGCATTTTGTATGCTGAGTGTGACAAACAATATTCCCTAAGAAAGATACAGTTATAACTGGATATTCTACACATATATTATTCAGACAATATAGACCATGCTGTATTGGCACAGGATGTTTAACCATAAAAAATACCAAATTTGTGAGACCCTTTACAGGTTTTAATCCCTACCATGTGGGTAGCAAAATCACTTTAAACAATCTCATGCATCTGGTATCTTTTGATGTGATGGGCAGTATGATCCACTTATGCTGGGTATCATCCGCATGGCGATGAGCAGTCCGCCATCTGTTAACATATGGCTATGGTTTCCAAAGAGGCAGAGGAGGGCCCATGTGATCTATGAACATTAGTAATGAAAAACATATGATACCAAACAGTTTTGTATAGGTGACATTATCAAGTTCATTGTGTTGAAACCCCTTTCACAGTCACTTGAATCCATACTCCTAGCTTTTAGGCAGCAATGGATCGCAATAAATCAGAAGACTCTGGTTAAAGAGTTTCATTATGCATATACAACCTAAATCCAACACAATGGTGTCTACTTTCAGCCCAGACTGAGAAATCTTCTCAAACATTTCTTTGGCCCAGACTGAAAAACCTCCCCAGCCCCATGTAAGCCCACATGAGATCTTATTGCCCTCAAAAAAGGTTGCAATTGTTCTGTTATGTCGTTTCCACCTTTGCCAATATAGTCTTTTAAACCATCTGATATGAGAGAATCACCTGCACAGGTCTATCCACAAACTGCACACACTCAAAATTACTCTCTTGTGCATTTTGCGAGGGGCCTGCTAGGAGAGTGTTTCTGGTACCCTTAGTGGAGCAAGGCTAGTTTAAAAAAATGCTCTTAAAAAAATAAGGGAGTGAGGGCTGCCCACCATGGGCATGTCCATGCCCCCACTCACCAACAAATGGGAAATAGACTTTCTCCCTTTTTTGGGGGGAGTGGGGGCATGGCCATGCTCATAGTGGGCAGCGCTCACTCCCCTTTTTTAAAGAAACACGTCCCTGGTGTCTAGTGGGCTTTCAGCCCCTCTGAGGGATAGATTGTAGGTAGTCACCCCATCTGCCGCCTGGGGAGAACTGTTGGCACGTTTATTTGGGGTGTGGGCATGGTGGCCACCCCACCCTTACTTAAAAAAAAATCCATTGTATTGAGTGGGCTTTCTGCCACCCCAGGGGACAGATTGGGGTTAATCACCCTATCTTCCCCCTGGTGGGCAGAAAGCATGTCTTCCTTGTTTTTGTGGTGGGAGCATTGCTAAGCCCTTGGTGTTTTTCCTGTGGTGCCTATTGAGCAGATTGAGAGATAATCACCTCCATCTGCCCCACAGAGGGTGCAAAAGATTTTTGCCACATTTCTTTGGAATGGGGGCATTGCCATGCCAATGGTGAGCATCCCTCATCCCTATATTCTTTTAAAAAATGTTCTCTGGTGTCTAGTGGGCTTTCTGTCACCCCCAGAGGAAGATTGGGGGTAATGACCCCCATCCCCCCCAAGCAGGGGCAGAAAGACTGTCTGCCTTTTTTGGAGGGGGGCAATGACCATGCCCATATGGGGCAGCACCAACCCTATTTTTAAAAAAAAGAAAATATTATGTATTTATTTCACTTTCTGCCCTCCCTTTCCCCCGGGGGAACAGATTGAGGGTAATCGCCCTCATCCACCACTTGTGACAGAAAGATTATCTGCCTTTTTTTGGGTGATGGGATGGCCGTGCCCATTGTGGGCAGCTCCAACCCTAGTTGGTTTTTTTTTTAAATAAAATTTCCTTACCGTCTAGTGGGCTTTCTGACCCCATCCCCAGGGGAACAGATTGGGTGTAATCAACCTCATCTACGTCTCCAGGAGGCCATTAAGACTGTTGCCACATTTATTTGTGGTGGCGGCATGGCCAAACTCATGGTGGGAAGCACCAATCAATATATTTCTTTTTATAAAAAAAAATCCCTGGCTTTTAGTGGGCTTTCTGCTCCCTGAGTTGGCAGATTGGAGGTAATCACCTCCATCTGCCCTTTGGGGGGCAGAAGACAGTTGCCACATTTATTTGGGGGGGGGGGCCTGGCCATGCCCATGGTGGGTAGTCCCCCACCCCTACATTTTTTTAATTTCTTGAAAACGTTGTGATGTCTAGTGGACTTTTTGCTGCCCTGGCAGCAGATTTGGGGTGACCACACCCATCTGCCCCCGTGAGGGTCAGAAAGACTTTCTGCCTTGCTTTTGGGTTTGGGGTATGGCTAGGCGGAACCGGCAGCTTTAATGAACCAGCATGACACGTTTCTGCATGAATGCCTTTATCAAATTCTTTCAAACAATAAGTGTTGCAGGTGTTCACTCTTTAAAAACGGCACTGGTTTTGCTCTGATAGGAGGAGACCCAAAAGTGGGTGTGGTGGCAATCCCAGATAGCAGCATTCCGTGTTCGTAGGTGCGGGCGCTCCAGGTGAGTACCTCTTCCCCAGTGGGTGGCGCCAGCTGTTCCCCTCACACACACCAATGGCCCAAGCACTGTAATGCCAGGCTCACACAGCCCTACATCCTGACACTTTCGTCCCCTTTAATTTAGGACTGGAGTCAGTCCCAACGAGTGTTGTTCAATCTCTCACCATGGGCTGCGGTGGTGCAGCAGTTTTCCAAGAACATTGAAAGTCCAACATTAGTGCCACTCAACCTGCCATACTGCTAGTAGGATGGGCACTCGAGGTGCTTTGTGGACGCACAAAATATCCAAGTCCATGACCTCCCAAAAGAAAGATCCGAGCACACACAGGTAGGTGGAACCGGCAGCTTTAATGAACCACCATGAAGCCTTTTAGCATGAATGCCTTTATCAAATGCTTTCAAACAACAAGTGTTCCTGGTGTTCACTCTTTAAAAATGGCACTTGTTTCCCTCTGATAGGCTGATACCCAAAAGGGGGCGTGGCAGAATCCTCGATCCAAGCACTCCGGGTTCGTAGGTGTGGGCGCTCCAGGTGAGTACCTCTTCCCCAGTGGGTGGCGCCAGCTGTTCTCGCATACACCAATGGTACAAGCACCGTGTTGCCAGGCTCACACAGCCCTACATCCTGCCGCTTTCTTCACCTTTAATTTCGGACTGGAGTCAGTCCCAACGAGTTTTGTTCAATCTCTCACCATGGACTGCGGCGGTGCAGCAGTTTTTCATGAACATATATATATATTCCAAAAGAGGAATCCAGGCAGAAAAAAGTTGCATGTTTTTTTTTAGGGATGAGGGCATATCTATGTCAATGGTGGACAGCCGCCACTCCTATATATATTATAACGTTTGCCTGGTATCTAGTGGGCTTCTGCCCCCAGGTTGGCAGAAAGACAGACATTTTATGGGTGGTGGGGGAACAAAAGCCCTTGCCCAAGTGGATGCTGCCCAAAAATCCCTGATGTTCAGTGAGTGGATTCCTGCTTAGGGATAACTCTCTTGTAGTGAACCCCAAGCAGGGATCCACTGGGCAACAATACCATTGAAAGGGGGAGAGTTCCGCCTTTCCAACTATACCTCTCCCAAGAGAATCAGTGCGAGCCTACTGTACTTTAACTTTACTTTAGTGACATCAGCAGGCCTCACTATACCATCCAAGTGTCAGCCACTAGTTGACAGCCACACTTATCATTCATGTAATACTCATATACACTGATATAGCTGACATTCCAGTGCATTCATATCTCTTTTCTATATGATTGAGCAAAGCCAAAAGCTTGCTTCCAAATCGTAGTTTCTCTTTAGTACTTGAGAAGGGATAACAAGCTGTGTGCATTTGTTTCCCCTCCATTGCTCTGACATCTAGATGATAGGCTCGAGATAGCTCCCAGCGAGGATGCCACTCGAACAAAAGGATGACTGATGGCCGTTTAAATCAGGCCTTTGTCTTTGGACTAGCAGGATGGGAAATAAAAAAGCCTCCTCACCGCTTGCGTTTTGCTGCTAGGAACGGTAAGTAGGCAACATGCAAGCACATCTAAAAGCTACACAGTGACAAGTTCAGTATATTTCACTGTGACCTGGCAAACGTTTTGGCACGGGGACGGCGTCCGACCTGAGAAAATAGGTGACGTGCCCTGATAAACTGTTTGGGAAAAATATGAAAGCTTTCCAAAATTAAAATTAATTTGCACAACTACATGAACTGAGTGAAGTTAACCAGCATTCCTTTAAATTGATGTACCTTGTAATGTGTCCCTCCTAATCAGCATACGAACCTCCTCCCTATGAGCTTGTGACTACTTTATGAATCAGCATGTTTTGGCCTCTTACTGTTGGCTTGCGGCCAATCAAATGTGAAGCAGTGGCAGTATAAAAAAATAAAACATTGAATAATATTCTGTCTCTTTGAAAACAATACACTAAATGCACGAGATCTCAATAAGCACTAATTTACCACGACTAATTCACAAAGAAAGAAACAAAAAACACCTTTTTACTAATATACTAACTTCTGATTTCTAATGAGACTTCAACGCCTTACTGTAGTAAAAATAATGAAACTGTGGCAAATGCCTGATACTCCAGTTGAAATGGTCCACTTTGAAGTCTTCACACCTTATAAACAAAAGATTCCCATTTTTTTCAGACTGCTGGGTTAGAGGTTTCAATGTGCACATGTCTGGCTGGCAGTCACAAGACAGCCGGCCAAAGGGACATGCGTACTTTAAAAAGTGCAAACACATCCCACCCTTCTACCTGATGCTTTCATTCAACAGTGATTCTTTCAGGACAGGAAGATGAAAAATAAAATGGTATTATTTGACCATTTTATGTTTCATCTTTGTGGACTAACTCAAGTGGAGCGATGCTTCAACACTCCAATGCTCCAACGCAGAAGCCGCCTCTGTTTAACGGTCCAACAAGTGAGATGTAAACAAACAGCAGCCCATATTCTAAAACAGCTTATCGCCAGCTGGCCAGGCTTCCTAACTGTGATGTAAATGACTGTACTGCACTATAATACATGGGGCCCGGCAATCCCTGTATAAAAGCTTATTGCTAATGTCCTTAATGCAGGCGATTTGTGATGTCTTTAGAACCTGTAATAAAGAGATGATGTAGCTGCTGAATGATATGAACATATAACGATAGACTTCTGCCCTAGAGAGCCTGCTGCAAGATCCAGTGAAAGGCAAATCAGGGAGCATAATTAATGCTGCAGTTTAAAGCATGAAAACAAAATCTGGCTTTTTCTTCTTCTGCTCTGTTTCTAGATGATCTGTGATAGGCAGAAAGGAGATATTTATGGCAACATGCACTTTAAGTAATTATAAAAAAAAGATAGAATCTCGCTACTGAAATTTCCAAAGGGTGACGTGTGACCACGTATTTTAAGGAAGAAAGTACCTCTTACCGTACATTATAAAGATATTGCAAGAGACCTCAGAGTTCCATGATCTTATAAAGGACCTCAGCCTGTGGCCTCGTACTTCTTTATGGTCACGGAACTCCTCCATGACTTGTGATATCCTTATAATGTACAGCAGGGGGTACTTTATCCCATATAAATAAAAAACAGTGTCCTTCCTTTGCAGCACGATTTCTCAAGTGCTCTTGGCTTGCTCTGAATCCTACAGGTAACAAAGCTGTCCATATGTAACAACACCAGAAACCTAGGGGTCTGAATGAGGAACTATCTCAATATGTCACACTGGTCTAAATAGTACCAAAAATGACTTTCAATTATTTGAAGAAAGTGAGACAAAAAACTAATAGAATGTCTGTAGTGGTTAGTGAGTAGAATCCAAGAGGTATTCAGAGGATTCCCATCAACATCTCGCAATGATCAAATATTATCATTTGGTTATCCATCATAGGTAAAAGGGTCTCTTGATCATTGAGACCATATTAATACCTAGTACCTTGACTGGGTCCTTCCCATAAACACTAGTTAACCAAACAATATCAAGATGACGGGGTATAGTGCAGTGCAAAAAATTAAGAAGTGATGGATGATAAAACAGGATAGGAGACAGAAGAAAAAGTTTAATGAGAATCTGCCTACTTCCTAATTAAAAACAAGAACAGCGCAACCTAGCAGTGTCAAACAAATAAGTGCTTAAAAGCCAACATGTTTCAGCCTTAATGGGGAGGAACCAAGGCTTTCTTCAGGGCTTCTGTTCACAACATTGCTACTACAAAGTGAGTAAATATCACAAGGGAAAACTTAGGAAACACAAAAACTGTGAAGTGATAAATCAAAAGGATACTAGAAATCAGTAGCGTATCCTCCGTGTCTATGGATGGTTCGAGGCATCTATATTCACAAAACACAAAGCAAACACAATATTTGTAGTGTAACACTCATGTATCTCACAGGAGACAGGAAATCATAATTAATTGTAACTCACCCAGTATGACCGGGGATATAGCCTCACCTCACCTGGACACACACTCAGGGATAGTGAGACCACGCTCTGAAAAAATTAAGGATACAGGTGCATAGTGCAGGTAGGTGACATAACTAGTTAGCACTCTAATCTGCATCAATATAAGCAAGCCAAACGTTATCCTCAATTTTATGTGCAAAATTATCAATTCATAAGCCTCAGCATCTAAGGGCTCTGATCTCTGTGGGTGTCTCCTGTTCCACACCCCATGGTTTAACAGACACATTAAAACCCATTAAAGATATATAAACGGCTCAGCGTATTCTGCTTAACTAACAAGTATTCAAAATGAGTAGTCTCACAATATTACAACTACCTAGGCTCTTCGTCATAGTAGCATTGTGAAACATACCTGTCCGTCGTTGCCTCTGGCAGGACCCGAGTTTAGGGGGAGGCAACGAACAGGACAGGTACGTGAAGTTAAATCATGTTCTAGCGTTGCGCCCTAACGAATCGGCACTGCGCTATGTTTGAAACAGAAGCAAAACCGTTAGGTGTCGCCTCATTTTATTGTTAAACATACTCGATGTTGCCTCAAGTTTTAAAAGAAGTGTTAATGGTGTATGCAAACAAGGAGTTTAACAAAACAACTCACCCTATTCAAAGAAACGTCTCTGTCGATATTGAGACTGCAGGGTAAACTGCGTTGTCCCGCGAGAATTGGAGGACCACAAAATGACGTCATGCCACAGAATCATGTAGTTCAAACGTTCAGCGCATGCGCAGCCCTTTCTTCGTGGCTCAAAATAGATCTATTACGGAATGTTTAATATCTCATGTCGTTTAACCAAAACGAGGGATTAATAGTGTGTCATAACCAATAAAAGCTTATCGGCATGTCTTACAATGACGGTCAAAAGGTTATGTGAAGTGATTGGTGTGCAGTCTTTAAGATATACAGAACGTAAGCAGTAGTATAAGTATTCAAGCTAAAAACCTTTCATAGTGGCCACTATGCGCACCAGACCTAGGACCAACTATAAGTATCTCCACCCACTATGTGAACCACCTCAAAGTATATCTGGAAGTCTTGAGAACTACCTCAAAGTATATCTGAAAACTTTTTGAAAACCTTGAAAAAGGCATGTCACCTGGTAATGACTGATAGGGTGTAAAGCTTATCAGATAAGAGTGTTGTCCAAGGGATTTCGTCATTAAGACCCTGGCAATCAGAACGCAATTTAAAAATCCACCTCTGTTCTTTCATGAACAGAAATTTCGAGACGTCTGAAATGTGGGTGGGAATCAAAGGTTTTTCCAAGACAGTCCACATAAAATCCGTTTCCTTGTGACCATGTTCCAGGAAGTGTTTGGTGAGTTTGGACACGCTCTTCTTGCACCTGAAGGAGCTCTTATGCTCCAGCATGTGTGTACGCACCTTGCGTGTAGTCATCCCAATGTATCTCTCATTACAGGGACAGACCAACTGGTAGATGACATGTGAACTGTTGCAGTTCGTAAACTGTTTAAGTAACCAAGGTCGATTGGTTCCTATGTCCAGTTGAGTAGTTCTACAGGTTTGGGCACAAACAGAACAACCACCGCAAGGATGATGTCCCTGTATTGCCGGAAGGTCCCAGAGGGTGCCGCTTGTCTCTGTCCGTACGCCTTTAGGGCGGGTGTGCACCAAACAATCACGAAGATTCTTGGACCGCTTAAAGGCGAACAAAGGTGGTTCAATCTTGTCGTTGGTACAGTTCAGTACTCACCAGTGGCGTTTGACAATTCTCTGAATTAAGTTGGATTTAGCATTGAAGGTACTGACAAAAGTCAGGCGTGTAAGGGGTGGCTTCTCAGTTGTGGGCTCTAAGAATGCCTCACGATTGTTATTACTCGCTCGTTTCAGGGAGCGTTTAATAAGTTGTTTAGGGTACTTTCTTACTTGAAGTTGGCTAGTGAGGGTCGCTGCATGTCTCGTGAAACTTTCATTGGTAGAGCAGTTCCTACGTATTCGTAGAAATTGCCCATAAGGCAGATTGTCGCGAAACGACTTGGGATGTTGACTCCCATAGAGAAGAAGTGAGTTTCTCGCCATGGGCTTCCGGAAAAGTTTGCTTTGAAGACCCGTAGGAGTGGCGTATATGGAAAGATCAAGGAAAGCAATCCTCTCTTTATTCATCTCCACTGTAAACCGTAGAAATCTGTTGCGGGTGTTCAACCACTCGTGGAAATGTTTGATTGAGTCCATCTCGCCACGCCAAACCACCAAAATGTCGTCAATATAGCGTTTCCACCATATTATTGACGAAAAGAAGGGGTTTCTTGCTGTTAGTACTTCCTCTTGTTTAAAGACATGAACATAAAGATTCGCCAAACTTGGCGCAAAAATACTGCCCATACTCGTGCCCGAGATTTGAAGGTACAGCATATCCTCGTACCTGAAATAGTTCTCTTTCATAGCAATTTTTGCTAAAGACATTATGAAAGGAACAGGAGTGATGGTATCCAGGACATTCTCCCCCAGGATGGAACGGATGGTATCTAGGGTCTCATCCTGGGGGATAGAGGTGTACAGCGATTCAACATCCAGAGACACCAAATGGTCTGTCTCCTGAATGATCTCGATGCCCGGAATAGCTCGTAGAACGTCTTTGGTGTCTTTAAGATAGGTGGGCATAGTCTGTACTATGGGTCTAAGAAAGTGGTCAAAAAATTCTGAAAGTGGCTCGAGAACTGAGCCCTGCCCAGATATAATGGGCCTACCAGGAGGTTGCCTGGTTGCTTTATGTACCTTAGGCAAGGTGTAAAAATAAGGTACCACCGGATGTTTGGTCTTCAGAAATTGCGCTTCAAAGGGCGTGATCCAGCCTTCAAGCAAAGCTTCTTCGACTATTGATTGGATTTTGCTCATCAGTCTACTGGTGGGGTCTACAGTGAGAGGTTGATAGGCTGTTCTGTCACTCAGTTGGCGTAGACATTCAGTTCTATATATGTCCAAGTCTTGTATCACTATGGAGCCCCCCTTATCAGCAGGTTTAATCATGATAGAGGGGTCCAGTGATAGCGCATGGAGTGCATGATTTTCTTTTCTGGACAGATTGCAAAAACCTCCCTTTTTGTTATCTGGGTCCCAGATTTTGTCAAATTCGTCCTTAACTGCCCTCTCAAAGGTGGCTACCTGGGGTGGTACAGTGTGGATTGGTGGTAGAAAATTGGATTTAATCCGCAGTCCTGTGTTTTTCTCTAGTTGGTCGTCATTAGGAGTCTCTTTATCTTTGAAGAAATAGTGCAGCCGTAGCTTGCGAAAGAACTGGGCTAGTTCTGTTTGCATCTGAAAAGGATCTCCATTGTCAGATTTCACAAAGCCTTGGCCTTTATTAAGCACTGTTTCTTCCGTCGGTGTTAATTGCTTCTTGCTGAGATTAACAACCAAGCTAGGTTCCGATTGTGTTAAGATGGTTGCGCATTCTTTGCGGTTTGACTGCGGGTCCCTGTGTGGGGGCCAGTCGGGTCTTCCCAATGAACCTGTGTTTGTGGGCCTTTTCTTCTTCCCCGTGACCTGCGGGGGCCAAAACCTAAAAAAGGCCTGGTATTATGACCCTGAAAACCTGGAAAGTGTCCTACAGGAGGCTGAAATGGATATTGAAATATCCCTGGGGGCCCCCAGGGGGTAGGTTGCCACCATGGTTGACCAGGGCCAAAATGTTGTCCCCTGAAATTCTGTTGACTGCGTGATCTCCCATGTCCTCTTGTAGAATATTGTTGAGGATTAGTGGTATCTGAGTCACTGTCAGGATCAGTGCTGGATCCGGAGTAATTGGATCCATATCTTTTTCCACTGTTTCTGAACTCAGGTGCTTTATAGGAATCACTTGTGTAAGGATATACCTGGTCTAATTTGAACTTCGCAAGATCTTTTTTGAATTTCTCAATTTTAGTGTGTAATATGAAGTCATTAAAGTCTTTCGTGGTTTTGTCAGACTCTTCTTTTTGTTTCTTAAAAACAGTTGGGGTCACTGTAGTTCTAATTTGTGCCTCCAAAACCTGAATTTCAACAAGGATGGTGTCTGCAATCCTCTTGGCAGTGCTGATGATTAAGATTAGCCAATCTCGAGTGCAACGCCAAGCGATCATAGACCAATCTTTTAAGAAAGATTTGTCTGTAAGAAAGAGGCGAGGAGTATTTGTAACAATCAAGCCTGGTGGTGCACAGCTTGCCCTAAGGTACTGCCATAGCAATCCCGTGCACTAATGTTCGGGATTGTGACTTCTTCAGGGTTAGCACCTTAGTCCAGTCATCTGCAGTAACAACTGCCGGTGCTGGTAAGGATTCCAGGATGCTTGACATGTTATCCAGAATCGACTGGAAGACTGAATCATCATAAGCCAGTCCACTTCGTTATGCCATGGTAAGTGTAAATAATTAGAGAACCACAGAGGGAACCCAAAGAGACAGTCAGGACTAATGAACAATAAAAAGCAAAGAGTAAAACTAACAGCACTAACTAGTTAGTGACAAAACTATCTTATAAAGTACAGTCTTTAGAAATAGACCCGCAGCCAGCAGCTGCTCAAACAGTACCACAACTTACAAATAGAGAAAGGGTCTGAGGGCATTTAGAGACCTGGCCTAGGTTTACACCCCCTGAACCATATGTTACAACACCAGAAACCTAGGGGTCTGAATGAGGAACTATCTCAATATGTTACACTGGTCTAAATAGTACCAAAAATGACTTTCAATTATTTGAAGAAAGTGAGACAAAAAACAAATAGAATGTCTGTAGTGGTTAGTGAGTAGAACCCAAGAGGTATTCAGAGGATTCCCATCAACCTCTCGCAATGATCAAATATTATCATTTGGTTATCCATCATAGGTAAAAGGGTCTCTTGATCATTGAGACCATATTAATACCTAGTACCATGACTGGGTCCTTCCCATAAACACTAGTTAACCAAACAATATCAAGATGACGGGGTATAGTGCAGTGCAAAAAATTTGAAGTGATGGATGATAAAACAGGATAGGAGACAGAAGAAAAAGTTTAATGAGAATCTGCCTACTTCCTAACTAAAAACAAGAACAGCGCAACCTAGCAGTGTCAAACAAATAACTGCTCAAAAGCCAACATGTTTCAGCCTTAATGGGGAGGACCCAAGGCTTTCTTCAGGGCTTCTGTTCACAACATTGCTACTACAAAGTGATTAAATATCACAAGGGAAAACTTAGGAAACACAAAAACTGTGAAGTGATAAATCAAAAGGATACTAGAAATCAGTAGCGTATCCTCCGTGTCGATGGATGGTTCGAGGCATCTATATTCACAAAACACAAAGCAAACACAATATTTGTAGTGTAACACTCATGTATCTCACAGGAGACAGTGATAGAGAGCGGTAATTTCTTCTGGTAGTTTCTCAATGCAAAACCCTCATGCTACCTCTATTTTACCGCTCAAAAGGTGTTGGGCCCTTCACACCATGTATTACCATCAGGAGAAATTTAAATAAAAATGAACAGTCAAAATGCAATTATTATTGTAAGCCAATAAAGAGAGTTGTTGATTATTTTAAAGGGTTTTATTTTCTAGTCAAAAAGTTAATTTTTCTCTGACCCTTTATTCATTAGTAAAATATCAATCAGGTTACAGAATTTGGAAAACAGGAAAAATATCAATAATACAGAACACATTACAGTCTGCATATAAGCATTTCATGTAGTTATGAAAAATGTGGCGCAAAAGTCAAAGAGTTTCTAAGAAAAATAGTCTTGCAAAGCTAATCAGTACTTAAATAGTTTGCAAAAATATGCTATTAAGAGAAATAAATGCATAAGACAAATAAATCTTTTAGACCTAATTAATTAGTCAAAACATATTAGCATCTAATCCTATCCTGATCCACTGCACTCTCTGTCTGTCTGTGTCTAAAGAGGAAAGCAGCCCGCCCTTCACAGGCCTCAAAGGAATGTGGCATAAAGTGCCAAGATATGACGTGGAAGCAAGAAACCTCCCCCTGACACTCCTCGGACGCAAGCCCGCCCTTTAGCAATCTCCCGAGACGTTTCTCGTACCTAACCCATAGAAGCCAGCTGAGCTGAGAAAAAAAGAAGTGGAAGTGGTGGCTCCCATCCAGAGAGGACAGTATTTATACCATAATTATTGGCAGAGTACACAAAGATGTAACATTTTTCAGGAGAACCTTACGTGATTGGTCAGTCATAAAGGCATGAGGTCACACTTCCCTGACTCATTCTAAAAACCTGACTTCACTAGTCCTAACAAAAGAAGCATACATGAATAAATACATTTATAAACATTTGCAACATTTACTAGGAAAAATGTTTCAATCTAATTCATCCTTCTTCCTTCTCAGCGCAGTAGATGGATACTTTTAACTAACTGGTACATTGGCAGAATGACAAGAATGTGCAGTTCACGCTGTTCTTGTCATGAGGAAAGCTGCCACAGTCTGCGCATGCTCCCTTCTCATTAAATTGAAAGTCAAAGTCTTGATGGATTCACAGGCAGCCATGTTTTGTGTAGGCCCCAAAAATAAAACAAACACAAAGATAATATTAATTTCATGTAAATCAGTCCATTATGTGTCCCAAGTGCATTATTAATTCACACACATTATAAAAAGAGGTGTTATTAACTGAAAATGTTTATCAAAATATGCAACAAGTCAAAGTCTATTAAGACAGGAATAATACATTTAGTTTACATGGATGTGCTGGGAAGAGAGAAACACATTCTATTAAAAATCTTCAAAGGTAAAAAGGCCACTTTTTCTCTACATTGCAAAAAAAACACATGTTAATTTAATTCAGCAAAAGCATTTTCAGTCTGAAGTGAATAGGCCTCACTTTTCATGTTTTTCATGTGCCATGTTTTTAACCTGCACCAAAATGTGCGTGGCAATTTAAATGCAGCCTGTCTGAAGCACAAAAAATAAAACAATGCATGACTGCAGATGAAATCTGCTCCATCAATAGGAAATCATAATTATTTGTAACACTCACCCAGTATGACCGGGGAGATAGCCTCACCTCACCTGGACACACACTCAGGGATAGTGAGACCACGCTCTGAAAAAATTAAGGATACAGGTGCATAGTGCAGGTAGGTGACATAACTAGTTAGCACTCTAATCTGCATCAATATAAGCAAGCCAAACGTTATCCTCAATTTTATGTGCAAAATTATCAATTCATAAACCTCAGCATCTAAGGGCTCTGATATCTGTGGGTGTCTCCTGTTCCACACCCCATGGTTTAACAGACACATTAAAACCCATTAAAGATATATAAACGGCTCAGCGTATTCTGCTTAACTAACAAGTATTCAAAATGAGTAGTCTCACAATATTACAACTACCTAGGCTCTTCGTCATAGTAGCATTGTGAAACATACCTGTCCGTCGTTGCCTCTGGCAGGACCCGAGTTTAGGGGGAGGCAACGAACAGGACAGGTACGTGAAGTTAAATCATGTTCTAGCGTTGCGCCCTAACGAATCGGCACTGCACTATGTTTGAAACAGAAGTAAAACCGTTAGGTGTCGCCTCATTTTATTGTTAAACATACTCGATGTTGCCTCAAGTTTTAAAAGAAGTGTTAATGGTGTATGCAAACAAGGAGTTTAACTAAACAACTCACCCTATTCAAAGAAACGTCTCTGTCGATATTGAGACTGCAGGGTAAACTGCGTCGTCCCGCGAGAATTGGAGGACCACAAAATGACGTCATGCCACAGAATCTTGTAGTTCAAACGTTCAGCGCATGCGCAGCCCTTTCTTCGTGGCTCAAAATAGATCTATTACGGAATGTTTAATATCTCATGTCGTTTAACCAAAACGAGGGATTAATAGTGTGTCATAACCAATAAAAGCTTATCGGCATGTCTTACAATGACGGTCAAAAGGTTATGTGAAGTGATTGGTGTGCAGTCTTTAAGATATACAGAACGTAAGCAGTAGTATAAGTATTAAAGCTAAAAACCTTTCATAGTGGTCACTATGCGCACCAGACCTAGGACCAACTATAAGTATCTCCACCCACTATGTGAACCACCTCAAAGTATATCTGGAAGTCTTGAGAACTACCTCAAAGTATATCTGAAAACTTTTTGAAACCTTGAAAAAGGCATGTCACCTGGTAATGACTGATAGGGTGTAAAGCTTATCAGATAAGAGTGTTGTCCAAGGGATTTCGTCATTAAGACCCTGGCAATCAGAACGCAATTTAAAAATCCACCTCTGTTCTTTCATGAACAGAAATTTCGAGACGTCTGAAATGTGGGTGGGAATCAAAGGTTTTTCCAAGACAGTCCACATAAAATCCGTTTCCTTGTGACCATGTTCCAGGAAGTGTTTGGTGAGTTTGGACACGCTCTTCTTGCACCTGAAGGAGCTCTTATGCTCCAGCATGCGTGTACGCACCTTGCGTGTAGTCATCCCAATGTATCTCTCATTACATGGACAGACCAACTGGTAGATGACATGTGAACTGTTGCAGTTCGTAAACTGTTTAAGTAACCAAGGTCGATTGGTTCCTATGTCCAGTTGAGTAGTTCTACAGGTTTGGGCACAAACAGAACAACCACCGCAAGGATGATGTCCCTGTATTGCCGGAAGGTCCCACAGGGTGCCACTTGTCTCTGTCCGTATGCCTTTAGGGCGGGTGTGCACCAAACAATCACGAAGATTCTTGGACTGCTTAAAGGCGAACAAAGGTGGTTCAATCTTGTCGTTGGTACAGTTCAGTACTCGCCAGTGGCGTTTGACAATTCTCTGAATTAAGTTGGATTTAGCATTGAAGGTACTGACAAAAGTCAGGCGTGTAAGGGGTGGCTTCTCAGTTGTGGGCTCTAAGAATGCCTCACGATTGTTATTACTCGCTTGTTTCAGGGAGCGTTTAATAAGTTGTTTAGGGTACTTTCTTACTTGAAGTTGGCTAGTGAGGGTCGCTGCATGTCTCGTGAAACTTTCATTGGTAGAGCAGTTCCTACGTATTCGTAGAAATTGCCCATAAGGCAGATTGTCGCGAAACGACTTGGGATGTTGACTCCCATAGAGAAGAAGTGAGTTTCTCGCCATGGGCTTCCGGAAAAGTTTGCTTTGAAGACCCGTAGGAGTGGCGTATATGGAAAGATCAAGGAAAGCAATCCTCTCTTTATTCATCTCCACTGTAAACCGTAGAAATCTGTTGCGGGTGTTCAACCACTCGTGGAAACGTTTGATTGAGTCCATCTCGCCACGCCAAACCACCAAAATGTCGTCAATATAGCGTTTCCACCATATTATTGATGAAAAGAAGGGGTTTCTTGCTGTTAGTACTTCCTCTTGTTCAAATACATGAACATAAAGATTCGCCAAACTTGGCGCAAAAATACTGCCCATACTCGTGCCCGAGATTTGAAGGTACAGCATATCCTCGTACCTGAAATAGTTCTCTTTCATAGCAATTTTTGCTAAAGACATTATGAAAGGAACAGGAGTGATGGTATCCAGGACATTCTCCCCCAGGATGGAACGGATGGTATCTAGGGTCTCATCCTGGGGGATAGAGGTGTACAGCGATTCAACATCCAGAGACACCAAATGGTCTGTCTCCTGAATGATCTCGATGCCCGGAATAGCTCGTAGAACGTCTTTGGTGTCTTTAAGATAGGTGGGCATAGTCTGTACTGTGGGTCTGAGAAAGTGGTCAACAAATTCTGAAAGTGGCTCGAGAACTGAGCCCTGCCCAGATATAATGGGCCTACCAGGAGGTTGCCTGGTTGCTTTATGTACCTTAGGCGAGGTGTAAAAATAAGGTACCACCGGATGTATGGTCTTCAGAAATTGCGCTTCAAAGGGCGTGATCCAGCCTTCAAGCAAAGCTTCTTCGAATATTGATTGGATTGTGCTCATCAGTCTACTGGTGGGGTCTACAGTGAGAGGTTGATAGGCTGTTCTGTCACTCAGTTGGCGTAGACATTCAGTTCTATATATGTCCAAGTCTTGTATCACTATGAAGCCCCCCTTATCAGCAGGTTTAATCATGATAGAGGGGTCCAGTGATAGCGCATGGAGTGCATGATTTTCTTTTCTGGACAGATTGCAAAAACCTCCCTTTTTGTTATCTGGGTCCCAGATTTTGTCGAATTCGTCCTTAACTGCCCTCTCAAAGGTGGCTACCTGGGGTGGTACAGTGTGGATTGGTGGTAGAAAATTGGATTTAATCCGCAGTCCTGTGTTTTTCTCTAGTTGGTCGTCATTAGGAGTCTCTTTATCTTTGAAGAAATAGTGCAGCCGTAGCTTGCGAAATAACTGGGCTAGTTCTGTTTGCATCTGAAAAGGATCTCCATTGTCAGATTTCACAAAGCCTAGGCCATTATTAAGCACTGTTTCTTCCGTCGGTGTTAATTGCTTCTTGCTGAGATTAACAACCAAGCTAGGTTCCGATTGTGTTAAGATGGTTGCGCATTCTTTGCGGTTTGACTGCGGGTCCCTGTGTGGGGGCCAGTCGGGTCTTCCCAATGAACCTGTGTTTGTGGGCCTTTTCTTCTTCCCCGTGACCTGCGGGGCCAAAACCTAAAAAAGGCCTGTTATTATGACCCTGATAACCTGGAAAGTGTCCTACAGGAGGCTGAAATGGATATTGAAACATCCCTGGGGGCCCCCAGGGGGTAGGTTGCCACCATGGTTGACCAGGGCCAAAATGTTGTCCCCTGAAATTATGTTGACTGCGTGATCTCCCACGTCCTCTTGTAGAATATTGTTGAGGATTAGTGGTATCTGAGTCACTGTCAGGATCAGTGCTGGATCCGGAGTAATTGGATCCATATCTTTTTCCACTGTTTCTGAACTCAGGTGCTTTATAGGAATCACTTGTGTAAGGATATACCTGGTCTAATTTGAACTTCGCAAGATCTTTTTTGAATTTCTCAATTTTAGTGTGTAATATGAAGTCATTAAAGTCTTTCGTGGTTTTGTCAGACTCTTCTTTTTGTTTCTTAAAAACAGTTGGGGTCACTGTAGTTCTAATTTGTGCCTCCAAAACCTGAATTTCAACAAGGATGGTGTCTGCAATACTCTTGGCAGTGCTGATGATTAAGATTAATTAATTAATTGCGGGTTTATATAGCGCTAGGAATCGACTCCCGGAGGAGTATCTCCACGCTTCGACCGCTGGGGAACCCGTCCTGGCTCACCCTGAGAGATGGTCCCTGATGGGTATCTCTAAGGTGCGACCAAGCATCCCCGGCGGTCTGGGGGGCCGTTGTGAAGATGAGGCAAGCTGATGCCCAGAGTTGCCGAGTGTGGTTTCTGACTAGAGTAGGCACCGAGGTGAGAATTATCGAGTCCGCTGACCCTGGTCCACGACCCTGCCGCGTCGGGAATCGAACCCTGGTCCCGGGCCGTTCTCTGCTTACGGGTCTGCCGCCTCTAACCAGTGAGCCACACTCCTCCTCGAGGCTCGAGGCTCCCGCAGAGACGCTGGATACATCTCCGATAGGATACGATTCCAGATTTATGCGGACGTAATCCTTTGACATCGGGGACATTGTGAATTTCTCTACGCTTATCGATACGTAGAGTGGTCTCCTATGCCCTGTGTCCGGATCCAATTCCCCTATCCTATCGGGAAACCGGATTTAACCTAATAATTCTAACACTTTGTTGCCATCTCTCTCAGGATTGAATGCTTTTCATCGATTCCTACCCCGACCATTAACCAGGAAGCACTGATTTCTTCAGGTTGTTAGCCCCACCACCCCTCCCTCGTCCTGATGAAGACCCTCGTGCAAGGATTCCATTGATTCCTGCTTCTCCTGGGGTCGAAACGTCGACATACTCCCCGATTTATGACACAGCCTCTTCCTACCCACTATTCCTGTATACTATGGACAATGGGGCATGTGTTACATGAATTATTGGTTTGAACTGTGACCGCTATGTTATATATCTTTCATTGAATTTGTATTAACGTTTGATATATACGTGTTTTTATTGTCACGATCCCCTTCCTACACTACCCTCACGACTGCAAGTCCCCCTTACCTCCAGGGGCACTAATACAACCGCAATGTTTGAAATCATTATTGTTGCCTTTTTCCTATAATGTGAATTAAACATTATAGATGTATTTTTGTTTATTTGATTTAATTAATTGGTTGCGACAATACGCATCCCTCCTTTACTGGGACCCCTCTCTTCTTAACGATGATTAAGATTAGCCAATCTCGAGTGCAACGCCAAGCGATCATAGACCAATCTTTTAAGAAAGATTTGTCTGTAAGAAAGAGGCGAGGAGTATTTGTAACAATCAAGCCTGGTGGTGCACAGCTTGCCCTAAGGTACTGCCATAGCAATCCCGTGCACTAATGTTCGGGATTGTGACTTCTTCAGGGTTAGCACCTTAGTCCAGTCATCTGCAGTAACAACTGTCGGTGCTGGTAAGGATTCTAGGATGCTTGGCATGTTATCCAGAATCGACTGGAAGACTGAATCATCATAAGCCAGTCCACTTCGTTCTGCCATGGTAAGTGTGAATACTTAGAGAACCACAGAGGGAACCCAAAGAGACAGTCAGGAATAATGAACAATAAAAAGCAAAGAGTAAAACTAACAGCACTAACTAGTTAGTGACAAAACTATCTTATAAAGTACAGTCTTTAGAAATAGACCCGCAGCCAGCAGCTGCTCAAACAGTACCACAACTTACAAATAGAGAAAGGGTCTGAGGGCATTTAGAGACCTGGCCTAGGTTTACACCCCCTGAACCATATGTTACAACACCAGAAACCTAGGGGTCTGAATGAGGAACTATCTCAATATGTCACACTGGTCTAAATAGTACCAAAAATGACTTTCAATTATTTGAAGAAAGTGAGACAAAAAACTAATAGAATGTCTGTAGTGGTTAGTGAGTAGAATCCAAGAGGTATTCAGAGGATTCCCATCAACCTCTCGCAATGATCAAATATTATCATTTGGTTATCCATCATAGGTAAAAGGGTCTCTTGATCATTGAGACCATATTAATACCTAGTACCATGACTGGGTCCTTCCCATAAACACTAGTTAACCAAACAATATCAAGATGACGGGGTATAGTGCAGTGCAAAAAATTAGAAGTGATGGATGATAAAACAGGATAGGAGACAGAAGAAAAAGTTTAATGAGAATCTGCCTACTTCCTAACTAAAAACAAGAACAGCGCAACTTAGCAGTGTCAAACAAATAACTGCTCAAAAGCCAACATGTTTCAGCCTTAATGGGGAGGAACCAAGGCTTTCTTCAGGGCTTCTGTTCACAACATTGCTACTGCAAAGTGAGTAAATATCCCAAGGGAAAACTTAGGAAACACAAAAACTGTGAAGTGATAAATCAAAAGGATACTAGAAATCAGTAGCGTATCCTCCGTGTCTATAGATGATTCGATGCATCTATATTCACAAAACACAAAGCAAACACAATATTTGTAGTGTAACACTCATGTATCTCACAGGAGACAGGAAATCATATTTAATTGTAACACTCACCCAGCATGACCGGGGATATAGCCTCACCTCACCTGGACACACACTCAGGGATAGTGAGACCACGCTCTGAAAAAATTAAGGATACAGGTGCATAGTGCAGGTAGGTGACATAACTAGATAGCACTCTAATCTGCATCAATATAAGCAAGCCAAACGTTATCCTCAATTTTATGTGCAAAATTATCAATTCAAAAGCCTCAGCATCTAAGGGCTCTGACCTCTGTGGGTGTCTCCTGTTCCACACCCCATGGTTTAACAGACACATTAAAACCCATTAAAGATATATAAACGGCTCAGCGTATTCTGCTTAACTAACAAGTATTCAAAATGAGAATATTACAACTACCTAGGCTCTTCGTCATAGTAGCATTGTGAAACATACCTGTCCGTCGTTGCCTCTGGCAGGACCCGAGTTTAGGGGGAGGCAACGAACAGGACAGGTACGTGAAGTTAAATCATGTTCTAGCGTTGCGCCCTAACCAACCGTTAGGTGTCGCCTCATTTTATTGTTAAACATACTCGATGTTGCCTCAAGTTTTAAAAGAAGTGTTAATGGTGTATGCAAACAAGGAGTTTAACAAAACAACTCACTCTATTCAAAGAAACGTCTCTGACAATATTCAGACTGCAGGGTAAACTGCGTTGTCCCGCGAGAATTGGAGGGCTACAAAATGACATCATGCCATAGAATCTTGTAGTTCAAACGTTCAGCGCATGCGCAGCCCTTCCTTCGTGGCTCAAAATAGATCTATTACGGAATATTTAATATCTCATGTCGTTTAACCAAAACGAGGGATTAATAGTGTGTCATAACCAATAAAAGCTTATCGGCATGTCTTACAATTACTGTCAAAAGGTTATGTGAAGTGATTGGTGTGCAGTCTTTAAGATATACAGAACGTAAGCAGTAGTATAAGTATTAAAGCTAAGAACCTTTCATAGTGGCCACTATGCACACCAGATCTAGGACCAACTGTAAGTATCTCTACCCACTATGTGAACCACCTCAAAGTATATCTGGAAGTCTTGAGAACTACCTCAAAGTATATCTGAAAACTTTTTGAAAAGCTTGAAAAAGGCATGTCACCTGTTAATGACTGATAGGGTGTAAAGCTTATCAGATAAGAGTGTTGTCCAAGGGATTTCGTCATTAAGACCCTGGCAATCAGAACGCAATTTAAAAATCCACCTCTGTTCTTTCATGAACAGAAATTTCGACACGTCTGAAATGTGGGTGGGAATCAAAGGTTTTTCCAAGACAGTCCACATAAAATCCGTTTCCTTGTGACCATGTTCCAGGAAGTGTTTGGTGAGTTTGGACACGCTCTTCTTGCACCTGAAGGAGCTCTTATGCTCCAGCATGCGTGTACGCACCTTGCGTGTAGTCATCCCAATGTATCTCTCATTACAGGGACAGACCAACTGGTAGATGACATGTGATGATGTGAACTGTTGCAGTTCGTAAACTGTTTAAGTAACCAAGGTCGATTGGTTCCTATGTCCAGTTGAGTAGTTCTACAGATTTGGGCACAAACAGAACAACCACCGGATTGCAGACCCCTAGGTTTCTGGTGTTGTTACATATGGTTCAGGGGGGGTAAACCTGGGCCAGGTCTCTAAATGCCCTCAGACCCTTTCTCTATTTGTAAGTTGTGGAACAAAGCTGTCCATGCAGGAATTATTTTTTTATCTCCTCCGAGTTCTTGCATTGTAAATAAGTCCTTGCCAGTGGTGCCTGAGGTCTTCCTACTCTCCTCCTGGTTGTTCTCTGTTTCTCAGGCTCCCACTGGTTGTAAAGCCTTCCATGCCACTGATACTGTCTGCCTCCCTTGGCCTCTGTTTGCAGTGAATTGTCTATGCCTGGAGTCATCTGGTATTTCCTGGATCCAACCGCTTCTGCAGCAGCCCCTATCACCCTCCCTTCTTTTCTCTCCCAGCTCCTACTGGCTGTAGAGCTGTCCATGACAGCTGTGCTCTTTGCCACACTTGTCTCCTACATGTTGTAACTCTAGCAGTGCCAGAGGTGCTGTGTATTTCCTTGGTGCTCACTAGGTTTAAAGCATTCCATACCTGATGAACCCTTACCTCCTAATAGTAGTAAAGTTGTCCATGCCAACTATTCTGCCACTCCCCCCAACTTCAGCTGGTTGTCCAGTTGGCCATGCCAGTGGTGTTCTCTGCCTCCCTTGCCTCCTACAAGTTGCCACGTTTCAACTGATTATAAAACCATCCAAAACAAAACACTGATTTATTTTTCCCTTGGCTTTTACCGCTTACAAAGATGCCCATGCACGCATACTGTGCCTAGTGGCTGTAAAGCTGCTCTTCCCTCGTGGCTCCTACTGGAGATAAAGTTGCCCATGTGACACTGTACAATTTCTTCCTTGCTCTTAATGGTTGTAAAATTGCCATTGCCAGCAATGCTTTCTGTCTCCCCAGCGGCTCACTTTCCTTCTGACTCCTTCTAGTAGTAAACCTGCCTATGTCCGTAATGCTGTATATTTCCCTTGGCTCCTACTGGTTGTAAAGCTAACCAAGCCATCAGTGCTTCCTCCCATGGCTCCTACGTGTTGCAAAGTTGGTCACGGACACTGTGACTGCTGCGTCCTTGGCCAGTGGCGTAACATAGACACCACAGTCCCTGTGGAGCGAGTGGGCCCCCAAGCTCCAGGGCCCCTCTCACCACAGTACCCTGGCCTGAAAGCTCCTGACTGAGTCTGGAGGGGGGCCCCTTTATCTAGTTTGTAAGGAAGGCCCTCATGTTTTGTTACACTAGTATCCCTGGCCCCATCAGTTTTAAATCTGTCAGAGTCAGTCTGGCCCTGTCTCTCCCTTGGTCCTGCTGGTTTCAACGAGATTTTGTCATCAGTGCTATCTCTGTTCCTTGCTTCCTGTGGGTTTTGTGGAGGTCCATTCCAGCAGAGGGTTCTCTCTCCTTGGTTCCTTGTGTTTTTAAATCTATTCTTGGGATCAGTGCAGTCTCTTACCTTTGGTTCCTACTGGTTTTAAAGGGGAGACAGCAAATACCACGATCACCGAACAGTCCGTTGCTTTTGCAACGCAGGCAGAACAACACATTTGTCTGAACCACAAATTCCACTTACAATGCAAGCTGTTACAACGACATGCATTAGGTAAAGCGGCATTGAAATGTAATGATCAATGCTTTCCCTACTGCTCGGGGGACTGGAGATTGAATAGTAAATGATACTATTCCAAAGTGCAGCACCCCCCTGAGGCAAGTCGTTGCTACAACTGGCGGTGTAAATGGCTAGGTGGTCCAGAGGCATTCGTTGTCCCAACCACGTTGTTAAGGAGCGAGTGGGAAAATAAAGTGTGGTTATGTCATAGTCCTTGCCATTTCCAGACTGTTGAGGTTGGTGCCGAATATATGTCATTATAACACATGCGTTACATCGCATGCCATTACAAGGACCGCGTTGTTACATCACATACGATTATATCGCAAGTCGTTACAACGACTTGCTGTAGAGGGCATGCTGGACTAAGGAATAGATTCATTTACTATTCTTACTCCAGTTTGCGCAACAGCAGGGAAGGTGTTGGATTGTAAATCCAACACCTTCTGCCCCCTACAGAAAGTCCTTGTAGCGACATGCGATGTAATCATATGCAATGTAACAATGCGTTCATTGTAACAACCGAGTTGTAATGGTATGCGATGTAACACATGCGAAGTAAACGATGTCTCCCGTTGGTGCCAGAGGAAGGAACATATCTTCAACCACAGCCTGCCCTCGCCCTTCAAGTAACTTTGTAAATCTGTCTGTGATGGTGGTGCTGATTAATTTCAGCTTTCAATCACAGGGAATAATCAATCTGTAATTAAAAGGATTTTTTTCCTGTCCCTTGCAAACCTCTGCCAACTTTCTCTCTCCTTTCTCGCCCTCCGGCTTCAAATCTTTTTAATGTGATTTTTTAATAATAAACGGCTAGTTTGTGATAATTATATTTCTACAGCAACGGCTGTAGAAATGGATTTTACATAGTAGACCCTGCAATTTATTAGTTCTGAAATGTTCTGTGAACTTAAACAGCAAAAAATGCCTCCGAGACCAAAGAAGCAATATTAGAAACCCTCTGCTGAGTAATATAAATGAAATATGGATTGCTCCATGCTCTGAACATTAACAGAGATACCTTAATATCGTATTAACTTATCCTTTTCCTATGTACGCTGCAAATGACATACACAATCAGAAATGTTTCAATACATCCAATTAATTTATTGCTTGTCTGTTTTTATGCACTGTTCTTTATAGCAGTGGCACCGCCAGACTGCATAAAATGTTCCTGCGCCTAACAGGCCCAGTACAGGCCCTAAGTTACACAATGAAAACGAGGGTAGGCTGGCTCGCAGAATGCTTTTTATTTAACTAAATTAAGAGATGCGTGAGTAGTCAACTTCTACGCCGACTGCTTCAGCCAAATTACAGTACCACGTTCATTGATTTCACACAGATCCTGCATCTTTCTAACCTTTCTTTATGAGGCCGTGCGAAATATAAATGACGTCTGCTGAATTCACGTAATACGGGGAATTTTGCATTATGCTTGATATTTAAAATTCCTGAAATTGTGTCGTTATGCCACATCGCGAAATTACGTCACCATTTTTGGCGAAATTATAATGCAGGAGCAAAGTGAACCACCAGAACACACGAGTGGCTGTTTTTAACGGCAATAGTATTTTTTCGTGCTTCTTTTAGCGAGATGCAACCTTACGTCTAAACTGAAGTGAGGGCTAGTTTTGTATTAAAATGCAGCTCTATGTGACATATTTGCATCTCGTGTAATTACATGTAATTTTCTGTAATTTCCCCAAAATGTTTCCTAATTACATGAAAGCAAATTACGCACATTTCGCACACTCCTATTTGTTATGCAACTCAAATTATGAGGCAGAAAGACTAGTTCCTCGACAAGAACACCCCATACAGCCCTAAAAAAGGAATGTGCCTCAAAACTCTCAAGTAAACTGACCACCCCCCCCCCCCCCAGCCTTGGGCCACAGCTATTATTAATGCAGCAGATGCAGCGGCATTAAGTCTATAGTTGGGAGTAGTCAACTGCATTGGAATTATGTGTCTTTTGCTCCCAAACGAGAGTGAAGGTAGCATTTTCTTTGCTTGCATTACAGTCCACTGAACCCCTGAACCCTTGAACCCTTGCAATGCCACTGACATCAGCCTACACACCTCCATGGAGTGTATCCTATTTCTGGATCCCCACTGAAAAGCATCTCCCTTGCTTTACCTGGCTACTTTAACCTCAGCACCAATGCTCATGGAGAGGACATGTACTGCTCCACTCTTCCCTTCCACCATCCCCTCCCTCATTTACTTACTCACAGCAGCAGAGACTCCATGGGCCTCATCCTCTCACAACCTTAGTACGCCTCAATATAGTTCAGCACACAGTCAAGCTGTCCCCACTCAAACCTCATCACTCATTCATTCACTTCTTCATTACCGCTATCTCCCTCTCCCACTACTAACTCTCGGCCAATCTCCAGGTGAAAATTTACACCTGATATATTCTTGAATCCATAGTCCATTTTCATATCATCACAGACTTTGGGGCTTATTTATGAGAGGCGTGAGCCACCGGAGCGTCCCTTTTTCTGATGTTCCAGAGGCGTAAACCTCTCACCCATATCCATTAGGCCACGTAAAGCCACTTTGCTTTACTTTGCATAGTATCATGAAAACAGAGTAAGACAAAGCAGCGGAAGTCGCTACTTTGCCTTACTCTGCACTAGGGAGGCGTTCCATGGGGGTTGGTTTGGGTTTTCCCACAAAATCCCCATGGATTTTGACCCTGCCCCAGATTTACTTAGTCACATAAACCTGGTGCAGCGCCAAAACCGTATGCCTCCCCAGGCATAACAAGAAGAAATATTTGTATTTCTCCTTTTTTTTTCTCTTTCAATGTGTTTCGTTCTGTGGCACACATAGAAAGAGGAAAACGCACCGCTGGATTGTTTTTATGCAGGAAGGTGCCCCTTCCAGCACAAATATAATCCTGCATAAAACGCAGACATGGTGCAAGGGTGCCTACGTTGGCACCAGGCAGCAAATTGTTCATTAGCGATGAGGGAAAGGATAGTTCATAAAATGAGGTGTATTTCTGGCCTGCATGCCTAGTGTCCTGTATGTCAGGAGCCTGGATTCTATTGGAGTGATCCGCGTCTTGTAGCAGTCTCTTTAGAGTAGAAAGAGTCTTGGATCCATCCAGAGTCTCATGTAGGGCAGGACTGGGAACCCAAAGCAGCCCTGGCAATTTTGCTGGACCAGCCCCCCGGGGAGGATGGTTGCTAGTGTGAAGCACTGTAGCTTTTGTTACTGGGGCCAATACTGCAGCACCGCTGAAAAACCGTCCCACAGTAACAAAACCGGCCCCCACCACTGCAGAACCGTCCCTCACTCTTCCAGCCTCCAGAGAAACGCCTGTGCCCGCTGCAGCCAGTCCGGCCCTAGTCTCATGTGTGCAGGAAAGAGATGTGGCCTAATGGCTCAACATCTTGTGATTCTGGGCAAATCACTTAATCAGTAGCGGCTGCTAGTGGACCCGGGTGATGACGTGATGGAAACGGAGGGCCAAAAAATAAATAAAAAGAACAATTCCCTTGCTCTTGGTTGATCACCTTTTTAAGAAAGTTAGTACATGAGCAGAATGTAGTTACGCACACCATGCGTTCTGTAGGCTCCTTTGTCTTTTTTTGTAACAAAACTTCCCTGGGTGTCCACCATGCCCGTTTCATCGCTTGTTTTAACAGCTTGTTTGAATAACCTCGTGATTTAAATTTTTCTAGAAGATTATTTGCATGGAACATATATTCGTCTTTTGTTGAACAGTTGCGTTTTATCCGTAAAAACTGTCCGACCGGAAGGTTGTCGTGCAAACTGCGCGGATGATGGCTTGTATAGTGGAGGGCTTTATTTCTATCAGTTGGTTTTATATGTAATGAAGTAATCAAGGTGCCTTGGAAGCTGTACACTTCTATGTCCAAAAATGTAACGGTGCTAGGGCTGAAATGTAAACTGAATTTAATATCAGGTGTACGTTGGTTCAACCAATTGTGGAATGCTGGCAATTTGTGTAGAGTTCCATTTCAAATCAAGAAGATGTCATCAATGTAGCAAACATACGTTGATATCTGAGTGCAAAAGGGGTTGTTATTGTAGACAAAATGATCTTCATATTGTGCCACAAACAGCACCGCCAGCTCCGGTGCAAAGGGACAGCCATGGCGGTCCCTTTGGTCTGAAAGTAGTAGTCTTGTTCAAATTTGAAACAGTTTTTTTTAAGGCAAACCTTGCTAGTTGCATTATGAACTCACTCGGAACTCTCACTGGTCTTGATCTTTGTTCGAGAAAGATTTTAATTGCATTCAATCCTTCTTCTTGTGGTATCTAACATAAATGAAATGAAATGAAATGAAAAATTACATTTCTATAGCGCATAACTACCCGGAGGCCTCGCAGCGCTAATAAGCAATAATTGGTTATTAGGTGAAAATTCCAAAGCTTGAATTCTGTTTAGGAAGTCTGTTGTATCCTGTAGGTGAGATGGTACATCCTCCAAAAAAGGTTTTAAGAAAAAATCGACATATTTGGATATTGGCTCCAATATTGAACCACATACTGACATTATTGGGGGTCCTGGAGGTTGTGTTTCACTTTTATGGATTTTTGGGAGTGTGTATAGCAAGGGGACCCTTTGTTTTTTACTCAAAAAACCAAACTCCTTTTTGCCTATGATGCCTAGATCCAAAGCATTCTGTAGAATAGGCGTGAGTTCTCCTTTGATGTCTGATGTAGGATCCTTCGCATTCTTACAATAACATCGAAAAAGAAGCAATAACCAAATTAAAATCTGACAAGTCAATAACAATAAAACCTGCAGACAAGGGTGGCTCAATACCAGCTACCAGGCAGAGGTCTTAAGACAACTTCAGGTTCCACAATGTTATCGTAAGAGTGCAACAGTTTTTCGCTTCCGTTGCGTCACTTTTTGTGATGCATTAGCGTCGTAAAACATGCATCCTGTTGCACCATATTTACAAAGTGACGCATCTAAGCAGATGCGTCACTTTGTAAACCCCTGCGCTTCATTATACCTGCATCAGGTATGATGTATGCAGGGTGGGCGTTCCCACGTAGGTAAGCCTTGTAGAAGTGACGCAGTGAAATCTACCCTTTCACATGGGGATTGCCCCATGTGAAAGGACACATTGCTGGAGTTGCGTCACTTTTGTGACACACTCCAGCAATGCGTCACTCTTTCGCCATACAGATACGTCAGAAATACTGACATATCTGTAACTCCTTGTGACACGATGCGTCATATAGTAAATATGACACATCAATCATGTCGCAAAGAGGGCGCACTGAGAAGTGATGCATCGCTGCTTTCACTCAGTGATATGTCACTTCTCATAAATGAGGCCCAAAATATCAAAAAGTTAAATCATAGATTTATTGACAACTTTATTTTTTTCAATCACTATAAGTGGCACGTGTGATTGCTGTGAGTGAGACAGTGAATATTAATCAGTATTGGCAGTTGTTGTGTTGGTTTGGTCAGGGTAAGTTTGTCATCGAGGGTAATTCCCGGGTTTCTTGCATGGTTGGTTGGTGTGAGTGTGTTTGTAGTTTGAGCTCTGATGCCAGTTTGCATATAGCCAGGTTCTGAGCTGGGATGGGGCAGTGAGCTAAATAACGGTGATGGATCAAGCCCTGATCTTTGGACTGGGTAAGAGTGGTCTGCTTAATTCAGACATTTTGTTTATCACCACCCCCTTTTCTGAATCGTTTTTGGCCACTATAGGTGTGGCAGGGTATACTCAGACATGAGTCCCTTGCTCACTGCTCCATCAGGATTCAAGCAAGCCGGGCCGATGAGGCTGAAATGCCAGAAACCGGTCCCCGGTAGCTTGTCTCCTTTCTGGTGAAGAATTGGCTTGGTAGTTTGGTCTGCCCTGTTCCATGATGCACTGGGCCAGGGACAGACTAATTTGCATATAGCCAGGTTCTGAGCTGGGATGGGGCAGTGAGCTAAATAACGGTGATGGATCAAGCCCTGATCTTTGGACTGGGTAAGAGTGGTCTGCTTAATTCAGACACTCTGTTCATCACCACCCCCTTTTCTGAATCGTTTTTGGCCACTATAGGTGTGGCAGGGTATACTCAGACATGAGTCCCTTGCTCACTGCTCCATTAGGATTCAAGCAAGCCGGGCCGATGAGGCTGAAATGCCAGAAACCGGTCCCCGGTAGCTTGTCTCCTTTCTAGTGAAGAATTGGCTTGGTAGTTTGGTCTGCCCTGTTCCCATAATGCACTGGGCCAGGGACAGACTAATTTGCATATAGCCAGGTTCTGAGCTGGGATGGGGCAGTGAGCTAAATAACGGTGATGGATCAAGCCCTGATCTTTGGACTGGTTAAGAGTGGTCTGCTTAATTCAGACACTCTGTTCATCACCACCCCCTTTTCTGAATCGTTTTTGGCCACTATAGGTGTGGCAGGGTATACTCAGACATGAGTCCCTTGCTCACTGCTCCATCAGGATTCAAGCAAGCCGGGCCGATGAGGCTGAAATGCCAGAAACCGGTCCCGGTAGCTTGTCTCCTTTCTGGTGAAGAATTGGCTTGGTAGTTTGGTCTGCCCTGTTCCCATGATGCACTGGGCCAGGGACAGACTAATTTGCATATAGCCAGGTTCTGAGCTGGGATGGGGCAGTGAGCTAAATAACGGTGATGGATCAAGCCCTGATCTTTGGACTGGGTAAGAGTGGTCTGCTTAATTCAGACACTCTATTCATCACCACCCCCTTTTCTGAATCGTTTTTGGCCACTATGGGTGTGGCAGGGTATACTCAGACATGAGTCCCTTGCTCACTGCTCCATCAGGATTCAAGCAAGCCGGGCCGATGAGGCTGAAATGCCAGAAACCGGTCCCCGGTAGCTTGTCTCCTTTCTGGTGAAGAATTGGCTTGGTAGTTTGGTCTGCCCTGTTCCCATGATGCACTGGGCCAGGGACAGACTAATTTGCATATAGCCAGGTTCTGAGCTGGGATGGGGCAGTGAGCTAAATAACGGTGATGGATCAAGCCCTGATCTTTGGACTGGGTAAGAGTGGTCTGCTTAATTCAGACACTCTGTTCATCACCACCCCCTTTTCTGAATCGTTCTTGTTACTGGAGATCATCACTTCCATCTTATCGGAACTGAGTTTAAGGCAATAGGCTTTCATCCAATTTGCTGCACTGATCATGCGGTTTGAGAAGTAGGTTCTGGTGCTGGTGGAGTTGTTCGTCAGTGAAGGGATGAGTTGGGTGTCATCAGCGTAGGATATAATGGAGATGCCATGTGCTCTGATTATGTTAGTGAGTGGAGTCATGTAAATGTTGAACAGGGTTGGGTGAGCAATGAACCCTCTGGGACTCCACCAATCAGGTGCTTGGAGTCCAACATGTAGGCTCTTAGTCTGACTTTCAGTGTTCTTGCGGTGTTCTTCCTGTGAGGAAAGAGCAAATCTCGGTGAGGGATTGCCCTTCGATGCCTTTGTCCTGCAGTCTTCTAATGAGGGTGTAATGGGATACTGTATGAAAAGCAGAGAGATTGAGTAGGATAAGGGGAGCTGTTTCTCCACTGTCCTGTATTGTGTGGATTTCATCCATGACCACAATAAGTGCTGTTTCTGTGCTGCTGTTGCTCCAAAAACCTGATTGGCTATGATTGAGTAGGTTGTGGAATTTGAGGTGGTTGGTGAGTTGCTTGTTAATTGCCTTCTCTATCACTTTGGCTGGGTATGGGAGCAAGAAAATGGGCATGAAGTTCCTCAGATAAATGGCGTCAGCTGATGGTTTTTTGAGGAGGGTGTTGACTGCTGCATGTTTCCAGTCTTCAAAGAAGGTGGCTGATTTGATGGAGGCATTGATGGTGTCGGTGAGGATTTGGTTGATCTGTGGGCCCCCCTCATTGTAGTTGTGATGGGCTAAAGTATACAAAAAAGTGATGGATGAAATGCTTACATTGATCTCAGCCATTAGTAATTATTCGGTGCCACATCCCAATCCACCGTTATTTTGCACGTCACCTCCGTTTGGACCCAGCAATATGTATATCAGTCTTGACTCTGCTCCTCAGAGAAACGGTCTAGTCTGAACTGCCAAGTCAGGTTCTCCCTAAACAAGAACGCAAGCAAACCATGACCGGTTTGGCCTAGTTGTGGGCTCATCAGCTGGATACAGCTTAGTTCCAGTAACATAGTGTGCATGGAATCAACCCTGGGCATATCTATCACACATAGGGTGACACACTAAAGTATACAAAAAAGTGACAGATGGAATGCCTGAATTAATCTCAGCCACTGATATTTATCCACGGTGCATCCTAATCCATTGTTATTTTACACACCATGTCACCTCAGTTTGGACCCAGATATATGCAAATCAGTCTTGACCCAGCTCCAATCGAAACAGTGAAGCCCAAACTGCCAAGCCTGTTAAATTTGAATGAGCTTGAGTGAGTCTGCAGTTCTCGATCCACTGGTTGGCGATGGCGATGATCTGGTTTAGGTTGCCGGTGGTATTGAGTTGATCCATTTCGAGGGTGTTGCACAGGTCTGCTTCTGTTACTTTGTTCCAGTTCTAGTTGGGCAGGTTGATACCTATGGGTAAATTGGCTTGTGGTGTGGAGTTTCAGAAGTGTATGATGGACTGGTTTGTCCATGTGAGAGTTGAGGCAGAGTTGAACTTTATTTTTTTGTCAGTGGCGAACATTGGCTCTAGAATGTGTTCTGCAATGTGTGTTGGATCTGTGATGAGCTAGGAGAGTCTGATGTTGTTCAGGCTCTTGAGGGGGTCGGAGGAGTGGGGGCTTGTGAGGGTCCTCAAGGTGGAAACTGAGGTCAACAATTTGTATAAAGTCCTTAAATTGATGGTGAAGGGGCAATGATGTTTGTGATGAGTTGCTGAATTGGTTTGTGGCCCAGGTGGGCTGTATGTTAAGGTTCCTTTCAAGGTAAATCTGTTGTTTGTTTGCACTCAGAAGTGCATCTGTTCCATGATGTTGGTGTGAAAGTCCGTGGATGTGGCACATTTGATGGTGTCCTTGTAAATAATTGAGAGTCCTCCTCCTGGTTTGTGAAAGCGGTCTTGGCGTGCTTTCTTCTAGCCTGCTGGGATGATTATGGCGATGTCAGGCATCAATCCTGGGGTGCGCCAGGGTTCTCTGAGGAAGATAAAATCTGGCGTGCACTTGCTGAGGAAATCCCAAATGTTGGTGGCATGTTTGCTGAGCCAGAGGGTGTTGAGAATCATGCTGAAGTGCTGGTATGGTGTGTTGTGTGGTGATAGTTCAAGTTGGTGGCAGAGGTGTTGGTAAATGAGTAGCATGTGCTGGTGTGTCGCCGCAGGTGAAGTGGCAGTGGATGCAGGTGAACGGTCTTACCCTGGTGTGAGGTGCAGCACGGCACCAGCAGGTGCCTTGATGGACGGTGTTGTTGAATTGGAGGGTTTTTTCTGTGAAGCGGGGGAGGCTGATTGGACCGGGGTTTTTGGCACCGGGTGTAATGCAGGTGGGTGCCTGCAGGCTTCCCTATGGTGCCAGCAGCGCGCCTGCAGCACAGACGTGCAACATCTGCCAATAAGTAGGGGGTGGTGTGTGGGGCTACTTAGAGCAGGAAGAAGATGCAGGAAGCTGGTAAAGAATGGGTGGAGGCAGGAGGGGGCAAAGAGCATGAGGCGGGTAGGGGGCTGAGGTGGCCTGAAGCAGGGCAAGAGAAACCAGAACATAAAGCAAAAAGAGGCTGAAAAGAGAAAATGAAAGAAAGGCAAAATAGGGTAAAAAGCACAAAGAGAGGCACAAAAGTGGAGGGAGGGAGGTGGAGAAAAAGATCAGAAAGTGGGAAAAGCAATACAGAGGTGAAATAGAGAGTAACAACTCTTTTTAAAGTTGGCGAGCTTTGCACTATTTTCAAAGTGGGAAGTTTTCAAACTGCAAATTTACTTGGGCCTAATCCAAATCAGACTGGCTGGTGGGCAAATTAATAGTTGTGTCAATAGACAGTGAAAGGCTTGAAGATTTAGGGCATCATCTGTCTCAAATTTCCATTTTGCAAATTTGACATTTCACCTCTAATCTCAATGCAGATAATACCAGTGATCACCCATGCTACAGGAAGGTACTGGTGCAGCAAAATTGTTAGAGAGGATGAAAGCAAGAATAACAGACCTGGGACACTGCTTGATTTTTAAGGACTATTTCATGTGGGTCTTAATATAATACAGAGACACCAAACATTTTTTCAAAGATGGAGAATTCCATAGTCGGAAGAAATTCCACTGTAGAAGAAAAGTTTCAGCACCATTCATTGTATCCTTAGTAATCATAGGTTACTCGGCCAAGAGGCAGGAAAAAGTAAGGTCCTACCCAAACGTTACAAAATGTTCATCGGTGCATATAAGAGATAGCGCATGTGCAGTACGCAGTAATTTTGCAAGCATTACTCCAAAGATGGAGGTGATGGCCCGCCTTTGTGTACTCGAGGGTGAGATACACGGTCAGCCCTAGATTGCAATGATGGGGAAAGCCTTGGGCTGAAAGAAAATGTGGTGTTTGTTGTGAGGGCAGAGGAGGTCATTATAGTGTGACGTCAGGAGGTATGAGAAAGATCAAAGGAGGGGAGTGGGTTGATGGGGTACTAACAACTACACCAAGGTACATTAAGGGCTGATTACAAAGTCCTCGACAGGACCCAATTGAGACCAAGTTGCATGGATGAGCTGCTCTTCGCATAACATTAAGTCAGGCAGCTCCATGTCACGCCCCTCGGAATGTTGGCACCCCGGGCCTGGGCCCAGTTCGCCCATGGCAAAGGCCAGCCCGGCCGAGATAGGAGATATTGTGACACTACAAGACAAGACAACCTAACACATAACATATCTGTTTTTGCATCTAACAGCCAGTTTATTTCAGCTCTATCTGCACGTTCTCTCTCTCTAAATGTCTTTGATTACGGCTATGAGGAAGAAATGGATTTCAAATATCAAACGGCACACTCCCATTTACAGAACCCTCGCACTGTGTGATGAAAGTAAAGAAAGCAGGTATAATACATACTTCAAATGTGGGATAAAACTGATCAACAGGAAAAAAAACAGACCGCTTTGAAATGCTCTGAGGATATCGCTGTATTTCAATAATCAGCTCATTACAATGAGCTGCAAGTCACAAATGAAGGAAAATGAGAAGAGCCGGAAAATTCAAATGATTAGCGGCTGAAAACATATTTTCTAGGCAGTGCCAGCTGCCGCAGGATAATGGTTGGCAAGGAAACGTTGCTATGATAGTCAGTGCTTGCCATATGTGCTCTCGATTTTTAAGTTACAAATGTAACATTAACTGTAACCCATCTCACCAGAGACTCTCGAGCTGTCTTTGGTGGAGATGTGCAGGTTAATTTAATGCCTTTCCTCTTGCTGTTAGGGTTCATAGCCAGCCACCCCTTCCTGTATCATAATAATAATAATAATAATAATAATAATAATAATAATAATAATAATAATGGCATTTACAGAGCACACAGCTACCTCAGAAGAGGTGGCCCGGTGCTAACGCGGAAAACAGCAGAGTAGAAGAGCCGAGCAGTTAAGACCATTACTTAAAGTGCCATATTTTCAGCATCTTTCTGAAATCGTGTTCCGAGTTTAACATGCGTAAGTGGGTAGGCAAGTCATTGCAAAGTTTGCCAGTCCCCACCTAAAAATACCTACCCCCCTGCCTAGCTATGGAAAAATAGGGAACAGCGAGGTATTGTCGGAGGTTGGATCTTAAGGACTGCTCTTGGTGGTATGGGCAAAGTCTCTTCCTCAGGCACTGCCATGGTAGGCACAACACGCAATCGTCAGGGCCTTGTATTCAATCCCCCTGGCAACTGGGAGCCAATGGAGCTGTTTGAGGTGTGGGGAGATGTGCTGGTGTAGTGAGACCTTGTGGATAAGCCTCGCTGCTGCGTTTTGCACCATTTGCAGCCTATTGATCAGGAACCCAGGCAAGCCCAGGTAAAGGTCATTGGCGTAGTCAAGGTGAGAGGTCACAAGAGCATGAACCGTGGTCTTTCGGTTTTCTTCCAGTAGGAAGTCTGGACAACTTCAGATGGTTCCAATCTTCCCAAAACAGGCAGCTGAGACTTGCCGGACAAGAGCCTAAAGGGCCAGGTCTTTGTCCCACCTGACTCCCAGGTTTTAAACCGAGTCCTTAGGCAGAGATGGGGCGCCAAGTTCCCCAGGTCACCATAGGCTTGCAGGCAGGGGTAAGTTATATTAAAAAATAAAACCTCTGTTTCATTGCATTTAGTTTTGAGCAGTTTCTGTTCATCCAGGCTGCTATGTCTTTAAGACAGTCTTTAAAAGTATCGAAAGCTGCAGCAGAGTGGTCCTTAAAGGAGAACACCAGTTGGGTGTCATCCACGTAGGAGATCACCTTAACCCCTCTCCTAGCAATGAGGGCTGCCAGAGGAGTCATGTAGATATTAAAAAGCAGCGGGCTGAAGTATGAGCCTTTGGGCACTCCACATCTGAGCTGTTCTAAGAGGAGATGTATGGGCAGAGGAGGATTTGTTGGCCACTGTCGTGGAGATAGGAGGCAATCCACTCCAGTGCCATCCCCTAAATACTTGTCTGCCTCAGTCTTTCTAGCAGGATTGCGTGTGACACAGTATCAAATGCTGCTGAAAGATCGAGCAGCACCAACATGGCCGATCAGCTGCCATCTACCGACAGACGTATGGAGTCAAGTAGTGCTGTTCCTGTGCTGTATCCTGTGCGGAAGCCAGATTGTGAGTCATGTAGTAGCTATTGGCTTCCACAAAGTTGACTAATTGAAGATGGGCCAGCTTCTCTACCATTTTGGCCGGAGCCGATAGTAATGAGATATGCCTGAAGTTGCTGGGAACTTCTGGTTCAGCATTGTCCTTCTTCAGGAGATGTACTAAGTAGGCATGTTTCCAAGCAGAAGGGAATATTTCCAACCTAAGTTAAGAGTTCCAAATGTGGTTTAAGACTGGGTTGAGCCACTCTGCCAGTAGCCTGAACTGCTGTGCCGGGCAAGGATCCCCGGGCAACCCGGATTTGCATCTCCAAAGTTGAGCTAAAGATATCTCTGATGAAATCGTGAGAAAGGATGTGAAGACCGGCTAGTTTTTGGGGGGCTGTGGTTCTCTCCCGTTGCTTTGGGTTCCGGATCCGAGGAAAAAGGAGGATAGAGCTGCATAATTTTTACTTCAAAAACATTTGAGAGGTTGTTGCACAGGTCCCGAGAAGTTCGGGCTCTGTGCTCTAGTACTGTGGGATTAGTGAAAGATTTCACAATCCTAAAAACTTCCCTAATGGACTTTTTAGAGCTGGCAATGCGGTCAGTCAGGAATTCCCTTCTCTTGGAGTTGAGTAGTTTGTTGTGATCTTTCAAGGCATTTTTATAGTTTTTTTTTGGCATCTTGTGAGTAGGACTTTCTCCATTCTCGTTCCAGTCTTTTACAGTTGATCTTTTTGCATCTGATTTCCTCTGAGAACCATGGAGAAGAAGGTGTGGTTTTTGAAAGTCTAACGGGTCTTAAAGGGGCCTGTTTATCAAGGGTGTCTGTCAACCATGTGTTAAAACTCACGGTATCGCGGTCGGGATTGTCGTGAGGTGAGGCCTAGAGCCATGCAATATGGGACCTAGGGTCTCAGGGGTGACCCTTCGCCAGTTCCTTTTGACTTCATTGGAATTCTAAGTGGACCTTGGTGTGGTCTTTACGAGGAACCGGAATGGGACCAGGCTGTGGTCTGACCGGATAATATGCAGTGGTTTGTCGACCCTCAGGTCCTGCATATTCATGCAAATGAAGTCATGTGTGGGACCGGCCTTATGGGTGGGAAAAGAGACCAGTTGAGCAGGGTTGAAGCCCTCAAGGGTCGTTATGAAATTCGCACTATGGGTGCATTGGGGGTCGTCAACATGCAAGTTGAGGCCCCCTAGGACTGTAAAGGTAGCTTAACGGGTGGATATCTGGGCAATATCAGGCATGGAATTATGGCAGAAGTCCAGTGGCCTGCAAAGCAAAAACCCTGAGAAGGAGAAGGTGGGGGATAGTTCAATACAGAAGAGAAGTCCTTCAATGTTGCCAATTTGATTTAGATTGGGGGCGGCGATATCCCAGGCATCTTATGAACAATTGCAACCCGCCTCCAAGTCTGTCGCCACCCCTATTGGTGCAGGCTATGCGATATCCCTGGGGAATTGCCAAGGTTACCGCAGGGTTTGTGTCCTCCTCAACCAAGTTTTGGTGAGGAACATGATATCCCATTTGTTATCCTCGAGGGATTGGTAGGTCTCAATTGCGTGCTTGGGTAGAGATCTACAGTTGATTAGGCAGACTTTTATTTCATTGGGACTGGGATTATGAGGTAGGTCACGTCCATCCTCTGTGATCTGATGAGTGTGCTTGGGGTTTAGGAAGAAGTTGCAGGCCAGATAGCAATAGGCCTTGTCCCCCCTTTCCAGTACTGCAGGAGGAATATGTAGTGACATAGAAGGTTAATACCGAGGCAGGAGACATCCAATCTTCTAGTCTGATGTTTATTAGCCACAGCCTCCGCTGTCCACCGGCAACTGACACTCGTGGAATGCAGAGCATCCAACTCTCATGGCAACACCCTACATTCAAAAGGTACAATACTGGAATGAAGGAAAAGATGTGATCACAACAATATCTCCCTTTCTGCACAACAAGCAACAAGTAGCACCAAAAACAAAAGAGCGAAAGGAAAAGTAAAAATCATGGAACAATAGCATAAAGAAGAATTCATCACGACCTGTGTAGAAAGAAAAAGTGGAAAGGAAATCACAAGACCCAAAAGGTTAACTGATAGAGGAAAATCAATCACGAAACCTTAAAGGCTTAATGATGACTCTACCACCACTCCTTCATTGCAGAACAAGCACGTGGTCAGGGGAAAAGCTTGACTCAGAAGCGTCAACAAGAGAAGATGGAGCAGGAAAGTCATGGGGATCTATCTTCCCAAGCCTTCCCTTGTTCCACCACTCATTCCTGCTTGTACGCAGAGCATTTCTGGACACAACTTCAACTTTGACCGGGGGCTTGAATTTTGACATGCCTTTGGCAGCTTGATTGGGATCTTTAAAACAGAACCAATCCCCCACACAGAGATCTCTCTCAAAAGACTTGGGGCCAGATGTAGGAGCCCTAATACCGGTCGGAAACGGCCGATTGCGGCCATTTCCGACCGGTATTAGGGTTTTCAGATGTAGGGGGCTGAAAATTACAGAATCGGTATATTTACCGAATCGGTAAAATTACCGATTCTGTAATTCCAAATGTAGGTGGCACAGTTTACAGTGCCACAGGACCTTAAGAGTCGGTATTTTACCACACAATCCTATTGTGTGGTAAAATACCGAATTCAGGTGTGCATGCACATCTGTGCATGCACACCTGTGCAATGTGACACACAGACATGCCCTTAGGGCATGTATGTGTGCCACATGCAACACAAGCCTGTACTTGGGGTGCTAGAGGGTGTCAAAGTGACACCCCCTGCACCCTTGCAGGATTCGGTATTTACCGATTTGGTAAATACCGAATCGGTATTGCCCATTGATTCCTATGGGCTTCAAGGCCCATAGGAATCAATGGGCAATACCGATTCGGTATTTACCGAATCGATAAATACCGAATCTTACAGATTCCGTATTCCTGAAATCGGAATTACCTACATCTGCCCCCTTCCGATTTACAGACTCTTAAATACCGAATCGGTAAAATTCGGTATTTAAGAGTCTGTAAATGGGAATTACCTACATCTAGCCCTAAGTCCTGTGTAAGGTGTCATATTATTTTTTCATTTTCGCCTGATATCTTTTAACACGTGGCCTGACAGGGGAGTGGTGAATGTGTTAAAAAAGGTTAGGTAGTCCACTCTGCAATTTTAATGGTGTGGCAAACTACCTTATTTTTTAATAAGGTAGTTAGCCACACCATTAAAATTGCAGAGTGGACTACCTAACCTTTTTTAACACTTTCACCACTCCCCGGCATCTACACCCCACCTAGGGCCCTCACACCCAAGCACCAATTGGCAGGGACAGAAGATCTCCGACAAAGAGCCCCTTTTTAGGGAGCCCATCAGACATTGCACCACCAGTTTGACGAGGAGCAAAACCCAAATGATGAAGCATGATACCTAGCTTGCTGGGTGTGTGAGGGTTTTAGTCCCGAAAGGGGGATTCCCCCTCCCTTTCCCTTTCATGCACTGGGACCTGGTCCCAACATTCCGTGACAATACAGTGGTGCAACACTGTCTTTGGGGAACTGCGTACCCTTCTTTGTTTCCACATGACCTATGCGACCATAACATTTCCTCAACAGCTTTACACAGATCAACCTTGTTTTAAACAGCCCACTGGAAGCATTCCACTAAGTTGCAGTTCATTTTTTCCACTAGACCATTGGCCTGCAGATGATATCAAGCAACGCGTTTGGGTTTGATAGCATTGTTTCCAAAAAACTCTTCGTCTCCCTTGAAACAAATTGGACCCCATCGTCCGAAACAATCTCTTTGGGGTAACCTTCTCTCAGAAAACAAATTATTTAGCAATTTGATTACACTAGATGTGTTAGACTCTTCCACAAACGTTACCACCCACCATTTGCTGTAGTAATCAACAACAATAATGGCAAAATTGTATTCATGTGTCAAAATGCTTAAAGGGCCTATAAAATCTATGGCGAGCTTGAACCCTACAGACTCGGGTAGGCTGACAGGCTGAAGGAGGACTGCTTTGGTTTTGGGACCCATATCACTGGTATCACATATGACACAAGCCCTGACCCCGGCAATGATGGCTGAGTCCATAACAGGCCACCAGTAACTGTCTCTGATCTTCCTCTTAGTTATGGTCTTAGTTATTGTCCCTCGTGACCATACAAGATGATTCTGTCCCTCAAACCCACAGGCGGGATGCATTTATCTCCTCACCAACACGTCATCATCCTCAATAGAAAGCTCATTTGCAACCTTGAAATAAGCTTGAAGAGCCTGAGGAAGTGCCTTTTCTTTAGGCCACCCATTCATCACAAACTTCCTAACACTCTCCAAATCGGCATCTCTTTGAGATTCAACATTTCACTCCTGTTCAGTGAAAGTGCTGTTGTGGCAAACATCAACACTTGCGATGAGACATTCCTCATCATTTTCGTCAATATTCTCAAGATAGTCAGTAAAACTCAAAGGCGAGCGAGACAAGTAATCAGCCCTGGTGTTCTTACCACCGGGAATATGCTCAACAGTAAAATTGTATTGCAAAAGCTTTGAGCCTAACCTGGCTATCCTGGGTGTGTGATCTTTGATTACAGAACCACTTAAAATGCTTACCAAAGGTTTGTGGTCAGTCCTTAGCGTAAACTTTCTTCTCCATATAAAACATTTAAATTGTTTAACTGCCCAACAACATCCCAAAAGTTCCTTTTCGATCACAGAGAACATTCTTTCATTACATCTTAGTGACCTGGAAGCAGAACCAACAGTCACCTTGCTTGATCCCTTCATCTGTGCGATAGTGGCACCAAAACCATCATTGCTTCCATCGACCGTGATGATGCACTCCTTGGGCGAGTCAAAGGGTTGCAAGAATGCCAGCCGATACGATCTTTTTTTTATGTTTTGAAATTCTTCTTCACAACATTTTTCCCAAACAAATGTTTTATCTTTCTTCAGCAATTCTCTCAAAGTGACAGTTTTAACAGAAAAGTAGAACTCACAGAGACCCAAAAATGATGCAACACGCTCTTTACTCTTAGGGGTGGGAGCCCTTGTAATAGCATCGACCAATCCGGGTCTAGGTTCAACTCCTTTCTCAGAAATGACATGACACAGGTACTCTATAGAACTCTTTGCAAACTCACACTTCCCAAGGTTTGCCACAACACCAAACTTTTGTAAACATTCCAATACTGCATGCATGCATTTGTCGTGGGTGAAAATATCTTCGTCCGCAGCAAGGATATCGTCCTGAAAGGTTACAACACCCTCAATGTCTTTCAATACATTCTCATGCACACGCTGAAAGACAGACGCGGCGGAAGACCACCCAAATGGCATCCTCTTGAACTGAAATATTCCCATAGGAGGGACAAACGCTGTAAGATGACAACATGATTCTTCAAGCACAACCTGATGATAGGCGGATGCTAAGTCGATCTTGGAGAAAAGCTTAGCCCCAGAAAATGTACTGATGATGTCATCTGTTCTTGGCAAAGAATGGGAATCTATCCATATTGCCTTGTTAAGACTGCTGAGGTCAACACAGACTCTCAATTGTCCCTTCTTCTTCCAAGCAATGACTAAAGGGCTTAATCATAAGGATGACTCGATAGGTTCTATGACGTCATCGATATACATTTTTTTAAGAATCCTAGCCATTTCATCGCGCACACTAAAGGGTATATTTCTCAACTTGTGTTTAACACGGGTAGCGTCTCTTTGAACCTTGATCATGTGCTTGAACCCTTTAATTCTACCCAGTTTGTCATGAAAAACCGAAGGGAAACTTCCAGTCCATTTGGTAGTGTTGTTGACAGAATCTGGAGAACTAACCTTTTCCGTAACTAATTAAACTTGGAAATTTTCACCGGGAGTAAGAGTCATGCTGAAAAGTCCTTGGTGGTACCAACCAAGAATGTTTAATCCCTTTTTGGCAACATACACCTTCCTGAAAATGGTTTGATTTTTCAATTTAAGATGACATTCGAAATGCCCAGATAATTCTATCTTTCTTCCATCTTATGCTACTGGGTCCCAGTCTGGTGGCCGATGTTCCCGGTTTCCCCAATCCTCAGAAAACAACTCATCAGTTACCATTGTCATCCTTGCACCAGCATCAATAAGGAGTCTTAAACTTTTATCATCCACTTGGATGTACTCATAGGGATCGACACAGCTGGATTCTCCCCGTTGCACAAGAACCATATCTCTCACGCCCTTCGCACATCCTAATTCATCCTCCGAACTTTCATACAAAACATCCTCAGTAATGGCATTGACTTTATCTTTGGGAGATTGGCAAACTCTTGAAAAATGAGCGATTTTACTGCATAGCTTGCATTTTATGTTTTTAGTAGGACAAGGATAACCATTGGGACCATGATACGCATTGCCACACCTAAAGCACACATTTTTCGGTGAGAAAAACCCTCCTTTGTATTTTTTTGTTGTATTTTATTTTAATAAATTGTTTTGTTTAGAAGCATTGGTTTAATTTACAACAGAAACACCACTAGTTTCTTTGCGTGTAAGTTCCCCTACAGGCCTTGCGTGAAACCTCAATGCCTTTGACTACATCTATTGTTTCTATTAAAGTGGAATTTCTCATAGTGAGAAATTTTTCTTGGACCTTCTTGTCCCAACAATGTACCACAATCTGATAACGAATAAGTTGGTCCGTAAAATTCTCATATTCACACTCCGCAGCCAGCATGCAGAAAACGGACACATAAGTATCAATCAACTCGTCTTGTAGCTGCTCTCTTGTAAAAAACTTGTGTCTGTTAACAATCTGACTCGGTTGAACATCGAACTGTTTTCCTAATTTTTTGACGGCCAATTCATATTCATCTAGCTAATTTCCATCCTGCTGGACTTGGGATGGAGGGAGATGTTCATAGATGGTTTGCCCTTCAAACCCAAATTATGTTCAAACAAGAATCTCTTGCATTCAGGGCGATACCTATTACCTCCAATAGCCCCCAGATACTTGGTGGAAGCCCTGTCCCAACTTCTCCAAGGGACAGGAGGTTCACCAGGCGTTTGAAGGAAAGGAGGAGGGGTACTTACATTATGCATGTTAGCCATGACAGGTATCCTGTAGAATAAGAAAGTAATTAAATACAACAAGAAAAATTAACTCGTAGTGACAATTCAACGGAGTGGAAACCTATGTATAAATCACAGAATGATTTTCAGTGAATGACACTAAAACATTTTTTTTTTTAAATATGTGTGCGCATCACAGTCACGCCAAATGTTGGAAAGCTAAAATGTCTTTTGTTGACCAGCTACCTTGGACTGCGTGTGCACATCATGGAAGTGCTTGGTTGTATGTTGTCTCCTGTGTTAAAGTACTGCGCTAAAATACTGTCTTGAGCTTAATAAACTTGACATGCGTGTGCACATCACAGATGTTTTTTGAGTTGTAAAAAAAAAATTGCATTCTAGCTTTGATGCTATGCTCCGGAGAGAGTTCAAATGCTCCTGAAGACCACACAGTGAGTTATGCAATGAGACGCATTGGTAGACGTAACAACGTAAAAACGATGGAAAAGACAGAACACCATATGGTAACTAGCACCAGGCGTGAAGTTCGCATCCAACTTGTTTCACTCTTTACAACTGTTTGGAGATTGCGTGGGCAGGAGGCATGGCCAATGAGGTGAGAACTTGAACCAGGAAATAACTAACTGGATGTGGGCATGGGGAGGAAACTGTGTGTAGCGCGCATTGAAAAATGTTGTTTTCTTTCTCGCTTGGTTCCAACGGTGCGTGAACACAGTGCGTGCAGGGAAATCACTGTTTCACGCGAGCGATGGCCCGCGCACACGATGTTCACAGTTTTAAAGGAAGTTCTTCGGGCAAAGCGCATTACAAAAAATTAAAAGAGTAATTTGCCCCGAAGCCACACACGCACAGTATAGAGATTACAAACACTGGCCTGAATCTTCAGTTGAGCTCTGTGTAGTCCTTTTCTCCCAGTATTCCGATGTCCGTGTAATCCGTGTAGTCCGTTTAGTCCGATTCACAACTTTTAGCACAGGGTGGATGTGGGTTCTTGGCTGTGGCTAAATCATCGTCAAAATTGTAATAACAAAGAAGGTAAATAATGAGGCAGGAGACATCCAATCTTCTAGCCTGGGGTTTATTAGCCACAGCCTCCGCAGTCCACCGGCAACTGACACTCATGGAATGCAGAGCATCCAACTCCCTTAGCAACACCATTCAAAAGGTACAATACTGGAATGTAGGAAAAGATGTCATCACAATATAATGTCACAGCATTTTTTAGGCCTAAGTGCTAGCAACTCCGAGAACCCCATCTTACCAAACCACTGCTGTCTGTTTGGACAGCATGGTTGGCGCTGGCCGTAGTCCAGCTGCGGATGGCGCATGGGATGCTGTGGTGATTAAGTAGCAGACAGGAGAGAGAACTGGTCTGCTTACCTGGATAAAATGGCAGTGAAGGATATCACTGCAAGAGCGAGAATAAATGGCTCTCATACGGGACGTCCCCACGCCGATATTACGGTCGATTTAATGCTCCATGGCGAGGATTGGGTCAGCCTCGTCATGGAGGCAGTATCAGTACCACAAGGCGACAAAGCGGCGAGACAAGATGAGCAGGGAACAGTGAAATGAAGTTCAAAATCCCTTTGAGGCAATTTAGTAAAATGAGTTAAAATCCCTATGAGGTATGTAGAACAACGACAGGCGGTGTGTTATCAAAAACAAAATTAAAAAATAGCAAAACAAGATTAAAAACCATAAAATCTTCAGTGAAGAGAAAGAGGAAAATAAAGGAGAATTAAAAGACAGAGGCTGTGCATCCTGCAAGACACTGCAGTGCACAGCGCCGTACAGACTTCAAAATTTAGAAACAGACTGGAAAGCAAGCAAAGCCACTGGCAGGCGTGGGCAGCAGTATGGGCCTCTAGCACTGAAGTCATGGCTCACCTACTGCAAGGATAACCTGGGATTCTACTAGTATTTATTTTTACTTTTTTTTATTTGCATTTTATATTGAAATGCTACTGATGCTGTCAGAAGGTTTTGAGATAACTGAGTCCAGTCGACAAAGGCACAAGATAACTGCCCTAGATATGCAAAATGAATTCTCTGTTTATATATTTGCCGCCTCTAATGTATAATTTGTGTTTTGCAATGGTTCATTCAGAAATGAACCATATCATATTCACTGATTGGTCTGCATTGGCGAATCGAACCAATCAGCAATAACATTTACTGCTTATGAGCTCAATCAATGACGGTGATTTAAGACATTAGTGACATATGGATAACACAACAGGTCACAACGGATGGCTCTCCACTTGGCATCCACAATCACTGATACAAAGAAATGATGGATTCAGAAACATCCGGATTCAATAAATCCTGTAAAGGAACAAACTGAACGAAAAAACATGTATTTTTTGCACCAGCTGGCAATCCAAGTACATTATTAATAATTATTTTTAAATTGCTCACTCATAATGGTCACATTCTGTTTCCGGATCCTAGCTCATCTACTCGATTGACTGCTTTTGTGACTTTAAGAAAGAACAGCCCATGATTTCAATTGGTCTTACAAAAAATTGATTTGCAAGGAAAAGGAAAGAAATAACTTAGGGATGGATAAAAAGGGAACACGCATGCAATTAGAGAGGAACAGATGTCCTTCAAAATGAACATTAGGACTACAGGACCAGGATTAATAGGCGCAGCAAAGAACACAGGGGATATTAGGGTCATGAACTATCAGTAAATAATCAGGTTGGCAAAGATACAGGCTGACAGATTTTATAGACTTTAACTCATGCCCGGCTTCAGAAATTATCAGGATGGGCCAAGGGTGCATTCGAGTGGGCCCCGGCAGCCCTTATTTTCGATACTTCTGGAGGTAGTCTACAAGCCCTAGATTACATTATATCTACTTCCAAACAAGCACCATAATACAAACAATAAAGTATGTGTGTAAACAAATCATGTAAAGGTTGGGGTAATGGTTAATTGAGTCAAGGTTAATTTTGAGATTTTATAATGTGTAATGGTAAATGGAGCAAAGGGTCATTTTAGGGTTTAGGGAAAAGCAGTTTTAAAGTGATTAAAGGGCTGTGGGCCGGTTAGTGGTAAAGGGATGTCAGCATTTTTTGTGTTGTAGTCTTAGTTTGGTTCTATCAAATTAATTAGACAAAAAGTGAATACCAATGATTTGTGAACTTAAAGTGTAGGACTGGAAACAATGTCTAGATTACATGGAGAGAAGTTGTCATCCTGCTTCTGGTACCTCAAAAACTCTTCCTAAATGGAATGGGGCAGAAACAGAACTTCTGGAATTGGGATAGAAATCCCCAACTCTCCAGACTGCAATCATCCTGTCCTTTGAACAGGAGCTTGGAGACACCATAATATATGGAAGTGCAAAAACCGAATTTCTACTATCTCAGACAACAGAGTAAAAGAAGTAGGGAAAGTTAGCAAGAGTAGGTTAACACAGAAATCTACAAGAGCTTGAGGCAAAGCAGAGATTCAAAAACTGAAGATGTGCAGAAGAACATTCTCAAGATCAAACATTGTGTCGAAGAGAAGTGAGTGAACCAAGAGTAACTACAGTCTACCTCCAAAGAACTCCTATCCCTTGAAATTCAGGATGCCATTTAAACATAATTTCCAGCTAATATCCCTCAGCTAGATGCTTCACAGCACGAAATACCCATGTCTAAAAGAGAAAGCAAATTCGGAGCCTAGAATGTCAAAGGAGTATTCCTTTAATAGGATGAAATCCCTCACCCACCACAGACAGCATTCTTCATCACAGGGATTCTCCTTGCACCGTGATTTGCTACCCCTATTGAGTTGTATGGAGTAGAATCCCTCTGATGAAAAATGTAAGCATGGGCGTAAAATCCGTTACGCTCGCGGATTTTTCGTATTTTCGGAGAATCCGCAATCCGCGAACTCTCGCGGATGTGGCGAGAATACGCAAATCCGCGCGAAGCGGATTTTTTGCTTGTGTTCGCACTGCTCGCGGTCCGCGGCGCGGGCATCAACAATCTCGCACTCGCGAAAGTACAAAAATTACAAGGGGAGGGGTAAAGGAAGTGGCCCAGTCTCCAACTTCCTGTTCCTGTCCAGCAAGCTCCTCCCATAGGGGTGGGTGAAGGAAGTGCCCCAGTCTCCAACTTCCTGTTCCTGTCCAGCAAGCTCCTCCCATTGCTTATTCCATTTCCTGGCCACTTTGATTTCGATCTTGACTGGGAAGGATTACTTTTTGTGGTTGCTGCTGGATATTTGGATTTGAGGCCTTTTGGATTACTTTTGGATTCGAAATTTGATTTGACAAAGTAGTAAGTTGATGTTGTTTGTTTGTGGTGATTTTTGTGTGTGTTGCTTTTTTTTCGACTTTTTTTGGGGGGGGAAATCTGCAAGTTCGCGAGCTGAGGATGTTTTTGCTTGTGTTCGCACTGCTCGTGTCCCGCGCAGCAACAATCTCGCACTCGCGAAATTGTAAAAATTACAATTCTGCACATGAATTGAAAACCACCAGGCTTAGTTATGGGTGCATGCATGATACAACTGTTTTGTTGAATTTTTTTAACATGATTCTGGCCAGGGCATGGATGGCATTGGATTGTGGTGATTTTTGTGTGTTTTACGACTTTTTGAGGTGGTGTTGGGGGCTTGCTATGTGGGTGGGGGCCATTTTATTGCCTGGTCCCGTGTGGGTGGGGTCTAGGGGCCATTTTTAAGCCAGTTTGTGTGCTTTGTGCCATAGGCCTGCACCCAGTGTGCTCTGATGTCATCCATTATGCCCAGGGGGCCCAGAATCTGTCTGTTCGCGGATTTTGCTGGTTTTTCGCCACGTTCGCGCCGTGAAGCAACAATCTCGCACTCGCGAAATTGTAAAAATTGCAATTTTGCACCGGAAAACCACCAGCAGGCAGCATAAGCCTTCTGAAACTTGATGGATGGCATTGGATTGTGGTGATTTGATTTGTGTTGTGTTTTTTTTACTTTTTGGAGTAGGGGTTGGGGGCTGGCTATGTTGGTGGTGGCCATTTTGAGGCATGGTCCTGGCCATGTGGATGGGGGTCAAGCGGCCATTTTGAAGGCAGGCAGTGAGCTTTGAGACATAGGCCTGCACCCATTGTGCCTTGCTTTCACCCATTGTGCCCAGGCGGAGTCAGGGGTACATGAAAGTACAACCCTCTCTGTGTGTGCTCTCTTGGATCAATGTTAAATTCCTGTTTCCCAAAAATTTAGCAAATCCTAATTTTGACATTTCCATATTGTGTGGTGTGCACTGTGCACGTGTGTATTCATAAATGCCTACTTGCAAACTGTTTATTGAAGCGCTACATAAGCAACATATATTTACTGATGTTCCTCTGTCTTCGTTTGCTTTTAGGTGCACAAAACTCTGCATCATCGTTGAGCATCAGTGCCAGGAAGAAGTCCTGCTGCGGCCTGTTGTTCCGACATCTGAAGAAGATGGCTCCAAAAAGAGGTGCCCGTAGGTCCTCTTGCAAGAAAGATGTCTCTACTAAGGAGAAGAAGAAGCAAGTGGCACCACTTACCAAGGAGACTGGTGGCTCAACCAATACATTTTTGGGGGAAAAACAACAAAAAAACAAAGGCCCACCATGAGTGCTGCACATGTAGCCTGTTTACTTGTTGAATCACCAACGACCAGTGATGTTGGTTCATCGCAAGAAAGTAGCAGCACACCATCAACACAGGTTGTAACTCATCTCACAAGTACTATTCAACAACCAAAGCCGCAACAACAACTGCATGGGCTACTAGTACAAGCAGAAGTACATGCGCAAGGAGCTGTCCGAGAAGGAGCTGTCCGAGAAGGAGCTGTCCGAGAAGGAGCTGGCTGTGAAGGAGCTGGCCAAGAAGGAGCTGGCCAAGAAGGAGCTGGCCAAGAAGGAGCTGGCCGAGAAGGAGAAGGCAGAGAAGGAGAAGGCCGAGAAGGAGAAGGCCGAGAAGGAGAAGACCGAGAAGGAGAGGTCCATGGAGACTTGCAAGTAGAGGTCAGTGAAGATGCCCATGTAGCGGCGCATGGAGCGGTGCAAGTGCCCACAATGGTTGTTCTTCCAGAAGTAGGGGCACAGGAGGAAATTGACTTTGGAGCCGGGGTATCGTGTCAGGAAGACGAAGCCACTCCTCCTGATGATTCATTTTCTCCCAGCTCCCCAGCAAGGAAAAGATCAAGGAGGGTGTGTAGAAGTTCCTCTTCAAGCCCCGCTCCATCAGATGATGATCTGGATCTAGATTGGCAACCATCTCCGACGTCTGAGAGGGAGGCACACCATGAGCTGCGAAAGGTATCAAATGTTAAAAGGAAGGGCCTACTTATGGATCCGAACGTCGGACTTGATGAAGTGGTTCATTCTGATGTTGATGAACAGGATGACAGCAATGACCTAGTCATCACACACGTCATTCCAGCCACACCGGCCATGCAGCAGACAGACATTTATACCCTATCCCGACGTCATGCTGAGCGTGACCCTGGCGACGTGGCACTGGTAGCACCACCAACGCAGTCAAGTAGTACAACAAGTTCAACAAAACCTACAGCTCCCATATTTTCTCCCCAGAGGGGGACTCCATCCAGCTCGACTCCCTCAAGTAAGGTTGCTGCAATAATTGCACAACCCAGTAGATGTCTGCAAGGCTCATCCACCACTGCTTCATCTGGCATTGGCAGCAGTATCACCTCGTGCGGCAAAACCAGAACTTTCCAGTCCCCAGTTTGGAACTTTTTTAGTGTCCATGAAAAGTATGATAACATAGCCGTTTGTTGCATTTGTAAGACTAGCGTTAGCCGTGGTAAGACTGGTACCAACTATGGAACCGGAGGCCAGATAGGTCATCTTGAAAGTAAGCACGCTGTCGAATGGTTTCCGCACCTAGCAAACGTCAAGGGAAAGCGATCCCAAAGAGCAAGTGGCCAAAATATACCCATACTAGGTGTTTCATCTGAAGATGACGGGGAGGTAGAAGAAGCGTCAGACATGTGTCCGGTTGCACCCAGTACCCCTGGCAGCACCACACCCTCCGGAACACATAGGAGGCACACTGAGAGTCTGGGAGACACACCAATGCGGAAAATGTCAACAATGATCAGAAGTGGGTCGAAGAAGGCATCAGCATCATCCCGTAAATTTGTCCAGCGCACCATTTCAGCCATGTTCTCCTCAGATGTGCAATTTCAGCGCAACCACCCAACTGTACGCCTGTATAACACTAAGCTGGCTAAAATGCTAGCGGTGGACCTTCTCCCTTTTTCGTTTGTCGAAGGTGTGGGTTTCCTTGAACTCGTGGCAACACTGGCCCCTAAATGGAAGGTTCCTAGCCGGTTCTATTTTGCCAGGGTTGCTGTTCCAGCACTACATAAAGAGGTGCTTGAGTTGGTGGGGGCAGCTTTGCAGAAGAGTGCTGTTCACACTATACACCTGACAACAGACATGTGGACCAGTTGCCAAGCCCTTGCATCACTGTGCATCACTGCACACTGGGTCTCTTTTTCAGGAGTCATAAAACAGATAAATGCAGGTGGTGACTTGGTCGAGATTTTTAAGGGTGCTCGTAAACATGCAACATTAGCCATGTTTGGCATGGAGAAAAGTCATACTGCAGTCAACATTTTGGCTGACTTTAACAAAAAGGTCTCGCAATGGCTGCCCCCAAGAAAATGCAAGGTTGGTTATGTTTCTACTGATAATGGCAGCAATGTAGTTAAGGCCATGGAGGACGGTTTCTATTTCAGAGTGCCGTGTTTGGCGCACTGTATCAACCTTGTTGTGCAAAATTTTTTGAAAAAAGAACTTGCAGTCGACAAAACACTGACCATCTGCAGAAGAATATGCACACATTTCAACCATTCTTTTAAGGCCCGGAAGGAGCTGAGGCGCAAGCAAAATGAACGTAGAATGCCAGTGAAAGCACTTATCCAGGAGGTGGCAACACGTTGGAACTCAACCTTCTACATGCTTGAGCGTCTGCATGAGCTGTTTCCAGTAGTCAATGAGTATTTCTACAACCTGGGTGGTGATACAACAGAAATGATGCTAGCGGTGGAGCAATGGCAGCTAGTTAAAAGCCTGACAGACATGCTTCGTCCTTTTGAGGTCTTCACGCGTGACGTCAGCAGGGAGGACTGTTCTTTGAGCAAAGCTATCCCATTGTTGCTGAAGCTCGAGCACCAAGTCAAGGTGGTGTCTTCACAATTAAAGGACGCTGGAAAGAACGAAGCACATGAGTTGGCGCAGAGATTATTACAACGCCTAGTTAGCAATGAACGGCTTGTAAAAATCAAGAAACAACAGCACTACATTTGTGCTACTATTCTGGATCCACGTTACAAAAAGCCATTGTTTGGCAAAGTAATAATTCCTTTTGAAACATCGGATGTTACAGAGTACAAAGGTTGGCTAGCTCAGTCAGCCATTCGTTTTGAAAGAGAGCGGAAGGAAACTGTACGAGAAGACAGTACTACTAGTGAATCAGCAGACCATCAGGCGTCCCAAAAAAGCACTTCTGCATCTGTGCCTGTGGCAGAAGTGAGTGTCTTTTCCTCTGAGCCGTTAACCACACCAGCAACCGTATCATCTGAACCAGGCCCAGGCGATATGTCTGAAGCGGGTTGGCTAACTCAGCTAGGGTTTCCTTGTCCTAGAAAGGACACAGAAGTGCAAAGTACAGGAATCCGGGAGGACATTCTTTCAATGGTGCAGGCCTATCTGGATGACTCAACAGAGGTCAATATTACTGAGGACCCATTGGCGTATTGGCATGGGAAAAGAAAAATATGGCGAGAGCTCACCAACCTGGCTATCAATTACTTGTCTTGCCCACTCGCAAGCGTGTCTTCAGAACGTGTTTTTAGTTCTGCTGGTGGCATTGTGACTTCCAAAAGGTCCCGCCCCTTGCCCGCAAATGTGGAGCGGCTCACCTTGATAAAGATGAACCAGCACTTCATACCACCAGATTACAGAGTACGAGAATCCACGCAGGAAGAAGAGGACACCGACCTACCTGAGGAAAGTTCTCCTCAGTTACTAGAAGTAACCCCGACTGATGATTTAGCAGAGTATGAGGACGAGTTCTGCTTCCCTGACAGCGAGTTCTGAAAATTAGTCAATCATTCATTAATTGTAAATTTAGTCCTCTTTATTCACTTTTATTCCTGTGTGTCTGTCTTTCTTTAGCAAGTGCTTCATCACATTCCCAACAAAACTGTAATCAACCAATAAAACAACAAGCCCATCAACAGAACTGTCTTGATTTTGATGCCGCAGCATTCCTCAGGTTCACAACAGTTAGTTGACAAGAACTCAGTCCTGGTCGTCTATCCTGAGTCCTCCTCCTCCAGACTCACCCTATCAATTACCCATAATGCTGATGCCTGGATTCTGCACAATGAAGAAACCTACGTTGACGAGTCCCCTAACGCCTTAGGACACTGTGAATTCCAGGTGGAGCCAGCCCTCAAACACAAATTACAGGTAAGATAAGCGTTTGGATGGGAGGTAGTATAATGGAGTGTTCGGAGAGGCGAGAGAGTGACAGTGGTACTGGTAGTAAAGTCCTAGGGCTCTTGAATTAACAAACTCTGTGACAGGCATTTACTTTGGAAAACATTTGGCCTATTGCACGTGAACGTTTAGGCGTTATTATTGCTCGCTTGCCTGTCTTAGGGGTGCTGTCTGTGGGGCTTCTAGGTTTTTGTGGTGTGTGAGCACCGCTGCCACATTTCTAATGTTGATTGCTTTTGTTTTGCAGAAAATCCACGCCGGGAAACTCCAGTTGTGGCCCTGCTGCAGAACGCCTTAGGACTCTGTGAATTCCAGGTGGAGCCAGCCCTCAAACACAAATTACAGGTAAGATAAGCGTTTGGATGGGAGGTAGTATAATGGAGTGTTCGGAGAGGCGAGAGAGTGACAGTGGTACTGGTAGTAAAGTCCTAGGGCTCTTGAATTAACAAACTCTGTGACAGGCATTTACTTTGGAAAACATTTGGCCTATTGCACGTGAACGTTTAGGCGTTATTATTGCTCGCTTGCCTGTCTTAGGGGTGCTGTCTGTGGGGCTTCTAGGTTTTTGTGGTGTGTGAGCACCGCTGCCACATTTCTAATGTTGATTGCTTTTGTTTTGCAGAAAATCCACGCCGGGAAACTCCAGTTGTGGCCCTGCTGCAGAACGCCTTAGGACTCTGTGTATTCCAGGTGGAGCCAGCCCTCAAACACAAATTACAGGTAAGATAAGCGTTTGGATGGGAGGTAGTATAATGGAGTGTTCGGAGAGGCGAGAGAGTGACAGTGGTACTAGTAGTAAAGTCCTAGGGCTCTTGAATTAACAAACTCTGTGACAGGCATTTACTTTGGAAAACATTTGGCCTATTGCACGTGAACCAACACGATGACAGTGTTCAGTTAAATGAACTTACTGCAAAACCACCACCCACCAAGCTCAAAAGTAGTAAAAAACCAGGTATGCTCAGATAAAGTTTGAAAAAGTATATTTATATCCCTAACAAAATAATCTCCCGCAAGACCCTCCCTAACCCCAACAAATAAATAGTCCTTCAAAAGTCCCCAAAAAACCCAACTCCCAATTCCCACCCCCCAAAAGTCTCTAAAAAAGGGGCAAGGGACACTCTAGGGATGCAAGCTGTTAAGTTTGGCCTCCAGGGCATCATGCCTTAGGGCCAGGGCATCATACTTCTCCTGGAGGGTGGCGTGATCTAGGCGGAGGCCCTCCACCACATTCTGATACTCGTTCCATTTCTGGACCTCCGCCTCTAGGTCGGACACTCTGCGGAGTACACGGCGCAAGCGAGCCTTAACAGTACTGCGAGGTGCAGCTTTTGCTGCTCGGCGGTGGCGTCTTCCAGCACGGCTCCGGTTCGCTGGAGCACTGCGCTTACCGGCAGAACGTGGGGTCACGGAGGAGGATGCAGATGTTGATGCACTGGACTGTGTGTCGTCCCCCTCCAATTCCACCAGCCGCCGATATTGGGCAACAGTTGCTTCCAGCCTCCGTTGCCGGGCCAGTACAGCCAGCATACTCCTCGTCGGTTTTGAGGTTTTAGTATTGCCAACTATATGAAGAAAGAAAGACATAATATGTAACCAATGCTCTTTAAGAATATGATTAACACAAAATAATTCAGCAGGAAGTTGTGTCACAGTACAACTAGCAACTAGCCAGCGCAGTACAAAACTATTCAGGCCAGTATCATGGGCGTCCGCAGGGAGGGGCAAGGGGGGGCGCTTGAATCACCATTTCCCTTCCCACAACTCACTTGTATCCTTGGTTTGATGCTCTTTCATATGAAAGAGATCTGGCAGAAGCCCAGGCGATATGTCTGTTTCCCTCTCTCTCTCTCTCTCTGTCTCCCTCTTTATGTCTCCCTGTGTCTCCCTCTACCTCGCTGTCTCTCTCTCTCTGTCTCCCTCCCTCACCCTCCCTCTGGCTCCCTCCCTCTCTCTCTCTCCTTCTGTCTTCCTCTCTCTCTGTCTCTGCCTCTATCTGTCTGTCGGTCCCAGCCTGCTGTAATTACCATATTGTAATTTGTCACTGGGCCACCACTGGATACACATCATATCCTATCTAAGAGTCAGATAGTACCATGATCCAGCTTACCTGTACTCGCCACCGCCACTGTCTCCTTCCTCACAGTCTGTACTTCTTGGTCCGACTCCTCTAGCGCCGCCTCCTCCCCAGATTGATCCTCGGACTCCGAGTCAATGATCACCACCACATCCGAGCTGGCCCCGCCACCAGATGTTCCACCTACAAAGTTGATTTAAGAATGTTAGATTACACCACTCCACTAGTATTTGGTCTATGAATGAAAAAATGTGAAAACAACAGAAAAATTAATTGACTGTCTACTCTAGTCTAAAGTAAAAATGTCCCTCCTTCCAGGGAAAGCTGTTGTCTTGCTTCATTTTTTTGTCACAATTGTTGAATGCTTGCTTAATTTTAACACACTCCATTTTTCTCTGAACAGACAGAAACTGGACTTCTAAGGACAAGAGCAACATCAACTTCAAACCAGGTGAAAGCTCGGCTCGACCACAAGAAATGTGTTCCATTACTCATCAACTCAGCACCAAGCACTTTTCCATTTCCAACTAACTTTATTTTAATATATGTGTTTACTTAAACTTTTAAAAAAGCTTTTAAACTTGAATAGACTCTGTGGTTTTTAGTCCTCCAGACTAGAGTGACTGAGCGAAAAGTTTTGCAATTTTTGCAAGGAGGAGTCCGTGCCGCTGACACTACCAGGTTTATTTATACAGTGTGCCAAACACGCCACTCTGAAATATTATTACTCTGGTCTTTGGTGTCCATAGTTCGGTTTGTGGAGAATTGTCCCTGCAACAGTAGGATTATTGATTTTGCTCCTATTTAAACACTATTTCGAAACAATTAAATTAGGAACGCTTGGACAACAATAGGTCCTCTATATTTAAATGAAAACTTACTGGGGCCAGCAAAGGAGCACTCGCCGCCCTGGCCTGCATCCTCCTCCTTTGGAGCCACTGCATCCGATTTTTCGGTCCGCTTGCCCCTGGGCGGACCTGACGTACAACATGAAAGAAAGAACAGAAAACATTGATGATTGCTGCTTGTCGATGTCCTTGTCAACCAAATCAAACATTTAGAAAGAACAAGAACCAACTATTTCAGTCAAAAAGAGGGCTACAAAGGAAGGACTGCACCTGAGCCTCTACTCTAGGGGCAGATTTACAAGCCCCTTGCAGCTCTTTTGCTCCGTTCTTGCGTCACTTTTGTGACGCAGCGCCACAACAAGAGAGGCGCCATGGTGTGGCATATATTAACAACGTGACGCATATGGGAGATGCATCCCATTCTAAAGCCCTGTGCCATTAGGGAGCGTTCCAGCGCAAGCGAGGGCGTTCCTGCGCAGGAACGCATGCTAAAAGTGGCTATGGGGAACATATAAAATTTCAATCAGTCATTTAGGACAATGATGCGTCACTGAAACCCTGCGCCTGCATGAAGCAGACTTACGGCTTGATGCAGCATTGCTGGAGCTGCGCCATCGTTGCAACGCAACTCCATCAATGAGCCGCCTTTACGGCACCGATGCGTAACGCTTCGGTGACGTTTGGGACCATGGTGTGCAGCATTGTAAATACGGCGCACCATGGGTGGTGCTGGCGTGCCGCACACTTTGCAGGGATGCGCAGGTAATTGCTAATCTGACACTTAGGGGCATACTTACGAGTTCTGAGCTGGACACCTCCAGATGTGCACCAGAACAAATGCGTAACGCAAAACTAACCTTGCGTCACGGCAGATGCGCCGCTATTACAATGCGGCAAACCCTGGCGCAAGGGTAGGCAGATGCGTGACGCATCTCGTGACGAAAGAGGGGCGCATCTCTAGAGTCGCGTCGCGGGCGCGATGCAACTATAGCAATGCTCAGGGCTGCCCAATACTCAACATACCGCATCAGTCCTTACGCCTGCTTCAAGCAAGCAGGCATAAAGAATTGACATAGCAGCGTCGCGGAAGTGCCTGCGTTAAATCTTGTAGATTTCACGCAGGCACTTTTGCGAGGCGCACAGCTGCCTGACCGCCAACCCCCCCCCTTGCGTGGGAACGCACCCATTGTGGCGCAGGCCCAGGCCTTCACGTGGCGCATCTCCTTAGATGGATCACGTTGTACATGACTCGCAGGGATGCGCCACGTTTACGTCGCTGTGCGTCAGGTAAGGCAGCGTAAACGTGGAACAAGGGGCTTGTAAATCTGCCCCTTTGTGTCTAGCATTACGCAGTTCTGTAAAATACACTCAAACATTACTCAGCCCAATTAAATGAACACAAAATAGAAAACAAATAAGCAGTGGCACCGCCACAGAGAAGGAGAACAGTGCACCTGAAATGCACAGAAGATTTTGAAATATTAATTTACCTCTCTTATCAATGTAATCAGCAGCATTATTGCTCTTTGTAAAAAAATTAAAGCAAACATTTGTAATATAACACAGTCACACAGAGCAGGAGAAAAAACAGAGTAGTGAGTGATGAAAAAATTGCTACTACTACTCACCAAGCCCGGGGACCTCCACTCCCAGCACGTCTAGCAGGTCACGCTCTCGGTCCAGGATATCGGTCCAGCGGTGGGTGACTTGATTGTAGGTGCGCTGGACCCCCGTGATCTTAAAAAGGGCCCGGCACACCTGCCCCCACCGCTTCCGTCGCTCCTGGCTGTTGGAGTAACCAGCAGCGATCCTGCCGCCTGTCGCGATGGTCCTGGGGAGACGGCGCTGCACATAAAAAACAAGTGCGCCCACCTCCTCAGGGCTGAAGATCTCCCGGGGCACCACCATTTCCGCCCTCAAGCGGCCACACGGGAGCCGGGCACGGGCTGCGGCGGCCGTCTTGGGCAGCTTGACTGCTGTCTTCACCATGTTCTGGGCAGGTAAGGAGATAAAATGAAAAAGAATAAGAGTAGAAAAGAAGGAAATAAAAGTTTAAAAAAGTAGTTGAAAAGTAAACAAAAGTAGACTAAAACACAAAAATATAGACCTAGAAAACAAGAGGGATAGAAAAAAAGTTTAATAGATCAAAAAAAAAATAAAACAAGCAAAGGATGGCAGAGATATACAGAGGATAGAAACACCATGCCCAGACACATAGGAATGAATGAAAAACAAGATGGCCGCCCAAACACGTGCGTGTAAGTAAGTTCGCACGCGATTTCTCTCGCGAACTCGTGCGAACTTGTATTCGCAAGGCGCTCATCGCGCAAGATTACAAATAGCGGGCGGAAACGGAAATACGTCACGCAAACAAAATGGCGGCGCCCGTACTCAACCTTGGGGTAACTCGCACGAGTTCGCGTCTTCCACGGTCGAGTTCGCACGACGCCGCGCCTCGCGAATAGGGCGAAATTACCCAAAAACGAGTTTTGCAAAAGCAAAACCAACGAGCAGGTGCAAAAGTTCGAGCTCATCATTTGTAACCATTTCCCTGCAGTGCTTCCTGAAGGGACCCTCCAGAATCCGTTTGCCTACTTGCAACTATTGTGTGACCCTGCTCTGACAGTCACAGAATAGTTACAAGTATGCCATTGCATCCTGTTAACATTTTTTTACATTGCAACAAAAAGGAAAGGGAGCAGACAAGCAGGTGCCAGCCTTCATTAATGTCAGTTGGGGCAGGGCAGGTGTTGTTGTTTGCAAAACTTAAAGCACTTAGCAGGTGTGCTTTGCTTTGCCTCAATAATGTACACTCACTGGTCAATCAGAGGGTGCTGTGATGACACCGAGGGTGGCATGGGTGTGCCAGCCAGAGGGTGGCATGGGTGAACCAGAGTGCCAGTGTTGACAGGATGGCAGTGCTTTGCTTTGCCCCAATAATGTACACTGGTGAACCAGAAGGTGCTGTGATGACACAGAGGGTAACATGGGTGAGCCAGAGGGTGGCATGGGTGACCAAAGAGAGTGCCAGTGGTAACAGAGGGTGGCAGTGATGAAGAAAGCCTTGCAAACAGGCTGGGCACGTAGAAACAACAAGTTCGCAAAACTGGCGACCCGACAAGTAAGTTTGCAATTTGCGAAATTGTACAAAACCCTCGCGAACTTGCAGAAACCCGTGCGAACACCCCCCCCCCCCAAAATACGCAAATCCGCGAGAATTCGCGGAATTTGCGGATTTTCGCAATACGCAAATACGCAAATCCGCAAATTTGCGGATTGCGAATCCGCAAAATACGCCCATGCTTAGAAAAATGTCACCTCTGGTAGGTGATGGATTTTGTCTTTGTAAAGGAATACTCCTTTGACATTCTAGGTTCCTAGTTTGCTTTCTGTTTAAAACCTGGGTATTTTGTTGTGTTTAACATATATGAGTTAGGAGTGAATACCTGGAGGTCTTACAATATGCCCAGGCCCTCCTTTTTGTGCTTTTTGCCCCTTAGCAAGATGTCACCTTTCATCCCAGACAGACTGGAAGCTGGTTGCAGGCAGTGTAGCACACAGCCATCCAGTGGCATAATGAAACCTGAGGGGGCCCCCCAGCATATTTCACAGAGGGGGCCCCCCACGCCCCGGACCCAGTCAGGAGCTTTAAGGACATGGACCTCACCCCCCATGTACAGTGCAGGAGGGATCACCCTGGAGTCCAGGGGCCCTCAGCCCCATGTGTGCTGCAGGGGCTATTGTTAAAACACTAGCTACACACCAAGGATTTAAGTGGCTTGTGGGAAAGGTGAAGGTGTGACCATGTATTACATGAAATAAAGTACCTTCTGCCGTAGATGATAATGATATTGTAAGTCACCTTCGGCCTCGTTCTGCTATATGGTCATGGTACTCCTCAGTGAGTTGCAATACCCTTATAATGTATGGCAGGGGCTACTTTATCTCATAAAGTACAGCCACCAGTTTAACCGTAGCCTAATGTATGCCCCCCTACAATTTGCTTCTAAGGACACTACAGATAGTTCCACTAGTGATATTCTAGACAATGCATACAATAAAAAGCACATAGAGAAAATAGTGCAGATGTCTGTGATAGTCCACGCAGGCATGGGTAATTGCTTATTTGCGTAATACATTTAAAATACTTTTAATTGAATTACCTTTTCAATGTACCTGCTTGGATTGAAATATATTACTTCCCCACACAACTAGTGCTTAATTTGAGCCGGTGGTTTCCGGTGCACAACACTGGATCCTAATCGGTATCCGGTGCTCCGCACCGGCACTTAATTGTCAACACCACACTTAGAACAGTCTGCAACATGGTGGCCCTGTTCATCTAATTTAGAGATGAGCAGAACAACGGTTGTTTATAATTACAATATACATTAAAAATTACTAATATCTTCTGCCATAGTCATTCCTTTAGCTTTGGGGACCTCGAATAATCTGAACTGAAGCACTTGCTGGCAAGAGAGATGGCTAGTAGTTGTTTGTCAGCGATGACAGGAGCGATGGTTGGTGCAAGTTGCAGTGGCCTTCTGGTCAGGACCCTGGCACTTAATATTTTACAAATTAAGCACTGCACACAACAACTCCCCTTGGGTGCAGAGGACACCATCCCTACATTTAATTATTTTAAATAATGATATCCCTGTCCCCTTACAGCAGACCATTAACAAAAAGCATATATCAATGTCATAGTAAAGTCCAGGACTCCTGCAGCTCTATCCATTGAGCAAATCATTGCTGCTACAAACACAGAGCCATGCTCACACTCAAGGATATAATTGCAACACAATCATGAAGAAAACATACTTGACCTCTCACAGATGATGTTGAATATCAACAATTCAAAGATTTACAGGAAGAGCTTACTGTCACTCAAGAGGTATTATACTTAAAGGTTTGAGAACTGTTATACCTGAGAGCTTGAGGCTACAAGTCATTAAATTGGCACACAAAGGACATCGTGGCATTGTAGCCACTAAGAGAGTCCTCCGAGACAGAGTGTGGTTTCCTCGCCTTGATGAACAAGTCAAGAAGGAACTGAAAGCATGTCACCTGTGTAACTGCTGATGTCCCAAAACAACACAGCAGCCACTAATATGTCTGACCTTCCTAAACAAGCATGGGCGAAAATTGCAGTTGATTTCTTTGGACCTTTAAACAATGGCAATCATCACATGGTAGTTATTGATAACTACTCACATTTTTCCTTAGTGGAAGATTTATCATCGACTATCCACTGCAAAGTCATTGAAAGGCTGGATGACATTTTCGCAGCATTGGGTGCTCCCTTCATTTGTCAAATCTGAAAACAGTCCACCCTTCAATAGCAGAGAAATGTCTTAGTTACTTGAACGTCAAGTATCAGAAAAGCAAACCTCTCTGGCCAAAGGCGGATACAGCCGTGGCCCTTGGAGGGAGTTGTGGTGGCGCGAAAGGCGGGACGGGGGAGGGCAGGGTGGGGGATGCTAAAAACCGGAGTATGGATAATTGGAGGTAAGTAAACAATATAATTAATAAAACAAATTTTGTAGCGCGCCCTGCATCGCATAGTTATTGATAACTACTCACATTTTTCCTTAGTGGAAGATTTATCATCGACTATCCACTGCAAAGTCATTGAAAGGCTGGATGAAATTTTCGCAGCATTGGGTGCTCCCTCCATTTATCAAAACTGAAAACAGTCCACCCTTCAATAGCAGAGAAATTTCTTAGTTACTTGAACGTCAAGTATCAGAAAAGCAAACCTCTCTGGCCAAAGGCGGATACAGCCGCGGCCTGTGGAGGGAGTTGCGGTGGGGCGAAAGGCGGGGCGGGGGATGCTAAAAACCGGAGTATGGATAATTGGAGGTAAGTAAATAATATAATTAATAAATCGAATTTTGTAGCGCGCCCTGCATCGCATTTAGCGATGCAGGGCGCACTACGAAATTAGTTTTATTAATTAAATTGTTTACTTACCTCCAATTATCCATACTCCGGTTTTTAGCATCCCCCACCCTGCCCCTCCCCCGCCCCGCCTTTCGCCCCACCGCAACTCCCTCCACGGTCCGCAGCTGAGCAGATAACGTTGTTGAACACTTTTTTGACACCCTGAAGAAAAGCAAGATGAAGGCCTATGCAGATAAGCTCTGATGCGCTCAGGACCTGGTTTACGAAGGAGACTGGGTCCTAGTGAAACAAAAACAGAAATGCAAGTCTGGCGCTCCGTTCGATGCTGATCCATTGAGAGTTGTGACAAGTAAAGTACATATGGTGACTGCTCAATGTCCCAAAAAGACCACCACAAGAGACTCATCATATTTAAAACATCTGCCTCAATGTCAGCTCCAGAGATCACGAGTGAGAAAAGTCCACCTAAGTGCCTAAGTCAAGCATCGAAGGCTACATCTATGATGCCAGATGACAGTGCAACTCCTTCAACTTATTCGACTTGATCTGGAAGATTGGTGCGAGTACCTCAACGACTCATTGAGGAACTCTAATGTATAAATGTTTTCAGCACTTTTTTTTTTTAACAAAGAGGGAGATGTAGTGTTGTGTGATCATGTGCAGCAGGATCCTTGTAGTCCTCAGTTGAAGCCTTACAAAGTTACGTAATATGTTGAGAGGTAATTGGGTGTGTCTGGATGTGATCAATAATGTGTATGACATAGTGTGCTCAGTTAAACGTTGCATGTCGAAGAATAATGACATTTGACAGAGCTCTGTGTGTGGCGTAGTCATTTGCATGCTCCAGAACTGGGAAGGACGTGACACACCCTACCTGGGAATAAGCCCTAAACAAGAAATATTTTAATACTCAATGGGAAGGACACTGTTATGTTGAATAGCAAGACACAGATGCAGCTTTTCAATTGAAGTAGGTTTATTCAGCAGAGATGAAACCCACACCACAGCTTCACCAAGCACAGCTGGACATACTGCCAAACCGTCCCCCAAGCATCGGGCCATCACGATGGAACCAAAGTACATCATAAAGATATGCAGTCGCAACACATGCATGGCGCAACTCGTAGGGAAATTCTCACTTCGAGCAGTTTCCAATTCCTCCGCTCTTGCTTCAGGTGATTTCGTTCACTCACTCAGGGCCCGATTCACAGAACTAACTTAAGACAAAATCCTAAACTTACTACCATTTTGGTAATCACAGAAGGCACTTACTCATTTTGCTATTCACAGAAGGCACTTACTCATTTCGGTATTCACAGAAGTTAGGAGTCCTAACTTTAGGAGTACTAAAGGCAGCCGCGGCCGGCAGTGGGAGTACCTGCAGGGCGGTGACGTGGGGAGGGGGAGGGGCAGGGTGGGGGTAGTAATATATGGATTACAGAGCTTCCCAGGTAAGTAAACATTGAAATAAATAAAACGAATTTTGTTGAGTGCACTGCATCCCCAAATGCGATGCAGTGCGCGCAACGAAATTTGTATTATTTATTTAAATGTTTACTTACCTGCAAAAGTCTGTAATCCATACATTACTACCCCCCACCCCGCCCCTCCCCCTCCCCACGTCACTGCCCTGCAAGTACTCCCACTGCCGGCCGTGGCTGCCTAAAGTCCTTCTGTGAATACCGAAAGTCTTAAAGTTAGGATTTTTCTCAGTTTAGGAGTAGTAAATTTAGGACTCCTAACTAGGACTCCTAAATGCCTTCTGGAAATACCAAAAGTCTTAAAGTTAGGATTTCTCTCAATTTAGAAGTAGTAAAGTTAGAAGTCCTAACTTTACTACTCCTAAACTGAGAAAAATCCTAACTTTAAGACTTTTGGTATTCACAGAAGGCATTTAGGAGTCCTAAAGTTAAGAGTCCTAACTTTACTACTCCTAAATTGAGAAAAATCCTAACTTTAAGACTTTTGGTATTCACAGGAGGCATTTAGGTGTCCTAAGGTTAGGAGTCCAAACTTCTGTGAATACCTAAATGAGGAAGTGCCTTCTGTGAATACCAAAATGAGTAGGTGCCTTCTGTGAATACCAAAATGGTAGTAAGTTTAGGATTTTGTCTTAAGTTAGTTCTGTGAATCGGGCCCACTGTGCGTTTCATCATTAAGACTCCCGCTGATGCCTGAAATGTTCGTCACCTCAGCATGATGAACTAACTAAGGAGAGCTGACAAATTGTCCGGCACTGATCCTCAGCCTGTCCTTAAACAAGCATTTGCAATGCAATAGGTCTCGCATTATTAATGTTTGAGCTTTTGGTGTTGCATTATTTAGCAATGCCAAGAGCTCAAACTTTGAGCTACTGGCATTGTAAATGACAAACATTTTATCTATGTGTTGGTTTTGAAAACAGATAAATAAAAGGCATTGTCATTTATAATGCCAAAAGCTTAAAACTTTGCAAATGCGAGACCCACTGCATGTTTGTATCCGTTGCCCCCACAGACGTTTCTACACACAATCGTCCATACTCTGGGTCCGTTCTATAGACAGCCATCTCCGAAAGATTCCTCTGTGTATGCAGACACAATACACCTAAATAGCAGCCATCAAGAACTGCCTTATAGGTGAAACCGCCCCAGCTGCAGTCCCTTTCAGACCAGACCCCTCCCGCCCCCTTTTGGAAAGTTTCCACAGACACGTATCCCCTGTAGACTAGTTTACTGACAGCCTCCACCACCATGGGACTCTTTCTACACACAAATAAGATTGCCCTCCCCTAGAGGTATGCTGACGCGATTTTCTGTACAAACCACCCTCGTCTAAAGGTTAGTTTAAAATGCCCGCCTTAAGATGAGATTGCAGGACGTGCTCCACCAAACACTGATTGACACAGCACCATCCACTGTAAACCAGTGAAAAGACCACTGTCCTGCTTTACAGACCCGCCTGCCTACAGTCCTCTCCTATAGACCAAGTTACAAACAGTGCCTCCGTAATTAACAACACACAGAAACCCCACCTCTCCTTTTTAGGTCCGTCTATAGATAGTCCTGCCTTACAGATTATTCCACGGGTCACCTATACTCACAGATCTGTTTACTGACTGCCTTCCTCCGCAGACCAGTGTACAAGCAGCTTCCATCTCAGCCTTTTGTTTCCCGGGCCTCAGACCCTCGATATCTGAACAGCTGATGAACCTTATTAAGTCATTAATTGCGCTCGATGCGGACTCTCGCTCTCCCCTGCAGCTGTCACTCTTCCCTCTCCAGCTATGCATTGCCCGGCCCCCTCGCCTGATATGCCTTCACGGAGCCATGCATAGCAAGGGATGTCGCTCAGCCACCTCTAGCCCTTCTCTCCCACCCCACCTCACCTCCACTATCAACATCTGTGCATCCATTTCACTCACCTCTCCACCCTCCCTCCACCAAACAACTGTTTTCAGCCATCGGTCACCTTTAGCTAGTGCCCCTTCCTCTACCGTCCTTAACCAACTCCCTCCCCGCCCCCACCTCTCCCTCCCAGACCCTGATAGGAAACAGATATCTCGCCTGCTCGGCGCAGTCAGTAACAGGCAAGTGGGAGGCTGCGAGCCTGAGCCCTGGGGTTGGGACAGCCCCACTGAGCCAACCCCCGGATTCACACATTTTGAGATAGGTTAAATATTCATATCAATCCACCGACGTGGATTGATCCTTGCAATTCCCGGCCTCTAGAGAGCACTGGGCATATCTGCACCTCAAGCATGGTGATGTCTGCACTTCCCAGCCTCTAGAGAGCATTTGGCATATCTGCACCTCACGCGGGGTGATGTCTGCACTTTCCAAGCCCAGGCGGTGACGTGCACTATTCACCTTGACCCAGGGCGGGTATGCGTTTGCCCACTTTCAGAGAGTTGTGCTCCCCTGCGCCTCCATGCAGGGAGGTTTTTGCGCTTTCCTACCTCCCGAAAGCGTTCTGCACTTCCACACCTATGAAGAGCGTATTGCACCTCTGCACTTCCACACAGGGTGGAGCCTGCACTTCCCCACCTCTAATCAACATTGTGTATATCTGCACCACCAGTCAGGGTGATACATGTACCCCCGTGCTGAGTGATGCCTGCCTCTACGCCTCCTCGCAGGCGAGCGCAGGCACTTTTCCACCCGCAGAAAGCAAGGCGCACCTCTGCACTCCCAAGGATGTAGTGCTTGCACTTTAACACCTCGAGGCCAAGCGCTGCCTGCAGCTTCCTCTCTGTTAAAGGTAACAATATCCGCGCTGCCTGTAACCCGACCCTCGCAGCCAGAGGGTGACCTGGGCGTGGTGCTGGGAGTTCCTCAGTGTTACGGATGATGTGAAAGTCATTTAACAGGCACCAAAAACCAGTGTTTCCAAACTGCTAGACGAATGTACTACTTACACTTTCACATCCCAATAAAGCGAGGCGCCCCTCTGCACCTCCAGAGAGGGTAGCTTCTTCACGTCTCCACTTCCCTAGTCGGATGTAGCGCTTGCACTTTCACACCTCTAGGCCAAGCGCTGCCTGCAGCTTCCTCTCTGTTTAAGGTAACAATATCCGCGCTGCCCGTAACCCGACCATCGCAGCTCAGCGCCGAAGGGTGACCTGGGCGAGGTGCTGGGAGTTTCGACTTCCGACCATCATTGTCCTCCACATTAATTTACTGGAGTAACAGCCTGAACGTGTTGTGGAAAACATATTTCCCGTGCCTTCTGGACTGTGGCGAATTGGCTCATAGAATCACGTCTAATAATAGTTGGGTCTGTTACAAGGTCAGAAGTGGCATTCATTCGAAAACGGGCAGATTGCAGAACAGAAACAATATCCAGCGCCCCCTTTGCAGAAATCCGCGGTGACTCACCTGTGTCGGACGGTCCCAGAGGAGGACTGTGAGTCCCACAGAGCCCAGGAAGAGGAGAGCAATCAAAGGGCTAGGAAGGGAAACTGAAAGTGCGCGGCACAATAACTGCTCGTGCACACACGCTGACGCACTGAGCATGCGTGCTGCCACCTTGCCTGGGACATGGGCGGGGATGGAGTGCGCGGCAGTACGGGTCTCCCGTGAGCTGAGGGAGCCCGCGTGGAACGCATCCCGCAGAGAGAAGTCCCACTGAAGCCCACCCCGGCGCCGATGCGGTGAGTGGGGCTTAGTTGGAGGGAGGGGGGTTCTCTGTGCGCTCGTGTGTGTGCGGAGGGGGGGTGTCTCTGTATGTGTGCGTGCGTGTATGTGCGCTCGTGTATGTGTGTGCGTGTGTGTGTCTCTGTGTGCGCATGCGTGTTTGAAAGTAGGGGGAGGTGTGGCTGTGTGGTACAGCTTTCCAGGAGAGGAGACAGGAGCTGGGCACAGCGAGCGCATTCACGTGCGCGTGGCCCGCTCAATTCCGACTCTTGAAGAAGCGCGCGGCCAGCTCCTGTCTCCTCTCCTGGAAAGCAGAGTCGCTGACAATAGGTTCTCTGGCGAGACCGCGCTTCGCGAGGTTAACGCCACGAGACCTAAAAAACACGGGCCCGGCCTAATGGACAAGTGCTCACAGAGCGCGGGAGATGTCATTACCTACTGAACTATTTTGTTAGAAGTGACGCAGCTGAACACTCATCCACATGATTTCCAGCCCCATGACAGTCACCATACTCTTGGCACACAGACGGGTCAGCACAGTTTACATTCCTGATACATTTCTCATGCACCAGCCACCCAGGGAGTTGGAGAGAGTCCAAACCTGTCACCTCATCTACACCTCAACCTGTAGAAAGGGAAGAGAGAAAGGTGCAAGAGCAGGAGCCACTTTAGGCAAAGCAGAACTTTGAGAAGTTCACTCACACAACCTGGCAGAAGTTCTTATGACTACAGAGCATGCGCACTGCGTCCAATCAGGGACCACCGTCACCTGACTGTTTAAGACTGAGGTACTTATGCAAAGTTATGGGACACCTAAGGAAACAGCAGGGGTTGCTGTGGGTCAGGATTAGAATACATTGCCAGCTTGGCATCTCAGGTCCAGTACTTGGGTAGAAGGGGTTCTGAAGGGCAGCATTGACCTGCACTGTGAGATGTCTGTGTGTTGCATTGTGTGCGTTGCCGGAAGGAGTGAGGTTAAATTGCAGAAAAGAGGAACATTGACAGATCAGCATGTTTGTGTGCGAGTGTTATATTCGATTAGCATGGGAACTGCTGAATATGATGGGTGCACTGACGGAGCTATGCTTTGCATGCAGTGTGGAAAGGAAGAGATGCAGCAGGCTTAAGGTGTATTAGGAGAGCTATGTGTTTGTATCAGTGTTACGTTATCAGAAGTGCTCCAGGCCCGGACTGAGGTGCACTGACGGAGCTGTGTGTAGCATGCAGTGTGGAAATGAAGGGATGCAGCAATACTGAGCTGATTGTGGTATGCAGTGCGGGACGGATCGGTTGCTGCAGGGTTGAGGTGCATTAGGAGAGCTATGTGTTTGTGTCAGTTCTGTGTTATCAGGGGTGCTCCATGCCAGGACTGAGGAGCATTGACAGAGCTGATTTTGGTATGCAGTGTGGGACTGATGGGATGCTGCAGGGCTGAGGTGCATTAGGAGAGCTATGTGTTTGTATCAGTTCTGCGTTATCAGGGGTGGTCCAGGCCAGGACTGAGGAGCATTGACAGAGCTGATTGTGGTATGCAGTGCGGGACTGATGGGATGCTGCAGGGCTGAGGTGCATTAGGAGAGCTATGTTGTTGCATCAGTGCTGCGTTATCAGGGGTGCTCCAGGCCAGGACTGAGGAGCATTGACAGAACTGACTGTGGTATGCAGTGCAGGACTGATGGGATGCTGCAGGGCTGAGGTGCATTTGGTGAGCTATGTGCTCATAATGCATTATGAGGGGTGCTCCAGGCCAGGATTCAGGTGCACTGACGGAGCTGTGTGTCCCAAAGCTGGATTAGCATAGGGTGTACCCGTTCAAGGAAGAGGTTTACTGGCAGAGCTTTTCGTGCGCTCCTGTGCTGAAAAAGAAGAGCATGCTAACAGAAGTGTTTGTGTTTTTTACATTGGCTCCTACCTGACACCACTGGAGTTCCTGCAGCGGTCACATCTACAAATGGTCGCTTCTGCTCTTGAGTTCTCTTCCTGTGGAGGTTCCTGCAGGACTTTCTTCCTCGCCCAGTGGTCCTTCGTGCTCTTCTCACCTTATGGTTGCTGCTGTATTGTTCTCTTTAGTTTGTCATTTCCGCTGCAGTGCCCCCTTAAAACGTGCCAACACTACTGTTCCCCTCATGTGTAACTTCCTGCAGCCGTGTTCTCTTCTCCTGGAGGCCCCCGTCGCAGCACATGCCTCTTTAACTAGAATTTCCTGCATAAGTACTACCTTCCTGCAGCGTGAGGCTGTATAGAAAGTTTGCCAGTCCTGGAATTAATGGGACCCTCCAGTCCGCCTCACGTACAGGTTACCCTGCGGCTGTGCCACCCGCGTAGCTAGGGGGGGGCGAGGGGGGCGGACCGCCCCAGGCGGCACCATTTAGGAGGTGGCGGCCGCACGGCACTAAAGGCTGAGCAAGCAAGCCTCTAATGAATTAAATAGTGCGCACCATAGAATTTACCATGCACAACCAAATAAACCTGCAGTGCAATTACAACAGGTCAGGAACACAACTTCAATGTGGCATTTTCTCCCAGCACGTTGACGTCACACATATTGTTACATTCCAGTGTCTGCAATCGAGGGCTGTGAGAAGCACTCGGAATCTCCTGTGCAGTGTGGCTGAACAATGTAACGAGGCGCGGGCGGGCCGCGCCTCTGGCCGTGGGCACCGCACCAGCAAAGCAGCCCAGACTGTGCACGTGCCGGGGATGGAGGGACGGGGGCAACTGCACGCTCGGCGTTTGAAATAATTAAAAGTTGAACATGTCCACTGGAACCCCGGCGGGCCTCTCTGAGCAAGGATCTTTATTAAAGATGGTGCGCGCCACGGGAAACGGCCACTACAACGAAGCCGTTTCCACGAAATCCTTAACCACGCAGGCAGTACAACGCATGCGTGGTTACCACTAAAGCCTTTACCACGCATACCTTTACTACGACATTTGTAGTAAAGGCATATGTGGTAAAGGTAAAAAGTAAAAAATTGGGGGGCTTGGGGGGGTCTCCCCCCCCAAAAAAAACTCACCAGAAGTCACGTCGGGATATGAAGATAATCAGCGTCGTTTAAGAGAAATCGGGAAAAAAAATTCCGTTTCCTCTTAACGACGTATGACGTCACCACGCAAGTATTCGAGTTAAAGGTTATGCGTGGAAAACGAATTCCGTTGTAACGCATGCGTGGTAAAGGCATGCGTTGCAACGGAATTCGTTGTAACGTCATACATTCGCGCGCCGCGTGCGCTGATGACTCCGTAAGTGCGTGTCTTCAGGGTGGGGCTTGTTCCCACATTGTCATGCGCATTGGTGCGCAGAAGCGCAATTAAAAGTGCGCGTGAGCGTGCCAAAGCCGCGATGGGACGAGTGAGGTGAGGCATCCCACCAAGAGTGACTACTGTCTGAGGAAGAGACCGGCACCGTGTGTTGCCCCCGGCCTGCCCATACTTATTAATTCTGCTCAATTACCTCCAATCACGGCGGAAATGTTTCAGGGATCTGCGTGAGTTGACGGGCCCTCTAAGGTGAGTACCGATCAATTTCAGTGTATTTGCCGCAAAACGATTTACTGTTTAAATTGCAACCTCGCCAGGGAGGGAGGCAGGGACTTACTCATTCAGGTGACCTACCCAGGGACAGGAAGGGGCTTTCTTCTTTGCAAGACTCGAAAATGGAGCAGACTCGGTGGTGTCAGCTCTTAGTGTCTGTGTTTACCGGCCTTCATTTAACCAGAAGGTGTTTACCGGCCTTCATTTAACCAGAAGAGGTGTGCAGAGTTGCAAAGCTTGCTTTTTGTTTTAACTTTCGCAAAGGCGTATAGAAAACTTTGCAACTGTCTGTCACGATTTAAACCATTTTCAGGACGAGTCAAAAAAGTTCTTCGTCAGACGTACTCTTTACAAAGTTGTGTTCTTTCCCCGAATAATACATTATTGTCCATAGAAAGAAATCCTCAGCAAAGGGTGAACTTGCAGAGAGGAATGCTGCGTGCCTTTCCTAGCTTGGCTGGGTTTAGTTAGACAGTTATAACACAAATTGCGTTTCAAATTATTTTGGAATTTACAAAAAACTTTGCACAGGCAAAAGCGAATAGGGAAACCTCACAGAGCAACAACTTTGATAACGTTCACCAGTATAAAGCACACTTTCCTCACCTCTTCATAGACCCCATTTCATTTCAACCACACAGCCCTGCACAGGACATGGCTCATAAACCGGGTCTGGTGACTGAGTGGACTAATGCATCCACTCTAGGGGCCTGTGTTTGACTTCATAGTCACAGGTTCAAATCATGGCGGGTGCACTCAGCCTTTCATCCTTCTGAGGTTGAAAAAATGAGTATTAGTGAGTTGGGTAGCAACAAACCTCTGTTATTCAGCGCCAATATGCCCATGTGGGTGAACGTGTGCTTTACAAATAAACATGCTATGTTTTATGAACCGACTGGTATTGCACCCTAAGAACTTCTCTTCTGAGCAGTGCTGTCACTCCCTGTGTTGAGCTAAGGCGGGTTTGCTGAAAAGTGCTGGTCCTATAAGATAAACGTTATGTTATATAATGAGTTGTATTATATACAGCACATATCCAATGGTGTTTATATAGGGGTTGTCTTCCAGATATTGGCCTCTTGACTCCAGGTTTTATTCTATCTCCTGATCTTGAGATAGTCCATGGTTGCCTGATTGGTGTGGACCAAAGAGTTACACAGTTTCGAGGAACGGTTGCCTAAGAGCGTATTCACAATAGGCAACAGATTTCATATAAATACTAATCAATAGCAGTATATTAATGTGCATTTGCGCTTGTGATGTGTACATATGTATGTGTATAAGTAAAGCGAAAGTGTATTTGGGTATATATCTATGGGTATCTATGTTAGTGGAATAATATATAGATCTATGCTCTGACAGTGAAAATTAATGTGGCTAAATTAAATATGCTACTGGTTAGAATGTATACTAATACATGTATGCCCCCCCACTCCCATTTTATACCACAGAACAAATGTCAGATTTTATGTTATTGCCATAGAGCAACCCATCTAATGTGGAAAAAACACTCTTCTTCTTCAGAGATTATTTGCTACTATGTCTTTAGAGTATACTATCTCTGCTGATGCTCACAAGGCCTATTCAGTGTGCCTGCATCTCGCTGTATGGATTTAATCCATTATCTCCTCTTAAATTTTTATTATATATAAATGTTTTTGTTTATAACTACTAAACAAGTCCTACATAAAATATACAAAGGGTAACGAGTTATGTACTACCAATTTTGAGTTAGGGAATAGTCCTCATGACACACTTGAGGCTTTGCTTCATGTAAATCACTCCCCCTCCCATCCAGAACATTGCTGACAAATAATAGATTACACTTTGCCTATAGACGGATCAATAGTTAGATACATAGATATATTGTGTTTACTCATTTTTTTTCATGCAATTGAAAAGCTTTCTATTAACTAATAGATACAGAAGCTAAAACGAAGACAGTTACTTGGGGAGACCATGATGTTTGGTCATTTAATGTCAGCTGTAGATGATGGATCCCCAAACAGTGTCATGTATGTGCATGTTTCTATTGTGCTGAGGGGATTACCAGGTATTTGTTCACGCAGCTCTCAGATGGATGTCACATGCGTTTTTTCTGAGTCCCCAGACAGATCATGCGTTCTGTGTTTTCTCCTTTGTACTGCAGGTCACTAGTATATTCAACTGTGTAGCCCTGTACCGTGTCATGTATGTGCATGTAACTTGCATGATCGAGGTAACTATTAGCGGCGATACTATGTGTCTCTCAGACCTCTTTCAAGTGCTCGCCTTTTTCCCATGCCCCCCTAACCCTCAGGGGCGGGAATCTGAGGGAAATCCCCGGGGGCAACAAGCTCTAGCTACGCCCCTGGGCTGTGCATGACAATACTGGCCCAGCCTTGTCCCCAACCTATGCCTCACCCTGAGGCTGAAAACCATGCAGCTGCGTGCTGCGCAAAATTTCATCACGTACGCGACAGTTTTTTTATGAGGCGCGGTGGCGGAAGTTACTTTAGAGGTACGCTCCAGACGGACCTTGCTGTCGGCAAATGTACTGTGTGCCGAGGGGGCCCACAGAGTTTGGGGTCCCTCCGCAAAGCGGGTGCTGTGGGGGGCTGTGTTACGCCCCTGCAGTCATCAGATTCCTGGCAGCTCACTCATGGTTAATCTTTTCTTTAGTCTATTTTTGCAACTATACAAAACACAAAACTTTGCACTGATGCTGGCTGTGGAGTAGAGCCAACAGCAACTCATCATAACAAGCACCAGGCCTCCAACTGGCTCACAGGTTAGCTTTCATCAACTTTAGGGTGTTTGCCTCTTTCACAAGACGTGGTTGCCACATACAACATGATATCAAATCCTATGCCCCTATGCACAAGCTACATTCCTTCCAGATTCGAGCAACCATCAAACATACAGTTACATAAAAAATGGTGACCACTTATACTACATTAAATAATCTGTGCATTTCCACCAATGTCCCAAAAGCTGATTAAATGGTGTGTTATACTTATGACGGTGTGTCAAACTTTTCATTGCTAAACTCCAATTTCCCTTTTGTAATTTAAATTTGAGATCCGTGTCCCAGAGCACCTTAATGCTGAATATCTCTATGCTGGTTACAGCTTAGAATTGAATGCTCAGGGGAGTAACCAGGCCTCTGCAGCCTCTGCAGTCCGGGGGGGGGGGGGCTACAACTCTTCAAGGGCCCGAATGTCAATGTGTTTCTGTGATATAGGGGAGGCTCAGGGCCCCTCATCACATTCTGCAGAGGGCCCCATTATTTTATGCTATGTCACTGGAAATTATCTAGCTCCATCAGGATCCAGGCGATCCCACCACACCAGTCTGCTGTTGCCATAGCAGTCCTGAGAAAGGTGCACTGTGTTAGAACGTTATTAGACCTCCAATACTTGAGGAAGAAGTTACAGTGTGTGTCTATAATATTAAACTTGGGAAAAAAGTGTAAACAGCCTTAACTCCAAGAGTCTTCATCTCTAGTATCTGTCAGTGGGGTAGTCAGTGCAAGGAAGAAAATGGGCCCCCTGTTTGAATTGTGATATACCGCAATAATCAGGTTTCAGTGGCCCCCTTTGGCCTCTGGGCCCTGGTGCCACTGCATCTGCTTCAGCCTAGTATCTCTTATCTTCTGCTTACCAGAGTACTTGTCCTATCCTTAGCCTAACATCCATAGCGTCTACCCCAAAGTATCCAAAATAGATCACTGCCCCACAGTCTATATCCTGCAACTCAATATACAAACATGTTGTGGTGTTACATCCAACACATAGGGCTTTATAAGGTGTCACTGGAATAATAAAGTACAAACGTTACTGAAATAACCTAAGGCCAGCATTGCTTTCCCTTTCATACTTAAAACTGCAAATATAAGAATGCAATTTAAAATGTGTTCACAGTTGCACATGTGACCCTTGATTGATAAATAAAGTAAACTCAATCAGAGTGAGAATGTTTAAAACGTAAATGAAAACAAATGATTTTATATTAAGTTCTATTTATGGATCATGTCCAAGCCTTTGCAGAATCTCAAAAACATGAACAAATGGTTAGTATTTTTCTGTGGGAAAAGTGTCAGCCCCACCCAGGTTGTATGACATTACAACGCATTCTGCTGTAACGCATGCCTTCACCACGCAATCGTTACACACAAATGCCATCACCACGCATTTCCTTTACCACAAAAATGCCTTTTACACGCATACACTTACAGCAATTTTCGTTGTTAAACTATGCATGTTAATGGCATTTTCATGGTAAAGGATATCTCCGAACCCTTCAAATTAACCCTAAAAATGTACCCTTTAAATTTACCCCTGCGTGACACCACCCCCGCATTCCTCCTTACCTCTCCTCTCCATGATCTTCTGAGGTGACATTGCACGTCGTTAAGAGGAATCGGAAGTGTCTTTCTGTTTCCTCTAACGACGCCGATTGCCTCCATCTTTTTTTTTCTTTATCTTAAAATGACAGAAACAGGTTCGTTTTTTGGGGGGATGGCCCCTTTTTTATACCCACACATGTTTTTTTTATTTTGGGGGGAGACCTCCCAAAGCCCCCCCCTTTTTTTTTACTTTAGCACACATGCCTTTACTCCGTATCTATGGTAAAGGCTATTCGTTGTAACCACACATGCGTTGTAATGCATGCATGGTTATGGTTATGCGTGGAAACGGCCACGTTGTAGTGACCGTTTCCCCTCCACCCACACACCCCAAGCTGCTCTGATCTCACAACATGTTCTTACCTGCTTTGAACTTGAAAATCAAACCTTGCCTTCCAGCTAAGGAAATGTGGACGGCTTTAGCAGGCTTCCTATCTGTCCTCTGGGGTTGGAGAGCAAAGGTGAGGCCTGCACAGTTGCAGGCACAGAAGGATGGAGCTCCCAAATAACAGCAAATGTTAGTTTGGAGCCGAACAAAACAGGGCAGCTGGATAACTAAATCATGCGGTGAGAAGAGAGTGAAGATTTCATTCCTCTCGCCATGCGCCTAATAATTCTGCACTAGTAGGTGAAGACAAAGCCTACCTCTCTCAAAGGAGAAGCTTGATTGGGTCTCCTTCAAGACAGAGACCATGTCCCAATATGGCATCTCCAGTACCAGTAAAATGGAACTGAGAAAACACCACAGCGTTTGGCCGATGACTCAGAAAAATTAGAGGAGTTTATCAGGTGCATTTTGTGTTGGCTATTTTGCTGTGACTGGGAGGACCAAGGGTCATGTTTAGTTGAGCCTGACCCACACGCTAGAAACAGGTCTGCTTTAAATTCCAGTTGAACCTACTCAAAAAGCTGTGGCTGTATTTGGAACCTGCCCCCCAGTAAGATACCATATTGGAAGAGATATTGGAAGCGATAAGAATCTCATTTGATCATACTATTGCCATCTAGGTTGGACTACCAGTGCTGCAATTCGATAGGATTTCCACTGTGCATATCCTTGGTGCAAACTCAATGACAAGCTGCATTCGAGTAGATTGCCCTTTAGTCCCAGTCTGAGGTTTAACATTTAAAATCAACAATACATCAATGACAGTGAAGCACATTAGGCCCCAAAAGAATGACAGAGAGTAATAGATTTGTAAACCAGGAAGGTCTATTGGCAGATTAGGAAAATTACAAACTCAAGGTATCCAAGGTTATCAAAGACAAATGGTCAGTACATAAATGCCTTCATTATATTATTCAAATCAATTCAAAATTACCAAACACAAAGCAAAATGCTATATGTTGTCATAGAGCAAAATCGAGCAAATTCAGGTTCCCATGAAGGAAAGATTCCCTAATAAAGTCAGGGAAAACTCATGAGCGAAGTCAAGAATAAGGTGTAAGCAAGTAAGCCTATAAAAGGCAATATCTTATAAAGATTCAGTCAGGTAACTGAGAAGGGATTTGCTCAGGTGTTTAACTCTGAACAGAAGCAGACGTCTAGTTAAAATTAAATGGAAAGGGACTTCTCCATTTAACTATCGCAGCAATGCACAGTTAAAACATACAATTCTTTTTTGTAAAGATAGCTCCATATGGTACTCATGAAGAGAACCAATCAGAATCTAACATTTCACAATAAGACATTGTTAGAATCGGAGTCGGTACATCTCCGGGTTAACCCAAACCTGGTCACTTGGGCATCTTTCATGTGTGGGTAGGAATTGTACACCTCTAGCAGGGTGTCCCGCCCCTCAGTCAGGAACCGCCCCCACAACCCCGCTCCCCAATCTTTCTCAGGGACCCGGTGGGAGGACATGGCTACCTCGTAGGCCCTAAACCACTGCCCTATGTCATCCCCCTTAAAGTATTCCTTCACCACATCTTTCGGTACGTAGACCCTTGACTCTACCTGCACTGGCGTTGTGCTGCCACCAGGAGCTGCGTCCAAGCTTTTTGATTTCAGCTCCAATTCTTTGAGTCGTATCTCATGCTCTAGCTGGAGTTTCTACTCCGCCATCACCATCTGTCCGTTTAATCTTGCAATCTCGACTTCATGCGCTCTGGTCGCGGCCCTAACCGCCAGCTCGTCAGGGGACAGGCCTCCGTGCACCTCGACAAGGCTATCTGGCGGATCCACCACCAGCTGATTCTCTGGCTCTCTCGATTCTTTCCAGGCTCTCAGTGCCTTGATGATTTGGGCTTTGGTTTTGCACCCGGTTTGGGCGACTCGGAACTTTAGCTGCTCGGCTCTGTAATTTTCAAGCCCTACCCAATCAACATCATCTAATCCAGAGATGATAGAGGCTGCTCTCACGGGGAGTGAATCAGGCATGGTTTGACGATACGAGATCTCTCGGCAAGACAATAAATCTGTGGCTTCGTTTTAGGTCTGCTCTCACTACGTGGTGATCAGTAATTCACTGTACATAAATCATAAATGCAAATTCGAAATCCTCACCGCTGCCGACAATGTTAGAATCGGAGGTCTCTGGTTGGCACTAGTATGCACTTGTGACAAGCAGGGACCTTCTCCTCTAGTCAGGGCAAGGGATCTACTCCGTCAGAATTACCCCTGCACACCCTCTAGATTGCGTGGCGCGAGCAGACAAGGCTAATCCTCAGGGCGATAGTTAGTTAAGCATTTATGATCACATACAGTGAACCCACTGAACCACCATAAACGGACACCAGTCGTTAGGTTGTATCAAAAATACGTAGACTTTATATAAAAATACTTCATATGCAGAATCATCACTAGACCATATACCGTTTAGCGATTGAGGGCCACCAGATTTAAATAGGCCGTTGTTCTTTAAGCGTTTCTTGGTTAGCAAGGTACGATGACAGGGAAAACAAACGTTGCGGACCCTGGATCCGATGCGAACTCGGGATAGAGTTCAAGTGTACCTTGCGTTGAGTGTCCGAGGCGTTTAAGGCGTGGCTACTGGTGAGGGCAGACCAGGGACGGGGCCAACGGTTCTCCAAAAGATCTATCTGGCTCGGAGCCCCCTCGAGGTGCGAGGCGGGTGAGCGGGACGGTGTGGAGGGTCGTGGCGATCCAGGGTCTGATGCAGCTCACTGGGCGAGGCGCTGTTCAGGCCTGCGGGGCGTACTACTTCTTAGCACGCCAAGTCGTACCTGTGGATCTGTGAGGGGCGTCGCGTTCGCGGGCAGACGGGTGCAGCACCGGGCTTCCGTTACAACTGTACGGAAGGCCTTTCTTGAGGTGCGCCACGAGCCTTGGTATGCAGGAGGGCAAAGCGAGACAGTCGGGTACGTTACGACGTACGGACCGTCCGAGGCTATCAGATGCGCTCTGTGCAGATTCCGGTGGGAGAAGATGAGAGGCACACAACGCGCTCCATAGCAGGCGAGGTGACAGGAGAGCGGGCGGCCCGGCACTGAAGCGGAGAGCGGCTCAAGCTTGAGCGGGGCTCTCGGTGGTGGGGCGACCAGGCTCCGAGCTGTCACAACCTTAGGAGGGGCGAAGGCACCCGGGTCACAACTCCGGTGAGGGAATAAGAACTAAAGGCCCAACAGCAGACGGGCACAGGCAGAATAGAACCCAATGGTCGTTGGGTTCCGTTCAGGGGGCAAGTTCGTGATCAAGCCCTTGGAGATTGTTTCAGGCACAAGTCTACAAAGTCCTCTCTTGTCTTTTCCTCTCCATTCTCAGCAAGGCACCACTGCAGGCCAGTCCTTCAGGGCCGGGACCGGTTTCCTTCCTTCAGCTTCTCTTGGTCCTCCTAGTCAGGCAGAGGTTCGTCGTGGTCAAAACAGGATCTGATTTGTTAGGAGCAGGGCTCCTATATTTATACTCAGTTTCTTTTGTCTTTGCAGGCCAGGGGGCCTTAGACTGGTTTAACCCAGTTTTGGAGCACTCTGTTGACAGGAAGCTGCCGTCTTCTTTCAGGGTGCAGGGCAGGGACATCAGACGCTCCGCAGGAGGTGGAGCCAGCATTGTGGTGGTGGAGCACAACCCTATTCAGAGTCAAGGACTACTCCGCCCACCCATTCTGGTTTAAGCACCCTATTCACCACCTGGTAACCCCGACTGTCCCTGGTAATCCCCCAGCCCTGTCACTCACACAAACCCAGACAGCAGATATACATCCTGGCAGAGGCGGGCTGAAATAGTTAGGCAAGCAAAGGCTAACTTTCTAAAAGTAGCATTTGAAAACACAGGATATTAAAATAAACCTTGCTAAAGGAAGTATTTTATTATTCTGAGTTCAGGCATACTAAACTCGACGTGACACCGTGTTCCCTGAGCCTGCCGGGATTATAGTGTGTAATAATTCCGGCAGCTCACCTTAGCCTAAGAGAACAGGCTGCCCTTCAATAGTGAAGAACGAGAAGGGCGGTAATTCACTATTAGGACATGCCAGACACATCATGGCTTGTCCTACCTTACGCTTACAATGCACCCTGCCCATAGGCCTACCATAGGGGTGACTGATATGAAGGTTAGGGTAGGTTTAGGGACTGGCAAGTGAGTGCACTTGCGCAGTCAGCGTGGCAGTACCAGACTGTACGCAGGGTCTGCAATGGCGGACCCGAGGCATATCTTACGAGGCCGCTTCTGTGGGTGGCGCAACCAGCTCTGCAGGCCCACTAGCAGCATTTGTATCTACAAGCCCCGGCACTCCTCGAGCTCGTTACTGGGGACTGACAGTAAACCAAATAAGCCAATCGTGGAAACCGATTACGGATACACTTTACATTAGGAGCACTTGCATTGCGGCACGGATTGGCTGTGGCGCAGTGCCCTGAGCACCGAACACCAGCAAAACATCTGAGGCACATCAGCAAAAGTGGAAGGGAGACTCACGCCAAGGTGCCAGGTCTAACAAACATTTTCAGTCTTATTCCCAGACATTGTACAATAAAAGTTTTCTGCTGCTCGGCTTCAACAGATATCTCATAGCTGGATGACACATCGCGGTCGGCATGTTCCCAGTACAGGTGTGGAGATTCATTATGCAGGTCTCTGTTAAACGCACACAGATAAACAATTCACACAGAAACCAAAACATTTTGCAACATTCTATTTAACTACTTCAGCTTGGCTCCTGAAACGAGAGAAAGAAAAAATACACCGCAAACACAGAAAATATTGTTTTAACATGAGTTACTCAAACTGAGGCTATATTAAATATCGCTAAATTAACGTGAGCATCAATAACTATAGTCAACCTTAACATGAAAATTTCACAGCATGTATGTGGTATGCAGATTAGTGTATTCATTAGATAAAGCATAAAACAGTGACAACGCGTCACCACCAGCTTCATAGGCCTCAACAGAGACCATATTTGGAACAAATGTGCCTGTTTCTGGATGAATTACAAAGCTACAAGTGGTTCTGTTGGGTAAGCACCATAGGTTGCTGGTTCAGAACCAAAACATTTCTTCAAAATCACGATTGAATTGTACTAAATATTAATGGATGTACCACACCTACAACCAGTTAGCAAAAATATACCCATTTATTAATTAATTTAGTTTGATTATCTAGTCTTCGGACCAGTTATGTAAACAATGTACACAGGAAATAATAAGGGCTGTCTTACAAAAGAACACAATAACAAATATGCAGACAATTCAATGGGTGACTGTGGTGACATACAGTAAAATGAGTGACCTTTCAAATTCAGACAACAAACAAAACAATAACATAAATTCTCTGTCCTTCTCCGGTCTTTCACTCTAGCTTGCACTATTTTCTAAATTAATCACTATAGTGAGCCTGGATATGAGATGGTTACCAGTCGATGTTTCGACCCTTGGGTATATGTGTTTGTGGATACATCAAATAGGGTCTTCTTCAGGACAAAAGCGGACTAGCGACAGCCTATTTAAACAGGAAAATAAGATTCCTATTAGTGTGGTGTGGGATAAAATAATTACAGGTGTGTGAGCTGCCATGCTCTAGGGTACTCACCCTTGTTAGTTGGAATTTCAAAACAATTAATCTACTCCTCAGTGCTCGGTTGGAGCTTGGCAAAAAAACATCTCTTTTTTGTAGGGCAATCATCTAAAAAATGGTAAAATGATCCATTACTCTCCCCATAACCCATTTGTACACAACATGAGATCTGAGCCGTTTCTAAATCTGAAAAAGTACACAAGAGCACTTACCAATGGGACTCCATTTGTAAATCTATCAGTGTTAACAGCTGTATTCCAACTTTCAGCTTTATACCTGTAAGGAAAGTGAAAATCTAAGTACACTACTCTCCATCAATCCACACAGAAATCCATCACAAAACTACGGAATTCAAACTAACAAACTTACCGCACTGGACGTGCTCTTCAGCCACCAGGGGGGCATAGAGAAAGCGTTATTGGTTGCTATCCTACAGCCCGTATTGATTATTATAAAGATGTCCCAGTTCATCAAATTCAATTGCCCGCTCCTCCATGAGTTCTGGCTGCGAAAAAAACAGCAATAATTACTAGGTTTAAGAACTGAGATATTACAGCTTCCGCGAGCCAACCTAAATCGGGATTCTGCTCGCCACAGTTGTCGGGTGTCTCCGTCCTTCAAGCCTCAAGGATTGCAGCAACTGACATTTCCCGGGTTAAAATGATTTCCAGGTTAAAACGAGGGATGTCATCAGGTGGACACCTAGCTAATGCAGGTCAGGCACACATCCTTGTTATGGTGGCGGCCATCTTATCATCTGTTGCAACTCGCTGGATCATAATTTGAATTGGCTATGTACAGGTCTAAGACCTGCGAAGGATGAAACCATATTACATGGTAGTGGCTTTTAAATGACTTAGAAATGTATTCCACATCACAGTGTGTGATAAGTATGTTAACACAATTGTGCTTCCTATGTACAGGATGGCGGCGGCCATCTTGTAGCATGTAAAAATCATAGTATGGCCAACATGGCACCTGTTGCAACTTGTTCGATCGTGATTAAGATTGGCTATTTACAGGTCTAAGACCTGTGGAGGGTGAGACCATAATACATGGTAGTGGCTTTTAAATGACTTATAAATGTAGTCCACATCACAGTGTGTGATAAATATGTTTAAACAATTGTGCCTTCCATCTTGTAGCATGTAAAAATCTTAATACGGCCAACTTGGCACCTGTTGCAACGTGTTCGATCGTGATTAAAATGAGCTATTTACAGGTCTAAGACCTGTGGAGGTTGAAACCATAATACATGGTAGTTGCTTTTAAATGACTAATAAACGTAGATAACCACACAACAGTGTGTGGTACAGATTTTACACACTTATGTCTTACATGTAAGCAAAGGCCGCACATACGAGTGTGTGATACGTGTGTATCTCATTTCTAACTATCACGTGTTGGAAAGACAGACGCAATCTCGTGGTGTGTGAAATCATAGTCAAGGGTACCTAAACAAAATCTACCCGGGACCCCTCTGAACAGTTGAGACATTAAATGGAGTAGTTATTAGTACCCAGCTAAGGAAGGCCACAGGAAGTAAGGACTTCGGTCACCACAAGGGAAGAATCACTTCACTTCATTCTGAAGACCAGAAACTCCTTCTCTCCTGCTTTAGTGAGATTGTAAAGACAGTTGATGGGAGAAAGCAGGCACATTTAAATGAATTATGTCTAATTTATAGTTCATGCTGGGATAAGTGCCCTAAATACCTTATATTTTCAGGTTCCAGTGGATGCTCAAGATCTGTTGAGTCACAACATCTATTCCACCCAAACTGCAAAATATTTACACGTTTGAAAGGTCACTCAGCTGCTCTGGAAGATATATTTGCGCATCTCCAGCAGTTTGCATGAAAGAGAAGGCCTGCTTTATGCAATTTCATCTGTGACCAGTGCCACTCATGTAGGATTTTTAATAGCACCCCTGTCCAGATCATCTATGAGTTCCACCCACTCCTCCGTTCCATAAGAGACTGAGAGCCGGGCTTGCCATCTGGTACCAAGGGTTTGTGATAAGGGTTGTGAGAAGAGATGAGAGGTGAATACTCCGTAGAGGCTGGACACAACTCCCCACGTGTGGAGGTACAATAGCATTGGCGAGGTTGGTAGTGGCAGTGGCTAAGGGCACTGTCCCAGACATTTCTGCAGACAGCGGCAGAGCTGCGTATGTTTTCAGGACTGCTACATGGGAAGGCCAAATTCCTCTTGGAGTTGCACAAATGCCTTAAGTCCCCTTCATGGAAGAGCTGATCCAGGGTGTGGATACCCGCCATCTCCCACTGGGGCCATAACAGCGGCTGTCTATTGATGCGTATGCCAGTATTCCGCCAAAGGGTTTTGTGGAATCGTGGGTGTGAGTCCATCAGCCGATGCACTTGTTGCCAGGCCTTGTGCATGGCTAATAGTACCTGCTTTGAGGGGTCTTGGTGGCTTATTCCCTGTCCATGTAGAGCAGAGAGGCCTAACCCTGTAGAATGCAGGTGTCTCTCTATTTGCACCCAGTGCAGTACATCAGGGGTACCTGGCAGCATGTACGCCACTTGAGAGAACCGCAGTGCAAGTGCAAAGTGTTCTATTGATGGGAGGCTTAGTCCCCCTCAAGAACGGCAAGCCTTCAGTTTCAGCATGCTCAGAAGGGGCCTCAAGAAGCCCCACAGGAAGGATTTTATTTTGGAGTCAATTAAACACAGCGTGGCCAGAGGTATCTGTAAGGAAAGCATGTCCAAGGTGTATATGAAGCCCTGGAGTGTGACCATGCGTACAGCTTGTACCCTGCCCCACATAGAAAGCCACAGCGCCCTCCATTTATCAAAGTTGCATTGTATCTGGGTTAGCAGGGGGCTCATATTGTCTGTGATCATCCCCTCCATCCCCTTATTCACCAAGGCGCCCAAGTATTTGAGGCGAGAGGGTTGCTAGTGGAAGGAGATTCCATGTATTGCCACCTTTGTGGTTCCGTCCGAGATGGGCAATGCTTCACTTTTGTCCCAATTTATTTTGTAACCAGAGAAGGATGAAAAGTTGTTAATTTTTTGAAGCAGAGATGGTAGGGAACTGGACAGGTCTGTGAGGGTGAGCAGGATATCGTCCACATACAGATAGAGTTTGCATTCCCCCACCGGGAGGTGTTCACCCGTGACTTTGGTCGTTTGGCGTATGGTAGCTGCTAGGGGTTCCATAGCCAGGAGGAAAAGGAGTGGAGAGGGGGGCAGCCCAGGGACGTCCCCTGATGAATCAGGAACAGGTCAAAGATGAAACCCCTGCAATTTACCTGGGCGGTGGGATTGCCTTATAGTAGTGGTACTTTGGCAATGAACTGATCTCCCAATCTGAATTGTACCATTACTTTAAAAAGATAGTCCCACTCAATGCGATCAAACGCTTTCTCCGCATCGAGTAACAATGCTAGTGTGTCGGAGGGACGTTTTTTGGCAGACCATAAAGTATGTGCCAGGGTTCGCATATGATTTCTGGAAGAACGGCCGGGTATGAATCCTACTGGTGTGTGGTGGACTAGGGAGGGGAGGAATTTGCGGAGGCGGGCGGCCAGAATACTGGCTAGAATTTTGATACCACAGTTCAGCAGTGATATGGGGGGGTAGCAGCGGCACAGTGCGGGGTCTTTCCCAGGCTTAGGTAAGACGGCAATCACTGCTTTATTAGAGAAGGTCCTAAAGAGGACTTGTGCTTCGCTTCTTGGATTGCTGCCTGGAGAGTGACGACTACCCCTTTCCTGGCCCATCTATAGAATTCTGCCGGGAATCCATCTTCACCGGGGGTCTTGTGGTAGGGGAGGTTCTCTATCGCTTGCGCTATTTCCTTCTTGCTGATCTCTCCTTCAAGAAGTTCTCTGCCCTTGTCCGATAAGCGGGGAGAGTCACCTCCGAAAGAAAAGTGGTCATTTTAGCTCAATCAGCCTGTGCCTCTGGGGTGTAAAGGGTCTGATAGAACTGAGCAAAATTGTTCACAATATCTTGTGGACGAGGCAGTGTTGCCCCACTGGCTGACTATATTTTTGGTATGGCCATGGCAGCTTCCCTTTGACGTAACTGCTCCGCCAGTAGCCTCACTGCCTTGTCTCTCTGCACGTAATGCCTTCCTTTCATCCTTTGTAAGGCATATTCAGCATTTGAAGTAAAGAGGCTGTTTAGTGCTATGCAGGCCTGTTATAAGGATTTACAGTGCTGCAGGGTTGGTTTAGCTGTGTATAGGCGGGTATAGGATGCAATTTATTTTCTAGTTCTCTCTGCTGAGCCATTGTTTGTCTATTGGCCTATGCCTTGTCCCGCATGAGCTGGCTCCGAACTATAGCTTTGGCTGCGGTCCAGATGATCCTGCCCGAGCGCACAGATCCCTGGTTGGTGGTGAGATACCCCTGGAGGTGCTCAGGCAGTTGGAATGTACCCTGTGGAGTGCGATGGCACTGTATATTCATGCACCGTGGTTTGCAGCCGGTCTGGCCAATCCCACCTCCAGTGAGAGGAGAACCAGTGAGTGGTCAGAGAGCGCAGCTTCTAAAATATGAGAATCTCGTACTAATTGCACCGTCCTCTGGGAGACCAGGAAATAGTCCAGTCGGGAGAGCATGCCGTGGATCAGGGAGGCGAAAGTATATTCAGCGTCAGTTGGGTGGCAGAGGCGCCAGTGGCCCACTAGACCATTGCCAGTCAATATGTCGCCCATTAGAGCTCTGTCTGCGGCATTGCCTCTGTAGAGAGGGCCCATTCTGGCGGTTCAGTGGAAGAAGGAATTATTTTTTTGCACTAGTAGGGCATAAACTGATCTAACGCAGACAGAGGCCTCTCCTAAATGCAGCCGTGCAAATGCTTATCGCCCATCTGGACCTATCCACCTCTTGGACACTGTGGCCAGGAGAGATGTGCAAATGAGGTTCACCACCCCGCATTTCCTGGTGGGTGCTGCGTCCGGGGAATCTCCCTTGCCTATGCTATTGTGAAACACCCTATCCACCCAGTCACTGCGTAACTTCTCAGACTCTGGGACGTTGAGTTGTGTTTCCTGTCGTAGTGCTATGTCCACCCTCTTTGATTGAATGTAAGAAAGTACTTTTTTCCTCTTTATGTAATGTGTAATTCCGTGTACATTCCATTTTCCCACGTGTAGGGGGTGAGTAGTAGCCATGGTGTGGAGGCAAAGAGGAATTGATGTTGATGCGTGTCTCTGAAGGGTGTGTTAAATGTGCTCGGTAGAGTGTGTGACGTGTTGGAGGGCAGCAGGGGTAGGTCCTGCTTTTACTGTGTGTGTGGGTGAGTGGGTACCCGGGGTGATGTGTGGAGGAGGGTAAGGGTTACAGGTAGAAAAGCACAGATGTAGGAGTGGAAGGGCGGAGGGGGTGATGGCATGGTTGAGAAGACTAAAGAGAGAAAGGAAAAAGGGAGGGAGAGGGGGTGAGGGATAAAGTGAGGGCAAAGGAAAGACAAAGTCGTGGGTAAAGGGGTCCTGGCACGTGGAGGAAGTGTTACAGTCTGGTGGTGCAGCGGGGGGTGGTTGCCGAAGTATAGGTCTTGGTGTACAGCCTAGAGGGATAGTGCGGCTTGTTGAGGAGTAGAGTGCAGGACAGGGGAAGGAAGGGAGGAAGGGGAGAGGATGGGGATAGGGCCAGAAGGGGAGGATTAGTGGCTGCTGGGAAACAGCACTGGGGGTACTAATTCTTTGACTGCGGGGGGGGGTCTAAGCTCACTGTGGTGCCACCGCGGGACAGGGCTCATTCGGGATGGCGGGCAGTAGCTAAGGCTGAATGGAGGAGTGTGCAAATTATTGTGGTGATAATGTAGAGTGGGGTGTGTGCCTTGTTTTCGGAAGGGGAAGGGGCGGTGTTGAACAGGAGATGTATCCAGATGTGACATGATAGTGTGCTGGGTGGTCGGACCCGGGGGAAACATTAGGGAGGAAGAGGCATATAGTGTTATGGTAGGCTGTAGGTGGTAACACAATTTATAGTTTCAACAACTAAGAGCAATTAAACCATTTCTCCAGGCAACGTATACTGCATATACGACTGAGCAAATGAGCAAACAGTTAAAACAGTTATTATTCTTAAAACAGTGAAAGTGATACTTAGCTGTCCAGAGTTTTCTTGGAATTGCGTCCATCATTGAGTTTGTCCCTGGAATGAGAGGCCCAAACCAGGCCTCTCTTCATGCATTGCAGGCTTTAAAGGTGAACGGGACTTGTCTCTATGTTGTTCCTGGATGAAGGCGGTCACAGTTTGTAGGGCCGAAGGTTTGTCATCATGGGTGCGGGCGGTTCTCTGCCGATCTCTGCCGTGGTGCCAGGATCCGCTGGTACTTTGCCTTTTGCTGTCCGGTGACGGGAGGGAAGGATCAGATGGGGCCTGTTCTGGGGTAGCATGATGAGTGTCCATTTCGTGCGGCTCTATGTGGTCTAGGAAGAGACGCAGGTCCTCCGGTTCAAAGAAGTCTTTGGAGACTCCATCTTTGGTGACACGAAAGCGGGCAGGCTCAAAGAGGCCGTGTCTCTCCCCTCTCCCTACCCCTCATCAGGATCACAACTCTTACAGCGCGGGGATGCCCTTGGGTCACCAGGCGCTTTAGAAATCGTTAAATAAATAAACTTGATGTCCAGCTGACGCTGCTGGGGTCTTATGGAAAGGAATGCCTTGCGGTGGTCATTGGTGTCCCTGGAAAAATCAGCGGCCAAACGTATATCGTGAGCATCATAAGAGAAAGAACCCCTCGTGCAGGCTGTGGCCAACAACTGCTTTGCATGTTCGTGCCTAAGAAAGCAAGCAATGAGGGGACATGATTGTGTGGGACCGATGCGAAGAGCACGCTGTATTTCCAGTGGTGGGTCAAAGTTGATGTCCAGCAGCTTCGGGAGAATGTTGCATAGGAACGCTCTGGCACTCCGGCCTTCGATCTTCTCTGGAAATCTGAACAAGCGGACATTGTCCCTTCAACTACGATCCTCCAGATCAATCAGTTTGCTATGGAGAACCAGCAGCTCATGGTCCCTGCCGTGGATGGATTCGAGGCAACCCTTCACCGCCATGAGCCTTTGGTTCAGCCCTTCAACCTTTGTGTGGTCAGCTCGGATCAATTTTGCTTCCACTGCTATGGAGGAGATATTAGTGTCCATCCCTTCAAGGCGGCAACTGACAGCTGCAATTTTTAGAAGGATACGAAAAATCATGACGGATGGTTGCCCTTTTAATTCAGGGGGAAGAGTGTTCCACAACATCGGGGCGAGAGAGGAGTAGGCCCTCCCTCCCCACCAGGCTCTAAAAACCCAAGGGACAGACAGAAGGTTTTTATTGGAAGAGCGCAGAGCTCTGCTAGGAGAATAAGGGGATAGAAGAGCTCTAATGCCCTCTGAACTTGCTCCATACAAGGCCCCATGGATAAGGCATAGGATATTAAGAGATCCTGGCTTGGATGGGTAGCCAGTGCAGATTCTTCCTGGCTAAAGTAGCAGAGGAAAAGCTAGGGGCATCAAGAACAAATCTGGCCGCCGCATTTTGTACTATCTGCAAGCGCTGGATGAGCTTTTTGTTGACGCCTAAATAGAGCGCATTACAATAATCTAGTCTCGAAGAGACAAGGGCCACCACGATCTGCTTTCGGACATCTGGAGAAAGGTAGTGTGCAATCTTTCTCAGGATCCTGATGACACCACGGCAGGTGGAAACAGTCCTATTGACCTGCCTGTCAAAGGAGAGCGTGGTGTCTATCAGCACACCCAGATTCCAGGCAGATTGAGAGGGCAGGGGGCACACTCCAAGGGACGGAGGCCACCAGTCACTTGAACAGATGTCCTGTTTGCCCCCAAAGATCAGGACCTCGGTTTTCTCTCCGTTTAATTTCAGTGAGTTCAGAATCATCCACTGAGAGACTGCCTCCATACAGTTCCTGAAGTTAAGAGCGGAGATACTCACCGAGTGGGAGAGGAAGACCATGATTTGGGTGTCGTCAGCATATGGCAACACCTCCAACCCGAAAGATCTTACTAGCCTGGCAAGTGGGGCCACATAGATGTTAAAAAGTGTGGGGCTCAAGGCCGATCCCTGAGGAACCCCACACTGCACAAGTTTGGAGGGGGAAAGGAACTCCCCCAGCTTGACTCTATGCTCTCTCTGATTGAGAAAGGAGGTCAAGAGACTCAATGCTGGGCTCTCCACTCCCCACTCCCTGAGGCGTGTTACCAAGACTGAGGGAGACAGGGTATCAAAGGCCGCTGTCAGGTCGAGCAGGACCAGAAGGGTAGTCTGGCCCCTGTTGACCTTCGAGTGGATGTTATTGGTGACCACTGTAAGGGCAGACTGAGTACTGTGGGCCCTTAGGAAACCGTGTTGAGATGGGTCCAACAGGCTGGAGGCATCCAGAAAGGCGCTCAGATGTTGATTAAGATACACCTCAAGCATCTTTGCTGGGGCAGGCAGCAGGGATATCGGACGGAAGTTCTTCAATATCTCGGGATCCAATGTGGACTTTTTCAACAGGGGCTTGACCACCGCCATTTTCCAGGAGGATGGGAAAATGCCTTCAGTGATTGCAAGATTCATCACCTTTAGGAGGGGAGGCAGCAAGACCTCCCTGCAATCCTTAAGAATCTTGAGGGGACAAGGATCCAGAGGGGATCCGGATTTTATTTTGTCCAAAAGCAGATCTAACTGCTGAAAGGTGAGAAGAGGAAAATTGAGAAGGCCACTATGGGGTTCATTCACCTGGCGTTCTATAGGGCGGGAGAGTGGGAGGGGTAGGGGAACCATCTCACGTTTAAGAGATTCAAGAGCAGTATAGATATCCGCTATTTTCGTGTGAAAGAAGGTCGAAATCTTATCACACAGCTCTTGAGATCCCACTATAGGGTCCGGCGTTTGCAAAGTGCAAAGAGAGTCTACAATCTTAAATAGTTCCCTGGGGGAATTGAGGGAGGCCGTCATGTTAGCAAAGTAGGCCTTCTTTTCCTCTATTACCTTCGACTTATATTCTTTAAGGAGGATTTTATGTTTTTCCTTCTCCTTAGGATCTAAAAGAGTACGCCAAAGCCTCTCCTGTTTCCTGCAACCCTGCCTTAGCAGCCTCAGCGATTCGGAAAACCAGGGAGCTGAGGGTCTCTTTCTGGCAGCGTAATGCTGTTTAGCAGGGGCCAGAGAGTCCACTGCTCTTGCAATGGTATTGGAAAAATCGCGAGCAGCAGCATTGGCATCCCTCAAGGTAGGATGGCATAGAACTGGTCATAAAAGGAGCAAGAGTCTAATTTTTGATCATCCTATAGTTCCTTTTCAGTTCCCACTTCCTAGGGTCGAGGAGGGTAGTGGAGGCCTGGTGAGATTTTAATTCGAAAGGGACGGCCATATGGTCTGACCATGCAAGGGGAATGGGAGAGCCTATACTTAGTCTGGGATCATTGGAAAAAACTCCATCCAGTGTATAGCCGGCTAGGTGGGTAGGGCTGTCCACCAGTTGCAGCAGGCCACACAATGCCAAAGAATCCATCAAGGAAGAGGAGTCGCTGGAGCTTATATTTTCCAGTTGGAAATTAAAGTCTCCCAGAACGGTCAGGTAGGGTCTGTCAATGTAAGGTTCTAGAATTTTCAACAGATCATAGCTAAAAACAGGCCTAGGGCCCGGGGGCCTATAGAAAAGAATACCAGAAAAGGAAACTGTGGGAGAAGAGTTGAGAGAAAAATAAATGGCCTGGAAGGGGTCTAAAGGGGTGGAAAGGGGTTTAATGCGGCAGATGGAGGAGCTCTTATACAAAATGCCCAGTCCTCCTCCCCTACGTCCCACTCTGTCCATCCGGGCTAAAGCATAACCCTCCGGGATAGCATTAACAAGCTCTAAGCCAGAGGAATCCGATGCCCACGTTTCCGTAATAAAGACCCATGAGGGCTTCCTGGCGGAGACAAAGTCCCTGAAGGCAATATTATTTTTAACTAGAGATCAGGTGTTAATGAGAAAGTCCTCTTCGATAATTGAGGAGAGCGACCTTTGCCTCACGGGTGTAGGCAGCTTGTTTAGGTAGTCAGGAATTTTGTCGCGGGTGCCTTTAATGATGCAGTTACAGCGAAAGTCCCCAAGGAACGCTTCAGGGGGAAGCACGTAATGACAGGGTAGCCTGCGGGGCTTAAGTGACAATAACTTCTGGAGAGGGTAAATAGGGCTTACTTGAGGGTAGATAAGAATAGAGCCAGCCTCTCTGGCCCCTGACGAGTCCTCAGCGCGGACGGGCGCAGACGGGCTGGACTTAGGCGCGACTCCGGCCCGCACCCGCTGGGCGCGGAGAAAGCCATCCAGCCTAAATAGGGAAGGAGCCTCTGTGTCAAGCCCCGCGTGAGCCTATTGCAGCCAATCAGGGCAGGGGGAGGAAATGTTTGCCGGCGCCCTCCACAACAAACGGGGAATCCCATGGTGGACCGGGGCGCTGGCAGGGGAAAAGTAGAACAGGTAAGAAAAACGCGGGCACAATGTCAGGAACAGAGTGAGGATCACAAATTTAAAAAGTTAAAAACGATACAAGTCACAGCAACATAGTAATCATGTAGCTAAGAGAGATATTAACAGCGAGTCATCGCAATCATGGCTCGGTACAATAAAACAAAACAAGGAGGACCGCTTGTAGGGGATGGGGTGCCCTTCATAGACATATTCTTGGTTTGTTTTAGCGAGCCTGCGAAGAGAAGGTGCTTGGAGGACGTGATCCCATGTTTTTTCGCAGGCATTCGTCTTCAGTCCTAGGACGGTGTACTATGGGAGGGCAAATAAACAGCAAGGGTGGGTAGAGGTCAGGATATCGGTGGCCCAGTTATGGACCTGCTGTAACTGCTCTCCTCTGAATACCCAGGCGTGGATGTCGGGCTCTTGCTTGATCCCGACTAATATTGAGGTATTGGAGTGTGTTGGGGTTCGTGCCTGTCTCCCACATGGCTCTTCCATCTTGGCAAGGTGTTCTCTGGTATGCCTGTAAGCACACTAATGGCACCTTGCTGAATCTCCCATGGGGGGATTGTAGCTTGAGCCTGCCTGGTTTCTTCTACGCCTTTGTGGGCGACGTGTAGTGGATCAGTATTCCTTGGGTGCTCTCCTTGATGAACGTGTTCATAAACCTGTGCTCCCTCTCTCCACTCCCGCTGTTTCTTGTTGGGGCCCCGATAATGACAGGGGAACCTGAGTGCTTGGTCACATGCAAGAGACCCTCTTTTGTGTTGGTGTTCTCCATCGTAATTTCTCCTCTTGTTTCCTGCTCTTCTGGGGGCCATGGTCCTGTGGTAGTATTCAGTGGAGTGCTTGCTGCTTTGTAGCTCTGTTGGCACGGGGGGGGAAGCCGGGGTCCTGCGTGCTTAATTCAGAGTGCCATGGTTCTCTCTCCCTCTGGTCTGCATGGGAGAGGGGCAAAGGCCGCAACTCTCCCTCTCTCATTCGTGGTGCTGACTGTGGGGCACTATGGCATGCTTGGTGTGACGTGGTCCTGGTATTGGTGTAAGGCCTGGTGTGCCTCGGTCCCACCTCCATACTATGTGTATGGGGTGCCACACTCACTCACGGCACCCCCATCTGCGGCTGCTACATTCTGTCGAGGTCCTGAAGCTCATTTGTCGCACCAACACTCCGGTGTTTTCAAAAGGTGGGGCGGAAAACTAGGTGCCAGACTTGGGGCCAAAGTCATGAGGCAATCAGGTACGTGAATAGGAATGCGCCAGGGCCACGCTACCCTCTCAATTCAGCCCACCACAGACCCAGAGGGGGGGAGGGCGTCACTGCGGATGCCATGACCTGTTGATGCTGGTAGACATCAGAGGCCCAAGGCAATGAAAAAGCCTCCCGGGCCCTCCACGCTCATATTTCAGTCAGGTCTTTTCAGGCATCCGGGTCCAGGTCTCTCACTATGGCGTAGGGTATTGATGCCCCTGAGTAAAATATCACTGTTTCAATTACTGTTGATACAATTCAATTACGCCTGATCTGATTGGTGAGTCGATGAAAACGGGGCAGCGGGGGCAGGGCTTGAAGAGCTGGAGGTGGGGTCAATGGGTTATGCAAGGGCTGAGGCTGTAAGCGGGCCCCTAGGCCGGGCTTTCTCACCCGCGCCTTAGGCTGTATACTGCTCTGAGTGCCCAATGGCAGCATTGGGATCCGGGCCTTCAGGATCCAGGGTTCACACCTCCTCGTGAGACATCTGTATCGTGGCCCAAGCCACACTATGAAGGCCACCATCTCCCGTCCGGAGCCTTCTCACCGCGGAGCTCCCAGATCAGGCAACCATCTTCTCTCGTGGCCAGACCATGCCCCCTTACATTACCATTTTAACATTGCATTCCATCATATATCACCATTCTTATTGCTAATAGAGTAGACTCCCTGCCCCCCTTCTCTCATGCTGAATGGCATTGATACTGCAATATCTGTAAGAGGTTTTTTAGACACAACCTGCTTTTGAGAAGAGAAACACACGTAGCTGAAGGATGAATTACAGGATATAGCTCAGTGAAGGCAAATCACTGTAACATCTGTCTAAACCTAATGGCTGTTTTGCTGCCCATTTCTATCGCAGATAGGTGCATTGTGACAGCTTCTGAGGAAACCATGATGCCTTTTAATGAAATGTGTTTCTGTCCGCCTTGTTCTACTGAAAGCCTGACATTATGTGAAAATCCATGGTCAAGGATTAAGCAAGACCCTTAGTGCTAGGTTTCTGATATAAAAGACAGCTATCTAAGCGCTCATGGGTCCTTATTGAGGAATTCATTACTGTTAAGATTTCATCGCTAACCCAAATGTGTTACTTTATGTAAAGCAGCAGAAGGGCAAATATACTAATAGTGTATAAAGACAACAATTGGTACCTGTCTGGGTCGAGCCTGGGCAGGGCATGCGCTGCTCCGTGAGGCATGCTGTATTCGAAAACAAAATTAGCTAACACATAGATGAACTAGATTAGAGAGAATAATAATAATTTTAAATTCTACCATTGGTTTCAATAGCGCTTACCATTGAATAAGTTAAAGTCCAATATTTTAAGAAGGGCTTTTGGTAAGCCATTTGCATTCGACATGCTTACAATGTTTTAGATAAATTTGAAAACGTATGACATAATGCAAGTGGTAGATGTGTGAAAATGTACTAACACAGTATCCTGTGACTTTAAATGTGTGGCCCTTAACAGGCGTATCTAAAGAGACGAATATTTTCTCCTCCAAAACCTCACTGGACAACTATCAAACACATGGCGCTCCTTCGCGCCTTATTCTAGGAATAGAATTGCATTTCGCATAGTATGGAAGAATGGGTCTTTTGCGCTGACACCTTTCTATTGCATTGAGAAAATGTTATAATCTGGAGCCATATTATCAAGAAAGGGCGATACATTATCGCCGCTTTTATCATCAGGAAACTGCAGGTTCTGGTGTTAACCTGGGCTTCTATGGGAATTCACAAGGGCATATTATCAAGCCCATTATCACTGCTTTAGTGGCAGTTTCCTGCCGATAAAAGCGGCGATAATGTATCGCCCTTTCTTGATAATATGGCCCCTGATTTTTAAACGAACACATAAACTGACTTTTTACCAACTAGTTTTGACCTAACTCATACATGTCTATTAGCCATATACACTACTGGATGTCTCGAAGTAGCCTAGCACAACCCCTTTGTATAAGCATTCCTATGTTTTCACCAGTTCCTAATCATTAATTTATCTTAGGACTCGCCACGAAACCCCAGTCTGAAAGGGAATATTATTTTTTACACCTTATGACGGGCTGATTGTTGAACTACTCTTATGGCGTAATGAGGTCTCCTGAGGCATGTTTGTATGCTGGTATTCGTCAACTGACAAATATGGAATATATATAGATATGAGTTAATAATACATGGACTATGTTGAAAATAAATCTCTAAATGATTAGTGAATAAATAATATTTTTCATAGTTCAGACTAATTCGCTGGCTTTAAATCTGTGATTTGAGAACACAAATTACCTAAAAGTTCTCTGAACCCATAAACCTAAATAAGAATTAGCAAAGGTTTTTAAAATACTGGGAATATGTTATAACAATAAGCCTTGAATAAGTATTTACAGGGTGGACAATAGCGGGAAAAGGGCATTTACATAACCAACTAGAAAAGAGATTGTGTTGTGATATATTCCCCCTTTTCAAATAGAATGTAAGAGCACGTTTTAAATAAACATGGAAATAAGTACGTTTTCTGTCCCTGCTATGAAACTATCAAATAATGATTATAGAAATTTGGTATTTACGTGAATAAATTGGGGTTGGAGCATATATTTTATTGCACTGTCCAAATTAGGATATATTGTATTTTTTTTATATATAAATTGCAGCCCTGGGGAAGTTCCAAGCAAGGAATGAAACACGCCGGCTGAGCTGACAACGTTTTTAATGTAGATTTATTTCTTCAATAAAGAGTTTTAATCAACAGAAGAAGATGTAGCATGTTCCTTCGCCTCATAAATATGTTTAACCAGGGATATTGCAGTATGCATACAATGTGAAATATAACAAACATGTATTCATAGCAATGTCCTTCCTCCACAACTTTGGCAATCTGCATAGGCCAGTGGGCCTCCTTATGTAACCAGGACCTGGAAGGTTAAGCACCTGAACTGCAATATTATTGTTTCATGCACGTGCAATATAAATTCACCACTGCCACCTTTTGCTTTTGGTCCTGTATTTTACATTGCTTGACTTTCTACAGTTTCATACTTAAAGTTATTCCATAGACATGGCATATGAAATGTTTATCGTTACTTTAGCTGTGAACTTATCAGGGTCGGCCCCTACGGTTCAGTTGTAGATGTATATCTCTCAAGTCACTTAAAAATGTGTCTTTTTTCCCTGTCAAATCATAGAAATATGTTTGTTACACATTTGGTAGAGCCTATTGGAAAAACTGCAGATGAGTGATGGTAACACTTTTGCTGCCGCTCGATCTGTCTGCTGCATTTAGTACCTATAATACCTTGATCATTGCATCCTGAGTAGCTGCATGCATTTCATCTGTTGCTCAAGAAGAAACAGTACTAGCCTTCTTGCATTCCAAGCCGCTGCTCAAGATCAATGTTACAAACCTGGCTCAATGGCATCACCCTTGACAGCTTCAAAACCCAACTTTCCCTCAATGTTAGATCAATTGCATTCACCCTGGGCACCAACCTCAACCTCAAGGAACAGATCGCCAGAAAATAAAGACATCTGGTACCAGCTGTCTCTTCCTATGACAGTTAAATCGTTTCTCTTAGAAAGTGACTACTGAACTGCTGCCCTTTTATTCTCGCATCCTGATGGTGGTAAAATCCTGTTCTAATACGTTTTCTGGATTCTCCAGAAAATGGCTTGAAAATAGGCTTTCTATACCTCCTGACAATAAGGACTAGGAGCCTGATTCCAAGTTTGGCAGTTCGATGGACCACCAAAACCATGGTGGTGGTGCGGCTAATGCCGCACCAGCGGTCTGACCACAGTACAATGAGTTGGGCGATCGGACCACCATAGGACCGCTGCTTCCTCCAGGGATCCGTCATCCCTGGTGGTCTTTCAGTGGTCTGAGGCCTACTGATATGCTGGTGGTGCCCCTGCACCACTGCCAAGCATATTATAAGTTTCCTCACTGCTATGGTGTAGCCTCTGTGCCAGGGAATTCACGCAGGCTGGCACATAGTGTGTCCCCCTGTCTGTATGCACCCCCTGTTCCAGCACGACATGGACTTACAGTCCATGCCATGCAGGAACCCACTGTGGCGGTCCCACTGCGCTGCCTTTCTAAGGCTCACATACAAGCCTTTGAAAGGCAGCAATGTGGGACTGCCGCCACAGGACCACCCGACCTGTACTCCAATTGGAATACGGCAGACAACCAGACTACAGGTTTGGCTGCCTTGGAACGGGGAGCTGGCATGGTGGCCTGCCCTAGTTTAGCCCCTTTGTCATTGTGGTAACCCGAGACAAAGAGCTAGCTGGAGGGCAATCACTGCACAAACCACAACCCACTCAGAACTATTGGAGTAGGATGCATTTTAGGCAACAGCCAATCCTATCAGCGATCACAGAAACAATTAGTGAAACTCAAACCCTCTTTCATCACGGGAAGGTAAACTGAAGTTTGGAAACCAGGCATATATTTCAAAGATTTATTTTTAAAATAAAATCCTATCCTCGTGTGTTCAATATGAATAGTAAGTATCATAAAAAAATACAAAGTGGCAACAAGATTCACAAACAGAATGAATAACAAATAATGTTGTAACGTATTGGGAAATTCATAAGACCATTTTATATAAAAATCTCCACCTCCTCCCCTTCCTGTCAGCTTACTAAAGTAATGTTAGCATACAAAATGAAACTAATTCAGAGTTTCAAAGATGTGTTGCTCGGGTTCAAATTCCATAATAAACAGAAGACAAGGGGTGTGTAGCAAAACAGGTACAGTTTCATTTAATTAAAGAATGCGGCCGGGAGAATAGTTACATTCATGAGGTCTGAGGACTGTCTCAATTTACATTGGGTTCGCGATAGTCTTTTATACTTTTTTGCATCAAGCTATAAACGTAACGGGCATTCCATATATGATAGGCATGTTGGTTGCTTCCTTAGAGTCATAAATTAATGTTCAAACAGTAACTAGAGGTGAGTCTCGGCCTTGCATGGACACAGTGTGGCCAGTGGTGAATGTGTCTAGATGTCCGGCATGGGACATGCATGATTACTAGGTGTGCTAGACCCTGATTGGCTATGTGTTCCTAACTCATGTGGCATCTGACTTTATGGTGTATTCCGAAGAGCTCTTACCCCCTCGGGCCATGATGCTTTATTGGGGGCAATCTCCCCTGACCATTGTGATGTTGCTGTACCTGTTTGTGGGATCGACCACGAATTTCCTACCCATGTATTTGCCTGCTAGCCATGCACCCTCTCATCTTTGACCCATCAATCAGGGATCTCGGGCATGACTACATACTTGCGTGTCAAGGTAGATGTGGAGTTTGGGACTGGTGATTTTATTAATAGGGATGATGATTAATTTTTAACAATGAACGCATTAATATCCATATCAACATTCCCCTCTCTAGTTGATTCTTCAACTACACTATCCAATTCATGCATTTGTACCATCACTTTATTAGGCTCCTGCTGATCCCTTTGCTGACATTCGACTACGACAACCTTTTTACTTATTTGCATTCTACCTAATTTGAGCACTGCGTTTTTACAGCAGGTGATCCCCAACTGTACAACCCACAAACCAACAGGAACAAAATAACAACTGGTAACAGTGATTTGCACAGACCAAAGATCCATTGTGGGAGGCAGGAGAGCCAATTTGAAAACCACTCATGCTCAGGGGCACCTCCTTCTTCATGAATGCTTCTTTGTAGATTATGCAGTGCTTGGATGGCAAGTGTCAAAGTTCCATTGTCCATGTCATTCCCTGGGATGAAAGTACATCTGGCAGCGCTGATCTTGGCACAGACCCCTCCCTCCATCGCAGTCATTAAGCCCAGCACATAGCTATGCTGCATTTCCATGAGGCGGATGGCTCGCATTTCTTCCTTGATCGAATTGAGGCTGAACTTAGTGGTGTTCATCATCTTGACCAGTTCCCACCTAGCTATCTGCAACCATAAGGGATTAGATTTTGTCTGTAGAATGAAGAAGGGTATCGACCTCCTGCCCCAAGCTGTGCCTCTGTGAACAGTCTAAACTTTTCTGGGATGTTCTTGAACTGAGTCCAGCCAAAATAGTCCACAGATCTCTTGTCCTGTGCTACGTGCATCAAGGTGGTCTTTTTCTTTGACGGGTGCAGGTACAGTTCTGTTAGTCCTTCTCTGGGAATGATTAGGTTTGGAGTGTGCATGGTCACCAGGGTGCCCCAGTCCAGTCGAACTGGGAATCAGTTGGGTGTAGGCATGTTCGCTGCACTGCCTTTAGAAAACCATAAGCGTGGAGGTGCCCTGTTGCACATCCAGCATGTGCAATATCACGCCACAGTTGGCACTCGGGCCCATTAGAAGTGTTCCTTTTCCCCTGAAACATAAGGAATACAGTGTATGTTTCCATACAATCTGAGGTTGACCTTTCCCTTCTAGCCAAGTGTATCCACCCACCTTGGTGTCTCAGATTTCCTGAAATGGTTTAGCCATATTTTAATTAAACCCTCCCCTGTGTGACTTTTTGACTGGATGGCCCGACACTGGAACCCCACGCTGGGGACCGCTTGTTAAAGAAGACTGCCCCAGATATGCTAAGGGCCACCCTTAGTCCACAGACAGATGTAGGAGCGGGCCTGTTTGGTGTGCATTGGTTTGGGGGTTTTGCTACCTCCAAGAATCTCTGGGATGTCTCGGACCAAACTGTTTCCTCCATATGGTGTCCTTGCTGTGCATCCTGTCCAGCTCAGTTTGGATATCATTGGGTTCGGTGAAGAGGTATAAAACATCTGGGTTGGTGTTGTACCAGATTAGGTTTACAACCACCCTGTGGGGTTCTTTCTTGTTGGGATTGATCTTGGCCCGTATCCTATATGGGGAAGGGTGAATAAGGCACTTTGCTTTTTCGGGGGCTACCTCTTGGGGCAGGTAAAGCCTACCTGTGCCTATAGCATGTGGGATCAGTCAACAGACATGGCCCGATGCTTGGGAGCCAACTGAGGTCATGTGTTGATACCAGGTATTATGCAAGAGGGCGGTATGTAGTGTATGTGGAATGCTAGTGTTCGGTTTAGTGTAATTATAAGTGTCATATGAAAGGTCCCAACACATGTACTATATTTCCCCATTAGTGACCGTCTTACGACTCTGCTGTTTCTCAATGTTAAATAAGCGTGGGATTAATCATAGTAAACAGAAGGTACGTATGTACAGAAACATACATCACTTATGTTGTGATATTGTCGTTTGAGGCTGAGTTCCCTTTGGAGTCATTTGCGCTCTTCCGGTGGCCGTGTTTCTTCTGCCCAATTGGAAAATGTTTGCAAAGTTTAGTTTATGGATGTTTTCACCATTGAAGGGCTTGATTCCATGAAGGAACAGTGCACCCAATCAGGTATTAAACAGGCTGTGAGTTTTTTCTCCATCTATTGGCTTAATTGTGGAAATTGGCCTCTTCTTCTCCTTTCTTGCTTAGTGAAAGTTTTGCATTGGTGCACTTTGTTGTCTTCTCTGTTACCTGTTGTTGAAAGAGCTCTGTTGGGTGTTAACTCAGAAACATTACAAATGCTTCGAAATTTATGATTTTCAGAGTTCCTGCATTTTTTTCGTCTAGCCTAAAGGCATGATGTTACTCACTCCACTAGTAGCGATCTAGTGGAGCACCGGAAGATGATTCCCTGTTGGGTGTATTTTAGTAATTTCGTGGTAGTAGGATGATTATTAGTTATTTAGACGGATCACATCTGTTTATAAGCCTGTGAGTCACCCCCCCCCTCCAATTCTTAACTGGATGCTTAGATTGGTGATATATGTTTGTGGGGTGGTCTCATGAGGTAGGGCGGTATGGAATTGTGGCTTTTAGTCTGAGACCTACGGTGGTGCTAGATTATTTCATTGGCACTTCGCATGGGTGCTAAGGGTTGTTGTGCAGCCCCTTCTAGTTGCTATTTTGTTCGGCTGGGGCTACATATTTTTTAACTAATGAGCGCAGCTGAACTTATTATTTCTATAGGTGAGTGGAATACATGGAAAGAGGGGTCATATCACTGCAAGAGTTGCTAATGTCTGCCTCATGCTGTGAGCACCTTTTGGTGCGTAGGACCTCTTTGTTCCTAGCACGTGGTGTATACTGTGGCCTGGCCCTCCCTCGTGTCTTCCAGATACCTGGCTTTGGCTGATCTTGACCTCACCTTTGGGTAGTTTTTTTATTTTTGGCATTCCCCTGAATCTTGCATGATCTATTGCTTCACTTGTCATATGGGGGAGAAGGTTGCAGGCTGTTCCGTGGCCCCATTTTCTCCCATATATGCCGCCTTGTGGTGTCTGAGGTGGGGGCCAAATGCTTTCCCTGGATGATGCCTACAAGGTTGGAGCACTGTTAGACCCTATGCTTGGTATGGTAGTGAGTGGACCCGGTGCCCTACCTTTGTATGGCGCCAGAGTGGAGATTCAGGATCCCCCCTCAAGAGCACCCCCTTTCCTTTGGATCACACAGCACTAACTCTAAGCATACTGGTGAGGCCCGCTGTCCCTGGCTTGTGGCTGGGGTCTCTACTGTCATGTGTGTCCTAATGGGCTGGTGCATCTCTTGTCAAATACTGAAAGGGTGTTGCAGGGTGACCAGATTCTGGAACCTAAAAAAACGGGAGAAGAAAAATCTGAGACTTTTGAGAAAAAACGACAAAAGTCTGCCAGGTGATGATGAAAGAACGGGTCTGCCTCAGCAAATTCGGGATGCCTGGTAACCCTGGTGACCCCCCACCAACTGAAGGCTTGAACTCGATACCATGCTGGAGCATCACAGCTTACTGGCTCTTTGTGTGTGCGCTGTTGATTTTTATAGTTTTATCATCCCAGGCACACAGGAACCCTGGTTCCCACCACCGAGACTCGCTTCACTTTAGAACTGAAGGGGGCCCTCTATTTTTGCAGAGGCTTTGAACATTTGGAGGTGCTGTTAAGACTAAGCACCATGAAGGAAATGTAGACCCCAGACATGCTGCCCGAGAATGGGGACTTTTTGAATTGGTGTTCGGAATCTGCCCTTTATGACTTTGGGCACGGGACCAAGATGTCTCTTTTTGAACAGTTCTTGTTCAGGCCCCCACAACAGACTGCCCTTCCCCTTGGGCGTGGCCAGTCAACCCTGCCATGGGGCATCAGCAGCAGAGTGGGCCCAAGTGAGGTCACCCCTGATCACAAACTTAGTGTGGGTCCCCGAGCGACACAGCTCTCAGCTGCTCACAGCTTCTGGACGCAAGTAAATATTTTGACTTCCCACTGCTGTCTTTAGTCGTTTTTAATCTGGTAGTGGGTTTGGGTGAAGGGGTGAACCAGTGGGTGTTAATTTGTTGGAATCATTCCTACTTGTGCCAGAAATTGTATTTTTACTGTGCAGTTTGGTTCTGTGTCTGCATGAAGGCCCTGCCTCTCCACACTGTCACCCCTTCCTGCGGGTGTTGCAGCCCTGGGCCCTGTTGCATAGGGTTCCCTGTCTGTGGCTGCTGCTGTCGCAAAAACACCCAATTACAGGATCCCAGCGACCAGCAGACCTCCCTTCTGGATATGGGGTACATTTGGATTCCCCTGTGTTTGGTGTTGAGGAGGGACGTTGGTGGGGTATTGTGGTGGCTGTCCTGGGTCATTGATCTCTGCTGTTTTTGCTGCTCATTGTATGCCTTTAACCAGCATCTCTCCACCAGGCACCAGTAGCATTCCCTAGGGTCTGGTTGTTGTCAATCAACCTGGCCTCTACTGCCATAGCCTGTACGGAACCGTCTTGGGTTTTGCGGTAAAGCCCCATCAAGATTGGTGCCATTTGTATGGTTGCAGCCATTGCTGTCCCTTGGAATACAGTCTTTTTCACTTGTGTTGAACCAATTTCATGGTGCCTCTTTGGGCCGGCTCCTCAATAGGTGTCGTCTCTACTGCATGCTGCATGGGAAGCCCAACCGCTCTGTAAGTGGCCTTCTTTGCCATATGGCCTTTGGGGGCATTTTCCTGTGGTGAGTTTCTACCTCCACTGTGTGTCACACTTTACTATTTCTACGTGTTTAGGTAGAGTAATGAGTAACTTAAAGAGGCCCCTGTGCATGATGGGCGTTCCATACGATTTTCGGAAGCCTCGCCTTTTCCACCTCCCGATGCACAGGTCCACTGTGGTGGTGACAAAAGCAGAGTCCCAGTGACTGGTGACCTGTATCGTTTCCAAAGGCACATGGCTATGCGCTATTACTTCCACTGCCCCATGTGTCTCACCCCTGCTTCCTAATCTATTACTGGGGACCCATCAATGTATGAGGCCTTGCTGTCTGGGATGGGATCTTCCTCTGCTTGACTGAGCCCGTCGGTCGTGTATGTTGCATAGTCACAAATCGCTTTTCCCTCCGGCACATTGTTGGCTCAAGTATGAGGCTGTATGCATGTCATACCCATGGCCTACTGTAATTGGAAAGATCTAAGAATTTTTGCCTGCTCTTTAAGACTGCCTTAGTGAAGGCACTTGGCTCAGCAGGTGGTAGGGAAGGAACCCCAGGGGAAGTGCAGGCCATATTCCTTTCATCAGAAAACTGGATGGTCATGTTTAGTTTGGCCATTAAATCTCATCCCAATAGATTAGTTGGTGACAAGGGATAATATAATAGGGGTCCCCTCGTGAAACTACCTCCTATGTCCAGTCCTGGGGTTTTGTGAATGGGAATCCTCGTCACCGTATCCAAAAACCCTTGCATTACCATTGTGTCCTTTGATAAAGGGGCTATCCCCTCCCTTAGGCATGACCTTGTTGACCCTGTGTCTATTAGGAAGTTACACGGTATGTTGTTTACGACCACAGTTACCTAGAATGAATGAATGAAATGTCTTGTAAAGGTCAACGAATGTCTGGAGGCAATTTGACGCTGTGAGAAACAAAGATGAGGTGAACAAGACCATAGGTTTAAATAACTGTAGTGTCATTGATTGAAAATCCAAGTTTTAAGCTGTTTTCTAGTGACAAGAAGTGATGGTGCTGTTTTCAGTCCAAACGGAAGATGGTTACATTGTAGAGCTGTAGATCTGAAATAGCTTCTTCCACCCCATCAGTCACATTTAAAAGCTGCAACATTTCAATTCAATTCAAAGAAAACTTTATTGCGGTTATTTGTAACCATAAAAGCACATTAATTTCCAACAACAACAAATTCATGGGGACACAGAGGTAACATTTTTGCTACGTACTTGGAATTTCCGGCAAAATACGAAGATAAAATTAAAAAACATTTTGCATAAAATTTCATAAGTGCTCCAAAAAAAAGTTTAAAATTTAAGTTATATGTACAATTCTAAAGGAATTAAAAACATCACATAAATCTCCCGGCCCATACTAAGTAGAACCACTAAAAACATCACACTGGTCTCCCGTCCCCTTCCGGGTAGAAACAACATTTCATACTCTGTAGAACCATTAAAAAAAATAAAAAGGGGTGCATGTGCCAGTAAGAATCTATAGAGATCTAAGATCTAGGCCGACTTTAGTAGGCTTCTGCGAATTATCCACATAGAAAACAGAAACTTTGCTACTGAGACCACGTAAACTGGGCTGGTATTCGATCTTAGGATCCTGAAGAAAACTGCATGGTTCCTAATGCCCAGATTCCTACACAGTTGAATTATCCATTTTGCCCTAGGTTTTTTATATGCCTCACAGAAGAGTACTACATGGACTACTGTTTCCTCCTCTCTAAGGCATCTAGGGCAGGGGCTATTTGGGACTCCTGCCCATTTCCTTTTAACTGCAAAGAGCGGTAAGGTGCCATATCTAAACTGTAGGAATAGCTTTTTAGCTAAAGTCGGCTGAATGGTGTCAAGCACCTGCTCAAATTGGTAGTGACACTTAAAATCCAGGAACCCGTGTGTCAAACTTGATAATTTCACAGATTGAAAAATTACCATCAATTTCATCTCTTTGAGTGCATTACTCAGTGTTTTTTTTATATATCCAGGCAGAAGACCTCTGGTTTTATCCAGAGGTTTTCCATACCGATTGCACTGAAAGAGTGCCTTATAAAGGCTAACCAGGGTATTCTTCCTGCCCCTGATGTTGTCATTACCGCTCTCAATTCTTCCTTGTAGCTATACAACTCAGGGGTGCACCACAGCTGCCGCCAATAAAGGAGCGGACGTGTTGCGATGACATCCGATATTGGAAGGATATTTAGATCCATTCTAAGCGGTACTAATGGAGTATTTTTCGGTAACATCAGGATCTGTCTAATAAAGTTATTGTCTGTTAATGTGAGGGTATTAGAGGGGTTATGCCCCCACAATTCTGCCCCGTATAGGGATGCTGTCCTAGCTTGGACTTTATAGATTTCCAGAGGTGTACCTATGGTTTTTAAGGTGCAATTCTTTTGTACTTTTAGGATTCCCCCCCATGGCCTGCGTTAATCTCAAGTTAGCCTTATCCATCTGAGGGCCCCACCCCATTTTATCATTCAATGTGAGGCCGAGATAATCAAAGACGGATACCCTTTCCAGGGGTCTGTCATCCATCATTGGATGAGGGCAATTAGTACAGTTAGCATTAAAAACCATGTATTTGGTTTTGCTAATGTTAACCACAAGATTCCTTTTTTGACAAAATTGGGAAAAGCATTTAACACATGCTGCATGCCCATAGATGACTTTGAGAGCAGCGGCGTGTCATCCGCAAACATAAGTGCGGGAAAACTGAGTGATGCCAATTTTGGGCAGTCTATATCCTTGGTAGCAAGGAGATCTTCTATCAACCCGTTTAGGAAAAGTGAGAAGAGGGTCGGGGCAAGTACACAGCCCTGCCTGACCCCCTTGTCCACAGGGAATGGAACCGTCAGACACCCATCCCTGCCGAATCTCACTTTCGCAAACGCACCTTCGTGTAGAAGTTTAAACTGGTGGCATAGATATGGTGGGGCCCCCATAGCCAGGAAAATACTCCAAAGCTGGTTACGGTCCACCACATCGAAGGCTAACTTCAAATCTACAAAGGTTAGGTAAAGACTACCACCTCCCAACACGACATGCTTCCAGTAGATTAACTGAAGCCTAAATAGCTGGTCTATTGTGGAGGTTTTGGCCCTAAAGCCTGCTTGTAGGGGTGTCAGGATATCTTGGTCATTCATCCAATCTTGCAGGCATTGGAGCAGAAGCCTAGCGTAGATTTTTTGAGATACATCAATCAGGCTGATTGGCCTGTAATTTGCCGGTCCCATGGGGGTACCCTTTTTGTGAATTGGGATTATCTCCGCCCCCAACCAAGTACAAGGGGCTGGTAGACCTCCAAGGATTGCATTAAATAAATGTTGTAAGTATGGGGTCCACACTATCTGTTCCTCTCTATATAGGTCTCCCGGAATCCTATCCAAGCCAGGTGCTTTATTCCTTTGGAGCTTAACTAAGGCCAGTTGTACCTCGGACAATGTACAAGGTGGTATGGACCATGTAGGATCGGGATTTAGAAGACAAGCAGGCAGCTCACTTACTTCAACTAAATGATTTGAATATAATTCTTTAAAATGTAAGCGCCATGCTTCTTCGCATATATTTGGGTCGATGGTGGACTTACCCTCTTCCTTCCCGGTATGCACCAGCTTCCAGAAGGCCTTCACATCTTTTGAATGTAACGCAGACTTAATAATCTGCCATTGTGCCACCTCCCATTCAGTTTTCGCGTTTAAAATAATTTTTTTTAAATTTGCCCTGGATTCCTTAATACGTAAACGATTTGCCTCCTTAAGGGAGGATAGGAGGGTTAGCTTCGCTACCCTACATCCCTTGTTAAACCATGGATTCTTATTACCTGGTTGTTTACTCTTGTTGGGCCTGGTATTAGAAAATAATTCCGCCAGGGTTACAACCATTTCCTGATGGATTTCTACCATGTCCTCACAACAAGCTGTATTACGGGGATTTTCTAAAGTAGAGCATGCCTTTTCTAGCAATGGGATTATACTTTTATACATTCTAGCCATTGTTTCAGTAGATTGGATGATTTTGGCCCAGCGAATGCGTCTCCCTCCAGCCCCGACTCTGTAGTCACTTCTAGATGGAGTTATAAAATCTTGATCTGTATTGTTGGAACAAACATCTAAGAAGGTGACCAAAGGATTATGGTCACTTTCAATACGCTGCACTATGCTGAAATCTAAAACTTTTTGCCTTAAATCTATGCTAACTAGGAAGTAGTCAATTACAGATGTTTGACCAGCTCTTTCAAACTTGGGATGACCTGGATTGTCTTTCAAAAAGCGCCCATTACAGGCGCTTATGGAGAAAGTTAGGGTGAGGGAAAGCATTTGTAGAACAACTGGGGTCCACCCCTTGGCCGGGTATGTATTGGGTGGTGGAACTGCCCAAGTTGCATCCTCATCTGCAGTTATAGGTTGCGATATGCCTTTTAGCGGTTCATAATGACAGTTAAAGTCCCCACCGATTGCAAGGTGCGTGTTGCCTGGGAGAGATTTCAAAAAGCTATTCAGAGAATCCAAGGTCAGGGAGGTCCCTCGATACTGAACTGGACGGGAATAGATATTAATGAGTGCCATTTTTTCTCAGTTCATAGTTGTCAGGAAAATACAAGATATATCAGGGGAGTGGGTATAGACTCTCCTTACAACTAGCCCAAGATGAATTGCCACCCATATACACAATCCCCCCGATGGTCTGCCTTTAGGTCCCTTGACAGCTAGTTCGTAATATGTGACAAACCCCGGTCTATGAATTGGGGTTGCATTCAAAGTTTCTTGAAATTGACAGATCTCATGTAAATCAATGAAGTCCCCCCAGTCAGGCAAAACGAGTTTGGACACAAGACACGCAATGTTCCATGATAGCACTTTTATGCCACCTGTTTTCCCCACTATGGCACTCCGTGCATTAACAACGACCCCTAAGTTCGCTTGTACACCTGGATCAATAGGATGGATAAGATCATGGTGGGGAGATTCAGAATACAAGGGGCCCAATGTAGGTAGCAAAATACCGGTCGGAAACGGCCGAAAATACAGATTTTCGAATATGTGGATATTGAGATGTAGGGGCATGTAAAATTACAGAATCGGTAATTTTACCGATTCGGTAAAATACCGAATTGGTAAAATTACCGATTCTGTAATTTTAGATGTAGGTAGCACTGTTTTCAGTGCAACAAGGGTTTAAGAAATCGTTATTTACCACCAACTAGAAGGTGGTGGTAAATAATGAAAACCCTTCAAAAAGAATTTCTTTTGCTTTAAAAATTGTGCCATGTTGCAGACATACATGCCCTAAGGGCATGTATGTCAGCAACATGTGCACCCATGCACAATTGAGGGGTGCAACAGGGTGTCAAAGTGACACCCTGCCACCTTTCAATGTTTCCCCCAATTACCGAATCGGTATTTACCAATTCGGTAATTGACATTGATTCCTATGGGCCTCAAGGCCCATAGGAATCAATGACAATTACAGACTCGGTAAATACCGATTCATTAATTACCGAATCATACCGATTCGGTAATTAATTCGGTAAATATACCTACATCCCGATTGCCAGTTCTTAAATACCGAATCGGTATGATTCGGTATTTAAGAATCGGTAATCTGGGATTACCTACATCTGGCCCTTAATAACTACACTAGAGTTGTTGGTTGTACCCCTGATTTGTCCTTCGCTACAGCCCACAGGACTTTTGTCCGCTAGCAGTTATCCTTCATTATGACTATTCCCTGTTTCTCCAGGTCTTAGGAATTTGTGTGCCAACCCCCCCTGTGGAACTTAATTGAATATTGCCTTCCACCCAGGGAGACTTACAACCTGCTCTGAGCCAGCTGGAATCAGTCAATCCACTGAATCCAGCCGCTCATACCTATTGTACAGAGGCATTGAAAATTGTTGACCCCCATTTGATTTAGTTGTGAACCTGGCACGATGCCCCCTCCCACCTCTCACAAGTCAACATTCTCTGGATCTAGCATAAGGGGTGGGAAAATATAGAAATAACTCAGGTCCCTAGACTGTATATTGGTATCTGGGTTTGCACGTACTCCCCTACAAACGTGTTCAACAACCCTCGGATCATCAAAGTTAATCACAACACAGTCACCAGTGGTATTTTTCTTCATAGGTCCTACCCAATCCACCCTTCTTACAAATACAATTCTAGACTGCATGTCACGAGGAAGTGGTCTATTGACATTTAGCCAGTACATTGACTTGTTCTTCAGTTGCTCATAAGATTCTAATTGCCCTGATTTGAGTCTAGGGACACCCGTCAGCACAGTAACGTAGGGAAAACAATCAGGGGGAAGGTTTAGATGTTGGTATTCACTTCCTATCTCCAACCCTTTCCGGGTTCCCTCAGGTGCTGATCTCGTTGGCCGGGGCTCACGCTGTCCCTGGGGTTCTCTATAACCATTGCAAGCTGCAACATTTATAACTCTTGCCTAACCGGAATGGAGGGATCCCTTTCAGGTTGGTATGTGGTTGGTAGCACAAGGCGGCTGTGGTTGCGTACCCTTTTTCTCTCAAGTATGAGCTCACACCTCGCTTCCTCACGCCGTCTGGCCTGTCTATTTTTTTCTGAACTACATGCTGCTTTCAACGACCTAGCTTCACTTTCGAGGTCATCCTCTGTTTCCTCCCCAGCTACCTGGCCAAATCCTGTAGCCCCATCCTCGTCCTTGGTTCCCAGGGGACTGGGGCTCCATTCCTAGCATGAGCTTGCTGAATCACTGATGAGGACTGCCACAAACTTCCTTGACACATGCTTACGCTCACCTGCCCCAGTGGTAATGCATATCCTACCTGCTCTTAGGGGGTCACACATCGTGTGCGGTAGATGGGGAGTGGAACTTTTGGGGACCCTCCCTAGAAACTTGGGCTGTGAAGGAAATGTCTGGGTCTGCTTAGTTTTGCTTCTCTCAGAATTAGATCCAACTGATCTTCTTTCGGAGGGGGGGGTTGTCAGCTTCTATTACTACTGGGTTTGAGTAACGTAAAGCAGGGGGAGCGGGTGAGAGCATGTGCGTTCCTGCATATGGTGGAGGAGGTGCTAACGGTTTATTTGCTAACGGTATTGAAGGGCTTTCACTATTGGTCTCCTCAAAGATACCCCATAATTCTAATAATGCCTCTCTCTTGTCTCTCTTTTGACCTGTATATGTGTTTTTTATGTGTGATTTAGTGCGATCAATTATGATCGTGTCCAATGTTCCCTCCTTAGGCCAGGGAAATGTGTGTGCCTTTGTGTGTGAGTGGCACTCTTGGCAAAACTTACTTAGTCTTTTTACCTGCTTGGTGAACCTATTTTCCAAGTTTTTTACTGGGGAATACATGGGAATTTAAATAATCTGGTTAATAGAATTCAAATGATGTTTGCCTAGTTTGGTTTGGCAAGTTGTAGAGGCAATTCATATGTGGTGCACTGTGACCACATACAAGTAGTACATAGTATATACATAGTATTGTAACACAGGGCGAATATGAAATGGGTTAGCATAAAACCTGCATGAACTCAATTCCCATACAGTGTATTTTCAGCAACAGTCAATGCAAATAACATTTACAATCAACAATGCATTTCATCAATGATCAACAGATTTTTTGGCCAAATATAAGCTCAGTGGTTCATTGCAATTTATCCTCTAGAAAAAGAAAACTAGTTTGGAACACATTCCTAAGTGAGCTGGATAGTCTGCCACTCTCCACTCCTAGCGATACAAAAGGGGATGATGGACGGAGCGCTTGAACAAATCAAACACTCACCCCCAGTCAACTGATCTGGGTTTAATCCATCACCATTCTTTAGTTCACTCAGCCACCCCAGTTCAGACATGGCTATATGCAAATCAGTCTGACCCTGTGCCTTATGGGAACAGTCCAGCCCGAACTGCCAAGCCATGTCTTCCCTGGACCGGAAACAAGCATCCTGGGACCGGTTTCGGATTCATAATCCTCATCAGCCAGGCTATCTTGAATCCAGTGGCCAAGTGAACAAGGGACTCACGTCTGAGTATAACCTGCCACACTTGGGGCGAACAAAGCGATACAAAAGGGGATGATGGACGGAGCGCTTGAACAAATCAAACACTCACCCCCAGTCAACTGATCTGGGTTTAATCCATCACCATTCTTTAGTTCACTCAGCCACCCCAGTTCAGACATGGCTATATGCAAATCAGTCTGACCCTGTGCCTTATGGGAACAGTCCAGCCCAAACTGCCAAGCCATGTCTTCCCTGGACCGGAAACAAGCATCCTGGGACCGGTTTCGGATTCATAATCCTCATCAGCCAGGCTATCTTGAATCCAGTGGCCAAGTGAACAAGGGACTCACGTCTGAGTATACCCTGCCACACTTAGGGCGAACAAAGCGATACAAAAGGGGATGATGGACGGAGCGCTTGAACAAATCAAACACTCACCCCCAGTCAACTGATCTGGGTTTAATCCATCACCATTCTTTAGTTCACTCGGCCACCCCAGTTCAGATATGGCTATATGCAAATCAGTCTGACCCTGTGCCTTATGGGAACAGTTCAGCCCGAACTGCCAAGCCATGTCTTCCCTTGACCGGAAACAAGCATCCTGGGACCGGTTTCGGATTCATAATCCTCATCAGCCAGGCTATCTTGAATCCAGTGGCCAAGTGAACAAGGGACTCACGTCTAAGTATACCCTGCCACACTTAGGGCGAACAAAGCGATACAAAAGGGGATGATGGACGGAGCGCTTGAACAAATCAAACACTCACCCCCAGTCAACTGATCGGGGTTTAATCCATCACCATTCTTTAGTTCACTCAGCCACCCCAGTTCAGACATGGCTATATGCAAATCAGTCTGACCCTGTGCCTTATGGGAACAGTCCAGCCCGAACTGCCAAGCCATGTCTTCCCTGGACCGGAAACAAGCATCTTGGGACCGGTTTCGGATTCATAATCCTCATCAGCCAGGCTATCTTGAATCCAGTGGCCAAGTGAACAAGGGACTCACGTCTGAGTATACCCTGCCACACACAGGGCGAACAAAGCGATACAAAAGGGGATGATGGTGGTGGTGATGGATTAAACCCAGATCAGTTGACTGGGGTGAGTGTTTGATTTGTTCAAACGCTCCGTCCATTATCCCCTTTTGTATCGCTTTGTTCGCCCTAAGTGTGGCAGGGTATACTAAGACGTGAGTCCCTTGTTCACTTGGCCACTGGATACCTACAGTGAAAGTAAGGAGGAGGGTTGGACTGTTAACTTAGAGGGTGGCGGTGGGTTAAAAGCAGCCCCGATTTTTGACAGTAAACAGAGTCCGAAATCATCAAAAACCACTAGTTACAGCAAGAAGAAAGAAGCCTTGAAGAAAAAGGGTGGTAAAGGAAAGAGGAAGGGAGCTAGCCCAGGGTGTAAGGAACATTGTGTGGGGGGTTCCCTAGAGCTGAATGACCCTGAGCTGAATGACTCGAGTGACAAAAGTGGCGGTTTTGGAGAAGGGGCAGCCAAAGGTATCACTGGGGAAACAAGCGGCTATACAGGGAAACTCGGGGTGCCTGGACAAGGAGATAACCAAGCCCCTGTTTTTAACATACAGGCAAGGGGGAAAGACAAGAAGGCTCCAGTCTCGAGAATAACTCCCTCGCTACGTGCCTTTTTTAAGGTGTTGCCTCAGGTCCTAAAGGTCACCCACAGCCCAGACAGCCTTGTTAGACAAGCCCCTGAAATATCCACACAGAAGATGGCAGACCTGAGGGGTCCAGAGGGAGTCACGCTAGAAGTACCTGCACAACTACATGTGCCTGAGGTAACTACGTCACCAATAGAGGCCTCTGGTGAGGTGGTTGAAAGGGGTACTAGTGGCGGAGAAGAGGGGAGAATAAGGTATGCGGAAAAGGAGAAAGAGAAGGAGAAGGAGAAGGAGTTGGGGGAGGAGCAAGGAGAGCAAGGAGGGGCTACCCTAGAGGATTTGTTAACTGTCATGAGAAAAGAGATAAAGTTGGGTTTTGCAGAATCCAAACTAAATCAGAGCGAGATCAGGACAGCCTGCGACACCCTGGAGCGAAAAGTAGATGGGCTCTCGGAGAGAACAGAGAAACTAGAGGGATCGGTAGGGGAGCTAAAAGCTAATTTGGAGACAGCACAAGTCAGGATCCAGTCCCTAAGGGAAGAGGGGGACGAGTTGAGGGAAAGGGTCGAATCTTTGGAGAACTTCTCTAGAAGAAACAACTTACGAATCTTAAAGGTTCCTGAAGCAAAGGAAGGGGGGGGACCTTAAGACTTACGTAGTATCTCTATTAAAAGGTGCCCTCAACTTAGAAGAAACTGAGGAAGAGTTGGCCAAAGACATTCAGAGAATCCACAGGGACCCATTTCGCCTCAACTCTGGGAGAGTGAAGCCAAGGAAAATTCTTATGAATTTCCTGACATACTCCCTGAAAGAGAAGATTCTCAATCTTGCCCTGAAGGCCAAGCCATTAAAAGCTCCGGACTTTTCATTTGAGGTGCGGTCAGATTTATCAAAGGTCACCTTAGAAAGGCAGTGGGAGTTAGGGCAAAGAATGGACAAGTTCAGGGCAGTGGGGGCAACGGTACAAATGAGGTTTCCTGCCTTTCTAAAAATAATGTACAACAATAAGATGTACAACATTCGCTCCCCCAGGGAAGCAGATGAGTTAATTACCTCCATCTCTGAACATGCGGGGAGAACGAAGCTCTAGGAACGGAAATATACCTCATAGTCATTCGTCGGAGGTGAAGTACTAGCCTTTAAAGGAAATAATGAGTAAAAATCTTAAAACATAAAATGTAGCACAAATGTAAGGGAAAATAGTAAAAGTAAAAAAAAAAAAAAACAAGAAGATCAAAAGGGAAGGTATAAGGTTATAGAGGAAAAAACACAAACCATAATCTAAAAACACATTAAGCATTAAAAAAAAAAAAAAGATACAAAGTTAACAAAAAACCCCTTCTCTCATTTTTATTCTTACTTAAAGGGGGATATGGAGGATACCACTTCTAAAATAAAATTAAAAATATATAAAAAAAAATATATATATAAAAAAAGAAGCAGGTAATCAGTCTCACCGATAGAGGGTAGATGGGGTTAGAGACCAAACACACCTACGTAAACCTGGCAAACCAATACGCCAGGAGAAGTGAGGGGGGGTTTTCCAAGGGCGGGGGGTCGGTAGGGGGGTGCAATGAAAAAACATCAGATGCCTGTATCAATTTTTATTTTTTACAATCACACTCTTAAGTTCGCTCACAAACAATATCAATTGACATCAACTAATACCACAATGTCACCCCGAGAGAGATTAAAAACTCTGCTAAAGGGAGGGGGATATAAAGAGTCGTGTAGGCTTAGAAGAGGAGAAAAAACATGACAGAAATACACTTTTTATCCTGGAACATCAACGGGCTGCGAGTGAAGGGGAGGAGACATAGAATTTTACAATACTTCAGGGATTCCCCGGCCCAGATAATAGTGTTACAGGAGACACACCTGCTCAAACAGGAAGTAGAAACAATACTGAAAACACAGAAGTGGGTTGATTTATTTATTTGTACAAATCAGTCCGCCAATATTCGTGGGATTCTCATTCTGTTTAAAAAATCAGCGAAAGCACAAATTTTGGCTTATGAGGAAGATCTTAGTGGCAGGTGGCTGGTTTGTAAAATAACGTTAGATGGTCAACATTATACACTCGTAGGGTATTATGGTCCGAACCAGGACGACCCATCCTACCTCCAAAAAATCCAAGGGGCATTAGTCACATCGAATCATCCTATCATATGGGTGGGGGACTTCAATATCGTCCTGAACCCCAAGCTTGATAAGTCCCCAAACTCCAGAGCGCTGGTATCATCTAAATCAAGACAGGTTATGCTGTCCATAATGTCGTCTCTGGGGTTGGCAGATGTATGGAGAGATAGGGCTGGGAATGCTCTCGGGGTTTCGTATAGGAACCTCAAGTACAAACATGGGTCAAGGATCGATTATGCTCTCTTTAGTTACGGTATTCAAGAGACGGTGAAGGGGCTACGGTATCTACCCCCACACCTCTCAGACCACTCAGCAATAATGTTCTCTCTGACACTCACGCAACAAAAACATTTTTCGTCATGGTCTTTTGATCGGACGATACTTTTAGATCAGGTGGAGACCGACCTGTTGGCAGAATAAGTGTCAAACTTCCTGGAAATAAACCTGGACTCTGCGGAAATAAGTATAGTGTGGGAATCCCTCAAAGCTTTTTTAAGAGGGCATATTACAAATCGTGCAGCAGTTAGAGGCAAAGTCTACAGGGAAAAAATCAGGAACCTAGAAAGGGATCTGGTTAGTCTAGATAGGATTTGTGGGTCCTCTGGGGGTACCTCTGCAGAGCAGGAAGAGCGAAATAAATTGAAGCAGGAACTGAATAAAATTTTACAGGAAAGAGTAGAGAAGAGGTGGGAGGCAAGCAAGATTTCGAACTTTGAATACGGAGAGGTGGCTGGTAAGGTTTTAGCTTGGAAAGTCAAAATAGACAAATCTAAAAAGTTTATAAAGGGCATCTGTAAGGAGGAAGACACTACCGTTAGGAACACCAATACCGAGATCGGTAGGGCTTTTCAGGAGTTCTTTCAAAACATATATACCGAAGATATTGAAGACGATCCCCAGGCAAGAAATCTATGGTTAGATAGGATTCAACTACCTACCCTCTCTGAAGATCAGATCGACCGCCTTGATAGGGAGATATCAGAGGAGGAAGTGAGTAAGGTGATAGGTCAATTAAAGCAGGGGAAGGCGGCTGGGCCAGATGGCCTCCCAGGGGAATTATTCCGGGTTTTGTGTTCAGAGCTAGTAACAACATTGACTCATTTATTTAACAACATCTTTACAAAAGGGTTAGTGCCTCCTGCATCATGGAGCGAAGCAACTATAGTCCTTATACCAAAACCAGGTAAAGATCCAACTGACTGCGGGTCCTATAGGCCGATCTCGTTGCTGAATATAGATTATAAGATCTTTGCTGCAGTTTTATCAGCACGTTTGGCAAGCGAGATCGGCTCTATAATCCATGAGGATCAAAAGGGCTTTATCAGGGGACGTCAGATTGCGGACCTAACCAGGGACTTGGTTGCGGCGATAGACATCGCCACAACTTTTTCATTACCCCTGGCCACCCTAACATTAGATGCCACAAAGGCCTTTGATAGGGTCAATTGGCCCTATCTGACGGCTGTATTAAGGAAGTTCCAACTAGTTTTGCCGTACTATCCAGCTTCTATACAGAGCTCCTACCGCTAAGTTATTAGTAAACGACACACTCACTGAGCCATTTAAGATTTCATGAGGAACTAGGCAGGGCTGTCCCCTTTCCCCGCTTCTGTTCGATCTTTATATAGAGCCCTTTGCGCAGATAATAAGAGAAGAACAGAGTATTATCCCCTTTGAGTTCAGTGGATGGGTGAAACGTCTGGGCATGTATGCAGACGACATCCTGATATATACGTCAGATCCCATTCAGGCATTTCCAACAGTTGTCAGGAGAGCAGAAGAATTCGGGGAAATCTCGGGGTACCAGATAAATGCGGGGAAAACTGAAATAATGGAGTGGAATATTAACAATTCACAATTGGACACAACCTCCTCAATGCGCTATCTGGGAATTACGATCACCCAGGAAGTCAAGAATATAGCTCAGGTAAATTTGAATCGGGTATCCCGAGAATGTCGGGCGCTTCTAAAAGCATGGACATTTCTCCCACTGACGATCTATGGGAGGGTAAGCCTTATAAAAATGTCAATTATACCGAAGCTTACATTTATATTTAACAGCATTCCATTAGCTTTTGACTCAAAACAAATCAAGAAGTGTCAACAGGACATTAACTCGTTTGTGTGGAATTACAAGGCAACTCGGATAGCATGGAAGAAACTGAGGAGGAGGAGGGAAAAGGGTGGGCTCTCCCTTCCAGACATACAATACTACGCCTGGGCCTTTCAGTTATCATTCTCAAGAATGCTACTGAAGACCCCAACAGACTCAACAGTAGGGAGAATGTTTAAGGCCATGTTAACTGGAACGGGCCTGCCAATGGACGGGTTTTTATTCAAATTTGGAGAACAGAAATTTTTCAAGAAGGTGAGGTTGAAGGTCTTGCAATCGTTGGCCAGAGCCTGGACAAGGATTAAGAGGTCAACAAGGCTGGCCTACTATTCAAATTGGGCTCCAATGTGGGGTTCCCCGGGGCTCCCACCGTGTTTGGGTGAGAACCTCTCGACGCCATTAAGAGAAGGGGGGATCACGAGATGGGGAGACTTGTTAGCTGGTGGGGCGTTAATATCATGGGATAATCTGCTTGAAAAGGTAGGCCCAGGGCTATCAAGGTTTAAATACATGCAACTAGTAAGCTGGTCTAGAGAGCTCTTCAAAAAGAAAGCCTTGGTGGGGAGGTGTAGCATGTTAGAACAACAACTGGTGGAGAAACCACAGGGAAGCAAAGAAGTGGCACATTGGTACTGGGCAATTTCGGAGGAGGTGGACGGAGACTTCGACCTTCCTGACGAAATATGGGCGGAGGATATGCTCCTTTGAGAAGATTGGTGGATAAGATCATTCACTCTTTTATATAAAATTGTCAAACCGGCATGGTTGAGGCGAAACCACCTCTTCACACTACACCGAGCCTATTGGTCACCACAAAAGCTGGCAAAGTTCCAAGCTGGTAAATGTTGTAATAAGTGCAGGGCGCATCAGACGTTCACATGTTTATGGACTGCCCACTAATCAAGACTTTCTGGGCGGAAGTCCTGGATACACTGGGCTCGATACTTAAAGTATCCTTAACCTGTTCATTAACACTGATAATTTCTGGAATGGCTGATAATGTGACTGGTACAGCAAGGCCGTTACTGTTTTATGCAATTTTACTCGCCAGACGTCAGATATGTAAATTTTGGGTTGACTCAAAGGCGCCAACACATGCCAGCTGGTTATCATCTTTAATTGAAACATCAAAAGTAGACCTGGCTAGATCTTGCAGCAGACAAAACCTCTCTTTTTGGAATCTGTTATCTTCTTGGTGTTAGAGTACCGGGTTTTTTTTTTTTTCCCGGTCCTATGATTATGCCTCCAAACTTCAGAGTCCACTGTGGCGGTTCCGTTAGACAAGAAAAGGACCTCGTGGTAGTCCCTACCTTGATGGAGTCTGTGTCGGGTATGGCTGGTCGCCACTCATCACAAAATACCTCAGTAAACCCAGATTCGGTCTCCCGCCAGAATGTTCCCCAAAGAGGTGGAGATTGTGAGTGCGTTCTATCCTGAGTCGCACGAATAGGTGGTTGGCTATATAGTCTGCGGGCAAGAGGTACAGGCAAATGAGGACAAAAAAATAAATAAATAACAGTGTGGTATCAAGAAGCTGCACTAGATAAACAAGTATTGGCAAAGCCATTAGGTGTGTTCTTGGTAACGCTAGTGCAATTGTTAATTCAAAAAAGATTTTTGCACTAATATGCCACAAAAAAAGAAAACATGCCTCCTATATGTGGTGAGCTGAAGCATCCAAAAATTAATTTAAATAAAAATGGATTTACCATTGCATATAAATTAAAAGTATCAGTGCGCCCTAACGGGCATGTGAATTAGAATTGTTTTTTGGTTGGAGGGTGGGGGGGGGTTTAATACAGTGCAAACTAGACTCCAAGGTATTAGAGCACTTTACATGAGCACCAGTTGTACAGATGGGACACATTAATTTTGTTGCGAGGCACAGGGAGATTCATTGATGTTGAGCATCACTGTTGAGACTCAAACCCTGTTCTCCAGCTTCATGTTCAGCTGAAGTTACAGTAAGTTCAGCAGATTGCCTATAAATTACTAAGCATGTGTTATGTCACATGTGCAGAGGGACATATGGGGAATTTGAGATTACCAACAAGGACAATGCAAATACAAAATGAATACACATCAGATGGAAGGAGTGCCATTTTATCATATCCCACCCCTAGCCCCACCCCTAGCCCCGCCCACTAGCCACACCCCTAATTCAATTTGATGAGTACCTGCACTTATTTTTTTCCATTTAAAGCACTGGTTGCAATAAATAATTACATTACTAAATATGCATTTTATATTTCGACATTTATATCTAAATATCCAACATGTATAATTTAACTATGGGGATACTCCAAAAAAATATGATAATTATAGCAGCTCAGTGGCGTACCAGACTCCTCACTGGCACCCCTTCAGAGCATTCTGCTCACCGCAGAACACTTTGCTAACGCGGGATTACTGGTTACTAATTATCTTACCAAATCCCAAACTATGTCGACTGAATCGTTGGTACCTGTCGTTGAGTAAAAGGTAATCTCACAATAAGTCAATCAATTTAAGAACTTACACCACTCTAAATGACCACTGACCAAATTTAAGTTTTAAAGATTTAATATAAAGTCAAAGATAACTGGAGATACAAACATCTCAAAATGAGATTCAAAAGGTAAATTGGTATCACTATAAACATGAACTTCTTGAATAATCTAAGTCTGAAGAACAAAATAATAAGTACAAGCTCAAAAACCATAAGGGTTGTCAAAATAGATATAAGTTGCAATCTCAAAGTCATTACAGAAAAGAAAATTAAGGTTAGTCTGTCCCTACACTATTTTAAATGACATCCCTACTTAGCAAGATCTTAACCCTCTAGGTGTCAGCCGTGGTGACTTCCTAAGAAGATCACGCACTTCTCTTTGTCTCTTCTCTGATAATGGGTCTCTCCTGATCAGCCTATCTGCCTACCCATCCGCTTCCTTAGGCTCCCAAAATCATCTGCTCTGCTCTCCTCCCGGGTCTCTTTCCCTAATACCAAATCACATTTCCAATAGAAACGCCCCTTGGGACGCCCCTCACGTGGTACATCTTTGCGCGGCAAACTCCATGATGGTACTCTTGAAGACCCTCGTTAAAGTTGACCTTGGTTCCCAGGCTTCTGCTCCAGTGCGCTGATACCCCCTGAAATTCCTGGAAACTCCTACAGGCCTGCGCAAGGCGCCACTGAACAAAGTCCCTTTCATTCGAGCTGATTAGGACCCTCGCACCTGCATACAGCTCGTCCTGCAGTGGGCCTCAAATTCCAGACTCCACCATATCTTTAGTCGTAAAACACTCTCAAAGCTCTGTGCTGGACACCTCGCGACCTCTTCTCTAACGAGCACATGACGATTTAAACGACATGACATTATCTCCTCTGGCCTACTTGATTTACATGCAGCAGGTCCCTGCACTCTTAAAACGTTAACTTGATTTAAACAGCAAACATTCTTAACTAGCATACGTTTCTAAAATAACACATCTATAAAGCCTATACTTTTAACCCTAAGTTCAATAATACAGTTGAAAGAACCACGTCACCTCATCTCGCATTATTTTAGCAGCACGTTCAGGTTTGCTGTGAATTGCCCTAAGGCCTACACATTATACTGGATTTCAAAGTTACATTTAATTCGGACATGATTCTTTTAACATGAGAACATGAGGTTTTTCACATATATTCCAACATTTCTACATTAATCTCACACCGTTATAATTATAGTTACTCTACTTAACATTCTATACATTCCACTACTGAATATAAAACACTCGTGTGCAAAACATGTTTAAACTAACTACGTGCTTGTAAATATGGCGTACTTATAAATTTTTTCAAACTTGTGCTCTCTCAGTCCCCCCTTTGATGACCTTCAGGGGTCATCATCACCAAGACACCAAAAATTTAGAACCCTTCAAAGTGAAGACAGGGCAGTTCCACCTCTTTTCATACTCTCTAATGCTTTCAGACTCTTATATTGAGTGTCCTGCATCGCTGTCAACTCTTCTTCCTGTTTTCTCATAGTTCTCTGCAACCTATTTGCTCTATAACATTGATACAAACGCACCAATCCCCACAAAGTGATTACACAAATCACTATTATGATGATGGGTTTCAGTATGTACCAAACGATACCCTTTCCTAAGTTGGCAAACCAACTTCCAACTTTACCCATTCCATGACCTACTTTTTCCCACACATTTACCTTTGCTAGGTCCTCAATTTCGTAGTGTATGGCAGTGATATTTTGTATATACTTCTCTAGAGGTTTTGAATTGTCTGGAATGTAAGTACAGCATTCCTGGACCTTCAAGGCCTTACAGACTCCTCCCTCTTTAGCTAACAGAACGTCTAAAGCAAGTCGGTTCTGAAGAACCATTGCCCTAATCGATTGCATCTCACCTTCTATCAGCATCAATGATCTTGCAGTACTGGCAGATAGCCTATCTACGACTGTAGCTAACCTCCTAATTTTGATGTCATTCATTATCAATCCTAAGAAAGGGAATGCAGCACCAAGTACATCTCCAACTACTTCTGCTGCACCCAGCCCTCGTTTCCATCTAGTTGATATTTCTTTCTTAGGCGTGTCTAAATTCTCAACATGATATATTTTAGGGAAGACAACAGCCAGATAGCATGATCCGTACCAATTATCTGGTAACTTCACATAGGCATTTCTTCCACATACAAAATATACATTTGGTATTGCTTGCATCCCTTTCAAAAAGTTCTTAGAGTAATACTCCAATTGAAAGGCATGTTCACAATGGACTTGACCTACATAAAAGTTTTCATAATAGGAGTAACTCCTGTGTATGCACAGTTTTCCCCGTTTATCCTTATCCAAAGCAATTGGACCAATACTACCTTTTCTTTGATGTGCCCTTTCCTCCTTGGTCCAATCTGTTTCCCATTGTCCTGATGCCTTCAAAATCTTCTGCCTCCTGTATCTAGTATCTACCTGTGCTATAAACTTTTTCTCAACTTCTGATATTTGACAAGTCAGATTGTTTCTTCGAGCATGTGAAGTATCTAACGTTTACCATGGAATAAACCATTTGTGTAATCTGTCTTCGCTTTTGTAGTAGTCCCATTTGTTCAAATGCTTGAAATTCGGAACCTCTGGCAATGTCGAGTCGAAATTCGAGAAATAATACTCGAATCCTTCTCGTCCATAAAACATGCTCAACAATAAACTGCACGTTATTCCATATGTCAACGGAAGATGATGGTATCTGATACCCTCCTCCACTGAAGCTGGTAATTGCATACAAACGTAACAATCCTTCACTTCCATGGCATCAACATATTCATAAAGCAATTTAGCATAAGCATTTGACTTGTAATTTCCCTGTGACTCATCTGTGTGAAGCCTTTTTATTTCTGCATCTAACAACGCTTTGTCTTTCTCATTGATGTTTCCCTTCTCTTTAATAATGGTAGTTCTCGGTGTTGATACTCCCTTATCCTCCTTGACTGCGGTTTCATCCCCTTCGTGTCCCACTAGGAATGAAACAGTTACCACTAAAATTATAAGAGAAACCACTACTCCTAAAAGTGTAACAGCTATACATTTTGCCCTGCGGTTCGGGTTGCCAGCCTCCATGTTCTCAAACAGTGTCTCTTTGGACGTTCTTCTCGCATCAACTTCTTCCCCGTTTTCAAACAAAGTATTTCTCTCTTGCAATGTCTCTCTTTTGAACACTTGGAAGCTTGACAATTTGTTTCCACAAAACAGTTCAAAATCCAGTAGAAATTAGACAACCCTAGCCCTTCTCCATCCGCTAAAAGGAAACCCCTACCATTTTTTCTTCTTCCACTCGGCGCTAGGTTATCTTGCAACAAGTTTACAATTTCTTTTCAAAAGTCTTATTTTCGTCTGAAGTTATGTATGACTCAAGGAGTGACACTACGTCTTCATAAATGTCCATCCGAAGTATCATTCCCTCAGGTTCTGGGCAGTTCGTACCACAACATGGAAAGTCAACTTTTTCTAGGATTATTCTCCTTATTTCGCTCAAGACAAGTGGACGGACGAAATTGAGAGTTAACGTTTTTTCAATTTCTACTCCTGGTACTATCAGTTCTACATCCACAATGACAAAGGGGTCCGTTCTAATCAAGATCACTTTCTTCACCTTTCCAGTTCTGCGCCCCTTTGAAGACATTCGCAATATGGTATTAATCCACAACAATAAGCGCTCCTAGCATTTCTACTACTCGCTCAAGCATTTCCAAACGAAGAAGAGTTCCCTCCAATATTGGATATCGTGAACAGCAAACTGGAAACTCAACTGTCTCTAAAATCAATTTTCTTATTCCACTCAGGAGAGCAGGATGAACGATGTTGAGTGTCAGCAACCTTTCGGTCTCCGCTCCTGGCAGTAGAAACCTTATTTGCACTGTGATGATCGGGTCAGTTCTGATCAGTTCCACTTCCCTGATCCTCCCTGTTCTGTGTCTCCCAGACATCTGCAACAAGGTAGGTCCAGTCGGGAGTAGAGTATCTTCTGCTAGGCACTCGCACCCTTCTTGATCTTCTAAGACCCTCCTCGGCTTGATCCTGGATATCTTCTTCTGGATCTGAGTCTTCGGATATAGGAGCAAGCGTTTCTTCTTGGGCCGACCTCAAACTTAGCCTTCTTCTCCTTGCTGGCCAAGTGGCAGCTCCAAGCCTTATTCTCCTATTCCTTGTCCTCTCACTTGGTTCTTGGTCGCTCTGATACGGATCTGAGTCTGAGTCGTATTCACTTCTGCTCTCTCCTTCAGTTGCGTCTTCTGTCTCACTGCCGTCCTGCCTTCGCTCTTCTTCTGAATCCGTTGCGTTCCCAACTTCTTCCGACACCCCCTCAGCTGCCTCAATCCCTTCTTGCAACTCTTCTTCCACTTCCGGGCTTTCGTCTGGGATGGGAGCTGTTCCTTCTAGAGGTGCTGGAACTCTTCGAGTATGGGAAGCATGGATCCAATTTGGCAGCCCCCCGCACTTCACCGCGGTGTTCGTGATCAGGATTACCTGAAAGGGCCCACGCCAGCGAACATCTAGGCAGTTCTTCCGGACGTGTTTTTTAACCAAGACCCAGTCCCCTGGGTTCAGATCATGACACAGGTTCCTCGATGCTGGAACTTCAGCCGCATGCACCTGAAGGGACACAGAATGGATGGCGTCAGACAGTCCTTTACAATAATCCAAGATCAGATCATCTGTAATATTCAATAGGGCAGTAGTTGGAACTGTAGGAAGTCTCATGGCCCTCCCCATCAGGATCTCGTGGGGAGAGAGACCTGTCCTCCTGTCAGGTGTGCTGCGCATGCTCATGAGCACTAAAGGAAGAGCATCTGGCCAACTCAAAGATGTGGATGCCACTACTTTAGCCAATCTATTTTTCAACGTGCCGTTCACTTGTTCCACAATTCCTGAAGCTTCTGGTCGATAACTACAATGCAGCTTTTGATCGATATTCAGTGTGGAGCACAACATCTTCACTATTTCGCTGTTAAAATGTTTTCCTCTGTCAGATTCCAAAGAGGCAGGCACCCCGAAGCGCGGTATCAACTCCCTGAGCAACAATTTAGCCACTGTGAGTGTATCGCACCTACGTGTAGGGTACGCTTCAACCCATCTGGAAAATACGCATACAATCACCAACACATACCTAAGGCGATTGACTCTTGGCATTTCGATGAAATCTAATTGCATTCTATTGAAAGGCCCCCCCGACCTCCCAATGTGACTCAGGGTGACTGGTGTTCGTTTGCCTACGTTCAGTTGTTGGCAGGTAACACATCGCTTACATACTGATTCTGCTGCTATTCTAAATTTAGGGCAATACCAAGTTTGCCTAAACACTCTCATCATAGCATCCCTTCCTAGATGTACTGGACCATGTATTTCTCTCGCCATGGGATTAGCTAATTCTTCAGGTAACACAGCTCTCCCATCTGCTGAAACCCAAAAATCCATTTCACTTCGCACACAACCTGCTATTTCCCATGCCTTTTTCTCTGTTTCAGGTGCGTTCTCCTGCATTATTCTTAAATCCTCCCAAGTGTCTACAGTTTCTAACATCATACTTAATTCAGTCTTTTCTTCTGCACCTTCTATTTCCACCTTTGAGAAAGAATAATTTTGTTCCGCACAATAGCGTGCGACTTCATCAGCGTATCTGTTGCCTTGTGACACAAAATCTGTATTCTTAGTATGAGCTACACATTTTACTATTGCGATGTCAACTGGACCTTGCAATGCTTCTAACAACAGCCGCACAAATTCTCCATTTCGAATGGGCGAACCAGAGGAGGTCATGTAACCCCTCTGAGACCACAACTGCCCGAAATCATGAACCACACCGAAACCATATTGGCTGTCCGTGTAGATGGTGACTCTCTTTCCGTTTCCTGCTATGCAGGCACGAGTTAGGGCAATAATTTCTGCTACCTGTGCGGAATGTACTCCTTCCAGGCAAGCGGCTTCCACAACTCCAGTAATGGTACAAACAGCATAAGCTGCTCTCAACCGACCAGTATCGTCTCTTAAACATGAGCCATCAACAAAGTAAATTTCATCGGGGTCAGACAATGGCTCATCCACAATATCTGGTCTGGGTTTCGTGCATAGTTCAGTCACATCAAGGCAATCGTGGTCTTCACATCCTTCGCCTTCTATTACAGTAGGTAATGGCATCAAAGTAGCAGGATTCAAGACAGAGCATCTCCTGAGAGTCACGTTCTCTGCGGCAAGAATAACTTGCTCGTAGCGCGTGAGCCTACTATTGGTCAGATGCTGCGTCTTCGTCCTGGTCATTAGCAATTCCACTGAATGTGGTACATACACCACCACTGGATGTCCCATCACAATACTCTCGCTCCTTTCAATGCTGACACCCGTTGCAGCAACGGATTTGAGACATCCGGGCAACGCTGCGGCTACTGGATCTAATGTAGCCGAAAAATATGCAACTGGTCTACGGGCATTTCCGTGGGTCTGTGCCAAGACTGACAAAGCACATCCCTCTCTCTCACAGGAATAGAGTGAAAATGACTTTTCGTAATCTGGCATTCCCAGAGCCGGAGCACGACATAAATCGTCTCTCAGCTGTAAAAACGCCACCAGACATTCTTCATCCCATGGTACCGGATCACTCACCTCCTTGTGCGTCAGTTTTTGTAAGGGCTTTGCTTTCAGTGAGAAGTTAACTATCCACTGTCGGCAGTAACCCACCATTCCTAGGAACATTCTAACTTCTCTCTGTGTTGTAGGCGCATTCATTTTCATTATCGCCTCAATCCTCTCCGGGGACACCTTACGTTTCCCTTTTTCTAACCTGTGCCCTAGATACTGTACTTCTGTCAAACAATACTGCAACTTGCTTGGAGATACCTTATGTCCATTTTCGGCTAAATGGTTCAGTAAGGCAATTGAATCTGCTTTACAGGCTTCCTCTGTCTCTGACGCAACAAGTAGGTCATCTATGTACTGGACCAGAACCGAGTTCTGCGGCAGTACTAGATTTTCGAGATTTTTCTTCAACAACTGATTGAAGATGGATGGGTTGTCTGTGAATCCTTGTGGGATTCGACACCATGTTAAAACGCGATCTTCCATTTTAAAAGCAAAAAGATACCTGCTCTCTTCATCCAATGGGATTGAAAAGAAAGCCTGGCAAAGATCTATCACTGTGAACCATTCTGCTTGACATGGTATTTGAAACAATATCACTGAAGGATTCGGTACCACGGGACAACATGAAACGACTATGTTGTTAATTTTTCGTAAATCCTGCACTATCCTGAATTTCCCGCTAGGTTTCTGCAAACCCATAATCGGGGAGTTACAAGGACTACCCACGATTTCTTTCAGTATTCCCTGTTGTATCATTGACTCGATCACAGGTTTTATTCCCGCAATCGTTTCCTGGGACAATTTGTATTGAGGCGTTCTTGGAAACTCAACATTTGGTTTTACCAGAATTTTTACCGGTTCTACCCCTTTAATCAATCCTATATCTTCTCCTGTGAAATCCCACACCTCTGACGCCACTGCATCTCTTAAATCTTGGGGAAGATCTTCTACAGTCAGAGTAGGATATAGTTCTACACAGAATTTTGAATTGGCCACCTTAAAGGTAGCATCATCGTCGGTAGTCTGTACCTCCACTCCTTGTGGGGTGCAGTATATGGTGCAATTCAATTTGCATAACAAATCCCTTCCCAACAGACATACCGGACTCGAGTCACAAACCACAAACTGATGTTCGTTCATGTGGTTTCTAATTTTCACAGACACTGGTTCTGTCAAGGGACTAGTCATTCTTTTATTTGCGACTCCTACCACCTGAATTGTTTCCCCTGACATTGGCAAGTCTGGAACCACCGCTGATCTCAGAGTCGAACGAGTAGCCCCAGTATCCACTAAGAACGTAGTGGGACACCCTGCCACTTCTGCCTCAACAAATGGCCCTCTTTGATCCACTTCTAGGACTGCCCCGAGGGTACAGTCCTCTTCACTGCTCACCCGTTGTCCTGTCAATGGATCAATGTAATAACACTTTTCTTCCTCGATAAACAGAGGCATTTGTTTAAAGACCTTTCCCCCAGCTGCTATCTTCGGTGGCTGTGGGAATTGGGCCCGTGGAGCCGAAGTCCCCCCTTTGGCCACCTTATTACTTGGGACTGTCACCTTTTGCACTGGGACTTCTTGGACCTGCTCTTCTACTTCCAGCTCTCCATTTTCAGGGTTAAAGGGACACTCACGTCGCCAATGCCCCACCTGGTGACACTGATGACACTTTGTCGTTTTCTTTAAAGTGGCAAAGTCTATCCTAGGTCTCTGCCCTTCCTCATTGTCCTTATTCTGACCGTTTGGTTTTCGTCCCATCCCCTGCTTCTGCTGGCCACCCTTCCCAGCGGACTGCATTTGCACCACCATCAATTTCTCCTTTAGATTCTTGGCTTTAGAATCTATCTCGTCACTGCAGTACCTCGCATAACGTAAAATCTCATCTAGTGGTTTGTTCTGCCAACAGATTAAATGTTGCTGTATCATCAAACAAATATCAGGTCTCAACCCCAAGACAAACTTTGATACAAACTGCCCTATATCTTTGGGATCCATTACATCTAGTCCACTGTATTGCTTGAATGTTTTCAATAATCTTTCATAAAACTCGTGAACTGTCTCCTTGGGTTCCTGCCTTGTTCGGTCTATTTTTACCCAATCTATGTCCTGTGGTGGTACCTTATCTTTCAGCCATGCTATTACCCTTTCATACTTTTGCATGACAATCTCGGACGGTCCATTAGTCCGAGCATCCCTCACTGGTTCAGTATTTGGCCATTCAACACTAGTCTTACAAGGGGTCCACAGATCTGATGGGACCACGATGTCAAACAACGTGTTCAAATCAATCCACAATACCTTCGAAATTTTAACAAACCTCTCTACCTGCTTATACCATTCTACTGGATTGTCCCGCAACTTCGGAAATGAGTTGGTGAATGCAGCTAAGTCTCCTCTACTCCAGGGCACATGTACATAATTTCCATTTGATATTTCTCGCAAAGGGAATGCCTCCATATGCATTACCCTTCCCTCGGGGGTCATCACATTTGCACTTCGTCTAACTGTGCCCTTTTTCGACCACCTTTCTTCCCATTTATCCAGTTCCCTCCACACTCTTATCCCTGATACCAGCTCTCTTATGTGTGTTTTTAATCCAGTAGTTCTCTTCTCATCTAGATCATGGTCTGCGTACTGTAATCTGTGGTTACTCTGCAATGCCCTCGTCCTAGACAAATCCACGGCATATCTATCTGCCAAATCAGTCAGTTTCTCATGAAACGCTCTAGCTTTCCTAGTAATATCCTTTGCCATGAACAATAACTCATCCTGTTCATACAATTCTATCCTTTCCAAAGGCAATGTTCCATCTATTATCTCATCAACATCTGATTTTAAACTAGTAACATCAAGCCTTTTTGCCTTAATTTCAGCTTTTAAGACACTCAATTTAGCTCCTCCATCCGCATCTCTCCCATCCCAGCTCCGAGATCTACGTTTAGGTATTGGTGAGTTATAGGGAGTCCTCCCCTGTTCCCATCTCTCTAGGTCCCATGCCTTTCCATCTTCTCGGGGTGGGTGGTGAAACACTCCTTCATGCCTCCTAGCCTCTCTCTCCCCATCCTGGCTAGTTTCACGGGATGCAGGGTAAGATGTTCCATTACTCCCTCTTTCTTCCCTACTTCCCTGTGATTCCTGATTATTCGAGGCGTGGCGGGACCTATCACTGTTCTCCTTTCTCCAATGTTGAACGTCTTCCCCAAGTGTATGATGAAGGCACCTAAACCTATTCTGAAAAGCCCGTACCGCCTCATCTCCTCCTTTCCCCCAGAGACGGGACATTTCCTCACATTCTACAATCCTAGTATTTTGTTCCGGCTGTTCTCTCTGATTTGTAGGACATGCATCCCCTCTATTCTCTTGACTTTGGCCTTCCCGGCCCTGACTGCTTTCGCTGGCCCCACAATGAGATACAGTCCCGTTACCCCTGCTTTCCCACTCTGGTTCTGTTCTTGTCCTGTTACTTGGAGATACTATGGACCCGTCCCATTCCCTCAAATCAGCTCTTAACTCTGAATAGGTTCTTGGCCGTGGTCCCCTTAGATCCATTGGTCCTCTCGGACCTCCCTGTTCTGAATTGGGACCGACAGTTGTGTCTAATGGGATGTTCCATGTTACCGAACCTGGCAATTGCTTCCATGCATTTGTCACGTTATTCCTCCTTTCCATCTCGATCCTTTCTCTATCCAATTGCCTTTGTTGTTCCCCCCTATCTCTCTCCGGGTTATAGATCGAAACTATGGGTCCTATGGTCACAGGCACTTGAAGAGCGTTTGGTAATCCCACAGACTCAGCCCTTTCGGTGGTTGGCGTTTTCTGCACCACAAACCTTCCCACTACACTCTGTACAGTGTTGTTTGGAGGTGTTTCTCCACTTTTGATAGGTGTCCATTCCGATATAGGGAGTGGTGTATATCCCTCTATGTCATTCCCATCTTCCCTTGCAAGCCCTCTATCTTCAATTTCCTCAACTCTCGGAGGTGGTCTATCCATTAACAATCTGTTTATCAGATTGTCCTCCGACTCGCTTTCCTCGTCTTCTTCCATGAGGTTTCCTCCTCCTGACACCTCCCTCATCGGATACATTTTCTCCACCTCAATAGTCTGTACCCTCCAACGCTTTTCCTCCTCATCCCATTTGGAATCTCGCACTGCCCTTACCGATCGCGTCAGTCTTTGTTGACGCCTGTTCAAATTTCGGTCATGTGCAGCCTTAATCCATGCATTAAGAGCCTCAAACTGTGTTGGCCTGGGCGAGGGTTTCAATGAGGACATGGTTGCTTTTAGCCGATGTAACACCTCTAACTTAAACGTCCCGTACCTCGGGAACTGCATTTCCTCATTCCCTTCCGTAAGCTTATTCCAAGCCCCAATCCATAATATGGTATGCAGCCCAACATTCGTTGCCATATAATGAGCTGGCGTACCCTCCGGCGGAGCCTCTTCCCCATAATAATGTTCACTTCGTTTACGTTTAAAAATCCCTTTCAAACACTTAAAACACTTCATGATTTCTCTTTTCTCCGCGTTTGTTTACTTCCTGATGACACTCCACCAATCTCAGCGCCGTTCTCACTAACTGGCCTATCCGTACGCGACTTTCCTCCGACGTCACGCTAGCCGCCCAACCAGAGCGCGGCTTTAGCTAACGTCACACCAACCGCTCAATCACAGCGCGGCTCTAGCCGACGTCACCCGTCCCCCTTCGCAGCAGTTCCCCTCCTTTCTCAGCTCGTCTCCTCGGTCATGCACGCGTCCCATTCATACTCCGAAAAATGATTACTTCCGTCCAAGCGATCACCTTTCTTTGACTGTACGCCCACAGTCTTTCTGTAGTTGTCACCTTAACTTGGCGAAATGTCTTTCCGTTTACTTCCAGACAATCGCCTTCTCCGATAGGTTACTCACACACAGTAACTTTCGACCAGCGTCCGTTACTCATACACTCACTCTTACACTCCCCCTATCTTGGATCCACGGCGGTCAATGGTACCTCGTGACCTCCGTACTATGGTCGACAACTACCCTGGATGTTCGATACACCCAAAACCACTTAAGCTCTGGCCTGAACTTAAGATTTCACCAGTTCACCCGTTTACCAGGTTACCAGTTACCAGGTTGCGCGCGCTCACAACCTTCTCTCATTCACACTACAGGCATTCAACTCCGCAAGACATTACAATACAAATACAACACAAAACACCGCAATCTGTTCACGCATGACCCTTTGTTATACTCACTCTCCGATACTGCTGCTTTTTCTCGCACCGTCTGCACCTTTCGGCACACGATTCTTCCGCTGCTCGTCTCTCGACGTCTCGGGCCTTGGGGTAAACTAACCTCTCTAGATTACCTTCCTCAAGAAGATAACCATCCTCACTCTGCTACCAACTGCTAACGCGGGATTACTGGTTACTAATTATCTTACCAAATCCCAAACTATGTCGACTGAATCGTTGGTACCTGTCGTTGAGTAAAAGGTAATCTCACAATAAGTCAATCAATTTAAGAACTTACACCACTCTAAATGACCACTGACCAAATTTAAGTTTTAAAGATTTAATATAAAGTCAAAGATAACTGGAGATACAAACATCTCAAAATGAGATTCAAAAGGTAAATTGGTATCACTATAAACATGAACTTCTTGAATAATCTAAGTCTGAAGAACAAAATAATAAGTACAAGCTCAAAAACCATAAGGGTTGTCAAAATAGATATAAGTTGCAATCTCAAAGTCATTACAGAAAAGAAAATTAAGGTTAGTCTGTCCCTACACTATTTTAAATGACATCCCTACTTAGCAAGATCTTAACCCTCTAGGTGTCAGCCGTGGTGACTTCCTAAGAAGATCACGCACTTCTCTTTGTCTCTTCTCTGATAATGGGTCTCTCCTGATCAGCCTATCTGCCTACCCATCCGCTTCCTTAGGCTCCCAAAATCATCTGCTCTGCTCTCCTCCCGGGTCTCTTTCCCTAATACCAAATCACATTTCCAATAGAAACGCCCCTTGGGACGCCCCTCACGTGGTACATCTTTGCGCGGCAAACTCCATGATGGTACTCTTGAAGACCCTCGTTAAAGTTGACCTTGGTTCCCAGGCTTCTTCTCCAGTGCGCTGATACCCCCTGAAATTCCTGGAAACTCCTACAGGCCTGCGCAAGGCGCCACTGAACAAAGTCCCTTTCATTCGAGCTGATTAGGACCCTCGCACCTGCATACAGCTCGTCCTGCAGTGGGCCTCAAATTCCAGACTCCACCATATCTTTAGTCGTAAAACACTCTCAAAGCTCTGTGCTGGACACCTCGCGACCTCTTCTCTAACGAGCACATGACGATTTAAACGACATGACATTATCTCCTCTGGCCTACTTGATTTACATGCAGCAGGTCCCTGCACTCTTAAAACGTTAACTTGATTTAAACAGCAAACATTCTTAACTAGCATACGTTTCTAAAATAACACATCTATAAAGCCTATACTTTTAACCCTAAGTTCAATAATACAGTTGAAAGAACCACGTCACCTCATCTCGCATTATTTTAGCAGCACGTTCAGGTTTGCTGTGAATTGCCCTAAGGCCTACACATTATACTGGATTTCAAAGTTACATTTAATTCGGACATGATTCTTTTAACATGAGAACATGAGGTTTTTCACATATATTCCAACATTTCTACATTAATCTCACACCGTTATAATTATAGTTACTCTACTTAACATTCTATACATTTCACTACTGAATATAAAACACTCGTGTGCAAAACATGTTTAAACTAACTACGTGCTTGTAAATATGGCGTACTTATACATTTTTTCAAACTTGTGCTCTCTCAACTTCATCCGTGGACTTAAAAAATACGATCACATCTCACCCAGCCTAATGGAACTCCATTGGCTTCCCTTGTCAGCCCACGCCTTCTTCAAACCCAGCTGCTTCGTTTACAATGCCATCACGACCAACATCCCCACTTATTTTGCAGGCAAGCTTACATCTGTTATGGTTCTCGTCATCTCTGCAGCCAGGACTCTATCTGACTGCAGACTATGAAGTGTAAAAAAACAAAGGCATCAGACCTTTTCCATTCATTAAACCTGGATATGGAACAACATTCCCAGAAGCATCCGGACCGCATCAAACGCTGCTCTAATTCAGGAAAGATTTGTAGATACATCTCTTTAAAGAAGACTACACAATTAGGGCTCCCGGTTTCCGTTTACACAGATTTGTACACATAAATAGAAATGGAAAACAATTTGTTGTTCTGTCTGTATTTATGTATAGAACTGGAAAAATACTGCCCTCCCTCCTCCTCCCCCCGCCCCCCCCACCCCGTCTATGTAGCTTAATTACAAGCAGAAGGCACAAAAATAAAGTTTTGGAGGAATTATTTGTACAAACGTGAGGACCACTGTAAGGTAATGAAAGCTAAATGTTTGTAATGGGACCCATCTGCATTTCTTTTCCCCTCAGCTGGCACTCATTTCTTGAAGCACCTAGTTTTGAAAGGAAAGATGTGACTTTCAAATGCAATCAAATTGGCATGGGCACCTTGGGATGCTCACTTCCCCGTCCTCTTTGGACTTTATGCTGCCTCTGAATTTCATCTGAAGGGTTTGTAGGAAGTAGGTGTTGGCTAGCCCACCTTACATAAATGCACATTGATTCAAGGAGCCGGTACAGCAATTGTCACATCTCTCAACCATTCACAGCAGTATTGATGGTGGAAACAAGGTATTTCTAAATGTAATATATACAGTTGTCAATCGCATAATTTTTATTCTAAAACAATTAAAAGAAAGCTCATTTTATATGCACGTCAAGGTGTTTGTGACAGCTACTCATTTTTATAAGACTTAATTAGTAAAACGTGCAGTCAGCCTTTCTGAGTTGCAAATCTGTTTCCTGAAGGTGAAACTTTGATATAAGCATATCTTGCTCAGCCCAAGGATGGGTCCTAAGCAGAGTGGGCTCTCTTATCAGTTTATCACAGATCTTGATCAATGTACAAGTAAGTTAAGCACTTGCTCTTAAGGTCTTTATTTAACTAATAGATTCAAAGTAAATCAAGTATGGCAGACTTGCCTTTCAGCGGTAGATCCTCCGCTAAGGAGGAGGAGTGTCACCCCACTGCTCTGCGAGCAGTTTAAAAAGGAAAACTAAAAAGATAATTACAAATGTTATTATCATTTTAGTTTTCCGTCCCTGCTTAGGGAGGAGCAGGGCTGGGCTGGCCAGATCAGGGGCCAGAGGGAGGAGTGGTGAGTATACTCTAAGGGGCATATTATCAAGAACAGGCGATAAAATTATCGCCGCTTTATCGGCAGGAAATTGCCGGTAAAGCGGCGATAATGGGCTTGATAATAGACCCTTGGGAATTACCATAGCAGCCCAGGTTCTGGTGTTAACCTGGGCTGCTATGGGAATTCACAAGGATATATTATCAAGCCCATTATCGCCGCTTTAGCGGCAGTTTCCTGCTGATGAAGCGGCAATATTTTTATCACCTGTTCTTGATAATATGCACCTAAGTGTGTATGATGGCTTGGCTGGCCATCTTGAGCCGGCCAAACCATCATGCGTACTTTGCATGTTCTCCACCGGCTTTAATGTGCAGCCTGGATGGAGAACATGCACAGCCTCCTGGTCCCTCTCTGAGAGCTGAACCACGGCGCTCAGACAAATGACAACTCTCCTGTAAGGCAGCGTTGTGATTGGCTAGGGGAATCTGGGAGCCTATGTGCTTCCTGGTTCCTGCTTCCTGCTGTCAACCAAGGTGCCGAAGAGGACCGAGAGGCAGTGGCTGGCTGGCCTGCAGGTAAGTGTTTTTTTTTTCATCTACCCCTCCGCCTCACCACCCCTGTTAAGTAGGAACTGCCACTGTTGCCTTTTCAGCCTTAACTAGGTAGATGCAACAAGTACCACTGAGGTAAGTAATAAAAACACCTATTTTTCCATTGTTATAGAATGGCACAATTACTTAAACCACTTCATTGAAAGTTGTTCTTTGTTCAGGTGTGTTAACAAGGAACATTAATGAAAGGATTTTTCCAAAATGAAGAGTCACATTTTCTTTTGTATGGAATGCCTAGCAGGGTTTACATATATATAAAGTTATTTGTTGTAATTCTATTCAGTGCTGATATATATGCCCTAAGGAATGTGAAGCTTTTGCAAGCTAAAAAAACTGACATCATTAAAGTTGTTAAAAAAGATTTTAACAAATACACAATGTATACTATTCCACAAAGAAGACCAGTGTATGACATACTGCCTATCTCAGAAGTAGGAATGGTAAACATTGTATAATTTTGCTTGAATCTCATGACTGTCCAACACCATCTACAAATGCAGGTTTTCAGTTGCCTTCATTCTATGAACAATTCAGGAAGAGTCTCAAATGCTTGTAAAGTCTCTTGAAATGCATATACCACCACTTTAACGTTTTCAGAAGAGTATGGTGTTTCTTCAGTTTATACCTATATATATGTGTATACATCTCTAACAATCAGCTGCAAATGTCCATTGTTTGTTTAAATAAATGTCAAAAAAACACCATTTGCAGCACCTTCTTTTCCCCGCAAACAAAATAAACGTGGCTAAATATCATTAAAAGGACTGACAAATAGATATGGATAAATACAAAGGGAAATATCATTAATACTATGAAACTGGGAGCCATAATCACAATGCATTAAAAGTCCACAAACTAGGTACCCCTCTATCTCTTGTTGTCTTTATGCCTGTCTTTGACCTTGAATGGTGTTCCGCTGCCTTTTGGCTAGGTCCGGACTATAGAAATAACACAAAATAGATCCGTGCTGTTCAATGGTTTGAGAACGTTCTTGTTTATAGGACTTCCCTAGAGGTGCTGGATAGCATCTCAGCTCCTATGAAAGGGTTGGCGTGGAAAAGGGTTCTTCAATATCATCCATGAAATAAAGGGGAACATTTTTCAAAGGCTTTTCCTCACTCTTGCAGCACGCACAGGGACGCAGGACTCAGAATGATGATTATCAAGCCCCACAAGGCCACCTCATGTAGCTCTGCGTCGCTTGGTAAATCTAGGATAAAGCAAGGCAGCACAAGTTGCTGCCTTGCGCTACTCTGCCCCAGGGAGACGTCCCATAGGTGGAGCATCCATGCATGAATTTTGGCACATTCCCAGATTTACCATGAGTGATAGGCCTGAGACTGTGTCCAAATGCTACATCTTCCCATTGGGAGGCGTGACAAGTAGAACTATGTTAATTTTTCCTCGTATTTGGGCAGCACACATAGACAGAGGAAAAAGCCTCAAGGGATTGTTTTTGTGCAAGACGGTGTCCCTTCTTGCACAAATATGATCCTGCCTGAATTGCATTCATCCTAGCGCCATGGTGAAAGGGTGAAGGGTGCCTGCATTGGGCTAGGCAGCAAATATTGCAGCAGCGCAAGGAGAGGACAGGAATGTGCCATATAATGGTAAATATGGCATGTTCCTGCCCTCTCCCTGGCATGTAATGCAGGGCTGCAAGGTGGCTTTGTAGGAAGCTGGCTCTATATATTGGGTACTAAAACGAAGTACACGGTGCAGAGAGTCCAGTGAGTCCCTTATTGGTTTACAGAGTCAAAATAGATAATACCAACCCTCTATTTGAGGTAGTGTGGGCGACAAGTTAGGCTTATCAGATGGTAGTGCTAAGCATTTGTTGTACTCACAGAGGCAATACATGAGACACACATGCAAGAATAAATCAGAGACACATTTTCAAAAATAATAATGATTTTATGTAATTTCTCAGACTGAGAACTTCATTCTACAGTGAGTACTTTTAAAGTTGTGAATTTTTAGAGGTCGCAAAATCAGTCACATTTGTGCACACTAATGCACCATTGAAGTCAGTGGGGAAAAAGACAAAAATACATATAAATTTATACAGTCGAGAAGGGTCAAGACTGATTTGCATATGGCTGGGTCCCAACTGGGGTGGGATGCCAAAAGCAGAAAAACAATGGATTAAATCCAGATCTGTGACTGTGGGTGAATGTTTGATTTGTTAAGCATTCCTTCCATCATCTGTTATTTTTGCTTTTGTCGCCCTAAGTGTGCAGGGTATGCTCAGACGTGGGTCCCGTGCTCATTGTGCCACTGGATTCAAGATAGCCTAGCTGAAGAGGGGATGATACCCCAAACCTTTTCCCAGGATGCTTGTTTCCGGTCCAGGCACGACCTGGCCTGGCAGTTTGTGCTTGACTGTTCCTATGGAGATTAGGGTCAAAACTGATTTGCATATGGCTGGGTCCAAACTAGGGTGGTGTGGTGAGCAAAAGAATGATGGATTAAAACCAGATCTGTAACTGGGGGTTAATGTTTGATTTTTTCAGCATTCCATCCTCCATCGGCTCTTTTTGCTTGTGTTGACCTAAGTGGAAAGGGTATGCCCAGACGTGGGTCCTGTGCTCACTGTCTTATACACACTTTGGATCTATGGCAGATCTGTGAAAGCCAGAGGATACTGATCCCCCAAGAGAATACTATTCACAAAGAAGTACGTCTGCCTATGCGTCAAGGGAAGAGGAGAGAGGAGAGAAAGGGGAAAGCAAAAAGTGAGACCGAGTGCTATGTAGAAAAGGAGGAGAGAATTCCCTCAGGAAAAGAAACCTCACTCACCGTTAGGTGACATGCTTCATCATATGTGTTCCCTCCTCTCACCGTGGTGTGGGCTATGACTCCCCGAGGGGAGGAGTTGAGGTGTTTTCTCAGTAGATGAGCGTAAAAAGTACAGGTAAGTGTGGGGCAGGGTGCACACAGAGTGATAAGTTGAGGTTAAAAAATGTCTGAGTTCACTGAAAGTTTATTAGGTGGTCACAGTGACATAGTAAAGAAGCAAGAGGATTACGGATTCAACAGATTTACCCTAGTACATAAGGTCAACATGTTTCTGCCATTTGTGGGTCCCCTAAGAGATCCAAAGGCATTTGTCAGGACCTGGAATATAAAGTCACTCTACATAAGTGGCGTAGTGAAAAAGAGAAATGAAAATTATACAAGCCACTACTGGAACTGTGTGGCCAGTTGTTCAATGTCCCTCTTCTTTTCAGAGGGATACTTATACTGTGAGGAAATGATTATGTAAGTGTAATCAGACATTCTATTTCCAAAACCATAGTTCAAGTTCAAGTTCAATAATTTGTATAGCGCACTACTCACCCAGAGGGTCTCAAGGTGCTGGGGGGGGGGGACATTACTTATCGAATATCCAAGTTTTTAGTTGCTTTCTGAAGGAGAGGTGGTTCTGTGTAAGGCGGAGGTGGGTGGGGAGAGAATTCCAGGTTTTGGCTGCTAAGTAGGAGAAGGATCTTCCCCCCCATGGTGGATCTATGGATGCGAGGAATTGCGGCGAGGGCTTGATTGGACGATCGTAGTTGGAGGGTGGGGGTGTAGAAGGACAGTCGCGTGTTGAGGCCTTCGTGTCCAAGGTCGTAGAGGGCTTTGTGTGCGTGGGTGAGGAGACAGAACGTTATTCTCTTGTTGACGGGGAGCCAGTGGAGGTCTTTCAGGTGACCGGAAATGTGAGCTTGACGAGGATGTCCAGTATGAGTCTGGCTGAGGCGTTTTGGATGCGTTGGAGTTTTTTCTATAGTTTGGCTGTGGTTCCGGCGTAAAGGGTGTTTCCGTAATCCAGTCGGCTTGTGACCAGTGTGTGGGTGACCGTCTTTCTTGTTTCGGTGGGGATCCAGCGGAAGATTTTTTTGAGCATGCGTAGGATGTTGAAGCATGATGATGAGACGGCGTTGGCTTGTTCGGTCATCGAGAGGGAGGAGTCCAGGATGAAGCCCAGGTTACGTGCGTGGTCCGTAGGTATGGGTGCTGTTCCTAGGGCCGGTGGCCACCATGAGTCATCCCAGGCAGAGGGGGAAGAACCTAAGATGAGGACTTCTGTTTTGTCCGAGTTCAGTTTTAAACGGCTGCTCTTCATCCACTCGGCTACTTCTTTCATTCCTTCGTGTAAGTTGATGATTTTGGCGGTGTTTGGGTCTTTGGTGAGGGAGAGGATCAGTTGGGTGTCGTCTGCGTAGGAGATGATGTTGAGGTTGTGTTGGCGAGCGATGGATGCGAGGGGACTCATGTATATGTTGAAGAGGGTGGGACTGAGTGATGATCCTTGTGGTACGCCGCAGATGACTTCGGTGGCCTCAGATCTAAAAGGGGGAGTCGGTACACCCAGTGCTCTCTGTTGTCATGCATTAATCACTCCAAGCTCTTTTACCATCTCGTGGTGCCCAGCTGAAAGTGCATACAACATAGTGTCTTTGTAATTATCAACCTGCTATGTGCTTATCGCTCTAAGTGAAATAGAAAAGGCATATATAACAGTACCTTACACGGAGTAAGGCGTGGGGGGAAGAGATGTATCCACACTTATATATGTAGTGCGTTGCACGCCTAGTTGTCAATTTTGATTTGTGATAAACCTCTAGGTAGCCCTCATGGTCCACGTGTTGTTTATGTGTTAAAATGTTTTGGTATCCGTTCAGTACCTAAAAGGGTGTGACATGCCAAAGGTCCCTTAGGGGCTCACCGTGCATCAACAAAAAAAAAGGGGGCTGGGTTGTCCAGCACAGAAACCACTCATGCCTAAGAGCTGGTTGCAGGAGTGTCCCCACCTTGATAAGGCTTCATGGATCGGAGTGCGGGCAGGGCCTGAGTGCGAGTAGGAGAGGGCAGGCCGGTATAAGACGTGTCCCTGCCCGTAAAGCAATAGCTGGCTAAGTGCAGGGTTAAGAGCTACTGCAGCAGGAGTGCGGGCGGGGAAGGACAAGCCCATCTAAGGTGTGTGCCTGCCCGTAGAGCAATAGCTGGCAGAGTGAAGAGTAAAGAGCTCTTGCAGCTGTAGAGGAAGGGCCGTCTATGACCCAAGTGGTGCCTCAAGGATCAGAGTACAGGAGGGGCAGGAGTGCGGGCGGGGCAGGGCAGGACCATCTTGGGTGTGTGTGCCTGCCCCTAGAGCAGTAGCTTGGAAAAAGGGGTTATTGCTGCTGCCAAGGGATCCCAAAGTGTGGGGGCCCAGCAAGGGGAGGCGGGAAGCTAAGTGCCACTGTTCCGTGGTGTCGGAACAGTGAAGAGCACGTGGCAGGGGTGCAGGCCATCAAACGGCTCGGGCGGAACAACGGGAGCACGGGACTGAACCGAGGTCTCAGCCCAGTGAAAAGGAGAGGCTTACCTATAAATCCTGGTGCCCCGTCTGTAGAGATAAACTAAACGACAACAACTGCCAGTGCTGAGAACCTACCTAAACGGATTTTAATCTGAAACAAAATGGTTATTATGAATACAACAAACAACCTGCTTTATAAATTGCAACTGAGTTTTTAATTCTTTTTCAATGTTTAAACCATATACTTTTTTTTATGCATGGAAATACAAAAATGTTTATATACACAATATACAACAAAGTGAATGAGCGCCACACTTAGACAAAACAATTTCACCATTTATGCAATTCACACTCTCTTGGCCAATCAATCATACTCCATTCAAAAACACAAACATACTGTGATCTCGGTGTCAATGTCCCTTTAAACTTAGCAAATAACTTAGTGATTCTTGTGGTAATTAATTCTATGTACAATTCTTTTATAGTTCATCAAGTTATCAGTGAGACTTTTCACTCTATTTTTAACACAAGCTGTTTTTAGAGAGAAAAACGTTTGAAAGAACCGAGATCAGGTTGGTCTACGCGTTTCAAACCCCGTTAGTAGCCGGGTTCTCCTCAGGACCAAAATTGTAACTAAAAAAGACAAAACAAAAAAATAGCTTTAGGGAACTGACTAAGAGACTGACAACTCCCCAGTTATATACATTGGCCGTCTCAGCCTACCTTGCCTTGTGAGCCAGTGCTCCCCTTACAACTTAGTTTGAAGATCCAACGTGAAAATGCACGACAGGGCTGGGGAGGGAACAAAGACAAACAGACCTCGCTTTTAGATGCTGCCAATTAAAACCTCGACCGCATTTAACCACACGCATACTTGAAGCTTCCCTGTTCGTTTGTCCTTACCCGCTGTATGCTGGCGGTGTCTCCGTCTGGTTTAAGTCTTTGGAAACATTCCTCTAGACCGATGGTGTCTTTAAGTCATTTGGTGTGGCGGGACCGCTAAGAAGGGAAGGGACAATGCGTTAAATTGCGCGTCCCACTGAAAACGATCGATTTCTTAGAAAATGGCAAAAGCGGCTCCTGTGCATACCGGAACACTCCGCTGTGTGGACCTTACTGAAGGGGACTGGATGCTTCTCCTTCGCGCATTCAATGCAAGTGAATGACGCGGAGGCTACTTCCTGGTTTGTAAAGAAGACCCCGCCTGGAATTGTGGGAGTTGTAGTTTCTACGAGCGCAGAGGCTGCCTGGATTGGCAAAAGGGTTTGCGAATTACACAGAAGGGCATGCATAGTTCTGCTTAGATGTTCATGTGGAATTGATGTGTCTATACGTTTCTGTATTTGCGCAAAGGAGGGATTTTTGGGATGCGTGGTTGAACCGCCGTTCGTGCCTGCCCCCACTTTGATGGTCATATGCGGATGATGCCAGAAGACGATGGCTCAAGTGTTGGGTTTGTAAATTTCAGAGATCTCATTCAAGCCTCTTGTGGCAGTATTAAATTTCATAATTAGAAGCGCTTCTCGCTGGTTTAACTTTGCCTCAACGTCTCCGCCCCTTGGGTCCCTTTCAATTTTTGAAAGTACTGTCCATTTCAAGTCAGATTGCTCATGATTTTTGCCCAACCACTGGTTAACTAGAGGGGCATTTTCCACCTTTCTTCTGATCCCTGATTTGTGCTGGGTTATTCTTTGTCGCACTTCTTGCGATGTTTTACCTATGTATAACATAGGGCAAAGGCATACAATGGCGTAGACTACATTTCGAGTTTTACAATTCGTGAAAGTTTCGTGTTTCCAATGGATATTATCGAAGGTGAACACTGAGGCTTCCATTGTATCATTACAGCAGGTGCAGGTGCCACATTTGTGGTGGCCTGTTGTAGGTGGTAGGCCAAAAAGGCTTCTTACTGTTGGAGCTTTATCAATTGGAAGGGCTGCTCTGATGAAATGGTTTGCCACGCTTTTCTCTTTTTTGTAGGCAAACAGGGGAGGTGCCGCAAAGTCCTCATGGAGCTCCTTTAACAAATGCCAATTGGATGTTATTAGCTTCTTATGTTGGTTAGCTGCTGGGCAGAAGGTGGTCACGCAAACCAATCTTTTTAGATCCTGTTTGACTCTCTTCTCCAATAGTGTCTCTCGCGGTGTCCACCATGCTCTTTTGAGGGAATTTTTCAAAAGTTTTTTTGGGTAGCCTCTCTGAATGAGGCGATCCTTTAACAGGCCCGCGTGTTTAAAATAGTCCTGTTTACCTGAGCAGTTCCTCCGAATCCTTAGGAACTGCCCGAATGGGAGGTTCTGTCTCATACTGCGTGGGTGGTTGCTTGTGTAGTGCAAGGCTTTATTTCTGTCGGTGGTTTTCCGAAATAGAGTGGTACTTAGGCCTCCTTCATTGGGTACAACTTTAACATCCAAAAAAGTGATTGATTCATTAGATGCCGTACAAGTGAACTTAATGTCATTGGTCCTTGAGTCTAGCCAGCCCACGAACTCATTCAATTCCTCATGTCCTCCTGTCCAAAGGAGGAACACGTCATCAATATATCGCATATAACTAGATATACGATTGCTGAAGGGATTGTTGTTGTATATGAATTTTTCTTCAAATAACCCCATGAACATTACTGCTAATTCCGGTGCAAAGGGACAGCCCATCGCTACTCCCTTTATTTGATAGAAGAACTCGGAGTCAAAGGTAAAAAAGTTTTTTTGCAAAGCAAAAGCAGCTAGCTCTAGAATGAAGTTCGTCGGTACTCTCATTGGTCTTTCCCTAGTGTCCAGGAAGGCCGTCAGCGTCTCCAGGGCTTGTTCTTGTGGGATCTGGGTATAAAGCGAGACAACGTCAAGGGTCACTAAAAGTTGTAAATTATGATCAAAACGTGTTGTTGCTATTCTGTTGAGAAAGGCCGTGGTGTCTTTAAGGTGTGCCGGAATGGTTGGAATAAATGGTTTCAAAAAGAAATCGATGTACTTAGCCACTGGTTCCAAAAGTGACTCGCAGCCCGACACTATGGGTCGGCCAGGCGGGTTGTGCTCATCCTTGTGCATTTTAGGCAGCACATAGAACACTGGGGTCCGAGGGTTTTTGTTCTGTAGAAATAACAGTTCTTTTGGACCAACAAAACCTTGGTCAAAGCCTTTTTGAATTATATCAAAAAGCTGATTTTTCAGTTCCAAAGTGGGATCTTTACCGATGCGTCTGTAGCAATTATTGTCATTGAGTTGTCGGTGGACTTCGGTTTTATATTTATTAATGTCCCAGATAACGACAGCTCCTCCCTTGTCTGCCTGTTTCACAACTAATGTTTTATCATTCTTAATAGTTGATAAGGCGTCCTTTTCTGCTTTTGGGAGGTTGTATTTAACATAACATCTCTTCTTCTCTATTGCAGAGATTCCTGATAGTACAGTCCGTTCAAAGGTTAATACTTCCTTTGGGATTTTCGAACCTGTAGGACAAAAGGTGGATTTTCTTTTTAGGCCCGTTGTTTCTGTCTGCTGTTCTTCTTGAACTTCTTGGAAAAATGTTTTGAGCCGAATTTTGCGGCAGAATTCTAGTGTCTCCAACTTCATTTTGACGAAGTCTGTTGGTCTGGATGGAACAAAACTAAGGCCCTTGGTCAATATAGATATTTCAGCTGATGTTAAGACCCTGTCAGACAAATTAAAGATCGGTGAATTGTCTAATTTTTGTAAAATTGTCGCCGGGTCCTCATCTCCCATGGCTGGGCGAAGCGTGTCCTGCCCCTGCCCCTCTGTTGGCCTCGTCCTAAAAAAGGAGTTTGATTTTGTTGCTGCGGCTGTTGTTCCGGTTGGTTACCTTTTCTATTCTGCAGGGATCTGGATGTACTATCAGATTCGCTCCCCGATGATGAAGACGTGTCGGAAAACGTCAGGAATTTCTGGCGTGAACGGCCTTGATTATCCTGTAAGAATCTCCGCGAGTCAGACCGCGTATAGAAATCCTTATGCAAATAGGGGTACACGGACTCAAGAGAAAAGTTTTTCTTATCTAAATCAAACTTATTGTTTTTTTGCGTCACTGTAAAGTCCTTAAATTCTAAAATCTCTTTCTCAATTTTCTCCAATAATGTTTTCGAGTCCGTGATCAATTGATTGTTTTCAATCTCTCTTTGCAAAACTGCAATTTCTTCCAGTTCTTTTAATGAAATTCTGTGGGCAGTCTCGATGGTGAGGACCATCAGGTCCCTGCTGCATTTGGTTTCTATTCCGCTAAAGCCTTTTTTGTAAACCGGATCGTCAGTAAATACGACTGGCACGTTCCGAATTTGAAGTCCAGATGGAATAGTCCCTGCCCGCAAATGCTGCAATAAGAAATGCCCATGAAGGTCTGTCCTTATTTGTTTTTTTCTTAAACGCGTCAATTTGTCTGCTTCGTTTTGAGTGTTAGCTGTGAGACTGAGAGCCGCCGATGCAAAAACTGGGGGGTCTCTTATCAGATTTTGAATATGCTCCTCGCTATATGCAAGCGTGTCTTTTTCTGCCATCACACAATTACACACTCAGTGAACACTTAGACGTACACACCACAAAAGGAGTGGGGAAGGGGAGGGGTGACACACTCTCTACATGCAACTTGTCCAACCTTGGACCTGCACTTTAACAACCGAATACCCTGTGGCAGCCACTTTTCTGCCCAACAGGACCTCGCGGAACTCCTGTCCGCTATAAAGTCAAAAAACACAAAGGGCCTTGACTCACAACTCAGCAAGGCTGAGCCAACTTTGAATAAACTAAACGACAACAACTGCCAGTGCTGAGAACCTACCTAAACGGATTTTAATCTGAAACAAAATGGTTATTATGAATACAACAAACAACCTGCTTTATAAATTGCAACTGAGTTTTGAATTCTTTTTCAATGTTTAAACCATATACTTTTTTTTATGCATGGAAATACAAAAATGTTTATATACACAATATACAACAAAGTGAATGAGCGCCACACTTAGACAAAACAATTTCACCATTTATGCAATTCACACTCTCTTGGCCAATCAATCATACTCCATTCAAAAACACAAACATACTGTGATCTCGGTGTCAATGTCCCTTTAAACTTAGCAAATAACTTAGTGATTCTTGTGGTAATTAATTCTATGTACAATTCTTTTATAGTTCATCAAGTTATCAGTGAGACTTTTCACTCTATTTTTAACACAAGCTGTTTTTAGAGAGAAAAACGTTTGAAAGAACCGAGATCAGGTTGGTCTACGCGTTTCAAACCCCGTTAGTAGCCGGGGTTCTCCTCAGGACCAAAATTGTCACTAAAAAAGACAAAACAAAAAAATAGCTTTAGGGAACTGACTAAGAGACTGACAACTCCCCAGTTATATACATTGGCCGTCTCAGCCTACCTTGCCTTGTGAGCCAGTGCTCCCCTTACAACTTAGTTTGAAGATCCAACGTGAAAATGCACGACAGGGCTGGGGAGGGAACAAAGACAAACAGACCTCGCTTTTAGATGCTGCCAATTAAAACCTCGACCGCATTTAACCACACGCATACTTGAAGCTTCCCTGTTCGTTTGTCCTTACCCGCTGTATGCTGGCGGTGTCTCCGTCTGGTTTAAGTCTTTGGAAACATTCCTCTAGACCGATGGTGTCTTTAAGTCATTTGGTGTGGCGGGACCGCTAAGAAGGGAAGGGACAATGCGTTAAATTGCGCGTCCCACTGAAAACGATCGATTTCTTAGAAAATGGCAAAAGCGGCTCCTGTGCATACCGGAACACTCCGCTGTGTGGACCTTACTGAAGGGGACTGGATGCTTCTCCTTCGCGCATTCAATGCAAGTGAATGACGCGGAGGCTACTTCCTGGTTTGTAAAGAAGACCCCGCCTGGAATTGTGGGAGTTGTAGTTTCTACGAGCGCAGAGGCTGCCTGGATTGGCAAAAGGGTTTGCGAATTACACAGAAGGGCATGCATAGTTCTGCTTAGATGTTCATGTGGAATTGATGTGTCTATACGTTTCTGTATTTGCGGAAAGGAGGGATTTTTGGGATGCGTGGTTGAACCGCCGTTCGTGCCTGCCCCCACTTTGATGGTCATATGCGGATGATGCCAGAAGACGATGGCTCAAGTGTTGGGTTTGTAAATTTCAGAGATCTCATTCAAGCCTCTTGTGGCAGTATTAAATTTCATAATTAGAAGCGCTTCTCGCTGGTTTAACTTTGCCTCAACGTCTCCGCCCCTTGGGTCCCTTTCAATTTTTGAAAGTACTGTCCATTTCAAGTCAGATTGCTCATGATTTTTGCCCAACCAATGGTTAACTAGAGGGGCATTTTCCACCTTTCTTCTGATCCTTGATTTGTGCTGGGTTATTCTTTGTCGCACTTCTTGCGATGTTTTACCTATGTATAACATAGGGCAAGGGCATACAATGGCGTAGACTACATTTCGAGTTTTACAATTCGTGAAAGTTTCGTGTTTCCAATGGATATTATCGAAGGTGAACACTGAGGCTTCCATTGTATCATTACAGCAGGTGCAGGTGCCACATTTGTGGTGGCCTGTTGTAGGTGGTAGGCCAAAAAGGCTTCTTACTGTTGGAGCTTTATCAATTGGAAGGGCTGCTCTGATGATATGGTTTGCCACGCTTTTCTCTTTTTTGTAGGCAAACAGGGGAGGTGCCGCAAAGTCCTCATGTCCTCCTTTGGACAGGAGGACATGAGGAATTGAATGAGTTCGTGGGCTGGCTAGACTCAAGGACCAATGACATTAAGTTCACTTGTACGGAATCTAATGAATCAATCACTTTTTTGGATGTTAAAGTTGTACCCAATGAAGGAGGCCTAAGTACCACTCTATTTCGGAAAACCACCGACAGAAATAAAGCCTTGCACTACACAAGCAACCACCCACGCAGTATGAGACAGAACCTCCCATTCGGGCAGTTCCTAAGGATTCGGAGGAACTGCTCAGGTAAACAGGACTATTTTAAACACGCGGGCCTGTTAAAGGATCGCCTCATTCAGAGAGGCTACCCAAAAAAACTTTTGAAAAATTCCCTCAAAAGAGCATGGTGGACACCGCGAGAGACACTATTGGAGAAGAGAGTCAAACAGGATCTAAAAAGATTGGTTTGCGTGACCACCTTCTGCCCAGCAGCTAACCAACATAAGAAGCTAATAACATCCAATTGGCATTTGTTAAAGGAGCTCCATGAGGACTTTGCAACACCTCCCCTGTTTGCCTACAAAAAAGAGAAAAGCGTGGCAAACCATATCATCAGAGCAGCCCTTCCAATTGATAAAGCTCCAACAGTAAGAAGCCTTTTTGGCCTACCACCTACAACAGGCCACCACAAATGTGGCACCTGCACCTGCTGTAATGATACAATGGAAGCCTCAGTGTTCACCTTCGATAATATCCATTGGAAACACGAAACTTTCACGAATTGTAAAACTCGAAATGTAGTCTACGCCATTGTATGCCCTTGCCCTATGTTATACATAGGTAAAACATCGCAAGAAGTGCGACAAAGAATAACCCAGCACAAATCAAGGATCAGAAGAAAGGTGGAAAATGCCCCTCTAGTTAACCATTGGTTGGGCAAAAATCATGAGCAATCTGACTTGAAATGGACAGTACTTTCAAAAATTGAAAGGGACCCAAGGGGCGGAGACGTTGAGGCAAAGTTAAAAAAGCGAGAAGCGCTTCTAATTATGAAATTTAATACTGCCACAAGAGGCTTGAATGAGATCTCTGAAATTTACAAACCCAACACTTGAGCCATCGTCTTCTGGCATCATCCGCATATGACCATCAAAGTGGGGGCAGGCACGAACGGCGGTTCAACCACGCATCCCAAAAATCCCTCCTTTGCGCAAATACAGAAACGTATAGACACATCAATTCCACATGAACATCTAAGCAGAACTATGCATGCCCTTCTGTGTAATTCGCAAACCCTTTTGCCAATCCAGGCAGCCTCTGCGCTCGTAGAAACTACAACTCCCACAATTCCAGGCGGGGTCTTCTTTACAAACCAGGAAGTAGCCTCCGCGTCATTCACTTGCATTGAATGCGCGAAGGAGAAGCATCCAGTCCCCTTCAGTAAGGTCCACACGGCGGAGTGTTCCGGTATGCACAGGAGCCGCTTTTGCCATTTTCTAAGAAATCGATCGTTTTCAGTGGGACGCGCAATTTAACGCATTGTCCCTTCCCTTCTTAGCGGTCCCGCCACACCAAATGACTTAAAGACACCATCGGTCTAGAGGAATGTTTCCAAAGACTTAAACCAGACGGAGACACCGCCAGCATACAGCGGGTAAGGACAAACGAACAGGGAAGCTTCAAGTATGCGTGTGGTTAAATGCGGTCGAGGTTTTAATTGGCAGCATCTAAAAGCGAGGTCTGTTTGTCTTTGTTCCCTCCCCAGCCCTGTCGTGCATTTTCACGTTGGATCTTCAAACTAAGTTGTAAGGGGAGCACTGGCTCACAAGGCAAGGTAGGCTGAGACGGCCAATGTATATAACTGGGGAGTTGTCAGTCTCTTAGTCAGTTCCCTAAAGCTATTTTTTTGTTTTGTCTTTTTTAGTGACAATTTTGGTCCTGAGGAGAACCCCGGCTGCTAACGGGGTTTGAAACGCGTAGACCAACCTGATCTCGGTTCTTTCAAACGTTTTTCTCTCTAAAAACAGCTTGTGTTAAAAATAGAGTGAAAAGTCTCACTGATAACTTGATGAACTATAAAATAATTGTACATAGAATTAATTACCACAAGAATCACTAAGTTATTTGCTAAGTTTAAAGGGACATTGACACCGAGATCACAGTATGTTTGTGTTTTTGAATGGAGTATGATTGATTGGCCAAGAGAGTGTGAATTGCATAAATGGTGAAATTGTTTTGTCTAAGTGTGGCGCTCATTCACTTTGTTGTATATTGTGTATATAAACATTTTTGTATTTCCATGCATAAAAAAAAGTATATGGTTTAAACATTGAAAAAGAATTAAAAACTCAGTTGCAATTTATAAAGCAGGTTGTTTGTTGTATTCATAATAACCATTTTGTTTCAGATTAAAATCCGTTTAGGTAGGTTCTCAGCACTGGCAGTTGTTGTCGTTTAGTTTATTCAAAGTTGGCTCAGCCTTGCTGAGTTGTGAGTCAAGGCCCTTTGTGTTTTTTGACTTTATAGCGGACAGGAGTTCCGCGAGGTCCTGTTGGGCAGAAAAGTGGCTGCCACAGGGTATTCGGTTGTTAAAGTGCAGGTCCAAGGTTGGACAAGTTGCATGTAGAGAGTGTGTCACCCCTCCCCTTCCCCACTCCTTTTGTGGTGTGTACGTCTAAGTGTTCACTGAGTGTGTAATTGTGTGATAGCAGAAAAAGACACGCTTGCATATAGCGAGGAGCATATTCAAAATCTGATAAGAGACCCCCCAGTTTTTGCATCGGCGGCTCTCAGTCTCACAGCTAACACTCAAAACGAAGCAGACAAATTGACGCGTTTACGAAAAAAACAAATAAGGACAGACCTTCATGGGCATTTCTTATTGCAGCATTTGCGGGCAGGGACTATTCCATCTGGACTTCAAATTCGGAACGTGCCAGTCGTATTTACTGACGATCCGGTTTACAAAAAAGGCTTTAGCGGAATAGAAACCAAATGCAGCAGGGACCTGATGGTCCTCACCATCGAGACTGCCCACAGAATTTCATTAAAAGAACTGGAAGAAATTGCAGTTTTGCAAAGAGGATTGAAAACAATCAATTGATCACGGACTCGAAAACATTATTGGAGAAAATTGAGAAAGAGATTTTAGAATTTAAGGACTTTACAGTGACGCAAAAAAACAATAAGTTTAATTTAGATAAGAAAAACTTTTCTCTTGAGTCCGTGTACCCCTATTTGCATAAGGATTTCTATACGCGGTCTGACTCGCGGAGATTCTTACAGGATAATCAAGGCCGTTCACGCCAGAAATTCCTGACGTTTTCCGACACGTCTTCATCATCGGGGAGCGAATCTGATAGTACATCCAGATCCCTGCAGAATAGAAAAGGTAACCAACCGGAACAACAGCCGCAGCAACAAAATCAAACTCCTTTTTTAGGACGAGGCCAACAGAGGGGCAGGGGCAGGACACGCTTCGCCCAGCCATGGGAGATGAGGACCCGGCGACAATTTTACAAAAATTAGACAATTCACCGATCTTTAATTTGTCTGACAGGGTCTTAACATCAGCTGAAATATCTATATTGACCAAGGGCCTTAGTTTTGTTCCATCCAGACCAACAGACTTCGTCAAAATGAAGTTGGAGACACTAGAATTCTGCCGCAAAATTCGGCTCAAAACATTTTTCCAAGAAGTTCAAGAAGAACAGCAGACAGAAACAACGGGCCTAAAAAGAAAATCCACCTTTTGTCCTACAGGTTCGAAAATCCCAAAGGAAGTATTAACCTTTGAACGGACTGTACTATCAGGAATCTCTGCAATAGAGAAGAAGAGATGTTATGTTAAATACAACCTCCCAAAAGCAGAAAAGGACGCCTTATCAACTATTAAGAATGATAAAACATTAGTTGTGAAACAGGCAGACAAGGGAGGAGCTGTCGTTATCTGGGACATTAATAAATATAAAACCGAAGTCCACCGACAACTCAATGACAATAATTGCTACAGACGCATCGGTAAAGATCCCACTTTGGAACTGAAAAATCAGCTTTTTGATATAATTCAAAAAGGCTTTGACCAAGGTTTTGTTGGTCCAAAAGAACTGTTATTTCTACAGAACAAAAACCCTCGGACCCCAGTGTTCTATGTGCTGCCTAAAATGCACAAGGATGAGCACAACCCGCCTGGCCGACCCATAGTGTCGGGCTGCGAGTCACTTTTGGAACCAGTGGCTAAGTACATCGATTTCTTTTTGAAACCATTTATTCCAACCATTCCGGCACACCTTAAAGACACCACGGCCTTTCTCAACAGAATAGCAACAACACATTTTGATCATAATTTACAACTTTTAGTGACCCTTGACGTTGTCTCGCTTTATACCCAGATCCCACAAGAACAAGCCCTGGAGATGCTGACGGCCTTCCTGGACACTAGGGAAAGACCAATGAGAGTACCGACGAACTTCATTCTAGAGCTAGCTGCTTTTGCTTTGCAAAAAAACTTTTTTACCTTTGACTCCGAGTTCTTCTATCAAATAAAGGGAGTAGCGATGGGCTGTCGCTTTGCACCGGAATTAGCAGTAATGTTCATGGGGTTATTTGAAGAAAAATTCATATACAACAACAATCCCTTCAGCAATCGTATATCTAGTTATATGCGATATATTGATGACGTGTTCCTCCTTTGGACAGGAGGACATGAGGAATTGAATGAGTTCGTGGGCTGGCTAGACTCAAGGACCAATGACATTAAGTTCACTTGTACGGCATCTAATGAATCAATCACTTTTTTGGATGTTAAAGTTGTACCCAATGAAGGAGGCCTAAGTACCACTCTATTTCGGAAAACCACAGACAGAATTAAAGCCTTGCACTACACAAGCAACCACCCATGCAGTATGAGACAGAACCTCCCATTCGGGCAGTTCCTAAGGATTCGGAGGAACTGCTCAGGTAAACAGGACTATTTTAAACACGCGGGCCTGTTAAAGGATCGCCTCATTCAGAGAGGCTACCCAAAAAAACTTTTGAAAAATTCCCTCAAAAGAGCATGGTGGACACCGCGAGAGACACTATTGGAGAAGAGAGTCAAACAGGATCTAAAAAGATTGGTTTGCGTGACCACCTTCTGCCCAGCAGCTAACCAACATAAGAAGCTAATAACATCTAATTGGCATTTGTTAAAGGAGCTCCATGAGGACTTTGCGGCACCTCCCCTGTTTGCCTGCAAAAAAGAGAAAAGCGTGGCAAACCATATCATCAGAGCAGCCCTTCCAATTGATAAAGCTCCAACAGTAAGAAGCCTTTTTGGCCTACCACCTACAACAGGCCACCACAAATGTGGCACCTGCACCTGCTGTAATGATACAATGGAAGCCTCAGTGTTCACCTTCGATAATATCCATTGGAAACACGAAACTTTCACGAATTGTAAAACTCGAAATGTAGTCTACGCCATTGTATGCCCTTGCCCTATGTTATACATAGGTAAAACATCGCAAGAAGTGCGACAAAGAATAACCCAGCACAAATCAAGGATCAGAAGAAAGGTGGAAAATGCCCCTCTAGTTAACCATTGGTTGGGCAAAAATCATGAGCAATCTGACTTGAAATGGACAGTACTTTCAAAAATTGAAAGGGACCCAAGGGGCGGAGACGTTGAGGCAAAGTTAAACCAGCGAGAAGCGCTTCTAATTATGAAATTTAATACTGCCACAAGAGGCTTGAATGAGATCTCTGAAATTTACAAACCCAACACTTGAGCCATCGTCTTCTGGCATCATCCGCATATGACCATCAAAGTGGGGGCAGGCACGAACGGCGGTTCAACCACGCATCCCAAAAATCCCTCCTTTGCGCAAATACAGAAACGTATAGACACATCAATTCCACATGAACATCTAAGCAGAACTATGCATGCCCTTCTGTGTAATTCGCAAACCCTTTTGCCAATCCAGGCAGCCTCTGCGCTCGTAGAAACTACAACTCCCACAATTCCAGGCGGGGTCTTCTTTACAAACCAGGAAGTAGCCTCCGCGTCATTCACTTGCATTGAATGCGCGAAGGAGAAGCATCCAGTCCCCTTCAGTAAGGTCCACACAGCGGAGTGTTCCGGTATGCACAGGAGCCGCTTTTGCCATTTTCTAAGAAATCGATCGTTTTCAGTGGGACGCGCAATTTAACGCATTGTCCCTTCCCTTCTTAGCGGTCCCGCCACACCAAATGACTTAAAGACACCATCGGTCTAGAGGAATGTTTCCAAAGACTTAAACCAGAAGGAGACACCGCCAGCATACAGCGGGTAAGGACAAACGAACAGGGAAGCTTCAAGTATGCGTGTGGTTAAATGCGGTCGAGGTTTTAATTGGCAGCATCTAAAAGCGAGGTCTGTTTGTCTTTGTTCCCTCCCCAGCCCTGTCGTGCATTTTCACGTTGGATCTTCAAACTAAGTTGTAAGGGGAGCACTGGCTCACAAGGCAAGGTAGGCTGAGACGGCCAATGTATATAACTGGGGAGTTGCCAGTCTCTTAGTCAGTTCCCTAAAGCTATTTTTTTGTTTTGTCTTTTTTAGTGACAATTTTGGTCCTGAGGAGAACCCCGGCTACTAACGGGGTTTGAAACGCGTAGACCAACCTGATCTCGGTTCTTTCAAACGTTTTTCTCTCTAAAAACAGCTTGTGTTAAAAATAGAGTGAAAAGTCTCACTGATAACTTGATGAACTATAAAAGAATTGTACATAGAATTAATTACCACAAGAATCACTACGTTATTTGCTAAGTTTAAAGGGACATTGACACCGAGATCACAGTATGTTTGTGTTTTTGAATGGAGTATGATTGATTGGCCAAGAGAGTGTGAATTGCATAAATGGTGAAATTGTTTTGTCTAAGTGTGGCGCTCATTCACTTTGTTGTATATTGTGTATATAAACATTTTTGTATTTCCATGCATAAAAAAAAGTATATGGTTTAAACATTGAAAAAGAATTAAAAACTCAGTTGCAATTTATAAAGCAGGTTGTTTGTTGTATTCATAATAACCATTTTGTTTCAGATTAAAATCCGTTTAGGTAGGTTCTCAGCACTGGCAGTTGTTGTCGTTTAGTTTATTCAAAGTTGGCTCAGCCTTGCTGAGTTGTGAGTCAAGGCCCTTTGTGTTTTTTGGCCGTCTGTAGAGATGTCAGGCAAGAGTGGCGTGGCACTCTTGCTGACATCTAGAAGTACCCGGCCATCACTTGGTGGGAAAGCGTAATACGTCATAGGCATGTGCACCCAGTCACGTGGTACACAGGCCTTCTGGGATTCCTAGTCCCCCCAGAATTGTGGACAAGGTTTGGGCAAACCCCGATGGTAATCCATCGAGGGGAGTGCAGGGCATGGGGCACAAAGTCTCCATTGAGCATGCGCCTGTGCACGTCTTGTGCTAAGGGGTTGAAAGGTCACTACCGGGGGACAGACCAAAGTCAGACAATTCCTGGTGGGTGGGGACAGACCAAAGGCAGACAATTCCTGGTTTCGCAAGGGGTTGAAGAGGGAGGGCTGGGAATAGGGCTCTGCATGTCCTTGACAACGTTTGGCATGTGAAACACGTGGTCCCCACTGGATGACTGACCGCGTGGGGGAGAACCACAGGTGGTGAGGAAGTGGACACTGACATCAGTCTGTTTATGATAGACAAGATGCCTCTGTCAGTGGGTCCAGCCTGCGGCCTGTGTGGTCTAATGGTGGTACCACTCTGGGTGGGTTGGCTTAGGCGTCTAGGTGAGAAAGGCTTGAATGTCAGCCACATGGGCGGGTAGCCTGATCAAGGGGAAGAAAAATTAATTTTAAAAAAATGTACGTAACCTCATGTTGGCGGTCCACCAGGAGAAACATGGTAAGGTTGGCATGCACACCCAATAGGGCCTCTCCTGGGCCACCGTATTATGTGGTACCTCCTATGTGCTAAGGAGTGCTTTCATGTCAATTTGATAGGTTTGTCTGGGGGATTTCATTGTTCAATTCCTTGCTGTCGTTCCTGAGACCAAACACCCAATGTTGCTCTCTGTGAAACAATACTCTATCTAGAGGGCCCATGGTACTAGTGTAGTTGGGTGTGTCTAGTACCAGGCAGAAGATGTCATTGGCTGTATGTCCTTCTCTTGAAAGTGTCTTGTTAGTTTAGGATTAGTCTTATTGCATCTAATAGAGCTGCGGTGTTCAGTGATCCTTATTTTCACCTTAGGTGTTGTCATGCCCATGTACATGAGGTCGCACGGACATTTCAAGAGATAAATCTCTGTATCCCAGTTGGTGTGTTTGTTAAATGTCCTTGGAGTACGTAAACCTGTGTCTATGTCTCGTATTGGTCGTGCCACTGGATTGAAGCTAGCCTGGCTGATGAGGGTGATAACACAAAACCGGGCCCAAGATGCTTGTTTCTGGTTCAGTGAGGTCCTGTCAGTTTGGGCTGGACTGTTCCCATGGATAACAGAGTCAAGACTGATTTGCATATGGTTAGGTTCAAACTGGGGTGTTCTGGTGTGAGCAAAAAAACAATGGATTAAATCCAGATCTGTGACTGGGGAAGAATGTTTGATTTGTTCAGCATTCTGTCCCTCATCTGTTCTTTTTTCTTCAGATATTGCAGGGTCATATCTGCTCATGCAGATATGTCCTCACATGGGGTATATTGCACCCTATAAAACAACAAACTTGAGACAGGGTCCAAGGGGAATCTATATTTATAGACCAGCTTATATCTTGTCCCCCAACTGAACAATCTTTTAACACAAAAAAGATATCAAGGGTCTATTACGAATATCACCGTCTGCGGTACCTATTTTCTATATCCGCAAGAGCGTGTACCAACTGGTTATCTTGAAAACTTGTCTAGGAGAAGAATGAGGATAGAGTTAAACATAAAGTGAAAAAACCCATCAGCCCACACATTGGCGGTACTTCATCATCTGGGTTGAAAAGAAGAAGAAAACTAGACACCTCCTCAGGAGATTCCTTGAGGATAGCTAGTGTAAGGTCATTCGATCGGACCATCAACCAAAAGATGAAGAGTGTTGTAAAGCTAGAGGGCAAGTGGGCAAGTTGCAGTGCAAAGGAAATTGTGAACAATGGTGTAAACACAAATTTATATAGTCGTGGTTTAAAAATACCTGTGTTGATGTCTAATGAAAACTTTAATAGATGCGACCATCAAAATGGCATGTTTAAAAAAACAGTGTGAGAATAGTGTGAAAAAATTACTATTCACCATAGATGTAAACTGGTCAACATGTTTCAGCCCCTCCTAAGTTTTCCTTAGACATCAACACAGGTATTTTTAAACCACGACTATATAAATTTGTGTTTACACCATTGTTCACAATTTCCTTTGCACTGCAACTTGCCCACTTGCCCTCTAGCTTTACAACACTCTTCATCTTTTGGTTGATGGTCCGATCGAATGACCTTACACTAGCTATCCTCAAGGAATCTCCTGAGGAGGTGTCTAGTTTTCTTCTTCTTTTCAACCCAGATGATGAAGTACCGCCAATGTGTGGGCTGATGGGTTTTTTCACTTTATGTTTAACTCTATCCTCATTCTTCTCCTAGACAAGTTTTCAAGATAACCAGTTGGTACACGCTCTTGCGGATATAGAAAATAGGTACCGCAGACGGTGATATTCGTAATAGACCCTTGATATCTTTTTTGTGTTAAAAGTGTATTTCACCCTGCCTTAGGGCTGTAAGGCCTGCAGTAGGGGAGACTTACCTATCCCTCAAGTATGTATGAGGGCATGGTAGACAGGGCTGTGTGCAATGTCGACTCTTTGGTTTTCTCTGCACCAAGACATGCAGCCTATAATGGCAGTTTGCACAGTCTTGGTGAGGGGTCTGTGGGGTGGCACAATTTGTGCTGCATTCCCAGTGGACCCTCTTCAGTCCCAATGCCCTTCGTACCAAGGGTATCATTTGCTAGAGACTTAAAGGGGTGGCTGCAGTGGTGCGAATTGTGGTACCTTTTTAGGGAAAGAACACTGGTATTGAGAGCCTGGTTGGCAGGGACCCAGTACACCTCAGTCAAAGTTGCTTCAAAAACTAAGCAAAACGTGGGGGGATACTGCAACAGACACCCCGTTTTTCACAGTCTTGCTGCGTTGTGATGCATGACATTTTGATTAATCTGTCCCTGAATACCTACATTATGCCTGTGCATAATGCATTTGTGGCTCTGAGAAATTGCTTGAACCTGTTGATGCTACCTTTGATAATTTGAAAAGATAGTAGAAAATGGCCTTTGCAGGATAGGAGGCAGTGTTATCATCAAGAATAGATGAGGTAATGTGCCTTTAATTGAATCAAAGTTATCATAAAATGTAGTTAAATAAGCCTTCTTGAGACAGAATGTGGGTTAGTAACCATGAATGTTTATTAAATATTCAAAGTAATTACAGATGATAATATATAGTTATTGAATAAAAATAGGGAATTAGCACGAAGCTTGTTGAAAAGCAGCATAACATCTGGCAAATTATTCTAAGTCCTAATCGGGAAACAGACTGACATGTGTCTGCTCTCTAAAAATTAAGAGATTGACTCTCCTAGCAAGTCTAGTCCAACAAGTTAGGCTCCCTAGATCTGGTCAAGTAGGTCTGAGTCTCAGTTTAAAACTAAGGGGTATATTATCAAGAACAGCGTTAAAATGATCGCCACTTTAGCGGCAGGAAACTGCCGCTAAGGCGGCGATAATGGGCTTGATAATATGCCCTTGTGAATTCCCATAGCAGTCCAGGTTCACACTTGATAATACACCCTTGTGAATTCCCATAGTAGGCCAGGTTCTGGTGTGAACCTGGGCTGCTATGAGAATTCTCAAGGGCATATTATCAAGCCCATTATCGCCACTTTAGCGCCAGTTTCCTGCCGCTAAAGCGGCGATAATTTTAACGCCGTTCTTGATAATATGCCCCTAAGTCTGGCTCACCTCCAGAATGAGCCCTTTTATAAGAAAATGCATAGGAAAAAGCACAGTCAGCATGAGGTGATTCAAATATAACATAGGTGCAGCAAATCACAATACAGAAAATAATGCAATATCATCTAATACCATCCTAGCACCATCCCCTAAATTAATCTTAATAGGTTCCCTTATGACCTAATGTCATGGTATGTGACTGTACAAATTCAGTTACACCCAAACAATGACAGACTCATGGAAAGATTAGGCTCTCTGAAATATAGGCAGAAATGACCTTAAACAGATACATTTTGATGGAAGGTCTCCTCTCAGTTCACCAAAAGCAACATATAATTTCTAAACATTTGTGGACATTTTGCTCTGTGCGTGTGGAGAAATGAAAACACAGACACGTTTAAAAACTAAGATGGAGTACTTCCTCGTTCAGACTTTGAGGCATATTTACAAGCCCCTATTGCCACCACAACGTCACTTTCAGGGACGTTGTGATGGTGATAGGGGCCTCGTCTTATTTACAAGGTAGCATTAAGCCACTTGCCTTCTGCAGCACACAAAGAAACAGCAAATTGCTTATGATTGTTTATGTGCAGGAAGGTCCAAGTTTCTGCACATAATCATTTTTTTTAATGCAGTTTTGCAGCTTCTATGTGTGTGCATTAGCCTTCTTGGCTTAACGACACGCTTCGCCATTTATTGTAAATAAGCCCTGTTGTCCGGCCAACTTGAATAAAACATGATTTTATAACAGGTAGTGTATTCAGTGTTTTTTGTGCCAAGCATTTATAACACTAAGCAAACATTATTTATTCATCCGGAATAACTCTTAAAACATCTACGTTAAGGACTGGTATTATGGGAGTTACTGCAGCAGTGCTCTCCATTCCTGGTGTCCTCCTTCCAGGTCTAGAATTAAGATCATTGGACGCTATTAGCACTGGCAAATCCAAATTCATGGTCATTAGTTCCAGGGTCTCAGTTCGAAAACTGAACATCTGTCATAGGTTGGTAGATAATAGGGGGCAGTACTGTTGCTCTCTCTCTGACAAGGTAAAAAATGTGTCTTGTTTTTGACAAAGTTTTGTGTTTTGAAGTCTGGGTGAACTCTTTAATATGCGAGCAGGTGAGTAAATGAATGAAGAATTTAAGGTACACAACTTTCATCCAATAGCATCATGGAGCTTGGAAATGGCAAACTGTTGAAAGGAGCAAGCACTGAGTCTAGCAAAAACGATGAATCTTAAGGCCTTTCCCTAATACCTCAAATTGTGAACTAGGAGTAGCCAAATAAGAGGACATTCAACAGTGAGAGAGCCATTACCAAAAAAACACAAATCCACACTTTTTCTTTTGAGAACCGACATAGCTAGTAGAGGCAGAGACACAGATATCAGCGGTCACTTACGAATATACCTGGCTAACATTTTCCTCCCAAAAAAAGGAATGGAACCATAAAATGATCTGAGGCAAGACAGTGGGGCATATTTACAAGCCCCTACCACCACAGGAACGTCACTTCTTGTGAAGTTCCTGTGACTATAGGGGCTTCACCTTATTTACAAGGCGGCGTTAAGCCACTTAACGTGGCTTAACGCTGCCTTGTAAATAAGACACCCTTTCACACTAGACTTAGCATGAAAGGAGTGGGCAGTGGGTGTTGCAGTGGGTGTTCTACCGCAACACCCACTGATTTTGACCCTGCCCCCTAATTACAAGGGTGGCATAAATACAAGGCAGCGCCATGATTAAAACCAAGACAAACCTGGTCTTAACATGGCAAAATGAGGAGAAATGCTTTATTTCCGTAATTTTTACTGTTTCTCGCACATAAACAATCATTAAAAAAATTACGATTTGCAACTTCTATGTGTGCAGCACCATGCAGCACACATAGGAGTTGCATATCGCCATTGTGGGTTGTTTATGTGCAGGAAGAGACACCTTCTTGGACGTAATAAAGCATTCCCTCAACGCAGACACCCTTGCAATATGGTGCAAGGGTGCCTGCAATGGTGCTAGTATTTTATTACAGGAGTATGACCCATAAACCACTTTGAGATTAGGGTAGGTACATGAGAACAAGGAAACAATATCCAAACTGGTATCACTATAAAAGACAATTAGACCTGTATGTATAAAACATTACGTGAACAGAAACAGGGAGACTCTATAATGATTTTCAAATGTGCTCATGGCATCGTATAATTGAGGTCAAAGATAACAGATGTACAGTTGTAGCAGCACTGTAGGTAAATAAATTTAAAACAACCCGAATTGGACTTTGTGCTCTAAATGTGTACGTGACACAAGAGGTGGCGACGCAAGTGACAATTGTGTAATCAGCGGAAACGGCGCATGGTGCAGAAGTCCATGAATATATACAGTGTATCCAGTGAACAATGTGGCACAAAACAATGACTTACAATGAGAAATAAAAGTTTGAGAACAATTTTAGCAGAGCCACAGTAGAGGATGCGCCATCAGTTGCGCTAAGGGGTCGACGACATTTCGATCCTATTAATCAAGATCATCTTCAGGACCAGGTTGTGAATAATAACGGCGCTGTACAGGGAGGAAAGGAGACGGGTAAGGTAAGGGAGGGGAGGTGGCAACGGATGCGTGTGGGTGTGGGGGAAGAGAGAGTCGCAGGTAAGGTGCCGAGTGTTGGAGCGGGCGGGGGGGGGGAATAGATTAGTGGTGCTATGTGGACAGTTAAACTGTGATTGATGAAACATTGGCAGGAGGAGTGAATGGATCCCAGGTGTGGCAGGGGAGCGGGTGGTGCGGGGAGAGGGGTTGGAATTGTGGCGTGTCTGAGCACTATGGCAGAAGAGCATGTGGCACAGGAGAAGGGGGGGGTGTGTGTACTTTGGCATTCAGTACACTGTATTGTTTGTTAGTAAGCACAGTTGCCGGGAGAGCAGAATTGCAGAAAGCCACATGTATGGTAACTGGCGCAGGACAAGGGAACGTGTCTCGGAGCTGAGGTAAGGGAGTGAGTAACGTGGGAGGTGGATGGTTTGTGTGTATTTGGGCATGCAATACACTGTGTAGTCTGTTGATATGTACAGTGGCCAGGAGAGCAGAGTTACAAAATGCCACGTGTGTTGTAACTTGCACAGGGCAAGGGGACATGTCTAGGCACTAAGGTAATGGAGTGGGTAACGTGGGAGGTGGGGGGTTAACTAGGCATTTGGGGTGCGCGGTGAGGGCAGTGAGCATGGTGAGCGGGGGAGCTCGGAGGGGAAAGAGGAAGAGAGGGGATGCTACCTAGGAGGGCACAGAGCCTCTGGGGTGTAGAGCCAGAAGGGCAGGTGGCGAAAGTCTCAAACGAAATCCGGAGATCCTACGTGGGGAAGAAACATGAAAATGAGCGGGCGGACCTCTGTGTGTGAAAAAGGAGGGACATGTGCAGGGCTAAAACGTACCTGGGGGCAGATCGATGGTGTCAGATGGGAGCATACCCGTCCCACTCGGGGTGACAAATGCAAAACAAACAGTTGAAAGAAATGCTTGGGTGTGCTGAATTATTGTAAATACAGCACATCCCTGCGTTTCTAAAGTGATGGATCTCAGTGTTATTGATTTTGGAGATAACCCGCGCTCCGTCACTTTCTTGTAAATATGCCCCTCAGTACTCTATTATGGGTCCCTTTATAAAACATAGCCAGTACAGTCTCTGTCATGCCTCTGGCATCCTATCAATATTTCGGAAATTAAAACAGGCTAGGCGGCCATATTCTTTACACGTTGCAGGGTATGAACAGAGGTAGTTGTGAGGCCGTACCAATATGAGTTAGTATAGTCCAGTCTGGAAATAACAGCTGCATTAATCACACAGGCTCTTAAATGCACGGTAATAAAAGAGAGGATCTTCTCAAGAGACCTCATCAGAAGAAAGCAGGAGGGTGCAACTTTAATAACCTAGTTGACAAATTGATGTCATTATCCATCCAGAAACCAGGGATCTTTATTATGTCTGCTTAAGTGTGAGTGTCTCCCATGAGCAAAGGCCAGGGTACTGATAATCAGGGATCGGTATGACCCAAAAGCAATTATTATGTTTCATAGGCATTGAGATTTAAAAGGTTGTTTACATCTATAACCTGTTTTACTTTTAGCCAAACTGAGACCTTTTCACCTGAATAGGATCAAGACAACATCGAGGATACTATAGTGGGTTCTGAGTTTAAATATTGTGACAACTTCTACATTGGTGCTGCAAAGAAGATATGTGGTTGGCTTCAATAGATATAGAAATTTGCTACACAATCTTTTACAAGTATCAGTCTTTGAGAACATGTTAAATGTACCCTTCGCAGGCTCTGTTACCTTCAGATCCTCCATTTGTGCCGTGACCGAACTAAATTCCGGGCACTCATTCTGATTTTTAAAATTGTTAATCACAGTCGCTTGGTCCACTAAATATCCAGGTTGGTTGCCTACTCACCTTCTCTACCATTGAGGCCAATTATTTAAGAATGTAATAAGCCTGTTGAGGCTTCACTAGGGTTCCACCTGAAGAGACACTTAAAGAGGACCACAAGAAAGGCTGCTAATGAGGAGATGTTTATGCTTTAGTTCCTGAAATTTGTTTTACTAATGGAAATTGCTCTTCAGCTTCTCAATTCACTCTCCAACCACAAATTCATACTTCAAATTGATATTAAAAATATGGATTCTGTGTAAGACTAAAAGCTCAAGGCAAATTTACATTGTGAGATGAACAGTTGACCCACTGGTGTAAAGATTTGATCCCAATGTCTAATTGGGTATTAGAACACTCCAGGTCAACTAATACTGTGAGTGCCAGCCATTCCCAATGGGTCGCAAATTGTGACCTGCCTCATGAATATTAATCAGGCAGTTCCCTTGCGGCCCATTTGGGAATCACAAAGAGTGTCTGTGATACTGCTGTACATCAGGTTTTGCAACTTGCAAATTGCTAAACATCGCAATTTGCAAGTCACAAAACTGGACAGCCGTACACGTGAGCCATAGATTTTGATGAGAAAAAATATATAACCATGCTTTCTGACAGAGCTGTCCTTTGATGGTGAGAATTCAATGTTATACTATGGTAAATGTGAGATGCATTGAATGAGAGAGAATACCTCTATAAAACGCAACAGACAACTGCAGAAACAACATGCTGGATGCAGTATCCAGGGGAGGAAGGGACAACGTATCTTGAGTAGGGATGTGTGAAAATATAATTAGAAATGTATAAAATTACACCTGAGAGACATTTATCATGCCCACAAGGGTGGTGCATAATATGCCATGCCAGCCTCATTGCTGGCATTTTGTATTTAAAATAAATAAACAAAGCAGGTCACTTAAGGGCATGACTCAGTGTTCAGAATTCAGGCTACCCTGGAAGCAGCCCAAGTGAGGGCTTATTTGAAGATTCATTACTGACCAAGACTGCTGGAGATCAGATACATTTGGTCGAACCCCCCCCACCGCTCTGTCATCCGGTGTGCACGGGTTTTAACACATGCTAGTTCCTCTGGATTAGCAACTCGAGTGAGTGGGTGACCTGCTATCCATCTGTGTTGCTCTTCCCAGATGGTGAAAGGGTCCTGTAAGTCCCATTTAAGCGACCCAATGTACAATCTCTGCACTCAGTCGCAAAACTCTGTCAGGGCCACAGATCAGAACTCCAGTGGCGCCACCTGGGGTTCATTTCCTGGCCAGTCGTGTTGCAGAGGGCTCATGGAAGGCTCTCTGCTACACTGGACTGAATAGACCTGACCAGGCCCGAGGCCACAGCTTTTGTTATGTTATGTTATGTTAATATGTACTTCTACAGCGCACGTACACCCGTAGGTTTCATGGCGCTATCTTCAAGGAGCACAGGACACAGACTCTACGCGTAAGCTTGTTGCAATAGCCATGTTTTCAAAGACTTCCTAAATGATAGAAGGTCATGGCAGTGTCAGATGAGCGGGGGGAGAGAGTTCCAGAAGGTGGCGGCCAGGTAATAAAAGCAGGTGCCTCCTTGCCGCTTTTTTCTAACTAAAGGGACTTTTGCTAAGCCCAGATGGGCAGAACGCAAGTTTCGTACCGGGGTATAGTTAATGATCATATTTCGGATGAACTTGGGACCGCTACCATGCAATGCTTTAAAAGTGATACATCTTGTTTTAAAAGCAATCCTTTGTGCCACTGTCAGCCAGTGAAGTTTTTTCAGTCCAGCTCTGATTGATAACCACTTGGGTTGCTTCCAGATGAGTCTGGCTGCCTGATTCTGGACAATCTGCAGCCGTTTCAGCAAGCCCGCTGGGAGGCCTAGGTAAAGACTGTTAGAGAAGTCCAGAAGGGAAAGTACAAGGGCAATGACTACTTGGACGAGAGCTGAGTGTGTAAGTAGGTGAGCAATTTTTTTAATTTTCCGTAGTTGAAAGAAGCTTGAGGAAACAACAGCCCCGACCTGTCCTTTGAGTGACAGGTCGGTGTTGAGTGTAATCCCCAGACTTTTAACCGAGTGGGACTTAATCGGTGGAGAGCCCATGTCTTGTGGCCAGAAGTGTTGTCCCCAGCATAATTCACTTTTCCCGGGCAGAATCAATTCAGGGGTTAAGTTTAAGATGGTTGGCATTCATCCACCTTTGTATGTGTGTCATTGTAGCCTGGAATTCAGCCACCAAGTCCGTAGTACTTAGCGGGATGATTAGCTGGAGGTCATCAGCATAATTATATATTGTAATTTTGTAATTCTTCAAGGAGTGGAGTAACGGGCGAAGATATATGTTAAATAGCAGAGGTGATAGTGATGAACCCTGTGGTACCCCACAGGTAGAAGGAATCCTAGGGGCTGTGAAGGTCCCTAGCTTCACTGATTGGGTGCGATTCGTAATAAAGGAGGCTATCCAATCCAGGGCGGGACCTCTGAGGTCGGCCTGCTCGACACGGTTCAGCAATTAATTATAGTCTACCCTGTCGAACGCGGCTGACAAATCAAGGAGCACAAGGGCCTGATGGATGCCTTTGTCCGCGTTTGATCTAAGAGTATCCTGAACTGCCAGGATCACGGTCTCTGTAGAATGGGATGGCCGAAAGCCAGCCTGATTAGGCTCCAGGTACTCAGATTTTTCAATAAAGTTTGACAGGCATCTGGATACGTGGGCTTCCAGAAGCTTTGATGGAAACGGGAGGAGGGAGATGGGCCTATAATTGGATAGGTCCAGGGGGTCGACTCCAGGTTTCTTCAATAATGGGATCACCGTAGCATTTTTATAGTTATTAGGGACTTTACCTTGTACCAGAGATTCATTTAGTAGTGAGAGGATGCTAGATGGTATAGCCAAGCAGAACTCTTTGAAAATATGAGGGGGGCATATGTCATTGGGTGAACCAGATTTAACACGGGAACGCAATTCTACAAATATTTCAGCAGTAATAAGAGGAAGGGCATCCAGTGTAAGTGGATTTTGGAAAATATCATCTATGGGGTCCACACCAGGCAGATTTTGAATGCTCTTTTTTATAATAGCAATTTTATCTGTGAAAAAATTGTTTAAGGAATTACACAGTACTTTCGTGGGGGCCGGGGTAGGGGCTGTTCTTTCGCTGTTACATAATTCATTTACTATGCTAAAAACATCTTTAGATTTATTTTGAGAGTGTAGAATTTTTGCTGAGAAATAATCTGTTTTGTTTTTTAAGATAATCTTTTGGTAATTTCTACGAGCCAATATAAATTCCTCCTTGTCTTGTGGTAAGTATTTTGATCTCCACGTTCTTTCTTTTTGGCGAACTTCAAGTTTTAAGTTTTTTAGATCTGAGGTAAACCATTTGTGGGCATCCATGCTACGGGTGCGAGAAAATTTCACTAAGGGTGCATGGTCTTCCGTGGCTTTTAAGAGCCATTTTGAGATCCTCTCTTCAGTAAGATCTACATCCCTACATATTGTTGGCAGACTGGTTGCCAGAGTGTCAAGGAAGGCTGGGATATCAGTAGCTTTCCATTTCCTTATTTCTCCGCCGGCTTGGGATGGTGGTTTAATGTGACCATTAATGGTGATTGTGAACTGTATTAAAAAATGATCAGACCAGATGCACAGTGTGATAAAAGGGGAGGACAGTGAGAGATTGTGAGACCAAATTTGGTCCAGACTATGACCTTTTTCATGTGTGGGGGATTGTATGTGCTGGGTCAGATTGATGTTTAATAAAAGGTCTTGAAGTTCCAATGCTTTAGTGTTGCCAGCAGTATTGCCAAACCAGTAATTTAAATCACCTATTAAAAGTATTTTCGAAAAATCCATCACCAGTGCAGCTAACTGTTCTGCCAGAGATATCGGGAATGTGCTCATAGTATGAGGGGGACGATAGAGCAGGACGAGTACTAGAGCACCGCTATCCGAGTTGATCGTAATGACTATGTTCTCAGTGTCAATTAAGATCAATGAGGGAAGCCACAGAAACCTATGATTTTTGTGAATAATAGCTGCTACCCTCCACCCGTTCTACCAGGGGGGGCGGTTTGCTGCAATAATGTAGTATTCAGAAGGAAGTGCTGCGAGAATACCTGGCAGTGAATCTTGGATGAGCCAAGTTTCTGTGACCATAAGTATATCCGGTTATTCTGTGGTAAGTAATAAAAATATATCGATTTGGTGTTTGACCAAAGAGCGAATATTAAGGTATATGGAGCGGAGTGTTCGTTGAGGCATATTTAAAGGGTGAATGATAGAGAGTAATATGTTACTATGTCCGGCAGTCTGTTCTAAAGGTGTAGCTTGAGCAATACCATATATTGCAGTACGCCTTAGAACATGAGGGGCCAGTGTAGGGCAGAGATGGTTAGGGGGACGCAAAGCGAGTAGCCTATCCATGGAATATGTCCTTTTTTGGCCAGGGTCATTGGCCCCTGGTCCCGGTCGGGCACGGACGGGCACAGATGGGCTTGTCTTTGGCGCGCCATCGGCGCGCCCGCTGCGCGTACAGGTCATGGTATTTTTATAGGAAAAGATGTGGCAGGAGACCACTAGAGCGCCACCCTGCCACAATGGCCGCTCTCCGTGGCCGAACCAGGAAGTGAGTGAAAGCCTCCCTCAACACAAACAGCACAAGATTGCTGCGGTGGAACGGGGATGGCAAACAGATAAATGCAAGACAGAAAATGCCCAGAGTTAAAGAAGAACAGTTTGCAGTATTTTTAAAAATTTACACACAGCGAGTATCAGACATAAGGAGCTAGCGCGAGGAGATGTATTTTGTGATCCTCGAGCGCATCAGCCCGACTGAGCCTTTTATCCCCTGTGGCTGGAGACCACTAGAGCGCCACCCTGCCACAATGGCCGCTCTCCGTGGCCGAACCAGGAAGTGAGTGAAAGCCTCCCTCCACACAAACAGCACGAGATTGCTGCGGTGGAACGGGGATGGCAAACAGATAAATGCATGACAAAAAATGCCCAGAGTTAAAAAAGAACAGTTTGCAGTATTTTTACAAATTTACACACAGCGAGTATCAGGCATAAGGAGCTAGCGCAAGGAGATGTATTTTGCTGGTCTGAGGTTAAGGTGAGAGGTCTCTGGAGCCTATGCACCAGCCTGCTTTGTCTCAGAGAGCTCGGAAGGGGCTTCTGCATGTCAGGAGACGGCTCACCTGCTTCACCAGCTTAAGATACTTCAACTGGGCACTGAGTCAGAGCTCCTGTTGGGGTGCAAGCCCCCAAATCTAGGTTCCATTCTCCAGCGCTCTGTGTTAGAAAGTGGGTAGGACAGGGTCCAGCAGATCCTGAGAGGGATCCCCTGTTTTGTCAAGTTAGGAAGATTTGAACAGGGCCTGGGTCAGAACACCAGCTGGTCTGGTGTGAAGGGCCCGGGACCTAGGTCCATGCACCAGCCAACCCACAAGAGAGCCCCCAGGAACTGGTTTCCATGCACCTGGCCACTATAAATGGCTTTGCCCAGGACAGGCTTCCACAGACCCGGAGAGGGCTCCCTTTGTTTGCCAAGGTGAAAAGCTCTAAGCAGGGCCTGGGTAAAGGCACTGTTTAAGGCCCCCATGTGTGGTTTGACCTCAGTGCCAACTATGCCCTGATTAGTACCTCATATCAAAAACACAAGAGGGAGGTAGAGCCAATCGTTGGATTTATGCTCCACTAGGTATTCGAATAAACAAAAGAAATCCAACATTTAATAGGGAAAGTGAGTGAACAATGAATATTGAAACACTCAGTGTTTGTGAAAATACCCCTCACACACCAAAAGGCCCCTTGGTGTCATGCTTCATCATCGGGGTCTTCGCACCCCTCTATCGGGATGCGGCGTGCTGCGACCGACGACTATGTGGGAGCACTTACGGTATTGGCTATGTGTGGTGTACAGTGTGTGGGTGGGTTGTGTTTAAAGTGAGCAGGGAGCGCAGTGAAAAGGTTAAAAAGTACCTGGCACTAGAGTGGAAAAGAAATTTTTTTTTTTATTTTTTATTCTGTACTCTGGCTGGTACTGTTAAAAGGAAAGTGCAGGGCGAGGTCAAACCTGTCGTATTAATGAACAGAACCTCTGATGTGCTTTTGTGTCGACATGTTTCGGAGGCAAGCTCACGTCTTTTTCTACATAAAACTGTGTATTTACAGAAAAGTGAAATTTTACTTGGAAAAGGCTATGTGTGCCTACAGCGGTCTGCTACAAGCACAATGACTTGTGAAGCTTTGATAATCAGCGGAGCAGCGGACGGGGTAAGGCGGTGATCAGAGCATCCTGACTTTAGAGCCATTGGAGCAACACCCCGACGTTCCTACTTTGCTCATGAAGCCCTCAACCAAGCTTCACAAGTCATTGTGCTTGTAGCAGACCGCTGTAGGCACACATAGCCTTTTCCAAGTAAAATTTCACTTTTCTGTAAATACACAGTTTTATGTAGAAAAAGACGTGAGTAGGGAAGGGAGTTTGTGCCCCTGTCCTGAAGAAGGGGCTTGCCTCCGAAACATGTCGACACAAAAGCACATCAGAGGTTCTGTTCATTAATACGACAGGTTTGACCTCGCCCTGCACTTTCCTTTTAACAGTACCAGCCAGAGTACAGAATAAAAAAATAAAAAAAAATTTTCTTTTCCACTCTAGTGCCAGGTACGTTTTAACCTTTTCACTACGCTCCCTGCTCACTTTAAACACAACCCACCCACACACTGTACACCACACATAGCCAATACCGTAAGTGCTCCCACGTAGTCGTCGGTCGCAGCACGCCGCATCCCGATAGAGGGCTGCGAAGACCCCGATGATGAAGCATGACACCAAGGGGCCTTTTGGTGTGTGAGGGGTATTTTCACAAACACTGAGTGTTTCAATATTCATTGTTCACTCACTTTCCCTATTAAATGTTGGATTTCTTTTGTTTATTCTGATTAGTACCTCTTCATCTCATTAATATAATCAGAAACACTTTCCAAAAGGCATGGTGCAACCAGATAGCAGTTCTCTTGGCTCAACTATCAAATTGGCCACCTAGTAGATGCAAATGGGGCAACCAGGCTGCCCTGAAACCTAGTTAGGGCTCATTCAAAGTTTCAAGCCCAGCAAGGACTCCAGGAGGTGGGATTCATTCGGTTGAATTTCACCTGCTGTCTTCCAGCATGTATGCTTCACAAGAAATGCTGTAGTCCTTCCTCCATATTAGTAAGGACAAGGTGCCTGGAGCCTGTCAGTCATTTGTTCATTCTCCATAGTGTCTGCGAGTGACCAGCAGACCCACCGGGGCCATAAACTGCCTTTCATCCCTACCTGCCAAGCCTGTCCAGAAGCAATGTTTCCTAGAGAGCAGCAGGGACCTCAAATAAGCAACCAAGGCATGGTGGCCTGTAAGGGGATGGTCTAGCCATCACCATACTATGAGCGATTGGGCATTCGTGGACCATTTAGGGATGAGTTGCTTGGCCAGCGTCGACCTTTGTTTCAAGCAAATAACTTTCACACTGCCTGTACCATGTGACTCAAGTGTGTGCTTTTCGTGGAAACCCATCTCTCAAGTGCCCCCCCACACACAAGCATGAAGGCCAAGTTGTCAGGTGGCTAACCCCTGGTGGTCTGGCCAGAGTGGATGAGGTGGTTGGGTGGTGCTAGACTTGGATGAGGCTGGTGGCCCAGGCCCTGTGTGCCACGCCATTGCCCTTCCTCTACCTAATGCATTTCTGCCACAGCTTTGAATGATTGTTCCGGGGATAGCGCAGCTGGCTCATGATGTTGATGAAGTCAGAACGCCTAGGTCTCACTCTGGCTGCACTTTGGCCCTGCTTCTCCATTCCACCATTGCAGAGCAGTGAGGAATGCCAGTGCCCGTGAGATCACCCTGTGCATCCAGCCCCTTCAGGGAGCAGCCCCCCATGCATGTACCTATGGGGTGTGAAGGTTGGTCTGGGAAGGGAATGCAGCTCCTCCTCTATTAGGTGTGACTACTTAGTTGATCCTGTCAGTAGGATGTGCTTTTCTCTAATATTAAGCCTTGCATGGGAAATTACACACAGCTGGTACAGTGAAACTGCGAATGGCTTATTAAACCAGTTACTCCATCTGTTACTTGGATAACTGTGGTAATTCTAGAGCTAATTCTTACCAAAGAGAGCAGACATTCTGGGATCCTTGTATTTATCAGACCAAGACCAATCTGGGCCACCCAACTGCTTAAGTGACTCTAGAAAAAATCAGGGTGATCGCATTCCCCACAATGGCAACAATGCATTGGGATGTCTGCCTGTCAACACTCAAAGACATTTTCTGTGCCGACCATAGGAACAATGGGTAATGGGGAATCAGAGTTCAATTTGGAGAGGGAGCTTGAGAAACAGCTACCACATCAAAGGAAGGCAACAGACGTGCAAGTTATCCACTCCTGACTCGATCCAGTGCAGTCTAGTGCCAGCAGCCATGGTAATCTGAGCTCCAATATCATATATTACATTTTCTGCAGTTAAAAAGCCTGCAGGTGGGTCTTGGGATCCAGTTGGCTGATTGACGTGAGATTGGCTGACTCATGCTGTGGACCCTGCATATAGGAGCCCCCTTCATGCTCTTGACTGAGTGTCCTTGGGGTCCAAAGTGTTTACTTTGCATAAATGTGAGTGTTCAAAACAGGCTGGTCACCTGAATACTTCTGTTGTGAATAATGGAATAGTACTCCGGTTCTAGTTTGCAGGTTTTTGGAACTAGGGCCATGATTAAGAGGAATGGCTGAGGGCACTTGCACTATGCAGCTGGAAGTGAAATTCTTGCACTAGCACAAGACAACCCAAAGTAAAACCATTTGCCCAGAATGTTAGGTGAGGGGAAACCCCTAAGGCACTAATAATAATGCAACGCATACTCTTTGAAGCAAGGGCACAACTTCTGCCCAGTTAAATGCGGTACTCAAGATAACCAACATATGAATGGTGCATATGCCTCTCCATCAATAGTGTTTCCTAAAAAGGGAGCGTAAAAAGTGGGATAGGCATGATGAAAGGCAAATTGTAGGCAAACCGCAGGCTGCAACCGTGACTCATAAGTCAACATTGCCCCAGTGGTAATAGCACTTCCAGCACCCTAGTTACCAGGCTGGCGTGAAGCACTAGAAGCGGGACCTCTGGGTCGCAGTGGAATGGGTGGTTGATGAGGCTAGCATAAGCTTACACTAAACTGCTGCTGCTCTTGGTTTCTAAAATTGAAATGAAAGTAGCTATTGTCCAAGCAACAATCCATCCCAATTAGCTTCCTCCTTCGGGAGAAGCCTTTCAGAGGTGAGGCTGGGTGGAAGGGTAGATGACCTGCTGGTGGCCCTACACTTCTAGCTCTGCCTCGGGTACGTGGAGATTATGTGAGCTGTGGCAAAGAGTCACGGGATGGCCCCGTCAGTGAGCATTGCACTATGTAGTCTCTGGAGGTGCCAGGGACTTTTGATGTGTAACTTTATGTCATCTGCTCATTCTGTACTATGCTGTCCCTAAAGGGGGATGTAAATAGGATATGTGCAATTTCGTGTTCTAGTTTGATTACTTTTTCCATATTCTGCCTTGTGCAATGTTAATGGTTGTAGTGGTTGTAATACGACCTTGTTTGATGTAAAGTACATTTGTTGGCCTAATCCAAGAAGTGCAGTCCGTTGCCTTTGTAGGAGAATGGTGGACCATGCAGTTTGCAAGGGCAGACCCCATCACCATTGCATGTGTGAGCTCACTATGACAAAGAGCCAATCGCCATTTGCGTTTGCACGTCATTAGGTGCTCCACTGTGGACTTCCGGAGACAATGAGGTGGCCACCAGGTGCCCGCTCAAATGTAATATAATGTTCTTTGCCCTTGCCCCCTCCCTGTGTTGCATACCCCATGACCGCTTCCTCCAGTCCACGGTAGAGCGACTAATGACGCCCATCCGCAAATGGCGATGGGCTCTTTGGCAATGAACTTTCTTAGCACTTTACTATCACTTTTAAGCAAAAGCAGCATAATAGCCTAAGTTAAATGTTGCAAAAAGCTAATGAGTTGGAGTTTCCCAAGTGTAGGCTGCGTGACCTTTTGTGCTAAATAATCAAAAATGTGACTTCTGCTGCATCCATGCTTCGCGCGAGTCAACGAGAGACAGGAGATTTAACCAGCATATGTTGAATAGTTTAAAATGTGTTAATGAAATCCAATTTTCTGAGGGCAGCCCATTTTGAAAAATAAATGGAACATACATCTTCAGCACTTCCACTGTCGGCTGTTAATTCAATTAATTTCTCTCTCTAAATAGGCTCCCGGGAGCCTCTGAACGGATGCAGATGTTGCGGAACAGCAAGAGACTGCCTTTTCTGCAGAATCTACAAGCCGCTCGCAGATAGAAACATCCATAAAGAAATTGCGTGGAGCTGATCCCAAATCTGTGGGTCAGCACTGTGCACCGGTGCCACTCGGTACAGTCTGGGCAATACAGCCAGAGGGCATGGAGCTTCTTTTTCCTTGAGAAACAGTGTATGGGTGATGTCTTTCTCACAAGCCAGTGCTTATTTTGAATAGAATAATAATAACAATAACAACAACAACATTAAGACAAATATGTTATGTTATGTTGTATTATGTTACATTATGTTCTGTTATATGTTCTATGTTCTATGTTCTGTTATGTTATGTTATGTTGTTATTAGGATTTGTATGGCACTCTAATCAACTGGAAGGGTATGCATGTGCCCTAGTAGGTGCAAGCTGGGATGTCTAAAAGATGACTAGTGGAGGAGCCAGATTTTCAGTGTTCTTCTGAATTCGAGGAGGAAGCTGGCTGCTCTGATGGGTCGGGGAGGGGGGGGCTTGTTTCCGGTTTTGGGGTGATGTGAGAGAAGGCACTTCCTCCCATTTTAGTACGCTGGATGCGGGAGATGTGGTTGAGGGGTAGGCTAGCTGACCTCAGGTGCATGGACAGGATGTGGTCGTTGAGGTAGGCTGGGCCCAGGTTGTGCAGTGCCCTGCAGTGCCATGAGGATGAGGAGTTTGAAGGCTGCACATTTCTAGATGGGGAGCCACTGGAGGTCCTTTAGGTGCTTGGAGATATGTTTTTGCGGGGAAAAGTTGAGTATGAGTCTGGCAGACACATTTTGTACTGGTTGGAGCCTGTTGGTGAGCCTGCTAGAGATGCCTTAAGAGAGGGCGTTCCTGTAGTCTAGTCTGTTGGTGATTTGGATTTGAGTTACTATTCTGTGGGTGTCTAGTAAAATCCATTTGAATATTTTCTTGAGCATCTTGAGGGTGTGGAATCATGTTGCTGCTACTGTGTTAACTTGGCTTGACATGGAGATTTGGTTGTCCATTATTATGCCCTAGTTCATAGTGGTGTTGGTGGGGGTGGGATGGGTGCTGGTCCTAGATCGTCAGGCCACTAGTTCAGGGACCATAGGGAGAAGATGATGATGATAATAATAATAATGATAATAGCAATAAACATGCTGGGCCCCAAATTCTTTCTTACTTGCATGCGGCTAGCACCGTGGAACCCTATGTCTGGCTATTTTTTTATTGCATCTCATACTTCTCTTTCACCACCCTATATATATGATGCCTCTATCTCTTTCTTGGAGAATCTTTTTTTATCCCTTCTTTCATATTTTGTCACTGTTTTCCTATCATTCTCTTTCTGCTTATTTCACCCCTTTCTGCATATCTCATTCATGGTCAAAATCTAATGCAGTATATAAGTTTTAGTCCGCAAAAATGAGAGCCAGTACCCTCCATTGGCAACCACGGGCACCACTTAAGCACTGTCCCTAGTTCTGCCTTGGAAAGGTTTATTTATGAGTTTTATTTAGCGCGTACTTGACCCGACGGTATCAGAGTGCTTTATAGAGTCAGTATCACAACAATAACATCAGGTACATAGAGAGTAGATACAAATATATGGTAAAGGTAAAAGGAGTAAATGCGATATGTAAACAAAATAGCAGCTAATACCTGAGTTACATAAAACGTAGATAAAGAAACATAGCAACATTATATAAAAGAAGAATCTGATAGACAATAGGAAATGTGAATGCAAAAGTCCCGAGGTAGTTATGGTACAGACTTGCCCTTGTGGGGAGAGTAGATGCACAGTTTTACCCCCGCAGTAGTGAACATACATGGCATCTTATCCCTTATAGGCTCACTGTGTCGCTGAATTCAAGTCAGCCTGGCTGATGAGGGGTAATGCCCCGAGACTGGTCACAGGATGCTTGTTTCAGGTCCATGGAGGACATCGCTTGGCAGTTCGGGCTGGACTGATTTGCATATGGCTGGGTCTAAACTGGGGTGGCATGGTGAGGAAAAGAACGATGGATTTAACCCAAATCTATTGACTGGGACTCAATGTCTGATTTGCTCTGCATTCCGTCCATCATCTCTTTCTCTTTTGCTTTCTCACTCTAAGTGTGCCGTGTATGCTCAGATATTGGTCCCGGGCTCACTGTTTCACTGGACTTATGCTAGCCTGGCTGATGAGGGTTAATGCCCTGAAAACGGTCCCAGGAGGCTTGTTTCCGGGACAGGGAGGACCTGGCTTGGCTGATCGGGCTGGACTGTTCCCATGTGGCACTGGGTCAAGATTGATTTGCATATGGCTGGATTGAAACTGGGGTGGCATGGTGAGCATAAGAATGATGGATTTAACCCAGATCTATTGACTGGGGGTGAATGTGTGATTTGCTCTGCATTCCATCCATCATCTGTATCTTTTTTATTTTATCACTTATGATTAACCCTGGGCATAGTGGGCGTAGTGGGGCTACGTGAAGCACCACGAAGTGGGGGGAAATCTACGCCCACCCACACACTTCGCGTAGCCCCACTACGCGCCGCCCGCCTCCCTCCCGCCCTCTTGTAAATGCCCTCCAAATGATTTAAAACATTGTAAAATTAATTAAAATGACTTACCTGCCATGCGGCGTCCCGGAGCATCCTCTTCCAAGTTTCGCGCCGACTTCTTCCTGACAAATGCTCATGCGCGGGCTCCCGCGTATGCGCATTTCTTGAAACTAGGAAGAGGGAGCCCCGGGACACCGCATGGCATTTTTTTTTCTAGTTCAGATTTTTCTATTCAAAAGGTACAAGATGCTGCTTAAGGGACATTATTATATGGATGGTACATGGTTTGGACATGAATTTCTCCTCATTAATGTGTATTGTCCTACCTAATTATCATGTAGAGATAATGTTTTGAGTTTAATACCACAGCTCATTTTATGCAACAAGATTGTTTTTTGGGAGGTGATTTAACTGTTTACTGGAAGTTAAAGATAGACCATCTTGTTCTACATTGTTGTTTTACAGGAGCTCCAAACCTCTGCTGAATGTAATTGCAGACTTTCATTTGCAGGATTCCCACAAAATACAACACTCTAATGATCCAGGATATTCTTAGAGTAGTTTCAATTCTTCCACAAATTCCTGCATTGATTTTTTCATTTGCAAGTCCATCAGAAAAGATAGTTTCAGCAACCATCATTCCAGTTTTCTTTTCAGATCACAACCTCATTACAGCTGTTGTGTCCATAGCAGAGATACCTCATACAGGGCAACCAAATATTAATTTACTCCAATTCAAGGCCACATGTGAAAAGTTTAGATGTAATTACCAGAATTGTCAATCCCTGAAAATTATTTTTCCCTCAATAAGAGAGTGGTGGAAGGGCATTAAGATCTATACACGGTCTTTCTTTATTTGTGGCGGAATTAGGGTGCTAGAGAAAAACAATATGCAGAATCAACCATTTACAAATCCCATTCCAGAACTTGTACAAGCTTTTAGAATATGGGTTTGATGTACAAGATATAATAATATTGTCAAGCAGAGAATATCCTCATTGTACAAAGATTTTACAAAAGGTTTGATTCTTTGCAGTAGGGCTAAATTCTGGGAGGAAAATGAAACTTGCACTAGATTCTTGTTTCTAAAAGGTAAAGCTGGTGGTAGAATTAAAGATGCAATGCTGGACTCACAGGGTACAAATCATACAGCAACTGAAGGTATTAAAGAATATGTGCCTAGCTGTTATAAAGAACTTTATGGCCCTAAAGAATCAGACAATGTAACTGCAAATTTGATCTTTCAACATTTCCAGTTCTTTTTTGTCTGAAAAAACAAGGAAGATCTATAAAGGGATTTTGTGATTTTAGTCATAGAAATAGCTTAAGTAATTATTATGGGCCAGATGTAGGTGGCCATTTACCGATCGGTAACGGACGATTTCGGCCGTTACCGACCGGTAAATGGGTTTCTGGTATGTAAGGGGCTACATTTACCGATTTGGTAAATTTACCGAATCTGTAAATTTACCGAATCGGTAAAATACAGAATCGGTAATTTTACCGATTCGGTAATTTCGGGATGTAGGTGGGACTCTTCAGAGTCCCTAAGGGCTTACAGATTCAGTATTTTACCACCCAATCCAATTGGGTGGTAAAATACCAAATCCAGGTGTGCATGCACATGTGTGCATGCACTCCTATGCCATGTGGCAGACAGACATGCCCGAAGGGCATGTCTGTCTGCCACATGGCACACATGCCAGTATTTGGGGTGCTAGAGGGTGTCAAAGTGACACCCCCTGCACCCTTGCTGGAATCGGTATTTACCGAATCGGTAAATACCGATTCGGTAATGCCCATTGATTCCTATGGGCTTCAATGCCCATAGGAATCAATGGCCATTACCGAATCGGTATTTACCGATTCGGTAAATACCCATTGTTACAGAATCGGTAATTCAATTACCGATTCTTCCTACATCTCCCCCCTTCTATTTTACCGATTCATAAATACCGAATCGGTAAAATTCGGTATTTATGGATCGGTAAAATAGATTTACCTACATCTGGCCCTATATCCCAAGGGTAAAACCCCTGGTTCATATTGTTTACCTGTAGAGTTTTATGCTACCTTCTGGGAGGTAGTAGGTTCTGATTTACTTAAAGTTTATAAGAATTCCATGAGGGAATGACTGCTCCCAATTTATTTGAGAGGGGATGTATAAAGCTTATCTATCAAATAAAGGAGACAGAAGTTCTGTTAAAAACGAGTCCCCAATTGGTCTTCTTAATGTAGACTTTAAAATCTTGTCTAAAACGATGTTCCTTCAACTGAGGCCTGTTGTTTCCACAGTCATCGAATCAGAACAAACATGGGGTCCACAGGGGCACAAAATCTCTGACAATTTATAATTAGAGGTGTGTTATCATATGTGAAAGACTGTGGTTTATATCTGTGTTTACTTATTTTGGTCCAGGAAAAGTCTTTTGATAGGTTAAACCACTCTGTTATGTTCAAGGTTTTACAACACATGAATTTTGGTCTAAACTTTAGGTCATGGATTTCTTTATTGTACAGAAAAGTCATGATTAACAACTGATTTTCCCATTTTGTCAGGAGGAAGGCAAGATATTATTTGTCCCTCCTCATGTTCATTCTGGCCATTGAACCCTTTATTGCAACACTGAGGGCTGATTAGCTGATTAAAGGGATTCCTGCTTACATGGATGATATATCTGGTTTTTGTTCTGACACCATTTCAATTCAACAGTTTTTGCTGTATTGTAGTAGGTTTGTTTTGCATCCTCATCACAAACTAACCTGGCAAAGAATGAGTCTTTGTATGTTACCCGGAAAGGAGACAAGATTGATTGGGGCCTTAATGTGGGGCAAAATCGCATTAAAGTTCTGTGTTTGCTTTTTTGGAAAAGGTGGTGGTTCACAGAGCTGATCAGAAAGTTTGTGCAAGGTCAAGCAAAAGATCGCACGTTGGAACTAGTGATCAATCATTATGACTGGTAACATTCTTGTTGCAAGGGCAGAATTTCTATCAAGCCTTCTGTATGTTGCTGTGGTTTTCCCCATCCCCTGAAACTGGCTGACATTAATACAAAGGTGGATTTTACAGTTCATTTGGGGAGGGAAGCAAGAACGAGTGGCTCATGTGTCCATTCTTGAACCTGTGGTTTTGGGTGGCTGGATTACTCCCAACATTGGCCTAAGTTTACAATCCTTTTATATTTGTGCATGATAGAAGTGAGCATTTATCAAGATAAGAAAGAAATTAAACAGTCCTTTTTGCCAGCTTTTCTTTGAATTTTCTGGTGTGCGGAACATGGTGCATGGTTGTATGTAATACCATACCTCATTAAGAATTCCGTCCTTTTGCTCACTTTAATGGCAGGAAGCACAACTTGAGGAATTCCTTTGGGCCTGATTTCACCCAAGCATATTCACAATGTAGTCACTGGGGAACAGTTACAGGCACCAATCAGTGGCTTTTCTAATCAGACTTCGAGAGCAATTTACGAAAAAAATTCATAACATTCATCATGGTATGGGGCCAGAGACGACCTACCGCATGCAGTGGAGCGGCATCTGATGGGGTCCTATACCCTTCACACAATCCTGTACTCTGCGCCGCTGAAGAGGGGGCTGCCGCCGGCCACTCAGGTCCTCTTCCACATTTGGAGGCAGGCCCTTTGTCGAATGGGCTGGTGGGGCACGTTGACTAGGGAAACCCCCCTGTGGCATAACGGAAGGCTGCCGGCGCTGGGGACTCTTGGTGGGTTCCGTGGCTAGGACAATATCGGTATATCGTCCCTAGGGATGTCATGGTGGGTACGACCCTCAAGAACTTCCAGGAACTCCGTCAGGAATATGGGATGCCTAATTCCCAATTCCTTAAGTATCTTCAATTCCGACACGCCATCACACCGAGTGTGGCAGGACTAGACACCTTACCCAAATTTAGCCCGTTGGAAGCAAAGGTCTTCATGGGGGATCTGGAGGAAAAGAAAATATCCTCCCTGCACAAACTGCGGGAAGTCTGGGAAAAGGATGTGGGGGCGATGGACGAGGATGATTGGCGAGAGGCACTTGAGGCCCCCAGAGGGGCTGCAATTGCGATGCGCGGCTCATTCAATTTAAGTATCTGCATCGAATCTACTATACCAGGGAGAAATTGTGGCGGGCAGGCCTAATTGCGTCCCCGGATATGTATGCGGTGTGGTAGAGAGGTTGGATCATTATTTCACACAGTGTGGAGCTGTGGCTCACTGGACAGGTTTTGGGGGGGTGTATGGAGCAATTTATCTGATGTTTGGGATGGGAGCTCCCCCGTACCCCGCAGCTGGGTCTCCTACATGTTTTAGAAGGGGTGGGAGGAAATGTATATAAATAACACCTACTGTTGTTGGGCCTCACCATTGCCAAACGGGATGTGGCTAGTGCATGGAAGGATCCCCGGGCGCCGTCAGTGCTAGTGTGGAAGAGAGAGCTTGATTTTTGTATGGGTTTGGAGCGTCCAATCTTTGAGGCCCGGGGTTGTCCTAGGAAACATTACAAAATTTGGAAGCGATGGGCAGACTACAGGGGCCTTTGGCTGGAACCACCTGTGGAACGGGAAGACCTGCCGGGGATGACATGAAAGGATACACTACCTTGGTGACAACACGCGTATGGATGGACAATGCATTTGGAGTGGGAAGACTATCGTGCTGCAGGGTGGGGAGGGCTTGGGGGAGTAGTTGGGGGTCCGGGGATGGCTCAGGGGAGGGGGGGGGGTAGGGCAAGTGGTTTTTGTTATTGTTGCTAAATATTCAAAAAACACCCAGATTGCCAATTGCCTAATGTTGTATAAATGTTTGCAGTGGACTCCGAGGGACGGAGAGCTGCGTCTGTTATGCAATCTGTCAATAAAATCCGTTTTGAAAAAAAAAAAGAAGTAGGTTGTGGTTGTTATTCAACCTACTTTCTGGTATCAAAGAAGGACGGAGGTTATGCACCTTCTCAACCTCTTCATGAAAAAGGAGACGTTGAAACTGTTCCTGCTCACAAAAGTCCTGTCAGGCTTCAACCCGGGAGACTGAATAGTAGATTGGACTTGCAGGACGTCTATTTCCACATCCCGTCTTGCATGTCCACAGACGTTAACTGTGGTTCACAGTGGGTCAAGAGCAGTTTAGTTTGCTGAGCTCCCTTTCGGGCCTTAGTAGAGGCTTTCAGGTAATCACGAAGGTGATGTCAGGGGTTGTTGCTCATCTGTGGAGAGCAGGGGTTCCAGACTTCCCCTACCTCGATGATTGCCTGTTGAAGGCGGGCTCACACCAGGCAGTTATTTCCCAACTCCAGACTATGGCAAACCCCCTGTACTGGTTAGGCTTTACTCTCAACTAGCGTAAGTCACACATGATTCCCTCTATGATGCTCACTTTCATTGGAGCTGTTCTGAAAACAGTGCAGTTCCTGGCCTCGCCTCCCGAGCACCTAGTCCAGGATATTTGGGTTATGATTCCAATGTTAGAGCCTCTATCCCGAATTTCAATGAGACTAATAGGAGGCTGTTGGGCTGATTTGGCCAACTGTATCCAGCTTGTTACTCATGCCCATTGGCCCAACTGGGCTCTGCAGTGAGACAAGAAGTCCCAGTAGTCACAACATCAGAGGAATCTTTCGGACATGGTCGAATCTCAATGGGAACTGCAAAAGTGGTGGCTAACAAACCACGATTGGGTCAGTGGCAGACCCCTCTCCCTTCCCCAAGTAGAGGTGACTGTAGTGACAGATGTGTCACTCCTGAGGTGGGAGGGGCACTCTTGGAGAGGTGGAGATCAAAGGACTCTGGTCTCCAGCAGAGCTAAAGTTTCACATCAACCTGTTGGAGCTTCAGGCGATTCGCTTGGCATTGAAAGCCTTTCTTCCTTTGATCAAGGGAAGGCTGGTGCAGGTGTTCAGGGACAACACCACCGCCATGTGGACTGCAACAAACAGGACGAGTTGGGGTTGTGGACCCTCTGACAAAAGGCCTTGTGTCTCTGGACATTACTAGAATGTCATGACATTTTCCTGGTGGGTCAATACCTGGTGGGCTCTCTGAACACCAGAGCAGTCAAACTCAGCCAAAGATGCCTAGTGGATCACATATGGCATCTCCATTGGAGGTGGCGCAAGGTCTGTTTCAGCAGTGGGGAGGGCCCTGGTTAAATCTGTTCATCACAGCACAGAATGCCAATGTCATCAGTTTTACGCACTGAGTATCCAAGGCGGCTCTTGCTCAATAACACTTTTCATCTGGAGTGGAGCTCTGGCCTCCTGTATGCCTTCCACTAAAACCACTCCTGACCAGAGTTCTCAAGAGGATCAGGAATGACTGGACCCAAGTCATTTTTGTGGCTCTTGATTGGGCACTGAAAGTCTGGTATTCCGAGCTGCTGACCATGACCATCGGTCCTCCAGTAAGAAAGCCTCTTCGAGAGGATCTTCTGTTGCAGCAAAAAGGGAAGGTCCTGCACCCTAATTTGAGCACCCTCCATCTTCATACATTGAGATTTGGCATAGACAGCTGAAAGTATTCACCTTCCTTCTGAACTCTGTGTTGTTAGTCTGGCATCCAGGCATCCCACCACCAAATTGCTATATGCATGCTGTTCGGATAAGTTTGTGTCATGGTATGCTTCCCATGACATTGACTCCCATCCTGCACCTTTATCCAAGGTTCTCTTGTTTGCTTTATCTTTGGCCCAGCAGTGCTCTGCTCTGGGCACAGTTAAAGGTTATCTCTCGACCATATCAGCATTTTTTGCAGTTGCCGGATCAACTTTCTCTGTTTAAGTCCCCGGTTGTGGCTAGGTTACTTAAAGGCCTGCAGCCTAAGTTTCCCCCAAAAACATTCATCTATTCTCAGTGGGACCTCAATCTTGTTCTCACCTTCTGATGTGTGCACCATTTGAACCTCAGCACAAATACCTCATCAGCCATTGACCATCAAAATAGCCATTTTAGTGGCAATAAAATCTGCCAGGAGGGTCAGGTATTTACAGGCACTCTCTGTGCTCCCTCCTTATGCCACCTTGTCCCCGGGCAAACTGGTTCTGTGAACATGTGCCTCCTTCGTTCAGAAGATTATGACCTCCATCCATATAAGCCGAATCATCACCCTGCTTAATTTTTTTTGAACTGTCTCATCCCTCCAAAGAGGAGGAGAGAGTCCACTGTCTGGAGCCAAAAACAGAATTGTAGTTCTTCCATGACTGTACAAAAGCATTGAAGGTGGACGATCAACTCTTCATGGGCTATGTAGGAGTTAAAAAAGAGAGGGGCGTACAGAAACAGACCATCATTAGAAGAAACGTTTTATGCATTATGATCTGCTATGCATTTGTCAAGAAACAAACCCCCCCAAGGACTTGTAGATGGGCACCCCTGCACATGTTCACCAAGCACAAATATCTGGACAGTTAGATCCATTGTTATGGGTACTTCACTCGTTAACTCCTACACGACTTTCTGATTTAATTGGTTTGGCAAACTCGCCTCCATGTAAATCAGGGTCCCCCTTCGATCCCTGCCCGCCAAAGATTCCCCACGCACTAATTGAGTCTGTGAACCCGATCATAAATCAAATTATCAACTCTACCTTTGAAACAGCAAAAATCCCTGATCTGTGGAAAATAGCCGCGGTCAAAACTCTCCAAAAAAAGAAACTATCTGACCCCACCACACTTTCCAAACTTAGACCCATTTCCCTTCTCCCATGTCTAAGTAAAATAGCGGAAAATTGGTGAACACTCAGTTGAAGGAGTTCTTGGAAAACTCCAATTGCCTCCACCCCAAGCAATCAGGTTTCAGAGCAGGGCATTCAACAGAATCAGCACTGCTCCACACCACAGACACCCTGAAATGGGCACTAGATCAAGGCAAGGAGGCGATGCGGATTCTGTTGGACCTCTCTGCGGCCTTTGATACGGTCTCCCATAACATTCTGATAAACAGACTGAAGCAAATTGGTTTAAACGACAAAGCCCACGAATGGTTAACCGCATTTCTGAGAAACAGGAACCAGGTCGTCACTTTGGGTAGATACAAGTCCACAGGGAAACAACTGTCCTCAGGCGTCCCACAGGGATCTTCCCTGAGTCCGACCCTTTTTAACTTATACATGTCCCCTCTGCTCACTCTGATTGACTCCTTCGATATTGAAGCAATCAGCTACGCAGACGACACCCAATTGATTCTGACCCTGGATAAAAACTCCACCGCGGCAGAAGAAAGATTTCATCACTGCCTCACCTCAGTCATGAAATGGATGGAGTCAAACCATCTCAGGTGTAACAGCTCCAAGACAGAGATTATGCTGTTTGGGAAAGCTAACAACTTCAACCCAACCCTATGGTGGCCCATTAACTCAGATCCACCGCCCGCCACAGTGGACACAGCCAAAAACTTAGGTTTTAAATTCGACCCTTCGCTGTCCTTTCACAAACAGGCACTCACAGTCGCAGGAACTTGCTTTCAAATAATTAAAATGTTGAAGAAATTCTTTGATCTGCTCCCCCTGCACGCTAGGAAAACTGTCGCAGTGTCCCTAATTTTGTCTCGCCTTGACTATGGCAATGGGCTATATGCTGGAACAAAAAAATGGTGATAAAACGACTACAAGTGATCCAAAATGCCGCTGCCAGGCTGGTATTGGGACTCCCCAAACGGTCATCCTCGACCGATGCCCTAAAAACCCTCCACTGGCTACCAATCCATAAAAGGATCTTGTTTAAGATCCTAACCTTCACCTATAAAGCCACTATTGGAAGTGGGCCACAATATCTGAGAAATCACCTTAGACCCTACAAAACTAAACGAACTCTGCGGTCTTCCAACCAGAACTTGCTCACTAGTCCCCATTTCAAAATGAAAACCAGAGGGGGGAAAACCCTGGCTACACTGGCAGCTAAAGCTTGGAATCTCCTGCCCACCCAACTAAGACACACCAACAACGAGTCCATGTTTAGAAAGTTATTAAAAACTTGGATCTTTAGCATTTCCGACCGGGAAATCCTAGCACTCATCTGATCCCCCTGCAGCCATCCTTTCTGCACCCTTCCCCCCCCCCCGTTTTCCCCTCAGCCTTCTGTCATCTAGCGCCAAGATGCTCCTTGGAGTGAACGCTGCGCTCTATAAAAAACCAGTTTCATTCATTCATTCATTCATTCATTCATTCATTCATTCATTCATTCATTCATTCAGGGAGGTATTGCTTGGGTATCTATTCTAAGGTAAGGAATCTGCGGCTAGAAGTCTCTATTAAATGAACATGTTACTTACCTTCTGAAATGCCTTATCTGTAGAGGCTCTAGGTAGCCACAGATTCCTTACCAGCCCTACCATCCTTCCAGCTCTGCAAAAAATTACGGTGTAAGGGACATCCTTCACAGGGCCTACAATTGTCACACCAGAGGTCAGTCGTGGCTCCGCTCCAGGAGTAGAAAGCCATGAAAACAACTGAAGTCAGCGTTGGGCTGGTGCTTATATAGGTACCAAGCACGTCACATCCAGTGTGGGCAAAGCAAATGCTGAGACAAATGATACCACCTACTGGTACACAGGGGTACTGCTCAAAAATCTTCTGGATCCAGTCATTACCAAAGAGTAAGTAGCTTATTCTTTTGGTAGTGCCATATGGAACTGAAAGTCTGGGCTTTAGCAGAGCTCTGGCTATCTTCCCTAACTACAGATGCGATTCTGTCTTAAGAGGTTGTGATTTTTAGTCTGATCAGAACCAGCTCCCCATGCCAAACATTTTGGATTATTGTGAACTGCTTGAAAGAGGCTCCACAGAGAGCTAGAAATCTCTTGCTATTCAAAGGCGTCAACCTATCCCCCAAGTGATTTATGCACTAGCACATTATTTGGTACAAGATTATATGTGTAAAGTCATATTACCGAAGGGCAAGGTGAAAGCCTACTTGGAATGGTATTGGGGTGATCACTGGTGATGATTGTTTCCTGATTCTTAGAAAACTGTCAGGCTTCAATGCCCATTTGGTTCGACATGATGTGAGTGGTATACAATGAGTAAACGTCTAAAAACCTCAGTTAAATGTTGCAAAACAGTCATGGGATTGGAGCTTCCCAAGTGTAGGCCACATGACCTTTTGTGCTAAATAATCAAAAATTAGACTTTTGCTGTAGCCATAATCTGCGCGAGTCAACGAGAGGCAATAGATTTCACCATCAAGAGTTGACTACTTTAAAATGTGAAAATGAAATCCAATTTTCCAAGGGCAGCCACTTCTGAAAAATAAATGGAATATGCATCTTAGGCAGTTATCAAGTTGGCAGTTAACTCAATTAACTTGTCTCTCCAAATAGGCTTCCAGGGCATCTGAACTGATGCAGATGTTTCCGAACAGCTAGAGACTGCCTCTTCGGCAGAATCTATAAGGCGCTCATAGATAGAAACACTCATAAATGAATTTTGTGGAGACAATCCTATCTCTATACACCTGTGCCACGCAATACAGTCTGGACAACACAGCGAAAGGGAATGGAGCTTCATTTTCCTTTAGATCTCCCTGAGAAACAGTGTATGGTTGATGCCGTTCTCACAAGCCAGTGCTTAATTTGAAATTAATATTAATAACAATAGTAGTAGTAATAATGCATATAATAATAACAATATGCTATATTGTTATGTCATGCTTTGCTCATGATATGTTATTTTATGTTATGGTTTGCTATCTTATGCTATCTTATGCTATGTTATTAGGATTTGTATGGCACGCTCCATCTAGGAGGGCATGTACTAGCCCTTGAAAGTGTGAGCTGGACTGTCTAAGAGATGCCTAGTGGAGAATCCAGATTTTTAGTATTCTTCTGAATTTGAGGAGGGATCTGGCTGCTCTGATGGGCAGGGGGACTACTTCTAGGTCTTGGGGGCGATGTGAGAAAAGGCCTCCTATTTTTGTGAGCTGGATGAGGAAGATGGGGTTGAGGTGAAGGCTAGCTGACCTGAGGTGCCTGGACCCGATATGGAAGCGCACATTTGCTTAACAAAAGTACTCAAATCTTAGGGAGGGTCCAAATTGAAGTCAGGCAATTGCTAATTGACAAAGAAGGAGGCTTTGTGATGCTGAAAGGGTTAGTAGACGGACTACAAGTGATGATGGTTTGCATCTACTCCCCCAATGTCCTGCCATTCACGTTCCTGCAAAAGGTGATGTAATGTGTCACTGAACTAGGTAACATGTATGTATTATGTGTTGACAGGACTATTGTCATGAAAGGGTCTATATAAACTGGGCATTTGCCCCTTTATCAATAAGTATGAGTACATTAAAAAGCACAAGCAATGCGTGACTGACTGACATTTTTGGGCTGAGTGCCCTACCGTGATGGACTACTACTTCTATTTGCCACTTCCAAAACTACACACACAAATAAACTATTTCTGCAATGGGTGGGCACAGTAGGTTCTACCTTGGATGCAGAGTGTCTACTTATGACAATTCAGTGTGGCAGTCCTTTTACCAGGCTATCATCCTGGCAACTACTGACAGACACCTTATTGGATGTAGCCTTCTGAGGGTCCATTGCAGGAGCTATAGATCAGTACTTCAGGGAGAATGAGGGCTCTGTCGACAATCAGAAGTATCTGTGGGAGGTCGACAAACGGTGGAGATTTGGGATGAATGCATCAGGAAATGCAAAGGAGTAGGGAATGTATTACTGAGAGAAGCCATGGCAGTAGAGAGTGACCTTTGATCCTGACAGCACCAGGGATCCGAAATTGGAGGAGGAATTGGCAGTCAAATGCCAAACTCATGTTGCCTTAAGGAACAACTGAAGTAATATGACAGTAACACAATAAAGTGCATCCAAAGAGTGAAAGCAGGTAGATTGCATGCAGCAACCTTGTGCACAGAATGCACTAAGCAGGAATGGATTGCGCTCCAATTAGAACATCATCTTCATCATCATCACCAAAGTAAACCATGAAAGCGACACAATTATAAACAGCACAACAATAAAAAGATAAAAAGTGTATACATTCCAAACATTTAAAAGATGCCTTCCAACAGTATAAAACATAATGTAAAATCCAAGACACTCTGGGGCATATTTATTAGAGAAGTGGCGGAGCGTGGCGTTAGCATCCTTGGCTCATTGACTTTCCTGTGGCAATAGGGGCTTGTAAATATGCCAATGTGTCTAGAGAAATTGACATGTCACAGCTATTTCACAGTCACGTTGTGGCTTTTAAAAAAACAAAATACATTAAAAAATAATGTCTGCTAGCAAGAGTTGTAAGTACAAGAGAGCCAGGCGCACTTTGGTGGATTTGTTAACTTTTAATAATGCACGTCTTCCTTGATACAGCATAATATTTGCAAAACATTATAAAATGCATAGTGTCCTGGGGGAACCCATTGTCCCAGCAACAAGTATACAAACATCTTGCCGGCCATGAGGAAAGGCTAACAGGAAGTACAATACATCCAGCCTAATTCTAGTAAGTGCAAAAAAATCATAATTGCTCCTTACAACTGTAAGATAGAGCTCTAATATTTGAACCAATTTCAACAATATACATCTGCGTACAATAGAGATCTGAATAACTACTTATTCTCTATCCAGAATCTTTTGCCTCATAAAATGATCTGCCTTAAATATTCTCTTAGGGATGCTGACAAGTTCGACCCTTCCTATACTCAGTATTGCCTCCTTCATGTATTTGAGCTAAGGAATATGATGAGTGTTACCGATGGAGAAGTAATCCGTGAATATCTCTTTGTTCTGCTTGGTTTCATTACATGTCCAAATATCTGTCGATACAGACACTTACCAGGTGATTCTGGTGACAATCTTGGCTGTCAGGTGTGGAGGTCTATCCAACTGGATCCATGCTGCCCATACTTGTAGAGTCGAGTGTCCCCTTGATGATGTGACAGCACCTCTCCCAGAAGTGGCAGCTGTAATTGAGAGACAGTAAAAACAGGTTATATAAGCTATAGGTGACCAAGGAGAGTCTGAAACAGCACATGTTTGGCCTGAGGGGGTCTTGATGAGTTGATAGTTAAAACTGAGGTATGAGAATCTCGTCCTGTGGTGTTGGTTGAGCCATAGTCAGACTCTGATGAAGGGCCTATTGCTGTAGTAACATGAGTGGGAGCTGAAGAACGTTGGCTAAGAAGACGAGAGAGAGAAAGATCATGTTTGCCAGAGGGACTTTTGCCCCACACCATTCCAGACCATACTGAGGACTCTAGCCTGAGTGACAATGAAGGCAAAGGGCCATCTCTCAGGAGTTTGAAGAGGGTAATAGTACCCTGTCGAAGGTACTCTTCCCCTTAATTGATGTACTTTGCTGCCGATGACCGAGAAAGAGAATTTTGAGATTCTGAGGATAACACTGCAAATCCAACTGAACTGGGACCACCAGCAGAGGACGACATGTCCCCCAGAGACTTGCTCCTGGAGGCGCTGATGCCAATTGAGGGGAGGAGGCGGCCAAACTCCATTTCCAATGCTACAAAGTGTGTTGTGCTTCCCTGGTGCACATGGTGCACAGGACCCCATCAAGGGACTGCATATTCCAGAGAGACTTGCAACAGGAGGTGCCCACGCCAATTGAGGGCAGAAGGAAGCCACTCCGCTTTTCCCGCTCTCTAAAGTGTGTTGAGATTCCCTGCTGCGCCGGACCGCCAGCAGGGGAATATGTGTCCCAGAGAGATTTGCGCCAGGAGGCGGCCACGCTAATTGAAGGGATGAGGTGGCCAAACCCCTTTTCCACCCTACACCTGTCAGTGCCTGGAGGAGGCTGGGCTGTGCCACCCCTCTTGGCCTCGCAACACAAGATACTGTTTTGTATTACCTGAGCCCACAAACTACTTTGCTGCCCAAACTGTGATTGTCTTTTATCTGTCAAACTTGTTACCAACCTGTTTGTACAATATATGTTTTTTGGGTTGCTTTCCAGTTTATATGATTTTGAGAGGCCCAGGACACCCACTTTCTTTCTTATATGATTATTTCACCTATAGGATATCAGGATATTTTAACTGGAGTAGAGGAACAACTACTGGTTAACATTTATATTGCTAAATTTTAGTTGTAACTGTGTTGCCATATTGTTGTTTCATTTCAACTTAACAACCTTAGCTGTTTACCCTGTGCAGGTACTAAAGGTAAACGCAAAGCTACAGAGTCTGCCCCAAGAGCTCAGATCCACTCTAGGACGATCAAAAAGCCCAGGAATTGTACTTTATGGTTCAAATCTTTTTATTCTTAAAAGCCAACCTGCAGAGTAAATGACAAGCAGTATACAGCATACACAACTGGTCTTCCAGGCAGGGGCCTTTCATGTGACAGTTAACAAATAAACAAAAATAACCCCCTATCTCGAAACCCCTACACCCAACACACTTGTTGCACATCCTAGCTTGTTCAACACAGTTATCAATTGATATCTTGTGGACGTCCCTGAGTGGATGCTACATAATGTTCAGAAATCGGCAGAATGCGAAGATATTTAGGGCACGTGAGTTCCTTAATGTTTTGGGACAGAAGAGAAATGTATGTTTTCCATTGTTCACCATAGGATAACTCGCTATTCGTGGTGGTGAGTGTGATTCTTTCCATACCAAGGATGTGCCATAGGCGGTGCAGCCATACTAAGTGGGTGGGCCTGTGTTTTGTACCCCAATGTGAGAAAATGTTTTGTATAGCTGCCCCCAATATAAGACCGATTTGGCGTCCTCGCAATGATTTCAAGGGGTAAGCAAGTATATAAGGAGGAAATCTGGGGAGCTGGGTGTCTAGATGGCGATCGATATCGTCAAGTAGTTGTGCCCAATATGTTTGAATCTGCAGACAATCTCACAGGAGGTCTGTCAGTGGGCCCACCCTCACGCAGGCCCACAAGCAATTTTCTGTTTTGGATGGGTCAATCCTATGTAAGCTCTCGGGGGTGAGGTATCAATGTATCACTACTTTAGTGAATGTTTCGGTGAGGGTGGTATGGTTAGCTGTATAATGGGCTCTTCGATAAATCTTCCCCCAATCTGATTCGGACAGTTGTCTCCCGATCTCTCTTTCCCAGCGAATTTGGTTGGGTTTGTAAGAGTGGCTTATGGGCTGGAGTAAAAAGACGTCCAGGTCAGAGAGTATCCTCTTATCTGAGGTTTTCGTGATCAGCCATTTTTGATTGGCTGTTAGGTGCCTCTGCGATTTGGCCTTGTTGTCGGGGTGCAGGTGCCAGTGATGAAGTTGCAAGTAATGCAAGCGTTCCGTCTCCGGGAGCTTAATGCAGGAGCGTAGCTGTGGGAAGGGAATTACCCCCTCTTCATCTGTTATGTGCCCCATGGAACGGCAACTGATCTGTCGCCAGGCCTTGAACGCGCCTGGGTTTGTCCCGGGGAAAAATCTGGTTTATCAAATAAGGGGGACAGCGGCGAGGGGAAGGATGACAGTCCATAGCATGTACTGCAAATATCCCAGCTATCCAGAGGTATAGGTTCTTGGGGCGGTGCAGTTTCTTCAGTAAAGAAATCTTCCATAAGGACGTACCAGCCACTGCCAGTCTTGGAATAACCAGTGATGCTCAGATTCGTCCCTATTCCATTTGACCCTTTATCGAAGTTGGGCAGATTGGAAATAGAGTTGGAGGTTAGGTACGCCCAGGCCTCTGTCGCTTGGGGAGAGGTAGCTTACCTCTCTTTGCATCTATGCTTTCTTACTAGCCCAGACATAATAGTGAAACACCGCCTGTAGCTTATGGAGCATCCCGGCCGGAGGCGGAGGGGGAAGAGCTTGGAACACAAAGAGGATTTTAGGAAAGATGGTCATTTGGAGTGCTGCAATTCTTCCAAGCCATGATGTCTGTGGACAGCCCCACAGGGTTAATTCTAGAAGCATGTGCTTATGTAGAGATCAGTAATTAATATCTATAGTTTTCTGGAGCGAGGGCTCATGTTGGATGCCCAGATGGTGGATCGAGGTCCTAGTCCACTGTATGTGGAACTGAGCTGCGATCCAGGATTCTGTCTCCTGAGATAAAGGGAGACTCAAGGCCTGGAACTCCGCAACATTGACTCGGAAGCCCAAGGTGAGGCCAAACACTTCGAGTTTGGTGAGAAAAGCGGGTAGGGCCGTTAATGGCCTGTCTAGGGTCGCCAACACATCGTCAGCAATGCATAAAGGCTGATTTTATGTTGGTCGCCCCCAAAAATTATGCCAGTAATTGAGGGGTTATTGGTAACACTCTGGGCCAGGGGCTCCATGTACAGAGCGAACAACAGGGGAGACACAGGGCACCCCTGCTGCATGCCTACGTTGATGGAAAAGGTTGTGTTTGTGTGGCCATTCACTCTTGCTGATGCTCAGGGGGGTGGTAGCAGTAAAGTATCCAGCTGCGAAATCTTTCAGCTACCTCGAATCGCATCAGCACTTATTCTGGAAAAGGCCAGTGGACTCAAAATGTCAAATGCAATCTCGGCGTCGAACGTCAGGAGCATTAACTCATCTTTGGTGCCTTCTCTATGATGCGCAAGACCCTTTTTGTGCTATCGCTCGTTTGGCATTGTGGAATGATCTGGATCTATGGTAGCTGGCATTTAGGGCCAAGCCTGGTCGTGAGAATGCTGGGGAATAGTTTGAGATCCATGTTTAAAAGTGAAACTGTGTGGTATGAGTTATACAGCTGCCAGTCCTCACCGGGTTTGGTCTGTCAAAAGAGTGCTGAGCATTGAGGCGGGGATTGCCCCTTGGGCTGCGAAGGAGGTAAATAATTTGTCAGGATTGGTGCCAGTAGAGGAGAAAACATTTTGGAAAAAGGGATGAGAACCCATTGGGTCCTGGAGATTTTGACTGTTTGAGTTGTGAGATGGCTATGATCACCTCCCTTACCCTGATATCTTTTTCCAGTGCCCCTGCCTGCTCTGAAGTAAGCGGTGTCATTTGAGCTCCTTCGAGATAGGATGAGCCGACCGTCGGGTCCAACTGCTGATCTGTATTTAGATCAGCGTAAATGTCTCGGAAGGACTCATCAATCAGGGTATCCTCTGTGATATTGGTCCCATATTTGTCTCAAAGTGTGCGAAATCCCATATTTTGCTGTCTAGTATACAGTTTGTGAGCCAGCAGACGGCTGCATTTATCCCCTCCTATGTAGTAAGTGTGATGCAGTTGAAGTGCTGCATATTCTGCTTTGTCCAGGTCAATGTTTGCTAACTGTGCGTGTGCACTTGTCAATTGCCACCCGATTCTTGGAGCCCTGTACGTTAGTGAATGCCCTTAAGTTCTTTCACTTTCCTCGTCAGGGTGTTTCTCTTTTCTTTGTGGATTTTGTTATCCACAGCTGTGATAACGATTAATTCCCCACAAATGACTGATTTTAAGGCCCCCCAGAGTGTTGCAGTGGATAGCTCAGGGGAGTCATTCAACTCTAGGTAATTGGAGATAGCTTGCCCCATCTGTGTCACTAGTTAGGGGCGAAGTAGAAGAGTGATCCGTAACCACCACAAACCTGTAGATCAGCGAGTGGGTGGAGAGTTAAGTGTCAGTGAGACCGTGGAATGCTCTGATAGAGATGCTAGGAGCATTTCTACATCAGAAGTGAGGTTGAGGACATCCTTTGTACCCAGGAAGAAATCCAGTCTTACATAAGTTTTGTGTGCATGTGATAGGTAGGAATATCCCAGAGCTTGTGGATGGAATTCTCTCCAAATATCGTGAAGGCCCATCTCCCTAAGTTCCCGGTGTCCCTCCTCAGAGAGTGCTCCTGACTGCCCAAATCTGGAGAGGACCTCTGTTAGTGCAGCTTGTATGAATGTTTCTTGGCCCTCGTTTGGAGCGTAGATAGATGCCACTACTAGGGGCCAATGCTCAAGGGTCAAATGCAATGTGAGAAGGCGCCCTTCACCTCAGCCTTAATTCCTATGATCCCACAGAAGGTGTATGAAAATAGAAATGCAATTCCTGCTGTTTTGGTACGTGCAGAGGAGAAGAATTGGTGTGGGAAAGAGCGGGATCTGAGCCTGTAATTGTTCTGCGGGAGTAGATGCATCTCTTGGAGCAAGCAAATTTCAGCACCCATGTTCTCCAAGTAGGACAAGACAGCCCTGAGTTTGATTGGGCTATTGAGGTCCTTAACACTTAGGCTGATCACCTTAGGTTGGCGAGGTATTGCGGGGCCGGTGTAGGCGGAGCGTTCTCGGCCTTTGAGATCAATTCGCTTCTCGGGCCTGCCTTGGCGGCCCAGTGTCTCATCTGTAGTATGTGTGTGAAGAACTGTGTGTGTGGTGAGCATGAGAGAATCCCCAAAACGAACAAGCTCTCCCACAACTGTGTTAACCCAACAGAAGCAAAAACAAAATTGAGACAAATACTGAAAACATACAGTATACAGTCCAAGAATTATCCAATATGGGGTCGTGTTGTGGCCAATCCTCCCGGCCCACCCACTCCACCGCCCACCCCTCCGCCTTGCTGATTGTCAAAGAGATCTCAGGTTTTGCCAGTGCACCAGGGATGGAGTTGATGGCGGCTTGTTGGCCTTTTGCGATGGTGTCTGGATCCAGTCTAGTGATCTGATTCCCCGGACTGTGGGTGCGCCAGTGCGGGCGCCAGGCGACCAGGTGTGTTGGAAAAGATTGGGAACCGGAGTCAGCTGGTGTCGAGACGATACTTAGTATCTTGCATGTTTTTTCGAAGAAGCAGAGTTGGTGGAGCCTCCCCTCCAGCCGGAAGATCTATCAGAAGCAATGGGTCCAGGCTTAGGGTACCCCCAGATGAGAAGTCGCTGGTCTGAAGGCCCTTCTCTTATGTGAGGTAGATGCTGCCAAGTCCTGGTAGAGAGTGATCAGCTGGTCACAGAAGGCCCTAAGATGCTTCTCTCAAACTTTTCGGAGAATGTCCTCTTCCAAGTGGAAGTCCTGCAAGCAGACTAGGATGTCTGCTGGTGGGCTGGAGCCCATTTGCTGGGTGCCTCCTCTGTGCTTTCGATTTATTTTTATCTCGAGAGTCATGGGAGTGTCCAGCACAAAGAGAAAAATTTCAGAGACATAGCCCCTGAGATCTGTACCTTCTGTTTTGAATGGTATGCCTCTGAGCTGGATCCACCGGGACCTGTTCTCCAGGTCTTCTGTGTGTGCCTGAAGATCAAACTGCTGGTCCCGGATCCGCAATATTTCTTCTTGTAGCGCTTTCACGTCTTCTGGGAGTCTGTTGCCTTGGTCCTCCAGTGCGGAGAACAGGTCCCCCAGTGAGTCCACGTTTCTCCTAATTTCCAGGATATACGAGGAGAGGTCTCATTTGACCTCTTGCAGGTCGTCTCTGAGAGCAGTAAATTGAGTTTCCAGGAACGACCGGGTAACCAGCTCTACTGGGTCTTCTTCCTCCTGTGTGGGGTGTGAGGATAGTGATGAGGGATGCTCAGGCCTCCTGGTGGTCTAGAGAGCATTTCCTTTAAGGTGTGATCCATTTTGGCTCTGGCAGCTGCCATCTGGGCGTAGAGGGGTTGGCACCCTCGGTCCGGTTCGTACAGCTCTGTGGCAAACCTCTGGGGATGCTCCTGAAGCCGTGGCCGCCTGGTTGCTATGAACAGAGAGGTAGCCACTCTCTCAGAGTTGCTATTGTGCCAGGGAGTACTCCGATATACCAGCTGAGCAATGCTGAGGAGAGGCCCAGCTTACTCCCTCGTGTCTCCGCGTTACTCAAGCAGGGCCTCTGCTGTGCCAAGACAGGTCACGAGTGGTGTGAGATAGGACCACTGACTGCCACGCTGTATCAAATCTGCACCTTAACTTCACGAGGTCCCTGCTGAGTGCCCCTTGGGCCCTCCATTCCCAGTTGCTCTGTCTTGTGCCTCCTCCTCGGGAGGGAGGGGGCGGCGGCTGAATCACTGCGGCGCAGCACTGGCTTACAGTGTGTCCTTGGGGCCTGCACCAGTGTATTCCTGCTATTTGGCCTCTGCGCTTGGGCCTACCAATTTCCCCAGCTGCTCCTGGGACTCGCGTATGCAGCCACCACTGCCCCTCCTGGGACTCCACTGTAGACCACTGGGCCTGCTTTGAGCTCTGGCCCTATGGTGTGCTGTAGGTGTTGGAGGTGCTACTGTGTGGGGTTCAGCCTTCCCCCACTGGGCCGCTGCTCCCAGCCCTCCACATGTTGTCTCTCTGCAGGTCTCTCAACATGTCAAACCAGGGGCCATTGCTGGGGCTCTGGAGCACCGCTGGGTGACTCCGCCACAGACCAGGACTATCTTGCTCCAAAGGGCAGCCTCTGTGACCAGCCCTGTGTCTAGGTTGCACCCGGGCTCCTCCTGGGGGTCCGTACAGCAAAGTAGGCTGTGGCCACCCATATGTTGTGCTGGTGGCCAGCACCCTGGCAGCGAGCAGCTCTGGCTGATCAAAAATGTTGCCGCCTGGGTCTCGGCAGTCAGCGCTCCTGTCTGAGTCCATCATTGGTTTATCTGGGCAATTTCGGCGATGGCTACTGCATCGGCAGACAGCGGGGCAGAAGACGTCTTACTCACCCGCCATCTTGAACACGCCACAGGAATAGCACTTTAAATGAGATCGACCTCTTGATAGAAGAGGTCAAATCTATTTTTGGTAACAATAGCCCGCCCTTATGGCCCCTGGGGAAAGCAACAAAGAAAGTCAAACATGTTGCATATACTCTCCCTAATCTATTTAAAATGAAAGTGCTACAGCACCCATCAGCCAAAAAAAACCTCCTGTAACAAAGGCCACCCCTTTGATCCCTAGTAGCAATGTTCACAATCGCTCAGCCTCACCATGTGTCCCTTTTAGAGCCAACCATAACCAGCAGCAATCGTTTCCAGCCTCTGCAAGCACCTCCAGCCACTTTAGACACCATTGAGACCCCATTTATGTTGTTTGACCACAGGACGACTGCAGGGCAGTCGGAAGCACTCCATAACCATCTCCCTTAAGGAGATGAGAGCTGAGACTGGGGTTAGGGCAAAGTCTATGATAATACATTTCACCGATATGGTGATACATTTGTTTTTGTTACTTAGACCAAACAGTTTGTACCATGTAGTTGTGGAGTAAGAGCACCGGTAATCCCTGTAAGACAAACCCTTTTTTAAACCACTCTAAAAGGAAAGAGGAATCATGCAGAAGGCCAGATGATAGGACAGCTCAGGATGCCTTGAATCTTGAAATTAATAGGGATATGCAGATCTAATGACCGATTCAGACTACACCCCGCTCCTGGTCTTGCCTTGGACCCCAATATTTTAGGGGCGATTCAGGAAGAGATACCATCCATCCCCTTCTAGACTAGGGTACCTGACACCAAAGTAGCAATTGCAGGACCCTTGAAATTGTATGGCCTTCAGCAGTAAATTACATGCCCAAAGATAGCAGACACCCAGCCCGGAACAACTACAAAAAAAATCACCCCGTCAGATAGATTAACATGGCCAATGTTCCAAAACTTCCCTTTGCACCCAGGCACAAGGATAACTATTCCTTGATAAATAAGGTCACCCACTCGATACGAAATGTAAGAGGCTTTAGATCTGTGATTAGAGAAGACATCTCCCATGTAGAAGATATCCTGTCCATCGCTCCGAATTCAATTTTATTGAACAGATATTCATTGATGAGAAAGAAGCGGATAGCTTGGTGGCCCTTGATGCCAGAACTTGCCTGCCAAATGGCTTATCTGTTCAATTCAAATATCCGGGGTCAGAGTCCTGTATGGCCAAATTAAACCCAAGGCCACATCTGCCATTTTATCCCGACTCTGTCCTGGGTAATTTTTATTGACTACCCTATGCGAATTTCCCATCCTTTGTGACCCACAACATACCCTCTGATGTGAGCTGCACTTGGCCACTGCCTAACAGCTCAGTACCAAGAATATCTAGGGTGTTGTCTACCCCACCCCAAAATATAACTCTCTGGGGGGCACTTCAATCTCCAACTATCTGGTCCCTAACATTGCAGTCTTCATACTCCTTTACCAACAGCCCAGTTCCACCTGAAGTAACCTCTATGGCAGCTAAGTTACTAACAAATTATACAAGCAACACTCTAGCTATGCTCTCCTGCAATGTGTCAGGCTTAATGTCCAAACTACATCTGCCTGATGGGATTGATTTCATTGAAAAATTTGACATTTGTTTATTCCAGGAAACCTGGAATATAAAGCATGTGTTTAGGGCTTGGTATACTAATTATTGGATTCCAGCCAAAGCTAATCATTGCAGCAGGCAACATGGCAGTCTGCTAATATGTCTTAGAACCTCATTAAACTGCTGACACATAAGTTGGAAATTGATTCCCAGATATTCGGGGAATTCGCATCAGGTCTAATGAGGACTCCATTGTCGACATTTATAACATATATCCCGGAGGGGTCAAGGACGGCAAAATGTTTGAAACACTCCACACACTAGAGAGGCACTGGCAGAATATGACTAATACACAATATGCCATACTAGTCGGGAAAATCAACACCACATTTAAACCCTTGGACTGTGATGACATCGAATTGTCTTCAGAGGAAGAAGAGTGTTGATGTATACCCCAACTTGAATAGCCTTCTATAAAATGGTGGACTCAAGCCACCCTGCAGTTGAAGGCTTTGACACTGGAACATGGCCTTAGGGTTACAAATAGTAAAACAAAATCAGATAGCAGAGGGGAATTTACGTACAATAAACTCAACCATGAGAGTCATATTGATTACATATTGTTTGACTTAAGACTCTGGCATAAGGGGAATGGCATGGTGGATACCGCAAGGAATGAGTGTGACCAAAATCCCCTTTATCTCCAATTATCCCCATTCTGGGATAACATGCCCTCAGTTCCCTTGTCAAGTATGGTAACTAGGGATCTTCAGAAACAAATAATAAGTGAAAACTTCAATGGCATCATGCTGTAGCTTGGCCTGATTCCCTGTCTACCATTAGCTCAGACCTTGTAAGTGCCACTCTAAACCCTGCCTTTTTACTGGCCAAAGGTACAAATATCGAATTAGCTACTAGTATAAACATGTTTCAAGTCCCCAGTAAACCTATGTAAGAACAATAAAACCAATAATTGGTTTAACTAGGCTTGCAGACAGGCAAGAAGGTAGCCAGCACTAGCTATCAGAATTAAAACCCCAGAGCTGATAAAAGATTAAAAAAAGATCTAAAAGCACATTTAACATCAACAAAGAGGGAGTGAGAAGAGTAGAGATGGTGTGACATACTAAAATCATGCAATGACAAACACCACTGCAAGTTCTGGGCTCTTGTGGCATGGTGGAGCCGAGGGGCTCCACCAGCACATCATATTCCCTCGCTTGTCTGGTACAATCACTTTAGAGCTCTATACTCTGATAGCTTCCCAGAAATCATTAGCTTCGACCCAATGGATTTTGGCCCCATACTGGTCACACTTGTATTCGACCTAAGGGAGATTATATTTTCCCATGATGCCATCTTATGCGGCAATGCCCCTGGACCTTATGCTATTCCTGTGACATCTTTATTAGCGATAGGGCAAATTAGTCTAAATACATACTAGTGCTGTCCAATGCAATTGCAAGGGATCCACCAATTCCAAACTCTTGGAAAGGAGCCTAGTTTGTGCCCATTTACAAAAAGGTTGATAGAAGCTTCCCCTCAAACTAAGACCCATAAACTTAATAGACACCATTCAAAAGGTGCTTTGTTGGTTGGTTCTGCAAGCACTCCATGCCTGGATTGAAGAATATGATATTCTCTCTACGTTGCAGGCTGGCTTTAGGAAGAAAACCAGTACTATAGACCAGGTTTTTCCATTCCAGACCATGTAATGGAAATTGGTGAGGGTCACTTATAAGTGACCTTTGTTGATTTGAACTCTGCATCAAACCTAGTTCCTCATCATAAATTGTGGCAGGTCCTGAGAGACTTTGGGATGCTCATGGACATTCTTTCTATCCTAGTTTGTCTTCATGAGGACAACCGTGCTAATGTAAGTTGGGGGGACCAGGGACAGCTTACAGACTATTCTGATCAGTAATGGTGTTTGACACCGGTGTGTCCTGGCTGCCACTTTGTTCTCGCTATACTTAAATGATGTTGTCTATTTCATGTCAGCATGCCCATATGCCACTCCGTCCATAGCTGGTCTGAGAACACCCACGCTTCCTTTTGATGATGACACTCTATTAGTTTCCCAGACTTCGAGTGGACTTAAGTGCTTGTTAAATCAATTTGACTGGTTCTGCTCCTTGCAAGGACTCATAGTAAATTCTACCATAACAAAGTAAATGCTCATCAAGCAGCATAAGTCATTTAGAGGGAAGATGTTCCTGGGGTCTGTGAAATTGGGAGAATCGCTGGTTTTGACTACCTAGGAATTAGGCTGTACCCTAATTTTCATTGAAACTAAATAAAGATAAGGCTTCACTCAAACATAAACAAATTGTGGGTGCTATCTTGAAAGAGCATTGTGCATCATTTACTAAGCCAAACACTCTAGCGCTACAACTCCATGATGCAAAGGCTGTAGGAACAGCCCTCTATTGGACTGAGCTCTAGGGTTTACAAAATATCGCTCACTTTAGCAAAACTGAAAATAAGTTCCAGAGAAACCTAGCTATGTTAACAGTCAGTACCCCAATACACCTGTTGAACCCTGACATGGGGAGGAGGTCAATTCTAGACAAAGCAAGAATCAGACCTGTCCTATTTTAAAGGAGACTGAGGGCTACACCAGAACTAGGCCGCTATGCCAAGGCTTTGGAAGGGCTTACGGAGCTGGATAAGTTCCACACAATTAAGTGGCTCAACAACATCAAGAAATTGCTAACCTCTCTGGAGCTACTTGATTTATACAACTTTTCTCCGGCTGTCCGCTTGCCGCCCAAAGAAAAAATCAAAGACATATATTGGTTATGAGTCACCTTGAGCAAATTTAACACCACAAATAGGGCCTCACTGACTATTGAATTTAAGACCCACTGCGACCTCGAAACCTATTTAGTTTTCATCACTGACCACACTGACAGGAAGCTTAGATTCAGTTAAGGTGTAGAACTTTGCACCTCAATACACTCACAGCCAAATGGTCAATTGACCTTCACCCCTCTCAACATTTCCAGTCTGCAATGTCCCTAATGAAACTGTAGCACACATCTTGTTTGCTTGCCCTGCTTTTGCTCAATTGAGATTATCCTGGGTCAAAACCAGTTTTCTTTCAGGTGGACACTTGGAGACACGTTGAAGCCTTAAGAGTCTTCAGATTGGACCCTAGCCCACTGTTTGCTTGTGCAGTAGCCAAATTTCTGAGAAGGGCATGGCTCCTAAGACATAAAGCTATGGCAACACATTCCCAACACCTATAGTTTGAGTAAGTCCCAAGAGCCCCCACGTAAGGAACTGCTACAGTCTATTGTGCTTTTATACATTAACTTACATCAGATGGCATATCACCCTTAGTATGTCGTGTATTTCTATAGGTTCTGAATCGATCCCCCTATTCCTGACCCTATTCTGGTTAAACTACCTAGCTAGTTAACTAACAGTCAGCCCATGAGGCAAGAAAACCCCCATGATGCAGATACCGTTATCTGACGCAGTCACACTACGGCACAGGAACGTGTTATCTGATTAGGTCATAACGCTTGAGATCTAATTAGACAAGCGACATTCCTCCAGCCCCTGATAAGGCATACGACGTTCTCATAACAAATCAAACCTATGACAACCTGGATAATCCGTGCGGCCATTGTTTTGATTTCACAGAGAACTTTAGTAAAGAATGTGCTAACGAGCAAGTCGTATGACATCTTTATTGACGTACCTATGTCCATCCTTACGTCAATCCCGGCACCTTTAAGGTATAAATATTGCCGACCTTGCCCTATGCAAACACACGCGTGGTGACAAGACGGAGCAGCCATACTTGCCGAAGCCGAGAGCAGAAGCAGACCCCGCAGGCAACAGCCCCGCCTTCCTGACGCGCTGAGAGACGCGCTGCTATCTCAAGCCGAGAGACCCAGCACCGGCGCTTCCGGGTAGCCCTCGCAGGCAGCCTGGAATATCGAGAGCAGAGAAAGAGATACCATTCCTCATTCATCCTAAATTCCAGGTACAGAACTGAATAACCCCTCACAGAGAATTCTTTAGTTATTCACTTGGCAAAAACAAACTTAACTTAAACTGTAACTTTCTATTCCCGCCCACGCATTAGACTTAGGTCAGGTACACGGGGTAGGCGTATTTAGAAACACCAGTTGAGTACGTTTAGTCAAATGTATATGTGTATGTAAATATATTTTAATCATTTTAAACATCATATGGCTCAGAAACCATATCAATGTTTTTACAGTATTATTTTATACTATTGCTTCTAATGTATGCACTTTACTTAACAATAAGTATTGCAATAATATCGATCCATTTCTCTTGTACGAGAAAAGAGACTGATCAATAAATAACATCTTTTATTGAACACGCCCGTCTCTTCCTTTTCTCTACATTCTGATGAGACTAAGAATGCACGTACTGACTGAGTAAAATAATTGCCTTGTGCTCACACGACTCTTGAGATTGACTCTTGATTAGGGGAGAGCAAAGTTGTCATGTTCTATGGTTGTCAGAAACTAAATCCCTTCTTGTCTAATCAGGGGAGTTAATCCTTCCTTGAACATTCGAGAAAGTTTCTAGCGAACTCTGAGCTTAGCTGGCAAACCCAAAAATTAAGTCTAGTATCGACAGTAGTAGACCTAGTTAACGTCTGGCCTAGGCCTTTACTGCTGTAGGTACTATTCCAATGCGCAGAGCCTATTGGGAAAATAGGAACTACACTACATGGCGCCCAACGCGTTTGGAAAGGGCGATAAAACTAACGTAAGACATTTAGAGTAACTCAGTCGTGCTTTCTCACTCAGACCCCTTTTCCCAAATACTCCAAAGACGTCTGGAGTGGGTGAAAGGTTATTATATCCTCCAAAACCTCGCAGGAGGGAACTCCTATGTATGGTTCTTGGTCTAGTCAACGTTGAAGGATAAAACAGTTCCAGAATATTGTGCATCTAATCTCTGTTTCCATAAGAAACCTGATCTGCAAACAAAAATAATACCATCCTGTCAGTAAAATGGGAGACAGTGATGGAGAAAGAGAGGCAATTAGATTAGCTACTGAAATAGCAGATGCTGATGCTACCATGCAAGCAGCAGACGCGGATATAATACTCATTCCGGTCATTAAAAGGAGATCTATAACCTTAAAACTTATAGAAAATGGACTGACACCTAGAGGTGGCACAGTCATATTCGTAATTGAGGCACACGAATATCGGCAGACAGAGGTATATTATTCATGGATACATTTTCCAGCAGCTAATGCTGTAACAAAGTACTTCCACTATTACAAAGTAGAGGAACCTCCTGAAACGTACACTCCTTTCGAGGAGGTGGAAGTACCACTCAAATTCCAAGAGCATTTGCTCTTATTTGATGGCGCCCTAATACATAATAATCACATTACAAGGCTCGGTCCTTTAGGTAGACCAGGAGCAACGTGGCCGGTCTTAGCCGGATACACACCACATCCAGACATCGAAAGAATGCCTGCAGCAGAGCTGTTAATACAGCTAAAACAACTACTAAAAATTCATAGACAATTAGTTCAGTATGTAATGCGGACTTCAACAATTCAGCCAGCGATTAAACTTCCACAGCTGACCCCTCACCAGGGGAACACAAATAAAATTACACCACAGAACATCCAATCCTGCCTAGGTAAAGTTCCAGCTAAACGGGAACAGATACCATTCTGGTTGGCACAGAAAATTACCCAAATAGAGGCGGTGTTTCCTGACACCACCCCGCTGGAAAAACACAGGATTCTGACTATATGTCTCCCAATGGGAATCGCACCACACATTGAGGACTGTGACACTTGGGGTACAGTCTTTGCTTCCATCTATACAAAAACGCACGGTGTTCCATCCATTTCGGTAATACCAGATGTGCTAAAACAAATTCAAGATGAATACGGTCCAGAACCTGCTTTAACTCTTGGTATGAAATTACTGAAAGACTTCAAGCAGGTCTCGGCTATATTATTAGCCAACATAAAAGGTGAAGCAGCAAACGTGGCGATCCGCCAGAGGTTAAAAGAGACAGATATAGCAGACCAACCAGCTGAAATTGCCAGAATCATAGAAAAATCCTATGAAGAACTAGGCAGAGATAGTCTAGGTGGAATACCAGTAAAACCGCAACTGACTACAAGTCCAGAAAAAATGTTTTTTAATAATAATAATAATTCACCAAAAAAGAACTGGGATGGAAATAAACAATCCAATCCTAAAGAAAAGAAATTCCAGTCCAGAGGAAGGTCTCCTAGGCGAAGAGAGAAATCTCCAAACCCGAGACAAAAGTCACCCCAGAGTGACCCCTCTGGGAATAGATATAACCTTAGAAATAGGGATAATATTAAAAAACCTGATAGATATCAAGACATTGATACACGTCCCTCTCAATCTTTTCAGAATTCCTCGCAGAAATCGGAAAGAAGAGGACGATCAGAAGAGCACGCCAAGTCCAAAGACAAGGAACCTGCTCAACTGAAAAAGAAATCACAATTTCCAAAAAAGAAGGTAGCCAGTATCAAGGTAGTTAACAATGCCGAGAATACTGAGGACACAACTGAAAAACGGAGAGTGGGCTCAGACAATGCTAGACAGCGCAGCAGAGGTGAGCATAGCTCGCAAAGTCCTTATGAATCATCTGGAGACAGTGGACACGAATGAATACCTTCAAGTGGAAACTGCAGATACCAGAGTTAGCAAGCCCCACAAAATATACGAGATAACATTACGTATAGAGGGAGATAAGACTAGGAAAATTAGGGGACTATTTTGGGATAACCTCTCCAAAGGCTATGACATCCTTCTAGCTGAAAAAGACTGGCCACCAGAGTTTGTCAGGGAGTGCCCTCATGGCGAAGAAGTAATTATGCCTGCCTTCTCGAATCAAATACCGATTCATAAAAAATATACACTTGCTAGAAAGTGGGCAGTGGCCTTAGCACCTGCTTTATATAAAAATCATGTAGGATGGGATGAGGATTCTCCTCCTCACAAAGTCCAGTTAAAATCACAACCAACTGCACAAAGGCAGTACCCAATTAAGCAAGAAGCTAAAAAACAAGTAAATGAAATACTAGATCAGCTAGAATACCAGGGGGTGATTGAAACTTGCACCTCACAAATGAACAATCCTTTGTTTCCGGTCGCCAAACCAGACAACTCATATCGTCTAGTTTTGGATTACCGACACCTTAACACATGCTGCAAAACCTTTGCAGTGCAAAACTCACACAGTGCTGCACTAATGAATAACATAGTGCGCAAAAAATACAAAACAACCTTGGACATCTCCAATGGATTCTTTTGTCAAAACATAGCACCAGAGAGCAGATATTTAACAGCTTTCTCAGTAAATGGCACTCAAAAACAATTCTGTCGGTTAGCCCAGGGGTACAAGAACAGCCCGGGGGTATTCTCAGCGAGAGTAACAGAATTACTACAACTATATGATGATGAAGCATTATCTTATGTCGATGACATTTACTTAACAGATGATGACTTGGAGACTCACTTGAAAAGAGTGAACACCATAATACTTGGTTTCGCTGCAGAGGGTTACAAATTCAACTTCAAAAAATCCAGAATTGCCCATCTGAAAATCCAGTACGGAGGATATGAATTATCAAGTATTGCCTGGTTGACAGTCTTTTAAGAACTAGAAGAATTGAAAAATCTAAAATATGAAAAGACGTATCCTCTGCCAATCGACATTCTGCCTCTACGACATTACGCCTGTGTAATCTATACAGACGGACATGCTCAACCCTCCGTTTGGGGAGAACAAGCATACAACCCCACATGTGAGATTACAAAAGAAGTGTGGCGCGGAGGTAAACTAAGACCTCTATTAACAAAGACACACTCAGTAGAAACCAATTCAGAACAACAAACTGAAATATTAGCTTTGAAAATGGCGCTAGATAATGCGGATCGCGAATTCCCGACACTTATAGTGTCAGATTCATATTACTGCGTCAAAGCATATAACAAGGATTTGCAGACATGGATTCAGAACGGTTACAAAGATGACACAGATGCACCAATAAAGCAGAGACTGCTCTGGGAACAAGTAGCTCTTTTACAAAAAGAACTACCAAAGACTCACGTGATACATACACTGAGTCATCAACGTGATGGCGTTCACGTTGCAGGGAATTCATTGGCTGATGAGGCCGCGAAAGCAGCTGTGCAAACGGCTTCCGTAGCAGCCGTCACCCGGTCAAAAACAAAAATAGACAGCGAAATATTACAAGCTGTCAGCGCTTCAGAAAAGGATTCGATAGAACCACTCCCTAAAGGCTTTCCAGTAAAATACTCATACATAACTGATGAAAACAATGTTCCTTTTGCTCGAATCCCTGGAGTGGGGGATAGGGCAATTCCAAACATGGAACACAGATTAGGACTAATAATAGCGGCACACGAAGGGCTTGCTTCTACCCATGCTGGCGTCTCAGCCACAGTATCATTATTAAAACAGAGATACTGGTGGCCACAAATGAGAAGACAAACAAGGAACTATGTTCTAGCATGTGAAATATGTCAAAAAATGAAAGTATCAACTGTGAGACGTCCAGCACAGACGCCCCTTCTAATCTCGGATAAACCATTAGCATGTGTTTATCTAGACCACTGCGGTCCCTTACAAAGGGATGGTAACTATAAATATATCTTGGTTGCAGTGGACTCATGCACGAGATTCATATGGATGTGGCCCCAGCGAACGGCTGACGCCAGAACTGTTATAAAAGATTTGCGGGTCTTTATCGGCACATACGCAATTGGCATTCTGCATTCGGACAATGGTCCTGCTTTTAGCTCTCGGGCTTATAAGGAGGCCATGGTCAGCATGGGCGTGCAATTGCGGTACTCTTGTCCATTTCACCCTGAGGGGAACGGAATTGTTGAAAGAAAAAACCGTGACATAAAGCAATCTATAACGGCAAAGGTATTAGGTTCGGGAGCTGGGTGGGTCAAACATCTAATAAGTGTCCAACGTTGTCTAAATAACTTGCCAAGAAATTCTCTGAAGGGATTCAGTCCGTACGAATTATTATTCGGAACTAGGATGTTGATCTCTGACCTTGATAGTCAGACTTCAGTGGTAATAGAAAAAACCTTTGATGTCAAAGACCGTTTGGCTATTTTGCAGGACTTAAACAAAACAAGAAAAGACCTGAGCAACATACAGTTGAAACAACAGCCAACGACCACTGAAGATTCACCACCTGTCCCAGCAAGACCTGTCTGGATTCCAAAAGTCGGGGATCTAGTCAGGGAGAAGATCGCGGTAAAGAAGGAATTTGGGCCTTCTTACAGAAAAGCAGTTCCTGTCTTGTCTGTCAACGGGACAAGATCAGTTGTACTACCGCCACTTGCTGGAAAAAAGGAGAACCGAGTTGTATCCATCGACCTGGTAAAACCACAACATGTGGCCGATAACAAACAGTAGGCCAAGTGGACTCCCAATAAGTAGCAGAACACCAAGGTTTGCTACCAGTACAGAGGTCCTATCAAAGAGGCTCATCACATTCGAAACGCCTATAGAAGAACAACAAGGACTATGCAACAATGCAATAGAACTAAGACCTCTGAAAACCCAAATAAAGACATTTAGCAGAGAGACACCAATCTATACTGAAGTACCAAGTGAAAATGCAAAAAACAAAAATCCTGAACCAATTGGAACAATTGACAGAACTGCATCTGGTTACTTCATCAACTTCGATGATTCCTCTGACGGCTTCAGTGAACAAAAGACACAGCCATCATCAAAATCCTTTAAAGACAAAGCTAAGGAACTTTTGAAACAACTGAAAGAAACATATCTGGTTTCTCCATGGATTGAATTTTGGGTGGGTTTTGGTGCATTTATCCTCATACTTTGGCTCATCATGGTATTTACTTTGGGACGCTTCATCGAGGGAAAATATGCTAAAATGGACACAGCAAGTCAGAACATCAACTTGGTCCTCAAACCACACACATCTTCACACGTCAAGAAACGAGAACTTTCTTCAGAACTTTCTTCAGCCAACTTCACAGCAATTCCAATACCTGGTGGGGTAGCCTGGGACAACACTGACTATGAAATTTATGGTCCGGTCGAGATCCTGAAATATCCACACCAAATCAAGATCTCCTTGAGTGATTTTGCAAAACCAAACTCATTTGCTGATGATTGGGACTTTGAAAGTATAAATAATATGATGTCTGACTTAGTAATGTCTGCTAAATTTACAAAACATGATTATTTGCAGGGTTCTACAAATTATGATAGTATGTATTGCTATAACCATTATGGTAACCATTTCTTGCATAAATCTGCACAACCTAGAAATGTTTTAAATTATAATCAATGGGAACATTGTGCTACACCTCCAAAAGGGAGCTCTAGAACCGTTTATGACAAATATTCATATTTTTCAGGTTTTAACATAACTAATGCTGAAACATTTTATTACAAATTGTCAAACAAGACAGGGATGAAAACCATGATAACCAACACAAAATTGATTTATTCTGATTCGTTCTTTGAAAAAATGAATACTTTTGGATTTGATTATTGGGACAAAAATGTTGATTTGAAAAGTGTTTGGGGTACAAAAGAATGGCAAGTACAGGGTTTAGAAGCTTTGTTTAGAGCCTGCATGATCCCAGAACAAATGATATTTTTAAATGACACTGTTCAACAAACCACCTGTCTTGGCTTAGCCAAAATCAAAGATTTAAATAACCTGTCTATTCCAAAGCCGACAATGTTTAGCAATAGCTCTGAAACAGATGAAGAAATAGACATAAACCATATACTTAACCAAAACAGAACACATCCTGATTGGAAACAATGGTTGATCTGGCCCACAGATACAAATAACTGTCAAGATAGATTCCTGAATAAAACACAGGGTTTCAAAATGACCAGGCCAGACCCTAGATATCCCCAAAGACATCACCCAGGGATAATAACAACCTACAGTGTGGGCAAATTATGCCTTCAATGGCTACAAACTTCCACACTGCCTGAAATTAAGCAACACCTAACTTTACTTACTGATGGTGCTGACTTGCGTGATTTCATACTGGGACCACGCAAACAGCGTCATAAGCGTTTCATAGCAGCCTCTGTATATGCAGCATACAATGAGGCCTGGAAGGTTACTCAAATTGAGACAGCAGAGAGAATACGTGAAATTGATCGTATTAATTTGGAAAAATCACTTTCTGTAGTGGACAATGGGTTAATGACTCTGTCCTCCAGAATTTTTTCATTGGACAGCATTGTGTCTTCAGCAATCGATATATTATCGCAAGACTTACTGTTATTACAACATGGACAGTCACAATTGCGTTCTATTGTACAGCTTGGCTGGACGTTACAAAATCTGCGTTCAGGCTACGTGCCTTGGCGTTTAATCAACACAACGTCACTATTCCAAATCTTTAACCTTACTGATAGACAAATCGGTATGGCGCAGAAGGGTGCTGATTATACAATCTTGAGCATTGAAAAACTAGAAAGATTACCAATGACAATGTCAGAACGACCTGTCAGTGAATGGATAATCCACGGAATCATAAATATTCCAATCTCAACCTTCAGGTTTCAATACTGCCAAAAATATATACAGGCTGGCATGTACGAGAAATTGGGAAAGGGGTACCTTAAAACAACTTGGAACCTGCCCTATTCACATGCATGTGTCAGTAACAAAGGACAGAAAGTGTTTCTTAGTGGCAACAATTGTGCTATGTCACTAAGCGGCACACTTCTGTGTAACGGTATTAGTTTGCACGGAGCCTGTGAAGGGAATTCATACAACCTTTCATGTCACCAGCAAGGCGCACCTGCAACTGAAATAGAACCATTCTTTCAAAGACTCTATAATGGGAGTTACATTCTTATTGTAGACCGCAGATGTTGTAGTCTTATGCCCGGGACTCCTTATCTCGTCACTACGACGGCGAAGGTCAAGTGCTGTGGACGTTCTTTGTTCCCCAGCTCCTTTCCAGACAGGGAGGCAAGGGCATGGCCCAGTTTGAAAATTACTTCTATTCGAATAGACACTTTAAGCAGAATGAAAACAGTGCTTCTTCAGACGCCTACAAGGCTCACGTCATCTAAAGAAACGTATGATCTACAAGTCGCAAGGACGACTGCAGAGATACATACATTATTATCAACCAATTCCCCCGTACATTTCGCGGAACTCCTGAGCGAAATCTTAAATATTTCTGATACCACTGGGGTCTCAAAGGTATTTAAGACAGTATTTTCGATGGCATTAACACCATTCAAAGCCATACTGGGTATTTTTCCAGATTTCGTTCATTCGATTTTTGGCGGACTTCCCCTGATCCTGGAACTAATTGCAGGAATCCTATTCCTAGTCCTTATTTTTCGTTATGGCAACCCATGTCACAGATCAAACTCTCGCGACAATGGAAGATACGATCCTAGCCATTGGATACCGGGACCGGATATCAAAAATCCTGGGACTCTCCCGGCTTAGAGACCTAAACATGACTTGGTTTCTATCATTTCGACCAATGTGGCAAAGGTGTGTTTTACCTGTACTAAGGTGTCTGCTATGCGGAGAAGAATGCGTGTTAGACACCTGTCTGACGCTACAATCGGATGCGCCGGTGGATGCAGATACACTGTTGGTTCCTACCAAGGTTCACGCACTGTGCTGCCCTCAAAGGCTGCCAATTCTGATGACGGCATTCCTGGAATCTTCACCACTACGATTGAAGAGTAGTGAAGTTCAAGATGAAAGCAGCATCGAACAGGTACGACCTTCTGTCAGCAATGCAAATCAGAATGTCAATGGAGACAATCATGCGCACGAATGCATGGTTACCCCTATTTCCGACTTAGAGGAACTTTCCCATGAAGCTGTTGACAGTTTTTTCGAAAGCCTGAATGATATGATGTTCTCTCCGGAACAGAAATAGAGACTTTTGAGTAAACTCGCACACGGCGTTCCCTGAATTCGGCCTTCAACTTTAAAAATAAAGTCACATGAACAATTACAATCCAGTTCACGGACAGCAACTTTTTTCAGCAAGCCCTTAAAAAAAAAAAAAAAAAAAAAATTTTTATATTTTTTCCCCGGGACACTGATCTTCTGCTTAAAGTAAGAAACTATTCCTAGAGAACTAAGATTTCTATTTTTAGATACTTTATATAGACTTTAGCTGCCCGCTGGTATGTTCACAAAATATATTATGTGATGAAATGGTTTCGACTTTTCTTTCTGTATAGCCATATTAAGAGCCATTTCATGTGTATTTCTCTTATACCAACAAGCAATAATGCATAAAATGCGTGCTTACTTTTGCATTTAATTCATAGCTTAAGTGCATACAATATATGACTGCAATTTTTCAGTATATTTGAAAATTTCAAAAAGCATTTATGTATTTTGGGGTGGTAAGGTATACACTATACTCTATAGTATGTTGTACTATGTTATACTATGCATAGATTAGTAGATATGACCATAGTTAGCGTGGAGTGGGTGTCGTGTATTTCTATAGGTTCTGAATCGATCCCCCTATTCCTGACCCTATTCTGGTTAAACTACCTAGCTAGTTAACTAACAGTCAGCCCATGAGGCAAGAAAACCCCCATGATGCAGATACCGTTATCTGACGCAGTCACACTACGGCACAGGAACGTGTTATCTGATTAGGTCATAACGCTTGAGATCTAATTAGACAAGCGACATTCCTCCAGCCCCTGATAAGGCATACGACGTTCTCATAACAAATCAAACCTATGACAACCTGGATAATCCGTGCGGCCATTGTTTTGATTTCACAGAGAACTTTAGTAAAGAATGTGCTAACGAGCAAGTCGTATGACATCTTTATTGACGTACCTATGTCCATCCTTACGTCAATCCCGGCACCTTTAAGGTATAAATATTGCCGACCTTGCCCTATGCAAACACACGCGTGGTGACAAGACGGAGCAGCCATACTTGCCGAAGCCGAGAGCAGAAGCAGACCCCGCAGGCAACAGCCCCGCCTTCCTGACGCGCTGAGAGACGCGCTGCTATCTCAAGCCGAGAGACCCAGCACCGGCGCTTCCGGGTAGCCCTCGCAGGCAGCCTGGAATATCGAGAGCAGAGAAAGAGATACCATTCCTCATTCATCCTAAATTCCAGGTACAGAACTGAATAACCCCTCACAGAGAATTCTTTAGTTATTCACTTGGCAAAAACAAACTTAACTTAAACTGTAACTTTCTATTCCCGCCCACGCATTAGACTTAGGTCAGGTACACGGGGTAGGCGTATTTAGAAACACCAGTTGAGTACGTTTAGTCAAATGTATATGTGTATGTAAATATATTTTAATCATTTTAAACATCATATGGCTCAGAAACCATATCAATGTTTTTACAGTATTATTTTATACTATTGCTTCTAATGTATGCACTTTACTTAACAATAAGTATTGCAATAATATCGATCCATTTCTCTTGTACGAGAAAAGAGACTGATCAATAAATAACATCTTTTATTGAACACGCCCGTCTCTTCCTTTTCTCTACATTCTGATGAGACTAAGAATGCACGTACTGACTGAGTAAAATAATTGCCTTGTGCTCACACGACTCTTGAGATTGACTCTTGATTAGGGGAGAGCAAAGTTGTCCTGTTCTATGGTTGTCAGAAACTAAATCCCTTCTTGTCTAATCAGGGGAGTTAATCCTTCCTTGAACATTCGAGAAAGTTTCTAGCGAACTCTGAGCTTAGCTGGCAAACCCAAAAATTAAGTCTAGTATCGACAGTAGTAGACCTAGTTAACGTCTGGCCTAGGCCTTTACTGCTGTAGGTACTATTCCAATGCGCAGAGCCTATTGGGAAAATAGGAACTACACATAGCGGAGGTTTTTGTAGAGTGAGTGTGCATCCTGAACTCTGTCAGTTTCTTACCTACCCTCCCCGTTTGGTTTCTGGTTTTAGGCTAGTATGCCAAGTAGCACTTTAAAATTGCTGCCCTGCACAACTATCTAAGGCTATCTACCCTAAGCTCATTCCATCTAATTTAAAGAATATGACAGTAGACAGGTGTTCTGTCTTGTTGTCCCCTGTCCTTTAAACGCCTAGCCGACTCCCTCTTGGTTAAGACTAATATGTTAATTCTTTACTTTAAATATGGTGTTTTGTGTTATTCCCGAAAATTGACCCGTTTTGAGCCTGCTTTCTCCAACCACAAGAAAATACACAGTATATTTTAGATCAAGGCACACTGTCGAACTGTCCTGCGGCTGACTGTTTATTTTAATGATGTGATATTTTTGATAATTGTTGCCTTTATGATTGTAAAATTCTCTCATAACCTTTGTGCGATGTCTAGTGACAAATGTATGTATGTGTATGATATGCTGCAGGCCCTGGAATTCCTAAATTTGGCTGTGTATTTTTAAACTTTTTTAATGCAAAGATTGTAATGAAATGACATTGCCCTGCCACAAACTAGACTGTTATGATTTATTATTTTCAGGATCGCTCATTAAACTTTGAACTATGCATTCACCGAAGACATTTAAATAGACTTTGTTGGAAGAGTTAAGAAGAGTACCTAGGCCTGAGGCTGCTGAAGGAGCATAAGGGTGTCATTTAGAAGAACTCACAGCAGGGCTAGGGAAGACGCACATAGACTTTGTAAATAGTTTCATTACATATTAGTTGGAATTGTTTTGCCATTTGCAAAGGTGGAACCACAAAGAAGAATCAGCTTCTGCTACTTTCCACTCAACGGTCTGATTTTAGAGAAGTTATGTAAAGTGATAACCGCAGTAGAAATAGGTACATATAAGCAGATGTATTAACAGCGTGTTGTAACATGTAATGTTCAATATATGCCGGAAGGTTGGCGTTCCAGCTTTTCTTTGTGTTCTCACACTACTCCCTTTTCATTGGACATTGGTTGCCTATGTCATATTATTCATTAGGCTCCGTTGTGTGGGGTGTCATTCTAGCCCCAGCTGTTTGCCTTACCGGTCCTGCACTTGCGGGTCTTTATATTGTAATAAATTAATTATACAATTCAATTGGCCTTTGTGTATTACCTACATTGACACTTCAGATGGCGACGAGGACGGGATCGAAAAGAGGTTCAAGACCCACCAGTGTGTGACAGAGGATCGTCTTTTCTCTTCAAAATATTTTTTTTCAAGGCAAGTTATTCAGATTTTCTTTGTTCGGGGCGAGTTTTTCAGTGCTAATTGATTTATTTATTTTTCCATGCGAGTTCGAGTTAGGAAGCGAAAGAGTGTTCCTTTGACTCAAGACTTGACGACCTTCTAAGCTTTAATTTCAGGCAAGTTACGATATTTCGATTTTTGCCTAAGGAGTTTTCTAGCGCTAATTCATTCTTTCGTCTATTTTTTTTCATGTGCTGATGCGCTGACTTTCACATTTTCGACAGCGTTTTCGAGGAAGCAAGTAGTATTCTCCTCAGCTGTAAACTGTCAACGGTCACGTCTATTTCAACGTCGGCCGTTGGAATTTTCAGTTCAGAGTCTCGCGGCCAGTCATTCCTGTCAGATGAAACTGACATCGCTGGTGTTGTTGCTGATGTCATCACGTAGCCTACGATCTGGAGCGTGACTCCATTTTGTGTTCTGAAATTTGTATTTCCTCTCAGAACAGCGTTATTCATAAGAGGAATTGAAGTCACACAATAAAAGAAAAACGGATTTGACCTGTTTTCCATTTTTATATTTTCTCACATCAATGAGCTATTTCTTTTTATTATCTAAACTTGATATTTAGAATATTCAGCATTAGTTTTGAGAAATTATTGAATGGTAAAAATTTTCTTTTTTCAAGTTTATTAATAAGTTTTAAAAATAGCGTTTCTTGTTAAGAAAGAGGTACAAGAAAAAGTTGCTGAAATGGCTACAAATAGAAATATATGTGCTCCAGCTCCTTTCTTGAATGATCCAGGGAAACCAAGCATGAAGTGGAAAAACTGGTTGAGGGCTTTTGAAAGTTATTTAGTTGCAATAGATGGGAAGAATTATGATCCTGAGAGAAAGGTGGCAATTTTGTTTGGATTATTGGGAGCAAATGGTCAAGAAATTTTTGATAGTTTGCCTGAGTATGAGCCACCCCCGGGACAGTTTATACCATTAGATGAATACCAAGAGGCTCTCAAACGTTTGGAAAGACAGTTTGGAGAGGAGCCTAATATTATGATTGGGCGTCATCATTTTACTATGCGTAAACAACAGGAAAATGAAACTGTTGAGGAGTATATTGGTGCTTTGCGTGTTCTAGCAACTAAGTGCGAATATAATGACATGGTGGATGTATATATTAGGGATCAGTTTGTTTTTCACTGCCATGAAAAGAAAATACAAGAGAGGCTTTTGTCGTGTAAAAACCCTCCTTTACAAGAGGCAATAGATATTGCCAAAGGGATTGAGAGATCTCTTCAGACATCTAAGGTTTTGTCTGCTTCCTCAAACTCAAGGGCTGATGTGTATGTTGTTAATGAATTAAAACAAAAGTACCCTGCTTATGAGAAAAGAAATAGAGATGGCAGGGGCACAGATTCAAGTGTTATTATATGTTATAGATGTGGGTCAAAGAACCATAAAGCAGACTTTCAAGGATGCCCAGCACAGGGTAGGAAGTGCACAAAATGTATGAAAATTGGTCATTTCGCTACAAGTTGCAATAATTCCAGATCACAAAGATTCCAGAAGGTGAGAGTAAGTTATGTAAATGATTTCGAGGAAGATATGTGTGCCAATATTGTTCTGTCTATTGATGACCGAACTGGAAATATTATGGGTCCATTAGGCATTGCACACATTGGAGATGTAGAGTTAAAGATTATGGCAGATTCAGGATCTCCGATCACTATCATTTCAGATGTGAAATACGCAAAATATTGGCCTGATACAGACTTGTTTGCTACAGATATCTATGCCAAAGCATTCGGAGAGTCTGACATTAATGCATATGGGTATTTTTATGACTTGTTAAACATAAAAGGTAGGATAATTTCCACCAAAATCTATGTAGCTGAAAAGGGAAAAGACATTGTAGGTTGGAAGGATTTAGCTAAGCTGGGCATTATACTTAAACCAGGTGCAGATGACCCAATTGTTTTGGACGAAAATTTTGTACAAGATTCTATTTCTTTGGTAAGTCCAGTTGTAAGTGATGATTTGGAAAATATTCTTAACAAGTATGAGTCTTTGTTCGACAATAGAATTGGTTGTGTTAAAGGTTTCGAACACGAAATTAAGCTGAAGAAAGGTGCAATACCGGTTAAACATAAGGTACGAGCAGTTCCTTTATCAGTAAAATCTGATTTGCAAGAACTCTTAAACAAGCTTGTAGAGGAAGATGTAATTGAGCCAACAAATTCTTCAGAATGGATTTCGGCTATCGTTTTAATTAAAAAGAGAAATGGCGAAATCCGTTTATGTGCAGATTTGAGGTCGTTAAATAAAAATACTGTTGTTGATTGTTTCCCTCTGCCAAATATACAGGAGATTTTGGCAGCCACTAGTGGATCAAAATATTTTTCAATTATTGACCTCAAGTCTGCATATCATCAAGTGCAGTTATCAGAAGTGTCAAAGGAGTTGACCACATTCATCACTCCTTTAGGGGCTTTCAGATTTAAAAGACTTCCATTCGGGCTGGCTTCTTCAGCCAGCGTATTTCAGAAATTGATGGAGGCTTTTTTGAGTGGAATTGACGGAGTACAAAAATTCCAAGATGACATTCTTATACATGCAAAAACAGTAGAAGAACATAATGAAATATTGGATACTGTTCTGAGTAAATTGTTTAATAGAGGGATGACTGTATCTAAAAACAAGTGCAAATTTTTTAAAGATGAGGTTGAATATTTAGGCCATGTGTTAAGCTATGAAGGTATTAGGCCCAAACTAGATTTAGTTAAAGCCATAACTGATGCCCCGAGGCCATGTGATAAGGATGCTCTTAGATCATTTCTCGGACTTAGCGAATATTATTCGCGGTTCGTTGAGAATTACTCTTGTAAAGTTGAACCTCTTCGTGTATTGTTGCGCAAAGGAGAGACATTTTTGTGGGCTGAAGAACAAGATAAGTCTTTTAAAATGATTAAAAATGCAATACTTAATGCTCCAACTTTGAAACCATACAATCCTGAAGGGCATAATGTTGTAACTGTGGATGCGAGTTCAGTGGGTATTGGAGCAGTATTCACACCAAGGGTTGGCAATGAAAATCATACTATTGCATTTATTTCTAGGAGGTTACAGGAATCTGAAAGACACTACAGCACCATAGAAAGAGAAGCATTGGCTTGTGTCTGGGCGGTTGAGAAACTGAGAATGTATTTATGGGGCAAAAGTTTTGACTTAGTTACAGACCATAAGCCACTCACTTTTCTTATGGATGGTTGTGGTAGAGGGAATGGAAAAATTTCGTCTAGATTAATCAGGATTCTGTCAAAATTACAAGAGTATAACTTCACCATCAAACATATTTCTGGAAAATGCAATGTGAGAGCTGATTGTCTTTCACGCCTTCCACTTGAATGTGATGATTTTAAGGAATATGATGACACTGAATGTGTAGTTTCTTTTGTAAACAGTAGCAATCAATTTACCAGTATTTGTGAGGAATCTGATTGGATTTCACAGGTTAATGACGACCCTGTATTGAGTAAAGTCAAATTATTTATTTCCAGTAGCTGGCCCCCAGTAAGAAATTTGAGTTCAGATCTGAGAACGTATGCACAAGTGGCAGATGATTTAAGCATCGAGGACGGGTTCATAATGAGAGGTGAACTGTTGGTACCCCCGCCTAAGGTAAGACGAATTCTTTTACAAAAAGCTCACAGAACTCATCTTGGATCTACATTAACCAAGAAAGCCCTTAAACAATATTATTGGTGGCCAGGTTTGGATTCAGAAGTGAATTCATTTGTAGAATCTTGTGCCACCTGTTTGAATTCTGACAAACGTTGGAAGTCCAGAGTTCAGGAGTTGCAATTAGTTGAAATACCATCTTCTTCTTGGAATAAAATTGCCATAGATTTCTCTGGCCCTTTTCATGCTTTAGAAAGTTCATGTAAGTTTTTAATGGTGGTTTGTGACTATTACAGCAAATGGGTCTATTTCAAGTTTGTTCCTAATATAGATTCTAAGAGTGTTATTCAATTTTTAGAACAACTTTTTACTATTGAAGGGTTACCTCATATATTAGTGTCAGATAATGGTAAACAGCTGACATCGGAAATGATGACAACATTTTTAAAGAAAAATCGAATTTCACAAGAAAAGACTCCATTGTACTTCCCCAGATCCAATGGGCAAGTGGAGCGTGTCAACAGGTTTATTAAAGATGGAATTCAAATGGCCCTGGCAAACAATTTATCAGTTGTAGAATTCACTCAAGATAGAGTGGATATGTATAACAGAACCGTCAATAACGTTACCAATTTTTCCCCTTTCTTTCTTATGAGAGGTAGACAAGCCGTCACAAGCATATCACCCAAGCTTTCTGTGCATCAAAAAGGGAAAAGTGACTTTACTGTTGTGGATGATGATAGCCTAAAAGTCAAGAGTTCTATCTGCAAGCAACAACTAAAATCCAAGAAATACTATGATGACACGCATAAAGCTGTTCACAAAGACATTGTAGTAGGGGATTGGGTGTTAGTTAAAAAACCATTTGTAAAACAGAAAGGAGATTCTAAGTTCTTTGATCCAAGTGAAGTTGTAGAGGTATCAGGAAGTGCAATTCGTGTTTCAGAATTGGGTTGGAGGAACAAAAGTGATGTAATCAAAATCAAGGACTTTCAAAAGAAGTTGATGTCTGATTATAAAGATCAGAATACTGTGTCACTTTCAGATAGCTTTTGGTATGAGGTGACATCTAATGGTGAGAATATGGTTAATGATAATGAGTCTGAAATGTGTTCCTTTTCAAATCCCAATGGTGAAAATTGCCAGCAAAAAGACACTGCTAATGTTGCATTAAGATCAAATAGAGAATTGTGTTTAGAAGATTCCTCTGCTAACATCCAAGAGTTGAATTCCCAAAGTTTTGCCGCAAATAAGTACAATGAAGGTGTAAGTTTGCAGAATGAGCAGGAGTTATTATTCTATCCTAATACTGTCGAAACTGCTAGTACAAGTTCTGGAAGAGCGGTACAGATGTCTTGTAAGTTTAGAGATTTTATAATGTATTAATTTTCATCTTCTCTTTTTGAAGAAAGGGAGATGTTGTAACATGTAATGTTCAATATATGCCGGAAGGTTGGCGTTCCAGCTTTTCCTTGTGTTCTCACACTACTCCCTTTTCATTGGACATTGGTTGCCTACGTCATATTATTCATTAGGCTCCGTTGTGTGGGGTGTCATTCTAGCCCCAGCTGTTTGCCTTACCGGTCCTGCACTTGCGGGTCTTTATATTGTAATAAATTAATTATACAATTCAATTGGCCTTTGTGTATTACCTACATTGACACTTCACAGCGTTAATTGCAGTGTTGATTGTTTTGCATGTGAGAATGTATTCACACACATCCTCTAGTTCAGCTGAGACTAAATCTAGAACCACTCCTACCTCACTGAGTCCTACACACAACAGTTTACATTCACAGGAGTTCAAGGCTATGCCTATAGATTAATCTAGAGGAGATTATGCATCAAATGCTTATTTTAAATTTCTTTATGAGTATGTTGATAACTGCTATGTTTGCACAGAGTTACCAGCTTCAGTTGCAGAGGGAATTACCTATCACCACATTTTTCTTAGATATGATGTCACATGGAGCCGTCTGATGAGTTTGTTTTATGGAACGGGACATGTCAAATTATATTATTCCAAATATGAATTGGTGCTTTCTGAAGTTTCTTTGCTTAAGCATCTGAAGTGAATAGACATTTCCATGCTAAGACTATGTTGATAGTTTATAGTATCCTTAGACCAAAGGTGAAATTGCACACAGCTTATGCTCATAGTAAGAATTTGATTTGCTGTTTAACTAAGTTCGAGAAGACACTTTTGGAATTAACAGGATGAGAGCCATAACTGAGAGGAAGAAATCCGGATTGGATGAGATATATAAGTGACCATGGAATAAGGTAGAAGAGAAACATCTAGAGTTAGGAGGTATGCCTCCACTTCTCCTAGTTTGGAAACATAAAGGACAATTATGTGTGACTAGAGAAAAATTGGAACTTAACACTTGGTACATGGATGAAAGTTATTGTGACCACATTTTTGAGTACGTGAGAGTCTGGCTTTTGTTTTTGTGTGGACAAGCTCATGCTGTTCCAAGAGTTTATTTCATTTATGAAGAGCACGCATATTTCACATTGCCCAGGGGATGGTATGGTGAATGTGACTTAGGTATAATTTTACCAAAGATTTATCATGTGCAATATTTCAGTGAGTGATTTTAATCAAAAGAAGACTAGCTCATAATTAAGAAAATAAATAAATACAGACTATGTGTCTACACGCCCTAAGGTGTTTATCTATGTGTGAGAGGGGGATTCCCTTCTCAAGAACACGCTAGTTTTAGCGAGTTTTTGCCTCAAGGTTGAGAGGTGGCAGGGGGTTGGCCAGCATTTCTGGGCAGAGCCTGCTCTGAACCTGTAGTGCCTCCTTCGCATACCGGTATGCGAAGGAGGCACTACAGGTTCAGAGCAGATAAACACCTTAGGGCGTGTAGACACATAGTCTGTATCACACACCCACTAGTTTAATTGCACCCACATTTTTAGGTCCTGAAGAAAGCCAGCATAAATATAAGGCACTGGCTGAAACATGTTGACCCACAGGATGTGGGAGGTCGTAACTCGCCTCTAACATCCAACAGCCTTATTTTTAACCGCTGACGGAGGCCCAGGTATTAAAGTTTAATTTACCCTAGGGTACTGGGACCCCCGCCTAGCCGTTTTAAATTTCACTCTCATAACACCCTTCACTGCACACTCAGCTAAATACCTGCTCCGCTGTAATCAGGGGTCAAAGCACACCCGGGACACGCTAGGTGTCACTGGGTGGGCCCGATGATGAAGCATGCCACCAACTAGGTTGGTGGGTGAGGGTTTTTTGAACACACTCACCAGGTGTTCTCACTCCTTGACAAAACATACATAAGTCTCTTTATTTATTTATTTTCTTAATTATGAGCTAGTCTTCTTTTGATTAAAATCATATATAATCTCGGGGATAAGGACTAGCTATCTGGTCCTCTCTCTCTCTCTTGATTACGCATTCTCAATATTTCAGTGATCCTGCGTGGAAACAAACCCCAGACCTAAAGGAGGTGCTAACAGTGCAAACATTGTGGGAGACATTTGTGGTGTAATGATTCCATCTGTAGGAGTGATTTTGAATGATCGCAAGATTAGAAAGTTTTCCACTATAGTAGACAAACTGTCCACGAGTACAGCAGGTGCCCTATACGTTGTAGATACTGAAATATTTATGGTTTACAAAATCTTCTTGCTCTAAACATACTTCTCGCAAAAGAGGGTGGTGTCTACAGGATGTTAAACGTTCAGCAATGCGGCACCTACATACCTGAAAGGACGAAAGGTTTGAAGAAGTATGTCAAAAATATTAATTATCTGATGGAATATATGAAGGCATTAGAAGCTGCAGGTCATTGGGAAGCAATTGGGAATAGATTTGCTGTAGTAGGCAGATGATTTGGAAACTTGAGAAGTGGAATATTTGGCTCCATTTTGAAACTCTTTGTGATGAATGCTCTTTGTACAATGTTTCTGGTTATGATCTTTACGAGGTACAAGAGTATACAAGCAAGGATGGGAGTGGAAGGAAAGAGAGTGGTTGTAGAATTAGAGGAGAGCCAGTGTAGATGATATGATGACATGAAACACCGGGAGGAGTCCAGACAAAAATGTATGAACTCCATGAGGTTTTGATTGGTGTATCTGATAAGATTATTATGTTGATCGTGAAGGCTAAATTTGCCCTCAGAGGGGGGATTGTAGCAGCAATTTAAGGTACACCCTCACACATCACATAAGCACAATGTTCACATGCACCTGACAATATATAGGTGGTGTACCCATTTGGCCGTTTGCGACTGGTAAAATTCATTTTGTCATGCACAAAAGACAAAACGCGATTTGGGAACATGTTACAGAATCGCATTTTGTGATTCTTCATTAGGAAGGGCGTGTTGAGGGCATCCCTTCCTAATACTGAATAGCACTGATATGTATGAATGTTTTGCAACTGGAATGAGGTCGTAAAACATTAATAATTTAATGACTCCATAGAGAAAGTGGTAACCCATTCCCTTTTATGAATGGAGCTGGAAACATGTTTACAAGAGCAGGCAGTGGTCTCATGAACTTTTCCTTTTTATTTCTGTAATGCAGACCATTTTCCTTTAGGAAAATGGGCTGCATTACAAACAAAAATAAATATTGCTTTATTAAAAAAAGCAGTCACAGACATGGTGGTCTGCTGACCCCAGAAGGCCACCATCCCTGTGATTGTCGCCATTCCTCATGGGTCGCAAGTTGCGACCTGCCTCATGAATAATGATTAGGCAGGTCTATTTGCGACCCATTGAGAATCGCAAACAGTGTCTGAGACACTGTTGTACATAGCTGTTTGCAATTTCCTAATTGCGAATCCTAAAACTCGCAATTAGGAAACCACAAACGGATGTCTGTGTACAACTGGCCTTAACTTTAATGCCATGAAATGAAGTATTTAAATGCATTATTAATATGTATTCACTGTTGAAACTAGAGACTCATGAACGTGTATAGGTTAAATTTTAGTTTAGATGTGAAGACATGTAATTTCAATTCACATTTACACTAGTGTTTCATGTAATACTCCATTTATTGAAGCATATTGTATATGTAAACATTCATTCTGAAGCTACCTGTGCATATAAAATCACATTTTCAAAATGCACATTGAAACACTTAACTAAAGCTAGCTTGACTGAAGGCTTTAATTTTGAAATGTATTTTTGCTTACCTTCTTTCTTTGCTGGTGCGTTCGCATGATTTCAAAGCTAGAGAAAGGAATATTGTTGTATTATTGATAATGAGGCCTGAGAAGAGAAATCCTGGCAGGGAAGTGAAGAACTATTGAGGAGAAAAAGTCTCCTATTTATCACGGTACTCAGACAAAATATCGAAAATAAAATATCGTAAAGACAAAATATCGAAGTTAAAATATCGAAGGTAAAAAATATTGGGAAGCAAAAATATCGGATACAAAAATATCGTAATAGGTAAGTAAGTATAAATATCGACAATAATAATATCGTATGACAAAATATCGACAATACAAAATATCGTGTAGTAATGGAAAAATAAATAGTATAGGAAAAAATATAATAATTGTACATAAAAAATTGATAAAAAGGTCTATATTAAAAAATTGAAATATATTTAATAATTTTTTTTTTTTAAAACATATCTAGTTTTAGGAGCGGGTAATTGGGTTTATAGGGGATAAGGGTGGGGAGTGTATTAAAATGTATGTAAAAATACATAAAATAATAAAAAATATGAAAAAAAAGATAAAATGTAAAATAATATTTAAATTATTAATATTAATAAATAATAATAGATATCTAGTTTTAGGAGCGGGTTATTGGGTTTATAGGGGATAAGGGTGGGAAGTAATCTAAAAATAATTAATAAATTAATATATGTTTGTAAATTTTTTTTATTAATAATTAATTTGTAAATAATTATTATTAATTAGTTAATTAATTAATATAATTTTGTACATTATTTTATATAATAATTAATTGGTAATTAATGAATATTATTTATTAAATTACTAATTATAATTTTGTACATAATTTTAAATAATAATTAATTGGTAATTAATTATTAATAATTAGTTAATTAATTAATATAAATGTTTACATAATTTTAAATAATAATTAATTGGTAATTAATTAATATTAATTAGTTAATTATATTAATTAGCTTCATTTAGTTAAATATATATTTTTTACTTATTGTAAATTAATTTGGAAAAAATAATATTAATAATTAAATTTATTTATTTACAGCTAATGTGCTAATATATTTACTTTATTGTTATTGTTAATTAATAATTAATTTGTAATTACATAATAATAATTATTTTTGGGTAAAGGAGTATTGTTAGAGTTCAGGGTCAGTTTTCAGTTTTTGGGTAAAGGGGTATTTTTTGGGTTCAGGGTCAGTTTTCAGTTTTTGGGTAAAGGGGTATTTTTAGGGTTCTGGGTCAGTTTTGGGTTTTTGGGTAAAGGGGTATTTTTAGGGTTCAGGGTCAGTTTTCAGTTTTTGGGTAAAGGGGTATTTTTTGGGTTCAGGGTCAGTTTTCAGTTTTTGGGTAAAGGGGTATATATAGGGTTCAGGGTCAGTTTTGAGTTTTTGGGTAAAGGGGTATTTTTTGGGTTCAGGGTCAGTTTTCAGTTTTTGGGTAAAGGGGTATTTTTAGGGTTCAGGGTCAGTTTTGGGTTTTTGGGTAAAGGGGTATTTTTAGGGTTCAGGGTCAGTTTTCAGTTTTTGGGTAAAGGGTTATTTTTTGGGTTCAGGGTCAGTTTTCAGTTTTTGGGTAAAGGGGTATTTTTAGGGTTCAGGGTCAGTTTTGGGTTTTTGGGTAAAGGGGTATTTTTAGGGTTCAGGGTCAGTTTTCAGTTTTTGGGTAAGGGGTATTTTTGGGGTTCAGGGTCAGTTTTCAGTTTTTGGGTAAAGGGGTATATATAGGGTTCAGGGTCAGTTTTCAGTTTTTGGGTAAAGGGGTATTTTTTGGGTTCAGGGTCAGTTTTGAGTTTTTGGGTAAAGGGGTATTTTTTGGGTTCAGGGTCAGTTTTCAGTTTTTGGGTAAAGGGGTATTTTTAGGGTTCAGGGTCAATTTTGGGTTTTTGGGTAAAGGGGTATTTTTAGGGTTCAGGGTCAGTTTTCAGTTTTTGGGTAAAGGGGTATTTTTTGGGTTCAGGGTCAGTTTTCAGTTTTTGGGTAAAGGGGTATTTTTAGGGTTCAGGGTCAGTTTGGGGTTTTTGGGTAAAGGGGTATTTTTAGGGTTCAGGGTCAGTTTTCAGTTTTTGGGTAAAGGGGTATTTTTTGGGTTCAGGGTCAGTTTTCAGTTTTTGGGTAAAGGGGTATTTTTAGGGTTCAGGGTCAGTTTTGGGTTTTTGGGTAAAGGGGTATTTTTTGGGTTCAGGGTCAGTTTTCAGTTTTTGGGTAAAGGGGTATTTTTAGGGTTCAGGGTCAGTTTTGGGTTTTTGGGTAAAGGGGTATTTTTAGGGTTCAGGGTCAGTTTTCAGTTTTTGGGTAAAGGGGTATTGTTTGGGTTCAGGGTCAGTTTTAATTTAATGTACGCTGGATTTGGTATAGTAATAATTAAATTATTAGAGTCCAACATATACTCACATTTAATATACAGTGCAAAATTTCTAATAAGATTGTTACATTATAGTAAGATAATGATACAAATTGTTCAACATGATTGTAGAAACATTATTTTTATTTATGTTTCACAAATAAAATGTTATTTCATAACAAAAATATTTTTATTACATTTGGTTTTATAAACATATTTTATAAACACAATGATAAGCAACTATACAGAAGCATTATTATTTTCATCCTTTTTGTAAAAAAAAGAAAATTATTTATTATCTGTTTTACATATTGTAATTTCAGAAAGAAATGTAGAAATAACAAAAGTATTTTTTCCACTTCTGTTCAATACATCAAATATTTATTATATAATTCACACATTTTTTACACATTTTTCAATTATTATAATTTGTGACAATGTACTTATATTTCTAGATATTGTTAACATAAATATTATTCTTTTTTTAATATGTATTTATTACATTCATTTATATATTTGTTAATCAAATCATTGTAGGATTAAAGTAAATATTTCTTTACAATAATAGAAACTTAATGTTTATTTTTGCCTATTTAGTTAAGTATAGATATTATATTTTATACTTGGGACTATTTTATTGCATTTGGGTGCTTTATTTTGTAACCGGGTTAGGTCGTTTTGGGTTATTTGGAAGAAGGGCTGATCGCGGTTGGGAGACACTTCACGTCGCTTCAGGTAAGGTTTATTTTATATGTTTTATGTGTATTTTAATGATGTTTTGAGATTAGTGACCTTATATTTTGTGTTGTTGAATGTGAGGGAGTTATGTTTTAGATTTCGAAAACAGATAATTACTTATGGTATATACACGTAGTGTTAGTTAGTTAAATCATTATATATAGAGTGAATTTTAGTCTTTTACGGTATATCTACAAGTGAAATCATCAATTTTAATATGTTTGTACCTAATTACTAGCTAATTAATGTGGGTGGGAATGTCTGTTTTCTATGTTTTTGTCATAGGTGTACGCTACATCGGAAGTTCCGTTTTTTTTTAAAGGAAGTGTTTGTTTGTTTAATTCAACACTGCTTTACAAACACTTCTTTACATTTTTCGGTTTTGCTGGAGCGATTCTTTCTATTTTTCCAATTTTTCGGGTTTTTTATGGTTATTCGATGGCTCTGGACAACGTGGATGTCTTAATTTTGGAACAGTTGTATTTTTACATTTTTTGGGGGTTAATTTTGCACTACCTGGATTACTTTGGTGGAGAAGGACGTTATTGGATTGACAACATGATTGGTAAGTCCTTGCTTTCTTATTTTGTGTGGGTGGGTAATGTTATTTTTATTATGGAATTGTTTTTTACTTGTTATTTAGTTTTAATGTGTGCATATATTATAATAATATCTCTATATATTGCATACATTAAATACTTTAGAAGCTCACGTTACATATTTTTGCATACTTAGGTGATACTTTTAGTGTTTTATAACATTTTGGGAATTAATTAGAGTAGTGTTTTGGCAATGATGTTTAGGTATTCTATGCCTTTTGTACTAGGGTAAAGTTTAACTTGTTCTTCCAGGTACTTGTGCATTTGTTTATTTTGCTTTGATGTTTTAGGGACAAGTTCTGTTACAGATTGGTCCATTCTAAATTCCTGGTAGCTCTGTTCTTTCTGTAGGCATTTAATGAAATGTTCTAGAGTTTGTTTGGTTCTGCTAGTTGATTGTACAAATGCATTGTGCCAACCTTCCACTGCATTGTTAGTTTTTGATTCTCCGTTAAGGGTACTTCTGTAAACGTTCCACCAGGGTATGAGGAATTTGGGATTTCGTCTGTGGCCAGATCTGTGGAGTCTGCCTACCCAGGTGTCTTCAAAGTAGTCGAGAAATGGACTTAATTTAGCTTCATTTTGTTTGTAGAAGGGGCTGTCTATAAGAATGTTGTAGTGTTCAGCTACGTCTGTTTCAGGGACATAAGCAAGTGCAATGAGTTTTTAGATTTGGAAAGCAAAAGATGAGTTTGTAGCATATTCGACACTTAGGGTAGTTTTTTGAAGGTGTCTCCATAAACACTGGTTTAAATGATAATAGCAGCCTTGAATGCAGGTATGGGGGTGGATTTTTAGGATAGTTGAGAGCATTGCTTGCTCAAAATCAAGAATGATTTTTTCAGGAGAAAAATCATTAGTTTTTTGTTTAATTATATTTATTAATTCCATATATGTGGAATTATTTTTGTTTGGTAATAGTGCATATAGCAAAGGTATGTTGCAGTTGTGGTAGAGGCCATGTATTGTGTATAATTGGAAAAATGGTTTGGGACAGATGTTAAATGTTCCATCCATCATCCAATGTTGGCTTTGCTGCAGTTTAACTAAATTCATATTGGTACCAAAAATTATAAGCCTTTTGTCATTGTTTTCGTTGTCGTAAACTATAAATGGTTGTTTATTTAAAGTTATTATTTGGTTAGCAGTTAAATTTATATCCTGATATGTTCTGGGAGATGGTGTTGTAGCAGTAGTAGCTTTTTTAGTTCGTGCTATAGTTCTTTTTAAGGAGAGGATATTTGGCATTTGAGTTGTGGCAGTTTTTGGGATTTTAGGATTGGCTTCTTTTAAAATGAAATTTGTTTGCTTTTGGGAACCTGTACTAGCTTCTTTTATATTTTCCAAAGCTGTTCTAACTTCTATTTCAGTAACATTAGGCGGATGATTGTGTTCCCTAGTATACAGTACTGTAGCTTCTCTAGTTGTTGCTCTGCCATAGCACTTGTTAGAATAATATTTACAACATTTCCAATTAACTTTCATGCTATATTGCTTTTCTTGTGTATAAGTGTAACCCATGTAGCATAGTAATAGTTTTCCTTTCTGGCTGGTCACAAATTCGGCTCCTTCGGTCATTTTGTACTTTGTATATCTATAAAATATATATATAATAGTTAATGTCAAATTAAATGTGATAAATAATCTATGTTAGTGATAAGTAGGAATGTTTATACTTACGTGTTTTAGAATTTACAGCAAAATTAGGAGTTGCTTGCTTCTTTTGTTGGGGATAATTGTTTGTGATGTTGTTGTAGCTGTTATGAAAAACATGAAAGTAGTATATTATTAATTAATGTGTTCGGTACATTTGCAATGTTAGAGCTCATTTCTACTACAAAAGTGTATCTTCATGATTCACATTGTGAAGATACTTACATATTTTTGTATGTTGGTCTTTGCCAGTATAGTTGTTTCTTCAGCTTCTGGAGAGTAGTTTGTAGTGTTATCTTAAATAAAAAAGGAACAAATGTGTTAGAATAATCACCATGTTGGTATGTTTTTTAATAGATTATCTGGTAATTATGTTCTTTAATATACTTACTTTGTGATTAGTATCTTTATTATTCAGAATGTGGAGTTCTGTATTATGTCTGTATATCTATTCGTTGTGTTTGCTCTGTAAATAAACAATATATAATAGAAAATAATTAGAACAGTTCTAAATGTTTGTATTGTTTTTCCACATTTATTTCAGTTGCATAATACTTACTTAGTAAAATGTATTGGAGAAATAGTACTGATGTCCTTAGTTCATTAGTAGTGCAGTTTTCAGTAGTAGAATCTACAGAAAAAAAGGAATATGTGGGGCAAAAGTCATTATTTCTGTGTGTTTAGATTTATGTGCACATAATGAAACAATGTGAAATTACTTACATAGTTATTAGAATCTGTATTCCTATGCTTTGTTCACAGTTATTTTGAGTAGAATATTCAGTAGTCGTTGTATCTAAAAAAAATAGTTTCATATAATTATTTAGCATGTTAAGTAGTATGAATAGCAAAGGGGCACTGGGTATTTAGCAGGTAAGTAAGTAGTAGTAGCAAATAATGCAGTTTCTATTTTATTTACTTACTTGGAAGATGTGATAGTAGGTTGATAGTCTGGTTCTTCTAGTTGTTGTGCAGCAATTCGGATAGAGATAAATCTCCTTCAGTGACTTTTGGCAAGTAGTTTGTGTTTAGATTTTAATTGTTTATATAGGGGAGTGTCAGTAGTAATTACTTTGCTATTGGTTCATTTAAAAAATTAGGTTTGTGATTGGTTAGTTAGTATATTTGAATTTCAGTTGTGATTACTTTGTAATAGAAGTGAAAAACCCAAAAAAATAATAAAATTATACAAAGTAGTATAGAATATTTTTATATGTGTAGGTGATATAATTATACAATAGGATATTTTTGACAAATTAATAGTGTGTCTATAGTATTAATTTAAGTATTGTGTGTTTATTTAGATGTGAAAACATATAAAACGTTAATTAATTATACAAACAGATGCATATAAAAAGTCGATATAGCTGATAATCCGATATTGAAGTGCACGATATTTTTGATGTCGATATTATAGTTAATGTCATTATTTTTTGTAGATAGCGATATTTTTGTTTTCCGATGTTAATGTAGTCGATATAAAAGTAAACGATGTTTTTGTATATCGATATTAAAAAATTCGATATTTGTGTATATATCTAGTTAAGTATAGGAAGCCGATATATTTGATTTCGATATTTTTGCTCCGATATTTTTGTACGTCGATATTGTGAATGTCGATATTTTGTCAGACATTCATTTATCACGTATCAGGAATAAGGAGAGGCTCAAGGTTGCAATGATTGTCCAAGTATATGGGATTAAAAATCCAAAGGCTGGTGCCTATATCCACTATGTGGAGGAGAAAATGATTGAGTTTTTGATGACGTGAAGAAAGATATGATTGTTCTTGAAACATTTTGGTTTGGTTAGTCTAACACCGTTGGAGTTTGGCTGACATCCCTTTCGACTCTGAAGGGTATAGATCTCTCTGTTTCCTTGCAAGTGTGTAGCTTTGTGCTAAACACCTATTCTAATTTTTAGAAGACTTCTATTGGAGTTTTCACTATACTGACCCCTTCCCGAACTTCTGAATTTCTCTGTGACCTTTCCCAATGACTCATTTGTATCTTATAATCAGAACTAGGGTTAGATGATATTAGAATATATTCATGTTTTGGAAAGGAGGATTGGAGTTTCTTCAAGGAACATTAATTTATTTTTCCCAGTATCTGTTTTGCTGTGACTGACTTCATTGCATGTCTTATGCTATTGAATCGGAATCTCGTTTGAAGTTTCATTTTGCCAGATGTAATTCTGTACCTTTATTATATGTTTGGTTTTATATTGGATTGGTTATTAACTTATAATAAACCCACTTAACCTCACCTAATGATTCCTGGTCCTCTTTGTGTAGCTAAATAGGCTACATGGACGTTGGATTGTTTTATTAATGCTGAATCCCTTAGCTTCTCAGTCAGCTAAAAAAATTCTTTGGATGATCACATTCCTGCGAACCTGCATGCGTGAATGGAGTACCCGATTTATACCAGTCTTATCAGCAACCCTAGCAGTAGGAGTGCAGTTGAAGCTATGTAGTTGCTAGAATGGATGTGCAAAATGTGCTTGTTACCAGCATGGTTTTACAAAGTTTGTTTTTGCCCTTCACAAAGGATGAAAGTTTTTGTGGTTTAGACACCCAAGTAAATTTTTCGACATTGCAAGATAATTTTTTATGTCAGGTAATTTTTTCACTATATTCAGATTTAACAAAGTTGGAAGCTGTATGCTGTGCATTTCTCTGCAATATTATCTTTTGCTAAGCTTTTCTATGCCCAGTAGCAAATGTTTCAGATTTAATTTGTGCATATTTGGCTTTTGCAGGCTTTTCTTTGTACAATAGCATTGTGGATGGAAAGAACACAAAGACCCGCATTATGAGTGCCTGATAATTCCAATGAGGCTAGTTACAGAATTACAGGTTGTTGCTTTTCACACAAAGATTTTGTCTATTGATATCAGCCGAAGTCTCTGTGAAAAGACCAGGGAAAAAACGAGGGAAGCAGCACAGAAACACAAATTACTGCATGTTATTCCACAAAATCTTGTAATCCCCCATTAACTGCCCATAAATATAACAACAAAAAAAAAATGAAATGTGAAAAAGGTGGAAATATTTTCAAAGTTGCTAAGTTTTCCACTTGAAAAGTGGCAGAACCCCTTTCAGTGGGCCACGGGGAATGCAAGGGCTACTGGGCCCAGCCGTGGGGGTGGAGGCCTTTTACGCCTGACATCCCTCGGCCCAACCTTCTATGAATGCCAAGCACCTGGGCCAAATACCCCTTCTGCACTTGACATTCAGTGGTAGATGTGGATGAGCAGTCAAAGGCACACTCGGGTGGGAAGTGTAGATACAGGTTAACCTGTTAAGTGCGCCCATCGGCCAACGGCCGTCACGAGCACTACCTCGGTAGTGCTGCGCACGTCCGTTGGCCGATGCGGCCCTGCCCACTCAATGGAACACCCCGCAACGCGGCGGAATTTGTGCCGTGATAAAGGGGTTAATCAACATGACTCATAAGTTAAAGCGCACACAACCCTATCAGTAAACCAATGTACAGTCAAATACTTATTTTTATATTAAAAAGAAGTATTTTATTCCTAACTCTACGCATTTGAACAAGTATTACAACATTCACAAACAATAACAGAATCCCCTTGAAGTCAGTGCTGTTGTGCTTCAATTGCAAATCCATGTTCCACTTGTTCCTCGATACACATCACACTACATGAGGTGACAGAGCTTACGGACATCACAACATGGGAAGCTGGTGCATTAGGTATATTCAAGCATCGGAAACATCACAAAGTAGAGATGCGATTTGTGTCCCTAGCCCTCCTACTAGCCAAACGAAGCACAGCTATGCACTGGAGGACCCCGACGGGGCCACCACTGGCAGCTTGGAGAGGAGCAGTCATTAAATGGGGAGCATCAGAGGACGATGCGCTAAGACTTGAAGTAGTCCGAGGCACTCGGAAACATCACATCTCCATGCAGTGGGCCACACTACTCCACGCCTTCAAGCATGCTGTGCCACATTCACAATCTCCACAGATAATTCCGCCCCCCTCTCAAGCCCCCCAAGAGGAATCTTACTCATGAAACACACAGGGCAATCTCCTTGTGGCACCTATCCTGCAGTGTACGGAAATTGGGACAAACACAAATACCAGACCTCATGCCAAGCTAAGGCATTCCCTCTTGAGCTCTGCCATAAAATAGCTAGATACTATAACTCACTACAAGGCTCACTTACATCCAGTGCAAGATAGAACCTTCTATACAGTGTATCCCAGTTGATCTCACCTCCTTTTAACGTTATGTCCCCTACCTCGGAGAAATGTGATGTATCCACTTGTACCAATGATAGGCGATAAATGCCGCTGTGATGCACACAATGAAGTTAGATCCTTTACTATAACTCGTTTTTTTAACAGAAAGTGTAACAGTACAGTGATAAACGGTGACAATGCCTACAGCTGAAATTATAATATGCTAAATTGCATGTACAAACTCTTATGTGAACTTTAACAGATATTGAAGTTGTCTATTACCTGTACGTAATGAAAATCAAATAAAAAGAATTCATTGCACACACACTGGGCAGCACTATATCTCTTGTGTAATGTATTTCTTTCAGGTATATATACACCCAGTGCGCTCACTTACCATGCATGCATTGCACAGCACTGCTCTATCATTGTATTGTACTTTTCCCAGGCACACATACATTCATGTGGAGCCTCCACTCCTGTACACTGTGCAGCACTTTCCATCTAACTGATGTAGGCCAAGGGTGAGTTAAGCAAACAGCACTAGAACTTTTAAAAATGTGAGCGAACCTGAAGGCCTCACTCCAGTGACCCAGGTTAAAAATTACCTGTTCACTCATACTAACGATTACACAGAATGTTACTACTACTGCTCATGTAACACCTTCCACCACTATGAGGATAGCTCTTTGGGTGCCCCTCCTGGTCCAATAAGAACACAATCTGTAACACAGGCTTATGTCATGGCACTTATGGGCCTTGTTTGCCTATGACAACAAAAATAAGCCACAGGGATCAAGACATGAGTACAGTTGGGAACTCAGGGCAGGTGTACATGTCCATTATCATGTAGAAGACTTTTCAGTCCCAACACAAAGATTGCAAAAAACTTTGCAAACTCACAAACTGTTACTAGCAAGTATTTCCAGTATATGCATGAAAGGTCTAAAGAAAGCAAGCATTGATCTGAAACAGAGTACAAAGCGTAATAGAAAAAGGTGACTGCTACAACTTAATTGGCAAATTATTAATTAACATTGTGTGTCAATGCTAGTGATCATGTTTCAAAGATGGAAATAGCCACTCTTGCCTTTGAATTGCACTCAATGAATATACAGTGGACAAAACCGTAGGAAAGTAGGCAAGCATTGAGGTATTCTAGGACTTACCCTGGAAGCCACTATGGTGAGATGAATAAGCATTGTGTAGGGTCTGAATTTTTTCCTCTATGAAAAACACAATGACATAACAGTAATGACAATAATAGCAGATTGGGAAGTTGGGTTGGCGGAGGATTCTTTCCTTTTTCTTTGTTTCAATTCACTTTTGTGAGCACCTTCACAAAAGCATTTTGAAAAAAAACATTGGGTGAGGTTTGCCACTTTAATAAGTCACACTTTCATGAAATGTGTCTTGTGCTATCTAGACCATGACTATGTTTGGTGTGTCATCTTGATGTCAAATCAGTGTATTCATTTGACCTGTTGTTTGCCGGTAGGGCCACAGGCACTCATTTTTGGGACACAGCACATATTGTTCGTGATCAGACAGAAAGAATTCGAGAAAATACAAAGGGGAAAGAAGGAGAAACAGAAAGTAAAACCATTACAAAGGGACAGAGGCGGGACATGCAAGAGTGAAATAAAGGGGAAGGGAGTGTTTGGTAGGGGTTTAAAGAGGCCTGAGGTGGATTGAAGTGGTTGCACTCTTTGTGGCATATTAACAAGGAACAGGGAAAATTAACGCTAAGGGCGCTTAGCGTTAATTTTTTTAACGCCCGCTATCGCTAGATAATATTGTCTGGTTATCGCGTTATTAACAACGCTACCGCTTAGGCGATAAAAAATCCGGCGATATCGGCATTTTGGGAGGTTATCGCTGGTAATGCAGCGATAAAACTACAAGGATAGGGATATCCTTGTTGATAGCCCATGGTGGACTTAGCCATGTAATCCACCTCCCATTGGATTACAAAGCTAAATCTGAAAATTAGCAGACGTAAAAAAGCAGCGTTAACCGTGGTTAGCGCTGTTTTTTTGTCTCTAAAAGGGTTAGCGTGAAGCTTGATAATAGGAGAAATTTCGCTTAGCAACATTTCTCCTATTATTTTGCACTGGAACGCCCAATTTGCATCTCATTAGAGATGCAAAGGGAAGCGTAGTGAAAAAGGGTGCTAACATGCAATTTTGCATGTTAGCACCCTGTTGGCGATATTTTTATCTCCGCTTCTTTGGCTTTTAAAGCCAAAAAAGCGGAGCTAAAGCCCTTGTTAATATGCCCCTAGGTATTTAGCACTGACATTTAATAGTGTTGATCATGCACTTCTGGGCACAGCTTTGGGCCCCGGTACTCATTGCTTTACAAACTAAGCACTGTTAAAGTAAAATTATTCAAGAATGACCCGTTTTGATGGAAAAATATATATTAGAGGGTGCCAAGACAAGCTGGATTTGTGAACAGAATGAGTGAGGATTGTAAAGAACCCCTCTTGCTCTACACCACCCTGGTAACTCTCACATGCCCATGCTCTGAGCCAGCCAAATGCAGCAGCTTCTTTCATATCAGTAATCAAGTGCTCATTATGTTCAATAAAAATGCCATCTGTCTAGAGTCACACTGTCTGGTACTGTTTTGCTTCTACGTGTCATTTATCATATCTCATTTCTCCATTATTACATTTAGATTTCCCCGAATGGGAGTCGTAAAGATTAAACCGTGAGTCACGCAATGGAAATCAGCTTAGACACTGGTGGCCCTCAACATTTTGGCCAGGTGCAGCACTGAGACTTGGATTGCACAGCAGATGGTGCCAGTGGAATGACACAAAATTATGCCCCCCTGCAGAATGTGATGAGGGACCCCAGTGTCTCCTAGATAGCACAGATATTTATTGGTCTTGGGCTCAATGCCCCCTCAACTGAATGGTTGGGCTCTTTCTACTATACAGGGGCCTGCTTGGGAAAACAGAGAGCATTTAACTATGTTTTATTACATGCCATTGCATGCATTCTGCAAAACCTGCATTGGCATAACTTTGAAACCCTCCAAAATAAGAAAATCTGGGGGCTGAGGGGACCTCCGTTACACCCCCAGGTGTTGCAGACACATTCAAAACGTTTTCTAAGAGGTTGGAATCTGTGTGCCTGTCTAGTTTGGTTGAGTTGCTCCAAAAACAATGATCTACAATTTAACAGCTAATTCTCAAAATGAGGCAAGCTTGAGACTTTCCAGAATGTAACTTAGAATATCACCTACGTGAGAATGGTGTCATAAGGGATATAACCCTAGCAAAACTAGGGAGCCCGTAACTATGAGAGTGTACAACCAGTAAGCAGTGGTACTCTTGTGGTGGTATGGCTAGAACTGCCAGACCTACCAACTTTGGAACTTAGAACCAGGTTTGAGTCTCGAAATCACATCAACGTCCGGTAATACTGGTTAAATCACTTAGGGGCATATTTACAAGCCCCATGCAACACTTTTGCGCTGCCGTTGCGTCACTTTTGAGATGCAGCGGCGGAGTAAACAATGCAGCCAATTTACAATGTGACGCATCTAGGGAGCTGCGTAATGTTGTAAAGCCCTGCTTAACATTATACTTGCTTCAGGTATAATGTATGCAGGGTGGTCGTTCCTCTCACAGGAAAGCCTCGTAAAAGTGATGCAGTAAAATCTACAAGATTTTACGATGCAACTGTGTCAAAGCCTTACACCTGCTTGAAGCAGTGGCGTAGCTAGGCCTTAGGCTGCCTGTGGCGGCCCCTGTGTTTACTGCCTGCAACAGCCTTATTAAATAGCGGGGGATGCTGGAGTTTCATACGGCCGTGATGGTTACAGGTAAGAGGTGGGTGGGTTGGTTGAGGGGGTGCCGGCGATTCTTGCACGCGCGTCCACTGCAGGTAAGTGCGGGTGAGGGATGGCGGCTGCCACCCACAAAACTCGTGTCGCCAGGTAAGGTCTGCCCCCACCACCCCCTCTAACTATGCTACTGGCTTGAAGCAGGCGTTAGGAGTGACGCAGTACAATAAGTATAGGTCTCAACATGGATTGCTGGAGTTGAGTCATGCTTGCGACACAACTCCTGCAATGCATGACTTTTGAGCCAACAGATGCATCAGAATTTCTGAAGCATCTGTCAATCCTTGCATCATGGTGCGCCGTATTGTAAATACGGCACATCCATGGTGGCGCAAGGGTATCGCAGGCTGGCGCAGGGAAAGTGACGCACCTCTACAGATAAGTCAATCTGCCACATAATCTCCCAGTACCAAATAATTTAAAAATGAATGCTACCTTGTGTAATGTAGCTGGTGCTCATGTACAGCACTACAATATATTCCAATCAGTTTGCTCTATGTTTACCCAGAGCATTCAATAGTCCTTTAACTCCTCTCACTCCCTGTTTATTATTACCTGTATTGCACCTGTACTGTATGTGTGAGAAGTTTTGATGTTCCTCCTGCTACTGCCACTCACCCTTTACTTATCCGTAGTGTTAGGTAGGTTGCTCTACTGCTGTCCATATTCGTGTTTGTTGTGAAGCTCGGTATCAAACTTTCCATTACACAAAAGACAAAACAATACTTATTGCCAATGCTTGTTTTAATGCATAACATGACTGGAATATATGTGAGAAGAGTTCAATTTTGATTGTATGTGTGAAACGAGTGGATATTGAAATATAGTCGATTACTTTGCAACATTATAAAACATACCTGAGAAGTGGCTCTTTCATACATAACACCTTCGGCCAGTTCTGTCATTTTAGCCAACATTACTTGGCATTCTGGGGTTTGAACCAATAAAGAAAGTGCTAAGTGAAAAATAAAAGTCCCACAATGGGATACGCTGCTGGCCTAAAAGCGAGGAATGGCTGATATGTAATAGTGCACTTGACAGACTAGCAACATGAAAATACATTTTGTGACCTTCCTTTTTCTTGAGGGTTAAACAGCTCAGTGGGGAAGAGGGCAGATAGATTATCTCAACTGCATTAAAACATCTCACTGCTAATGGGCTAACATTAACACTCCTTAGGGAGAAAGGGCATGCTAAAAAGCATTGTCCCCAGAACAATGCGAGCAGCACAAAAAACAACATGCCTGTGAACTGCCTTAAAATTATGCAGTTCTTGGTGAAAGTACTGCCCCGAGGGCCGCCAGTTAGCTTGACTTCCTAATTCCGAGATAAGCGAGCAGTGGTAAAAGCAGACTCTTTACTATGCTCTTTCGTCCCTAAAGTGCATGACTTGTGAAAGGGAAATTGCTCAAGTTATCACAAATGTAAATCTGTGCATTGTTTAGACTTTTGCAAAATATGCTGCAAATGGCCGTCGCCTGTCTTGAAAGTCATCTGCAGCATCCAGAGCAACATTATCAAAATTTCGAACTGAAAAGACGTGCGATGTTAATTGCAAATACTATCACCCTGGTGACAATTTGCATGGTACAGCTAAAACAGTAAAACTGCATGTGTTTTTGCCCCATTAGTACCGTGCAATTGTGCGTAATACACCACAGATTGGGAAATTACTTTGCAGCAGCGACCCCTCCATTAGGGGGGAGGAGCCCCCCCCCGCCACCAGCCGCAAATAAAACAAAAATAAAACCTGTTTTATTTTAATACCTTGGACCCGCCCCCAGGACTCTGACTCTTCTTGGGGGTGGGTTCAGTAGTATGACACTGTGGTGGAGGAGTTAGTGACTCCCTTGTCCTTTCACTGCACAGGAGGCGTTTGGCCTGCTGTTTCAGGCAGCTGCATTGCTGGGGCTGGAGAAAGCAAGCACAGGTTCCCAGTCTCCCTGGGAGAGGAAAGTTGTAGCCGCAGTGCAGTCTGGGAGCCAGTCGCAGAAGCAAGAAGAGTGGGATGGAGCAGGCAGCGGTGGAGATCAGGCAAGTTTATTTCTTTAATTTTGTCTTCCGAGTCCATACCACCCCCCCCCCCACACACACACACCCCCAGCTCTCTCCCCTGGCCCGCCTCGTCACTGTTACTATGTGAGACTGATATTTCTGGTCACCAAACCACGTAGAATTTGCTGTTATTGTGGAGTTCTACCATACACATTCACCACCTGCTCTGAACAAGTGGAAAATGTATGCATAGGCCTATTGGTGGGGTATAGGGCAGGGGAGGTACCGGGGAAAGAAAGGAAGGGGGACGTATTTTCTGGGGTCAGCATTTTATGCACCCTCCTATCAGAAAAAAAGGGTAGTGAGACTTCTCGGCTGGTGCAGCCAAAGTTTCAGGCCATAAGGGCCTCATGTGTCAATATTAGTAATAGCGATTACCTACTTGTGATTTGCTGTGAAACGCAATTACTTTATCGCTATTCCTAATGAATGAAACTTTTAGAGTTTCATTTAGCAATGCCTAGTGGGTAGTAAACCAACCTACCAAATGAATATTAAAGATGTAGGTTGCAATTTGCAACCCATTAAAAATCGCTAACATCACAGACATGGTAGTCTGCTGGAGTCAGCAGACGACCAGGTTTGTGATTGCTTTTAAATAAAGAAATCATTTTTTTAAATGCCACAACCATTCCTTAAAGGAAAACAGGTTGCATTTAAAAAGGGAAAATGAAAAGGTTTCTTTTCATTTTTTTAACAGCAAACAGTGGTCTGTGGGACCACTGTCTGCTCTTAAATTTTTTTTTATGAACATTCATAAAGGGGGTCCTGTGGAAATCCCTTCCCGTTTGCGAATGGGTTACAACCTACTTGATGTAGGTGGTAAAATACGAATGTTTAGCAACCACATTTCAGTCACTAAAATTCCTTAAATACCCCTGCGATTCAATATCAGGAAGGGAAGCTCTAAATATGGCCCTCCCTCGCAATTCCAAACTGTGATTCGGTAACATGTTACTGAATCGCAATTTGGGAAAGAGGCATACCAAAATGCATTTTTCTGGTTGTAAATCACCCGATTCGGCTGGAAAATTACTTGATGCAGCCGGCCCTTAGTGTCGAAACAGCAACAAGTAAATGTGCACAATGTGAGCACAACCGACTGCATGGGAAATTTTCCTTAGAGTGAACATGTGCAATGAAATCCAGTAAGCGTGAGTGCAGATCTCCTAGAAGTGAACTCATGCAACAAGACCACAATCACCTGTTTGTGTAAATCTGCTTTGATGGAACATGAGAAAGGATAACTAAGGTGTCTGTGAACGCAAATTAAATCTGCTAAGAGTGTAATAGTATCCATAGATTCTCCGTTGTCAAATCTGCTTCACATGGACATGTTCAATAATATCCCAATAAATCTCTGGGCAAATATCCAAATGATTTTTTCATTGTGAAAGTATCGCTACCATCTAACAACACCCAATTGACAATAAAATTAAACAATGCTATTGCATTTTTGATATCTGGAACCCAAAATGTAGTCGTCAGTTTCATGCGTTGAATGGGATGGGTCTTCTACAGTTCGGATGTAGTCATCCCTTCTCAACAGAGTGATAAATGATATGCTCTATGGATAGTGTTGTATATAGCTCTCAGGACACTTCTAGTTAGTTACATGTAGATTTATTGTAGACACAGCTGAGCGCACACCTCACCAGCTGACCAGACCATCAACTGACAAGAGTAGAACACTCCGGTACAAGTTAGAACACACATAGGTATTCTGAGAGGCTGAGGAGGTAAGAACACAAAGGAAGGGCTACTGACCACTATCAGCAATATTACATGAATAACTAATATACAACACATAGTTGATTCATTCTAGTGATGGGTTGTCCAGTCTGTTGAGTGATACTATGAGCCATGAAGTTCAGTGTGTAGTTACCTACATTAAGCAGGGACTGGTGAATTCACATATATCCCTATAGTGAATGCTTGACCCACAGCAGGTAGTGCAGGACCATCAAAACAGAGCACTGGGCAATCACTTGACATATTTACTTGGTGCTACAATGCAAAGGGGCACTGTACAAAAAGGGGGAGGCACATCTGCATGAAAGAGAAGGTTAACAGTGGAGCAGGGAGGGTGGTGAGGGAGGGGTTATGTCCTTCTGGAAAATCATGAAAAAGATGAACGGTTGTTAGTTCAAGTGGTGAATTGGTTGTACTGTCCAGTACACATGGTCTAAGCAGAGCACAGGGTGACAACTCAGCATCTATCCATGGAGCATCCACACGGTACCGACTAGTGATTGGTTTTAGAGACTATTGCACAATGGCTTTACTACAGAAAAGGGGAAAGGTTAGGAGATTCTTTTCGAATGTTGTCTTGGGCCACTCCATCAATGTTTATTGCAGATTTTTGAGTTTTGGTAAGTCACACCAAGGGAAATTAATGATGCCAATGGGTTTTGATAGACAGAAGTAACTTACCGACTGGGCACTCAATAAAAATGAAAATAATGATATTGTTTATTCATACCATTTATCATAACCAAAAGTAGAAAAGACTGCTCCCAAATAAACAAAAGAAGCATTACCAATAGTAGAAAAAAAAATTAAAGATATATAAATAGTTGAAAAAATCTCAAGGTGTCCCACTTTGTGAACATGAAGCTGAGTGGAAATCTTGGTATGTAGCACAGATTTGATTGGCCATAAGCTGAATAGGAAAGAGGGGTGTAGAGATGTTTGTAGATTCTTAGGAAAATTCTCTTTAAGTCTTAAGGAACCGAGGTTTGAACCTTGTACATGAGAGGTGTTTGCACCAAAACAATAGATTATTAGCGGGTGGTCTTAAGTGCTTCTGAGGCTTGTACAGATAAAGCAATCTTTCAAGATATGATGGAGTGAGCTGTTGAGTTAAATCCAATATTATTGGAGTCATCCCCATTGGATTCCCTTAGCCTCAGAAGGAAATGTGCCCTGTCCAGAGAAAAAGAAACTGACAGGTGCCTCTCAGCTCCTCTCTAGCCAGTTATGCTCAGGTAGGCAGAGAGTGTTAGGAGTTAAACAAACCTGTCAGACAATTTCTTATCTGCAGGTGATGATATGGAGGATCTCACGCTTGTACCCTAAATCCATAGGCATGCACAATGGATGATATTTTATAATTACATGATTATTGTGCAGCAATTCTCTGCAAAACGTGAATTATAATAATCATAATTATTATAAACAATATATTAGATATTACGCTCACAGGGTGATTGTCACACATTCCTATTCTACCAATCCATTTCCTACCTATAATGTTTAAATGTTGTCACCCATCCAATACGTAGGGCTGTATTAGTTTACTAAATTGTAATTAAGGGTCTGTAAAATTTGTATAGGTTGCTTCAGTGTAATTACTCTAAATTTCAGCAAAATTACGCAAAACTACAAATATTTACTTCAAATGCAAGTCCATCATTTAGCGCAATATCTAAGTGAGAAACGCATCTTCGCATAATTTTTTGAGGCGAGGATGCATTTTGCTCTTAAAAAAAGTGCAAAAAATGCAATGCACCATGAACAACTGCCACCCACGTTCTGTTATTCATGTCAATTCCCGGTATATTTTTACAGTGAATAGCGCGTTTTCTGTAATGTTTTAGTCGATTGGCACATGATTATGTGGAGTGGGTTGAAAGTGCAATTGCAGGAATTTTGCATGACAAGTTTGTTGCAAAATTCCTGGAATTAAGTGATTTAGGCAGCGTAATTTCAATTTCACTCAGGCCTAGTCTTAATTATGTCAAGCCATTTGTCGTTACCCCGTGTATTTTATGCTTTCCCCGGATCAGCAGTCAGATTTCAGCCCTTCACCATCTTCCCTCCACATCCGGCCCATGTGTTTCACCAACCCCTCTACTAGTACCGACATTAAATACCTTTATTACTAATAGTGTTTTATGAAGCGAGAAAATGTAATTTGTGCTGATCTCCTGCTTTGCTACAAATTTGTGCAAACAATGTTTCTTTGTAGCTACTTCTTCCTTCCTTCTTTTAAGACTACTCTCCAAAAGGTCATCTTCCTTGCAATTGTGGTTAGAGCACGTGTACAACACGCACACCAGAGAAGTGGAACGTTTTTTTTCTGTATCCTATGAATTTGTAGCGTCATAAAGATGGTAGTCTCTAAACAGAAAATAGTTGGATTAAGCACACACTGTTCGCATTATCAGTTACTCGATTAGTCTGAGTTTCCAGGCCCCATGACTACTGCATGCATCCAATATTAAATACAGGCATGTTTTCATGCAATCTAGTGCTTCCTTGTAAGCAGCGTGTATTATTAACATGTCAAGTCCCTGTCAGACACGACACCCCCGCCTTGTGTGCCGATCATCCTGAGTGACAATCAATTGCCCCAGTCTTGTATGGAGAATAGAAACTTTGACAATCATAATGTTGCTACTAGTAGAGTAATATAACAGTGAAGAATGGTGTTAATATTATAGGATTGCCTCTATAGCAAAAAGGTGCCCCAAGGGCATACAGCTCACACAGCTCAGTGCCTCAGAGTAATATTCTCAATATCGTCTTGGTACAGTGCTGATTCACTGGAGCCCTTTCGATGGAAACCATTTTCAGTTCAGAAACGCTCAGATGCACAATAGTCTTTTAGTTAATGCTTTGTGTTCATAGATTATCTTTGGAATCGAAAAACAGGAGTAAACCTGTTAACCCAGTGGAAACCCTGGTAGAGTATGTAACAATAAAACAATGTCTCAACCGGAAATCATTTAGAGGAGGAAAATTGTGAAAAAGAGTTCAAATCATTCAGAGGTGGGAGAAAGGGGAAACCACAACAAAGTTTCATAGAATATATATTCTTATGTGTAAGTAGTTGTATCAGCACTACTGTACAATTTAGGCATAGGTAACCAAAAACACACGAGTGTGCACTTAACGTGCTAATGACGGTGAACGGCGTAGTGACACAGTGGTGAAAGACAGCGTGAGTGGCGCAAAACAAGACACAGAAATGAGTGCGTGGTCAAGGGTACAGTGAAATATATATATAAATTATACAAGTTTGTTTTTTGACTGGTTATGTAGACCATGATAACGGCAAGGAATACGCTGATTTGTCAACGGCGTTTGACCTGTTCAATTTCAGGTCATCATCAGGACAATGGTTAAAACTTTCCGTATAGTTCTCCCACCTCTGAGTGATTTGTACTCTTTTTCACAATTGTCCTCCTCTAAATGATTTCCGGTTGAGACATTGTTTTACTGTTGCATAGATTGTCTTTAGAACTTTCTTCATTTTATTTTTCGATTTACACTCTAAGCATGCTCTTTAGTCTACCGAGCGTATTCATCTCTACAGCAATAGCACTACGACAAGTGTGATTTCACCAATTATAAGTGTTCGAGCCAATCCAGAAAAAAATACTTAATATTAGGTATCCTAGTGTTTGTAAAGCTGCTCCTAAGCATTCAATATTATATGTATGATACTAAGACACTCCTGTTTCAAGCATGAAATATAGATTTACTGCTTTAAAAAAAAGCCAAATGCTAAGCTGTTTGTTAAGACTGTGTTATCTGTGCTGACCATTATGCAACCCTTATTGTGTAATATGTGTTTGCTGATTCTAGTGTGATATCCAATTTCAATAATAATGAAACCATGCGAGCTAATTTGTCAAATCTTGCATACGAGTGTTTGATAATATATGGCCAATGAAGCGGAGCAATTGCTTCTTGCAATACTGGATAGAATTTGTAACTTCAGTCTTCAAACATTTCACATACAGTCACTTTATAACTATAGACTCTTTGTTAACCCCATGCGCTCTGCGGGTTTTCCCGCTGTGCGCTGACTTTTGCGAAAAGCCGCGGTTCATGACGAGCTCTGCTCGTCATGAGCGTACGACAGGCGTAACTCATGACGAGCTGAGCTCGTCATGAGCGTGGAAGGGGTAAAGAACAGAATGGCTTGTTTTATCATAGTGTTTCATAGCCCTTACACCGCACTAACGGGGCACAAGGACGATGCAACACTGAAGTCTGATGTATCAAGCCACGGAAGGCCGCTTTGGTGGCCCTGAACTGCTTGGTAAATCTGGAGTAACACAAGGCAGCACATTACTCTGCCCCGGGGAGGCATTCCAATGGGTGGAGCATGGGTGTTCCTAAAACAATTGCTAAAGAATATAAAATTGCCATAATTATAAATGCTGTGTATTTGATTGAATTGTTATGATATGAACTTTTTATTGTGTTATTAACAAGGTTTTTAATCATATGTCCTTTTCTAATATAACTAAAACTCATTATCTGTTTTTACATAATTCTTGTTGTTTACTTTTCCTTGATTTTTATTCACATATGTACTAGACTGATTTAAGTTGCCTAGGAATTATTTCTCACTTGAAAGCGTGGGTGTTCCTACGCATCAACCCATGGAATTTGGTGCATTTCCAGATTTACCATTAGTGGTAGACTTGGAAATACAACAAAATTCTATGCCTTTCCCATGGGAGGCATAACAAGGAGAAATATCTTTATTTCTTCTTATTTTTTCCTCTTTCTACTTGTCATGCATCCTGCAGCCATATAAAAAGAGGAGAATGCCTATGTGGATTGTTTTTGTGCTGGACCCTCACACTCCTTATGGAAATAGTGCACAAACCCAGAGCAAAGTCTTACTTGTTAGCTTGTATGATTTGGGCAACACCCAGCTTCGCATAAGTTATGACCATAGATTTTTTTTTTATCTGTGGTATATGATGAATTTCAATGATAGTCCTGCAGTCTTACTCTACGACCATCCAGACCATGATAGCCTGCTCATAATTTGGCCTGTCTTGGAACATTTGTCTATCAGTTTCCCAGAGATTTGAAATCCTGGGTAGAATATAGAGGTCCACAAGTATTTGATGACAAGCAAAGGGTGGCCGCTGGTTTGCCAGTACATGCGAACAAAAACAGCTTGTTACGACCTCAAGCTGTACATGTTATGAGAGACCTCCACTGGTTATGTATGCAGCCTCAGAGTATCTATTGGAAAGGACTCCAGTATAAAGCCTGCAGGTTGCCATTCCATGTTAGGAAATAGTGAGAAGACAGCATGGGTGGTTGCACAATCACTCCTTCCTAAAGGTTATAACCTTTATGTTGAAATCTTCTATACAAGCATCTAGCTGTTCAGCAAGCTGTACAACGCAGGAACTGTGGCTTGCAGTACAATTGATTGTCACCACAAATAATTCCCCCCGGAACTTGTTTGTAAGAATCTACAAAAAGGCCAGAGCAGTGGGTTGTGCTGCAACAAGCAGCTCACTGTGAAATTCTCAGACTGTCAGCAAGTATATGTGATCTCCACAATTCACAGTGACAGCATTGTCACTGTTTGGGGTTAGTTGTAAAATATACACATACCTTGCTGTATACTTGATTTCATCAAGTACATGGATGGAGTGGAGAAAATGACTAGCTTCTGCAACCATATAATTTGAGTCATAAAAATCTCACATTGTCCAAAGAGTTGGCTTTCAGCCTGATCTAGTTGGCAACATACAATGCATGTTTTCTGTTGTCAGACTATCATGGGTAGACTGATTTCCTTCCCTGACTTTCAGTTGGCCATTATTAATAGTTCTTGTGCTGTAGAAGCTGTAGCATATACTTCATCTGTTATGGAGGACATTGCAAGGCCACAGAATTGGCACGTTGCTGACTGCATTAGAGCAACAGAAAAAAGAGAAATACATATCACCAATGCAGAGTTTGCACTGTGTTTTCCATCTTGTTTCAGTTTATACCGCAAAAAGTGATATTCTGGGAAACTAACTGAAAAGGAGCAGTCAGTGCCTTTAAATAGTTGTGCATGGTTATATTCCCATTAGTTGACTAGATATTTCAAATTGCTCCTTCTCATTTGAAAGCTAATCACCAAGTGAGCCAAATTAAAGCATGTGTTTTAGAAATAATAGCAAAAAGCGAGGACAGAGACAATAGGAAAATGCTCCTAAAACGTGCGAATTACTGGATATATCATTTGCAGACTTTGAATACCAAAGGAATGAATGAACGGACTGAGTTTGGATGTTATCTGTGATTAACCTTTCGTAAAAATGTCCATTTAATTTTGTGATTCTCTGATTATTGCTACTTGACAGACATTGGGGCTGGTATTTGCCTGGATATATATCAGCACACACATATGTCATAGTTTTGCGCAAGAAAGCTCGTTTTATTGTTTATAACATTATTCATACACTACTGATACTGTTTTAGACCTGTTTCCATGGTTGAACAACTTTATTTAGATAGACACGGATTCACTTAGGTATAGCTATTCCTTGAAATGCGTCACGCGCGCCGAACAGTAGCTCACTTAACCGCACCCCTGAAACGCGCGTCACACGCTGCCGTTTTGCAAACACGGAGAGAGAAACGAAGGTTTCCAGTATTGAGCACACGCGGTAAGCTTTTATGGCTACTACAATACAGGAGGCGTTTGGACGCCAGCGGATACCTTTATTTGATTCGAGCGCAACATTAGAATTAACTCACGGAGTATAACATAGAACATTTACACACTAGCTATGAACTAACAACACGCGCATCAGAACGTGCTCATAGCTCATTCAATTAAATAGTTTGAACCGTGTAACAAGTGGTTTTTAAGTAATGACTTTGCCACACATAGCAGTTTATGAATAACAATCGCTTTGTAACATTCCTAGATATGAAACTCGAACGCTAACAAATACTTAGCTTCAGAGTGTTTTGCCCTTAAATTCACAGTTTCGTTTTTGGTTTATTTATTTTCACTGATGTATTAACCTGGTAATGGTGATAATTGTAGTAATTGATACGGATTAGTACAACCAAGTTTATCATTTTTTTAACAGATTACCCCTGATGAAGGCAAATGCATTGGGATTGAGTAACTGACGAGTGGTATCTTGGATACATTGTATATATTGAAGTCACTTCACCTAAGAGTCAAGAAAATATGTAACTCTTATTGAATGGAATAATCAACATTAAAATTACCCTATACATATGGAATTTTTTGGTTATTGAATTTATTGAAAATGATGCTGTTATGTAACAGCCCACAATTATCAGTGCCCTAGGAGACACCCACACACCCGTGTCGGTGCAACTTTTATGTATCCTTCTCATTTAAAACATCTAATACACCCCACGAAGAATTACCATAACCCAGGACTGTTTTTCTTCCTAAATTAGATTTGAGCAACTGTATTTTTACAGACTCCAGTAAATAGGTACACCTTGGTCATACTTGTGGTCTGCTTGCCAACTTCATAATCCATCAAAATATGGCATTTCTTACATCTGCATATTACAACTGTGTTGAAGTCAATGCACTGCACATAGTGATGGCTGCTGCAGCTGCCACGTTTTATGGTGTGCCCTATCTGCTAAACCCTAAGGTCTTCAGTCTTTCTGGGGGTGCTGTTTGGGGAACTTCAGAGGGTCTGTCCAATATTTTCACCCTAATTTAATGTAGATATGCCCCCACTGTCTGAGAGAAAGATACTAGACATCCAAGTACACTGCTACCACATCACAACACAGTAGAAATCGTTGTATTTCGAGCAATGTGTGTGCTAAAGGTGCATAAAAAACAGTCTTCCTCAATATAAGAAGGCTGACACCGGGAGGAGTTAGAAATGGTTTACCTGGCTCCCATACTGTATTAGTTAGGACTGCAAAATGAAGAGATAGTCAGTGCTTAGCTTACGCTCGTTGTCATAGAGGTCTCATCTATATAGAAGGCATATGGTCAAGGCAGATTTGAAAACACCACAAAATGCCCGGTCTGAGAAGCTAAAAGAAATTGTATGAAACATAAGATGAAATGGGGAATTTCCTTATTAGGATGACAACCTGGCATATCTTGAATAAAGGAAACTGTATCTATCACTACCATTTTTTGCCTTTAAATAAAGCCAAAACCTCAAAGATCAGCTATTACACACGAGACACCTTCACTTTCCACCTTGATTTCTAGGCAGGAGACACTGTGGAACCTACCTTTTGTCAGGAGTCATTTCTCATGAGGGCCCTGTGGGGTCTGTGCATATACAAAACATACCACACAATCTAGGACTTTGCTCCTCCTTGGGAACTTTGACAGCAGAGGAAATACAACAGTGACAAACTCATTTGCCTTGTCACCTTTCCATGAGGTCTCCAGTATGTGTGGCTGCTGACCCATAAGATCAGGGTATACATCTATTAGACCTGGTATCTTTTGCTGTCGCTTTCCCTGTCTTTTGCCTCTGACCTGCTGTTTTTGCTTGTGTGTTGCATTTCGTTTTTGCTGGCTTTAGTACTCTGGCACTTTCCCTGACCAGTGCTGAAGTGCAAGTGCTCCCTGTCTAAATATATAGCATTTGGTTTCTCCATGATTGCCAAATTTGATTTACTAGTAAGTCCCTAGTTCAGTGCACTCTGTGCGCCTGTAAATCAAATTGTACTATTAGGCCTGCAGCACTGATAGTACCGCCCACATGAGTAATCCTGCAAACATGTCCCAGACCTGCCACCGCAGCAGTGTCTGGGTGTGCAGTTGTAAACTGCCATTCTGACCTGGCAAGTGCACCCATTTGCCAGACCCAACCTTTCCCTTTTATTACCAGCAAAGCACCCCTAATGTAGGCTCAATGTAGCCCCATGGTTGGGGTGCAGGGTATTTAAAAGGCAGAACATCTACTGTTGTGTTGTACATGTCCTGATAGTGAAATACTGCTAATTTTGTTTTTCACCACGGCAAAGCCTATCTCTCCCATAGATTATCATTGGAGCTACCTTGTAACATCTTACAAGTGCATCTTCCAATCAGGAACTGGAGTCAGAATTTTAAAACACATCTTTTAGTGAAGTTGGTTTTTAAATTGCAGGTCTGAAAATTCTACTTTTAGAAAGTTGCCATTTTCTTACTTTAACCATTCTGTGCCTCTGCCTGTCTCTGAATACTCGTCTGGGTCAGGGTGACAGTTGGACTGTTTGTGCATTCACTCTAGACAGTCACACAAAAGTAGCTGAGGTGTGCCCTGCATATCCTGATGACCCATCACTCGGCTGATGGGTCTTCCTGAGCTAGAGTGGTGGGAGGAGTTGACACTGACACCTTAATAGGGTTGTGCCTGTCCTCACACCAAGCTGTCTCCACCCGCTGTAGTGTGTCTGGAGCCAAGTCAGGGAAAATCAGGGTCTTTTGCACTACAAAGGTTTTCCTTTGAAGTCTGCCTACTTGAAAGGCTGAAAGGGGTATAAGTACTGGAACTCTGGCACCATATACTCAGAACACGTCTGGGTGGCAGGAAGAAGATCTGGAAAGATGTCAGGAGGGACTCCCACTTTGCTGTATGATTTGCTGTGTTGGCCTGCTGCTTGCTGCTTCTGTCCTCGGAGTGAGAGGACTGGACTTTGCTTTCTACAGTCTGCTTTCCAAGATTCTCCAAGGGCTTGAGAGGAGCTTGCCTCCAGTTTAAAGTTGCAAGGCCATCAAAGACTTCACCTGCAGCTCCTGGGCTCCTCTGCTGGGAGTCCTAACTTGCCAAGTGGTGCCAAATCCAGTTTCTGGCCCCTTATGAGTAAACTTGTTGAGATAACAAAGAAGAAACTAGAAGATCAACTTTGAGTGTGACTTAGGAGCTGATGCCACTTTTCAACACCTCAATGCTGCCTGCACAGGAGCGTTGGTCCCCACTGAGTGCAACAACTGCAACATACAATAAATGCACTGATGCCACTGCAGTGCCTCTGAAGTTATTATTATTATTATTATTATTATTAGGTTCTTCTATAGCGCGTGGCCACTCGGGAGCATCCCAGCGCTTAAGACTGACCAGACAGGGATGGGTTAAAAATGCAGATCTGAATTATCTGGTTTTTGGAAACAGAAAGGTTTTTAGTTTTTTCCGGAAGGCAAGAAGGTTAGGCTCTAGGCGAAGAGGTGGAGGGAGAGCATTCCACAATCCAGCCGCGTTGTGCGAGAACAGACGACCTCCTGTGCGGGCTCTGCTGACCCTAGGAACTATCAGCAGGTTTTGTTGGTTCGAGCGAAGATTCCTGGTGGATTTGTATGGTCTGATCATGTCATCTAGGATGAGGGGACCATTCCCATAGAGTGTTTTATGGACCGTGCAGAGAGTCTTAAAATGGATTCGCTCCTTTATGGGGAGCCAGTGCAGGGTGCAGAGTGCGGGCCTAGCTGATGTGCGGTGGCTAGTGCCCGTGAGTAGCCGTGCTGCAGAATTCTGGACAACCTGAAGTTGCCGGATAACAGAGACAGGGGCTCCAAGATAGAGCGCGTTTCCATATTCCAGCCTGGATAAAATAAGAGAATGGACTATGGTTTTCTTTGCTGTTTCGGGTAGCTGAGGAAGAATTTTCCGAATTGTTTTCAGCAGTCCGAAACAGGTGGCCACTGTCCTCCTTGCCTGGGTCTTAAATGACAGCTCTGCATCCAACCAAAACCCGAGACTCTTTATCTCGGTCTTTGGAGTGGGTCCTGGGCCCATACAGGAGGGCCAGTGAAGCACGTTGTTAAATATGGCTCGTTTTCCTAGGAGCATCAGCTCTGTTTTTCCTCCATTCAATTTTAGGTGGGATAAATCCATCCAGTTTGCTACTGCCTCCAGGCAACGGCAAAGCCTGGAAGGGGGAGATTCCACTTGATTGAGAGAGACAACTAGCTGGGTGTCATCAGCATAGCTTACCAATTGGATCCCGAAGGGAGCTACTACTTCTGCCAGGGGCGCCATATAAACATTAAACAGTGTGGGGCTAAGGGAGGAACCCTGGGGCACCCCACACTGTAATGGCAATGATGGAGAGCAACTACTGTCTGAAAAGATCTTAAAAGATCTACCGTCAAGAAAGGACTCCAACCACATGAGTGCCCTGTCTTTGACGCCCAGTTTTCTGAGACGAGACAGGAGGACACGGTGATTCACCGTGTCGAAGGCGGCGCTGAGGTCCAGGAGGATACGGCATGAGTTCTGAGTGCTGTGCCACCTACATCCATGGCACCCGGCTCCACCGCAACACCTGTGGCCCCGTAATGTGACATTGACACCGTAAAGTCAATGCCTTATGGCTTGACCTTCTGAACACATCGACCCTGCCTTATCGTAAGTAACCATCGCCTCGCCACTGACATCGCATCACCTTCCCTGCAACAGTAAGGAGCTGATGCATGACCTCCCCTGTCTCACAGTAAGGAACCAAAGTATCACCTTCCCTTTTGCAGTAAGGAACCAACCCTGGACCAGCTTTAGCTACACCTCACCTCTCGGTGCAACATCTTTGTTTTTTATTGTTTTCTAAGGTACTGTAACTGGAGTCCGTATGACTCCACAGCTGGCCCGCACTCTCTCATGGTTGGCATTGAGCTGTTGTTTCGACTCCTTCAAGTTCGCCATATGGCCCCAGCTGGAGTTATTGTGTTTCTAAACGTTTTAGTTGACTTTAATATTGAGGAATTCACTAATTGATTTGTGTTTGTTGTATTTTAGTCGTTTTGGTCTTGTTTTACTTAGATAAATATGGGCTATTTGTCTAAACTGGTGTGGAGTACTTTTGTGGTGTTTTCACTGTTACTGTGTGTGGGTGTACAAATAATGTACACATTGCCTCTGAGGTAAGCCTGACTGCTCTTGCCAAGCTACCAAGGGGGTGAGCATGGGTTTTTCTGAGTGTTTAACTTCTTTACCCTGACTAGAGTGAGGGTCCTTGCTTGGACAGTATGAACGCCTCTACCAATCAGAGACACCATTTCTAACAACGATGATCAGTGGTGAGGATAAGTCTTATATTTGTACAATATATACAGTAATTGGTGTACACTGATTCCATATTGCAGACCATTACACTCCAGCATACTGTTTTTTTTCTCTTTCTGCGTTTGCAACTTTTGAGTTTGCACAATCATGCCCCAGTCTGGTGAGTCATCAGCTGTAGATGCAGATTTGGTGCTTGAGCAGGAGTTGTTGGAGTCCTATACAGTGTCTCAGCTCATAAGGGTATGCACAGAGCTCAAATGGCTTTTTAAAGGCCTCACTTGAAAGGAGGAGCTGGAAAAGGCCCTGAGGCCCTGGTTGGCAGCCTGGGAGGCTGGTGAGCCCACAGAGGATGGGAATGATAATACAGAACCTGCATGCTGATTTTGTGAATCAGGATCTGCTGGGGGAGAGAGCACCCTCCAGGGTCTGCATCAGTGTTTCCTCTAAAGGTCCATTCCCAGAAGAGCTTGAGGATAGATGGAAAGAAAGGAAGTTCAGGTGAACTTGCCAGACTCAAAAGGGAAGCAGAGAAGGATGAATTGTTAGTGGAGGAGACAAAAACGATTTTAGCTCAAGAGCTGAGCTTGAAGGAGCTGGATTTGAGGGCCAAGTTTCCTGCCGTCAGCTCCCCTTTTGAGCAGGTAGGCATTGACATTGTGGGGCCTCTGAATCCCAAGACAGCCATGGGCAACATGTTCATCCTGGTCCTTGTAGACCATGCCACCAGGTACCCAAGCTATCCCTCTAGGGATGATGACTGCACCCACTGTGGCCAGGGCACTGATGGGGGTCTTTAGGCATATGGCTTTACCCAAGAAAGCGATAGGTTTACCTACTTCATGTCGCTGTACATTAAGGCCCTGTGGAAGGCATGTAGTGTTACCCACAAGTTCATCACTCCTTACTAGCCCCAGAACAATAGGCCGGTTGAAAAGGTTCAACCATACCCCGAAGGGCATGATTATGGGTCTCTCAGAATCCATGAAGTGTAAGTGGGATGTCCTCTTGCCATACTTTCTATTCACTTACAGACAGGTACAGCAGAAGAGGTTTGGGTTCAGCCCTTTTGAACTTTTAAATGGTCACCCTGTGAGAGGACCTTTCAGTTAGGTAAATGAGCTCAAGAGTAATGTCACTTACCAGATGGACTTGCAGACTACTAGGAACCCTTGAGGGTCCTACATGTAAACCACCTCAAGCCACATTTTGAGAGGTCTGAATGAGATGGAAGATGGGAGTGAAAATCTCCCTGACCTCCTAGCCTCTAAAGAGCAGGATGGGTCAGTAGAGGGAGTGATCCTCTCCCCTACTCTGAACCTAGAACAGCAGAGAGACAGTAGCCAAGTGCTGAGACAGATTGCCTCTCTGTTCTCACTCATCCCTGGAGTCAGCCAATGGTGCACCCATGATATTGACCCTGGGGACAGCCTACCTGTTCAACACAAGTCTTACAGTTTGACTGATAGAGTGAGAAAAAGAATGAAGGAGGAGAATACCAAAAAGCTTGTTTTGGGGGCGATTGAGACCTCCAACAGTCCTTGGTCCAGCCCAGTGGTTTTGGTCCCCAAGGCTGCCCCACCCGTTATCAGACCTGAACTACAGTTCTGTGCTGACTACCTTGGGCTCATTGCCATCTCGCTAGACTGCCGCACACACCATCCCCTGAGCTGGTGATCTCATTGAATGGCTTGGAGCTGCCAAGTTCCTCAGCAAGTTGGATCTAAAGTATGGGTAATGGCAGATTTCCTTCACTGAGGGGGCACAAGAGAGGTCAGTGTTCTCAACGCTAGAAGGGCACTAGCAGTTCCTTGTCATGCCTTTGGAGTTGAAGAACGCCACTGTCACCTTCGAGAGGTTAGTCAACCAGGTCCTGGATGGGTTTGAGAACTTCAGTACCACCTTCCTTGACAACATTACAGTCTTCTGCTAAAGAAGGAAAGGACCATTTGTACCATCTTCAGGAGGTGTTGAAGGCCCTGCAGAGCGCAGGCCTCACTAGCAAGGCCAGTAAGTGTGGTGTACTTGGGACACTAGGAAGGGAGCTGCAAGGTGTGGTCCCTACATCCAAAGATTGACACCTTTCTGCCTTGGACACCCCCAAGACCCAGACAGAGGTGAAAGCCTTTTTGGGCCTCAGTGGATATTACAGGAAATATTTGAAGGGGTTTGGTACCTTTGTTTCCCCCTTGACAGAGCTGACTTCAAGAAGTAGCCGCATCAGGTGATCTGGACAGAGGTATGCCAGACCGCTTTTGACACACTGAAGGAGGCAGTGCACCCTGCTCCAGTGTTCCTGGTTCCTGATTTCTCAAAGGAATTTGTGATGCAGACTGACACCTCAGAGCATGGTGTGGGAGCCGTTCTTTCACAGATAAACAAAGAGGGCATAGATCAATCTGCAGCCTTCATTTGTAGGAGGTTACTCCCCAGAGAACCGAGGTGGAGGCAATACAAACAGAAGCTTTTGCTGTGGTCTGGGCCCGAAGAAGCTAGGACCCTACTTGTTTGGGACTCACTTCCGAATTCAGACAGACCACAAGCCCTTCAGATGGTTAATGCAAATGAGGGGTGAGAATCCCAAACTGTTGAGATGGTTCATCTCCCTACAGGGTGTGAACTATACGCTGGAACACCGCCCTGACCAGAAGAGATGGTCTTTCCAGGTCCTTCCGCATTAGTGATGAGCACTCCCAAGAGGTTGGGTAGCTCTCGACACTTTCAGCTGGGGTGGGACACGTGTTAGACCTGGCACCTTTTGCTGTGGTTTCCCCTGTCTTTTTTTACCTCTGACCTCCTGTTTTTGGCTGTGTGCTGCATTTTTTTGCTGTCTTTAGGATTCTGGGCACTCTACCACTGCTGACCAGTGTTGAAGTGAAAGTGCTCCCTGTCTAAATGTGATAATACTTGTTTATTCCATGATTGGAATATATGATTTACTAGCAAGAACCTGGTGCAGTGCACTGTGTGCGCCCAGGGCCAAAAATCAAATGCTGAGAGTGGGCCAACAGCACTGATTTTGCCACCAATATGAGTAGTCCTGCAAACATATCTCAGACCAGCCACTGCATTGTGTGTGTGCAGGTTTAAATTGCCATTCTGACCTGGCAAGTGCACCCACTTGCCAGGCCGACCCCTTGCCTTTTATTGCCTGTAAGGCACCCCTAGGGTATGCCCAAGGTAGCCCCATGGAGGGGCGGGGGGGTGAAGTGTATTTAAAAGTTGGGACATATATTATTGTGCTTCACAATATCTGGTAGTGAAATACTGCAAATTTTTGTTTTTCACTACAGCAAGGCCTATCTCTCCCATAGATTAGCATTGGAGCTACCTTGTAATATCTCACAAGTGTATCTGCCGATTGGGAGCTGATAGAAAATTGGAGTTTGGTGTCTGGTCTCACAATTCAAAAACACATATTTTAGTGAAGTTGGTTCACTACATCTCTAGAATCACTTACTTAATAATGACATAGGCTGCAAGGCCAATTCCTTTGAGATGTTGGTAACCTATCAATGGGTTGTGACCGCAACTGTGGTTGCAAACCATTGATGCATACCTTAAGGAATTGCAAATTAGGTATACCCTAAACACGACCCTTCCAATTTGCAATTTGGTATGGTATCGGAAATCTATTTTTCAATTCGATAAAGTGTTACCGTATTGCAGATGAGTTTTGTGTATACTAAAAAAACTCGAGCCTTTGAGAACACAAAATAGCCTTGTACATAAGACTCAGCATTCTTGCCTTTCAGAGTTACCTACATTTGCTAATATATTACTGCGGAAAATACCAGATGAAGCGTGGCACCTGACGAAGTGTGGAACACCTGCGTGGCACACCTATATTGATCAAATGCAGCTGTTATTTGCAATTCTCTTGAAGGGGTTTACACACTCACGTGTCGCCCTATTCTTGATGCAGTTCATTATAATAGATACAGTTCAATGTACTCAACATTAATTTACATTGAAGCTGTCACGTCAATTATTTTAAAAATCCAAACCAAAAATGTTCTAACAAATGTTCGAGGTTTTCTCCCTTTATTCAAAGAAGTGCATACCTTCAAATAGGCAGCAGCCCTATGTAGGCAGATACATGCTGCTTATATATTACAGCGATAAAATACAAAATGAACCGTGGAGCATCCCAGCAGCTCAGACACCTGTTTTACTTCACTTCTGCCCTTGTGGATTTCTCTAGGGCCAGACTGGCCGTAGCAGGCACTGGGCGATTTCCCAGTGGGCCGGAAGGGTGTGGGTCGTTTTTTAAGTGGTGGCGGCTGGTTTTGCAGCAGTGCTGCAATATCGCCCCCCTGTAACAAAAGCAGGAGCAGTGCTTCTCGCTGGCACCCCCCTCAATCACCACCCTCACCACCCCCCACCCCAGGCCAGTCCAACTGATTTGCCAGAGCTGGTTTGTGTCCCAAGTCTGGCCTGGATTTCGCTGTCTTTTGCTGGCTGTGATGAAGCTACAGTGCACCCTTTTAGCATTCAGCCTGTCCGCTCCCGAGAGTTCCTGTCCTCTAAATCACCGCACATATTTGTGCCTTTATTTGTATCTGGGGCCTGGCAGATTCATGCTGCTGGGAGGACAGGAATGGCCAAGCTCTATCATTTCTAACTGACGGTTCTATCATGCAGTTATGATTCATAGTCTACTTGCAAATTACAGGGTGTAAAAGACAGTCAAGGTTTAGTGTGGAGCGAGGTTTCCATTAAATGGCGATGGCTGACCAGAAAATGCTCGCTAGGAAGGAGGGGTTTGACATTCGCCAGTGGCGCGTCACTCAGATATTTCAGGAAAACGAACAGATTAATAAAAACAAGATATTATCAGTTCACAGCCAGGAGTAGACATCTTGGGATTGCTGTTTTCTTTTCAGACTTTCTCCCATGCAACTCTTAGTAATTAAGCAGGGGGATTATTAAATGCCGGTTTGAAACCTCTCTCTCACCACACCACTAGCTTCATTAGATATTTGAAGTCACAATGCCTCGGGACTGTAATTAAGATGTGATTGTTACAGTGAAGGATTCATGAGTTTTCCAAAAGTCTTTAATTAAAAATGCAATGACAAAAATTAAAAAGAATGCCATTCACACTCCGAACGGGATGACTCATTCATTAAAATAGGGATCCATTAAAATGGTTTTACATTATTGATTATTTTGTTTAAAAATACAAAGGTCACTGACTTAGGGTGGGGGTGTCGTGTTTGCACGTGCATTATGGTTTGCAAAGTACCTACTGCTGCATTCCTGGTATCCAGCAATTTTCAGGCAATAATAAAAATGTGAAGATAAAAAAATAAATAAATAAATAAATAAATAAATAAATTCTATACAGCGATTCAAGATGGTACTGTATGCCCCTACTGAGTATTAGCAGAGGGGGGATCTTGGCCAAAATGGGAGATTTCCCAAAGCGGTATTTAAAGTCCCTTTGACCTGAACGCGTTCTTAAGAAGGCAAACAGATCGACATAAGGTCAGCATCTCTTAAATGTAATTTAAATCCACATGGCATCATAATAATATGATACAGACATTATTCAATATGTTCCCTTTACCAGAGGCGCAACTAGAGCCACATTTCGGGGGGGGCCACGAAAACATTTCGGGGGGGCTGAAACATTAAGCAGTAGGTAGAGTGGCGCTGCAGGGGCTCTTAGATGGGGTGAAACATCAACAAAGCCTCTTTAACATGCACATGGTCTTTTGAAGACCTGAAGCCCTTTGATTCCAATGGGTGTTGCGCGTCTGCTCTCTTCACAACTATACATTTTTTTTAAACAGTTATTCATAGTGGTGCCTAGACTTTCAGCAATAAAACAAGGGTCTTCTATGAAAACTGGGTCTATGACTAGAAAAAAAGATCTATCAGTAAAACAAGGTGACGTCAACAAAATCTGGGAATATCATTGAAAGAATGGTCCCATTAGTAGAACTGTAATACATTATCAGAATCTGGGGACATTAGACTAGGAATCCTTATAATGTGCAGCTTGCTTGCAAAGAGTGGGGGCTGAGGAGTATTTACCCGGTGAGGTGTCCAATCTTTGTCCCGTGAGGATGCATTCGTAACAAATTTTCAGTATTTGCAGATATGATAATTTTATATGCAATGAATGTGAATGGAATTCATTTACACATAGTGGTTATAGTGTCAATCCTGCATTCGCTGGACACACAAGTTCCAGGAGAAGTACACTTGTATAAATGAATGCTATAAGGCTTCTTCTAATATGTTTAATTTGAGACAGTTAGGACCTCAGATTATGCTAAACAATTTTCCTGCACTTGTATAGCACGACCTACCCACATCGGCAGCGGAGCGCTTCACAGATAACAGGGATATAGTACATTAAATCAAGGAACTAGAAGAACAAGGGAGGAATGCATTATGAGTATTTGGGTTAAAGTGTCACAGAGACTGTCAAGAAGGGGACAAGATATTTACAGATAGGTTCTGAATAGGTTAGTTTTCTGATTTCTTCTGAAGTGGAGAAGGTTGTTGTTAATCATCAGGTCTTCAGTCAGGTTGTTCCAGAGTCTCAGAGTCAAACATGAGAAGGCTTGGTCCAGGGTCTTTGACTTTTTTCCATTCCAAATTTACAGAATCATCTGTGATTGGGGCCTAGTACTTCTCTCCCCTCCAGGGATCTTGGCAGGCACCACCCATGCTGATAAGAGCGTTTGGGCAGGGTGCTGGGGGGAGGAGTTGACGGTCGTATGCCACTCCCCCACCCCACTCCCCTGCCCCACTGCTCGTACCTGCACAGGCCGCACCTGGATCTTGAATTTTAAAATCAAGTTGGTGGGCAACCAGTAGACAGCATGGCTTTATAGGTAAGGCATCGAATTGTGAAGTAAATTGCAGCATTTATTGGCGACTTGTGGAGGACCTTCCGGGTGGGGTGATGCAATTGGATTTTTTTGTGTCTATGACCGTTGTACTCATAGAACGGCCCGCGGGCCGCTTGCGGCCCAGCAGGCCTTTATTACCAGTCGCAGACCTTGCCTTGCAGTTTCTACGTTTCAAATGAGGCCGGCAGTAAACACAGAAGATGACCGCAGAAGCATATGTACTGAATACATATTAAATAGGTATTCACTACGTATGCTCCTGCAGCCATCTTCTGTGTTACTGCTGGCCTCTTGATAGAGCGCGCAGGTCACCCGACAATGAATTTACCATACTCACCTGGGCCCATAATCAATACCTCATAATTTTAATCAGGTAACCTTCGCTCTACTACCAGTTATTTTTACCTACTAGGTCCTGTACCATTGACTTACCAATCCTGGTCACTGGTACCTGTAAACCTATTGGATCAGTGGGTTAGCATAATAGGAAAAATAACATTTGCACTCATATAATAACCACAAACATGGGAAGTTGTAAATTCTTTATCTAATATTCTTAAATGGTCATGATCCAAGGATTAAACACGAATAGACTCTCAACAAAGAAGATCAGAATCAAAATATAACTATGCAAAAGATGTATTAAACTGATTTCGATCATTTAGAAATAGGGAGGGTAAGAAAAGGGACATAAAATACAGATAAAAAATGTTTAAGCATTTAAAAGAAGGGAAGGGAAAAAGGGACCATATCAACTTTAGCAATAGGAAGGGTAAAGAGAAGGAACATAATATGCAAGCACTATTATCAAATATGTAACATTTAGGGAGGGGAAGAGAAGGAAACAAATTAATGACGAACCCACACAAAATTATATTTACCCAGGAATGGTGTGAAGAACTAACCCTGGCCACTGGTCAGTTTACAGGACAGAACCCCGAAAGTTGCAGTCGCCAATAGGCTAGCAGGTGCAGATCAGAATCAGGACAGGTAAAACCAGATTTAGATCAGGACAGGACCATCAAATTTCTGTTCTCATGACATCTTTATTCCACCCAACAATGAATGTTCTATTGACAAATACATTGTTATAACATTGTACAATTTTGAGTTCAATAGTTCATTTTCTCAGGAGCATCTTCTAGTCAGTCAGCTCCTTGGCTACAGTCCAAAGGTCACTGTTCCTGAGACTTTTGACTTTCGCGCAGTCGCAATTTCAACAAAGATGGAGTACAGTGTTACACATTAGGCCAGTTTTCCGTGAGTAACATTAAATGGAAAAGAAACAGTTTTAGAACACAGAATAAATGAATACACTGTATACCATGTATTTCTACTCTATACCCATTATTTTATATTTAACTATAGCATTAGGATTAGGCAGAATGAACAGCTTGGCAAAAGCAGCAGTGCAAGCTTCTTGCATGTGAAGACATAGAGCAGCCATATTATTACTAGTGCCCAGAAGCGACAGATTCCCTCCAAAGCAAAGAATACGTCATGTCACGTGAGTGTGACAGACGCATGCGAAGCCCGCGTAGAAGCAACCATCTTAGATGCAAGCGTATTACGGTTAATAAAACACATAAGCAAGTTTCTCTCGGACACCCAATGTTTATGTAAAATGCGATTTTAGTCCAACAAATATGTTGATTAGTGCTTTTAACGTTATTCGAGGTTCATGAATACAAGCAAGTCGCTTCATGTGTGAATCCTTGCTCCATCAATCCCCTCTTTGATGATATTTTATATCATCACCAATTAATGAAACAGATGCCAACTGTTCACAATTCACCCAACTCAATCTCTTCAAACTTTCTGTTTTGCTTCTTTTCATTATTATTGTGAACATTTTTCATTTTCTTGTATATTTTCCCATTCATTTCTTCTAATTCAAGTTCATCGATATTTCTCTTTACTCTTCGCCTATTTAAGGAGTATTTCTTTTTATGCTTCCGACATTTGCAACAGATTATTATACCTAAAACTAGTAAGCCTATTCCCACCATTGGCATTAGTATTCTACCTACAAAACTTTTCCCTACGTTAGAAAGCCAACTGCCTATAGAGGATAGACCATCAGTAAGTCTCTTCCATGCACTATCAACATCCAGTGGTTTAAGCTCGTTTACCAAATTAGTAATATTTCTCACATACTTCTTAATTTCAACACTTTTGTCAGGTATGTAGGTGCAACAATGTTGCGATTTCAACATTCTACAGACTCCGCCATCTTTTGCCAATAATGTATCAAGAGCAAGTCGATTTTGTAAAACCATTGATCTGATCGCAACCAAATCGGTATTGACCATTAAGAAACCTCCAGCATTGTCAGTTGATAACCGATCCACTACTGTTGACAATTTGCAGATTCTGTGTGTATTTAGAGCCACTCCCACAGTAGGTATCAATGCATTAAATATATCACCTACTATTTCACCAAAACTAGCTATTTTACTACGTACTAACTCATTAGTTTCTTCATTGTTTCCAGTGATTTTATCCACATGATATATTTTTGGGAAGACTATTCCAAAATAACAACTCCCATACCAGTGATCTGGCAATTTATAATAAGCCTTGTTTCCACATATATATTAAATTACAGGAAACACAGGTTCAGTTCCATCATTGAAACCCAACCCCTAATTACCTTATAATTGTGTTCACATTCACTGGAACCAATGAATATATTGTTATAATAACTAGTTCTTTCCCTATGGAGACAGAGTTTCCCTTTCTTTTCAAAATCCAGCAACATAGCAGCATGAGTCTTGTCATTTGGGGTAGACCCTATATTTTCGGCCCATTTAGGAATTTTATGATTCTTGTCATTTGCTTTTCTTTGGAAACTCTCTCTTCTTTTCTCTACCATATTCAAAAATATTTTCTCTTTTTCTTGTAATGAGCATGTTAAATTATTCTTGTGTGCTTCAGCTATATCTATTGTACCTATTGTTAGAAAATATTCACCCATGTAACGTGTTACATAACTAGAATGAAACAGATGCCAACTGTTCACAATTCACCCAACTCAATCTCTTCAAACTTTCTGTTTTGCTTCTTTTCATTATTATTGTGAACATTTTTCATTTTCTTGTATATTTTCCCATTCATTTCTTCTAATTCAAGTTCATCGATATTTCTCTTTACTCTTCGCCTATTTAAGGAGTATTTCTTTTTATGCTTCCGACATTTGCAACAGATTATTATACCTAAAACTAGTAAGCCTATTCCCACCATTGGCATTAGTATTCTACCTACAAAACTTTTCCCTACGTTAGAAAGCCAACTGCCTATAGAGGATAGACCATCAGTAAGTCTCTTCCATGCACTATCAACATCCAGTGGTTTAAGCTCGTTTACCAAATTAGTAATATTTCTCACATACTTCTTAATTTCAACACTTTTGTCAGGTATGTAGGTGCAACAATGTTGCGATTTCAACATTCTACAGACTCCGCCATCTTTTGCCAAAAAAGTATCAAGAGCAAGTCGATTTTGTAAAACCATTGATCTGATCGCAACCAAATCGGTATTGACCATTAAGAAACCTCCAGCATTGTCAGTTGATAACCGATCCACTACTGTTGACAATTTGCAGATTCTGTGTGTATTTAGAGCCACTCCCACAGTAGGTATCAATGCATTAAATATATCACCTACTATTTCACCAAAACTAGCTATTTTACTACGTACTAACTCATTAGTTTCTTCATTGTTTCCAGTGATTTTATCCACATGATATATTTTTGGGAAGACTATTCCAAAATAACAACTCCCATACCAGTGATCTGGCAATTTATAATAAGCCTTGTTTCCACATATATATTAAATTACAGGAAACACAGGTTCAGTTCCATCATTGAAACCCAACCCCTAATTACCTTATAATTGTGTTCACATTCACTGGAACCAATGAATATATTGTTATAATAACTAGTTCTTTCCCTATGGAGACAGAGTTTCCCTTTCTTTTCAAAATCCAGCAACATAGCAGCATGAGTCTTGTCATTTGGGGTAGACCCTATATTTTCGGCCCATTTAGGAATTTTATGATTCTTGTCATTTGCTTTTCTTTGGAAACTCTCTCTTCTTTTCTCTACCATATTCAAAAATATTTTCTCTTTTTCTTGTAATGAGCATGTTAAATTATTCTTGTGTGCTTCAGCTATATCTATTGTACCTATTGTTAGAAAATATTCACCCATGTAACGTGTTACATAACTAGTAGCATGTACAGGATTCAGGTTACTACGTATAGGAAGTTCAGAAAATATCACATCTAAATTAGAAAAGTAATACTGTAAAGGTCCTTTCTTATAAAATAAGCTAGCTAAAACACTACATGAAATTCCATATGTTAGTGGCAAATGGTGGTAGGTCACACCTTCAGATACTGAAGTAGGCAGTTTCATACAAACATAGCAATCTTCTATTTCCATAGCTTCTACATAGTGTACTAACAGGTTTGCAAATATGTTTAAGTGAGTTCTATTTTTAAATCTAGTATAATGCAATCTTTCCTCATCTGATGCTTCTAAGTCTACCTTTTGTTGTCTAATGCTAAGTACTTCCTTTTGTGTATCTATTCTTGCAGGTGTATCTTTTGTTTGTAGCTCATCTATATCTACTAGTGGTTGCTTATTAGTATCATGCTTCATATCTCTACTCGTTATGTAAGGGATAGCTATTGTCAGTCCTATACAAACTATGAATACTATTGCTATACTACATACACATACTCAACAGCATGTTTTTAAACAAATTATTTTCGGTCTTCCATTATCAGTACGATCAGCCATTTCTGACTAAGGAGATTCAACCCCTCTTTGTAACTTTACACAGCCTTTTACCCTGTGAGAATTTCAGGTTGGTCTCACTTCTTCGTCAGTTTGATCAGCAATCAATTCTTCATCACTTTCATCACTTATTTCCAAATCTTCAAAATCTTCCAACACGATATAGGTCCATTCAGGGTCTTTGTATTTATTATTCAGTCTTTTTAATCGTGGACTTCTTCTTTTTGGTTGATATTTCATTCACTTGTTCAGGTACTTCATTAATTGTCTTTAAATGTAGTTTCAGTCTTTTGACAAACCTAGGCCACTTGTCTCCTTTTCTGAGTCTTTTAGCTGGTACTCTGCTTTGGCCCTCTTCCAACGTTCTCTTATTTTCATTCAGTTGTGGCACATCTTTTTCGATGTTGTCTTCTGTATCCCTCTCTATCTGATTAAGTCCAGGTCTTATTACTGTTTCTTCTGCCTGGTTACTAATCTGGCCTTGTTCAGGTATTGGCTGAATTTGACTTTGATTTGATTTACCTTCTTCTTCCTGAACACAATTTTCTACTCCTGTCTGGTCCAGCTCAAGTTCTTCGAACCCTTGATTTTCTTCTGCTTGAGCCTCCGCCATAGTTACTATCTGTCCCTTTTCAGACTCTGGAGTTCTAGGTGGAGTGTCGATTACCTGATCTTTCCCTATCTGTTCCTCCTCAGAATCACTTTTGACTTGTATCTCTATGATCTGAGTACCTTCTTCTAAACCTGTCTTATCCTCACTATCACTCTGTCTATCTTGGTAAGTTTGACTTCTGGTTCTTACTTATTCTGCAGGTATATCAATTATATGAATCCAATCATCTTGACTGCTGCTCGGTTGTCCCTCTTCAGCTACTTCAGGATCGATATCTTGAGACCCCTCAGCTGCACAACCTTCAGCTTCAGTTTCATCAGTTTCAGTCACTCTTTTTGTATGACTGGCATGAATCCAGTGTGGAACTCCTGCACATTTTACTGCTGTAGTGGTAACTAAAATCACTTGTCGTGGTTTTCCCCACCTTGGTGCAAGGCAAGATTTTCGAGTATGTTTCTTTAGCACTACCCAGTCACCTGGGCTCAGGTCATGTGCTGGTGTTGCTTGCCTGGCGACAGCGTCTTCCCCAACCTGGTGAGAGATAGAACGCACTTGGTCAGCCAGTTCTTTGCAGTACTCCAGTACTAAATCATCAGATATACTTATCAGTTTGTGTCCTGGCACCCATGCTTGCCTCATTGCTCTTCCCATCAGTATTTCCTGGGGACTTAAGCCTGTGTTCCGGTCTGGAATACTTCTAAGTCCCATCAGAACAAGTGGCAAAGCATCTGGCCACTCCAATCGGGTAGACTAATACATATTTCCCAGTCTTGACTTGATTGTGCCATTCAATTGTTCTACCACTCCAGAAGCCTCTGGGTGATATGCACAGTGCAGTTCTTGCTTAATTTTGAATGCTTCACAAATTAAACCAATTATTTCATTATTATATTTTGCAGCCTCGGTCTGATTCAATCGTTACTGGAAAACCGAAACGTGGTATAAGCTCTCTAAGTAGAAGTTTGGCTACAGTGATGCTATAATTTCTGCGTGTGGGGTAAGCTTCCACCCATTTTGAAAACAGGCAGACAATGAAAAGAATGTATTTTAGTCCTCGACAAGGAGGTAACTGAATAAAATCAATCTGCAATCGTATAAAGGGACCCTCTGCCTTCCCAATCTTTCCTGGTAGCACTATTGTTTTCTTTCCTGGGTTCATTTGTTGACAAACCAGGCATCTCTGGCAAAGCGCTTCTGCTATGTTCCTGAATTTCGTATTAAACCATGACTGTCTGAACAGACGTATAATAGCATCTCTTCCCAAATGAGAATCTCCTTGAACCATCCTACCCATAGGAGCAAGTATACAGTCTGGTAACACTGGCCTTCCATCAAGATATACAATGACTCCATCCTCAACTCTTCTCTGACAACCTATTTTCCTCCATTCTTCCTTTTCCTTTGGTTCTGCTCCAATTTGCAAATCTCTCACTTCCTCCCACGTATTCACGCCTTCCAGCAACATAAGTTGGCAGCTGTTTCCGCCCACCTCAACTTTCTTATTAACAGCCATTTTATATTCCGCACAATGTTGGGCTAACTGGTCAGCATATTTGTTACCGGCTGCCACTTTGTTATTACCAGATTTGTGAGCAGCACACTTGACCACAGCCACTTCTTTTGGTAATTGAATCGCTTTAAGTACATCTTTTACATAATGACCATTTTTTTATTGGAGTACCTGAAGATGTCAGAAACTCTCTTTGCATGCATAGTTGGCTATAGTCATGCACAACCCCGTAACCATACTGGCTGTCAGTGTATATGGTTACCTTCCAATTTCTCCCAAATTTGCAGGCCTTTGCTAATGCAACCAATTCGGCTATTTGTGCAGACTTGACTCCAGGTAAATAGGATGCTTCAATCGGGCCTCCCAATGTACAAACAGCGTAAGCAGCACTTAGACCTCCTTCTTCATGCCTCATACATGAGCCATCTACACATAGCTCATATTCTGAATCAATTAATGGCTCTTCTCTTATGTCTGGACATGGTTGTGTACTATATTCAGTCAAGTCAATACAGTCATGTTCAATCTCTCCCTTTACTTCTGCAAAATGTGAATCTGGTAGCAGTGTTGCTGGGCTTAGAATATTACACCTGGCAATGGTTACATTTCTTGCACCCACAAGGATTCTCTCATACTTAGTCAGCCAACTAGGTGTGAGATAATGGGTCTTAGTCCTGGTTAACAAAATTACAACTGCATGTGGAACATACACGGTCACAGGATGTCCCATATTAAATGGGCTCACTCTGTTCCAGGCTCATGCAAGTTGCAGCCACTGCTTTCAGGCATCCGGGCAAGTCAGACGCCACTGGGTCTAATGTGGAGGAAAAATATGCCACATGACGTCTCATCAGACTGTGAATTTGGGTTGAAACTGATAGTGCACAATTATCTCGTGTGTCATAGAAAAGTGCAAAATCTTTTGAATAGTCAGGCATCCTTAATGCTGGAGCTGTACACAGGCATTCTCGCAATTTTACAAAAGTAGTCATGCTTTCGTCATCCCACTCTACTGGGTCTTTTGCTCTTTTCTTTGTCATTTGTATCAATGGCTTTGCTAGGACTGAAAATCCCACAATCCATTGCCTGCAGTAACCTACTACTCCAAGAAACATTCTGATCTCTTTCTGAGATTGGGGTAAATTCATATTTCTGATTACTCAGATTCTCTGAGGTAACCCTCCTGACACCTCTTTCTATCTGGTGCCCCAAATATTTCACTGACGTTGTGCAGAATTGCAATTTCTCTGGTGACACTTTATGTCCTCCTTGACCTAAATGATTCAGTAAAGCAATGGTATCAACAACACAGTCATGTCGTGTTTTAGACGCCACCAAGAGGTCGCCTATATACTGGACCAAGATTGACTGTCCAGGCAGTACCAAAGACTCAAGGCACTTTTTCAAAATCTGATTAAAAATCGAGGGACTCTCTGTGTACCCCTGAGGGACACGATTACAAACATAAACATGGCTGTCGAATTCAAATGAGAAAAGAAATTTGCTATCCGGGTGTAATGGAATCGAAAAAAATGCGTGACACAAGTCAATGACTGTAAACCATCCAGCCTCCCATGGTATCTGATACAGAATCACCGCAGGGGTTGGCACGACTGGACAGCATGGAACAACAATCTTATTAATTTTTCGGAGGTGTTGTACGACCCTGTACTTGCCACTCGGTTTCTTTATACCAATTATGGGTGAATTACAAGGACTGCTCATTATTTCTAGTAAAATGCCTGCTTCAACCAAACGTTTATTTATGCTGCAACACCTGCTTTTATTTCTGAGCTCATTTTGTCCTGTCGAGTATTTGGGTAAACTGCACCTTCCTTTACCATCACTTTTATTGGATCAATATTTGCCATTAATCCTATATCTTTTCCAGTAAAATCCCATACATTAGGTTTTACAGTCTGTTGTAGTTCCTCTGGTAAGTCTTCTATTGTCAGTCTTTTAGTCTCTGTCTCTTGTTTTGCTAACATCAGTTTATAAACTCCATCTTCGTCTGGGGTTTGAATTTCAACACCACTTGGGGTAAAGAAAATGGTGCAATTCATTTTGCACAACAAGTCACGACCTAACAGGTTTACTGGACTTGAATCGCATACAACAAATCTATGCATTTCTTTAAAGTTCCCTATTCTAACTTCCATTGGTTCTGTAACTGGGGTACTAATTTGTTTATTAGAAAAGCCCACTACTTGGATCGCTTCTCCCGAGAGGGGTAGGTTTGGAACGTCTGCTGTTCTCACAGTAGAACGGGTAGTACCAGTATCCAATGGAAAGGTGACATCATTTCCTTCAACCTTTCCTTCAATGTATGGACCTGACTGGTCTACCGGCACGGAGGCGCCAAGCACGCACTCCTCTTCCTCCCCTCTCAGGCCCTGTCAGTAAGGATCTTCACTGAAAAAGGTATCACTCAAAAGAAATTGTGAGGTTGCTGTATCTTTCCTTTCACTTCCCTCTCAGTTTGTGATATCTACACTCTGTTGTGCTTTGCTCCTGTAATTTGGACTAGGTGCAGGGGGTAACTGGTTTTGTATTACCTGCTGCTGTGTCTTCCGTGGCGCCTCATTCTGCGTCTGTGGATTCCTATAATTATTTTGCAGATTACCATTTTGCACAGCCATACGCTCTTTCTTCGAGTGCCCCAACTTGCCACACCCATGACAAGGGAACTTTCTTCTCGCTTCCTCTCTATTGAATTTTCCCCTTAGCTTTCCTCCATTTCCATCACCCTGATTCTGGTTACTACTTAGTTGGTTTAACTGGAGTCCTTGTTGCTCTGCTAGTTTTACTTGTGCCCACATTACCTTTTCTTTGAACTCTTTTCGTTTATTGTCGAGTTCATCTTCGCAATATTTAGCATATTTAAGGATTTCATCAATAGGTTTTGCCTGCCAACAAATTTCATGATCTTTAATCCATTGTGAAATTTCTGGTTTCAATCCTGACACAAATCGATAAATGAAATGCGTCATATCCTTTATATCTAAGTTATCCAGTCCACTGTATTGTTTGAACACTTGCAACAAGCTCATAATATGCATGCAGAGACTCATCCTTATTCTGAGTGGTTCTATCTATTCTAGTCCAATCTGTTTCTTTTGCGGGCACCTTCCCTTTGAGGTAGAGTATTACCTGGTTGTACTTCTTCATAACATCTTCAGAAGGAGCCCCTGTCTTTGGGTCTCTAGGGTACTCATCACTAGGCCAGTCAACAGCAATTTTACATTCTGTTCACAAATCTACAGGTACAACTGTCAAATAATCCATCTAAATCTTTCAAAAGACATTTTGAAACCTTCACAAATCTCTCGACTTGTCTGTACCATTCTACAGGTTTCTCACAAAGTTTTGGGAAGTAATTTGTAAATGACAAAATATCCTGTCGGGACCATGGGACATGCATACAACCTCCACCTGGTACCTGTCTCATAGGAGATACTTTTTCCACTTTTTCTGCTTCTTTTAATACATATTCTGAAGCAATTTGTCTTGATCGAACCTCTTCCTTTTTCTTTACCCATCTGGTTTTCAATTTTTCTAGTTCACCCCATTTTTGCAACAATGTCATCAGTTCCCTGATTTGTACCTTTTTACCTGATACATTCATATTTTCTAGATCTTTGTCAGAAAATTCAACTCGATTTGGTTTTTGTAATACTTTAGACTTGCCAATGTCGATTCCCATGCTAGCTTCTGTGTCCATTAATTTTTCATGAAACACTTTCGTATTTCTAGTAATGCTTTTACATATAAATAATAATTCATTTTCACTAAATGTATTTAACCTTTCCAATCCCACATTTCCAGCCATCATTTCCTTAAATTCAACTCTTAATTTATACATATCCAATGGTTTTGGCTGTGAGTTCGGTTTCTCTATTTCTCGTGTCCATCTCTCTATTTCTTCTGGGGTTACAACTGTGGCACTTCTCGTACCTGAGGATGTCTCCATTTGTACTTCTCTCAAATTTAAAGGAGTGGTTTTTCTAATTGAACTACTCTCTGGTTCTCTTATTGGCAAATCCATTAAGGAAATTACTGACTCACATTCACTTGCCTGATTGTCTACTATTAAAGGTTCCTTTCTTAGCTGTACTACAGGTGTAGTTATAACAGGAGGTTTAGGACTAGCTTGTTTATCTCCGTACAAGGGAACGACTGGACCAATAGTTAACGGAATTGTCAAGGCTTCGGGACTTGTATTTAATTGAGAAATCTTTTTAATTAACTCACTTCTCTGTTTATTTAATGCTTCTCGTTCTCTATCTTGTAATACCTTTTCTATGGAAGTCTCATGTACCACTTGCGGAATAAGAGGTGGTTTTAGAAACGGTGCATTTGGATTTACAGTGCTTGGTTCCTCATTATAAGGTGGTGGATTTTTCATTAACATATCCTCCATATAGTCATCATCTGACTCACCACTAGTCATTAAATGTTTTGTTTTCTCAGTCCTTTTACTTCCAGTAGGCTCTTCTAAAGTTAATACAGGATATGGTCCTTCCACTATCATGTCTCCATTGTTTCATCTGTTTATCTCTAGTTTCTCGTGGAAATTTAGGGTAGAACTTACTCAACCCTTTGTCACTTCTGGGTCTGTCTCGCTCAAAAGCCTCAATCTCACATTCTTCTAGTGCCTCATATTGCGTTAGTCTAGGTCTGGGATTTAAATCATTCATTCGTGTCCTTAAATTAAACAAAACTCTGCCATTAAAAGTGCCATTTTGGGGAAATGCCAAAACTCTGTCATCTTTAGTGTATTCCACCCAATCCTCTAACCATTCACAAGTGTGGTAGCCCCTGTCAAACATCATGTATGATGCGGGCATATTTGGTGGTGGAATAATAACTCCTTCTCTAGTTTTAATTGGTTTATCTTTTTAAAGAAATTTTTAACTCTTTCTACGAATGACATTTTTCTGTCACCTCCATACATTATGTAAGGTCTGCCCCTTATTATCTGTTCTCTAGCAAACCCAAAGTATCTTCTTTCAGGCCGGGTTTCTGTAATTCCTGTATTTAAATACCACATATATTTTGGAAATTTTAAACCTGTACGATAACACTCAATTTGTTTACAAAAAGGCTTCCAATACCAACGCGTCTTTTAATTTTCTTCAACCAATCAACAATGTGGTTTCAAATATCATTAACCAATGATTACGCTGCTTTTCTTGTGAGACGAGCTCCCACGCTCCTGTGCTCACCCCTCCTTTACAATTACTATCTCAGCTACACGCCCGCTGTCTCACCAATACCAGCGCGGCTCTGAGTGACGTCAGTGCAGCTCCGCACCGGACCCCCTCCTTCGTAAGGTAATACAAAAACTGATTTATTTTATTTTAAAGTGCAATTCTTCCATCTACCCTTCACACAAGCATTGGAGAACCTGCTATTTCTTTAGACTTATCCCTTACTGGAATATACTAAGACCAAAGTTTCACCAGCGAACCCCTTTTCTATCACTCAAGCTCAGATGAACCTGCTACTCCTTCCGTGTGACCCTTTCTAGGTGATATTACACCAAAAGTTTTGCTAGCAAACTCTTTGCTATCATTTATTCATACATTCATACAGAAAAATCCCCAAATAGTGCTTCCGGTTTTCCCTAACCATGCACTAATTTCCTACGGGTAAGTGACCTCACTGCAGTGTGGCTTCCATTTACCACCCGCTATTCTGCCCCCGGGGATTCCATACAAAACATATAACAGGTACGAACAATTTTGGTTAATACATAAAATCAATACAGCATCAACAGATTCAATAAATTTCAATAATATTTCAGGTAATATCACATTTGATCGATCAATACTTAACCAACTAACTAGCTACCTATTTTAACTAAACCCTAACCTTACCTCTGCTACCAAAAGAATATACTGATAGAGCACGCAGGTCACCCGACAATGAATTTACCATACTCACCTGGGCCCATAATCAATACCTCATAATTTTAATCAGGTAACCTTCGCTCTACTACCAGTTATTTTTACCTACTAGGTCCTATACCATTGGCTTACCAATCCTTGTCACTGGTACCTGAAAACCTATTGGATCAGGGTGTTAGCATAATAGGAAAAATAACATTTGCACTCATATAATAACCACAAACACGGAATGTTTTAAATTCTTTATCTAATATTCTTAAATGGTCATGAGCCAAAGAATAAACACAAATAGACTCTCAATAATGAAGATCAGAATCAAAATATAACTATGCAAAAGATGTATTAAACTGATTTTGATAATTTAGAAATAGGGAGGGTAAGAAAAGGGACATCAAATATGATAAACAATGTTTAAGCATTTAAAAGAAGGGAAGGGGAAAAGGGAACATATCAACTTTAGCAATTGGAAGGGTAAAGAGAAGTAACATAATATGCAAGCACTATTATCAAATATGTAACATTTGGGGAGAGGGAAGAGAAGGAAACAAATTAATGACGAACCCACACAAAATTATATTTACCTAGGAATGGTGTGAAGAACTAACCCTGGCCACAGGTCAGTTTATAGGACAGAACCCAGAAAGTTGCAGTCGCCAATAGGCTAGCAGGTGGAGATCACAATCAGGACAGGTAAAACCAGATTTGGATCAGGACAGGACCACCAAAGGATAAGACCAGCACCCGCAGTTCAGTTGCAACGCCTGCGCTACTCCCTCTCTGCAGAAAAGAATCAGAACCCCGATTGGGTTATCTATTTCACCAACAAAGTGCTTCACCAGCACCTCAGCTTCCCGGACCCCGATTGGGTCAGCGAATCTTCTGACAGAGTGCTTCGCAGCACCTCTGCTCTCGATCAACTATTGAGTGCGTTAGGTCAGTGACAGGTCAGCTATTCAGACAAGTCGGACAATTTCTCTAGCTAAACCTATGCTGGTTATACTGTTTTTCAGGTCAGTATACCACCCCCCAATGTTGCAAGTGTAAGGATCCCCAATTTTGATTGGACAAAAAGTGAGGAGAGGTCATCACACCATACCAAAATTAAACTTTTACCATCTCATATTTAAATTTTCGTTCCCGCCCATCACATTTAGGTTCTCATGACATCTTTATTCCACCCAACAAGGAATGTTCTATTGGCAAATTCATTGTTATAACATTGTAAAATTTTGAATTCAATAGTTCATTTTCTCAGGAGCATCTTCTAGTCAGTCAGCTCCTTGGCTGCAGTCCAAAGGTCACTGATCCAGAGACTTGAGACTTTCGCGCAGTCGCAGTTTCAACAAAGATGGAGTACAGCGTTACACATTAGGCCAGTTTTCCGTGAGTAACATGAAATGGAAAAGAAACAGTTTTAGAACACAGAAGAAATGAATACACTGTATACCATGTATTCCTACTCTATACCCATTATTTTATATTTAACTATAGCATTAGGATTAGGATTAGGCAGAATGAACAGCTTGGCAAAATCAGCAGTGCAAGCTTCTTGCATGTGAAGACATGGAGCAGACATATTATTACTAGTGTGTAGAAGCAACAGATTCCCTCCAAAGCAAAGTATACGTCATGTCACGTGAGTATGACAGATGCATGCGCAGTAGAAATCCCGCGTAGAAGCAGCCATCTTAGATGCAAGCGTATTACGGTTAGTAAAACACACAAGCAAGCTTCTCTCGGACACCCAATGTTTATGTAGAATGCGATTTTAGTAAAACAAACATGAACATGTTGATTAGTGATTTTAACGTTATTCGAGGTTCATGAATACAAGCAAGTCGCTTCATGTGCGAATCCTTGCTCCATCACTCTGTGACGTCATACACAGAATTGTCAGAAAGATTCCCAAAAGGCCCTTTAAAAGTCAGCTGTAAGCACTATCGCAGCCGAGTTTTAAAGGGCCTTTTGGGAAGCTTTATGTTTCGTGCTGCTAGATGTAAGTACATTCAGAATTTGGACAATTGCACCTTGAGAGAGACAGACAGAGACAGACAGACAGAGACAGACCAACAGAGACACAGAGAGAGAGACAGGCAGAGAGAGACAGAGAGAGATAGGCAGAGAGAGACAGAGAGAAACAGATAGAGAGAGACAGGGACAAGAGAGAGACAGACAGACTGAGACAGGCAGACATACACAGACAGAGAGAGACACACACAGAGAGACAGAGACCGAGATAGACAGAGAGGGAGATTCAGAGCAATACAGGTGTCATGAGCAACCTACCTGGATCCCCAATGATTCCACTGGGACAACAACGCTTGTTCCCGAGTCCTCCTAAGACTTGCCCTTGGTTTACAGGAGGAGACACTGCTCTGGTGGCAAATTCCAGGGGGAAGTGGGTTGGGATAAAGAGCGTGTAGAGACAAAGATGATGTGGCTCGTCTACTTAACAACAAAACTGCAGAAGGCATTCACACCATTCTAATGAATAGTACCTGCATGTTTGGTACCTATAAACAAACAAATATTAAGGCTTTAGTCTAGTATTAACTCTATTTCTTAAGGTATCACCTCACAAAAGCTTTTCAAATCTCAACCAGACTTAGGTTTGTTGATGTTTTGTTTTCACTTAGATTGTCCATAGAGGCTCTTTTATCAAACTTTTCGAAACTGTAGTGAGGATGATTTCAACATCATAACCCACAAGCATATTTGGATGGGGTTAGCTTCACCCAAGTCCTCTCTGGTAGAGCCCTGCCAAAAGAATGAACAAGTTTAACAAAAAACCTTGCAGGACGATGTTGTGACCGAGCTCAGCGCGTAGTAAAATCGAGTCTGTTAATGCGTTTCTCCTTTTCTTCTTCTTTTTTCCATCCAGGTGCGAAACTAATACAAAACGTTCTTTGTGGTGAGAATAAGCGGGCGGATCAGGGAGCTGGCAAGACAGAGCCCCGGACACTGGGAAACAGGTAAGTAGCAGGCGAAGAGGCTAAATGACGGGAGGAGTTTGGATGGTATTTAAATAAGACTGTTTTAGGAAATAAATAAAGATCACATTACAATTGTTTGTAACAAAGAACAGGTGCAGATAATTAACTTGATGAGGCTGCCTTCTAGAAAATTCTTTGGCATGTTCACAAAGGTCACATTCTCAATTTATTATAGCAAGGAACACGTGCAGATGATTAATTTGATGAGTCTGCCATCTAGAAGGTGTTTTAGAATGTTCACAAGGGGAACAACCTTTACAACAAAACTTTTACAAAGCGGTACCGTTACCACGCAGGTTTTACAACGAAAGTCGTTACAACGCTGGAGGGCGCTGTAGGATAGGGAATAGTTTAATTTACTATCCAACACCTTCCTACTATCCACGGGGACTGGAGTTGGAATAGTAAATTAAACTATTCCACTTTCCAGCGCCCCCCAACGCAAATCGTTGTAACGACTTGCATTGTAAAACCTGCGTGGTAACGGTACACGTGGTCAAAGAACGCGTTGTACCATCATACATCCTTTCAAAAAGGGTGCTTTCTAATGGTTTTTAGCGAGGAACAGGTACAGGGGATTATTTTGAAGATGTGCTGTCTTCCAGAAGGTTCACTACAAGGTCATCTATGCTGGCTCAATAATGCTTAGCCTGGTGGATTTTCTGGATGTTTCAGTGGAGCCTGATATCTAACCTTGCATATGCATGGTAAAACATTTACTTTTCAAACAAACTGGAGAACACCAGCTGCAGCTAGCTATTACCAACAGCATGAAATATGGTCAAACATCAGGGTACAAGATGTTTATTTCTTCATACGTTTTAGGAGGAATAATATGAGTCATGCCAGCATATTGTGATAGTCAGGAGAGATGCGCTTTAGAAGGAATCCTGACAAAAGGCAAAGGGTGGTATATGGAGGGTAAAGATGAATGGATTAATAGACCATAGTCAGGTTACTTATAAGGAAGAAAATGCTTACCAAAGTTTCTGTGGAGATGGCAGACTAAAAGAGCAGTTGGCTCTCTTGCAGGTATGTGAGAGTCTAAGAGAAGGTGTATAGATGAGTCTCCTGAAGTGACAAGGAAAATCAGGTCTGAGTGTTGAAGAGAAGTAATAGACAGGCAGGATTGTAAACCTTATTACCAAGGGTAACTCACAGTCAAAAGAAAATAGGTGAACTCTGCCAGGTCTTACCCTTAGAAGGTGTACTTGTGAGTGCGGAACAGAGAGTTGTGACACTGAAGAAGTCTCTGGGCGCGACATGGGGGTGAATGAGTGGTAGCACCCTCATTAAAAGTGTTGGATAAGGCAAACAGTAAGGTGAAGTTAGATAAGGAACAGCCACCTCCCCTGAAAGGAACGGCGGCTTGCACAGGCTGGAATGCATTCAGGTTTGTTGTTGAAAGAATTACATGAGCTCATGCAAAGAGATCCAAATAGGCAATTTCTTGAAAATTGTTCTTTGGAATTAAACTGTTCTAATTATTTGCAGAAGTGTATGAATGGGTGAAAGAAACTGCCCTGACCCGTGAAGGTAAAGGCACTTCATGAATAGGAGCAGCAAGTAATGTACAAAGTGAATTAGAGTAAGTTAAGGGGACAGTTGTGTAAGGTATTGAATGGTATAAGAAAAGAGGCATTGCAGTAGCAAAAGGAATATTGGAAAGAGAGCGTTGCAAGAGGTTGGGCTGTACCCTGGCCTTATGGTTCCTTCAGCCCTGTCAGGACAAAGGATGAAGAAGAATGTCTTGTGGAAGATTTGCTGAATGTTTGCCTGCCTACCCCGTACGCGCCCAGGAAGCAACTAGAAAAGTTACTGGAGGAGAAGGGGAAACCCTTGGAGTTATAAAATGACCAGCAATAGAAAGAGCTGGCGTGGGATTGTCTGAACGGAAATTAATTGATCAAACTGATAATGTATGCAAATCATCGAACAAGGGCAGCTTACTATAATAATAATAATAATAATAAAACATTTATAGAGCGCATGGCTGCACAACTGTGTATCCCCGCGCTAACTGCCGACAAAACTCACAGCGGAAGAACCGAAGAAAGGTGCAGGAAAGTATTATTGGGGAAAAAGGTGAGTTTTTAATTTGGCTCTAAAAAGAGTTTCTGAAGGTTCCATTCTCAAATGAACTGGGAGGGCATTCCAAAGTTTTACTCCAAGGAAGGAAAAGGAGCGACCACCCATTTTCGCTCTATGGATACGGGGGAGTTTGAATTGTGACATACCCGAGGATCTAAGGTCTCTGGTTGGGCGATGGACAGTGAGAAGATTTCTTAGATAGGTAGGTCCTTTGTCGTGGGCAATCTTATGGGCATAGCAAAGGCTTTTAAATCTAATTCTTTCCCTAACAGGGAGCCAATGCAGTTTGGACAAGGCCGCTTTGGAAGATGTTCTTCTTGGTAAACCCAGTACCATACGGGCGGCAGCATTTTGAATGCATTGAAGCTGGTGCAATTACTTTTGGTTCAGGCCTAGTAGGAGAACGTTTCCGTAGTCCAAGTGGGGTGTTATGAGTGCACGTACAATAGTTTTTCTTCCTTCAGTAGGGATGAGGTCGATGATTTTTCGCAAGATTTTTAGCGTGCCCATGCATTTACCTATTATTTTGTTGACTTGGGATTTTCCCGAAAGATCCGAGTCAATCATAATCCCTAGGTTTTTAACTTTTTCTACTGGGTGGGGGAAAATGCCTAGAGTAGTCGGCCACCAAGCCTGGGACCATATTGAAGTTTTGTTCCCTACCACCAACACCTCCGTTTTATCTCCATTCAGGCGGAGGCAATTGTTATCCATCCAAGTGGCAACAGCAGCCATGCAGCCAGAGAAATTGGTGGCAAATTTCTCACTATCTGGAGTGAGCTTGAACATGAGCTGGGTGTCGTCCGCGTAGCTAACAATACCCACCCCAAAGCTCTCTACGACTCTCTATCAAGTTGTTAGAGTGGCAGGTGAGATGGGTCTGGATTTGCAAAATAAAAGAATGTGTATGTCACATAATCTGATTTCACTAAGTACTTTTCAAACCAGTGGGAAGCTCCTGAGAAGTGATACATGGAAGTAGAAAGAATAGTAAAACTATCTAAATTGCTGTGGGTAGATTTGAATTATTTGTTTTCACTTGTGTTATGAAAGGTTCTGTGAAACGTGTGTAATGTGGCAGTGAGATGGCCAGAGGTGGAGCCTACATGGGTAACTCCAAAATATGAGCCTTTGTTGATGGATACGTAAAAGAAGGTAATGAGGTACTGGAAGGAAAAGTTACCACTGCAATGAGTAACTTGGTCCAATATTATGCAGACCATGCACAGCTGTCAGTCAGATAATCTTTATTCGTTTTTCTTGCAACCAAAAAAAGAATGCAACCACGATTTTAAAACATTTAAAATAAAATACAGTCAAAATATAATAGAGTTCATGACAATAGAAAATCACAATCAGCAATGTAACAGTGAAAAATTAAATTGATATTTAATCAAATAGCAGCATATCACTAGTTAACAAATGAAGACAAAGATAAAAATTATCGGACAACGACCATAGGTCAACATACAAACAACATATATTGGTCTTTAAAACAACTCTGTGTCCCTAAAACCATAATATTCAAAAGCAGTTCATTAAAAATCAGACTAGATTTTAAAAAGTCATTTCTCAACAAGATTCCATAAACGGACAGCTGTGGAAATATATCTGGAGACCATTAGACATGTGTATTTGTCGTTTAAAAGCTGGAGGTGGTATACGGCCGGTCGACACTTCCTGATATTTAAAAATCTAAATTGCTGTGGGTAGATTTGAATTATTTGTTTTCACTTGTGTTATGAAAGGTTCTGTGAAACGCGTGTAATGTGGCAGTGAGATGGCCAGAGGTGGAGCCTACATGGGTAACTCCAAAATATGAGCCTTTGTTGATGGATACGTAAAAGAAGGTAATGAGGTACTGGAAGGAAAAGTTACCACTGCAATGAGTAACTTGGTCCAATATTATGCAGACCATGCACAGCTGTCAGTCAGATAATCTTTATTAGTTTTTCTTGCAACCAAAAAAAGAATGCAACCACGATTTTAAAACATTTAAAATAGAATACAGTCAAAATATATTAGAGTTCATGACAATAGAAAATCACAATCAGCAATGTAACAGTGAAAAATTAAATTGATATTTAATCAAATAGCAGCATATCACTAGTTAACAAATGAAGACAAAGAAAAAAATTATCGGACAACGACCATAGGTCAACATACAAACAACATATATTGGTCTTTAAAACAACTCTGTGTCCCTAAAACCATAATATTCAAAAGCAGTTCATTAAAAATCAGACTAGATTTTAAAAAGTCATTTCTCAACCAGATTCCATAAACGGACAGCTGTGGAAATAAATCTGGAGACCATTAGACATGTGTATTTGTCGTTTAAAAACTGGAGGTGGTATACGGCCGCTCGATACTTCCTGATATTTAAAAATCCTAATAGGGGGATAATAAAATCCCCCTTCGGTTTAGTATGAAGTCAACAAAAAAACAGGAAATGCAGCGTGTTCTGGATTGATTTAGAGTCACCGGCCATGGATCCAGTTTAGCATCACAGTAGACTTTGCGAGGAGGGAAACCAAGAAATGTGCGATGCTAAACCTAAATCTAATAAGATAAAACATTTTCGCATGACAAAAATAAAATGGAGAGATAGGTCTCAACACTTAGGGAGTGTACTAAAGGCAAATATTCCAAAGCTCTCTTTTTTCTTATATCCAATGCTCACTAGTCGACTTTAAAAAAGATAAAAGGTGCTTTTTCAATGTATTTTTTGAGATCTTGACAATTCGTTCTGGGTTATAAAAACAATCCACCAGCCCCACTGTCTCCAACTGCCTTTTTATGTAATTAAGCCATGGTATCTTCTGCATATGGTCGAGTCGTAAACAATCCAATATAATTGCACGGTTAAGGGCCGGCTCATCTTGAACCCATAATGAATACCAGAATAAAATTTGCACAATTTGCATATGATGGGTTAAGAGAGTCAAGCCAAATTCATTGTGACAGAAGCTAATGGAAACACTACTTGGAACTGTTAATAGACATCTAAGGAAATTATTCTCAACTACCTGAAGACATGCTGGATTATAAAAGCCCCACACTCCAGCCTCATACAAGTTTACAGAACATGAACGAGCCTTATAGATGTTAATTATTTAGTCAATGGATGTGGATCCTAATTTCTTTGTGAACCAAAACAATGCCTCCAAATTTTGGTTAAAACTACTAACTAACCCTTGTTTCAACTAAATGATGCCAAGTACCTTTCTGGTTGATGGGGGTTCCCAGATATGAACAATTTGGAACATAGGACATCCTTTCATTATTAATAAAACATGATTTTAAAAGGGGAGGGATTTGTCTGCCACCATAGTGTAAGACTTGGCCTTGTTACTCATTAGACCCAAATCTGACATAAAATCATTGACTCTAGTGACAAGCTTTTGCATACCCACACTGGTTCTAGACATTAACACACAATCATCAGAATAGAGTAATACTGGAAGATTTCAAGTGCCTATCTTGGGAACATCAACATGTCCTTGATTAATATAGCTTTCCAAATCATTCATATAAAGACAAAATATAAAAGGGGCAAGCACGCACCCTTGACAAACCTAACAATTCATTTTAATAGGATCAGCGAGTTCCCCATCCACCCCATACCTAACCCTTCCAGTCACAGCCTGGTGCATCTGTGCTAGAAAATTAACTAAAGATGTATCAATGCCCAGCTCCAGCATTTTTTCCATAGTTTCCTTCTCTCCACCAAGTCAAATGCCAATGTAAGATCTATGAAACCAAGATAGAGGGAACCATTCTTGGCTATTGTGTACTTGCTTATGACCAGGTGGAGGTTGAGACACTGTTTAACCATTCTAAGGTCCCTCCTGAAGACATATGATATATCAGAGAACTTACCATTTTCCGTTACCCAAATCTCTAGTCGATCTAAAATGACCCTGCCCATCAGTTTGCATGTACAATAAATTAATGGAATTGGGCGATAGCACCTTGGGTCTGACCGGTCCCCTTTTTTAAAAATGGGTACTATAATCACAGTGGCCCAAGTTTTTGGAGGGCCCTCAGAAGCTATGCAGCTTAAAGTATTGGTCAGCAGTGGAAGCCGAAGGACAGGATTGACCAGAAAAAGATCGCCAGGGACGCCATCCGGGCCAGGTGCCTTGTTCTTTATAGTCTGATTTAAGGCTTCTTGAACTTCATCAAATGTTGGGCGCGTCAGCTCTAACGTTCCCTGACCAATTTTCATGTCGCTATGATTTGGGATGGAATAGTGCACGCCTTGCTATATAGGCTAGAAAAGTGTTGTACCCAAGCATCAAAGCAAAAATGGGCCAGCTCCCCAAAGGACAACCTGGTCTCAAACATGCACAACTTAAGGGATAAATACAAATAACTAATGAGTTTTTTACATTTAATTATTACAATAAATCATGTGTTTTCCAATGAACATATTTCATTTAATGTACATTACACATTCCTAATATTAATCTGCGTTTCATACATGAACATTAAATCATCAAATGATGTTTACATATTTGTTTTATATAAAGAAACACAAAGAACAAAATCCAAACATGACGAAGCCCAATGCATTTCAGGACAACCTGTCCCTTCGTCAGGGGAAAAAATCCATAAAACACATATATAATAATTTTTCTATGCACTTGGTACCATGGATTCAAATATGACAAACCAAATTTTATTGCTAGTTGTGCAAGGCATTCAAATTACCAAAGCCCTTCCTCAAGTGACCAGGTCATTCATTATCAGCATGCAAGAAGCCAAAATGATGACTAGTTGACTGTTACCTAACAGGCTGTGTGAGTGCTCAATACCGCAATTTTAAATCACATGCGAAAGCTGGAACATGGCTAGTAAACAACTTCCTTAAACCTGTGTTTCTAATTCACATATAGAGTAATTTATGAGTGTCTCTCCAATCACCAGGTTTACGAACTTACTTGACAAAAATGAAGAACTGTAACCCACTGCCTTGTACAAGGGTGGATAATTCCTGCACATCAAACAAAACACCCTAAGGTCAAAAATGTTTACTGCATCCCTAATCGAGCATACAGTGTCTCATTTTAACATTGTTGAGCAGTTTTTCACTGCAACTCTTCCTTTGTGGATGACCCCAAATCGAGACTCCACACCACAATGATCCTTTTAACTGACGGCACCGTCGAACTCCAAGGTGAATGTGAAAACGTAATCGCATTACTAACGCATCCTCACCACAGTCTGTAACCCAATGAAGCATCCTGTACCACTCAATTCTTACTGTCACTCTGCCACCGCTCCGCGTTGACAACCTCCAACCTCCTAGTTCCAAACTCTATACTGCATAAAAACAAAGGGTCGCGTACACTCTCACAGTACCCAAGTGTGAGAAGTTGGCCTGGTAGGGGATGTTTCCAATTCTGGAACCACCTGCTACCTAAACAAACAATCCCTTATGGTGTCTGGTTGTAAGTCAACATTATTAGGCAAGCTATCCTAGGGGTAGCATGGACTAAGCAGCCTAAAGGCTTAACTTAAGAGGTCGTGTTAAGCGAGCTGTTTTACCACATACAATCCTGTAATACCAAATGAAAGGACACCACACAAGTATATATTATAAAAATATATGTGTTTATTACTAAAAACAATCCCCAGTATTCTTTATGAATAAAGGGGCACAAGCGTTAAATCAAAAGCACTGTTTAAACATACAAGTTGCACAATTATGGATGAGGGCGGGTGGCCACTCAAACCATATACTAAACAAGTGGTATAAGAGAGGCCACTCGAACAGTGGTTAGGCCTAGGGCCTAGGGAATCGCTGGGAGCAGTCAGGACAAGCAATGCTGAAGTCGGGAATGGCCCTCGGGATTCGGGAGATGTGCGGAAAGCGCACGCATGCACCAATGTTAACCAATGGTGCGTAAAAGTCATAAAGTTAAAGTTTAAGGACACTTCCGCTGGACCTAGAGGAACAAAACTTAACACACAGACCCTAGAGATGTGCACCAGTGTGGGAACACCGGCGGAGCAAAGTTACCTCACCCACAGGAAGTGGGTGCACAGGGTCGAAGTGGCGTCGGGTTTTGACACGCAGGCTCTTGGTGCTTGAAGCTGAAAGGGCTGCAGGCGGGTTAAAGATGAAGTGTCCGGTGGAGTCCAAGGGTGGACTCAAGTTGTAGAGTACCTGAAAGCAGAGGGGACAGAGTCTGGGTCACTCAGCAGTGACCAGGGTGGAACCAGGACGGAACCAGGCAATGTCGGGCGCAATCAGGTGGTCGTCGAGGAGCTTCTCTCCGCTGTCACGTGGGCTCTGGGGCATCTGCGACGTCCAGGAGCAGGTCACGATCTGTCCCACGCAGGCTCTCACCGTCAGTGCAGTCGGCTTCAAGTTTGGAGCAAACAAGCCTTGGCAAGAGCAATCCACGCGGGATCAGAAGATTGCTTCTCACTCGGACCAGGAAGGTCAGAGTCGGGGCTCCTTTTCAGGGGAGCTGGTGTGGATCTGGAGCAACCAGATTCACGAGTCTTCTTAGGTAGTTCGTCGGCACAGGGACCACTAGCCAGCTGGCAAGTGACCGGGCCAACGCGTTGAGCCAAATAGAGCCAAAGGGCCCCACGCAGCACTCGTCGAGTGTGGAGGGCTGAACTTCGGCTCAGGAGCAGCTCAGGGTGGGGGCTTCTCAAACCCCGGTGCACAGCTTCGAGGGTCACTCGTGGGCTGCACGGTCAGCGTCTCGTGGTCAATTCAAGATGGCGTGCCCCACGCTTCCGGTCGCCTCCACGGGTCTCAGCTCTGCAGGGACTGTGGATCGGGCTGTTGGAAGGCAGGCAAGCTTGATCTCGTCGATCTCAGTCGCTCGAGTTCCGGCGGGAACTGCAACTAAGTAGACGTCGAGGGCTGGATGGTGCCTGCTGCTGCAGGGTGGTCACTCCTTGACCACAAGGGAGATTCTTCGGGCTTCCACGTTGAGATGGAGGTCCAAGGGTCCAGAGTTTCGTTTCAAATGTTTCTTCCAGGAAATCTGATGTGCATTGGCACTGCTCCCACTCTTATTCCAATCTGGGGGGCGTGATTACCTGCTAGGTCCCCTCCTATGGGTGGGACCCAGGAAGTGGGTGGATACACCCCCTTCCTTTGATCCAGGCCGCCCTGGCACGAGGGCTGGAGTGCCCCAGAACCGGTTTGGCCGGATTATGCAAGGGGCAGCCTTGTGCGCCCCAGGCAGTGTCTGGTTTCTTTCAAACCTCCCTGCTACAATACACTATCTCCTGTCTGGAGGGTGGTGACACCCTCCTGTGACAGGAAACCCTTTGTCCAGGACCCATTTGGTCGAGTTTCGGTCAACTGCAGGGGTCCAGACATTTGTCTGTGGCAGAGGCATCCATTTTGTGGATCTTAAGGTCTTTGGAGAAATTAACCGCATTTAGTAAAGGAACATGTCTTACCCCTCTAGAGGGGTGGAATGCCATCCCCGTCGCCAGAACTGGCGAGGGGATGGTATTCCAAATCGTATGACACCTTACACGACATGTTTTGATAAAGCCAAACCAAAGTTGCTAAATAACCGCGAGGATTATAAGGCACTTAATAGTATATGGTATGGCATTATCCTGAAACAGCTTAGGGATTTGTTCCCGACAGCTGCAGACAGGCTCAGCTCATGCTAGAGCTCCATCTCACATAAAACCACGCACTCAGCCTCCAGGATTGATGAGGCCTTCTATAGGAGTGGCTCACAGGTTTACATGTGTCCAGATATAGGTTTAGATATAGATATACTATACCTAAGCAAGGGGTGTTTACACCACCTTACCCCAGCTGAGTGATCAGCCAGTTGTGTCAATTTAAGAACCAGCCAGGGGTGGCAAAAGATATGCTGCAGCCCCTGGTAGGCCTTGGTGGCCCCTATGCCCTGTGCACCTATAGTGCATTCTACAGGGGCTGACAAGGAGTCCATTTCCAATTGGTATGTGCCTATAGCACATGTGTCATTAATTTAGTGAGAGAACAGCAGGCTGGGGGTCTGATCAGCAGGCCCACAGCCTCAGTAGTCGAAAACCAGTGAAGCAAAAAGCAAAAATTTGGGGTGACCATAGGATAGCAGACCCTACTCTCCTACACAACCCCCCCCCCAAACGCAGGGACATTAATCTAACCTTGACCAGATAAGTCTTCATGTTCTAAGTGGAAGTACCTGGAGAGACCATCTGCATTACCATGGTCAGTCCCTGGGCGGTGCTCCACTGTAAAGTCCATCCCCTGTAGGGAAATGGACCACCTGAGCAGTTTGGGATTTTCACCCTTCATCTGATTAAGCCATAAGAGGGGCTTATGGTCTGTCTGCACCAGGAAGTGAGTTCCAAACAAGTAGGACCTCAACTTCTTTAATGCCCAAACCACAGCAAAGGCCTCCCTCTCAATGGCTGACCAACGTTTCTCTCTGGGAGTCAGCCTCCTGCTAATGAAAGCAATAGGCTGGTCTTGACCATCTTGATTAAGTTGTGAGAGCACAGCTCCCACCCCCAACTCAGAAGCATCTGTCTGAACAATGAACTGTTTGGAGTAGTCAGGACTCTTTAGGATAGGTGCAGAGCACATGGCCTTCTTCAGGTCTTCAAATGCCTTCTGACAGCTAACTGTCCACTGAACCTTTTTTGGCATCTTCTTGGATGTCAAGTCATTTAATGGTGTCACTATAGACCCATAGTTCTTCACAAACTTCCTGTAATACCCAGTCAGGCCCAAGAAGGCTCTGACTTGTGTCTGGGTAACTGGAGGAGCCCAGTCCTGTATGGCCTGGATTTTGCTTTCCAGTGGCTGAACCTGGCCTCCACCTACTAGGTGGCCCAGGTATACAACCTTACTCTGCCCTATCTGGCACTTTGTGGCCTTGATAGTTAGGCCTGCCTTTTGCAGGGCCTCCAAAACTTTCTTCAGGTGGATCCGGTGATCCTCCCAGGTGGAGCTAAAGACAGCAATATCATCTAGATAAGCTGCACAAAAGTCATCCAACCCAGTAAGGACTTGGTTCACCAACCTTTGGAAAGTGGCAGGTGCATTCTTCAAACCAAAGGGCATTACCACAAACTGATAATGTCCACTAGGGGTAGAGAATGCTGTTTTGGCTTTTGACTCCTCAGCTAGTCTGATTTGCCAGTAGCCAGCTGTCAGATCAAATGTGCTCAGAAACTTGGCAGAAGCCAATCTGTCAATGAGCTCATCTGCTCTTGGAATGGGGTGAGCATCTGTCCTAGTGACAGCATTGAGACCCCTGTAATCCACGCAAAACCTCATTTCTCTCTTTCCATCTTGGGTATGAGGTTTTGGCACCAGGACTACTGGGCTGGCCCATGGGCTCTCTGATGGCTCAATCACTCCAAGCTCCAACATCTTTTGCACCTCAGCCTTGATGCAATCCCTGACATGATCAGGTTGCCTGTAGATCTTATTCTTGACAGGCAGGCTGTCACCAGTGTCCACAACATGGGTACACCAGTCAGTCTGGCTGGGTGTGAGTGAAAACATTTGCCTGTGAGCCTGCAAAACTTGTCTGCAGTCCATCTGTTGCTGGTCAGTGAGGCTGCCTGCCAAGGCTACTCCATCAACTGAACCATCATCAGGGTTCTGAGAAAGCAGGTCTGGGAGAGGGTCACTCTCTTCCTCCTGTTCCCCATCTGTGGCCATGAGCAAGCTCATGTCCTCCCTGTCCACAAATGCTTTCAAGCGATTCACATGGATTACCCTGTGAGGGCTCCTGGGTGTTCCAAAGTCTACCAAGTAGGTGACTTCCCCCTTCTTCTCAATAATAGGATAGGGTCCACTCCATTTGTCTTGGAGTGCTGCTGGAGCCACTGGCTCCAGTACCCATACCTTCTGTCCTGGTTGGAACTCTACCAGCACAGCCTTTTGGTCATGCCAAGCTTTCTGTAATTCTTGGCTGGCCTCCAGGTTTTTGGATGCTCTTTCCATGTACTCAGCCATCCTGGAGCGGAGACCAAGTACATAGTCCACTATGTCTAGTTTGGGCTTTTTGAGAGGTAACTCCCATCCTTCCTTCACCAAACACAATGGACCTCTCACAGGGTGGCCAAACAAAAGTTCAAAAGGGCTGTAGCCAACCCCCTTCTGTGGGACCTCTCTGTAAGCAAAGAGCAGGCAGGGTAAAAGAATGTCCCATTTCCGCCTGAGCTTCTCTGGTAATCCTTTTATCATGCCTTTAAGGGTCTTGTTAAATCTCTCCACAAGCCCATTGCATTGTGGATGATATGGGGTGGTAAACTTATAGTTTACTCCACATTCCTTCCACATTGCTTTCAGATAGCTGGACATAAAATTGGTGCCCCTATCTGATAACACCTCCTTTGGAAAGCCCACTCTTGAGAAAACTGCAATGAGGGCTTTTGCCACCACAGGTGCTGTGGTGGTCCTTAGGGGAATAGCCTCTGGATACCTGGTGGCATGATCCACTACCACCAGTATGAACCTGTTCCCAGATGCTGTTTGGGGGTCCATTGGACCCACAATATCAATTCCAACTCTTTCAAAGGGGACCCCCACCACAGGTAGTGGTATTAGGGGGGCCTTTGTTGTGCCACCTGACTTACCACTGGCTTGGCAAGTGACACAGGAGCGACAAAACTCCTTGACATCCTCTGACATGTGAGGCCAGTGAAAGTGTGAAACAAGCCTGTCCCACGTCTTGTTCTGGCCTAAGTGTCCTGCAAGAGGAATATCATGGGCCAAGGTAAGAAGGAACCCCCTAAACTGCAGAGGTATGACCAACCTCCTGGTCATGCCAGGCTTGGGGTCTCTAGCCTCTGAGTAAAGGAGTCCATCATCCCAATACACAGTATGGGTACCTTTGGCATCCCCAGCAGCCTCAGCAGCAGCCTGCTGTCTGAGGGGTTCAAGGGAAGGGCAATCTAATTGAGCTTGCCTCAGGTCTGCCCTTGAGGGTCCCCCTGTCCCCAGAAACTCAACCTGGTCAGGTTCAAGCTCCTCAGAGACAGTCTCCTCTTGGACTGCAGAATCAGTTTCCTCTGAAACTTGATCCTCAACCTGGGGCAAGGTGGAAGGCTGGGCCTTTCCTCTCTTGCTCCTTCTCTTGGGTTGTGGCTGGTCTATTGTTTCAAGATCCACCACTGGTTCAGGAAGGCACTTCTTAGCCTGAGCCCTTGTCATGGCAAGGACATGCTCTGAAATCCCTAGCATTTCTGCATGAGTCCTGTACTCCACTTCTGACCATGCTGAGCTTTCAAGGTCATTGCCTAACAGACAGTCTACTGGTAGGTCTGCACTCACCACAACTTTCTTTAGGCCATCAACCCCTCCCCAGGAGAAGTTCACAACTGCCACACTATGGGAGGTAGTGGAGTTGCTGGCGTTGGTTACTAGGTAGCTCTCTCCTAGTACAATCTGTCCAGGGTCCACAAAGTCAGGTGTCACCATGGTGACACTGGCACATGTGTCCCTGTATGCTTGAGCCAGTTTCTCATTAATTAAGGGAGTCTGCCTGTATTTGCCCAGGTTAGTGGGGCTTACTGCAGTGGGCAACTCAATGTCCACATCATACAGGAGAACTGCCTGTGTAGGGATTCTGACTAGGCCAGATCCTACTTCAATACCCAGGGTCAACCCAGCTACACCCTTGGACTGTGTTCCACCACTGCTTACTGTACTTGGGGTTGCAGTTGCTTTAGGAGCTGTAGTGGTGGGAACTGGATTTGCCTTGGTGCACTCACTGCCCCAGTGTGAAACTGATTTGCAGGTATTGCACCAAGGTGTCTTTGGACCTTTGTTCTTCTTCTTCTTGTTACCATTTTGGGAACCACCCTCCTTACTATTAGTTTGGGGGCCTGAAGACTTCTGGTCTTTTTCTTTATCTTTCTGATTCTGGTTACCACCCTTCTGGTCTGTTTTCTTCTGGTCACCACCTTGGTTCTGGGGTTTCTGCTTAATCCTTGTTCTGACCCATTTGTCTGCCTTCTTTCCCAATTCTTGGGGAGAGGTCAGATCAGAGTCAATAAGGTATTGATGCAACAGCTGGTTTGTACAGTTATTAAGGATCTGTTCTCTCATCATAAGATTGTACAATCCTGTATAGTCTGAAACTTTACTTCCCTGCAACCAACCCTCCAAAGCCTTAGTGGCACACTCCACAAAATCAGTCCAGTCTTGAGTCTGTGCTTTTTGGGTGTCTCTGAACAACAACCTGTATTGCTCAGTGGTTAGGCCATACCCTTCAATAAGAGCACTCTTCAAAACAGAGTAGTTTTTGGCATCCTCAGGTCTAACTGTGAGGAGCCTGTCCCTCCCTTTCTCAGAAAAGGAGTACCACAAAATTGCAGCCCACTGATTCTCAGGAACCTGCTGTACCATGCAGGCTCTCTCAAGAGCAGTCATCCATTTGTGGATGTCATCCCCTTCTTTAAAGGGGGGCACAATTTTGGTCAGGTTTCTATTATCATAGGCCCTGTCTTTTTCTCTTGGAAAATTGCTGCCACCAGTGACATCTAAGCCACTTAATTTCTGCTCTCTTGCCAAGGCAAGTCTAGCTTGAGCCAAGGCTACCTCCTCCCTCTCTATCTGGAGTTTGACAGCCCTCATTCTGGCCCTATGTTCTAGCTTTTGAGAAGCATTCATGCCTCTCTGTGATTCTCTGGAGGCACTAGAAACATGAGAGTCCCCTGAGGGAGATCTCACTCTTCTGTTGCCTGGGAGAATAACATGTTGGGTTCTGGGGAGGTGCTGGCCCTCTCCATTCCCCAGTAGGTCCAAGTTGGCCTGGCTAAGCCTGGCAACTGGAACCTGGCTACCCTGATCCTGAACTCCTAAGTCCTCAACATCTGAGTCCTCATCTAAGTCATCATCATCCTCCTCCTCCTGAGGGGGATCAGTTTCAGGGGGGTTCCCTCCACTTCCTGTGTCTAGGGAAGCTGCCTTTGCCTTATCTAAGTCATCCTGTTCTAGGATTTCTACCAGGATTAGGCAGGTGGGGCTTCTGCCCCTTTTTAACCCTCTTGCTTTGCACAAGGCAATCAAGTCTCTGCGGGTTAGTTTGTCATATCCAAAAGTTGCCTGGGTAGGGTCAACTGTCACAGGAGCAGACCCTGAGGCTTTTCCTGTGTCAGACATGGTTACTAGTGAGGTGTAAGTGGTGCACTTACCTACACTAAGTGTTTTCCTACTGTACCTTGCTAGTTAGTTGTAGTCAGGGTGTGCTAATCCCTTCAACCTACAACTACTAAGTTCAGTAGAACTTAATATGCTAAGCTTTTGATTTATATGTACCTAGAGGTACTTGATGTGATCTTTCAATTTGATATAAAGATTGCAATGGTAAAACAACAGCAAGCTCAAATCCGCACCGCTGCTCACCAATGTGAGAAGTTGGCCTGGTAGGGGATGTTTCCAATTCTGGAACCACCTGCTACCTGACCAAACAATCCCTTATGGTGTCTGGTTGTAAGTCAACCTTATTAGACAAGCTATCCTAGGGGTAGCATGGACTAAGCAGCCTAAAGGCTTAACTTAAGAGGTCGTGTTAAGCGAGCTGTTTTACCACATACAATCCTGTAATACCAAATGAAAGGACACCACACAAGTATATATTATAAAAATATATGTGTTTATTACTAAAAACAATCCCCAGTATTCTTTATGAATAAAGGGGCACAAGCGTTAAATCAAAAGCACTGTTTAAACATACAAGTTGCACAATTATGGATGAGGGCGGGTGGCCACTCAAACCATATACTAAACAAGTGGTATAAGAGAGGCCACTCGAACAGTGGTTAGGCCTAGGGCCTAGGGAATCGCTGGGAGCAGTCAGGACAAGCCACGCTGAAGTCAGGAATGGCCCTCGGGATTCGGGAGATGTGCGGAAAGCGCACGCATGCACCAATGTTAACCAATGGTGCGTAAAAGTCATAAAGTTAAAGTTTAAGGACACTTCCGCTGGACCTAGAGGAACAAAACTTAACACACAGACCCTAGAGATGTGCACCAGTGTGGGAACACCGGCGGAGCAAAGTTACCTCACCCACAGGAAGTGGGTGCACAGGGTCGAAGTGGCGTCGGGTTTTGACACGCAGGCTCTTGGTGCTTGAAGCTGAAAGGGCTGCAGGCGGGTTAAAGATGAAGTGTCCGGTGGAGTCCAAGGGTGGACTCAAGTTGTAGAGTACCTGAAAGCAGAGGGGACAGAGTCTGGGTCACTCAGCAGTGACCAGGGTGGAACCAGGACGGAACCAGGCAATGTCGGGCGCAATCAGGTGGTCGTCGAGGAGCTTCTCTCCGCTGTCACGTGGGCTCTGGGGCATCTGCGACGTCCAGGAGCAGGTCACGATCTGTCCCACGCAGGCTCTCACCGTCGGTGCAGTCGGCTTCAAGTTTGGAGCAAACAAGCCTTGGCAAGAGCAATCCACGCGGGATCGGAAGATTGCTTCTCACTCGGACCAGGAAGGTCAGAGTCGGGGTTCCTTTTCAGGGGAGCTGGTGTGGATCTGGAGCAACCAGAGTCACGAGTCTTCTTAGGTAGTTCGTCGGCACAGGGACCACTAGCCAGCTGGCAAGTGACCGGGCCAACGCGTTGAGCCAAATAGAGCCAAAGGGCCCCACGCAGCACTCGTCGAGTGTGGAGGGCTGAACTTCGGCTCAGGAGCAGCTCAGGGTGGGGGCTTCTCAAACCCCGGTGCACAGCTTCGAGGGTCACTCGTGGGCTGCACGGTCAGCGTCTCGTGGTCAATTCAAGATGGCGTGCCCCACGCTTCCGGTCGCCTCCACGGGTCTCAGCTCTGCAGGGACTGTGGATCAGGCTGTTGGAAGGCAGGCAAGCTTGATCTCGTCGATCTCAGTCGCTCGAGTTCCGGCGGGAACTGCAACTAAGTAGACGTCGAGGGCTGGATGGTGCCTGCTGCTGCAGGGTGGTCACTCCTTGACCACAAGGGAGATTCTTCGGGCTTCCACGTTGAGATGGAGGTCCAAGGGTCCAGAGTTTCGTTTCAAATGTTTCTTCCAGGAAATCTGATGTGCATTGGCACTGCTCCCACTCTTATTCCAATCTGGGGGGCGTGATTACCTGCTAGGTCCCCTCCTATGGGTGGGACCCAGGAAGTGGGTGGATACACCCCCTTCCTTTGATCCAGGCCGCCCTGGCACGAGGGCTGGAGTGCCCCAGAACCGGTTTGGCCGGATTATGCAAGGGGCAGCCTTGTGCGCCCCAGGCAGTGTCTGGTTTCTTTCAAACCTCCCTGCTACAATACACTATCTCCTGTCTGGAGGGTGGTGACACCCTCCTGTGACAGGAAACCCTTTGTCCAGGACCCATTTGGTCGAGTTTCGGTCAACTGCAGGGGTCCAGACATTTGTCTGTGGCAGAGGCATCCATTTTGTGGATCTTAAGGTCTTTGGAGAAATTAACCGCATTTAGTAAAGGAACATGTCTTACCCCTCTAGAGGGGTGGAATGCCATCCCCGTCGCCAGAACTGGCGAGGGGATGGTATTCCAAATCGTATGACACCTTACACGACATGTTTTGATAAAGCCAAACCAAAGTTGCTAAATAACCGCGAGGATTATAAGGCACTTAATAGTATATGGTATGGCATTATCCTGAAACAGCTTAGGGATTTGTTCCCGACAGCTGCAGACAGGCTCAGCTCATGCTAGAGCTCCATCTCACATAAAACCACGCACTCAGCCTCCAGGATTGATGAGGCCTTCTATAGGAGTGGCTCACAGGTTTACATGTGTCCAGATATAGGTTTAGATATAGATATACTATACCTAAGCAAGGGGTGTTTACACCACCTTACCCCAGCTGAGTGATCAGCCAGTTGTGTCAATTTAAGAACCAGCCAGGGGTGGCAAAAGATATGCTGCAGCCCCTGGTAGGCCTTGGTGGCCCCTATGCCCTGTGCACCTATAGTGCATTCTACAGGGGCTGACAAGGAGTCCATTTCCAATTGGTATGTGCCTATAGCACATGTGTCATTAATTTAGTGAGAGAACAGCAGGCTGGGGGTCTGATCAGCAGGCCCACAGCCTCAGTAGTCGAAAACCAGTGAAGCAAAAAGCAAAAATTTGGGGTGACCATAGGATAGCAGACCCTACTCTCCTACACCAAGCATCAGGAATAATTGTGGCATCAATGCTACTATTATGGGAGCTTTGGAAAAAAGTTGCGTTGACAGTTTTCCAAAAAGTCTAGAGTGCAAGTCAAAGATGAGAGTATACATGTGTATTATGAGAGATTGGTACAGGCATATAAAAAGTATAGTGGGATAGAAGATGCTACCCAGCGTCGGATACAGTCCCTAGTGTCAGGGACTACAACCCAATATTAGTAGGTACAACAGCCTGCTCGTAAAATTTAAATTTTTTTAGCCTGTGTGCACTATTGTAGTGCATATCATGATTGAAAATGTTGGACCTGGCCCTTTCTGCAGGGTGACCCCCAAACGATTTGCCTTCCTCCTACCCTTTTTTGGTTAATTTGTTTTTTTTGGCTTTATTACTCTGAGCACTTTACCACTGCTAACCAGTGCTAAAGTTCATGTGCTCTCTACTTAAAACATGGTAACAATCGCTTATCCACAATTGGCATATTCCATTTAGTTATAAGTCACTAACAAAGTGCATTACATGTGCCAGGGCCTGCAAATTAAATGCTACTAGTAGGCCTGCAACCCTGGTTGTGCCACCCACAAAAGACATTTAAACATGCTGCGGGCCTCTAATGCAAATATTCCACCCCTAAGGGAGGCTTAGGAAGCCCTAAGGGCGGAGGGCAGTGGAATTAAAAAGTTGGACGGGTAGTTTATTTTACATGTCCAGGTAGTGAAGAACTCTTAAATTCATGTTTCACTACTGCAGGCCCTATCTCTCTCATAGGCTAACATTGGGATTACCTAACTATATTTTATTAGTGTATTTTCTAATTGGGAAAATATATATATTTTGAGTTAGGTGTCTCTGGAATCTGTACTTTGACCATTCTGTGCCTTCTGCCTGTCTCTGAATGCATGTCTGGGGTGGGTGACAGATGGGCTTCATGCATTCCTTCTAGATAGTCACACACAATAGGAGCTTAGGTGTGACTTGTTGAGCCTTAATAGGCACAGCCCCACTTGCAGCTGAATAGGCAGCATCTGAATAGATTGTGCCCTGTATCCACACAATAGGCCTAACAACCCTGTATTGCCCTCCAGCCAGCTTGAAACAAAGGCAGGGGCGGAAGGGAATTCCCTGCACATTAAAGTAATGGTATAGATACTTCTCCCACCTTCCAGAGCCAAGCACCAATTTTCAAATACTGGACCTCAGACACCACCACTTCAGTACACTACTGGACCTGTTTACACTCTGCCAGGAAGAAGGACTGCTGTGCTGCTGAAAGGACTGTCACTCTGCTGGACTCCTGCTCTGCTGTGCTGACTTGCTGCCTGCTGCTGTCCTTGCCTGGTAGCAATAAGGACAGGAACTGCATCTCTCCAACCCAGAACCAAAGTGACTTCAAGGGCTTGCTAGCTTACCTCCTGATTTCTGAAGTCTCAGGAATGCAAAAGACTTCCAACTCATCTGCTACAGCACCTGGACTCTGCCATTTGTAAGTCTACTCTGCCAAGTAGTGCCACTACAGTCCTGGACTCTTCGAAGTGGGCCTAATGTGCTCTGCCTTCTGTGGCCCTTCTTGGAACTGATGCCGGAAGATGCAAAGGCTTGCAAAGCAATGCTGCTCAGACCCCGCACCAGGATTTACGGTACCGTGTTCAGCAGACGCAGGTGGGTCCCTGTACTAAGCCCGCGCTCCATTGCGGTCAGCCTGGATTTGAGACTTTGCCCCGGTCTGGCACAACCAGATATCCACAGTTGCAGCCCTGTGCTTTTATGTACTATTTTCACTGAATTATTTAAAAATACATGTCTCAAATTCTACTAATTGGATTTTTGTCATTTTGGCCTTGTTTTGTTCGTTAAATTAAGCTCTATTTTATTAATCAGTTATGGTATTTTTTGTGTGGTGTTTGCACTGCTTTACTGTTTAAGTGTTGCACAAATACTTTACACATTGCCTCTTAAGTTAAGCCTGACTGCTCTGTGCCAAGCTACCAAAGGTGAGCAGAGGTTAATTTAGGGTGTGCATGTGACTTACCCTATGTGACTTACCCTGACTAGTATTGTGATTCCTGCTTGGACAGTGTACATACCTCTGCCAGCCAGAAACCCAAAACATGAAAGAAAAGAAAGACAAAGATAAACTGAGGATGGAAAAAACTGGTTTTTTTCCAACAAGGTATCCAGGCCACGCGGGTGGCGGGGAATAGGTACTATGAGGGTTCTGTGAAAAGGGAGGGAGAGGAAAATGGCAGAGAGACATGGGAAATCCACAAAATACTTGTTTTAATTGAGGGATGCTTGGACATTGAAAGAAAGAGTATCACAAAGTAGAAAAGGATGGTGTGCTGGAAAGAGTATTGAATATTCAATCTGCTCCTTCTACAATGTTAACTGTCCCAGACTAGCCTACTGTTCCTACCCCCTCAGTTATGTTGTCACCTCAATTTTCCCAGTCATAAAACAATGTTCCAGGATTTAAGAGCTATTAATGATGTTGTGGTTCCCACTTTTGCCATTGTCCCTAATGTTACTGTGATCCTGTGTCAGGTGCCTGGTACAGCAGAGTGGTGTATGGTTGTCAATTTATGTTCAACATTCTTTCCCATACCCTTGCATGAGGATGCTCGATACATATTTGCTTTCAGATTTAAAATGATGGTGTTCTGTTAGACTAGGCTTCCTCAAGGTTATAGAAAATTCCCAACCATTTCCCCCAGGCTCTTCATAATGATGTGGAAGCTTACACATGGGTCTGGGTCTGTGCTGGCCCAAAACACTGATGATGTGTTGCTCACCTCCCCTACCAGAGAAAAATGCAAAGGAGATTATGTTGAATTGATGAACCATATCCGGCTGGATGGAAAATTACAATTTCAGAAGAAATTGATTTATGTGAGACACAAATTAGAAAAGAGAAAGGAAAGCAGAGGGTGTCCCAGGAGAGAATATAGGCTGTTCTGCAAATCACACCCCCTATACCCAAAGAGAAATTAGGTGCTTTCTAGGAAGTGTAGGTTTTGGTAGGCAGTGGATACGAAAACTTTCTCTCATGCCCAGCCTTTAAAGGGATTGAACCATAAAGATGTATCTAACCCCTTGTTCTGGTGAGATAAGAGGCAGGAAGCAATCTTGGAATTAACACATGCCCTCCATTCTTCCCCAGGATTAAAAATGACTGATAATGAAAAAGAAATTTCCCTACATGGTACAGCAAGGGAGGGGTCCTCATTGTCAGTATTGACACAATGTCTTGGGGATTGACAACATCAACTTGCCTATTTTTCAGCCATGCTGGATCCAGTTGCAGTAGGCCTTTCTGGGTGTCTATGAGCAGTTGCAGTTGCAGCGGTGGTAATTGAAGAGTCTCATAGTGTTGTGCTGGGACACACCCTGAAATCGTATGTACCTCATTGAGTTGACATTTTGCTCACCAGATGTAAAAACCAGTATTTGACTGATGCCAGGTTTACTCATTATGAAGTGACATTGCTCTTCACCCTGGACTTAACAATTAAAAATTGTGCTTATCTGTAAATTGCTATGCTAGTGGCTTTGTCCTCTCAGCAGGTAGGCAAATAACAATAATAAGAACAAAAATATGTTAAAACAACAAAGCTGTGCACAAAGTCTCAATAAGATATTGAGACTCAACAACTGAAACATTGTGAATATGTATTATTTGTAAAGAGGTACTGTTTTTGAGATAGTGCTGGAATATTAAGGGCCGCATGAGCTGTTAGTATGAATTAAAAGATTATTGGAACATCTTCTTTAGCAAATGTACATACTACATGCACAACAGAATTGACAGCTGTCACGAGGGCCTGCTATTGGACCAAAAAGGTAAATGTATCCATGTAAGAAATTGGGTTATTAGTTTCGAAGGTTGTGTGTTGTTTGCAAGTAATAAGTATACATTTTTCTTTTTACTGGGATCCAAGTACCTCATTGTACCACTTGACTCTGTGTTGAAGCAGAGTAGTCCAAGGCCTACTCGGGGTAGGTGGTATGGGCTAGTAACCCTAGCTCAGTGGTACGCAATGATAACACTCAATAAATATTGCCAAGCCTATGCTCTTTCTTAAAAATTTTTTTTTTTAAAAACATACTTTTATTATGCAGACACTACTAAATACTGCACAGTACATTACACAGATGTACAATCAGTTTGATGGAGATACCTTTGGAGACACCCCTATATAACACTACACCCTCAGTGGGTCCTGAACCCTATAAGCACATTACCCCCATGCTACATGCAAAATCACAATATAAGAGGGTGTCATTATCAATAGGGCAAGCCTGCTAGCTTTGACAGGCTGTCATCACATCAGTAAAAGCAACCACATGTTATAAATCACCATTGCAGCGCCATTGAAGTCAATAAGAACAATTCCACTATGCAATATATGTTATAACCCACCATTAAAGGCAATAGCTTTCATTATACTATAAAACATTGCATTGTAAACTATTGCCATTGACAATAAAGCGTTTTGATAAAAAACATGTGTCCCAGAGTCTTTCCTCTATATTTATTATTATGCTGCTAATTCAGCTTTAGGACCAACCAACAGGGGTAAAGCTGAAGAGCAAAAACTTTACCATGAAGAATGCTTTAAAATCAAAGAGAACGTATCCCCAGATCAGGGATTGAATTTTCTGGGAGAGGTGGGTGTGATTTAAAAATGTTTCTGGGGGCTGCTTCATGCAATCCCTACACAACACATTTGAAAACTATTGGTGGTGCCCCTGACCTTTAATGTGACACTGCCGGGAAATATGCAAATGTTTAATACTATTGTGTGGGATTACTGGGGTGCTCTTTGCTATCTACGATAATAACTAATGAGTGGCTTGCCCATTCTTCTTTTTCATACGGCCTCGTGCCACACTTTCCTTTTTATTTATGGGTGCCCTAGTCTTACAGGAGCACCCACAGCCTTGATATTTATTAGGGGTAGTGGTAGGAGGAGGGCCAAGGACTCCGTGGCCCTAGCCAGCTTCCCGCATATATGTTTCCTCCTATGTGGCTCTAGGGAACTAGCCTGTCTCTTGTTCTACTCGCACCCAATGGGATCAGTTTCCCTTCTGCTCCCACCTGTGGGCAGGAGCGTTGAACTTTCCCTGCTCTCAAGAAATTCAGGCAGGGAGATTAGAGGCATGTGTGCCATCTTGTTCTTTGTTTTGGTTTGTGGGAACCATAGCCCTCATGGGGAGGGTTGAGGGGGACATTTTGCTCTCTTTTGATCCCCATGGGGTAGATTGCACAAACTCCATGAAGCGTGACACACTTTCGTTTTTGCTTAGACCCCGGGACTGAACTTTAAATGGTAATGTCTCCAGCCAATAAAGTCGATCTTGAAGTTTGGGCTTATTTTACTCCTGGTGACCAGACCCAGTCACTAGGAGCATTCTCTTCCGACCTCCAAAGACCCTTTTGTTTGGGATCTGGGTTGTGTGGCAGTGTGTGCAGTATCTGTTCTTTGACTGGCTACTGGTTCTCTTCTCTGGCTTGTGGGAGTATCTTTCGCAGCCGCTCTGCAGCTAACAAGCAAAGCACAATCTCTACTGCACTCTCACGACCCACAGCCTCCTGGCTACTGCTAGGGCACCTGTAGGTCATCGGAGTCAAGAGCCAGCCCTCAGAAGACTGAGGGAAGCAATCCAGAAACTCCCAGAAGATCCATCCCCCTTACTGTTCCTCAGGGGCATAAAGGAGTCAGCAGCCCTGACCCTGGAGAGATCCATCATAGTCTTCAGAGTCAGCTGGAGTTAAAATACCATAGTCAATCCTTGGAGGGATATCAGGTGGCCTCTTTCACTGTGGTTGCTCCTAGTTTCAGTGTCTTAGCAACAGTCTCTCCTGTGTACAGGGATTGTTTTAAGTTGGGGGTGAAACATTCTATGACCCAGGCACCCCTGGTCAATCCTGGAGTGCAATATCATCACTCCACCCCATCTCAACCCTCCTGCACAACATTCTGGGACAATCCAATATGGTGGCTTCAAGATGTCTGTAGTAAGGGCTGCCCTGAAATCTTCAGTTTTACCCCTGGCTGAAAAATCTGCCTGGATCCTTCCCTTCGAAAATTTCAATGCCGGGCTAGTCCTGTCTTGGATGCAGAGGTTTGGCCCTCCTCCTTTGTGTCTGTGTAGCTGGAGTGTCCTAGCCAGGTGCAGTGTGACAAGCTAATTTTAACAGACGAAGATTTCCTCCATGCCCCTTCCTTTCCTCCCAGGAGCTGGGTCAGGCACTGTTAATGGCATTTATTTGTACAAGTGGCATTTGATCCTCCTACTGAAGAGCAGAGTAATTCACTTGGGCCAGTAAGTGGGGGAGGGGGAGGTCTGGAATGTGATCATAAACAGAGTTAGGGAAATATGACATTTTTTTAGCAGGCACAGTAGGTAACTGTCATGCATGAATGCACCTGTGTGGCAAACCAATCTATGTGCATCACAGAAAAAATGTGATGATTGAAAAAGGGTTGCATACACAATTAAGTAGAAGTGGACACTAAAGGAAGGGTGGCATTACCAGATGCCTTATTGATAGAGATGACAAAGCTGATCCATAGGCCTGCCCACTTAGGGAGAGATATGGTCAAATGAAAAGTTCCTGAAAGTTGCTCTAGATTATTATTCACAATGTTTAGTTTGTCAACAGGACAATATAGAGGTGCAAACTAGGGTTATAATGAGTTATTATCCTCTCGAGTTTCGAAATTTCTTGGGGCTGCAGCTTGATTTCGTCAAGCTACTCCCCTATGTTCTGGTGGTGGTGTGCATGGTTTCAAAATGGATGGATGTCTATTCATCGGGCAGATGTGGTGCAATGACTGTGGTAAAGCTGTTGTTCAAAGAAATTAGATACTGTGAACAGGAAATGAAGATTAGTGCACAGACATTTTTCTAAAGTTTTTTTTCCCCAAATCGGGTAGTTTCAATGTTCAAATTACTTCTGGGTGCCACCTGGGTGACGTCTCTTGTCCTAGACGCCTGTTGAGTACTCAAAGAAATGTGCTTCTAATAGTCATTAGCTGCATCCCCTGGTGCACACCAGGTCTCCTTGGTGTTCATCAAGGATTCCTTTCCAAAAATGTACTCGATTACTGTTAATGTTCAAAGAAATTAGCCTATGATATGGGGTTTCAATATCTGGTGAAAGTGGTCAGGGTGGGCATTTAAAAAAAAGATATTACAAGTGATGTGTGAGGCTGTGATCAACACCCAGAGACTACACTGTGCCTTGCAAGCTCAAACTTTGGGCCTAGTAGAAAGTCAGAATGGACTGATTATGAATAAATTGCCTAAAGTAAGTGCATCTATTTCCTTGAAGTGGCCTGATTCTCTTTCCCTGGTGATGATGAGCATACTCTTCACTCCAAATATGAAAGACTTGACTGACCCTTCTTTGAGATTATCACGAGCAGGCCAATGAGACTGCCTGAGATTCCTGCTCCTGGATTGATTTTGATATCTGGTGACATGGTCTTGGACTATTGCAAATAAATATCTGCCATGACGTGCTTTATATCTTGCCAGGTCCAGCAAGCTGCCCACGTTCCGTCACCATAAGCTACATTTTGTAGCCAAAGAACTGGGTCCTCATGGCGATCCATGCATGAAAAAAAATGTCTGCAACCCAAGTGGGAACGGCTGTAACAAGTACTTCTGGTCATAAACACTGCTGTAAAATGTGAATAGTTGCCTGCCTGCTCCACGCGTCACACAAAACGAAGGTAAAAGTAATACAGGAGAGTGACAGAGACACATTCCCACCGATAAGACTGGTCCGGTCTGTGTGAGACGAAGTCACAAATAAGGGGAGCTAAGTAAGGCTGCATAGTCACCTGGCGTCAAAGGAGAATAATATTGCAGCCTGACTATAAGAGAGAAATAGAAAGGCAAAGATCGTCAAAAACTTTCTAATCATTAGGGAAGCTTCATTTGATCGTTGCATTATAGGGCTGGTTTTGCCCCTACTGATCCAAGTAATTTTTCCAACAAGACATGGTAGGTCTTGCAAAAGGAGACTGAGAAAAGAGAGATGTGCACCACCAGAATGGTTATCAAACATTTTGAATTGTTAGATGTGTACTCATATGCCTGCATCAAGGGTGAAAGGGGTAACATAATCACAGAGGCCTCTTTCTTTTTCTTACGTTTTGCACTATTTATCTTCCCTTGCAGATTTACAGGCAACCAGTGTTCACCTCAGGAGATTATGGGGCATATTATCAAGAACAGGTGATAAAATTATCGACGCTTTGTCGGCAGGAAACTGCTGCTAAAGCGGCGATAATGGGCTTGATAATATGCCCTTGTGAATTCCCATAGCTGCCCAGGTTAACACCAGAAACTGGGCTGCTATGGGAATTCACAAGGACATATTATCAAGCCCATTATCGCCGCTTTAGCGGCAGTTTCTTGCCGATAAAGCGGCGATAATTTTATTGCCTGTTCTTGATAATATGCCCCTAAGAGTTTAAAAATGTAGAGGAAAAAAGTAGCACTGTATTTATACAATGCCTAAAAACAAGCAGTGCATGTTCTCTCAAGAGTTTTTGGCAAAAAAGACACTAATCGTTGCATGAATATGAAGGGAGAGATGTTGCGTTTTCACATCGAACAGGGGGGCATATTATCAACAACTAGCGATATTTATCGCTAAATAGGCTTAGCAACATTTTTTTATCGCCGAGCATCGCCGGATTTTATTGCAGTGATAACGTGCTATTAGCAACGTTTATCTCTGAAGCAATAAAATTTCCGGCGATAGCGGCGAAATGCGTGAATATCGCTGTAAATCCAGAGATATTCATGCATTATCACTAACAGGGACTTAGCCTGAATATCCACCTCCCATTGGATATACAGGGTAAGAACTGGTCTGAGCAGGCGTTAGGTTTTGGAGATATTCGTGCTTAGCCTGCGTTGATAATAGGCGATAGCGATGTTAGCGACTGCTTTCAGTTTCCGGACCCCTGGGTCGAGAGCCTGCTGCTCTCAGGGGCCTGAAGCAATGCACATCCTGGGACGAGGTGCCAAGTCTCCTCCCCAAGGATGGGCAGGGTCCATTCAGGGGAAGCTTGAAAGCAGTGGCGGTTCGTCCACTGGGGGCGTTGGGGCGTTGCCCCACTAGCCATGGACGACCGCACTGTCACGCATTTGTGCACCAGTCAAAAATAAAATCATGAGCGCACTCACAGTGAGTCACAAAGTCTAATAGAAGCCCACCAGAATCATGATTGGAAATTGGAGGGGACATCATCGCGGAAGGGTGTGGGAGCGGGCCTGAGCCAGTGAGCGGCAGCGTGCGCATAGCCAGCTGAGCAAAAGAAATAACAGCGCGGCAGGCAGGGAAGCAGCAGTGTGCGCATTTTGGACAAGTCATTTTTATGACTTGCCCACGCATGCGCACACAAGCAGTAGCCCTTTCCCTCCTCTTCCTCTAGCACTCAGAATGGCAGGGACCCGGGTCCCCCGGGTCTCATTATGGGCAGTATTTGACCTGCTCTTAGCCAATCCTGGCGCAGTGGCGCTGTTAATACTGCGCCAGGATTGGCTGAATTACCGCACAGACTAAGTTCAGGATGGGGTCCGAGAATGTCCCACGTCTGCTAGGAGCCACTAAGAGTTTGTCAAAGGCTACCGGAAGGCTCAGACGTCTGGAACACGCGGCAGGCTAACGAGAACGACGCCTGGGTCTGGGTTACAGTGAATGCAAAGAGCACTAGTGTTTGCCATCCCAGTGAAAATATGCACTTTATGTGCGTGAGTTATTGCTTAAAAGCCGTTCGCGGTCCAGCTGCAGGCGGTGCATTTCTTTTTTCAGGAAACAAGCATTACTCCTTCCTCGATGAGTAGGGCCGGCTCCGCGGATACTGATACGACGTAGATGCATCCTACTGCTTTTTTTAGCATCCACCCTCTTGAGAGAATACCAGAGAGATCGAAGCCCATCCAAGAGGTGGGTGTGACGTGGGCCCTGGCTTTCGTCGATGTGACGTGGAAGCGTTCATTAGCATCCAGCCCTGCATGGGTGTCCATATGTAATATGCCTGTGACTGTCAGAGTGTCAGTATGATTGTCGTATCCCCAGACCCAGGAAAGCACGCAGGACACGATAGTGTTGTACAGGTATGCCTTTATTCTTATTCCTTACAGCATATGCAGATCACGACCTCATGCCTCGAGGTCCAGCACCAGAATGTTCCTCTCCCCACCCCTTGACCGGATGTGGTGTCCGGTGTCCCCTCGCCCCTGCGCTGCACCAGGGTCCTAGTGCCCTTGTCCTGGACAGTACATCTCCCCCCTTGTTGCAAAACAAACATTTTTTTTTTTTTTTTTGAGAAAGGAAAGAGAGAAAGAGAGAGAGAGAGAGAGAGAGAGAGAGAGAGAGAGAGAGAGAGAGAGATGTTGTTCGATGGCCCAGAGGCCTCTTCGTTTAACCCTCTTCAATTAGTCTCTTTGGTTCCATGTGTTTCCTTCTTGGTCGCTGTTTTCTGATATCCGCTTGAGCTTCTTCCTTTTGTGTGCCTTTCTATAGTTCTTGCTTTGACCTTTCCGCTTCTCTTGCGTCTGCCTTGCTGACATGCGAAAGGTGCCCTGTGACGTGATACTGGCCAAACTGCCGCCTTTGCCATCCGTTCTTTTGCTTTTGTCATCTTCAATTTGCCTCCGGGGATCTCGTTGCTCCATTTTTTCGCTTGTCCTTCTTTGACCATCGCAATGCCTCCTTTCTTTCTTTTCCGTTTCGTCGCATGTCTTCCTTTTTTCTCCTGAGCCTTTGTTGTTGCGTTTGCTGTTTGAGCTCTTGCAGCAGTGTCTTCTTGTTCCACTCTTTTTCCTTTCTTGTGTGTGATAGTCTCACTCTTCTTCATTCTCTCATTGCCACCACCTGTCTTCGGTGATTTTTTTCTTTGTTGATGTTGTGTCACCTTTGCTACCAGTTCTATTTCGTTGCCATCTGAATTTGGCTTTCTGCGCTGTCCCCGGTCAGCATGTGCTGGGTCGTCCTCGGCCGTCATAGCAAATCTGATCTCTTTCAATTCTTTGTGGTGCTCTTCGGGCCATGTGAAACGTTTTCCTTTGTTTGTTAGCCCCTTCGGTGGGGTGCTTGTGATGGCATCATCTTCTTCCAGTCTTTCAGTTGCCATGAGACCCATCATTTGCGTTGTGACGTTGCTCAACAGGCACGGCGCTGTTTCTTCTGTGAACTTTCCTCGCTCCATTTCTTTTGCGTCTGCTGTCGCTCTAGCCTCCGCTCTTGCTAGGGCCAGGATGTTTTCTAGTGATGTTGGCTCTTTTATTATTTTTGCACGGAAGCTCCTGTCACGGCATCCTTCTATTATTCGCAATCTTATTGCTTGTGTGTTGTCAAATTTGTCAAATTCACAATGCGTTACAAGTTTCCTCAGTCTGGTCGCAAAGTCATCTGGTGTTTCGCCTATTTGTTGAGACGCAGTTGCGAAATTGTATCTTTCCAGATCAATATTTCTTTGCTGGTCAAATTTCATTGTTAAACATTTCTTTAGTTTTTTATAAGTAGTTGTTTCCTTTGTTGGTAGCGTCACTAGGAGGTCCCCAATGTCATCGCCTGCATAATTTAGTAATAGACCCAGTTTCTTTGCCTCTGTCACATCAGTCTCTTCCATGTATCTCTCCAGATGTCTGATCCAATTCTCCCACCTTATTCCGACTTGTGGCTCCGACAAGTTGAATGGTGGTGGTTTTCTGTATTGTGCACTTTGTCTTTCTGGCTTGGGGTCTGTCATTTCTTCTTTTCTGTGCTCTTCTTGACACTCTTTCGTGTGCGCTTCCTGGTATTCTTTTGTTGTTTCCCGTGCTCTTTCTGGCACTCGTCTGTTTTCTGTGCTCTTCCTGGCACTCTTCTATTCTCCGTGCTCTTCCGGCACTCTTCTATTCTCCGTGCTCTTCCTGGCACTCTTTTTTTTTTTTTTTTTTTTTTGTTATTTCTTCTATTATCTTTTTCTTTTGTTGTTTCCCGTGCTCTTTCTGGCACTCTTCTGTTTTCTGTGCTCTTCCTGGCACTCTTCTATTCTCCGTGCTCTTCCGGCACTCTTCTATTCTCCGTGCTCTTCCTGGCACTCTTTTTTTTTTTTTTTGTTATTTCTTCTATTATCTTTTTCTTTTGTTGTTTCCCGTGCTCTTTCTGGCACTCTTCTGTTTTCTGTGCTCTTCCTGGCACTCTTCTATTCTCCGTGCTCTTCCGGCACTCTTCTATTCTCCGTGCTCTTCCTGGCACTCTTTTTTTTTTTTTTTTGTTATTTCTTCTATTATCTTTTTCTTTTGTTGTTTCCCATGCTCTTTCTGGCACTCTTCTGTTTTCTGTACTCTTCCTGGCACTCTTCTATTCTCCGTGCTCTTCCGGCACTCTTCTATTCTCCGTGCTCTTCCTGGCACTCTTTTTTTTTTTTTTTGTTATTTCTTCTACTATCTTTTTCTTTTGTTGTTTCCCGTGCTCTTTCTGGCACTCTTCTGTTTTCTGTGCTCTTCCTGGCACTCTTCTATTCTCCGTGCTCTTCCGGCACTCTTCTATTCTCCGTGCTCTTCCTGGCACTCTTTTGTTTTCTGTGCTCTTCCTGGCACTCTTCTATTCTCCGTGCTCTTCCGGCACTCTTCTATTCTCCGTGTTCTTCCGGCACTCTTCTGTTCTCCGTGCTCTTCCTGGCACTCTTTTTTTGTTTTTTGTTTTTTGTTATTTCTTCTATTATCTTTTTCTTTTGTTGTTTCCCGTGCTCTTCCTGGAACTCTTCTGTTTTCTGTGCTCTGCACTTTGTCGTCTTTATTTTCTCTTATGTGTCTTTATTTTCCTTTCTTTCTTTTTACTTGTTGTCTTTTTCTCTTATTCACTGTTTTTGTCTTCGCTTGTGCTTTATTAGCGCTCAATTCCTTTAGTTTGATTCTCTTATTCGTCCTTGTCACCCTTTGTTCTTTCTTTACTTTCTTCTTTGTCTGTGCTTTGTTCTCTTGTATCTTCTTTATTTGCACCTGTTCGTTGTGCTGTCACCTTCTTTTCTGTTCTTTGTTCTATTGCTCCTTGTTCAACCCTTATTTTCTCATTTTGCCTCTTTTTGCCTTTGCATATCCTTGTTTGTGCCTTTTTCTTAATTTCCTTTCTTTTCTTTCTTTTGTCCTTTATTTTGCCTCTTTTTGCCTTTGCATATCCTTGTTTGTGCCTTTTTCTTAATTTCCTTTCTTTTCTTTCTTTTGTCCTTTTATTTGCCCCTTGCCTCTTTTTGCCTTTGCATATGCTTTATTTGCACCTGTTCGTTGTGCTGTCACCTTCTTTTCTGTTCTTTGTTCTATTGCTCCTTGTTCAACCCTTATTTTCTTATTTTGCCTCTTTTTGCCTTTGCATATGCTTGTTTGTGCCTTTTTCTTAATTTCCTTTCTTTTCTTTCTTTTGTCCTTTATTTTGCCTCTTTTTGCCTTTGCATATCCTTGTTTGTGCCTTTTTCTTAATTTCCTTTCTTTTCTTTCTTTTGTCCTTTTATTTGCCCCTTTTCTTCTGGTGTTTCTCTTATGTACATGTATTTATGTATTTATGCCCACTTGTCGTTATTTGTCCTTCTTTGTGCCTTTTCTCCTCTTTGATCGGCACTTTCTGATGTTTTTCGCCCTTTGCCTGACTTTAAGATGGCCGCCGCGCTCGTTCTCTGTTCCTATTGGCTTGTACAGCCTTATTCTAAGATGGCCGCCGTCTTCTCCCGGGACTTCGCGGCCAATCGCGATGCAGCCTGACCTCAAAATGGCCGCCGCGCTTGTTCTTCATCCCTATTGGCCCTTGCGCCTGGCCCCAATATGGCCGCCGAGACTCTCGCGAGAGCTCGCGCTGGCTTTTCTTTTATTCCTTGAAACTGGCGCTCTTTGGCTGGCGCTTACCGGATTCGTTTCTTCTTCGTTCACGGCGGTCGGGGTGGGCTCCCACGTCGCTGCTTTCTTCTGGATGGCGCTTCACTCTTCCCTCTTCCTTTTGACCACGACGCAATCCAGGGTGGGCTCCTCGTTTCAATCTCGATGTTCCGATGGGCACAGCATGCAGTCCGTCGAACCCTCGTCGCCAGATGTCGTATCCCCAGACCCAGGAAAGCACGCAGGACACGATAGTGTTGTACAGGTATGCCTTTATTCTTATTCCTTACAGCATATGCAGATCACGACCTCATGCCTCGAGGTCCAGCACCAGAATGTTCCTCTCCCCACCCCTTGACCGGATGTGGTGTCCGGTGTCCCCTCGCCCCTGCGCTGCCCCAGGGTCCTAGTGCCCTTGTCCTGGACAGTACAATGATGACGTACACTACTACAGCAGCCGGCTCCTCCACAGCCACGGACACCACCAGAGTCTTCCTAAGTGGATGCACGTACGATCGTTCTGCACAGAAGTCAGATCCAGTACCTCCGTTTAACTCATCACAAAGACACAAAGGCTGCTCATAGTAGCAGCGACGATCTTAAATGGAGCACAGAAAAGGCATTAATTAATTTCCCTCAGCCTCCGTGATTGGAGATTGGCCATATAAGATTGTAAAATATACAGGCCCGGAAAGCTTTATGGAATGTCACGTGACCCAAATGACAGAGTTGTCAGGCCTCATGTGTGCAGTTGAGGTAACCTAACTGAATGGCTCTTGGAAATAATGCTGGAAACTTGTTGCTGGCTGTTCAAAAAATTTGAGGCAATTCTTTGTGGGCACATTCTTCACATCAGCACCACTTGCAGTTCCACCGAGGTTTTCGGCACACTGCTTCCTTCCTGGACCATGTGTTGTTGAGTACAGCCTAAGGCGAGATCGGGGGCCTTCCCTTTGCTTCTGCAGACTCCCCGAATTTTCAGGTTAGTGGGTGCTGGCCAGGTGGTGGGGGGCACATGATTACAGAGAGTAGCAGATAGAGGCACCTGGCAAATAAACGAGTTCTATACACAGATAATGTAAAAAGGGACATAACTTGTTTGTGGACTCCCGCAAACCTATCCAAACAAGGCAGATGCGCTTGTGTTAGATTGCATCTGCACCTGCCCATCCTTCCTTAGAGCCTGGGGGGGCCTCATGGGTTCTTTTTTTCCCTTTAATTAGCTGTTGTTTATTTCTCTGCATTAATGATTATTTTGGTATTAAATTAACAGTGCCAGTGTGTTCTTAGTTTTCCTGAGAGCATGGGGGCCTCATGTGTACTTTAGCATTTGATAGCTGTTTATTCCTCTGCATTTAAGATTATTTTGGTATTCTGTTTTGACAGTGTTTTTGTTTTCATATTCAAATACTTGTATGTGTTTTTGTATCAGAGAGATTGTATGTGTGAAATTGTGAAAGAATGTTCTTGCATGTTCTCTCACCCTACGTCACAAATGACCGAAAAACTTTTTAATATTCACACAATGATTTTGAAAAGGACCATAAACACATCATTTTCAGTCCCTTGTTTGGAAAGAGATCAGACCAGGTCGCTGTGAAGGGGCCGAGTTACTGAGAAGGGGTGGGGGCAGAGTTGGTGCAAGAGGAAGCAGCACGCCAAAAGAAAGGCAAACATTTGAATTGTGCTTTTCTCAACAAGAGTCTGACAGGCTCCTCTTGCAGAAACTCCCCTCCTGGTACAAGGTTACACCCATAGCAGAATATTCTTAGCACAGGGATAACTTTCAAAGGAAGGGACACGTTGGTTCAGCAAAAACATGCTCTAACAAGAGAGTTGTCATCTACATTGTATAGGCGGGAGAGAAGCAGCCATTCCTTCCATAGAATAGGCAACACGCGTGTATCCTGAAAGCAATACATGCTTGTTTAAGTGGAATAACACGATGTGCATGTAACTGGTATTTAAGATGTACACTTTTTTAACAAAGAATGACATTTTAAAATTGCCCATAATCCCTGCTCATTATGTAAGCAGCTACCTATGTCAATATTATATGAAATCTCTTTATAGATGTGATGTCATAACTACCTTTTCACAATTGCTTTATCAATGTTCTTGCTTTCTCAAATTTACTTGAAAATGCACCATTTGCCCACTTTTTTTAAATTAAAAAAACCCTTATGGAGGTCGAGCGCGCCCGCTACGCTTGCCTGTCACCGGGCACTCATACAGAGGTTTTGCGCCTCACCACTTTCAAATGTCACCAGCCGCCATTGCTTGAAAGGATTGCCGCCTTTGCGAACTTCCCCAGGCCACTTGCTGCTTTCAGCAACTGGTATCCACTGGTTCTGACCCCCCACTTTAGGCGGGAGAACAGGAGGGAAAAACAAGTGAGGAAAATAGGTGTGCCCACCTCTGCCAACTCCACCCCTCAGGTGGGGGAGGCGAAGCACAATTCTCAGTCCCTGCCATCTTGCAGATGGGGGACTCAGCCAACGAGGGAAAGGCTTATGCCCCCCTCCTACTGGAGGGTGGCATAATAGGGGGTGTACCCACCCCAGGGAAGGGACCCATTGGTCCCAACCTTTTACCTACCTGGAACACCCCTAAATCTAGTATTTAGGGGCACCCCTGAACCTTTCTTCTTCAGACCAGAATAAACTACAAGAAAAGAAGAAGAAGGAATGAGCAGCTGTGCCAAAGCTAACAAGAGGAAGACACCTACCGACCTGTCTCCACCTCAAACCTGCTCTTGCAAAATCCTGGCGTGTCCTGCAGCCAGTAACCTGGAAAACCCTGGAGGACCTGCCTGCCTTCAACCACAAAGACTGTGCCTCCCGTGAACACTGGATTTGTTCATCTCCAACCTCTGGCTATGGCCGGACACCGCAAATCCGCACCACTCTCCACCCGCCGTCCACAGCCCAAGCTCAAGTGGGCAAACACCACAAGGAGGTCTCCCCGGCGATCCTGACGCAAGATCCGGTGACCCCTGACCTGCCTCAAGCCTACAGCCAATGCCTGCAGCCTAAATCCGGAAGGTCCACCCAACGGCGACCAGGAGCTGGTAAGAAGATCTGACCCTAAAAGGCACCCTTGCACCCGACGCCCCACGGCCTTGGGTGGCCAAACCGACGGTCCCTAACCAACCCCCAACATCTCAACTTACCTCTTGAAGTGGTGGTCACACCCAGAAGACCTTCGTCCCTGGGCCTGCAGTGCCTTTGCAAATTGGAGGTTCTGTATAGCAAACAACAGGGTGCCCGACGTTGAAAGAGCACCATGCACCCGGCCGCCCTAGTGCTGCTGAGGGTGTATCCTTGGTGCTACTTTGTTCCCCCATTTGCCCTGAACTAAAGTCTAGGAGCTTTTCTCCCACAACCAAGGGACTTGCTCGTCAGGAGCCAACAACAGGAAGCCCCCATATTGGATAACATTGGGCCTCAGGACTCTGCACCCGGGAGCCCTAGTGCCGCTGAGGGTGTAACGAGAGTGCATCCCTGACCCTGGGGGACCCCTGAGTCTACCCCCAGAACCTTAACTCCCACTACCGAATATTTACCCCGAAACCGATAACACTATTTTCCTCTATAGGATAACATTGACTGTTTTTCTTGGAAAAGTTTCTAAGTGTGGAGCTTGAAAACCTAAAGAAACTCTTTAAAATTGTACTATCTAACAAAAATTATTTTACTTACCTGTTTACAGGAAATGTCTCAGTGTAGTATCCAGGTATACTACACTGTGTAAGAAAAGTAATCTAAAAAGTAACTTATCCGGTATTTTACTGAAAAGCCCATTCACGCCTATGTACTGTATTAACAAAGCATTGCATTTCTCTGAAACAATACTGTAAGTCAAAACAAAGGGCGTATACCATTACAAATCCAAACTGTATTACTATTGTATATTTACTGCAAAGTACTTATCACCTACCTGTGCCAGGCTTGCTTGGTTCTAGGAAATAAAATAACTAGGGGCCAGATGTAGGAGCCATTTACCGACCGGTAACGGCCGATTTCGGCCGTTACCGACCGGTAAATTGGTTTTTGGTATTTAGGGGGCATATTTTACAGATTCTGTAAATTTACCGAATCGGTAAAATACAGAATCAGTATTTTTACCGATTCGGAATCTTTCATATGTAGGTGGGACTCTTCAGAGTCCCAAAGCCATTACAGATTCGGTATGTTACCATCCAATCCAATCGGGTGGTAAAATACCGAATCCAGGTGTGCATGCACATGTGTGCATGCACACCTGTGCCATGTGACAGACAGACATGCCCTTAGGGCATGTCTGTCTGCCACATGGCACACATGACAGTATTTGGGGTGCTAGAGGGTGTCAAAGTGACACCCCCTGCACCCTTGCAAAAATCGGTATTTACCGATTCGGTAATTACCGAATCGGTATTTCCCATTGATTCCTATGGGCTTCACAGCCCATAGGAATCAATAGGAAATACCGAATCTGTAATTACAGAATCGGTAAATACCGAATCTTAACGATTCGGTATTTACAGAATCAGTAATACCTACATCTCCCCCCTTCATATTTACCGACTCTTAAATACCGAATCGGTAAAATTCGGTATTTAAGAGTCGGTAAATATGAATTACCTACATCTGGCCCTAAAAGAATATTTTTATACAAAAGCAATTGGTCTGAAGTTCAGTCTTTGAGTGTGTGAAATCATTTGCTGATTGGCTGTGTGCAACAAATGCCTAACACTGTCCTCTGATAAAGCCTTACTGCTCGACCACACCACCACAAATAGAGAGGAAGGTGCTATCTAACTTTACCTCTGCCTACCTTTGGGGTTCCACTGGACTCTGTGCACACTATACCTCACTTCGGTATAGTATATAGAGAGCCAGCTTCCTACAGAGTGGTGAATGCATGCATAAGGTTATAGACCCTTGAAATGGATCCTGAATGCTTAAGACATTGAAATATCTCATCAAATACACCTAAATGCAGAGAAATACAAATATAAAAAAATCCCAACAAACTATATTATACCTTTCATGGGGTTTATTAAAGGGAATAAATCTTGCTGCATCTGCTAAATGCCCCAACTCGTGCAACCCCCTAGTATGTCATTCCAACGCCTCCTTGACCCAATCTTAAGAGAGTGCTTGGTCGCCCATTGGGGCACATATCCCGACTCTGCAAGCCTTTTCAATTTATTCATCCATTTAGAACATTCACATTAATGAGGCTGTAGGGTCTTAAATTTCATCTTAAACAAATTGGACTTTGAAATTTACAGGCAATTCCTGATATGCCATGATCCTGTTTAATTTTTAACAAAATCCCCCAAAATATGGGTTCCAGGGTTGTGGAATGGCTTCACGTCAGAGGAAAAAATAAAAAATGGCCAAGTAATTGAATTTAATTTCAGGCAAAATTCAGGTTTCCTTCACTATTGATTAAACTATGAAACACAACTTCAGTTTTCTTTCAGGAAACCTGCAGGGTACAGACAGAATCCATTGTGGTGTATCAGTGGTCAGTTTCACATAGTTTTCTTTGCTTTAATTTACAATTCAAAAATGTTAGTTGGACATTTTACAATGGTCATTTATAAAAAGAAAGTATGCACAGCAATAGATCAGCTGAGTGGGAAGCCTCTAGTTAGAGGGTAGGGATGGGGAACTGAGGGGGAATGAGAAGGTGGTAAAAAGCACAAGATAAACATGCACTCCGATTGAGTGCTGAAACACTTCTCTAATGTCAACAGTGGAAGGATACCACTCATCCAATCAGAAACCCAGCAAGAAGAAAAGCTCTGGGGATGGGATAAACGCAGGAATAGGGAAGAAAGCCATCAAATAAGAAGCAGGGAACCGAGACAGGAAAGTAATCCAAAATGAGGAAGTGGGTGACCAAAGCCCACTCTATGTATTATTGTATTGTGAAGTAGCCAAAAAATCTTTGACAAAAGATACAACCACAAGTCTGTGAATGAGACCTATACAAGTGTATTGCAGGGGCTTCGGGAGATCTAGAGGAACAGAAAACATAAATACCAGGAGGCGACCATTCTAAGCGGTGCACTTTCATTGGGCCTCACCAAGCATATAGTTGCTTTTAGCAGCTCTTGCACTTACAACTCTCATGAGCCGAACAAAGCTGATTTTGAGAGACCTCAGGCTTATAACTCAAAACCTCAAGGGGTGCGCAGAGCCACTTCTGTTAGCATTATTGGGCTTGTTAGGACTTCCGGCAGGGTCTGGTGAAACGAGATTTGCGTGACCTTGCGCGTGCATAATAAATGGTGAAATCGAGGTCACAGAAAACCTTCGGGGAATGATTTACAAAATAAAACATTTGCAAGCGTTTGCTGATATAGAGCGAAGCACATACAATTCTGTACCACCAAAGAGTATAAGAAAACAATGAGAAGGCAATCCATCCGAAAATCTGAATCAATTTGTTGCACAAAATGTCTGTCGTCAATTATGGCGCTTGTGCTCGCAAAACATTTTATTGTTTGCAAATAAGCAGCAAATTATAAATCAAGCCAAAAAGTAAAACATGATAATTCTACAGCCAATAAGTTTGGAAAATTTAGCCACCAACTATAGGTTACTTTAGCTCATTCCGCTACTAGTTCACTCCATCCATCCTAAAGGACTGTAGTTGTTCTGAGCCGCACATGGGGAGGGAGGTGCACGCGATATATAATATATAAGGAAGGGTCTGATGAATCATGCTTATAAAAAAGCAGATGCAGTTCATGGTGGCACTACAGTTGAGCAGCTAACACCTTGTTGAATATACATGAACTATGAAACCAAACCGCTGCAGACAGCTTTTGCTCCAGTAGGTTTCCCGAGTGTTCGGGCTCAATAGACTTGGATCATTTTTACATAGACGTTTTAAATAATAGACAATAACATGCAAAGAGCCAGTTCTTGCTCCAATAGCTCCATGAGCGGAAATACATTTGCCGCTCTCGCGGCTGTTGGCGAATACAAAATGAGGCAGACGTCTCTTTTCACAGGCCAGTCCCTGGGTGGCTTTATCAAAGCAGCGACTTGCCTGTGAACACACATCTGTGCACCTCCCTCAGCTCACCTGAATCACCCTCAACTCAGCTCCCTCAGGCTGGTTCCGATTTGTGTGTTGGGTTGGGGAGGGGTATTGATATGTTGTAGACAGGGGTCAGAGGTAGATGAGAGGCCAAGTTAGGGGGTTGATATGAACCTTTATTCAGATATCTTTTTTTCCCACTCTGAAAATTGTTGCCTTGGGCCTGTTCCCAGCTCGCCCATTCCAAAACCTGCCCTTACAATGTGGTAAAAATGTAGGTCTCCTCCATGCGGGGTTTGTAGTACAGTCCAGAACTTCCCCCTACATCCACCACCTGTCCTGAATTATGTACATAAGCAGTCCATTGTCAACATGATCCCAAAGGAAAACATGCAAAATGTTGGGGCATATTTGCTTAACGTGGCTTAAAGCTGCCCTTTAAATAAGTTACCCTTTCATGCTGTACTTAGCATGAAAGGGGAGGGCAATGGGTGTTGCGGTGGGCATTCCACCGCAACACCAATTGATTTTGATGCTGCCTCATATTTAAAAGGGTGGCATAAATAGAAGGTAGCGCCAAAATTAAGACCAGGGAAAACCTGATCTTAAACAGGCAAAATTAGGTTGACCTCAAATCTGGGGAACTGGGTTAGAGTCTCAGCAATGATGCTGAACATCCTGTGATTCTGGGCAAATCACTTAATCTCCCCGTGCCTAACAAAAATGAATTTGTCCTCATGTAATGCAACTGGTGCTATGTGAAGCGCTCTGATACCCGAATCAGGTCAAATAAAATGCTTATTTCTCCTCGTGTTGCTGTTTCCATGTGTGTTGCTTTGTGCCGCACACATAGAAACAACACATTTCCATTGATGTTTATGTGCAGGAAGGTGCCCCTTCCTGCACATAAACAATCAAAAAAAAAAATGATATTTTGCACCTTCTATGTGTGCTGCTTTAAGCAGCACAGATAAAAGTTACAAAACACCATTCAGGGAGACCTTCCTTCACATAAACAATCTTCCCCTCAACGCAGACACCCTTGACCTATGGTGCAAGGGTGCCTCCATTGGCGCTAGGCTGATAATGTTAGCACCAGCTCACGGGGAAGCGCAGGGCTGCACCATATTGTTGTAAATAAGGTGCAGCCCAGCGTATCTGAAGTGGTTGAGTGCGGCGTTAAGCCAGGAAGGCTAGCACCACACTCCGTCACTTCATTGTGAATATGCCTCTTTGTGTTTGTAATTTGGCGAACATTCGCCGTTTACACCTTTTCAACATTTCCCTTTTGCAGTTGGTGGTTTTGGGGATAGAAAATGCTCCAGACTTGTAAGCCCATCATAAATATGTTTATTAATTAGACATATGTTATACATTTATAAGTGTATAATTTATAAATCATTTTTAAAATGGCATGCATCTGAGATGGACAGGAAAAGGAGCGGGCATTTGGACCTGGGAAGCAGGAGTGAGTAAGACTGCCTCCGGTTGTAGCAAGGCTACAACCGGAGGCAGCACGAAATAATGGTTGATGCAAGAAAGGACAGAATTAAACTTGTGGATGATTTTAAAAGTTATGTTGAGAATTATAGTACTAGTGCACAGTCTAATGCATAAGTGAGTATAATTTTGGCACTAGCTTTTAACTTGTGTGAGTCCATACCTTTTACACATTGCCTTTCTGAGCAACTTTAGAAAGAAAATAAAAACAGAGGGGTATATTATCAACAACTAGCGATAATTTTTGTCTCTAACTTGTTTAGAGACAAAAATTATCGCCGCACATCGGCGATTTTTATCGCAGATAAACCTTGCTATTAGCAAGGTTTATCGCAAATGCGATAAAAAACGCCCGCAATGCATGAATATCGCTGAAAAGTCAGCGATATTCATGCATTATCGAGCAAATGCTCTTAGCCATGTTATCCACCTCCCATTGGATAACATGGCTAAGAACTGCTCAGGGCAGGTGTTAGCTTTTGGAGATATTCGCCCTTAGCGCAAATATCTCCAAAAGTTGGTAATAGGAGATAGCGATGTTAGCGACTGTTTCCAGTCGCTAACATCTTGGCACGCCCACTTTGCATATCATTAGTGATAAATATCACTGACATGCAAAGTGAGGCCCATGATGGTCGCTATCTCCTATTAGCTGTCGCTAACTGGTGTTAGCGACAGCTTGGTAATAGGGAGATAATTTTATCTCCGCTTTCTTGGCTTTTAAAGCCAAAAAAGCGGAGATAAAACCCCTTGATAATATACCCCAGAGGGCCCTATTTATGACCCGGTTTGATTCACTTTTTCACAACAAAATGTGGTGCAAGACTGACGCAAAGCTTAAGTCCGAGTTTGGAAGCCACGAAAAGCCACTTTTTTGAGGCTTCAAAAATCTTGATTAATGCAATGCAGTGCAAATTGCTGTGTTGTGTTATTCTGCCATGGGAAGGTGTTCCATGGGTGTTGTGTGGGTGTCCAACATCCATGAATTCTGACGCATCCCCAGATTTACAAAAACTTGTAAAGTTAGGATGCCTTTAAAACCGTACACCTTTCCAGGGGAGGCTTAACGAAGGGAAATTTCTCTATTTCTCCTCATTTCTTTCTAAGTGTGCTGAATCCTGCAGCGCACATAGAAAGAAGATAATGCCTCCCATGATTGTTGTTGTGCTGGAAGGTGTACCTTCTTCACAAAAACAATCCTGTATGCAATTCAGGCACCCTTGCCCCATGGTGCAAGGGTGCCTGCGATGGCGCTAGGCATTCCATTGTGCACCAGTGCATGGAAAAGGATAGGAATGTGCCATATTCCATTAATTCCATTGCGATGCCTGTCACGCAGTGCAGCGCACAAAGGTGACTTGCTGAGCTACTCTGCATTGCATCACAAAGCTCATAAATGACCCCCAGATTTTTTAAGTCCCAGTTCATTTTGCCCTGCCTATTGCATTTATAGTTTTCCTTTCTGTAGTTCCCAAGAATCCTCATGAGTTTGTGTCTGTTCAACATATATAAGCTGCATCCATTAGGGCGGGTAGAACACAAAGCAGTATCTAGATTTAGAGTGGAAAGTGCATGTGGGTGAGAAGTTATAAATACATCATCTGCCAGGGAGCTCCACTGGATCCGATGATGGCTAAAAAAAGAACATTTTGTATGTGGGTACATGCTATATAATTCTTAAATGGACTAATACAAAATATTGCCCAGTTCCCATTAGCGTTGTTGTCTCTATAAAGAGTTGATCAAAGTACTTTCTGTTGCATTTGTGTTATCTTTGGAAGAATAAAGAATTTAAAAAGAAAAATTTGAAACATTCAGGATGTTCAGGCTCAGTTTGATATGGTGGGGGTGTTAGTTGCTATCTTTTTGGGAAGCTCATGCGTACTGATTTATCTTGCTCTACTTTGAAATCAATATTTCTCTGTATGGCCATTATTGAGACCTATTTTAGTCCTGGCCCCTTGAAATACCTCTTAAAAAAATTGTTGTCCAGAGATTTTCATTTTTGATTTGTGTTTTTGGATCATTAGAGAAGTAATTTAGCTTGTGCAGACATTACTAATCTGGGCCGAATTATTCTGGATGGCATTTTAAAAAATGCTGGATGTGTTACAGTGATAATGTAATATTTCAGGAACCATGAAACTTGTATAATTCATTTTAGTGTCAAAACATAGGATTTGGGGGGCACGTAGTCTTATAGAGAAAGAAAATAACTCCTCAGAGCAATCCTGTTTCCAAAATGGTGGCTCTACAATGATGTGTTTTCGCCATCATATTGGTAATTTATTTTTATAATGTTTTTGGTTTTCGTTTTCCGTTGATTCAAATTCTTAAACATGAGCACAGTAGGTGGTGGCAGAGGATCTTTACCTTCTGACAGAGTTTTGCTAACAACTAAATCTGTGGACTCCTTCAACAAAGACAAATGTGTCATGTGCCAAACTAATCCGAAAGAAAAGCGAACATCAACTGCGGCCGGACAGATTGGAGATGCTGTAGAAATATGGATCTTCACAAAAGATTGAAACTGATGGGTGAAGAGGATCAAATATTTTATCATTGTAACAAAAATTGCTACAAATCATATTCAATGGAAAGAAAGCCTGGAAAACATTTGTCAACAATTAGCAGAAACCAGTGAATCACAACAAGAATCTAATGCCCATCCACTTAGAAGATTGATGGCTACCCCTTGTCCACCCCCAAAAGCTTATCAGAAAGCAAAAGATCTTCAATGTGTCATCTGTGGTTTAGCCAGAACAAGGGTCAAAGCGATAGATGAAAGAACAAAGTGAGTCTCAAAGGGCAAATGGTTTTATCTGCAGCTAGTTTCTTCCAAGTGGACGTTTTCAGCGGAGTAGCTGATCTAATCAGCAAGGTGAATGTATTTGCAGTGGATTTGTATGCCCACCCGAACTGCATTTATGCATACAATAAAAATATGAATGTACAATGAGCTCCCAGCAGCAACGTCCCACCAGGCATTCAGTTAAGTTTGCACTTGAGTGCTGATCATGCTTTCACACTCAGTGAGATCAGTGAAATAGTGGTCAACATTGATGAAACTGTATTGAGTCATAATAATGAAATTAAGATTTTGTCTGCTGAGCATGTACAATGACAGAATTAGTTTTTGTCAGTGTAACAAAAAAGAATGAGCCACTTATGGTGTTTTCAGCTGATTTGATTCCTGACGTTCTTGCTGTCAAAATGAGATCACAGGATGCAGTAAAATAAGCAGGAACCATTTTAAGAAACATCCTTAAATATTTAGATTTTGGACTTAATCACAAATTTTGTGATGCCCCAGAGCTCCGCAAGTCATGGGAGTCAACAAGAAGGCCTACAACCTGAAACTTTTTTACATTATTGTTTAAGAGCATCAAAGCTAAACTGTTACAAACTAAAGTTCTTGAGTTCAGAATAACACTGGGAAGGTGTTGGCTTCCGATGCTGCTCTTTTCTTCAAGCGATCTGGACTGACTGACCTTATTTTAGGGAAGACTAATACACGGCTCCCCCCACTGGAAGGAGACTCCCGGTGCAAAGCTTCAAGAGGACAATACTGTCTTATATTTAAACGATCAATTTCAATCCAAAGTGTAATCACAACGAAAACTTGATAAAGTTCATCAATGATTTATTCCATAAATCCGATTTTTCTGATAAATCATAAATCTCTCCAGATGCCTGGAATCGACATCATTCCAAAATCATGTTGTTAACATAACTCCCAGCATAACTCCCAATGCATTTCGGGCTGAAATTAAGCCCTTCCTCAGGGGATAGCTCTAAGAACATAAAGGAAAGCAAAATGGTATCACTATCATGTAATACAATGAGGTGCCCATCACCATAGCCTCACGTGTAAATGAATGATTCTGCGTTTATAGTGAATGGAATAATGCTTCGTGCTCAAGGACATGTGAATCACAGTCAAAAAATCATGCAAACGTGTAAAAAACACAAGAATAATGAGAATCACAACGCGATGATGCGGAATGTAAAGGCATGTGCATGACTGAATTTAATAAACACCACATGTGATCACCCATGACGGGGAAGGTAGAAAACCATTTGGAAAGCGGGCGGCGTGCACCAAGTTCCAACAGTCAAGCAGTGGAGTCAAAGAAACCCCGTGAATCATGTTAATAAACCGAAAATAATAATACCGCTGTTAGCGTCCTCGGAACGAGGTACTTACATGCCACGAAGTACGTGTGCCGGCTCTATGTATCCTCAGCAGGCAGCCTCGATAAGCGGGGCGACCAGCGCGTTAATATGCATGCAGCGTAAAACAGGAACTACGTCTAAGGGTAGAGAAGAAAGTAGGACCAAACGCCAACCACGCCGAGTGCATGAAAAATAAGCGCCATCTTGGAGTGGTGAAAAGTAAATCACCACCAAAACACCAGTGAAAGTTTTAAAATTAACCATGCATAAATGTGAATATTATATCAAACATAAAATGCTGAAACCCATAAAATAAACCGTGTGTTGTGCTGCAATGGTTTGAAATATGCAATTATGACACAAATGCTGAAACCCATACAATAAACAGTGTGTTGTGCTACTATGGTTAGAAATATGCAGTTATGACACATCATGAAAACAATGATACAAAATAGTGATTAGTTTAAATGGCGCTTATTTTTCATGCACTCGGCGTGGTTGGCGTTTGGTCCTACTTTCTTCTCTACCCTTAGACGTAGTTCCTGTTTTACGCTGCATGCATATTAACGCGCTGGTCGCCCCGCTTATCGAGGCTGCCTGCTGAGGATACATAGAGCCGGCACACGTACTTCGTGGCATGTAAGTACCTCGTTCCGAGGACGCTAACAGCGGTATTATTATTTTCGGTTTATTAACATGATTCACGGGGTTTCTTTGACTCCACTGCTTGACTGTTGGAACTTGGTGCACGCCGCCCGCTTTCCAAATGGTTTTCTACCTTCCCCGTCATGGGTGATCACATGTGGTGTTTATTAAATTCAGTCATGCACATGCCTTTACATTCCGCATCATCGCGTTGTGATTCTCATTATTCTTGTGTTTTTTACACGTTTGCATGATTTTTTGACTGTGATTCACATGTCCTTGAGCACGAAGCATTATTCCATTCACTATAAACGCAGAATCATTCGTTTACACGTGAGGCTATGGTGATGGGCACCTCATTGTATTACATGATAGTGATACCATTTTGCTTTCCTTTATGTTCTTAGAGCTATCCCCTGAGGAAGGGCTTAATTTCAGCCCGAAATGCATTGGGAGTTATGCTGGGAGTTATGTTAACAACATGATTTTGGAATGATGTCGATTCCAGGCATCTGGAGAGATTTATGATTTATCAGAAAAATCGGATTTATGGAATAAATCATTGATGAACTTTATCAAGTTTTCGTTGTGATTACACTTTGGATTGAAATTGATCGTTTATATATAAGACAGTATTGTCCTCTTGAAGCTGTGCACCGGGAGTCTCCTTCCAGTGGGGGGAGCCGTGTATTAGTCTTTCACTCTCACGCTGACCAGGCCAGTCGGCGTCATTCTGGGAGCACGCTACAACTTTACAATTGGTTTACCGAAGATACATTCAGCTGTGCAAGTCTGCTCCATTTTTTGTCTTATTTTAGGGAAGCCTGCTGGGGGCATTGTTCTGTGCCGTTTGTTTGCCCGCTTCCTGCACGTTGTTCGCCCATCCGGTCCGCTGCCTCACTGCACCGCAGCCGGTCTCCCCCTGCCGCCGCAGCTCCACACCATCAGAGCATGGCCGCAGTAGGGGGGGACCACAACTACCGGGACCCTTTGCGGCCGGAAGCCGCCAACCTACATTCCGCGCCAGGAGGCGCATAAATTCGAGGACATCTCCCCGCGTCGCTGGATCGCGCGCGGGTCGCGCCGGGCTAAGCCCGGGCCAAGGGCGAGCCCGTCTGCGCCCGTCAAAGCCAGGACAAGGCAGAGCAGGGCCACATTTCTTTCATCTGAACATCGATGCGCCTGCCTGCCATGGACCAGTGACACTGAACAGTGGTCAGTGATTAATGATTGTGTTTTCTCCTTCTTATTTTCCAGCAGTGCATGTATATTCACATTTCCGTTTGATTGTTTACCATTTTAATTGACAGTTATCAGTGGCAGCCATTAGTGGCCATGAGTAAGATTGGTGATAAGGGGGCGGGGGGTTCACGGGCGGGGAGGACTCTCGATTCTTTCTTGATAAGAGCGGAGTCTGTCCTGTGTCGGGAAATTGAGCTAACTGAAAGACGTTTGTCTCTGGAACATCGCCGCTCCTCTGTTGATGTCCCTGCTATTGGTTCAATAGTGCTGTCAGAGCCAGATGCACTGGCGGAAAATAGAGAAGATCAGGTGGTTGTGTCATCTTCGCGGGCCCTATCAATGCCTTTACTGGAGCCATCAGTAGCAGATCTTTTTGAAGAAGGGGTGTTACCTCCTTCCCCTACTCCTCCTTCACCACCTAAAACTCGGACTCGACAACAACGTATGAATCAAGCTAACCCGGGTGAAACACTTGTAAATGTTACCTCAGTTAAGAGGAAAGCAGGCAGCATCCCGGTCACACTACAACAGGCCAGCAAGGTGTCTAAAAAAGGGGGTGGTACACGGGGAAAGAAGGGATGTGTGGGGGAGGCAGTTGGCATAAGTGCACATACTCTGTTGGATATAAGCTCTCAGGCAGGTATAGAACAGATGATGTCTGACGTGGAGAATCGAATTGTTTTAAAAATCGAGGAGAAGATATTAGAACTTTTGGGACTCTTCTCTAGTAAACTCTCTAAGATAGATTCCAGGCTTGAGAAGATCGAACGGCAATTGTTTTCTCCAGTAGCTAATCGTCAGAGTGGAGGACCTAGTAATCCTATTGCCCCGTCTGGGCCTACGGGGACCGAGTCTATGCAGACCCGTACAGTGGTTGACACGGGGGTGTTGCATTCTCTGAGGCTTCGGTGCCAAATTTAGTTGGTAAGCCGGGGCTGTTACCCAATGCAATACCAAGGGAAGGCTCACGGGTTGCCACAACTAAGTCCATGGGTCGGGGGACCCATGTACTTCAGTCTACCCCAGACAGGATAAATCTCCCCCCGGAGGCAACTCCATACACTGTCATCTTGATAAACGTCCCCCCTCTACAGAGTGGTGTGGAAGAACACTGGATGTCACTGCGTAACAAGGTGCTACATCACGTAAAGAATTTGACTGGCTTTGGGGGCCGCTTATTTAAAGAATTTAAAATGTCACATAGGATACCTTGGGTAGGAATGTCTGATAAAACATATAGAGGAGACTGTGTTATATTGAATTTTGCCACATCGCAGATTGTGAGATTGATACTGGAGAGGGCAGGCACAAGGCACGGTTCAGAAGAGGGCATTGGCATGGTTCCCCTTGGGTTTTTCTATAGAAATCCCGCAGCCGCGTCAAATATCATGGCAGCGCGCAGATATCTACCTCTGGGGAAAGATTCTTATGAATTCTCTATACCCGTTCAAAACAGATTCGATATCTTCTCAAATTTGGATGATATTGAGTGACTAGTAACCCCAGAGGTGCCATTCACTGTTACTGAGGCTCAAAGAAAAGAATCATTAGTTCCAAGCATTTCCCCCACAGATAGCGTGGGCCTGACTGACACCAAAGTATTACCAAGTTCCTAACCTGGAACATTGCAGGCCTTAAAAATAAATTAGATTACGCCATTTGGAGAAGATCCTTATGTGGGGCTGATATTATCGGGCTACAGGAAACTTGGGATACTGAGAATCTGCTTTGATTAGACGGTTATACAACCCATTGTATTCCAGCAGTCGCCTCTAGCATGGGGAGGGCAAAGGGTGGGTTGGTAACTTTGGTCTCGGCTAGTATCCCAGGTATTCATACTCAACTGGATACAGGGTCACCACATTGTTTGGCAGTACAAATTGCCTGTAGTACTGTGGGTACCATTTTGATTATTAATTTTTACAATTCCTTTGACAGAGCCTCTATGACTGAACACCTTGTTGTGCTTAATCATTTTCTTGAGGATTATAGAGAATCTAACATAGACTCTTGTGCGATCATTGTCTTAGGAGACTTTAATATTCATGGTTGCTCTGAGAAATGCCAGGTTATGGACTGTTTAGGCCCCCCGGATCAAGGAGATATCAATTTTGAGCACTCTGCTCAAGGAGAAATTCTGGAAACTTTATTGGCCGATAATGGACTAATACTCCCCTGTTGTCAAAGGCTCCAGATGCTTCGCAGAGGCTGAACAGCTGCTAATCCCAAACTCCCACTCACTGGTGTCGCAGCGAATTTATCTACTTGACCAGCAAGGGGGGGAAAGGGGAAGTGGAGTGAGAAAGAAGAGAGACTCTGTTGCTGTGCATCCGGTCAGATTCAGGAATCTTCTACTGCTTCTCCTGATATCTTAAATGGGGTGTCTAATGCACACAAAAGAGGGATGGGGGTTTTGAGAACACTACACACAGAATCATTTAACATTCTATACTCTACATAGCTTTTATCCTACCAGCTCACTGCAGAGTTTTCGCCTCTCTTCTATATTAAGTAAGTATGGAAATTTGAAGATTCTATCTAAAAGAGAAATAAACTGCATTAATGACATTTCCCTATTCAGCAGATGGATTCTAGGAATGCTCCACTCAGAACTATCCTACCTGAGGAATCTCCAGTATTGACTTTCTTTTGTCTGTACCTTTATTGTCTTTCTATTCCGCTGGACATATGTACAAGCTGTGCAAGTCTTTGAACATCCGTAGCGCGCAAAAAGGAAGCAAGGAAGGAGAGAAGGGAAAGGAAAAAATAAGGGTAAGTGCAATGAAAGGAGGTTCAGCACAGCGAACAGTACCTTTACTTCGTAAAGTCTGAAGTCTTCAGATCTCCGAGGTTACTGAATTGTCTCTAATGTCTCCAACCGGCTTGCACTGACGAAGGTCTTCGAACTGGCTCAAGTAAACTGCTTACTGCCTCGAAAATCCACAAACTGCCTTCTAGTCAAAGATTATAATGCCTGGATGAAAGAGTCTTAAAGGAAGCAAGAGCAATCCCAAACTGACTGAAATTCAGGATCTGCTTCCTAACTGCTACCCTGACAATATAGGAAATGTTTGTCTAGGAAATTCCGTTCATCACCAAACGGACCAGGAACTCACTCTGACTTTTCACACTGGAACTACGAGATAAAAGAGGCTTCTTTTATCTTCCGACTGAAAACTACTTTGAAATACTAATTCCGTTTCCTCCCGCTATTAACGTAAACGCGGAGGAACGGTCACAGACTTCTTCTCAGGAAACATTCAAAATTGAAGTGCGCAGCTCGCCAGGCTCGCGCGCCCCACATAAACTAAACCGCCTAGCCAAGCAACTACTGACAGCTACCTGGTGACTTTGGCGGCCATCTTAGGAAGAATCGTTAATATTACAGATACTGCCATACATTGACAGTTCTAGGTTTGATCAGGAATCGAGAGTGCCTAACCCTTCTAAAACTACCAACTGCAGCCACGACATGCCTCCTGACAGTACCCCCTCTCAACGACCGATTCATCGGTCCTGGCTTGGATGGTTTCTGTGCATGAAATCTTTTAATCAGGGATGGGGCATGAATATTATCTGCTGGCTCCCAGGATCTGTCTGCAGGACCATACCCCTTCCAGTCCACCAGATAGTGTAATTTCGCTCTTCGGAACTTGGAGTCCAAAATATCCTTCACCACATGTTCCGGATGACCAGCAACAAGTATAGGATCAGGTGGCTTAGACAATCGTAACTTAGGAGCAACTGGTTTTAGAAGAGAGACATGGAACACCGGGTGAATTCCTAACTTGGCCGGTAATTTTAATCTGACAGTGACTGGGCCCAATACCTCCTCAATTACATACGGACCTACAAATCTTGGTTGAAACTTCCTGTTACCTTTCAAATGTAGATTTTTTGAAGATAACCAAACCTGATCTCCTGCTCTGTATGGGGGAGCTAATTTTCTATGTTTATCTGCACCTTTCTTGTAAGACTGTTTAGCTCTGATCAGATTGGTCTCAGCAGATTTGTGTAAGGAATCCATGTCTTTCATTAAGGTCTCCACAGCAGGAACCTCAGAATCAGCATTTTTCAAAAATGGATTAGGATGACGCCCAAAATTCAAATAAAACGGAGAGTACCCAGTAGAAGCACTCTTCGCATTATTGTTAGCGAATTCAGCCATCCACAGCATGTCCGCCCAATCACCTCCCGCTTCAACCAGAAACAAGCGCAAATATTGCTCCAGTTCCTGATTTATGCGCTCTGTCTGCCCATCTGCTTCGGGATGATAGCTAGTGGTCAATCTTCTCTCCACTCCCAACCCCTGTAAAAAGGCCTTCCAAAAATGAGACAAAAAATTGAGGACCCCTATCGGAGACTACCACTTGTGGAATCCCATGAATCTTGACAATATGTTCACCAAACACTCTGGCTAACTCTGGGGCAGAAGGAGAACCTTTCAAAGGAATGAAGTGACTCATCTTAGAAAAGGTATCCACCACAACCAAAATAGTATCATAACCCTTACTCTTAGGAAGTTCCACAATAAATTCCATTGAAATAGTGTGCCAGGGACGAGTGGGGGTGGGCAAAGGCTGCAACAGCCCGGAAGGTGCCTGTCTGCTAGGTTTACTTCGAGCACATAACTCACAGGATAAGACATAACTTTTGACATGAGAGGATAACCCAGGCCACCAGAAGTACCGCTGCACCAAATCCAAAGTCTTAGCGATTCCTTTGTGACCAGCCAACGGATGGTCGTGACATTTCTGAAGAGCCTTCACTTGTAAAGCTGTAGTCGGTAGATACAAGGCTACTTTGTAATACGGCAACTGCTGATGTACTCTTCGATCACTATCCTGAGCTGCCCAATCCTGAATTTCTTCGACGGACAAACTCGTCCCAACTTCCTCTTGAAAATTGTCTATGGCAATAGTACAAATTATTTTGGAGGCGGGAATAATAGGCTGAGCTTCCACAAGATGTTCACATTCTTGCGTGTCAATGCGTGACAAAGCATCCGCTTTTCCGTTCTTGGGACCTGGACGGTAGGTGATGACAAAATTGAAATCAGCCAAATAAAGTGACCACCGCAACTGTCGAGGCGTCAAAGTCTTAGCGGATTTGAGGAATTGCAAATTCTTATGATTAGAATACACAGTAACAGTGTGTTTAGCCCCTAGCAAATAGTGTCTCCAGTCCTCAAAGGAATCCTTCACCACCAATAATTCTTTCTCGGCAATCGTATAATTCAACTCTGCAGAACTTAACTTCCGTGAGCGATAGGCCACCGGATGAAGTTGCCCAGTGCTCCGATGCCGTTGAGAAAGTACTCCTCCAATCGCCTGATCCGAAGCGTCCGCTTCCACATAAAAAGGTTCAGAAGGGTCAGCATGAAGGAGGATAGGAGACGACGTGAACCTTTTCTTTAACAGACGAAAAGCTTGCTCAGCTTCAGAAGTCCATTCAAATCTCACTCCTTTCTTAAGTAGACGAGTAATGTGCACGATGAGCTGAGAGAATCCTTGAATGAAACGTCGATAAAAGTTAGCAAAACCTAGAAATCTCTGAATTTCCTTCACATCCTGAGGTGATGGCCAATCTCCCACAGCACGCACTTTCTTAGGATCCATGACCACACCTGAGGGAGACAAGATGAATCCCAAGAACTCCACTCGTGTAGTATTGAAGACACACTTTTCCAACTTAACATACAGGCGATATTGTTGTAAACGTTCCAAAACTCTTCGGACATGTTCGGGATGATCTTTGGGATCTTTAGAAAATACCAATATGTCATCCAGATAAATGATGGCAATTTTATCAAGGAGATCTCCCATCACATCGTTGATGAAATGTTGGAACACTGCTGGAGCGTTGCAGAGGCCAAAGGGCATTACCCTATATTCCGAATAAACCAAATTTTGTACGAAACGCTGTCTTCCACTCGTGTCCCTCCTTCATACGAACCAGATGATAAGCTCCTCGTAAATCCAGTTTCGTAAAGATCTGTGCCTCCTTTACCTGGTCTAGGAGAACCGAAATCAAAGGTAAAGGATAACAATTCTTGATGGTTACCTGATTTAAGGCGCGGTAATGTATACACGTCCTTAATTTTCCTTCTTCCTTCTTTGGAATGAAAAACAAAGGAGAGGACACAGGAGACTGTGAAGGTCTAATAAATCCATTTGCAAGGTAGCGATCTAAATACTCCTTCAAGTGTTGATTTTCCGCTTCTGTTAACGCATAGATTCTACTGCAAGGAAGAACTGCTCCAGGTTCTAGTTCTATGGTACAGTTATATGGACGATGTGGTGGCAAGTGTTCAGCTTCCACCTCACTGAAGACGTCTTGAAACTCTTGATACTCCTCTGGGATATCGACAGAAATAATAACTCCAATGGACTGCCCTCCAAACGATAACAGATTGGCTAGCGAGGAAACCTCTATCCTTTTTTAATCCTGATAGCAATGTTCCTGACAAAAGGAAGACTGCATCCTCACCGTCCGATTTTCCCAATCGATAGTCGGATTATGCTGGGACAACCATGGCAAACCTAAAATGAATTGAAACTGCGGGGCATCAATGAGGTTGACCTGAAGGATTTCTCGATGCCCATCAGCTTGAATTAACTCCAGACATTCAGTGTGACTTGTAATAGGACCAGACGACAAGTTAGTACCATCCACCGCTCGAACTGGTTCACTTTTCTCTTTTTGAATTGCCCGAATACCCATCCTTTTAGCATACTTTAGATCACAAAAATTGCCTGTTGCACCTGAGTCCAACATAATAGCCACACTAGGAAACTCATATTCTCAGAATTTCAAAGTCATCTGAAGAATAACGTGTGGTGACATCGTCTGCAAAGTATTCATGATCAAATGAACTTCAGGAGTCGTCTTAGCTTCCTCGACCACCAGAGCGACTCCATCTACTGGTGGCTGGAGTCGTTTCCCTTCATGGGAGTCTTGGGACGCTTGGTACATTCTCTTACGAAATGACCGGGACTTCCACAATAAAGGCATAATTTCTTCAGCCGTCTTTGCTCTTTTTCTTCTTTACTCAGAGGGCCACGGACAGCTCCAATCTGCATTGGCTCTGCTTCATTACTACCTTTTCCACTGTCAATCTTCATTCTATCCAGACGAGGAAAATTCATTCTCCAATCCTTCCTCTTTTCTCCTTTCCTCTCGGAATTTCTAAAATCTAATTCTAAAACAAGATCCACTAAAGCAGATAATTCCTTAAGTCGATTGGGGATCTGCGACAGAATGTCTTTGAGCTCATCACGCAATCCTCGGTAGAACAAAGCAGCTCGTTTCTCTTCCGGCCAATTGGTTTCTATAATCAGCTTATTAAACTGCGTTAGGTATGTCAGCAAATCCTTAGTTCCTTGACGCAACTCCAACAGTTCATTGTCGGTGGCCTGAGAAACCCGTCTCCTGTCAAAAATCCTCAAAAACTCCCTCTCAAACTGAACAAAATCATAAAGAAAGGGGTCGTCTCGGGATACTAAAGGCATTGCCCAATTTGCCGCATCTCCGCCCAGATAAGAAAGCACAAAAGCTACCTTTGATTTTGTATCAGGAAATACATTTGGCCGGCACATGAAATGTAAAGAACATTGGGTCAAAAATAACTGAGCCTTTTGGGGATCCGCCTGAAACCTTTCTGGGGCCGCTAAAGGAATAAGAGGAAAGACTGAATGGATAACCTGAGCCACTGTTTTTGGGTCCGTACTATGAGCGGGAACCTGTGTGGAAGAAGACCCACCCGCAGGATTCCCCATGGCCAACCCATCCACCTTCTGAGCTAATACTTGAGTCTCCTGTCGGGACGCCCCTAATTCTTGTTTCAAAATCTTATTTTCCTCTCGGAGTGCTCTTATCTCTTGCTGGATTCCCCCCAACATCTCTCCCAAGGCCTTCAAATCAAATCCGTCAGCCATTATGCCCAGGCGAAGCAAACTTCCTGGGCACTTCAATCTGTCAAAGGCTCCAGATGCTTCGCAGAGGCTGAACAGCTGCTAATCCCAAACTCCCACTCACTGGTGTCGCAGCGAATTTATCTACTTGACCAGCAAGGGGGGGAAAGGGGAAGTGGAGTGAGAAAGAAGAGACACTCTGTTGCTGGCACCCCGGTCAGATTCTGGAATCTTCTACTGCTTCTCCTGATATCTTAAATGGGGTGTCTAATGCACACAAAAGAGGGATGGGGGTTTTGAGAACACTACACACAGAATCATTTAACATTCTATACTCTACATAGCTTTTATCCTACCAGCTCACTGCAGAGTTTTCGCCTCTCTTCTATATTAAGTAAGTATGGAGTTTTGAAGATTCTATCTAAAAGAGAAATAAACTACATTAATGACATTTCCCTATTCAGCAGATGGATTCTAGGAATGCTCCACTCAGAACTATCCTACCTGAGGAATCTCCAGTATTGACTTTCTTTTGTCTGTACCTTTATTGTCTTTCTATTCCGCTGGACATATGTACAAGCTGTGCAAGTCTTTGAACATCCGTAGCGCGCAAAAAGGAAGCAAGGAAGGAGAGAAGGGAAAGGAAAAAATAAGGGTAAGCGCAATGAAAGGAGGTTCAGCAGAGCGAACAGTACCTTTACTTCGTAAAGTCTGAAGTCTTCAGATCTCCGAGGTTACTGAATTGTCTCTAATGTCTCCAACCGGCTTGCGCTGACGAAGGTCTTCGAACTGGCTCAAGTAAACTGCTTACTGCCTCGAAAATCCACAAACTGCCTTCTAGTCGAAGATTATAATGCCTGGATGAAAGAGTCTTAAAGGAAGCAAGAGCAATCCCAAACTGACTGAAATTCAGGATCTGCTTCCTAACTGCTACCCTGACAATATAGGAAATGTTTGTCTAGGAAATTCCGTTCATCACCAAACGGACCAGGAACTCACTCTGACGTTTCACACTGGAACTACGAGATAAAAGAGGCTTCTTTTATCTTCCGACTGAAAACTACTCTGAAATACTAATTCCATTTCCTCCCGCTATGAACGTAAACGCGGAGGAACGGTCACAGACTTCTTCTCAGGAAACATTCAAAATTGAAGTGCGCAGCTCGCCAGGCTCGTGCGCCCCACATAAACTAAACCGCCTAGCCAAGCAACTACTGACAGCTACCTGGCGACTTTGGCGGCCATCTTAGGAAGGACCGTTAATATTACAGATACTGCCATACATTGACAGTTCTAGGTTTGACAGGAATCGAGAGTGCCTAACCCTTCTAAAACTACCAACTGCAGCCACGACATGCCTCCTGACACCTGTATGCGGAATGAGGATGTACCCACTTTTAAAGGGAATGGAACACCCTCAACTATCGATTATATTTTTATTAGCTCTACACTGGGTGCAAGGTTCATGGCTACTCAGCTTCTTGGTCTACTTTTAGTGACCACAACCCAGTGGCCCTTATCATGACGGATCTGGTCGATAAACCTGAGTTATGTCATAGGAGGACGGATAAGTCAGACAACCGGCCGGTAGATCAGGCCCGCAGAATTAGATGGTGTAGAGTAGTACCTGGAGATTTTCACACCAATCTATTAACTAAGGTTGGAACAGAGATGCACATCTGTATGAATGTGCAAGCAGGGGATAAGAAGGTTTTAGAGGCATACATCAAAATTTGCTCCCAGGTCGCGGATGACCTTAAACGGCCAGGCAAGGTGAAAGATCTTGCTGGTGAGGGCTGGTTCGATCACAATTGTTCGATAGCACATCAAAATTTAATGGTGGCCCTGAAACATAATCCAGTGGATTAGAACGGTGTGGCATCTTTAAGGAAAGCCTATAAAGCTGCCCTGGAAAGCAGAAGACAAGAAATTAGAGATGAGGCTTGGGAAGAACTAACCTCTACTGATGTTCTCAAAAATAGTTCCAAATTCTGGGCAGTGGTCAATAAACCTTTTTTTAATGATTCCTGTAATGGTCAATTAGATTGTGGCATACAGGAACAGGTGTGGTGTTCCCATTTTAAATCAGTCTATGAAGGGGATGACTGCGAGAGGGTCGTTACATCCCCACTCATTGAGGATCCCTATACTTTATCGGTGACCGAGATAGAGGTGGTAGAGGCCATCAGTAAGATGACAAATAGTAAGGCCCCTGGCCCTGATGGCGTTTCAGAATCGGATGTAACGTTTTTAACAGGGTGTACAAATCAGGCTTGCCGGGTACCTGGTCTGAATCAGTTATTGTACCCATTTTTAAAAAGGGAAATAGAGGGGAACCTAGCTGCTACCGCCCCATTTCCCTTATCGACTCTGCTGTCAAAGTCCTCGGTCGGGTGGTTTTAGGTAAACTTACAGGGTGGTTGGCTGAAACAAATACCCTTTCAGGTCTGCAATTTGGATTCAGGAAAGGGAGAGGCACAATTGATCAAAGCCTCAACCTCCAACTTTTAATTGGGAAGTACACAATCGCCAAGAGGGGCACCCTATACTTAGCCTTTATGGACCTTTCCTCGGCCTTCGACCGAGTGAACAGGTCCAAATTATGGGTGATGCTTCTTCATTTGAGCGTGGATAAAAACATCCTGTACTTCCTCGCTGATCTCCATAGGGACCTATCTGCCTCAGTAAGATACGACCGCAAGGGCAATTGCACAGGAAAGATTTGTATCACCAATGGTGTGAGGCAGGGTTGTATTTTGGCCCCCCTACTCTTCACCTTATACATTAATGACCTAGGTACTGTTTTAACAAAGGTTTGTAAGTACATCCCAAGGGTAGGCAAGCGATTCATCCCGGCATTATTATATGCGGATGATCCCGCCCTCCTAGCACGCACAGCAGTAGGGTTGCAATGTCTTTTAAACTCATTTGCTGATTTTATGAAAGCGCTAGATCTGAAGTACTGGGTTTTTAAGAACCCAGCGGTGCCAGGGAACACACCCTAAGACTTCGAGTCCTTCCTGTCCCAGACTACAGAAACACAGAGTCTTCTTGGTGAAGTCAAAGATCGAATTTATTGGCTGCAGCCAGTAACAGGTAACCTAGAAGTACAACACAGTGTATATTCTCAGGAGACTGCTCAACCTTACAAAGCCAGCCTTCCCTTTTTATACAAAATATTATGCTTCAGGCAAACATTCCTTGTTTTACAGTTGACCATTCACATATTTTCACTACAAAGAAAAAGCAGCATCATGATGACAAGCTTATTTTCAGTTTGTCCAACCCACAGTAAATCACCCGGCAAGGCCCTACATTTTCATCAGATATCGACGGACCCCTAATAAATTCGGGCACCTCCTCCTCGTAAAGCACGTCATAAAGTAAGGAACAGAGACAGGTGTGTGTAAGATTAGGCGTGGTTTGTGTGCGATGAAAGGTTTATGGCATGTTGTGCCTTGATACTAATCTTGATCAGCCACTGGGAGAGGAACTGACCGAACAGGTTTGGCTCCGGGCAGTGGAGTCAGCTTGCCCAGGTCGTGCAGAAGTCAGCAAAGGTGTATGTGTCCTTCAGACTCGTTTTTGGCCTTAGTCACCGGCTTATGTGAGGGCAATCACAAAATGGCTGCCGTATACAAAATGGAACCTGAGGGTTCAGGACGGAATCTCGAATTAAAGGGTGATTTCATCACTCGAATATGCCGAAAATGCTTGTGTATGATATACTAGTCATTCTCGGTCTGCTGGTATCAAAATCGTCATGATACGACGATGTTTATGGCACGGGTCCAGAATTTTCAGTACCACAGACCCTCCTTTTGCCCTTACATAGGCAATAACCTATACTCATGCTAATCTGAGTCCAGGTCTATATTCATAAAGTCATTGAGATGTTGCTGTAGCATAATCCTATTACTTAGCTCGTCCCTCGATACAGGTTTCCTTACACATGACGTAGCACAGAGGCCACATATAGCAGGAGCACACTGTACGCACAGACAGAACAGGAAAAGAATGGCTAGGATCATCCCAATGACCATCAGAATCTTCCATCCCCAGGCTGATAACAGTTCCCAGAACCACCCTATCAACGACCAATCTCCTTTATCCATATGAATGGATTTAGAGATCTTATGTAGTTTGGAGATGGCCTGGTACACTGTTGGAGCGTTATCTGGAATGAAAACACAGCAACTCGATTGGATCACTTTACGTACCCCACCTCGTTCTGCAAGTATGACGTCTAACGCGACCCTGTTTTGAAGGGTCATAAGACGATCCGACTGGAGCTCAGCAGTCAAGTTACTAAGGGCACAGGCAGTAACAACTATGGTGGATTCAACCACTCTCGTCAATTGCCTTATGTTCCTGCTGTTAACCATAGGTCCCCAAAATGGCAGGAAACCCTTAAAGAAGTCTCCAAATTCTTGTCCTGCAGTGTCTTCTTTACTGAAGACACCTCTAACTATCCTTGTCTTATGGTAATCTGCCGCAGCTGTGTAGGTGGGAGGCAACAGGAATGAAACAAAACATGTGCCCGAGAAGTCAGGGGGCAACCATGTGTAAGCTCTATCATGACAGATGAAATATGTACCCTTAGCTGCTAGGAAGGAAGGGGAAGTCTGAGATGCAAAGACATATGTTTTTTCCTAACTGAGCTCTTGGATTCTTGCCATTACCTTGCAGGCATAGGTGGCCCTGATGGGGTACAATCCAAATCGGGGAGGATCTCTTAGCTCGCTGTTTTTCACTCAGAGTAACTCCATATCCGGTCACGTTCCATCCAATATATGCTAGTGTCTCATCTCTCGGGATAGCCTCATAGGAAGTATCTTCCCTAATCATATCTACTATACCCTTAACTAGAGCACTATTCTTTGGATTATCTTTTTCAGAAGGTAGGGGGTGGACTTCATGTGCATAAATGAACATCGTTCTGTATGCCCACACAGAACCATTATGGCTGAAAGGCAGGACCAGGTAAGGGATACCTTTATCAGTAGTGTGAGGCATAAGACCACACACCCAACAGTTAGTCATGTTCACTACTAATTGGTGATGGTGCAAAAGTTCAACGAAGGAGTTATTAATAAACTCTAACCTCCTAACGGACTCATGTTCAGGTAAAGGGTAAAAAGAATGTGAGGAAACAGTAGAAGGAGGAGGTATGGGCTGTGTAGTGGGTGCAAATGTCACTCGAAAAGAGAATAAAACATATCCTATTAAAAACATCATTACACTGAACTACATAAAAATGCATAATATCAAAAAGATTTTCTTGGTCATCATCCTACATATTTTAGCTTTAAAGTTCATCTCTATGGCAGGTCTCTCCATCTCGAAAAACTCATCCTCTCTAATTGCTGCTCGCGATGGTAGGGTGTTCTATGCTAAGGAATGCTTCTGTCAGTCCAGGGCAACTCCCTTAGAACAACCAGAACTGTTGACCTAACGTCTTCGGCTGCACTCCAAAGACTTCGGCAACCGCGACCCTACAGCTGAACCCGGATGGTGGTTCAAAAAACAAAAATAAAAAAGTTTCTCAGATGAGAGAGCTGCACCTTCAAAAATAGCAAAGGAAAGAAAAAATTTTATTAGTCCATAGTTCTCGGCCTCAGGTTATAGCGTCTTTTTCCAGGTAATGTTTGGTCTTGGAACAAGGGTTCAGGCTCTGTAGTGTCCAATCGGATTGACGGTGGCACACCCTCTTGCAAAATATTGTCACTTTCACTTTCAGAAATTGTTCCTTTTACACGTGCATCGCTGAAAGGCAGAAAACGAGGCACAGTCTCAGTCTCAGAGTCAGCAATACCCTCCTGGACCCACCGGTCGTACGGCAGAGGCAAAGGAACCCCCTTGCAGTGTACGCCGTGGATCCAGTTTTTCTTTCCTTCCACTCAAACGGCTGATCTCGTTGAGAGAAGAACTAGGTGGGGGCCGGTCCAACGGGGCTGGTCATTCTTTGTCTGCTGAAAATTCTTGACCAGCACCCAGGATCCAGGAGTAATAGGATGTCCTGGAGCTTCAGAGACCTGAGGCAGAGTATTGTGAACCTGTTGGTGTAAAACACGCAATTTAGCCGTCAATTCACACAAATAATCAAGCAGTACAGGGTGTTCGATCTCACTGAATTTTGTCGGCCTTGGCACTCCCCATATGTTGGCCGGACGGCCGAACACAATTTCATAGGGACTAAGTCCCACTCGCGAATGCTCATTCTGGTTGATAGGAGTGCTAAAGGCAGAGCGTCAGGCCATTTAAGACCAGAGCTCGCTTGGATTTTGGCCAATTTTAGTTTAAGCGTGCCATTATAGCACTCTACTAGTCCATCTGATTGGCGGTGATTTGCAGCGTGGAATTTTTGCTGGATCCCTAGCCCTTCACATACTTTCTTCATCACTCGACCCACAAATTCACTTCCATTGTCACTCCAGACCATTCTCGGCATTCCAAACCTAGGGAAGAACTCTTTGACAAGGGCTTTAGCTGTGGACATGGCAGTGTTGTCCTTCAGGGGATATGCTTCTACCCATCTTGAAAAGGCACAAACAACAACGAGTACGTATTTCAAATTGTTGCACCTTTCCATGTGGATGAAATCTAGCTGCAAAACCTCGAACGGATACGTTGGAGGCGCAAAAGGACCAGCTGGAGTTGGGGTTCCCCTACCGGGATTCAGTGGTGTCACTAGAGTTGGTGTCACCCGGTGCGGGTAACTCATGGTGTCACCCCCTCACGACTTACCGCATGGACCTCCTCTGCTCCGAGTCCGCCAGTGTACGGATGTACGTCGTTATAACGCATGCTTTAACAATGCATGCCTTTACGACACAACTTTACAACGCAAGTCGTTACAACGACTTGCGTTCGGGGGTGCTGGATAGTGAATAGTTTAATTTACTATTCCAACTCCAGTCCCCGTGGATAGTAGGGAAGGTGTTGGATAGTAAATTAAAACTATTCCCTATCCTAAAGCGCCCCCCAGCGCAAGTCGTTGTAATGACTTGCGTTGTAATGGTTGCGTCGTAAAGGTACTGCGTTGTTAAAGTTGCGTTGTAAACGCTCTTCCCCCCAGTGGACACAGTTGGCAAATAACGGGACCATACAGAATCCTTAGTAAAGTTTGTAAATTTAGGTCCATGATAAACCATTTGCAATGCTCCTCCATTGACACTAATATTGACATTTTTATGCTTTCAAATTTCACTCCGCTTTATAGGTATTTATAACAGCATTTACCAGCCCAGCGTAGTTCATCTTTTCCTATTTTAAGATCACAGAACGTAGTTAGCAGTGCAAGATGAAAAACAGAGCTGGAACTAATACAAGTCTACAGCAACTCTTCCCAATGGCCTTTTAACTTGATTTTACAAGGCCCAGTCCAAAAGGAGAGTGATTCAATACATTAATCCCAGTTCCTATGGAGTATGGCGTCTATAGGTCTGACTTGCGTTCGTTAACTGTGCCATTGCCATAGGATCACCCAAGAAAATTTGTGTGGAAATATCCAAGTGTACATTAATTCTTTATAATTTAAGGAAGAGGTAAAATTAAAAAAACCTGAGACCTTAAGAAAAACACTTGTGCGATATATTCAATATCATTCTTGAGCCTCATTGTTAGCTTCACCTTTCACAACTCAATCACTTAACACAATTTTTCTTGGGGCAGGTCTTTTTTTGTGTTTACACAATTATTACGGCTCCTCTACAGAACAGTGGAATGAATTGTTAAGAATACATCAGTGCCTGAGTGTGCTTAAAAACTTACAGCCTGATTCATAAAGCAAAATTGCGCCCGCAATAGCTGCGAAAATGCTATTGCGGGCGCAATTTCCCTAATCGGCATTCACCATGAAAATACCGAAATTGCAAACAAAAAATAGCGAATTCGCAAATAGATTCGCAGAATCCCGGCAGGAGTGCGACAAACCACGGATTCTGCAAAAAAAATTGCGAATTCGCTATACAATCGCAATCGCAAATAGCGAAAAAACCCAAAATCGCTATTTGCGAGGCGCAAATTAGGGACAACCCAAAGCAGGTGGTAACCATAAAAGCCATAGGAATTTTTTGGGGGAAAAACCGTTGGCCAATCAGGAACAGGTGCAGGCCTGACCAAACACACATAAGGAGAATCAGCAGCAGCAGTTGGAGTCTCACAATGCCAGGAATGTACATGGTGGTCAGGCGGCGAAGGCTACAGCGAGCAGCACGGAGGAGACGCAGAATCCAGGACAGGATATTCCGCCAGCGGGTCACCCTGCTGGGCCAAACCAGAGAGCAGATATATGCAAACTACCGCCTGAATGGGGAAATGATAATCCAGCTAATACAGGACCTTGACCCCCTGATGCAGCACCCAACAAGGCGGACCAATGCCGTGCCTACACATGTCCAGGTATTGTGTAGCCTGCACCTCCTGGCCTCCGGGAGCTTCCAGGGGATAGTAGCGGTTGCTGGGGGGATATCCCAGCCCACCATGTCACGCTGCCTCAGGAGTTTCGTTGACGCAATGCTGACCCAGCTACACCGACACATCAAATTTCCCACCAGCCAACAGGATCTGGACTTGACCAAGCTACAATTCTACAATGTGTCCCATTTCCCACAAGTGATAGGATGCATAGACTGTACCCACATCGCCATCTGCCCACCAGCTGCAACGGAGTACATGTACCGCAATCGCAAGTCCTACCACTCCCTCAACATACAGATGGTCTGCAATGCTAAGACATACATCACGGACATAGTGGCCCAGTACCCAGGGAGTACCCATGACTCATTCATATTCCGGCACAGCGGCCTCCACACACGATTGGCCAGGGGAGACTTTGGGGAAGGACACCTACTTGGTAAGTACACTTTGTCAACAATGTCACATTGCAATGAAGTAGCTGCGCAGCACAGGCACTCACCCTCTGCTCCTCTCATTCAGGTGACAGTGGATACGCCCTCCGTGAATACCTCCTCACCCCATACCTCAACCCTGCTACACCACAGCAACGGCGTTACAATGTTGCACACATACGGACAAGGAATTGCATTGAACTGACTTTTGGGCTACTGAAGAGCAGGTTCCGCATACTGGACAAGACAGGTGGGGCCATGTACTACAGTCCTGAATTGTGCTGCCGCATTGTGGCTGTCTGCGCAATACTACATAACATTGCTACCAAGCGCAGGATACCTGTTGACATCTCTGGCAGTGAGTCGGAAGGGGACGACCGGCCACCAGCACATGGGCGTCATGCACACGGGGAGAACCCAGCTGAAGGCCACAGACGCCGCAACCACATCACAATGAACTGTTTCTAGTGCACCCTCTCCCCTCACCCAACAAATCACAATTGCATGCAAAATTTAATAATGACACAACGCCAATGTGTGATGCCAAATTAAATCTTATTGTTTGAATCACAATAATGTTTCCAGTTGCCATCCTTCTATTGCAAACAGTATTTTAGCATACTGCTGCGTCCAATACACAGGGCAGGCTTATGTTCAGCCTGTGCCTGTACAAGTACTATTCAGTCAGGTGCGCCTCCGGCGCGAAGCACCCAAGCGCCTCTCCGGCTCCTCCTCATCCACCGCACGTGTCCCTGCATTGGGCCTGGTGCTGCGTCTCAGTGCCCCTACGTGTGAGGCAGAGTGGCTGCTCACACTTGATGTCCCCTCACTGGCATCGTCACCCCCGACAGTGGCAGGTACAGCAGGGTGAAGTGCCATCACGGCAGTGGTCAGGCCCTCAAGTACCCTGGCCACATCCTCGCAGCATTGAATGAGCTGCTGCTGCTGCGCCAGGCACTGGCGCGATAGCTGCGAGGTGGCATTGCCAATAACATAGTTTGACCGGGTGTAAGCCGTCAGCCGGGTCAGTAGCTGACGGTGGCGGCGGCGGTCCGTGTTGCGCTGTGAAATTATTGCAGCTGTGTTGGCCTCCATGGCTGCAGTCATGCGGGCCATCCCCTCCCCCACACCTGCCATGGCTGCCGTCATGCGGTCCATCCGGTCCCCCACACCTGCCACATTGCGGCCAATGTTATGCAGCTGCAGCTGTATGGCCCCTTGCCGGCGTGCCTGCAGCTGGTGAATCCGGAGCATGCGACGTTCAACACTAATGCTCGGCAGCCGCTGTCCATTCCCCCTCCTGGTGCTGGGAGCATTGGTCTGCAGGCGAGCCCTGCCACGCCTGCTCTGCTGGCCTGCCACAGTGGGTGGCCGCTGTGTCGCCGCTGTCGCGGGACCTGATGTTGGTGCGCCAGCTGCTGGTGGAGTCAAGCTAGGCATTGCTGGTGCGGCAGAGGCTGGAGGCACAGTGGTAGTGGGCCGGGCTGCAGGTGTTGGTGCTGCGGCAGAGGCTGGAGGCACAGTGGTAGTGGGCCGGGCTGCAGGTGTTGGTGCTGCGGCAGAGGCTGGAGGCACAGTGGCAGTGGGCCGGGCTGCAGGTGTTGGTGCTGGGGCAGAGGCTGGAGGCACAGTGGTAGTGGGCCGGACTGCAGGTGTTGTTGCTGCGGCAGACGCAGGAGGCTGTGTGTGTAACGGCACCTCCTCAACATCCTGTGCATCCTCATCTATGTGCAGCCTCTCGCTGTCGCTGCTGTCAGCGGCACCTGTGAGGGGAAGTGGACGTACATTAGTTGCATGTATCTGTCACACGTGCAGTTGCTACATGCATGCTGGGTGACATTCCCTGACTGCCTATAGCATTGCCTACTTTTGGACCTGTCTGGCTGCATTGGGGTACTTGTACATTGTGGCCACACTACATGTCCCACAATGCTTTAGGGCATTAACTGATGTGCACCGATGGCATGACTTTGGAACATTATGGGAGGCTATAGGGTCATGGCCATTCATAGGGGACAGGGTCGCAGTCGCATGCCACTTACCTTGGCTCTCTTGGGTGGGGCGGGATGAGTCCATTCGGGTGACTCCAATACACGCCTCTTCCTCCAGCGTGTCTTCAATGCGATCCTCCAGGGGGGTGTTTGGAGGGACTGTAGGTCCTCCCCCTCCAGTGCCCAGGGACTCTCCCAGCCTCTCGGCGACCCTCTCTTTGGCACGACCTCGGAGGTCGTACCACCTTTTCTTCAGGTCATCCAGTGACCTGTCGGCCACACCCACAGAGTTCACTGCGGCCGCTATCCTGAGCCAGATCCTGCGCCTCTCCTGCTCGGGCACCCTCCTTGAGTCTTTCCCGAACAGTTTGGAGTGGTTCTCCACCACCCCTTCAATTAGGTGCTCCAACTCTTGTTCCGAGAACTTGAGTTTCCTCTTGCGCCCGGGGTTGCTGGGCCCAGGTACTGCCTCCTCAGCCATTGCTGCAGTGGTATTGGAGGTGGTAGTCCAACTTAGCTGTTGTCCTTGCAGGAGCTGTCTCTGTTGCTGCCTCGAGGTCTGCCTCACTGTGGTGAATGGGGGTGGGAACTGGCTGCTTCCTGGTTGTGATGTCATCACTGTGCTCGAAATGCGACTTCCCGTTTTCCCGATCTCGCGCTTTTTGCGATCTTGCTATTAGCGATCTCGCTATTAGCGATATCGCTATTTGCGATATCGCCAATCCGACACGGATGTTGCCGGAAATAGCGATTTTTATGCGATTTTCGATGATCGGAAACGGTTTTTGCGGCCGCGTGCGAATCGCTTTTTTTTCTCGCAATACATCATGAATACCGTTTTGCGAGTCCTTAATAGCGATTCGCTATGAATCGCTATTGGGGGCTCGCTAAACGGCCAGTTGATGAATAAGGCTGTTAGGCCCTCTCCCTTATTGGCTAGAAGACAGACACTTTTTGAGAATAACTTTGTTCGAGAACCCAAAGCCACCCACAAGCATCCATTAGTGAGATAGTAATTGGCAACTGGTCCAAGTTCTTTACAATATATAGCCTTAGACCCATCTTTTTCCACCCTGTGGGCTGTAGAGAAGGACTCTGTGGAGAATAATACTAGCCGCAGACGCATTTTCCACTCCTAAACAATGAACTCTCTAACTGGCAAAAGCCAGATATCCGATCTCTTCTGGTATGCAATAATAATATGCCTTAATCATCATAGCAGTGTGCATACTCTGTTAGAGGGACATTCGTGACCTATTATGGAAATGTGAGTAAGCAAATTGTGAGACGGAAGCTACACCCATCCGTTTTTCCAGTGGCGCACCTTAATTGCTTCATATGAAGATCACATCTACCAAAAAGCCAAAAGGTGCACTCTTTTGCTTTGCACATTGTGAAAAGAAATTGCCAACTCGCATGGGTGCCCTTCAAGCAAAAAAAATGCTCACCGTAACAGATTCCTCCTGGCACAAAGACTGGGAAAGAGAAAAGGTATATTTTCATCAGATTAGGACATCCTTAGCTCCTAGAGACCTCAGACTTTCAACCCTATCCTCTGTGAGGGAGCCCTAATTCGCTGGGATGAGGCACTTTATCACCTTGCCTAGCTCATGTTTAGATTGTCCGCTTTTAATACATCTATGACCTGTTCATCATATGAAGATAGGACCCTACAACAATAATAAAAACGCTTACTATACCATGTAAGCTTTAAAAGCAGTGTGCAATAATAAACACTAATAGGAGTTTGTGAAACAAAGCCCTTGAGCTAGAATTACATTGCTGGCATAGACAGGACAGTCTGCCAAACTACCAACTACCAACAGCCCCTACTGCACCCTACGACCATCCATCTTCCTAACCCCCCAGAAGGGTCAAAAGACTAGGCCACCAAACCTGTAAATCACTTTAGGCAAAGGGCAACATCAACGATGCCATTTCCTGCTCCTAAAAGGGAGACCCTCCGTGCAATGTACACTTTTGAAAAGCAGACTGGGTGAGTTTTGAACGTCTTCGAGAGCAAATAAAATCCCACTTCAATGTAAAACTGCAGTTTCTAATATACATAAGATTACTACACATAGAATTATTATGAGGGGGACTGCACTGTTAGTACCTTATTGCCGTACAAGGAATGTGATGTAGGCATCAATCAAAAATACTTAGCACATACAGCTACGATATGCTGCTCGAGCGCGTTATCAGATGCTGTTAAAATGCATCTATAATGTTAGAGTGCAAGTGATCATTAGGCAGGATCTGAGCAGGAGTAGTAAGCTCTGGTTAAGTGCTACCTGCAAATGACTAAACCACTCGCCTCCATGCCTTCTTCCGTGTGGGAATGCTTAAATCAAAATCACTTCAGTTCCCTCCCACCTTCCCTGTAATTCCGCACCCACTGACCTGAGGACATCTGCAAAGACTCGACTCACACAGCTGGGTCACGAGACTCTGAGCGCGGGAACAGGGGCTCTTTGTGCCGAAGAGACAGTTCGCCCCCTCGCTGCTGCAACACTGGACGTCAATAGATGTGACGTCCAGACGTCAATAGATTTGACGTTCAGACAGAGGGGTGACCCCGCCCGGCGCTCGGCAGCACTTTTGTTTTATATGTAGAGTTATTTCAGGCCTGCTCAGAGGGCTGCCGCATGAGGAACGAGTTGGTTACCAGATTGGTGTCACCCCATCTGATGGTGTCACCCGGTGCGGGCCGCACCCCCGCACCCTCCTAGTGACGCCACTGCCGGGATTGTATTTCAAGCACACCATGCAATTCTTGACCACATTCTCTGCACGCTTAGGAATTCTAGCATTTTGCCATACTGGAGCCAACAACTTACAAATCCCTTTCACACTGATGTGAGCCATTCCATGGGCCATTGTAACCACTGCAAGCACATATGCATCGGGTAATAACCATCGCTGATGTTCTGACAATTCAATCCAACAACCATTTGCATCCAATTTACCCATACTCTCTCTCCACACACTCAACTCTTTCTCTGTAGCTTCAGCTTGAATAGATTTCACACTCTCTATCGTATCCTCACACATTCCAATGCCAACCCATCTCGCAGGGCCTGCAACATACATTCGGCTCATCACATCCCTCGCTGTTTCTTTTGCGACTTCATCAGCAAATGCATTTCCACGACCAACATCATCAGTAACCTTCTTGTGTGCACTGCATTTCACAATCGCAACTTGCAAGGGCAACGTAAGTGACTCGAGAAGCTCATTCACCAACTGACCATGCTGAATCTTGGCTCCATGCGAAGTCAGGAACCCACTATCTTTCCACAATCGTCCAAAACTATGGGCCACACCAAATGCATACTGGCTGTCAGTATATATAGTCACTTTCATTCCTTTTGACAACACACACGCTCTTGTAAGTGCAATCAACTCTGCTGCTTGAGCTGAATTATGTGGGATACGTGCAGCTTCAACAATCGTATATAAAGTCGTAACAGCATATGCTGCAATCGTATCACCATTCGGAAGCTTGAAGCATGAACCATCCATCCATAAGGTACCATCACACTCCACAAGAGGAGTGTCTCTGAGGTTTACTATCCCTTTCGTTTCTTCCTCTGTCTTAAGAAAACAATCATGTTGTTCAGAAACATCTGTTTCTGCTACAATCGGCAACAACGTAGCTGGATTCAATGTGTTGCATCTTTTTATGTGCACATGACTCGCTAAAAGTGTCAACTCGTAACCTGACAATCGAGCACTAGTTAAGTGCTGTGTCTTGGTCCTGTTTAACAAAATGTCCACTGCATGTGGAACCGTTACGATCAACATATTATTCATCACTAACCCAGCAGACTGCCGAATAGAAACTGCTGCTGCCGCTGTGGCTCTCAAGCAACTCGGCAACGCTCTAGCTACCGGATCCAAAGTCGACGAAAAATACGCGCATGGACGTTGCTTGTCCCCAAAAGACTGTGTCAGCACTGACAATGCACAACCTTCTTTCTCATGGACATACAGTGTAAAGGGTTTGCTGTAGTCCGGGTACCCAACACAGGAGCCGAACACAATGCATCACGCAATTCGGTAAAACTTTTCTGACAATCTTCAGACCATGGAAGGGGATTCGTGTATCTTTACGGGTCAATGCCACCAAGGGTTTGGCCAGTAAAGAAAAATTCGGTATCCATTGTCTGCAATAGGATGTGATGCCCAAGAAAGCGCGCACTTCTCTCTGTGTCCTTGGCACACTCAATTTTGCAATTGCCTGAATTCTTTCTGGGGTCAGTTTCCTTCCCTCCTTCGATAAGAGATGACCTAAGTAGGTCACTTCTTGTCGACAATATTGTAGCTTTGAAAGGGACACTTTGTGATGTAAATCAGACAAATGAAGCAACAATGACAACGTTGCTTCTTTACAAATTTCCTCAGTATCTGCAGTGATTAGTAAATCGTCAACATACTGAATAAGGGTAGCGCCATCAGGTAATACAATTGTATCAAGCTGTGTTTTTAAAGCCTGACTATATATCGATGGACTCTCAAAATAGCCCTGGGGAGCGCGTTTGAACCGGAAGCTTCGTCCTCCTAAACAGAAGCCGAAAATATCCCTGCTCTCCTCGGCAATCGGGATGCTGAAGAAAGCATTCTTCAAGTCAATCACAGAGAAGCAAGTCGTAGAAACTGGAATCATAGTCAATAGGGCAGTGATATCAGGAATGACTGGAAATTGTGGCACAACGATTTTGTTCACCTCTCTAAGATCAACCACAAACCTGTAAACAGGTGGCTGAGAAGGGTCAGTACGCTTCAAAACAGGCAAAACCGGGCTATTGCAAACGTTGCCTCTTGTCTCCTCAATTACATCTTTTTTAATCAAATCATAAATGATCGCTAGCAACGCTTTTTCACCTTCACTAGAGATCTTGTATTGGGGAATACGTGGCATTTTAACATTCGCTTTTAATGTCACAACATATGGCGGTATTTCCAAAAGACCCACATCATTAGGACCAGTAGCCCAAAGAATATCAGGAAGAAGCAACAATTCTGTCGGAAGTTTATCCTTCGACAAATACATTGGGGAGACCACTTTCTTACCCAGTGTAAGTTGTACTCCTGAAGGAGAACAATACAAAGTTGCATACAATCTTTTCAATAGATCCAAACCTAACAAGTTCTCACCACAACCTGTCGTCAAAATAAGGGGTGCTTCTAATTCACAAGGTCCAACAGAAAGGGACATAGGACTAGAAATCGGGTTCCTAACCGGGGCGCCAGAAAAACCTACTGAAACATTCATTTTGCCAGACAAAGGTGCGCCAGGGAGTTTAGAGTGCATTATAGAACTCTTTGTAGCACCAGTATCCAACAGAAAAGGCTGACACACCTGATGTAATCACCTCAACATAAGGTCCACTCTGATCTACTGGAACTGAAACAACTCCCTCTCTTTGTCTATGGCTGTCCTAGCAATCATTACCTTCCATATTCTCATCTTCTGCATAGTAGTCATCAGCATAATACTGAGGCGTTCTACCAGACGCGTTATTCTGCTGATCAAAACTATTCATTGAATTCTGAGGTGGAAAAGAGCGTGCGTTCTGGGGCAAATTTCCCCGTCCTCTACCTCTAGATGCTTGTGGAACACCTCGACCTCTTGCGCTAGAAACACCATTCATACGCTGTAACAAAGCAGGGCAGCTACTTTTAAAATGACCTTCTTCTTTACAATATGCACACTGATTAGGGCCTACAGGAAAACGTGGTTGAGAGAACTCGAACCTTTGCGAGTTTCTCTGAAACTGCTGAGGTTACTGAAAATCACGCCGACCACCACGAGGCGGATAAGCTTGCTGTAAAAGAACCTTCGTTTTTGACTCTTTAGTTTTCTTTTCTACTCTATCTTTTTCATTCTTATCTCTATTCTCATAATACTGTGCAGTAGCCAATATCTGTGCTGATGAGGAAACGGCCCAAGAACTCTCTGAGTCTTTCGATTTTTTACACACTCAGGAAGCAAATTATGTACGAACTTGTCAACGAACAACCGTTGACCACCTTCTGTACTCATATCTTGACCACTGTGGTCGATAAATGTCTCCTCAAACCTGGTGAAGAAATCAGACACGGTTTCCTCTTTCTTCTGCTTACATGCAGACAATTTGTCCCAATTTACTCGCATAGCAGGCATTAACGTCTTCATGTAGGTAACAATTTTACCAGGGAGGTCTGCAACTAAAAGCCCAGGTTTAGCACCACCAACTTGTCGGCCATCTGCAGTAGCAATATTAGCCCATGTATCACCTAACTCCGGCGCATGGTCTGTATGACGAATCAATCCCCACAAAGGCTGTGGAACCACATTTCCAAACAACATGTCTATGTCAGCTAAATTCATAATACATGAGCCTGCAGTCTGTGATAGTTCCTTATAATACCCTGCAGGATTTTTACGGGGGTCAGGCAAAGTCTGCTTAAGGGCCAAAACTTCAGCTCGCTTCCAAGGAACATGTACCCAAACACGCTGAAAATGAGGCTGAATAGGTGGCTTAGCTGTTAGATCCCCTTCTTTCCAAACTGGGGGTACTTCTCTCATCGGATATTGTTGCGCTTTTCTCCTAGCAGAGGGATCATGCTCAAATAATGACAGAGAAACACCCTCACACCTAAACGACAACAATGTCGCAACTGCTTTTTCAACATCGGAACCCACAATTGTGCCTTTTGCAAACTCGTACCGTACACGACACAGCTCAGGCGGATTGCATTCTAAATCATTTTCCTCCAATTCCTCACAAAGAAAAACACACATTTTCTCGAAAACGTATCTCTGCTTCGGTGCTTCCCACTGATGGAAGACATCCATAACAGAATCTAGCGCATATCTTGTGGGGTCTGTAACCCATTTGTGTGCCAAATAATTCAATGTTTCCTGCTCTCTAGAATCGGGCATTTGACTACGCAACTGTTTATGTGTTGAAACAGGGGTCATACTTGTTGCCCCAAAAAGAGGATACAGAAGACTAGCAACTGTATCAGTCATTCTCTGCCGAACAGAAGGAGAAGTCGACGAAAGAACAGGAGGAAAAGCAGAGTGAGGCAAAGCAGATGCAGATGCAGATGCAGAGGCAGTAACAGGAGGAACATCAGAAGAGGTAGTCGGTGCAGTAGTCAAAGTTGTAGGAAGTACAGGGGGAGCAGGTAGCAAAGTCAGCGGCCCTTGAGGAGGCTGGGCCGTAGCAGTAGTAGCCAACTGAAGAGGAGCTGGCGGTCTTGGAAGAACCTGAGGCACAATAATCGGAGGTTGCACAACTAAAGGTTGCGGAGGTGCAGTAGCACTCTGCGCATAGGGGGTGGCGAATTCAATAAATGCGACATTAAAGGGTCTTTCTCAAGTTCTTTTGCTACATCTTGCTGGAGAGGTGACAAAACTGGATAGCATTTATCGATTGCCATTTTACGTTGCCTGTGCAACTGCTCACTCGCTTGCTCTTCTTCATCATCTTTATACTGCATAGCAGCTTGCATTATCGAGATACCCTTTTCTCTTTTATTCCTTTTAGCTAATTTAATTTCTTTCTGTTTGGCTTCCTTTCGCCATAGGCAGAAAGAGTCAAACATCGCCGGATGGGCTTTCTTCTTGAAAAGTCTAACCTCTAGATTATCCAATATCTCTGTGTCAAAACTACCATATTGGGGCCATTTAAAAACACCATCCTTCCTGGTGTATCGGATCCATACTTCATTATATGTGATGGGGCCTACGCCGTGTTTCACATAGAGTTCATAAGTTGGAGTTCCAATTGGAGGAACCGGACACGAGTCCTCCAATCGGGAATCCCTATTACAACCAAGACAAAACATATTTCCAAGTCTGCTAAGACCAGGCATCTTCGCTCACTAGTCTAGCTTCAAACTTCAAAGGATTATCGAAATACGATAGTCTCATGAATACACGAGTCCCTCGGCTTTGGTACTTGCAAGTTCCAAATCAAAGATCCCAAGGGGATACCCAAACTACGAACCAAACTAAGGACTGGGAGACGCTCCACTTATACTTAACTGAGGTATCGATGACGTCACCAGAAGACTCGTCTATCGTTTTGCTCTACAAATCATCAAAGGGTCCAAGACAGGGCGATAGTCAGGGCAGCAGTCCTTTGTAGCCGTCGGGATGCGGGGAACCTCGCAGCAAAGACTTTCGGACCACGAACGACATACAGGGGTCGATGAAGTGGTTGGCCTTCCTCCAGAATTTTCACACAAAGCTCCTCACGAACCTCTGGCTTGGACCGGTACCGCTGAAATCGCCCCACGCTGGGCGCCAACTGAAGTACTGGGTTTTTGAGAACCCAGCGGTGCCAGGGAACACACCCTAAGACTTCGAGTCCTTCCTGTCCCAGACTACAGAAACACAGAGTCTTCTTGGTGAAGTCAAAGATCGAATTTATTGGCTGCAGCCAGTAACAGGTATCCTAGAAGTACAACACGGTGTATATTCTCAGGAGACTGCTCAACCTTACAAAGCCAGCCTTCTCTTTTTATACAAAATATTATGCTTCAGGCAAACCTTCCTTTTTTTACAGTTGACCATTCACATATTTTCACTACAAAGAAAAAGCAGCATCATGATGACAAGTTTATTTTCAGTTTGTCCAACCCACAGTAAATCACCCGGCAAGGCCCAACATTTTCATCAGATATCGACGGACCCCTAATAAATTCGGGCACCTCCTCCTCGTAAAGCAGGTCATAAAGTAAGGAACAGAGACAGGTGTGTGTAAGATTAGGCGTGGTTTGTGTGCGATGAAAGGTTTATGGCATGTTGTACCTTGATACTAATCTTGATCGGCCACTGGGAGAGGAACTGACCGAACAGGTTTGGCTCCGGGCAGTGGAGTCAGCTTGCCCAGGTCGTGCAGAAGTCAGCAAAGGTGTACGTGTCCTTCAGACTCGTTTTTGGCATTAGTCACCGGCCTATGTGAGGGCAATCACAAAATGGCTGCCGTATACAAAATGGAACCTGAGGGTTCAGGACGGAATCTCGAATTAAAGGGTGATTTCGTCACTCGAATATGCCGAAAATACTTGTGTATGATATACTAGTCATTCTCGGTCTGCTTGTATAAAAATCGTCATGATACGACGATGTTTATGGCACGGGTCCAGACTTTTCAGTACCACAATCACATGTAATGATGGTGGGCATCAAACCAAAGAGGGCAAAAACGTTACTTTGTGAAGGGAATGTCCTGTCTAGGGTCTCTACTTTTCCATATGTAGGCGTCATCCTTGATCAGAAGTGCACATGGTTACCCCAGATAGTAGCTAAACGTAATGTTTTTGCAAGATCCATTTTGGCTGTCTTGGGCTTTGCACGAAAACTGGGAGTTAAACCTCTGCAAGCTCTGTTGAAGATATATGACGCCAAATGTATCTCCCTAGCCATGTACGGAGCGGACCTTTGGGGGTTTAAGAATGTAAAGGCCATTCAAGTGGCTGAGGATAAGTTTCTGAAAACTATCTTATCCGTCCCTCAATCTACCTTTGGTTATATTGTCCACCATCTGGTTGAACCCTGAGTTGGAGCTGCATCAAGAAATACTCAGAGATTGCCTAGCCCTTGACTGCGGCCATTATATCTCCTGGCTGAGTTATGTTCATAAATTAGCTGCTAAATTAGGGCATCCAGAATTGTTTAACTCGCCTAACAGCCTAGTGAAGGGGGACCTTAAGTGGGTTAAAGACTCCCACAAGCTTATGGTGTGTTCGGCCAGAGAGGACAAGGAGCTGGGTAAATCAACAGTAAGGGCTCATCAACTATTAAACAATGCGAACCATCGATTCTTACTGACGAGATTCAGGTTGAACAAATTCCATCTTCTTCTCACTGACTCCCCAGGGTGGACTAGAGAGAAAGATTTGGGGATTTGTTCATGCGATGGCTTTTCCATAAAAGACACTCTGCATTTAAATTTTTTTGTGAGCACTTTCGTCCCATTCGCAAACGCTTTATCATTCCACTTATAAAAGACAAAGGTTTTACGCAAGTTAAACCAGCCCTCCTTTACTTGCAGTTACTTTCGAATGTGTGTGAGATTTTTAACATAGCCAACTTTCTCAATGTAGCTGTAAGACTAAAGAGAAATATTAAATGGAATTATTTATCATAGCGACATGTGAGCAAATGAATTCTGATTGAGCACTTCCCTTTTTTATTAAAATGCTTTTAAAGGTTTTAACGGATATTTACATTAGTTATTATAATTTGTACTGTATATATTCCTAATTTGCTTTTTTTATTAGTGATGATAATTTGTACTGTATATAATGCCAATTTGCTTTTTTTATTATATTTAAATCTGGTCTTGACATAACATGTATAGTATACTTTTATGGTTTTTGTTATGAACCGAATAAAGTATTTTGACTGACTGACTGACTGAGTTCAGAATAGAAACCAACAACATTGTTGATGGCTTTGAAGGTATAAGTGAAGAAGTGGAAGATAACCCCATGGACAGGCATGCTTATGCTGTGCAAATGTACTCTTTCCCAAATCATGTTTTATGAATTACATCACTACAAAAAGAAAACTGCTCTATACATGATAACTGCCCACACAATACATGACAAGTGCAAAAGTAGAGAGCTAATCACTTCAATGAATAGGATTGGTGTATCAACAAGTTATAATGACATAGTACAGAGCAGGAACTTGTTAGCAGCTCATGCTGTAAAATCATGTGAATTAGACAGCAGACAACTTCCAAGTCACTTTACCAGCAAAGAGTTCACAATTGCTGCTCTTGATAATTTTGATTTTGAAGACAGCTCTATTTTGTCTGGAACATTAAGGACACATCATACTGCCAAGGTGCTTTTTCAAGATTGTACCAATGAAGTAGTTGCTGGAAAACAAGCTGTGTCAGCAGTAGGCATAAACAAATGAAGCTGCAAACTTATACCCCAACTGCCTTGCCAACTACAAGCCATCAACACGTCCCAGACTTCCAGAAAGTGGCTGAGGACATGGATGTTCTTCTACCTGATGCTGTGGTCTGCAAAGCTGATTTAATGAAATTATCATATTGCTTATTTAGTGCATACTAAAGGATGAAGAAAAGCCAGTTCCTCTGTGGGCTGGATCTCATGCTCTGATCTCCCAGACTACCGCCCCACTGAAGAAGGTTGGGTGTTTACCAATAAATACCATCTGAAGTCTCAAATTACACAGCAGTATACACAGCGCAGAAATGTTTCAAAAATCTGCGTGCTCAGCTGGAAGACCAGCCTATCCTGCCAATTTATTGCAGTGAAGGTGTTTTCTGTGTTGTAGCTGATCTTTTTATGATCAATCCGGTAGAATTTGATGATCTTTATCCAGTGATGGGCATTTTCCACATGACAAAAGTTGATTTGTGATGAGCAGGAAGGTAGCTCAGAGGATGTGGCAAAGAAAATGCACTTATTGAGGCTGAAATCTTTGGAAGCAAAACTGTTCAGTCAGTATTGAGCGGAACACATTATGTTAGGTTGTTACAAGGTATGCTCATCATATCTGAGGCTATAGAAACATTGCATTGGAATGCATTCCTGAACAAGAATTACAAATTAGGTTTTGCATATCTTATCTCAGAAATGTATTTATTTATTTATTTAAGAGTTTTATATAGCGCTGGCCAGACCCGAAGGTATCGGAGTGCTTTACAACATTTGTCAAGTAACAATCGAGTACATGGAATTACAGTCGTAAACATACTGATTCGTGAAGGATCTTGATCAGGGGGACAAGGGAGTGAATCAGGAGGTAGATGCTTTAATAAGTTATTCTTATCATAGTGATTGTATGCTCTGATGGGCGCGATTCCGCCTCGTGGATCCGCTCTTACTTTGTAAGAGCTCGATTGAAGAAGAGGGCTTTGAGTTGGCTTTTTAATTTTTCGAAGGTAGGGTTCGTCCTGATGTGTACTGGGATGGCATTCCAAATTTCGGGAGCATTTCCAGAGAAGGAGCGTGATAAGGTTTTTTGTTTACAAGTTTTTGGAGGGATGAGAAGTAAAGTGTTAGTGCTTCTGAGATTTCTTGTTTGCCCTGCATTGTTGAGTTTGGAGCCCAGATAGGCCGGTTTACCAGTGTGTAGAGCTTTGTGAGTGAGGCAGGCAGTTCTGAAGTTTGCACGTGTTTCTATTGGGAGCCAGATTAGCTCTCTGAGAGCAGGGGAGATATGTTTGAATTTCTTTACTCACGTCACCATTCTAGCTGCTGCATTTAGGGTTGATCTGAGAGGAGCAAAGTGTGATTTTGCAGTGCCTCTGAGGGTGGCATTTCTGTAGTGCAAACTGAATAGCACAGGGGATTGCATGGGTTGCCTAAGGTCTGTTGTAGGGATGAAGGGTTTTATTTTGTTGTGTAGTTTAAGGTTGACGAAAGCACTCTTTGCTGTGTTTTTGATGTTTTTGACCATGTCTAAGGTAGGGTCCAGAATTATTCCCCGTGCAGTTGAGAGCATCAATAGAGTTTAGCCATTCTGTGATTTGGGGGATTTGCTCTTTGTTTGCTATAGGAGAATTTCAGTCTTGTCCTGGTTGAGTTTTAGGTGGTTTTGGGATAATCATTTTTGGACTTCTATTAAGGTGTCATTAAGTCTTTTCATGCCAGCCATGGAGGAAGTTTCTAGGTAGATCTGTGTGTCATCCGCATATAGGTGAGAGGGTATGTTGGCTTTTCTGAGTATGGTGGTGAGGGGCTCCATGTAGATGTTGAACAGTGTGTGTGATAGAACTGATCCTTGGGGAACACCCCTGCTTACAGGGCTAGGTCAGACGAGAAGTTTCAGATTTTTATTCTTTGTGAGCAGTTCTGCAGGAAGGAGGTGAACCATTGTAGGACCACCTCTTCTGCTCCTACTCTTTGACGAAGTGCATTGATGAGCAGTTTGTGGTCAACCGTGTCGAATGTCGCTGATATGTCTAGTAGTATGAGTAGACAGCAGCGGTCCTTGTCGAGTGATTTGTAGAAGTCATCAATGACATTCAGGATAGTTGTCTCTGTGCTGCATCCTTTTCTGAAGCCCGATTGATGAGGGTCTAGGAGTTTGTTGTAGTTCATGTGGAGGGTGAGTTGTCAGAGAACACATTTTTCTAGTTATTTGGCTAGGAATAGAAGATTGGAGGCGGGTCTGAAGTTATTAAGTTTGTTTGTGTCAGAACCTGTCTTTTTGAGTAATGGAGTGCTTTGACCGATTTTGAGGCATTCTGGCATGATTCCTGTTTTCAGGGAGTGTTGGAAATGACCCTTTTTGCAGGGTTATCCCTAAACCTTTTGCTTCTTCCTCCTATCTTTTCCTGACCTGTTTGTGTTGGGTTTAGGACTCTGGGCACTTTACCACTGCTAATCAGTGCTAAAGTGCATATACTCTCTGTGTAAATTGTGGTATTGATTAGTGTTTCCATGATTGGCTGTTTGGTTTTCTTGTCAGCCCCGAGTAAAGTGCACTGAGTGTGCCTAGGCCTGGGAATCCAATGCTATGCGTGGGCCTCATCACGGATTTTGCCACCCACATAAGTAGCCCGGAAAAGGTACCTCAGACCTGCCATTGCAGAGTCTGCGTGCAGTTTATAACTGTCATATCGACTTGGCCCGTGCACACACTGGCCAGTCCCTAACCTTCCCCTTTCTTACATGTCAGGCATCCCTAAGGTAGGTCCAAAGTACCCCTGTGGGCAGGGTGCAGTGTATGTGAAAGGTAGGAAATGCCGTGTTGTGTGTGGCATGTCCTGATAGTGAATTACATCCCATTTTGTTTTTCACTATTGCAAGGCTACTTGTTCAGATAGGACAGAATGGGAAGTTCGTTTATAACATCTTATGAACATAACGGGCCCTGGGACTAGGTGGCAAAATACAATTTAGTATGCCTGAACTCAGAATCTAACGATGCATCTTTTAGTAAAGGTGATTTTACATTCTGTGTTTGAAAATACCACTTTTAGGAAGTTGGTATTTTCTTGCTCAGTCATCCCATGTGCCTCTGCTGGAATGTGGATTGCCTGTCTGAGTTTTGGATGAGAGATGGCTAGGAAGCAAGGGTGGCTCCCAATAGTCTAGGTAGGTCATGAAAGGGCTGAATAGACCTGGGCTGCAATGGGGGAAGAGGGATGAGATTTCCTCGGACCTCAAAGGGCTTGGTCTGCCTCTGATAATGCCGTCTCCACCCCAGTCAGGAAATCACACCAGAGAAGGCAGAACTGGTTCTGGCTGGACAAAGACACCCTCTGCCTAGAGAATCAAAGGATTTTTAGATACTAATACTGGGACCCCGATCCCTGAACTTTAGAACTCTTTTGGATCAAGAAGACTGCTAAGAAGAAGAGCTGGAGAAGCTGTGAGGAGGGACTAGCACTTTGGTGTGTGCTTTCCTGTGTTGGCCTGCAGTGGCTGCTTCTGTCTTGGGCAATGAAAGGACTGGACTGAACTTTCTGCAATCTACTTTGTGTGTTTCTCCAAGGGCTTGAGGTAGAGCTTGCCCCCTGTTCAAGAAGTCTAAGGAACAACAAAGACTTCATGCTCTTCTGTCCTCAGCACTGGGGACTGTGTGTTTTGTGCTGCAACAGAAGAAAAGCAACCCGACGACGTCTACAATGCCACTACCGACTCCGTGTCCTGAAGGCACCGCCGCAATTCCTCACTGCGACCCTGGTCTCACCGACAATGCCTGCTGATGCCGCCACCTAGCCGCTGCTCGCTCCGCGACCTGTGGGCACCACACTCTGCACCACATCACTTCACGGCGACGCCTTGCCGCCGCATAGGGCACTGCAGCAAAGCTGCACCATGGCCCTTGTCCCACCGTTGACACCTGTTGCCGCCACCACCGATCCGCTGCCCACACCACGACCAGTGGGCACCGCACTCTGCACCACCTCGCTTCACGACGAAGCCTTGGTATTCCCAATGAGGACGCTCCACGTCAAAATCGACACCACAGCTTGTACCGTGTTTCAAGGCACCGCTCGTAAAGTTATATGACGCATTGCCCTCATTCCTCACCACAGCCTTGGCCTACTGACGCCGGCACCATCGACTTCAGTTTGTCAGCCGACGACAGCACTTCAGCAACGATGCCGCCGCTGCTTGCACTGTGCCCTGCCAGCTCCGTGAGGAGCACCGCCTTAATCTCGCACCGCAACCCTGGTCTCACTAACGACGCCATGTGATGCTGCTCGCATAGTGACCTGAGGGCACCGCATGCTGCAACGCTGCACTTTGCACCACAGCACACGAAGCCGCTGACACCAGCGCTCCTGACTCCATCAGAGAGGAGATCGACCTGCAACGCGTGTGACTTCCAGAGCTCAGACAACTCCTGTACTGACCTCCAGAACCGACGCCTGCAGACGCCTTGTTTTCGGAAACTCAACGAGAGTTCATTGACGCCCTGCATTTCTAAAAGGTACTGTTTGTGGGTCTTCCCGACACCGTAGCTGGCCCGCGACGCCGTGGTCAGCCAGAACTGTTTGGATTTGTTTGCTCACAATGCCGTGATAGCCCCTGGCGGAGCTATCGACATGAAGGAACTGTTTAAAGAGTATTTTGATAACTGTGGATTTTTATGTACTGTATTGTAGATTTTTGTCATTTTTGGTTTTGGCTTAAGTATATAAAAATATTGGATATTTTTCTAAACCGGTGTGGTGTCCTTTTGTAGTGCTTACACGGTACTCCTGGTTATGTGCAAATGCTTTACACACTGCCTCTAAGATAAGCCTGACTGCTCGTACCAAGCTACCAAGGGGGTTAGTAGGGGTTATTTTAGGAGTGTAGCTCCCTTATCCTGACTAGAGTGATGGTTTCTGCTTGGCTTTGGCACATGCCCTAGCCTGCTAAAAATCCCATTTCTAAATAGGGAGCTATTTATAATCATTGTCCAGAGCGGGGCTAGTGAGAGTTTGAGTTTTTTGGTCAGTGGAGCAGGGAAGGGGGTCTTCAATGTGTGATGATGGCTACGTTCCGGTAGTCACTTCCAAAATATCAGTTTCGGAGATGAGTTTGAATGATTTTCAGCTATTTGGGGGTTGTTTGGGTGGGTTGTTGACTTCTTTGCAGGGGCAGGCTTTCGTTGGGTGGTCGGTGATGAACCTTCAGTGAGAGCTCAATCTTAGAGATTTTATCGTCAAAGAAATCGGCAATGTTGTTGCATAGATCTTTGGAGGCCGGCATTTTGGGAGGAGGGTGTGGATGTTTGCTGTCTAATGAGATTAAAGAGGACTTTGGGGCAATTTTTAGCATTGTTTAGTGCCTTACAGAAGAAGGAGGATTTTTCATTTTTTATGTGCTTTTATATTTCTTGCGTTCCATTTTGAGTTGGTCAGGGTGGATAGTCGAGGGGTTGTTACACCAGAGTCTTTCTGCAGCTCTTAGTTACTTTATTTCCGAGATTAGGTCTGTGTTGAACCACGATCTCGAAGGAATGTTCTTGACTTTTTTTTTTCAGCTGAGCTAATTGGTCAAGTATGTCGGTCAATGTCACATTGTAATGTGTGGTGAGTTCTGTTGTGGAACTGTTGCATGCAGTGTTAGGGAGGAGAACACCTATCTTTTCCTCTAGTTCGGCAAGGGTGGCTGGCTTAAGTTTCTCGTCCAGTGAAGGGGTTCATTTGTGTAAGGAAGGTGTTGGGTCTTTCGATTGATATGAAATAGGATGATATGGTGGTCTGACCAGTCGATAGGGAGGATACGGTCAATGGTGATTGTGTCTTTGTGTGCTATGATGGCATCCAGGATTGAGCCTTTGATGTGGGTCTTCTCTGTGTAGAGTTGGGTCAAATTATTATTGCAAAGAAGCTCATACATGGATTGTATCGGGGGTTGTATTCTTCATTCCAGTGTAGGTTTCAGTCACCTAGAATTAGGTTGCTCATGTCCTAGAGTGAGCACTGTATTATTAGATCAGAAAGGTGTTCGCCAAATGCAGGGGTGTTACCTGGTGGAAGGTAGTGGAGGTGGCAAACAAGTGTTTTGTTGTCCGCCGTCTTAATGGTGATGGTTAGTTATTCAAATGTGTTTTATTCGAAGGAGTCTATTTCCATTGCAGAAATGTTACTTTTGTGGATGATTGCGGTGCCCCCACCTTTTGGTTCTTTCTGTCTTTATTGATGATTGAGAACCCCGGGGTACAAGCATGTTAATGATGGGGGGTGAGGATTTATTCAACCAGGTTTTGGTGATAAATGTGATGTCAATGTCATGGGTGAGGATGGTTTCTGCCAGTTCTGTTGCATGTTTGGTTGCAGATCAGCAGTTTATGAGCATGCAGCTGGTCGCCTTCTTGTTGTTGTGTTTCTCATTTGGGGGGACCATTGGAATATTGGTGTAGAAAGATGTAGGTCTCAACGTTCTCTGTAGGGTGTGGTCTCTTCCAATTTCAGTGATTACCTGGATCTCGGAGCTGGGGGTGCAGCAGAAGTTTCCTTATAGGATTCGGCGAGATCCCTCGCCTCTTTCATGGACATTGCAGCGCTTGTTCTTTTGGGTCTCTGCAGCTGCTTCTTAGAGAGGTTGTGTTCCAACTGCGCCTTTGGGCCTTGTGCAGTCTCGTGTGTTTACTGGAAGCGGTGGTGGTTGTGGGGAGGGGGCGTTGGGTATGCTCCGCGGGTGGAGTGCCGTTCGATAGGGTTTTATTGATACCCAGTATTATGATCTCAACCTGATATTCTAGCTGTTCCAGTCTTTGGGTTATATTCATAGAGAAGGGGGAAGGGGAGTTTGTTTTCGGGATGTCCTGAGCATGGCAATCTATGGTGAGGGGGGCTTGTTGGGGGCTGCTGTGCTGTTGAGGTCTATGACAATGGGTAGAATGATCTTATCTGTGGCATTGTGGCTCATAGTGTTACTAATGCCTGTGAAGTTCTTGGGGATAATCGTTGGGGAGTGTTGTGATGGATTAATTCGATGATTCATAGGTTTTAGAGCATGGAGAGGGTTAGGGGCTATTGGCTTGCGGTCTGTTTCCCCTTTTGCTTGATGGGAGTGGTGTCGAGTTGTAGGGTGGAGGTGGGGAAGGCAGTGGGTGGGGGAAGGGAGGGAGGCACTGAGGGGATAGGTTGTTGGAGGGGGGAGGTTGGAGGGAGATGTGGGGGGGAGGAGCAGGGTAGGAGAGGATTGTAGTGTCTCTTCCGGGGCGTACCTCATGTTTGTAGTGGCTGGGATGAATGTAGTTTGCGCGTTGGGGACGAGCTGTAGGAGGATGGGAGGGAGGTGCTTGGGGGGGATAGGATGTTGAATTGGGATTGGGTCGCTGGGCTGTTTTGGTAGTTTACCCGGAGGGTTGGTTGGTTTGAGGATAGGGTTTTGTTCGAGTGGGAGTAGTGTAAGTGAGTGAAGGTGCTGTATAGTGTGGGAAAGAGAGAGTCAAATGCATCCAGGTTGTCATTGTTGGCTTAGATCAGACAGTGCCATTGCTGTAGATGGTCGCAAAGATGTTGCTATTACATGTATGGGGGTTTGAGCTTAGGGACGTTAGTTTGCAGCTGAGAGAGGTGCTAGTTGTTTTAGAAATGTGGAGGTGTGATCTAAGGATGGTGATCCATTTCGTAGGACTCTGGGTGTGGAAGATGAGATCCATCCAGAAATGAAAGAGGACAGGGTGCACTTCATTCAAAAGGCATAATGCGAAGCCATGCAATGTTCAATTCACTCAGTTCAAAATCAGAAAACCTGGAAAGTTTGTAGAGTTTGTCAAAGAATGTGCAGATACATCCGAACTTGGCAAGTACTGGGGAAATGTTTTACACATGATAGCTCTATTGAAAAATTTGGTACATGCTTTTCTGGCGTTAATAGACTAGGCTGTTTTGGAGGCAGCATCATGATACTGAAATGCACTGGGCAACCCAGGAGAATTGGAACGCCCTGTAACAGTGTGGCTTTGCACATTTGTGGTGTATGTTCAACATGAGTTCCATTTTGTAGTGTCTATTACCCATGCACCACACAGTTCGTGTAATAACGAAAATAGATCAAAACCTGCAACAGCTGATCAGTATGTTTCTCCAATTGCACGGCACACTTCAAGGAAACTATTGACCTCTTTATAGGGTTTTGGCATAGGGCAGCAATGCACCATACTTATCCAATACGATGCATTCATGTCCTTTCCCCCTGCATGGCGCCATTACATCAGTCTAGCGTCAATGCAGGCACCATGCGCGATGGTGCAAGGTCGCCTGTGTTGTAGTCAGGAATGTTTTCGTGCATAAAGGGGCACTTTCCTGCAGAAAAAAAATCCTAAGGGGTGTTTCTTTCTTCTATGTGTGCTGCAGAATGTAGCACCCAAAGAAAGAGGAAAAAAACGAGGAGAAAGAAAGATATTTCTCTTTGTTACACCTGCCCTGGGGAGGTGTAAGATTTTGACGCATTCCACGTTTACAAGTCCCCGTAAATCTGGGAAAGCGTCAAAACCCATGTGAGTTGCATCGAAGCATGCACTGCAACACCAATGGAACATCTCCCTTGTGCAGAGTAAGGCAACGCAGTGATTTGCATGGCACTGCCTTGCTCAAAATTGATGAGGTCACTCAAAGCCACGCATGTAGCTTTGCGTGGCTTCAGAGTGAATGAATGAATGAAATAAAATGTATAGTGCGCAACTAAAACCCGGAGGCATCAAGGCGCCTAACAAAACAGATCAAAACATAGGAAGACTGAACACAACTACGAGTATGACTTCGCAAAAAGCCGAGTTTTCAGAGCCCTTCTGAATGACTGCATGGTAGGGAGGGACTTAAGATCCCCCGGAAGGGTGTTCCACCACTTAGGTACCAGGGTGGAGAAGGCTTTGCCACCCCACTTAGTTCTACGGATGCGGGGCACTAATAAAAGAGATTTGTTGCTAGAGCGAAGGTTCCTCGGGGGACAATAGGAAGACAGAATGGATCCAATCCCAGTGGCCCTACCTCTGGCCAAGGCTCCATAGGTCATGCACAATGTTTTAAAGAGGATCCGGTCTTCAATGGGGAGCCAGTGAAGCGATTTTCTGGCGGATGTGGCCGAGGCACATCTGGGCAGGTCTAAAACAAATTTGGCCGCCGCGTTCTGGACCATTTGCAAACGCTGCAGCAGACCCTTATTTAGCCCTGCATACAGCGCATTGCAATAGTCCAGACGGGAACCAATAAGTGCAATTACTATCTGTTTTCTAGCCTGCTGAGAAAGATAGTGTCTGATCTTCCTCAATACATGAATAATTCCCCAACAGGTTGAGACTGTCCTATTGACCTGTTGACGCATACTAAGGGTGGGATCAATCAGGACTCCTAGATTTTTTGCTGATGAAGCAGGAACAGGACAGACTCCCAGTGAGTCCGGCCACCAGTCCGCCGACCATATCTCTTCCTTTCCTCCAAACACCATGACCTCCGTCTTCTCCCCATTTAGTTTCAATGAATTATGGATCATCCATTGAGCGACTGCCTCCATGCAAGATCTAAAGTTGGAGGCAGCCGAGCTGGCCGACTGGGAGAGAGAGACGAGGATCTGGGTGTCGTCTGCATAGGACACTACCTCCATCCCAAAAGATCTTATAAGTCTGGCAAGTGGGGTCACATAGATGTTAAAGAGGGTCGGGCTTAATGCCGACCCCTGAGGGACCCCACATTGCACAGACAGGAATGGAGATAGAAAGTCCCCCAACTTCACCCTCTGCTCCCTCTGGTCGAGAAAGGAGGTCAGCAAGCGTAAGGCAGACCCCTCAACCCCAATCTCCCTCAGACGAGATGTTAAAACTGAGGGAGAAAGGGTGTCGAAGGCAGCTGTGAGATCTAGCAGGATCAGGAGGGTGGTCTGACCCCCATCAACTTGTGTACGGATATTATCCAACACTATGGTGAGGGCAGACTCGGTGCTGTGTTCCCTCCTGAACCGTGCTGCGAGTGGTCCAGCTGACCTGAGCTTTCCACGAAGCCCGCAAGATGCTTATTCAGATGGGTTTCCAGCATCTTCGCAGGAGCCGGGAGCAGTGATATAGGGCGGAAGTTCTTTAACACCCCAGGGTCGAGAGATGGTTTCTTGAGCAGTGGCTTTACCACTGCCCTAAATCTGAGTATCACTTTGCATGGTGGGCTCTCATAAATATGCCCCTATGTTTGCTACCATTGGCTTAACTATTGCAGCAACTTGGCAACAATAAATAAACTATGGTTAGAGGTTCCAGAAGGTTTAGACTATGCTATTCAGAGATTCATTTCTAGCTAGGTGTAAATTCATTTTACGAGCCTATTATACAGGTAGCAACTCATTTGAACTCATAGAGTATCATTTTTAACAACAGTGAGTTAAGGTTTGGCCTAAGTGACTTACATATTTATATGGTTTTGTTGTTCATTGTTTAGACAACGGTGGATGCTTTGCTTATTTGAATTCTTTTTTTTTCAATTCGGAAGACAATTGGTACAAATGTGACCATAAAGTTGTCGTCATTCGGTGACTACTGAACTGGTGAATCAGTTTTAATTTCAAGCTCCATGAGAGTCGAACATCCAAACTTCATGATAGATGACCGTCCCATGGGAAGAGTGGAGAGACTAGAAGATGCTAGTGGGGAGATAATTGTGTCAAAACGAAAATGTGCACTTTTGAGACAGAACTTGACGGTGGTATGCAGGAAGCCATTGAAAGAGCTACCCATTCAGAATAGAGACATAGATGTCGAGGATGGTATAGATCTAGAGATGCGTTTGATGATGAGTATCAAACACTTAAGTGGGCACTAGAAGAGCAATAATAAGGCTATGGTTAATGTTGGGGTGGAGAAAGATGGACTGTCTTCAAGAGACTACTTACCTAGAGAAAGTATTTAACTGCATGTCTATGTTTTGTGTATGTTACCGGCAGCACGTGAGTTGAAGGATCACTACAAGAAGATAATAAGGGGGTAGATGTATCAAGCCTTTTGTGAATCGCAAGGGCCGAATTTCGGCCTTTGCGAATCGCAAAAGGCTTTTTTGCATGTTTGGGAATGTATTAAAAAATCGCACAATAAGGAATCGCAATAATTTGCGATTCCTTATTTTTCTTAAGCATTTAAGGAATCGCAAATTTTGTGATTCCTTAAATGCGATGTATGAGGGTTTCTGAAATTGAGAATTATGGTTAAGGATTTGCAAATTACCACCAATTTGTAGTTGGTGGTAATTTGCGATTTCATTTAAAAATGCCCTATTTGGCATTTGTGAAGGTGGCATGTGACGCAGATACATGCCTTAGGGCATGTATGTGCGTCATATGCACACACACATGTACATTTCAAGGGTGCAGCAGGGTGTCTTTGAGACACCCCTGCACCCTTGAAATTATTCTCAATTTGCGAATTCGCAAAATGCGATTCGCAAATTGAGAAATATTTTGCAATCATTCCTATGGGCTTCCTGGCCCATAGGAATGCATGGGAAATTATTCCTTATTTGCGAATTCGCAAAGTGCGAATTCGCAAATAAGGAAGACTAAGAAATCGCTAAAAAATAGCTAATTTTTACATACATTCCATTTTGCAAATCCTAAATAGCGATTCCTTAAAAATCGCTATTTAGAAATTGCAAAATGGAATTTTGATACATCTACCCCTAGTTGTTTAATAGAACCAACAATCACAGGATCCAGAAGGAGTTATTGGCTATTAAGGAACCTTCCCCAGATAAATCTGATTAGATCTCAAAAAGAATGCAAAATACATTAAAATATGAAAGAGAATCGAATATTAAAGACACGTTCTGAAGAAGTTATGATAGTCTGTGAGCTAGTGCTTTGAGTTAAGCTCTTGGACCGTGCCTTTCATAAAAGTAAGGATGAGGACACCCACATGATCCAAAAATTAAACAGTTTCCATTGTGCAGCATGCAACTTTTGGCAAAGTCCCACCGTTGTCTGGCTGCAAAGGTCCCATGTTAGAAATGCAAGAAAGTAGAGCATGTACATGGGTCTGGAAGGGTGATCTCAGCAAGGCAAAAAGGATAAACAGTGCGCAGGTGCACCGAAATGAGAGATGCAAAATTGTTGGTATGTAAAAAAGAAGAAAATGGAGCGGTGCCCAATGTGAAGGAATCTTAAAAGGCTTACTAGTAAAGTTAGTGAAGAGTGAAGAGGGAATGGAAGTTGAGATATGGGAGGATCCATGCTCACCGTATGCCCTGACATTAATGAATATTCATTGGTGTGCGCCCATTGTTGGTTGTGAGTCCCTTTACAGGTGTCATCATAAGTAGTTGCACCTGTCGTGTTTATATGGCTTAATTTCTGGGTTGCATGTAGTAGTACCTGTCTTTGTTATTAGAAAAAGCACTGACTGTGTAGAAACTTATTGAGTGTTGTTTGTTGAGTTGCTGAGCTCTGAGTCTTAGTAGACAGCACCTACTCTAACTAAGCCTTGAACTGCTCTACTTCGCTACCCTGAGAGTCAGGTGCTGAAAAGGGGTACTTGGTTCCCGGTTGGGGGGTCCACACTATGACAGCCAAAGTGGCAAAATACCCCAGTTGTTGCAATTGGGACCCTATTTCCTCGGTCTGTCCTGGAACTATCTGACCCAGATTCTTTACAGTGGGTAATAACGTAGATTTGGTGGTTATTATCTGTGGCTTCAAAAAAACGAAAGCTCTGTACGTACTCCAGCACTGACGCATAATAATGGTACAATGTTATAAAATTCTGTTTAGGATGGAAGGAGCTCTATTATCTTCCCTTGTTTAAGCAATAAGAAGTCCACTCTGTACCAACAATAACATCTGAAGCCAATTTATTGTAAAGAACAGCCACCTCTTTACAATGAATGACTTTGGCAGCATGAATTGATGCGCTGGTTTTCATGTGAACTGACAACTTGCTGGGGCCACTTCTACTACCTGCCCAGGATCCCTGTTGCAGGAGAGCGCACTCTCAAGCAGCCAGATGGAACTTATTGGAGCCAAGGCCATAGCTGATGTGGGACCGCGGCTGCTGGGGACTACGAGTCCCAGGATCCTTTGCTGAGCCTACACCTGACACCAATTATGCTGGATGAGCGCAAACGAGCCCCGCTGCGCGGTCCCATCCTGGGCCTGTCAGAGGCAGGAGGTGGCAGGGCCACTCTACTTGGCTCTGCACTCTTCATCTCGAATAGATCCTTTCGGTAAGTTTCCCCCTCTGGGCACAGCCAGCTAACTTATATTTTGGGGCATGTGCTGATTAAGATCGATATTTTCACTTGTCCCTTGCAATTCAAGACTCAGGCGAGAATTTAGAAGCCACGGGCCTTCATTAATCTGAACATTGGTGGAACGGAAGGGACGTCAATTGAACTGCCGACTGACTTTGTTCCTCGCCTATGAAAACTGTTCTAATGAGAACATCCGCTTATGCATATTGACTTCTTTGACTCTAGCTGGACGTCACAGTGGGGCAGGCTGTTTTATGGTAGTACCCTGCATTTTGTATGCTAATGTTTTCCTGATTATTGCATTATAACACGTTCAAATTGAAGTTAGGAGGGATACAATCTATGAAGTAAGAAACGTCCTCGTAGCTGTCTTGTGCGTGTGGGTGAAATGAGAGTGTGGGGGAGTGCTGTAGATATTTTACATCTCGAAATATGGGCAAGCGGTAGGCTTCATACACCGTGTCAGGCAAAGGGATAAGACCTAAAATAAGAAAAAAATAACACAGCGGAGAACTGTACTTTAGCTGTCATTAATAATTTAATTGAAGAGGTAGAGTCAATATTGAGTGACAAGCGTAAAATAGCCACCCACAACTCGAAAATTACAACCTTTAATAAAACGTGTGAGGGTGTGCTCCAGCCTGTAAACACTGAAGGTACCACCACTATGCAGATTACACACGAAGAGGCTGGTCCCTTGCAGCTGACATATATGCACTTGTTGTTAGGAGCGATATTGATGGGATCCAAATAGCTAATTGGTTCCTAATTTAAAATATAGCTAATGAAACAGGAGTAGGCGGGGCTCTTCGAACTATCACATGCTCAAAAATATTTGCACTGCTAGCTCCCCTGACAAAGGATAGTGAAGTCCAATCTTTAGCAGGGAACCACAATACATCTGCTCATAGTAATAATCAACAAAATACACAAGACGATGGACGGAATGTTGCACAATGGCAAAACATTCACCCCCAGTCACAGATCTGGGTTTAATCCATCGTTATTTTGCATACCAAGCCACCCCAGTTCAGACATGGCCATATGCAAATCAGTCTTGACCCGGTGCCTCATGGGAACAGACCAGACCGAACTGCCAAGCCATGTCTTTCCTGGACCGCAATCAAGCATCCTAGGACCGGTTTCTGGCTATCAGCCGTCTTCAGCCAGGATAGCTTGACTCCAGTGGCTTAGTGAGCACGGGACCCATGTCTGGGCATACCCTTCCCACATAGGGTGAACAGCAAAATACACAAGATGATGGACGGAATGTTGCACAATGGCAAAACATTCACCCCCAGTCACAGATCTGGGTTTAATCCATCGTTATTTTGCTCACCAAGCCACCCCAGTTCAGACATGGCCATATGCAAATCAGTCTTGACACTGTGGCTCATGGGAACAGTCCAGACCAAACTGCCAAGCCATGTCTTTCCTGGACCGGAATCAAGCATCCTAGGACCGGGTTCTGGCTATCAGCCGTCTTCAGCCAGGATAGCTTGACTCCAGTGGCTTAGTGAGCACGGGACCCATGTCTGGGCATACCCTTCCCACATAGGGTGATAGCCAGAAACCGGTCCTAGGATGCTTGATTCCGGTCCAGGAAAGACATGGCTTGGAAGTTCGGGCTGGACTGTTCCATGAGGCACAGGGTCAAGGCTGATTTGCATATGGCCATGTCTGCACTGGGGTGGTGTGGAGTGCAAAAAAACGATGGATTTAGGCCCAGATCTCTGTACTGGGGTGAATGTATGACATTGTTCTGCATTCTGTCCATCAACTGTTGTTTTTGCATAGTAATAATCAAAGCCTCTCTGAAAGCCCACCAAGTTCTTGCCATCTAAGCGAGTCTCTGGGATTTGCTAGCATGACACAATGCAATTTGAGTAGCCCAGTAGTGTCAGAGCTTTACCAAAGATTAGGGGCCAGATGTATCAAGCTATTTTGCGATTGCAAACGGTGAAATTCACAGAATTTCACTGTTAGCAATCGCAAACTTGTAGTGTGCAATGTAAGAAAGAAAAAACCCACTCGCAAAATAAGAAATCTCTAAAATAGCGTCCAATCTGTTAGCAATTTCTTATTTTGCGGATATGAACTTACTGAGTCCCAAATTGCGACTCGCTAATTGCGAATTCACAAATAAGAATTCGCAAAGAAATGTATGAAAATTCACAAATAGCTATTTCATTGAAAATCGCTATTTACGACTCGCAAATTACCACCAACTCAAAGCAGGTGGTATCCAAGTGCACACTTTTTAAACAGGCCTAGAATGCCTCACAATCTTTCACAATGGCAGCCCTGTATGTCATAGCAAGGAGGATGTGGATACAAGCAGCAGCACAGAGAAGGAGGAGGAGACAGGAACCCATTACAGAGTGCACATTACCCTGTTCCAGCAGACAGAAGAAGAAATACATGATAAGCACAGGCTAGACTCAGCTACTATACTAGACCTGATAGATGACCTACATCCAATACTGGAGCATCAGACCTGCAGGAACCAAGTCATTCCAACACATGTGCAGGTCCTGTGTTTACTGCACTTACTTGCATGGCAGAGTTACCAAGGGGTGATAGCTGTAACTGGAGGGGTCTCCCAAAGTTGCCTGTCACGCTTTTTAAATTTTTTCCTGGATGCCATGCTTCAAAGAATGCACCATTACATCAGGTTTCCCACTACGCAACTGGAACTGCAGAAAACTAAAATGGATTTTTACCAGATGGCACAATTCTCACGTCATTTGGTGCATTGATGGGACACATGTCGCAATCTGTACCCCGTCAGCTAATGAGAATGTGTATAGAAACAGGAAATCATTTCACTCCATCAACGTCCAGGTAATTTGTAATGCTTCACACATCATCACTGAAATTGTTGCCCAAATTTCCGGGTAGCACGCATGACTTACATTCTCAGGCATACTGGAATCTATACACGTCTCACTGGGGGAGAATTTGGAGAAGGATACCTGTTACTTAAATGGATGTCACTCACTCTGATGAACACCTTGGATGTGTTGAAATTGGCCTGTGATTAATATATTTGTCCTTTCTCATGTAGGTTACAGCTCTTATGCAGTGCGTTCATTTATAGTCACACCATATCAAAAACCAACTACCCCAAATGAGAGATACAATGCTGCCCATAAGTCGACTCGCAATGTGGTGGAGCTGACATTTGGACTGCTGAAGAGTTGGTTCTGCTGCCTACACAAAAGTGGACGTGCACGGCAGTACTGCCCAGAGATATGCTGTAAAATCATTCCTATCTGTGCCATGCTAAACAACCTGGCTACAAAAAACAGAATCCCATGGACACAGATTCTGACTCAGAGGATGATGATGACCCACGGCCACCTCGCCGAGCATCAGGTGGTGTAGGAGCCGCAGATGGGAGACACAGACATGGTGAGATCACAAGCAACTATTTCTAAGTGAGTAATGAGACAAAGCACATAATGACTGTTGCAGAACTCTGTTTAATCAACCTTGACATTAGGTAATATGTGTGCACACAGCCTCACAATCCTCACCACTGTGTGCCATAGGTTGCTCATCATGGCATATTCACACTCCATGCACATTTATAACCCTTTTACTCTTCTTTCATGGGTTACCTCACCCGTTTGCATGTCTCTGCCTCAGTAATAACTGTTTTTTGCGCCCACGCACAGCACTGCTTCGGTCAGTGTTCACAAGGCTCTCCCTTGATGAGGGTTCTGCTGCTGTCCCTTGCCTTGCACGCCGCTGTCTGGGCTCAGTGACAGGTGGAGTGATGCTGCTGGGGCTTGAGACCTCCTCATTGTCCCCAGCACCCAGTGCCCCGGTGGCAGCTATGTTTGCTTTTTGTAGTTGGTTGACAGAATTGGTGATCTGCACCAATCCCCTTGCAACATCCTGGCTGCAGTGGGCCATTTCCACCCGCATGGAGACGGTACATCTGGTTAGGACAGCTGTGGCATTGCAAAGATGGTTGACCGCCTTTGTGTACCCATCCATGCGGATAAATAGGCGTTGCCTTTCACTGCGCCTTGAGCCATGTTGCCTCTGCATGGTGGTGCATAGCTGTTGTATTGCTACAGTCATGACCTTCATACTCTCTGTATTTGCCTAATGACCCTCTGCAACAGTGTTACTCAGATCATGTATGCCATCCTTTATATCCCTCATGTTATGATTCAGGGACACAAGGTGCTGTTGCATTGATATTATGCTTTTTAATTGCAGCCGCTGCACCTTGACCATGGTGCCCTTAGGACCAGAGAAGACAGTGGATTCCTCCCCCTGCTCAGCAACACATTGTGATCTTGCTCTGCGTCTGAGGCTACTGGTGTTGCTATGCTACACAGGAGACTGATGAATTGGACGCTGTGCTAGCTCTTTGATAATGGACTGTGGATCATCCTGGATGTCTTCCACTCCTCCTCCATCTCCTGTAGTGGTGCCAGAGTGTACCTGCTTGGTCTTGGTGCATGTGTTGTTTCTGTGCTTGTGTTTGACTCTTCCTCCCCTGCATGTTGTTGTTGCTCAGGATAGCCATTTACTGTGTGTTCTTCTTTCCATTTTTTTGTATTAAATGTACATGATTTAGTAAACCCAAAAACTGTGCTTAGCTTGCTTGTTGACTTATGTGAGTACACTGCGGATATGTTTCTCAGTGTCACTGCTTTGCTACCTAATATTTGGGACTGCATCTCTCATGATGCATTGCTGGGTGATAACAAAATGTGGACTGGGGTGGCTATCTTACTGGCTCATTTGGGTCATTTAGGAGTGGGGAGTTAGGAGGTTAATGGTTCAGGGGAAATTTAGCATGCATCTTACCTTGTCTGTGGCTGAGCTGTCAACGTCTCCTATGCCAATTATGCTTTCTGGCTGGAGGGTTGCTCCACCATGTCCTCCAGGGGTGTTGTCGCTGGCTCTGTGGATGGTCCTCCACCTGTTTTTCTTGCGTCCTGAAGCCTTTTTGCTACCTTCTCTTTAGCCCATGAGTGCAAATCGCACCATCGCTTCCTTAGGTCTTTAATGGAGCACTGTGCAACCCCAATTGCATTAACTTTGGCTTGTATTTCCTGCCAGATCTTCCTCTTCTCAGATTCTGGTACATGCGGAGATTTTTTCCTGAAGAGTTGTTCATGGCTCTTCGTCATCCTTTTCGCTAAATTTGTGTTTTCTTTTCCTTGCTTCAGGCTCCTTTCCCTTCTCTGTTGTGTCCATTATCTCAGTTTATGTCTGTCTTAACACTCCTGATGAGCTCCTGAGTGGTGTGCTCCTGCTCTCAGCCTCTCCCACAGCCTCAGGCACTCTGAAACAGCATGGGCAGTCTCACTTCTGCTTGTGATGTCATCAGACTGCACCTGAATAGCAGATTTGCTAAATTGCGATTTTTTTAAATTGTGAACTCACAAATACCGAATCTGTAATTGTGATTCGGTATTTAGATTTGCGATTTTTAGGGAATCGCAAAATATTAGCAATTTTTTCTGACATAGCGATTTGCGATTCTCAAATAGCGATTCGGTAAATATCGCTATTTGTGAATCGCAAATTTGTTTTTTGATACATTTGGCCCTTGATGCCTTAACAAAAGAGATTGGCAATCTAAAAAGACTGATAGGGAATTTACCAAATTTAGGTACTAATGTAGAGGTTACTCAAGAAAGTGAAGCTCAAGGGTGTAGCATTATGCAAACTGAAAATCATCAAGCAATAGTTCCTCATAGCGAGGAGAGGCAGCCACATCCACCTATAGGTAGATAGATATATGACAAAGACGATTCATATACAAGATCAATGTAATGTGAGCAGAGGGACAAGGGAGAGTACATGCAGAATAGAAGCAAGACTTCTGAGTGATCCACAGTCACAAAACCAGTCAGTGGAAACAGTATGACATAGAGATGAAGGATGTCACAGTACAGCAATTTTTCAGGTGGTCCTTATGGCTATGCAAGGATAAATAGAAATCAGGTTTCAATATCTGTGGGGCGAGGGTCGCTAAACACTCATGCACATTTGAACCACAGGTACTCAGTTCTGAAACAAAGAGGTTATGTAAACAATTATCCACGTAACCCAGGGGATTTTGGAGTGTTCATGACCAATGTCCCTAGATTAAAGCCAGTAAATTGGAAAGATGAAGACTCAGTCAAAATCAAGACAATCCGCTGGATTAGACATAATCGCCAGTGTTTGTCAATTGTACGATCCGATATTATTAGGGCCAAATGCCTGATGAATGAAGAAAGAACTTTTGACACTAAACACCTTACTTTTAGAATTAAGAGTCTAGTCAATTGCTTGATTGCACTGGATTTAGGAACTAGTCCACCCTCAAACTCCTGGATAAGATTTAAGTTGAATAGCCCACAAGTAGAGTAGAACAAAAGCAATCAACCCCAATAAAGTGAAATATTTACCCTAGCCATGCACATAATGATCTAGAATCTGTTGATTGACTCGCAAAGCCAAGGGCTTTAGCTATTTTAAATGGAAAACTATTGCATATTGTCCCGTATTTTACACCTACTATCTTTGAAATTACGATCTCTGAATCTTTTAACCAAGTGCAGCAGGGCGGTGGTGGAGTGACCTACTGCCCCGCTGAAACAGAGAATATTGAACCAATTTATCTGCCAGTTCATTTAATGAGTAGTGACCACCAATTAAATCTATATTTTCCTGGAAAATAGGAAGAATGAATGGACCCTTAGTGGCAAGAATATAGGGAACAGTTCGATATTGTCTTGCTCTAGGAACCTTGGCTACTGCCGCCACCATATAAACTAGGCCATAGATCCTTCAGTGTAAACGCATTACCCACAGTGAGGATTGGGCCATCATGGGGCCTGGTTATATGGATAAAAATCTCTTTAAATGCAATTATAGAGGTACATGAAATCCGATCACATGATATTATTGGTGTAAAGATAAAAAGGCAAAATAGAGCCTAAATATGTTTGCGTAATGTTTACATTAGACCAAGTAATGCTAGTATGGAGTTGACTGTGGTAGAATTATTAGATAACATCCTTTGTTCTATAAGCATTGAAACTGCAGTTATTATTGGTGGTGACGTTAACTGTAAATATGAGCCAATTGCGATTCTTAAATTACCATGACTAGAGAATCAGAATTTCATTAAAGACACAGAGGCTATGCATTATTCCTTTAATGCAGTCCAAGCAGCCGCTTACATCACAATATTAAAAGGTTCCAGAATTGAACAATAGCAACACATAAAAGGCATGAGCCATCAACAATTTGCCTCTTTTAAATGTGGAGAAAAATAAGTTCATGAAACTTGAAACTTCAAAACGATCTGATGATCAGGATGAAGGAGAAGGAAGAACGAAGGTAAAACCAAAGGCCAGACGACACGCAGTTAAGGTGCATTACCCCAAAGGAGAAAGAGGTAAAAATCTCTTGAATGTAAAAAATAGTGTAAAGCTTATCAAGCTAAAAGAACACGAGATGAAACAAGTACTTTTAATACAAAAAGTACATTAATAAACTATAACAAAGACAGCATTACATCATTGTAAGACCACCAAGGGATGGAATGGGAGGGATAACGTCAGCCTCGGTATCCAGATTCTCTAGTCATGGTAATATGAGAATCAAAATTTCATTACAAGAACGGAGGCTACATTATGCATGTTGGTAGCTTTGTAAAACAACATCAGACATATGTTCAATAGGCTTGCAATAATGGCGTGCAAAGGTGCTAGCATTTGACTAGTCAGCAGCTTTGAGAATGTCGTCCAACTTACCTCCAGACTAGAGAAATTTACTGGCCATAGCACCTCTAAGGGAGTGAGCTTGAAATTTATTTCAGTCAATGCCTGCTAAACTCATAGTTTTGGAAATATATCAAAATGAGGGTAAAAGATTTAATCAGTCATAGTCTTTGTTTTTCCATAATTCGCAAATTTGACTCCGAACATGTTATAAGATCTATTCGTAATCTCCAGGGCTCTGACATCAGAGACCCTTCTGCATGAGATTAGGCATAGTAGAGTAGCCAGCTTAATGGAAAGGTTTTTTCTATTTCAGAGAGTATTAACAGCCAGTTATTGAAAAGCTCAAGGATTAGTTTGACATCACAAAGACTTTCATATTTAGGTTTAGGAAGTCTTCTTATGAAATTATATCTGTATGTCATTTTTTTTAATTCTTGAAATTGCATTTTGTAATGTATTGTTTTTAAGATATTTACGTATCGAAATAAAGCCTTTTTCACTCTTAAATGAATGCTTTTCACCACTGTACAAACAATGACATTTCTACCTACGTTTTTACAGTTGACAAGGACATGACCAGCAGAAATAGCCGATCTATAGCAATTGATAGTTCTATAGCTGAGGCCTTTATCAAATTGTTCAACAAGGAAGTTAACTATGTCAACAATAGGTGCTTCCAAAGAATCCAGATTCCTTTCCAGGCACCAAAGTACCCAGATTCTCCATATGTTGTTATATCTGTAATGGGTGCCAGGGGCCCAAAACTCTCTGAGGAGAGTTGCAGCCGTTACCGAAAGTCCTGAGATTTCATTGGATCTACTGGCACTCTCCTGGCGAGAATTAGGGGTGAACTCCTCCATTTACGTCTGCAAGAAGATTCTCTAGGGTAGGAATTAAGAAGGGGGCATTGCAAGCTAGTTCTAGAGTGGTGGGGAACTATGCTTGGGATGGCCAAAAGGGAGGTATTAGGAAAACGAAGCACTGATTCTGTCTCACGATCTAAAGAACTCTCTGAATCATGGCAAAGGTAGGGAATGCGTACACCTTGGCTCCTTTCCAACATTACAGGAAGGCATTGACTGCTAGAGCACCAGGGTCGGGTATCCAGCTGAAGTTGTTCTACAGTTGAAAGGTTAGCCTGCTCGAAAATAAGTCTATCTCCAGAGGGCCCCAGATCTTGTTTAGGGTACTGAACACAGAAACATTCAGTTTCTAATCGCTGTGATCTAACAAGGATCTTGAGTTACAGTCTGCAGAGATGTTCGATTTCACCGGAAGGTATTCCGCTTTGAGAGCAATCATGTGATCCAGACAGAACATCCAAAGTTTCTTTGCTAGATTCGAGAGGTCCACATATTTGGTGCCTCCCAGACAATTTATATAGGCTACCGCTGACATGTTGTCCATCTTTAGAATGACTGACCTCCCCTGGAGAGTGTTTGAAGCTCATGAGGGTGTAAAGCCCAGCTGTCAGTTCTAAATAACTTATGTGGTGAGATGATACCCCTTGTGACCAGATACCACCAGTGTTCTGATTGAGAAGGCTAGTTCTCCAGCCATGAAGGCTTGCATCTGATTCTAAAACAAACTCTGGTTTTGAACTAAAGATTGCTTTTCCGTTCCACTCGTCTAGGTTCTCGACCACCAGGCTAGATCCGATTTGGCTTCTTGATCCAGAAAGATCCGATCTCCGTACCAGAGGCCAGATCTTTGGGCTCTCGCCTTTACCCTTTGGAGGGCCCGATAGTTGAGGGGACAGGGAAAGATGGCTTGGATGGAGGAGGAGAGGAGACCCAGAAGTCTGGCTAGCTCTCTCAGAGATAAGTCTTGCTGTTTCAGGACGTGTCTTATTTCCTTCCTGATTTTGGTAATGTTTTTGGAAGGTAGTAAAAGGAGACATTTCAATGTGTCTACTGTGAAACGTAGGAACTCCAGAGATCTGGAAGGCGTCAGAATTGATTTTTCTTTGTTTATGATGAATCCTAAACCTTCTAGGAGATCGATCACAGTCTTCAGGTCTTTGGCTAGTTATGAAGGATCTTGAGACATTATAAGAATGTCGTCTAAGTAAATGATTACATGGATGCCCCTTATTCTTACAGATGATGCAACAGCTCTCATGACCTTGGTGAAGCACCAAGGGGCAAAGGAGAGTCCGAAGGGAAGAGCCGGAAATTGGTAAAGGTGATTTTTACAGACAAATTGAAGAAAGGGTTGGTGGGATTCGGCCATAGGAATGGTGAAGTAAGCATCCTTTAGATCCAGTTTGACTAGTCAGTCTTCCTCTAGAAGTAAATCCCTCAAGAGATGGTTGCACTCCATCTTGAAGTGTCTGTAAACCAAATATTTGTTTAGTTCTCTTGAGTTTATGACAGGTCTCCAACCTTTGTCTTTCTTTTTTACAAGAAAGAGTGTGCTTATAAATCTTAAAGTTTCTAATGGGACCTCTATTATGGCTCCTTTCTAAGGCATGGAGGAGATCTCCTCCTCTATTATTTGTTGTTGCTCTGGAGAGAGAGGCTTGTCTCTCAGGAAAGAAGTTTGTAAAGGTATGTGAGTCAAATCTATCATGAAGCCATTGACAGTGTGTAAGACCCAAGGATCTTGAGTGATCAATCTCCAATTGTAAAGGAAGTATTTGAGTCTGCCACCCACTGTTTGGGGAAAAGAAGGAGAAGGGAGAGGGGAAAGAGTACTCACTTGCAGTATTGTTTGAGATGAAGGTTCCACAGGATCTAAATCCTCTGATGCGTTGGCCTCTGTATCTCTGGGGGTAGAATTGAGGCACGCTGTACTGCTGATACCCTCTTCAAAACTACGGGATCTTGGAAATGGCCTTTGATGGAAGTGGCTGGACGATAGGCCCCGTCTTCCGGCCCGCCTAAATAAGTTAAGGTTGAAAAACTCTGCACATATTTTGCTGTGCCTTGTCCAGGGCGGTGAAAGTGGAGATGTATTTCACAAGGATTTAATGAGGTCTCCTCCAAAGAGTAAACCTTTTGGGTTTTGCAAGGGTTCTTTATCTGCCATGTCAGTTAGTTTTGAATTTATTTTAGTCAAAATGACTCTTCGTCTTTCTGCATTAATGCTTGCGTTGGCATTACCCAGTAGAATTAATGCTCACTGGCTCCATACCCTGATGAGATTGGTGATGAGAGGGGTGCCATTGATTTGGCTGTCTTCTGCGGAATCTAGGATTCTTGCTAATGGTCCCAGTACATTGAGAAGGTGGTCTTGGCACCCTTTCAGGGATTTTTCCATCCTTTTTCTTGGATCACGTCCAAGTTTGTATAGGAATTTAACGAGTTCAGGGTCCAAATTGGGGGTATATCAGGTTTTATCCTTGATAGAAGGTCTAGAGCATTCAGCTCTAAGGATGCTATGAGTGTCCCTTTCTAAGACATTTCTTATCCATTTTTTATGAATTTTGCGACATGGTCCTGAGGGAACTACTCGAAACTTCTTAGGTGTTTCAGGTTTAATGGGGAAAACATTTCTTCCCCTAAGGGGTCAAGGATAATGTCCTTAGAGAATAATGGGAGTTCCTCTTCTGGATTGTAAAATTATTGATCATCTTCATCAAGATCAAGGACATACTCATCAGGTGTGTCTGGGGATTCTAGATCATTAGATTAATTATCTCCCATATTGTAAAGACAATTATGATATTTTGTGTCGCTAGTGCCACCCAGATAATTTGTGCCGCTAAGGACACACAGATAAGTCGTGCCGCTAGGGACACCTTGGGAGTTCGAGGTGCAAGGACCTCCATTAGAAGTTGAGGTGCTAAGACCTCCCTGAATTGATGAGGTGCTTGGACCTCCTATATTGCTCTTATCAATGTTTTTACGTTTCTTAAGTCTTTTACCTCTTAATTCAGTGTTACCTCTTAATTCAGTGTTGTCAGAGTAGAGGTTTGGAATTTCTGAGATTTCATCCTCATCAGGGAGTGACCTTTTAGAGGACATGATCTGACTTAAGGTCTCAAACATGCAGGACCTCAATTCCTTATGAAGCATTTTTTGCAGGGCTTTGTTGTCTTTGTTAGGAGTAGGGGCAGAAGCCTAGTCTGAGTCAGAGTCAGACATGGTATATAGAAAATGTTAGCTTGTAAAAAGTGGTAAAGCCCTTTAATGAAAGATAATTAGGGAGGATTTCCCTTAATAATAGTGACATGGTTTATAGATGAAGAATTAATTTTGTTATAGAATGTTGAAAAGGCCAGTTAAGTGAGGATTGCCTGCTAAAATCCCCTTTTTTATGAATAAGATTGTAAAACAATAACTGCTTGCGCTGATACGAAGAGCAGCAGCTGATCGCCTTAGGGCCGAGTATTTGACATTCTTGCGATCAGCTGCTGTTGCTAAGATGAAATCTGGCCTCGAGCGCGATCGTGAACGATCAGCTGGAGGCTGGGAGACTGCATTATGAGGAAAGGCACTTTGCAACAGGTGGACGAAGCGTCAACATTGCTAACGTGCGTTCCTCTAATCCAACGATAGATGCAGAGTCGTGTTAGAGAACGCGGTCTGCATCGGGGTGCATGGGCATGAAATCCGAAATAATAAAAGGTAACAATGCAGAGCCGCGTTGGAGTGCGTGGCCTGCATCAGTGGAAAGAGGTGAAAAACGGGTGTTAAACGAAAACATTAGGTAAGCTCATTATGGCATGAGGAAGTAGAACAAGGATGAAATTGAAGAATAATCGTTTACACAAAAAGGTTCAATTAAATCTAAAAATCTTTAAATATATTCAAACATTAGAAATAGTAAATGAGCTGAAAGAAAAGGCAGGTTAATCTGGTCAGTCACGCAAGGATGGGACTAGGGAAGGGGGTGTAGGGAGATCTCCGTAAATTAGAGATAGGTTTAGAGGCCATAGGAAGGGGGTTGGGGTTAAGCCACACACAAGGGAACTTCAAAATAGAGATACAAATTAATAATGGTAATGAAGGAAAATGAACTTATCTGCTTGGAGCTGCATTTAAAAGAGGCATATTGTTGATGGCTCACGCCTTTTGTATGTGTTGCTATTGTTCTATTCTTGAACCTTTTTATATTGTGATGTAAGCAGCTGCTTGGACTGCATTAAAGGAATAATGCATAATGTCAGCTTCCGTTCTTGTAATGAAATTGTTGGGTTGGGATCTCTTCCAGAGGAAGAGCATATGGCGAGAGTTATTCCAATCACTAGACACAGGTACCTCTGTCCCATGTACAGCAGCTGCTATGCAACTTTTACGTTTTGCATCCGAACATGTGTTGCAAGCCTGCAACGGTAGGATTCTATCAGATAGTCCAAGTACATTTACATTCAAAATAGGTGCAGCTAAAACAAAAAAATTATTACATATTGTTTAGTTTTACAATATGGGATAGTGTAGTTGATTTTAAAGCAGACCGAGGAGAAGAAGACAGCGATTATCTTCCACTTTGTTTAGAGATGTCAGGGACTCTTTTGAGTCCTGGGAACAGTATAAGGCTAGAAATTTGCTTCAGTTTATCATTAATAATAATTGTAGGTCAGTTAAGTGATCACTCATTCTGAATAAGCCAAAAATTAGGATAGAGATTTATAATATATTTTTTAGTGTTCTATATCCGTTTGAGTACAGCCTACCTCATGATATCCCTATCACACAAATACACTGTTCTTTGGCAGAAAAAAAGTAACAATTTTGTCAAAGAACCTTCTGCACAATTTGACAAAGGCACCTCTAAGCTCCCTCTCAAGAATCCTTGGCATTCTAAAGATTGACATGCCTCAAAGAAGAGGTTGCTAGCTGCTCTGAAGAAAAGTAATATTAATTCTGTAAGAGAGGCCAGGGCAGATTACAACAAAATACAAGCTGAAAAGGGCTGGGATGAAGCAAATTGGAGTGATTTGATCCTTGCAGCAAAAAATAAAGATAGCGTTGCCTTTTGAAAAATAATGCCTCATGGCAGGAACACTTGGAGTATCATCTAGATTCAGGCACTTGGTGTAGACATTTTAACAGTTTATATTCCGATACTAATGAACATCTGCAAACTACACAAGGCTCAAGTTGTTTTGAAACAAATAAGACTGTGACATACTCCCCTTATTTTATCTTGGGAGAGACCATGGTGGCGATAGATTCAATTAAAGTAGGGAAAGCTCCAGGTCCCGATAAAACACCAGGGGAACTTTTGAGACATGATAAGGCAGTGTGGGTACCATATGTAAATCTGCTGTGTAATGCAGTTGCCTCGGGAGCACCAATACAGAAATGTGAAGAGGAGCTGAACTTTTACCAATCTATAAATAGGGCAATTGTCAAGAACCTGCCAATTATAGACCCATCGGTTAAATTGACACCTTGCAAAAAGTCTATGCCAAACAAGTTCTAAACAAACTAACTAATTGGACAGTCGAAAATGACATTCTTTCACCATCTTAATCAGGATTCAGAACAAGAACTAGTACAATTGTTCAGAATTTTAGGCCTCTGTGCATAGCACGGAAATCTACTAAACTGATGGGTGGTCATCTCTACGTAGCATTTATTGATCTAAAAGCAGCTTTTGATCTTGTCCCAAGGAGCTATCTGTGGGACTCCATGAAAAGCCAAGGAGTACCAGATGAGCTCTTGGTCTAGATTACAAGATGACATTAAGACAATCATGGCAAGGTTAAATGAGGCCCTGGAGGTGATCTTACGGATCCAAAGCTTATTAAAAAAGGAGTGAGACAGAGATGCGTGTTGGCACCTACTCTTTTCTCATTATATAACGATGTTGTGCAACATCTACTACAGTGCAAACACGACTCCCCAAAACTTGGCAGAGTCACAATACCTGCATTCATATTTGCAGACAATACCATTCTGCTATTGACTCCAAAGGGGCTACAATGTCTATTTGATAGCTTTAACAATGACTGCACTATAAAGGGCCTTGAAATCAACTCTACTAAATCAAAGTATAGGACTGCACAAGTCCTCCAGGAAAAACATCATTGTTGATAAGCAACACTTTGAATGTGTGACAAATTGTTGCTATCTTGGCATTAGAATAGACACAAAACTGTAATGGAAACCGTAAATGTACAAATCCAAAGTTGTTTTGTTGCTGAATTCAATGGCTTTTGTGAAAAAAACATCAAATCACTAATCCAAGGCAGTCATACCAGCCCTAGAGGTCTACAACTATGGGCCCAAACAGCAGCACTTAATGGGACGAAACTGTGGGGGGGGGAGCAACCTAGGTGCACTCACCCTAGATGAAAACTAATTTGTGAGGATGTTGCTTTGTCTGCCCAGAAGTATGCCAATGATAACACTGTATCATAATGTTGGCATTAAAAGGATAGAACACCTAGCTATATTGAGACCTTTATTACTTTGAGTTCGCTTATGGGTTACACAGGAACATATTTGCGATAAAGGACTAAGAGAAATTTGGGATCTTGAGGGTCATGCTACTTTTCCTTGGTTTCACCACATCAAAACTTGGTTAAATAAACTAGGATGGAGCTGGTTTTGGGATGCTCCCAATGTTTGAACAGTCAATTCGTAGAGGATTTAGAAACAAACTTATGGGAAATATGTACTAAATAGAGTTCATTGCAACTCCATATTGGGTAGACTCACTGCACGTGTTTTGAGTGTTAAACCATATCTTTGTTTTCAACAGTATCTGGATGTGGTCGAACCCCGGCTTGCAAAATCATTGTATATGAAGTTTCATCTGGGTATCCTTCAGATTAAATCAGACATGACTAGATGGTCACCTGGTCCCGTTGTTGAGGGGGATATTTATTGTACACTATGCACTTTAATCGTTGACAAAAATCTTGAACATATTATTTGTTTGCCCAGCTTACGCCTCTTTGAGAAGGAAGTGGATTAAACCAATGTGATGAAATATGGCGACTAGGAAATGTTTAGAAGCTCTAAGAAATTTTACATCAGACATGTGGCAGATTATAGTTTTCGGTCTTAGTAGATATCGCCTTGCTGTTAATTAGTCACGTAAGGACAAAGGTCTGAAATCATAATGTGTACATTAAATGTGACTTATTTTATCTGACACATTTTATCTTTGTATTCATTTTATGTAATCCTGTCCTACCAAGTTTACGACAAGCTACAAATGTGCTGGATCAACATTGGAAATTGTATTGTATTTTATCGCATATAACTTGCTATATATGCTTTTTATGGCTTTTAACCAAAATAAAAGCAAATTACTACTTTAGTGGATGTAGGAGAACAAGTAGGTAAAGCATACCAGGTCAGAGGTGTACCCACATTGCTTGCACCTAGGAAATAACACTTTGTCAAAAAGGACAATCATGTGTCTAGGAAATGCTCATAAACACCTGGGCACTCTTTTGATTATGCAAACAATGTAAGCATAAATCAATGTACTTGTGTCATGTCGAGGATTGTGAACCCGACTTTGTCCTCCAAAGATTGGGAAAGTCACCTCACTCAACCAATGGGAGTTATGCATTATCACACATCCTAATATGATTTTCCTATTATTTACTAAGGGATGCACGGGGGGCACATCTTTGCCATCCTCGACTGTCAGAGGCTGGGCTGGGCCACCTCCCTTGTTGTTCCTCCTTCATGGTCTGCGCCGTGGCAGCAGGTGCTGAACAAGAGAGAGTACAGAGTCACAAGGAAGAGTCCACAGAACCAACAAACAGTGCCAGATGTGAAAGGAGTTCCTGGTCACAGCACTTCTGATGTGTATGAAGTATTTTTATGCAGAGGTACCGAACCACGACACGATGACGACACCGTGACCTGTGACTTCGTCTGGGCCTAATGAACTGCGGTCACGGCTCCGATGGAGAAAGGAGATGACTGAGCAGACTCCCCTCTGATGCGCCTTGTCTGGGTCAGGAGAGCCGCGAACCTTTAGAGCAACGGTGGTGCGGGTGTCGGTGCGTGCTGCCTAGTGTAATGTCGTGACTAATGATGCTGGGCGTCACGTCACGCCGTGGAGGTCATGTGACCCTCAGTCAATAAAAGTTACGGGGTGTGCTCATGTCGGTCAGTTGGCGACAGAGGTATGAGCCCGACAGTTGAATAGCATACTGGCTCCTGTTGTCCTTTAAATACATGTGCGTGGCCCCATTAAGCACACGACCAACCTCGATAGTGTCAGGGCTGATCTTTCGCCGGACACAACAATTGGCGAGGAGGGTGGGCGTGCCCTCGCACCGTGGAGTGGTGGCTGCGAGCTGGTCTCATCACTCGCGGCGCTCATGCCCCTAGTGCCTGTGTCGCCCCTGACGCCTGGAGCCTGGTGGCCACGCCCGCTGTGTGCGGCGCCGACAGTCGGAGGACCCGGCTGCTTTATCCAGGTGAGGCCATCGGCTCATGCACCCGCTCAAACCCAGCGGTTGGTGGAAGGCCGCATGAACTTAGACTGCCTGCACGGCCTGAATGCCCGCATGCCCGCTAATGAACAGCACGGAGCAGAGCGGCTGGTGTACGCGGCGCCGTCCCGGACCGGCACTGCCGAAGGGGTGTGGCACGGTGCGCCCAACGTGCTGTCTGTGCACGCTCTCCTCCCGCATGGAGCGCTGTGGCCTCGCAGGAGGCCTGGTCTCACGCGCTGCTGAAGAAGTCAGTCTGGCAGCCTGAGGTGCTGCGAAGTAGCCTGGGGTGCCTGCAAGAGACTCCGCATCAGTCTACTCCGTTGGGAGGGCCTACCTGGTTCACAGTTCACCGTGGGGCCCCAGCTGTTTCCCTACTCACATCAACGACGGCCCGCACACCACAGGACACACACAACACACAGAGGCCACTGAGAAGGAGGAGTCAGACACAGATACCCTGCCACGCTCAGAATCCCACAAGGAACACTGCAAGAGGGGACACAACCCCATCACCCATAAGGGATAAAGAGCATCGGATGCCCACAGTAACGTGGGAAAACCTAGTGGTGAAGACACCTGGTCAACATCCAGACATGCAGTCCATGGGAAGAACGTTGAATACAGGTGCAGCTGTTCACTGAAAGGCCAGACGTAAAAGGGGACGGTGTTGAGGCACACTACACGCACAGCATGGCGCAGATACCCCCCATTGAGCCATTCATAGTAGAGGGGTCGCCATCCTCTCTTGCGCCCAAATGGAAAGACTGGGTGGACCGAGTACAGATATTCTTTGAAGCCACCAAAGTGCATAAAGATCAGAAAAGAGCGATGATATTACATTTAGGTGGTAAAGACATACACAACATCACGAAGACCCTCGTAGAAACAACTCCCAAGAACCACCACACATTAATCCATGCACTCAATGGGCACTTTGAGCCCATGGCTAACCAGGACTATGAGAGGTTTATCTTCCGACAGGCCAGGCAACTTCCTGATGAATCGTTGGATACATATCATGCCTGGCTGAAGAACCTAGCCTCGACGTGCGGCTTCACAGACGTGACGGAAGAAATACGAGGTCAGATAATCCCAGGATGGGCATCCGTGAAAATTCGGAGCTGTCCAAAGCCTGCGCAGCTCACATGGGGGCGGCACTCCAAGCTCCGGTGAAGACGGAACTGGTCAACGCTGTGACCACAAAACCCGCAATGCGATGGAATAAGAAAGGCCCTCGCCCTACCACAGCAGCAACAGCCAAAACGTGTGGATATTGTGGTGGACCACCACACCAGCCAGCCGAATGCCCAGCCAAGGGGAAAAGATGCTCGGGTGTGGACACTTTAACCACTTTGAGAAGGTGTGCAGAGCGAAGAAATACCGAAAGCCACGACAAGTGGTCAACGCAGTGCTAGAGGGAGCCAAGTCACCGAGCGACATGGATGATGACGAGGAGGAGGAGCGAGTAGTGCATAAGGTACACATGGTTGGCAGTGCATCCCGCACAGTGCGCCGCCTACCCCAGTGCAGCATCAAGGTAGGGGCGCAGGAAGTCATGGCGGTAGTCGACACCGGGGCCACTATTAACATCATGGCCTCTGCCCTGTCCCGGACGATGCGTCCCATACCTAGTCTACAACCGTCCGCCATCATGGTGTTTGCGTATGGACAGGAGACCCCTCTGAAAATTCTAGGACGTTTCAAAACATCAGTGGGTCATGGAGAGCGGATGGTTAATACCAACATCTATGCCACTGAAGATGGCCAAGGCATGCTCCTGGGATGTTGTGCTGCCGAAGACTTGGGAGTAGTGTCATTTGCTTTCAGCGTACATTATGAGTCAATACAGCACCTCCTTGAAGAATTCTCTGAAGTGTTTGAAGGTATAGGATGGTTTAAAGGGAAAGAGGTCCATTTGCACATTGATCCCACTGTGCAACCTGTAGCGCTGCAACATCGTCAGATAGCCTTTCATCTAAGGCCCCAAGTTGAGCAGGAACTGAAGAAACAGGAGGCTGCCGGGATCATAGAAAGGGTCACTGGTCCCACGCCATGGGTGTCACCCATCGTAGTCACGCTGAAACCAAAGCAGCCTGGTGCCGTAAGGATATGTGTGGACATGCACCTACCAAATGCCGCAATCAAGCGCAAGCGCCACATTACACCCTCAATTGACGACCTGATCGGAGAGATGGCGGGAGCATGCTGGTTTTGTAAACTCGATCTAGGGTCAGGGTACCATCAGCTGGTCCTCGATGAGGCGTCACGAAATATAACCACATTCTCAACTCATGTGGGACTGCGGCATTAACTCGCCTGAGCTTTGGAATCTCTAGCGCTGCAGAAGTATTTCAGAACGTCATACAAGAGCTGATCACGGACATCCCGGGGGTGATCAATGTAAGTGACGAAATTATGATTCATGCCAAGTCACTGCAAGAGCACAATGCTCGCCTCACACAGGTCCTGCGACGGCTGCGAGATGCCGGACTTACGTTACACAGGGAGAAGTGTGAATTTTTGAAGAAAAAACTCCAATTCTTTGGTTACACTTTCTCCACTGAAGGGGTCCATCCAGATCCCGAAAAAGTGAGGGACATCAAAAACGCCATTGCTCCTACCAGCGTGACAGAAGTGCGGAGCTTTTTGGGCATGATTAATTATTGTGGAAGGTTCATCAAGGATCTGACTACTCTCACTGTGCCTCTACGCGAATTGACCAAGGATTCTGTTCCATGGAGGTGGGGTCCGCTTCAAGATAAAGCCTTCACTGACATCAAAGACGCCCTCTCAGAGGCGACCACATTGGCATTCTTTGATCCGAAGCGAATTACTCAAATTGCGGTCGATGTCGGCCAGTAGGCCTGGGAGCAGTGCTTTTGCAGAAATCGCGTCAGGAGGAAGATTGGGCCCCCGTAGCATTTGCAAGCAGGTCACTTACTGAGACTGAACAGCGCTATTCTCAGATAGAGAAGGAGGCCATTGCCATACATTGGGGATGCCGTCTTTTTCATCTGTATGTCTACGGAAAACCGTTTGTAGTCACCACGGATCACAAACCGCTTGTAGCTCTGTCTGTTGGGACATCCACGAAACCGCCCCCAAGAATTGAAAAATGGATGCTCCAACTCCAAGACTATAGCTGCAGAGTTGAATATCAACCGGGATCACGCAATCCGGCAGACTACCTATCCCGACACCCCGGAGCGGCCACCGATAAAGAAAGGGAGCATGCTGCAGACACGGAAGAATATGTGAAGTGCATTACAGCTCGGTCCTGTCCGATTCCCCTATCCATGCAAGACCTGTCTGAAGCTACTGCCAGGAATGAATGTCTCCAGAGGGTTAAGTCGATCTTGCATAGTGGGAACTGGCACAAAGCCAGAGAGGGATGGAAGATCCTGACAGCTCAAGCCCAGAAGATCATGGAAAGTCTACATCATGTGAAGGATGAGCTCACTGAAGACCCAAGTGGGTGCTTGTTGCGGGGGCATCGGTTAGTGATTCCTACATCGTTGACCGACCGATGCGTACAGCTGGCCCATGTAGGACATCAAGGCATGGTAAAAACAAAAGCGCGCCTCCGCACCAAAGTGTGGTTTCCCCTCATGGACGACCTAGTAGAGAAAACCGTCCGATCCTGCTCGGCATGTCAAGTCACCGGTGATCTCCCTCGTCCCGCTCCAGTCATTACTGCGCCAAGGCCACGGTCCCCGTGGTCATGCGCCAGCATGGACTTTGGTAGTCTACCTGATGGCCGACACACCCTGGTGATAATCGATGATTACTCTAAATATCCAGAAGTGGAAATTGTGACCTCTCCCAATGCTACGGAGGTGATACCCAAGATAGAGAAAATCACAGCCACCCTTGGATTAATGCGTGAGTTGCGCACAGACAATGGGCCCCCATTTCAGGGACAGGAGCTGGCAGCATATCTCACGGCCCTGGGTATTCAACATCGACGAATTACGCCTCGCTGGCCTCAAGCCAATGGTGAAGCGGAACGCTTCATGAGGACTCTTAATAAGGTCATCAGAATCGCACATGACAAGAAACAATCCCTAGAATTGGCTATCTTTACATTACAAGATGGAGATTTAGTGCTGTTAAGAAATCGCTATAACACTGGCAAGTTCCAATTGCCGTATGAGAAATTGCCGTGGACTGTTGTGAGCATTAAAGGGTCCCGAGTTATTGCCACCCGGGGACGGGAAACCGTGACCCGCAACGTGTCTCATTTCAAGAAATTTCACCCGAAACTGTCAACATCAGACTCTGTTGCCTCAGGAATTGTGGATAACAACCGTGGAGTCATGGGACGCCTCCCTGTGGAAGATGAGTTCGTCAATGAGGACCTAAATGACTCCTGGGTGGGAGAACCTTGCGGTGCAGAGAGTGCGAGCTCTTCTGTCCTAATAGAAGATGACTGCGGCAAAATGGTTCCTGAAGACAATCCCATTCTGTCCTCTGGGCAAGGTCAGTCGCAGTATCAGCTGCGTAGTAATCCTGAGCCGTCGTCCAGATTGAGGGACTACATCATGTAAGACTGTTCTATGTTTTGTTAGTGCATTGAGCTTAATGTAATAATTTGGCAGGTCAGAGCTGCACTATCTAAGAAATGTTAGTATATCAGTGTGGACGTTTTATTGCCATGTTGTTTTGATCATTGTTGGGGAGGAATGTAATGTTGTGACTAATGACGCTGGGCGTCACGTCGCGACGTGGAGGTCATGTGACCCTTAGTCAATAAAAAGTTACGGGCGTGCTCACGTCAGCCAGTTGGCGACGGAGGTATTAGCCCGACAGTTGAATAGCATACTGGCTCCTGTGGTCCTTTAAATACATGTGCATGGCCCCATTAAGCACACGACTCACCTCGATAGTGTCGGGGCTGATCTTTCGCCCGACACAACACCTAGGTGGCGAATAGTGGATGAAGAGTAGGGTGGTGCGTCACTCCGTCTGGTGTGGCCTACCAGACTTCCCAACCTGCGTGCTTGTTTGAGGCAGGGGAGAGAGGCGTCTATTGCCATAGAGAGAAAGTGCCACCTGAACAGCGGGACTGCAAAGGAGATATTAGTGGAGCACATGTGGTGGGGGGATGGCTGCCCGATCGTGTTGGCACCGGTGTAGGCCTAAGCAGGTAAATACTGCCCCTACCCCCCAGTGTTGGCTGGAAGTCATTAGGGACTTGGCTGCTTTCCACTTTTCTTTGGCTGTGGCAACCACTAATGAGCGGTAACTCATCGGACACTGCTGTTCCTGCACAGTGGAGACCTGGCCAAGAGAAGGACTCAATATCCCAGACTCCCTGGTCTGCCATCAGCCTACCTGCGCTCCCAGAGGTGCATTTAAACAACACTGCCTCCAGCAGAGCCCAGATAGGGCAGGGCTGCCCCCTCTCTAACATCATCACACAAAATTCCTGGATTAAACATGGGCAAGAAAAAGACGCTTTCTACCGAGGAACTAACAGTGACATCGTTAGATACCTTTCTGGCAAAGGCAACAACGGCCCTGGAAAAGGAGATTGCCCTCTCTGAAAAGAGACTCTCGCTGGGGGCGGGAAGGGGAACTACCACTGATATTTCTCCAACTCAGGCGGGCACTGGTGTAATACTGGGATAAATTACCTGTACTTTCTCTAGACACACCGTTGCTTCCTGAACCCTCAAATGCAGCCTCCACCATTAATGGGACACCGCTCTTAACGGGTTTATTCATCACTAATGGTAAAAGGAAAAGAGGCCTCTTGAAACCCCCTCCTAATTGCACAGCTAAGAAAACTAGAAAAGCTGTTCCACCAACGACGTCCCTCTGTGGCAGCGGTTCGTAACAGGATGTGATTACATCCACCTCAAACTGGCTCGATCTTCTAAATAACTTTACACAGCTCTTGCAGCTGACTTATGCACGTCTAGAAATTATAGACCACACATTAGAGGGGTTGTTATCTACTAAACTAGCTCAATATACTGCAGCGGACTTTAATGGTATTCCTGCTAGTTCTAATCCCCTACCTCAAACCCTGGTTAATCCCCCTATTGCTTGCAAAAACCTGTATTTTTGTTCTTCATACCCTGTGCCAGAACTGTAAAAATAAGCTCCCCGGTTTTGTGCGGGATCAACCAGCCCCCATAACTGCTGACCTCCCCCGTATATTTAACCAGATGGCCCCCAGCTCAGATTCAACAGACATTGTCTCTAGACGCTGCTAATCACAGGTGACTACCCAAGACTATACTGGAACAGAGCACATCTCACATTCTCCTAGGCTCCTAGGGTATAGGTTAACCTAAATTCTTCCACTTCCCTAGAAGACCAAACCAACAGTTTATGAATCTCCCCCAGCAGTATGCCCTTTTGTCCTAATTCATTCTAGTTAATGTTCCCTTACTCTGATCCAACTAAAGTGAGTCTACATCCCAGCTCTTGCATTAGGCTCGGCCCTGGGTTTCACAAAACTCTAATAGTGACCATCTTATTCAAAATCACTTGATTATGGCTGGAAGAACTCTTTGGATTGGGTCAGATGTAAAATCAATAAACAATGAATGTGTTGTCCTTAGCTCTGACAGTCAATAGCTAGTTAGAGACCTTCTAAGGCGCATACCCGCTGCCCCTTCATCTCTAACCCAGATTTACACTGTCCCTCTGGGCTTCTTTTATCTGCCTTCTATAACATGTAGTTACATCACACATAATCAGGGCCACACTTCACTGAGTTGCGGGTACAAGTCAGACCAGTGGGCCATTAACACTGTTCCCCTCTCAAATAGGTATTCACTGTTGGAAAACATGGAGGACTGTGATTGAATCATTAATCTCCTGAATCACCCACTTTTTCGGATTGATTTGGATCACAAAAATCAAATAGATCCTCCCTTGGTGCCTTTAGAGAATGGGCAGATTTCGGTACTAGACCCACCAGGTATCACCACACCTCTATTAATTCCAACAATTTCTGCTACACTCGACTCGGTGATGGCTCCCCCACAGGAGCATTTTTGGGGTACAAAATTTCTCTCATGGAACATAGTGGGATATGAAAAAAAACAGATAACCAGCAGTGGTTAATGAGTTTCTGATCTCAGATATTTGTTATCAGGAAACTTGGGCAGGGCAGGCTATCTATGTACCGATCCTTTGGTACGCCAGCACTCCCTTCAGTCTCAGGTAGAGCTAAAGGGGGTTTATTCACCCTAGTAGCAAACACAATTCCTTTAGGCAAGGTGACCTTTATAAATAATTTGCCATACTTTCATATTATTGTAGCCAAAGGGTATGGGAAAACCAATTTATTATTGATTGACTTGTATAATAATAACTTTTTAAAACCTACACAAGTGACAGACGAGTTGTGGGAAATACTGAAGGCCCTATTGCCACACAATCTACAACCAATTTTCACACCATCCATGACTAATTTTCATTATTTGGGCTGGTGATTTTAATGTGCACTGTTGTACCAAATCTGACTAACGCATTTGCGGGGTAATTGAATCTAATGATTTACTGCTAGTCCATTTTAACCATCATAATTATGGAAATGTTTTAAACAGTTTTTTATTAACCTGGGATACAGTTATAATAAACCCATGTCAATCCTCCACAGGCCAATCTCTCCCAAATTTCCAACGAACCGGGGCCACCTCGACAATTGATTTTATTATCATTCATGCAAATTCTAAGAACTGTATTAAGTCCCCATTGGCCCAGATGACACAATTTAGTGATCATGCTTTTCTCCTCTTTTCATTTGTCTGGCCTCTTTCTGTTAAGTGAAGCCTTCTCTTCGCCCCAAAACCAATGCTTACTAGAAAAAATGGTTTTATACAAGTGGGAGAAAATTGATCCCATTTCCTTCCTCCCAAAGGTTGTAAAGGAAGCGTTATCTGAGATTCAATCCTGCTTGGAGCTCCAAACTAATAGCTCACAAGTTGTAACAGCGTTCAGTAAAACTCTAACATCTATTAGAACTAACCTCTTACGCCCAGCAACACGCAACACTTCACTACCACCTAGTTAGTTTGAGGAAAACTGCTCGAAGGCTTCTAAATAACTTCCAACTGCTCTTAAAAAAACATCGTAGAAACAAAGATCTGATAAGAAAGCTACGAGTTGAATATAAGTCAGAAAGGGAGATGAGAAAGAAACAGTTGAGAGAGGAATCATGGGAAAATTATGTGAGGTCTCTAGGAGCAAAGATAGCAAGGCCTTTTGGAAGGTGGCGAATGCCCCTTTTTTGCAGGAGCAAGAAGGCTCCTCTCTCGACCTCCATATAGATGGATCTACTTGGTTGACTCACTTACAGAATATTTTCCATGAACAGAAGGATAGAAATACAATAGACTCTGAGGATTCTCCTCTGGCTGAACTGGGGATGTAATTCTCTTTAAAGGAAATTGAGCTTGCACTTTCCAAATCACCTGCCTTAAAGGCAGCGCGTCCGGATGGGGCCCCACTGGATATTTTTCTTGCACATAAAACTTTGTGGGCCCCTCTCCTGACCCAAGTTTTTAATGCTGTAGCCAAAGTGGGTCCCCCTGTATCCTGGAAACAATGATTGATTATTCCTATTTACAAGAAGGTAAATCCATTGAATCCAGCAAATTACCATCCAATCTCCCCACTGGATAGTACTGCCAAGTTAATGGGGAGATTGATTTTAAATAGATTAGAAGACTGGACACTCAAAAACAATGTTTTAGCTAAGATTCAATTAGAAAGGGGAGGAGTACGGAGGATCAAGGCATAAATGTAGCCTTGATTCCAGCTAAATATGTGCATGCTAAAAAGGGTCGGTTCAATATGGTCTTTATGGACTTGTCCGCGGCCTTCAACAGTGTGAGCCACATCAAATTGTGGGCTTTCATGGAATCGATGGGTGTGGACAACTCAATAATCCTTTTTATTAGAGAGATGTATAGAGAGGCTGGGGTTCTAATTAGGTTTAGGAAACGGGGGATGTATGAAATCTTTCTGAATTGAAAAGGGGGTCCACCAGGGGTGTGTTCTTGCACCCTTTCTTTTTTCGTTATATACCAATAATCTTAACAAAGCTCTTTCCGCAGAATGTAGGAACATTCCATCTGTAGGTGGCCTATGCCTGCCCGCCCTGCTTTACGCAGATGATGCGGTCTTGATGGCCAGAACACCATTGGCCTTACAGCGTTTGATTGGTACATATTCGATTTATATGGCAGAATTGGGACTGTTTGTTAATAAATAAAAAACTTATGTTATGGTAGCTGGTACAGGAATTAAAAAGAAAATATCGCTTCAATAAGATGGGGGCTTCCTAGAATGTGGAGAGAGCTTTCTGTACCTGGGATCCTTTTTCGATTCTAAAACAAATTGGGCTGCTATGGTAGAAAATAGAACAAACGTGATGAAAAGAACCTTGTAGCTTTGTGGAAATGTCCTTCCAATTTTCGTAAAAAAAACAAGTATGAAAATGGTAGAAATTTATCAGGCACATTCTGTAGCCCTAGCCACTCACGGCACTGAAATGCATGTGGTCCTATGTTCTTTATTTTATGTTTGGCCCTTAGGTTAGTGCCACGGTCATCTAGCTCCTGTTAAGGCTTCATCCTCCATATAACTGTGATTAACTGTGAGGCTTCACCCAGCAGACAGACATTAATATTCCATACATCATCACATTGTCACAGCATCTTCACTGAATATTCTACAGCAGGCCTACTCAGCATACATAGACACAGACATAACAGGTCACTTCCATTATCCCCTTTCCTTACACACAGGACAACTAGATATCCTCTTTCTGTACACACAGGATAACATGACATGCCACTACATCATCCTCGTTCCTTAAAAACAGGACCTGCAGTCTGTGAGCCAAGGGAGGGGCATGGCCTCCCACACGGATGCTGCAGCACCAGGGAGGAGTGATGGGCACTTGTAAGTGTGCATGACGGTTTGGCCGGCCCTCTGGGTCATGCGCACTTGATCCTTCTCCACCCGAGCTGTGTTGTACAGCTGGGTGGAGAAACCAACACAGGCGCCCAGTCTATATCTTAGCGCCGAACCGAGTGTCTGAGTCCGAATCCCAGTATTCCCAGCATGGGATCAGCACTGGGATTGGGAGCTGGAAGCCTGCGCAATGTGCAGCAGTTCCTGGACAGGACCCGAGGATCGGGAGCAAGGCGGCGGCTGTCGGAGCAGTTTTATTTTCTTTAATTTATTTCCATTCTTTTTTATGTGTTCCCCTCCCCCGTCCACCACTTTGTAATGCAAGTGGCCGCTACTGCAACAGACTTGATTCAGGGACGAGGATCCTGATTTTTTAGGACAAAAATGGCTTTACTTTCGATTTTTCTCACCTGAAATAACCTCTGCTTTAATAGATATCAGCGGGGATAATGTATTCCTCCAATAATTTTTTTCAAAATCTCCCCCTTTCTCATTCTGAAATGTTGGCATGCAGGACAGATCAAGCCAAATAAACACACAAGAATCATTCCGAAATAAAACTCATATGCCCCAAAGTACAATTCTCCATCCTGCCTCTCAACAGTGAGTAACTCAAGCCAAACTATTGAACATCACCAATTTCCCCAGTGAGCCCAATGCTTTACATCAGCAGTTTAAGGCTGGCTAGGTAAACACTATGCAATATGAAAATTCACAATCCATAATTAATGGATTCCTATTGAAAGAGGGCAAACCCCAACTGCATTAGCCCAACACACCCAATAACCACTATATGCGTGCACTTTGCCCCATACTGTCAGCTCGAAATTCATAATTTGAGGGCACATAATGAAAACATCTAATTATATTGAAGAAAAATAGAATAAATGGGAAAATGTCTGCAATGTCACTTTTCCCAAACTGCAGACTTCCTCCTCCCAGTCTTAGAACTACCCAAAGTCCTCTTTCTTTCTCCTATTTTCGAGTCCTTTCATACTCCTAATCTTTTCCCCATTTATTTCAGTAGACTGCAAATGTATTCAGAATGGAGAGACCACACAAGAAAAAGGGGCTCGCTCGGAGAAAATACCACAAGGTAAGTTATTTCCGTTTACAGTTTACAGTATTTTTATTATGATTTGGGACTCCGAAGAGTTCCACATAAAAGAAAAAGATACATCTAAAAATCAACATTACACTCCATAAAAAGAGTGACAGTGAAGTACTAAGGGGCATATTATCAAGACAGGCGATAAAATTATCGCAGTTTCCAACTAGAGGAGTGGAGTGCAATACCCAATTGTAATAAATTCCCTGGTATCCCCATTGTGACCAGTTCTCTCCATGACGTCCCCCGATCTACCCGGTTGAATGCCATAGAGAAATCTATATTTTTCGGTTAAAGTTTGCAAGACAGTGATATTACCGCTGTTTTTGCGAAATCCTGTTTTTTCTACGGGAATGAGATCATTTCCAAATGCCCAATCTTGCAGATGGGTAAGGATACTCTTCGCAAATAATTTGCCAGTCGCATCCAAGAGAAAGATCTGTCTAAAACTCAAAGGGGAATTTTTTGGACTCTTTTTATATAATGGAGCAATTATATTTACCTTCCAAGATTGTGGGGTGTCACCATGGGTATGACAATGGACAAACAGTGGATGTAAAAATGTCGTCCACGCTTCGCCATCCTGTTTTATTATGGCTATTGGCACATCATCTGGGCCCATCACACTAGAGTATCTTGCCCGTTTAATATAACCCTCAATTTCAAAGCATGTTGGTGCTCCATATTCGCTCCCCAAGGACAGGACAGAGCCAACATCTTGATTCCATCCAACTGTGGAATTTAAAGCATACAGCTGGGAAATATACGTAGACCATTCTGCATCTGGAATCAAAATTGGCTATGACTTCTCTCTCCCATCGCAAAATTTTGCTATCAACACTCACTATTTCCTAGTGTCACCAGATTGAGTAACCTCTTGAAGTTTAACCCAATTTGCGTCTTCAACCCTCCTACGTTCCGATACCATTTTCCTTTCCTTTTCTGTACCTGTTTCAGTCTGTTAATTTCCCTTTGCCTTGGTATCGTAGGCAGCCTAAATTGTTCTCTAAATAAAGCATTCATTTCCGAATTCAATTTTTTGATTTCCCATGATATAATCAATGATGGTGCAGAACTGTGAACTTGCTTTTTTCTTCCAAAAGATCTAATTGCAGCCAAGATTCTCTCAAACTTGTCAATAGGGGTTTCTTGGGTACAAATAAAAGCAATATTTTCAAAGACTCTCCTAAAACCTGGGAGCAAATTATTTAACCAACAAGTGTGTGCATTACTACAGTTATATAAAACCTTTTCATCCCTATGATTCGAGAGTTCAGGCTTCTCGATTTCTGTTTCAACATTAACTGCCAAAATTCTATGATCACTTATGCTTGTTGGAAATACTTTATCTTGTGTGCATAACTTAAAAAGTTGGTAAGATACCACCTTGTAATCAATTAATGAGTGACCGAAAAGTATAAGAGGCTGGGGAATCCTCTGAAAATCTGCCATTTAACATTACTAGGTCGAACATTCTCAAATTATGCAGAAGTAACAAGCCTCATTTATCTGATCTTTAATGGTCAGGCAGTAAAGAATCTGGAATGGACCATACTTCCTCCAGTTCAAGGTTTGAGAAAAACATGACTGCACTGTTAGATAATTTAAAATCACCCACCATCATAATCGGTGAGCTTTCTTCATTGCTACTTATCCTTTGCACATACGTAGAGATTGAATCAACCAGTGAGTTGGATGCTCTCCCGGGGGAATATACACGTTTACCAGGAAAAGAAAAACAGCTTTCCCTGATTAATCTTCACCAATCCTCAACTACACTCCCATACAACACTTTGAGGGATGAAAGTAAATCACAGGATTCCATCACTAGCATGCACTTTTACAGAAGATTTTGCTGCCCAACAAAATACATAGTAATTCTCAAAATGAAAATCCCCACCCTACCAGTCGCAAGTCCTTTATTTCTGATAGCCACCGAAGAAGGGTGCTTCTATTCAGTAACATTTAGTCAGTGGCGAACAGCGAAACAAAGAGTAAAGTCCTGTTCACCCACCTGACACCTGGCCCTGGATGCCCTATGGTTCTTTTACCAATCTGCCCCAAGACCAATCCCCTCTCTTACTGCTACAAACTGTGATTAAGTCCCCTGCCCAATTTGCCTCTGGCTGGGATCAAACTGTGCTGGGAAAGTATCCTGTCCACATGTCCACATTGCATTTCAAAGTGCAACATGGCAGGCACCGCGCGGTGCCTGACATGTTTTCTTTGAAATGCACAACATGCATTTTTACCATTGCGGCGGGCGGCACTTTTTACACCGCCCGCCGCAATGGTAAAAATACGGGATGCGCCCGCCAGTGTGGCGGGTGCATCCTAATGCTCAAGGCGGAACCGCCGCTCCTATGGCGGGCGGTCCCGTTTTGTACGAGGATGGAGGGTGGGCAAAGTCCGCCCGCCATCCTAATGTTGGCCTAAGTATCTAATTGCGGAATTGTCAACTTGATTCTAACTGCCTTTTTATTCCAAATAAACAACCTAATCATTGAGTCAATCCCTTTAAAAAAGTTAGCATTAACCTTAATCGGAATATTGGTAAAAAGAAATATCAGAAGAGGTAGGATAGACATCTTAATCATTGCCACACATCCTATTAAAGTTAGAGGAAGATTGGTCTATTTATCAAGTAGTTTCTGAATCTTTATACTGGTGGCTCCGTAATTATGCTTAACTAACTGCCCATATTGGCCAGTGACATAGATCCCCAAATACCGTATGGGATCGGTTTTTGATGCCTATTGTTTCAAATCTGCTGGCAGGAATTCAGTCCCGGTATTTAAAATCAAAATTTCAGTTTTGCATGAATTAATTTTATAGACCCCTATTTGTTCGAATTTCCTGAATTCTACCATTGTTGACTGCAGGTTTCATTTTTCAGGGGACAGATACAGAATGGCATCATCAGCGAAGAGTTTTAATTTCGCCATTCCATTGATAGGGGCACTAATATTCCTATTAGCTCGTATTCTGATTGCCAGAGGCTCAATACAAAAAGTAAATAAAAGGGGTGATAAGGTGCAACCTTGCATAGTCCCACGGTTTATGTTGATTAATCCTGTTTGGGCCCCATTAACTATTATCTGTGCCTGCGCCCCTAGGTAAATATTTTTAAGCATAGCTCTTACTGGAGACTGAATCCCAAACCTAAAAAGTGCATAACATAAAGTGTCCCAATTAACTAAATCAAAAGCTTTTTATGCATCTACCATCATGATGCAGGCAGGTGTTTTATTGGTTTTAAAATAATCTAAAGCTTATATCCAAAAATGAGTATTCGTTGTCATCATACGACCCGCTATAAACCGCCTTTGATCACAGTGAATTACTTCCTTAGCTGCAAAAGTAAAATGCTGGGCCCAGATCTTCATAAAAATTTTATAGTCGGCATTTAGTAGACTGATTGGTCAAAAAGAATTGAGATTATTAGGTTGTTTTCCCTTTTTTACAAAACTAATAACTATTGCCCTTTTAAATTCTGAAGATACCGTCCCACCCGTTTTAATATGGTCAAATAATGTTTTCAAAAATGGGGTCAACTCCTTACGCAAAGTTCTTATAAAAAAGTAAATTGGAATTCCGTCTTCCCCACAAGCTTTTGCTTCAGCCAAAGACTTAATAACAGCCGATAATCTCAGCCGCTGTGATTTACTTCTGAAGTTGCATAGCAACACTCTGTGATATTGTTGGTAATTGAAGTGAAGCGAAATACTCATGGATCATATCCAAATTAACCGAATATTTTGTGGTATATACTTGTACAACAAAAATTCGAGCAATTTCCGCTCTGTCATACTAATGCATTTGTTTTTGGATCAATAATTTTTACGATACAGGCGGATTCTTGTCGAGCCCTAGTTGACCAAGCTTGCATCTTTCCAACCATTTGGCTTTCTTCATACACCTTCTGCATATAAGTCTGTGAGCTATTTATTTCTTCTAAAACAAAAAAATCTCTATGTGCCTTCCTGGCCTGTTCCAACTGACCCCGAGATGAGGAACCCCCGAATTTAGAAGCATTATCCAACGACTGCCAAAGCTGTGCGATTTGTCCTAAGCGTATCCTAGTTTTACTGGAGGAAGCAGCTATCATCTGTCCACAAGCTGCAGCCTTAAATCCACCCCAAACAGAAAAAATTTCAGCTGTCCCTTCATTAATATAAAAATTATCGAGTAACCAGAGTCTAAACTCTTCAGGCCATAAAGAATCCTGAAGCAGAAGGCGGTCCATCTGCCACTTGGACCTGCTCTTTTTAGAAAAACCCATTTCTATGTCAGCCTGGACATAAGAATGATCAGAAAAAGGATTCACGCCAATACCTGCATCCCTAAGAGACAGTGAAAGTGAAATCAATAAAAAATAAATTTGGGATGCTGTCTGATGTTGAAGAACAAGTATATTCACGAGCAGTCTGATTAAGCAATCGCCATGCATCAATTAACTGAAGATCTTCTAGCAAAGCATCGAAAACCTTCTTTGACTTAGGTTTTAGTTGTTTTTTTACCCTACTCGAAGTATCCATTTTCAAATCCTGGATATAATTAAAATCACTTAATGGTGATTTTATACTATTTAACTCCCTCAATTATGGAAAAGAACCACAGTGTTTTTCTGTTTCTGTTTCGGGATACGTCGAATACTATTCTTCTTCCTTTCCCTCCGACTATGTCGGTGTTACTTTCTCTCGTTGGGGCGACCTCCCATAAGGGTGCAGTGACTAAAATATTAGCAGTCTCTTCAGTTAACTGTGATGTAATTGAGGGACCTATCATGCGTGAGTTGTTTAAGATACTTTTTTTAAAGATAGGGTGTACCTGTAATGGGGACATAACCGGGGTTACTTTTAAATTTAAATCCCCCCCTTGACTGGTAGGCTGGGAACTCTCTCTGTGTTTTTTAACTGGCGATGAACTTACCAGGGGACTAACTCTGGGTGGTACAACTATAGAATCCTCCTTCACTTCCTGCTCCTCGATCTTAATTCCCCTTTTAGACACACCGTTACATGTCTGGCATGAGAAGCAAACTGCATCAGGGATCTTTGCTAATTTATATGTTGCTTGATTAACCTGATTAAGTTCTTGTATCCCCTTTAAAATAGGAGAGAGAACTTCCAGTATATGATCAGAATTTACTTTACCTTTTTCTAACAAAGATTAAATTGATTAGAGAATTCTCTTCAATGCATAAAAAAATCTTCATAATCTGCATAAAAAATGCTGATGTCCCCACATCGGACAATTCTAGTGAATGAACATGTGAAAAACTAGTGGGGGTACTACTATACAGGGCGGGCATATGCGACTGACCAGCTAATAAAACAGGAGACATTCTCGATTCCAGGTCTCGATCCTTGGTACTTGTTTTTCTCAAATGCGCCTTCAAGTCTTTGTTTTTTTCCAGTGATATAGCAATATCCGGTAGGGTATAGTCCTTAATTTTTGCCAGTACAGGGCTATGATCTATAAACGGTGGCACATGTAACGCCTGCTCACACAAATTCATCAGAGAAGGACCAGAAAAACAAGGATACCAAACCTGCCAATGGTGATAATGATGATGATTTCTTTCAATCCAAGCTCTCATTTGGAAGGACTTCTACTTTGCCCTCAGCTAGATCCGTTTCCATCTTACTGTCCTCCACTCCTGCTTGTAAAGCAGTTCCACCAAGCAGCTGTGTAAATTTCGACAACTGAATGTTTTCACCTTTGTTCTGATGGTGAATAATTATGGCAGGATAAGGGGCCACTTTAAACTCAGGGAGAGCGAACTGAACGCCCTCTTCATTCTCTGATTTTACATGGGTGTCCATCTCCTGGACTTCCGGGACCTCCTTTTCCTCTTCCTTCACCACCTTACCACATTTGGGGCACCTTACACCCTTTGTGAGCATTGAAATCACTGATGGGTACATTTTCAGATGTGAGAGGTGTTCCCTATTTCTCCTTACCCGGATGGTTTTTTTGAGTTTAAGGGGACTATGATGGTCCGTGGAGCGACTTGCTGAGTTTGCAGATGGCCCTGAAAGTCCTGTAGCTTATTTTACTGGTGCTTTTGAGTGCAAGCACCTGGATGGCATCACAAAATATTCTATTATAATCTATTGTAATCCCACGAGGATTTTTGGGTCACTGGCGCTGACCCTAGGCATGAAGGCAGGCATGCAGGCAAGCAGGGAGGCAGACCTAGTTGTAGGACACCCCCGCGCCGCACGGCCACCAGCTGCTGCGTGTGCCCCCTTGCCTTGCCTGCCTTGTTTGCCTGCCTCGCTGCCGACACGTGACCACGCCCCCTCCTTCGAGCGGCGTGGTCCGTGCTCGCCTGCTGGTTTAGTTTTTGTTATTGTTTTTGTTTTTGCCTTTCCTTAGTGCCTGTTCTGTAATTTTGTGATCGTAATTGCGTTTTCCCTCCTGTCTGCCCTGTTGTCTTGCCGCCCTTCGTACTCCCTCCCCGCTTCCCGCCACCGCCGCTAACCCCGCCCCTTTTTCTTCTGTACCCTCCCCGCTCCCGCCTCCCAGCTGCTCCGCCCCCCCGCGCACTTGGCCATATATGGCGACCGTGCGACGCAGGTGAGTGTGACCTAGTTGTAGGACACCCCCGCGCCGCACGGCCACCAGCTGCTGCGTGTGCCCCCTTGCCTTGCCTGCCTCGTTTGCCTGCCTCGCTGCCGACATGTGACCACGCCCCCTCCTTCGAGCGGCGTGGTCCGTGCTCGCCTGCTGGTTTAGTTTTTGTTATTGTTTTTGTTTTTGCCTTTCCTTAGTGCCTGTTCTGTAATTTTGTGATCGTAATTGCGTTTTCCCTCCTGTCTGCCCTGTTGTCTTGCCGCCCTTCGTACTCCCTCCCCGCTTCCCGCCACCGCCGCTAACTCCGCCCCTTTTTCTTCTGTACCCTCCCCGCTCCCGCCTCCCAGCTGCTCCGCCCCCCGCGCACTTCGCCATATATGGCGACCGTGCGAACGCGCAGCGGTCACGCGCAGCGGTCACGCGCAGCGGGCGCGCCGAGTGTGCGCCGAAGGCGCGCCAAAGGTAAGCCCGTCTGCGCCCGTCCGCGCCTGGACCGCGCCCAGTGCCAGGACCCCTGGCCCCCACCGACGGAAGCTGACCCGACGAACCTACAACGCCGCCGAACTCATCGCTCTCAACACCGGCGGGACCCAGGGATGCTACCGAGCTACTCCGAAGCACACCCACGGACCCTTCAGCTGCCACGCCTGCAAATTCACCTGCATCCGGACCTGCCCGCCACCGGCACCGGCCAAGCCTAACACCAGCAGCAACCACCTCAAGTGCATCCTGCTCAACACCCGCTCCGTCCACAGACACGCCATTGAACTCTGGAACCTCCTAGACACCGCAGCCCCGGACGTTGCCTTCCTCACGGAGACCTGGATGAACGCCTCTTCAGCGCCCGACATCGCCATCGCCATCCCAGAGGGCTACAAGATCACCCGGAGGGACCGCACCGCCAACCAGATGGGAGGAGGCATCGCCATCATCCACAAGAACAACGTCCGCATCACGACCAGCACCGACGACACCCTAACCACCGCCGAACACCTGCATTTCCAGATCCACACCGACCCGAAGACCACCCTCAGAGGCACCCTGATCTACCGACCCCCGGGACCACGCACTCAATTCAGCGAGGACATCGCCGACTTCATCAGCCCGCACGCCCTCCGCTCCGCTGACTACATCCTCCTGGGGGACCTCAACTTCCACCTGGAGAACAACAACGACCGCAACACCAGCACCCTGCTCGACAACCTCGCCACCCTTGGACTCAAGCAGCTGGTGTCCACCCCCACCCACCTCGCCGGACACACACTCGACGCCGTCTTCTCATCCAGCACAGACATCGTCTTCAGCCACGCCAGAGGACTCCACTGGACGGACCACAGCTGCGTCCACTTCACCTTCAAAAGAACGACGACCCACCACCACCAGCAACAGGTTGCTCGAAGAAGCTGGAACAAGATCACAGCCGACCAACTCGCCGCTTCCCTGAGTCAGCACCCACCTGCCAGCTCAGCGAACCCCAGCCAGGCCGCCAACAACCTCACGAAGTGGATCAACAACTGCGCAGACGAACTCGCCCCTCTGAGGACCCCGCCCAGCAGACCCGGCAGCAAGAAAGCACCATGGTTCACCGACGAACTCAAGAGCTCCAAGAAGAACTGCCGAGCCCTCGAGAAAGTCTGGAGAAGGGAACCTACACCGAACAACATGACCACCCTCAAGCTCGCCACCCGGAAGCACCACCAACTGATCCGCACCGCCAAGAAAACTGCATTCAAGGACCGACTGGACAACAACGCACACAACTGCAAGGAACTCTTTAACATCGTGAAAGAGCTCTCCAACCCCAGCGCAGGAAACAACGACATCACCCCATCGCAAGACCTCTGCAACTCCCTCGCCGCCTACTTCCACAACAAGATCGCGGACATACACAACAGCTTCAGCAGCCAACCGACGCACGCCACCACCGCAGCAACGCCACCCACCACCACCCTCCGCGCCTGGACCCCGATCAGCACCGAAGACACGATCCGCATGATGAACTCCGTCCACTCCGGATCTCCGACCGACCCCTGCCCTCACCACGTCTTCAACAAAGCCGACGCTATCATCGCACCCCACCTACGGGACATTATCAACACCTCCTTCGACTCCGCCACCTTCCCCGAGAGCTGGAAGCACGCCGAACTCAACGCTCTACTCAAGAAACCCACAGCGGACCCCACCGACCTCAAGAACTACCGCCCCATCTCGCTTCTCCCGTTTCCAGCAAAAGTCATCGAGAAGACCGTCAACAAACAGCTTGCCGCCTTCCTCGAGTCGAATGGATCCCTCGACCCCTCACAGTCTGGCTTCCGAGCCAACCACAGCACATAGACCGCCCTCATCGCTGCCACCGACGACATCCGAGCCCTGATGGACAACGGAGACACAGCGGCCCTCATCCTCCTAGACCTCTCCGCGGCATTCGACACGGTCTGCCACCGCACCCTAGTACATCGCCTCAGCAACGTCGGAATCCAGGAGAAGGCACTGGATTGGATCATCTCCTTCCTCGATGGAAGAACGCAGAGAGTCCGCCTACCACCGTACAAGTCAGAGGCCACCGAAGTCATCTGCGGCGTCCCACAAGGATCATCTCTGAGCCCCACCCTCTTCAACATCTACATGAGCCCCCTCGCGGCCATCGCACGCCAACACAACCTCAACATAATCTCCTACGCCGACGACACCCAGCTGATCCTGTCCCTGACCAACGACCCCGCCGCCGCCAGAGCCAACCTGCACGAAGGGATGAAAGATGTAGCCGAGTGGATGACGACCAGCCGCCTGAAACTGAACTCAGACAAGACGGAGGTTCTCATCCTGGGCTCCTCGCCCTCCGCCTGGGACGACTCCTGGTGGCCCCCCGCCCTGGGCACCGCACCCAAACCGACAGACCACGCACGCAACCTGGGCTTCATCCTGGACTCCTCGCTCTCCATGACCAGACAAGTCAACGCCGTCTCCTCATCATGCTTCAACATCCTGCGCATGCTACGGAAGATCTTCTGGTGGATCCCCACCGAGACCAGGAAGACCGTCACCCAGGCCCTCGTCACCAGCCGACTGGACTACGGCAACGCCCTCTACGCCAGTACCACCGCCAAGCTCCAGAAGAGACTCCACCGGATCCAGAACGCCTCAGCCAGACTCATCCTCGACATCCCTCGCAACAGCCACATCTCCGGACATCTGAGAGACCTGCACTGGCTCCCCGTCAACAAAAGAATCACCTTCCGTCTCCTCACCCACGCACACAAAGCCCTACACGACCAAGGCCCGAGCTACCTCAACAACCGAATCAACTTCTACGCCCCGAAACGCCACCTCCGATCAGCCAGCCACGCCCTCGCCGCCGTCCCCCGCATCCGAAGAGCGACAACAGGAGGAAGGTCCTTCTCCTACCTCGCCGCCAAGACCTGGAACTCCCTCCCGACCGACCTGCGCCTGACCCAAGACCACCTTTCCTTCAGGAAGAAGCTGAAGACCTGGCTATTCGAGCAGTAACGGCACCCCCCCCCCCCCCCCCAAGCGCCTTGAGACCCTACGGGTAAGTAGTGCGCTCTATAAATGCCTTTGATTGATTGATTGACAGGCAGGCAACGTGATGGACAGGGAGTCTGGTTCTCTGCTCCTTCGCGATGGCTCTACTTTCTCCACAGGCTCTCTTGAGAGATTCAGCTTCACAACGCCCACAGCCGCATGGCTTACCAGGCTGCATAAGAGAAGCAGCAGTGGAGAGGTCAGTGCCCTCAGCTGGGAACTGCTGGAAAGTGCTGGGAAGTGCTGCTCAGAGCTGGCCGCCGAAAAGCACAGGCATACAATGCCTCACCGCCACAGTGTCTCTCAGTGCCTGACTGCTCCTGACTCCCACTCTTTCACTTCTGTCCGCAGCTGTAGGCTAAAAGCTACGGGGGCCACAGGGAGCAGCAGGGGATCTTTATGGGCCTTGATGAGGCAAAATGGTGAAACGGGAAAACAGAAGAACAGCGAAGAGCAGTGCATCTCCCACCTCCTCGCTCTCCCCCAGAATGCAGCATCTGGTAGCGTCTACCGCTAAAACCTGGAATGGATCTTGCACACCGCTGCAGCGCGGACACCAATGCCTGCTTCCTCACCACTTTGCTCCGGCCGCTCCAAATTTGAGGCTGCTCTATGTCAGTGTTCAGTGCACAGTGAACACTGACCCAGCCTGGGTATCCCTTGCGCCCCCACTACAGGGGTTCACCTGGCTCACCGCCACTTTGCTCAGCTATGCACCACACTCTGGGTGACAGGGGCCGGGAGCTGAAAGCCGTCTTAAGCGGGGTCAGCGTGGTGAAACTAGTGTGCAGACCCTCTGAAAGCCACACCCGCTCTTGATCTCCGCCGGGCCGCCTCCGCTGGAAGGGCTTGATCTGGCGGCCAAGGACACAAAAAACAGCATGGTTCTGCGGAACCACAGCTTGAATGCTCTGACGCTGAACGCTGAACCTCAACACTACCACCAAGGCAAGTTATTTCTTTAGCCCAAGGAAAAAATATTGGAAAGAGACAGTCTGTAGTGTAGTTCCTATTATCCCAATAGGCTCTGTGCATTGGAATAATATCTTCAATAGTATAGACCTAGGGCAGAGGTTAACTAGGTCTTCTACCGACGATATTAGACTTAAAGTTCTGTGTTTGCCAGCTAGCTCAGAGTTCACTAGAAACTTTCTCGAATAGGCAAGGAGGATTTTAACCTCCCTGGATAGACAAGAAGGGATTTAGTTTCTGACAACCATAGAACATGACAACTTTGCTCTCCCCTAATCAAGAGTGTATCTCTAGAGTCGTGTGAAAACAAAAGACAACTTATTTTACTCAGTCAGTTCAGTGCATTCTTAGTTTCACCAGATTGTAGAGAAAAGGAAGAGACGGGCGTGTTCAATAAGATGTTATTTATTGATCAGTCTCTTTTCTCATACAAGAGAAATGAATCGCTATTATTGCAATACTTGTAGTTAAGTAAAGTGCATACAGTAAAGACAGAATTATAAAATAATACTGTAAAAGCATTGATATGGTTTCTGAGCCATATGATACTTTAAAATGGATAAAATAGATACATACATATATACATTTGACTAATCGTACTCAACTGGTGCTTCTAACCACGCCTACCCCAGTGTACTTGACATAAGCCTAATAGGTGGGCGGGAGTAGATAAGTAGCAGTTTAAGTTAAGTTTGTTTTGCCAAGGGACTGACTCGAGAATTCTCTGCAAGGGGTTATTCAGTTCTGTACCTGAGATCTAGAATGGTGGAGGGCTGGTATCTCTTATCCCAGGTCTTGATATTCCAGCTGCCTGCGAGGGCTGCTTGGAAGCGCCGGAGCTGGATTTCGCAGCAGGAGAAAGGCAGCGTCTCGTTCTCAGCGCGTCAGGAAGGAGGGGCAACGCCTGTGGGCTTCGCTCTCTGCTGGGCTCCTCGGCACGTCTCGCTGCTCCAATCTCGTCACCACCGCATGTGTTTGCTTAAGGCAATGTCGGTAATATTTATACCTGAAAGGTGCCGAGATTGACGTAAGGATGGACATATATACGTCAATAAGGATGTCATATGAACGGGTTCGTTCGCACATTCTTTTACTGAAGTTCTCGGTGAAATCAAAACAATGGCTATGGGAATTTCCCAGGTCGCTGTAGGTTTGATTTGTTTTGAGAACTCCGTATGCCTTATCAGGGGCTGGAGGAATATCGCTTGTCTAATTAGATGGCATGCGTTATGACCTAATCAGATAACGCGCTTCTGTGCCGTGGTGTGGCTTAATCAGATAACGGTTTTTGCACCGTTGGATGGCTGCTAGTTAATTATTAACCAAACCAGGGTCAGGAATAGGGGAATCGATACAGTACCTATAGGAATACATCACACCCACTCCACGTAGACTATGTCCATATTTACAAATCTAGGCATAGTGAACCCAGTAGCGTTTGTGTATACCGTACCACCCCAAAATACATTCATATGTATTCTGAAAATTGGAATTATGAAATATACGAAACACAAGCACATGTACTATCACGTGTACTATATGCACAAGCAGTCTAATAATGCTAAACATATAACGCATATTTTAAAATTCAGCATGAATAAAATGCGAAAACCACACATGAAATGGCTCTTAATACAGAAAAAAAGTGCGAGACCATTTCATCACAATCATAAAGTTTTGTATGAGAGTGCTAGAGGATAGCTAATGTCCTGTGACTACCTAAAATAGAAATTCAGTTCTCTAAGAATACTGTCTACTTTAAGCAGAAGATAAGTGTCCCAAAAAATCGTAAATATTTTGGAATTGGGGAAAAAAGGTTCTTGCAGTCTGAACAAACTGATGAGAAAATGTTCCATATCGCTTTTTTTTTTTTTGTTTAAGTTGAAGGCCAAATTCAGGATGTAGGGAACTCCGAGTGCTAGTCTGCTCAAAGTTATTCCCGCTGCTCTGGTGAAAACATCATATCATTTAGACTGTTGAAAAAACTGTCAACAGCTTCTTGCGTAAGTTCCACTAACTCGGAAAAAGTTGTTACCATGCATTCATGAGCCTGAGCATGATTGCCTCCATTGATGTTTTGATCAGCATAGCTGACTGAAGGTCGTACCTGATCGATGCTGCTTTCATTTTGTACTTCACTACCCCTCAATCGTAGTGGTGAAGTCTCCACGAATGCCGTCATCAGGATAGGTAGCCGCTGGGGACAGCACAATGCATGAGCCGTTACCGGACCCAACAAGGTATCTGCGTCTATTGGCACATCCGATTGTAGTGCCAGACAGGTGTCCAACACGCATTCTTCGCCGCATAGCAAGCACCTTAATACAGGCATAACACAACTTTGCCACATTGGTCTAAATGAAAGAGACCAAGTCATGTTCAGGTCCCGAAGCCGTGCTAGTCCAAGGACTTTAGTTATGCGGTCCCGGTAGCCAATGGCTAGGATCATTTCTTCCCTTGTCGCAGGTGTTTTGTCTGTGACATGGTTTGCCATAGCGAAATAACAGGATCAAAAATAGGAAGCCTGCCACTAGTCCCAAAAGGAGAGGAAGTCCGCCAAAAATTGAATGGACAAAATCTGGAAAAATACCCAGGATGGCTTTGAATGGTGTTAAAGCTCCTGAAAACACTGTCTTAAATACACATAAGACACCACTGGTATCAGAAATATTTAAGATTTCGTTCAGTATTTCTGCGAAATGTATGGGGGAATTAGTTGATAACAATGAATGAATCTCTGCCGTTGTCCTTGCAACTTGGAGATCATACGTTTCTTTTGATGACGTTAGCCTGGTCGGCGTCTGTAGGAGCACAGTCTTCATTCTGCTTAAAGTATCAATTCGAATAGAAGCAATTTTCAAATCTGGCCATAACCTTGCCTCCCTGTCTGGAGAATCGTTAGGGAACAATACTTGTTCACAGCACATGACCTTCCTAGTCACGGTTATGAGATAAGGTTTTCCGGGCAGCAAACTACAACATCTGCGATCTACTATTAGAATGTAACTCCCGTTCGAGAGTCTCCTAAAGAATGGTTCTATTTGTGTTGCAGGTGTGCCTAGCTGGTAACATGAAAGGTTATTTGAAGTCCCTTCACAGGCTCCATGCAAACTAATACCCTGACACAGAAGTGTACCGCTTAGTGATCTTGCACAATTATCGCCACTGAGAAACACTTTCTGGCATTTATTACTGACACATTCGTGTGTATAGGGCAAGTTCCATATTGACTTGATGTACCCTTTACCCAACCTTTCATACTGGCCTGCCTGTATATATTTTTGGCAGAATTGAAACTGGAAAGTAGTTATCGGAATATTTATTATTCCATGTATTATCCATTCAATGACAGGTCGTTCTGACATTGTCAATGGTAATCTCTCTAGTTTTTTAATGCTCAGAATTGTATAGTCAGCACCCGTCTGTGCCAAACTGATTTGTTTATCAGTAAGGTTAAAGATATTAAATAATGACGTTGTGTTGATTAAACGCCAAGGCACATAGCCAGAACGCAGATTTTGTAACGTCCAGCCAAGCTGTACAATAGAACGCAATTGGGACTGACCGTGTTGTAACATCAGTAAGTCTTGCGATATTATATCGATTGCTGAAGACACAATGCTGTCCAGAGAATATATTCTGGAGGACAGAGTCATTAACCCATTGTCCACCACAGAAAGTGATTTTTCCAAATTAATACGGTCAATCTCCAATATTTTTTCGGCTGTCTCAATTTGAGTTACTTTCCAGACTTCGTTATAAGCTGCATATATAGAGGCCGCTATGAAACGTTTTTGACGCTGTTTGCGTGGTCCCATAATAAAATCACGCAAGTCAGCACCTTCTGTAAGTAAAGTTAGGTGTTGCTTAATTTCAGCCAGTGTGGACGTTTGTAGCCATTGAAGGCAGAGCTTGCCCATGCTGTAGGTGGTTACTATCCCTGGATGTTGTCTTTGGGAATATCTAGGGTCTGGCCTAGTCAATGTGAACCCCTGTATTTTGTTCAGGAATCTGTCTTGACAGTTATTTGTATCTGTGGGCCAGATCAACCATTTTTTCCATTCAGGATGTGTTCTGTTTTGGTTTAATATATGGTTTACGTCTATCTCAACATCTATAGAGCTATTACTGTTCACTGTTGGCTTTGGAATAGACGGTTTGTTCAAATCTTTGATTTTGGCTAAGCCAAGACAGGTAGTTTGTTGAATAGTGTCGTTCAAAAATATAATTTGTTCTGGGATCATGCAGGCTCTAAACAATGATTCTATACCTTGTACTTGCCAATCTCTTGTACCCAAACAGTTTTTGTTTCAATAATATTGTTCCAGAAATCAAACCCAAATGTATTCATTTGCTCAAAAAATGAATCGGAATATATCAATTTTGTGTTTGTAAGCATGGTCTTCATACCTGTCTTATTTGACAATTTGAAATAAAATGTTTCTGCATTACTTGTGTTAAACCCTGAAAAGTATGAATATTTATCATAAAATGTTTTCGAGCTATCTTTTGGAGGAGTAGCACAATGTTCCCATTGGTTATAATTTAAAACATTTCTAGGTTGTGCAGATTTATGTAGATAATGGTTACCATAGTGGTTGTAGCAGAACATCTGATCATAATTAGACGAACCCTGCAAATAATCATGTTCTGTGAATTTAGCAGACATCACAAGATCAGACATCATATCATTAATACTTTCAAAGTCCCAATCATCAGCAAATGTGCTTGGTTTTACAAAGTCACTCAATGAGGTCTTGAATTGGTGTGGATACTTCAGGATTTCAACCGGACCATAGATTTCATAATCAGTTTTGTCCCATGCTACACCGCCAGGTATAGGATTGGCTGTGAAGTTCACTGAAGAAAGTTCTCTTTTCTCGATGTGTGAGGATGTGTGTGGTTTAAGGACCAAGTTGATTTTCTGGCTTGCTGTGTCCATTTTAGCATATTTTCCTTCAATGAAATGTCCCAAGCATAGTACCATGATGAGCCAAAGAATGAGGATAAATGCACCGAAGGCCACCCAAAATTCAATCCATGGAGAAATCAGATAGGTTTCTTTCAGCTGTTGAAAAAGTTCCTTAGCTTTATCTTTAAAAGTTTTTGTTGATGGCTGTTTCTTAGGTTCACTCAGATCTTCAGATGAATCATCGAAGTTGATGAAGTAGCCGGATGCTGTTCTGTCAATTGTTCCAATTGCTTTTGGATTTTGCTTTGTTTCATTAGCAAAGTCTGTAGTTATATCATCATAGGTTGTTGTTTCTTGATGAAAAGCTTTGATTTGGGTTTTAGGAGGTTCAAGTTCCATTGCTTTGTTGCATAGTCCTTGTTGTTTCACTGTAGATTTTCCAAATGTGATCAGTCTTTCAGTTTGAACCTCTGTATTCGTAGCAAACATTGGTGTTCTGCTACTTCTTGGGAGTCCACTTGGCCTACTGTTTGTTATCGGCCACAGGATTGTGGTTTTACCAGGTCGATGGATATGACTCGGTTCTCCTTTTTACCAGCAAGGGGCGGTAGTACTACTGATCTTGTCCCATTGATAGACAAGACAGGAACTGCTTTTCTGTAAGAAGGCCCAAATTCCTTCTTTACCGCGATCTTTTCTCTGACCAGATCCCCGACTTTTGGAATCCAGACAGGCCTTGCTGGGACAGGTGGTTTTTCTTCAGTGGTTGTTGGCTGTTGTATCAACTTTATGTTGCTCAGGTCTTTTCTTGTTTCATTTAAGTCCTGCAAAATAGCCAAACGATCTTTGATATCAAAGTTTTTGTTTTTAACCACTGAAGTCTGACTATCAAGATCTTGGATCATCATTCTAGTCCCGAACAATAGTTCGTACGGACTGAACCCTTTCAGAGAATTCCTTGGCAGGTTTATTTAGACTACGTTGGACACTTATTAAATGTTTGACCCACCCAGCTCCCGAACCTGATACCTTTTCCGTTATAGATTGCTCTATGTCTTGGTTTTTTCTTTACACCATCCCATATCCCTCAGGAAGGAAGTGAGAAGAGTCCCGCTATGCAATGCTCATTTGGCCATGCTTCCCCATAAGCTTGAGGGCTAAGGGGAATACATTAGTCAAAACGTAGCATGCTCCTAGCGTATATGCCATTATAGACTCGCAAATCCTTTTATAACAGTCCAGACATCAGCCGAGCGCTGGGGTCTACATTATAAGTGAAAATTAGTCTTTTTATGTTAATATAACGTTTTTTCGTGATGGGTACTTTCTTATTGTTGTTGTTTTTCTGGAGCGAAGTGCCATGGCAATAGTCCTCCTCGCTCGCCACTGCGATCTCTATTGTAGTCTGGGCAGTTTTTTACAAAAATGTGATGATGCAGGCTCATGCCTGGCCACCAGTACACTGATTGTAATTCTTCCAGAGAATCTTTTTGCTTAAGGTGTCTGAGACCCTCACCCATATGTGCGTCTGCTATTAACAAGCCTCTCCTGTCCGTGTTTGGAATTACTCTATCCCCCACTCCAGGGATTCAAGCAAAAGGGACTTAGTTTGCATCGATTATGTATGTATAATTGAGTGGATAATTGATCGGTAGCGCTGAGCAGTCGCCTTTTGATGACGTTTTCACCGCCAGCACAGTTTCACCGTCAATGTGTTTTACTGTACGCTTTTTTGTAGCTACGGAGGCCGGTTTAGTTGCTACCGCTGTGGCTGTCTCAGCCAATGAATTCCCTGCAACGTGAACGCCATCACGCTGATGACTCAGTGTATGTATCACGTGAGTCTTTTGTAGTTCCTTTTGCAAAAGAACTACTTGTTCCCAAAGCATTTTATGTTTGATTGTGCCACCTTTTGCATCTTTAAAACCATTCTGAACCCAGATCTGCAAGTATTCATTGTAAGATTGGACGCAGTAATACGAATCGCACACAATAAGTGTGGGGAATTCTCGATCGGCATTTTCAAGCGCCATCTTGAATGCCAGTAGTTCTGCTCTTTGAGCTGTACAGTCTCCCAGAGATTGCGTTTTAGTGACCACTGGTTTAAATTTTCCTTCGTGCCAGCGACCTCTAACAATCGCGCACGCAGCACTGTAGGCTTGCTTACCCCCCACTACGGGTTGTGCTGATCCGTCTGTATATATTATGCAGCCGTAATATTCTAGAGGCAGAATTTCGGTCGGCGGAGGACATTCGAATTCATATTGGCGATATTCTTGTGTTTTTAAATTGGGATCTAATTCGTATACCACGTCTGTTGCAGCAAGAGAGTTAGCCCACTGTATCCACCTCGGATGGAGTGCTTTAGCATTCGGAATGCTTGCCTTTGTTACCGCCTCTAGGGCTGGTATAGGTGTCACGATGATTATTCGTTTACCCTGTGCTAGGGCCCGCTCCTTTGCTACAGCAGTCTGTACCGCGGTCAGAATTTTTTCCGTTGGGCTAAATTTCATTTCAGCTTTTGTGTACAAATGTGATTTGTATGCTATTGGTACCTTCTCTCCCTCATTAGAGGTCAGGTATGTGAATCCGCATCTTCCTGGGATGACTCGAATCACAAGGTTGCGTGTGTTGTCACGTGTTTGTAGTTTTGTTTTAACTAACATGTCTGTTTGTAAAGATCTTAAAATTTCTGTGTGTTTTTGAGTCCAATTGATTCTTTTAAAATCTGGTTTTATTAGATCATAGAGAGGTTTAATTCTCTCTGCATAATTTATAATGTAAGTTCTTCCGAAATTTAGGAAGCCTAGAATTGATTGTAAGTTTTTCAGTGTTCTAGGTGCTTGGATTACAGCACATTTCTCTAGGAAATTGTCAGCCAGGCTTTTGCCTTCACTTGATAGTTCATATCCTAAAAACAGGACTGTTAGATGGGCAATTCTTGACTTTTTAAAGTTGAATTTGTAACCCTCTGCTGCGAACCCAAGTATTATGGTGTTCACTCTCTTCAAGTGAGTATCCAAGTCATCATCTGTTAGATAGACGTCGTCGACATAAGATAATGCCTCGTCATCATATGTTTGTAGTAATTCTGTTACTCTCGCTGAGAATAATCCTGTGCTGTTTTTGAACCCCTGGGGCAAACGACAGAAATTGTTTTGCGTGCCATTTATTGAGAACGCCGTCAAATATCTGCTCTCTGGTGCTATATTTTGACAAAGGAATCCATTAGAAATGTCTAATGTGGTTTTGTATTTTTTGCGCACTATGTTATTCATTAGTGCAGCACTATGCGAGTTTTGTACTGCAAATGTTTTGCAACATGAGTTAAGGTGTCTGTAGTCCAAAACTAGACGATATGAATTGTCTGGTTTGGAGACAGGAAACAAAGGGTTGTTCATTTGTGAGGTGCAAGTTTCAATCACCCCCTGGTATTCAAGTTGATCTAGGATCTCTTTTACCTGTTTTTTAGCTTCTTGCTTAATCGGGTACTGCCTCTGTGCAGTAGGTTGTGATTTTAACTGGATTTTGTGAGGAGGAGAGTCCTCATCCCATCCCACATGATTTTTATATAAGGCAGGGGCTTGAGCTACTGCCCACTTTCTTGCAAGTGTATATTTTTTATGAATTGGAATATGGTTTGAGAAGGCAGGCATAATTATTTCTTCGCCATGTGGGCACTCCCTGACAAACTCTGGAGGCCAGTCTCGTTCAGCTAGAAGGATGTCATAGCCCTTGGAGAGATTATCCCAAAATAGACCCCTTATTTTTCTAGTCTTATCCCCCTCTATACGCAATGTTATTTCATATATTTTATGAGGTTTGCTAACTCTGGTATCTGCAGTTTCCACCTGAATGTATTCATTCGTGTCCACTGTCTCCAGATGATTCATAAGGACTTTGCGAGCTATGCTCACTTCTGCTGCGCTGTCTAGCATTGTCTGAGCCCATTCTCCGTTTTTCAGCTGTGTCCTCAGTATTCTCGGCATTGTTGATTACTTTAATACTGGCTACCTTCTTTTTTGGGAATTGTAATTTTTTATTCAGATGAGCAGGTTCTTTGTCTTTGGACTTGACTTGCTCTTCCCTGTGTTCTGATCGTCCTCTTCTTTCCGATTTCTGCGAGGAAGTCTGAAAAGATTGAGAGGGACGTGTATCAATATCTTGATATCTATCAGGTTTTTTTATATTATCCCTATTTCTAAGGTTGTATTTTTTCACAGAGGGCTCCCTTTGGGGAGACTTGCATCCTTGATCAGGAGATCTTTCTCTCCGCCGAGGAGACCTTCCTCTGGACTGGAATCTTTTTTCTTTAGGATTGGATTGCTTATTTCCATCCCAGCTCTTTTTTTGAGTGTTTAAATTATTTTTTATAAATACCTTTTCAGGACTTTCAACTAGTTGGGGTTTCACTGGTATTCCACCCAAACTATCTCTTCCTAGTTCTTCATAGGATTTTTCTATGATTCTGGCAATTTCAGATGGTTGGTCTGCTATATTTGTCTCTTTTAACCTCTGGCGAATCGCCACATTTGCTGCTTCTCCCTTTATGTTGGCTAATAATATTGCAGAGACCTGCTTGAAATCTTTCAGTAGTTTCATACCGAGAGTTAAGGCGGGTTCTGGACCGTATTCATCTTGAATCTGTTTTAGCACATCTGGTATTACTGACATGGATGGTACACCATGTGTTTTTGTGTAAATGGAAGCAAAGACTGTTCCCCAAGTGTCACAGTCCTCCACATGTGGTGTGATTCCCATTGGAAGACAGATAGTCAGAATCCTATGTTTCTCAACAGGGGTGGTATCTGGAAACACCGCCTCTATTTGAGTGATTTTTTGTGCTAGCCAGAAAGGAATTTGTTCCCGTTTTGCGGGTACTTTACCTAGACAGGACTGTATGTTCTGTGGTGTAATTTTACTTGTGTTCCCCTGATGAGTGGTCAGCTGTGGAATTTTAATTGCTGGTTGGATTGTTGAAGTCCGCATTACATATTGGACTAATTGTCTATGTATTTTTATTAATTGTTTTAGCTGTGCTAAAAGATCTGGTGCAGGCATTTCTTCAATGTCTGGATGTGGTGTGTATCCGGCTAGGACCGGCCACGTTGCTCCTGGTCTGCCTAGTGGACCGAGCCTGGTGATGTGATTATTATGTTTTAGGGCGCCATTAAACATGAGCAGGTGCTCTTGGAATTTGAGTGGTATTTCCACCTCCTCGAAAGGAGTGTACTCATTAGGAGGTTCCTCTATTTTGTAATAGTGGAAGTCCTTTGTTACAGCGTTTGCTGCTGGAAAGTTTATCCATGAATAGAATACCTCTGTCTGCCGATATTCGTGTGCCTCAATTACAAATATGACTGTACCACCTCTTGGTGTCAGTCCATTTTCTATAAGTTTTAAGGTTATAGATTTTCTTATGTTGACCGGGATGTGTATTATATCCGGGTCATTTTGCAGCAGAGTATTGTCAGCTGCTAGGAGTTCAGTTGCTAATCTAGCTGTCTCCCTTTCTTCTTCAGTTTCTGACATACTATTGTCAAGAAGAATATTTTGTTTATTTGCAGATCAGGTTTCTATGGAAACAAAGATTAGATGCACAATATTTTGGAACAGTGTATCCTTCAACGTTGAGTAAACCAAGAACCATACATAGGAGTTTCCTCCTGCGAGGTTTGGCGGATATGATCTTTCACCCACTCCAGACGTCTTTGGAGTATTATGAGAAAAAGGGTCTGTGTGAAAAAGCACGACTGAGTTACTCTAATGTCTTGCGTTAGTTTTATCGCCTATCCAAATGTTGGGCGCCATGTAGTGTAGTTCCTATTATCCCAATAGGCTCTGCGCATTGGAATAATATCTTCAATAGTATAGACCTAGGGCAGAGGTTAACTAGGTCTTCTACCGACGATATTAGACTTAAAGTTTTGTGTTTGCCAGCTAGCTCAGAGTTCACTAGAAACTTTCTCGAATAGGCAAGGAGGGTTTTAACCTCCCTGGATAGACAAGAAGGGATTTAGTTTCTGACAACCATAGAACATGACAACTTTGCTCTCCCCTAATCAAGAGTGTATCTCTAGAGTCGTGTGAAAACAAAAGACAACTTATTTTACTCAGTCAGTTCAGTGCATTCTTAGTTTCACCAGATTGTAGAGAAAAGGAAGAGACGGGCGTGTTCAATAAGATGTTATTTATTGATCAGTCTCTTTTCTCATACAAGAGAAATGAATCGCTATTATTGCAATACTTGTAGTTAAGTAAAGTGCATACAGTAAAGACAGAATTATAAAATAATACTGTAAAAGCATTGATATGGTTTCTGAGCCATATGATACTTTAAAATGGATAAAATAGATACATACATATATACATTTGACTAATCGTACTCAACTGGTGCTTCTAACCACGCCTACCCCAGTGTACTTGACCTAAGCCTAATACGTGGGCGGGAGTAGATAAGTAGCAGTGTAAGTTAAGTTTGTTTTGCCAAGGGACTGACTCGAGAATTCTCTGCAAGGGGTTATTCAGTTCTGTACCTGAGATCTAGAATGGTGGAGGGCTGGTATCTCTTATCCCAGGTCTTGATATTCCAGCTGCCTGCGAGGGCTGCTTAGAAGCACCGGAGCTGGATTTCTCAGCAGGAGAAAGGCAGCGTCTCGTTCTCAGCGCGTCAGGAAGGAGGGGCAGCGCCTGTGGGCTTCGCTCTCTGCTGGGCTCCTCGGCACGTCTCGCTGCTCCAATCTCGTCACCACCGCATGTGTTTGCTTAAGGCAATGTAGGTAATATTTATACCTGAAAGGTGCCGAGATTGACGTAAGGATGGACATATATACGTCAATAAGGATGTCATATGAACGGGTTCGTTCGCACATTCTTTTACTGAAGTTCTCGGTGAAATCAAAACAATGGCTATGGGAATTTCCCAGGTCGCTGTAGGTTTGATTTGTTTTGAGAACTCCGTATGCCTTATCAGGGGCTGGAGGAATATAGCTTGTCTAATTAGATGGCATGCGTTATGACCTAATCAGATAACGCGCTTCTGTGCCGTGGTGTGGCTTAATCAGATAACGGTTTTTGCACCGTTGGATGGCTGCTAGTTAATTATTAACCAAACCATGGTCAGGAATAGGGGAATCGATACAGTACCTATAGGAATACATCACAAGTCCTGCTTCCACGGTTCAAAACAAAAGGTACAGATGTCAGGAAAGGTCATTGTGCTCAGGCTACCCTTTTGAACCAGGCAAGAAATCTCATGGGTCTCGCCCCACACGCCACTCACTCCCTGTTATGAAGCTAAAACAAGCCCCTCAACCGCACAGCAATGGCTACGCTTGTTAATGGATTTTACTAGTGTAGATCACATGATGCTCGTACTTATATGGCGTGATATGCAACAGCTATACTGTTATGCAAATGCTATAGTGCGCCAACAAGAAACAGGTGGTCAAGCACCCAGTGGGAATACAAAACTTGAGGGGGACCCCCTGGGCAGTGCATGGATGGGGGCCCGATGCTCGGGACCCAGGCAGGAGTTCCCAGGCCTGCCCGTGCGAGTTACTCAGAGGAGGTCCCTCCAACCCCGAAGCTCGCCCCCCCTTCACCACAGGGGCTACTGTTACACCACTGCAAGCACCCAAACACAGATGTAGCAAGTGCCATTGTCTCAAAAGAAAGAAAACCCAACAGTTTGTCACATGTCCTCACCAATGCCGCATGTTCTGGCAGTTTCAGTGATAAATGTTCTCTTGGTTCTAGCTCAATGGGTCGAAGCCCAACTTCCTCCGACACTAACCAGCAAAAAGAATTCTTTTTTGTCCTAAGTCCTCTATCTAATGCCCAGAACATAGCTGTCCCCCTAACAAGTCAATGTTTCCATTAAAGGGGGCGCAGCTCCTTAAGCAAAAGGCCATCCTCCCTATCCCGCTCTCTGTCCAGCCTCCAGCTGCTTCCTGCCCATCAGCCAGGGCTAACACTTCTTACTGGTGGACGTGAGGATGAGGTCCCAAGACTACCCCTCATTGGCCTTCTGACCTCTCTTCATCTCTAGACAGACCTCTACCTATGTCAAAAATAACTCCCATCTGCCGACAGAGTCCTGCTGAATCTCTATGCAATTCCTACTAAACAACTCATCGCCAAAATGTTGTTGTTGAAGGCAAGGTTTTCACGCAAGAGTGTTGAGGCACTTAAGGAGGAAGTATATTCTTTAATTCATATTGTGAACATAGGTTACTGCCACAGCCTGAGAGCTCCTGTTAGGAGGACTAGTGTGATCGTGTGTATTTTGGCGTCCTTAGGAAGTAAATATTTTGTGGTCCTCTGTACAGGACAACATTGAATTTCATTGCCCATTTTCTGATAAGTCAAGCCCTATCGAATTATATGTCAAAGGGTCAGAAACAGAAATAGACAAAAACAAGATATATAAACAACACTTTCACAAGGGATCCTTGGAAGGTGGGGGCCCTGGGCAATTGCCCACGTTTACTATAGCCTTATAGTCCGCTGTAGCAGGCTCTAACCGGCCAGTAAATGCCCACTCCAGCGTTTAGCTCTGGCCTTTAACAAGGGAGCGGCCTTTAATGGCCAGTACAGCCTGCCATGAAAGGCTCTAAAGCTATGAGTACATTCCACCCCTAGGGGCAGAATGTTCTAATTTGTAAAACAAAGGCCTTATGGAGCCCGAGGGGGTTGAAATACCCTCAGGCTCTGTGGGGCATTTGTTCACAGCTCTGATCAAACAGTTGAATGTTGATGCTCCGGGCTTATAATGTCCATTAGAAGCATTGAGCACACCATTGTTTTCAATGGAGCTCCCAACATTCCAATGTTTTAATATGCCTCAAAATATCTACGGTTAGGACTCCTTCCTCTCCTCCAACTGTAATTATTTTCCAACCCTCACGCAGCACACAAAGTCCAACATTCCGTTCATCATCACAGTCTCACAACTTTCACGCTCATTGGTCTGCAGCACACCCACTCACCTCATGCCTAAACAGACTCCAGAGGCAAAGACACAAAAGCCACTACAGGTGCCCAAGTTATCTTTCTCAATCCCCTAGAAATAATGTGTTATTAGACCACCCAATTGGTTCATGCAGTAAGCGGCTTAACTATAAATGAAGTTCTTTCAACAGAATTGTGTAGTCAGTTTATTTAACTGTGGGAAAGAGCTGTGCCTGCAGCAAAAACTGTTCTGAGAAGAGATTGTTCCTTCCGGATAAACTTCCGGATCAACTCTTCTGTATGAGGGAGTGTATGAAGCAAACAGCACGACTGTGTGCCTTCTACACATTTATATAATGTGACAGTGTACAATAAACATTAGAAAATATTTCTGATGGTCTCTTCTTGGGTTTTCGTATCCCCTCTCTGAATTCTTCTCTCTCCTAATCTAACCCCTTTATATTATTAAGATATAGTTCCATAATTGTTAAAACGGTTTAATGATAAGCAATCAATTTCTCCAAATTAGAAAATTAAAATAGACAATGTGAGTTACATGAAACGTACTTCCTTATCAAATAAAAACAAATAATACTAGATAACTGACAGGCCCGTGAATGTAGAGCCAGGTTCATTCTCGTAACAAAGGTATTATAAGTCCCTTCTATATGCACATGCCTGAGCAAATTAGGATGTTATGTAAAGAAGTACCGGGCGACTCACTGAGACCCCATTAATGCACAGAAATGCACTGAGGTCCATACAAACGGGCAGTGCTAGAAAAGGAAACAATTTACTCTGGGAACCCATAAAATCAAGGCAAGGTGTGTCAAAGAAAAGGAGTGGAGTCACGAGAGGCAGGGTTATGTAAAACAGAGTCTGGCAATCAACATGTACATTTTTATTTATTTTAAACCCTGCAGCAAAGAAATTGGCAACACGGACAAATGAGATGGTAAACCTGTTTTTGCTTAATAAAATTGATCAAAAAGAGGCCGTGTTTTAAAATATGCTAAAGTTAATGTTATACCTGCTGCTCAGTCAGTGTGATTGTGGTGACTTAATGTTGTTGAGTGGAATGTTGGTGAGTGTGTGAGTCAGTTGGTGGATAGGCTGAGTAGTAGGAAGGCTGCTCCTGGTGGGGCTCTGCTTAACATCTTACTATCTTATCCTGAATAAATATGTTTGGATACAGTACATGGAATTGGAACATCTTTTATTTACTACTTATTTTGGCGAAGATTTTAAAGGAACTAAAGAGGAAGATTCTATGTGAGCCACTTATATGGAAACTAAACCTATGAAGCCTAAAGTAATGTTAAATTGAAGAAGAACATGATGTACTTCCTCTTGAACCTAAGCGCAACAAGTATGGAAGCAGATTGGCAGCCCTGAGCCCTCCCAGTGACCACAAGACCGGTTTGCCCCAACCCGGGCCTGCCAGTTCCTGCTTAGCTTGCTGTAACCGTGTAAAGTATCTCCATGAAGAGGAGTTCCCTCAACCTTTGTGGAAAGAGCGACTTTAATTTGTAAGCTGTGTACCTGTTGTCATCTACCCTGGACTGGCAGTGTTCTACTCTCTTATGGCAGTGATGTGTGTCCTCTTGTGGTTTATTGTGGAGCCATCTGCTGTGTTTCCTTCACACTGTGAGGTCATGGGATGCTGAGTTATGACCTGCTTGCCAAACTGTGTTTGTTGCGAAGTAGCAACCTATCAGCTGTCCAGAGGAATTGGTATGGACGATATTTTGTGTGTGGTGTGTGACATTGATGAAAAGCTTTCACTCTCAAGTGTCCGATTGCAACCTTACTGGTTTGGTGTCTACAAGCTGTTTTTTTTATCTGCATTGGAGCGGAAATCGCTACACACTGGTCTTAATTATTTTGGAAATTAATCTAACAGATCCCTCTGCCCTTTTGTCTCACCTGTGTAAAGCCAGGTAAAACTATTATGCTCTGTTTAGTTTTGAAATTTGACTCGCGCACCTTACCGTCTTGTTGGTGCCGCGCAGAGGAGCACGGGAATCCTTGATGACGTCCTTGATTCTTTGTTCCTCTTTGCTGCAGAGTGATGCCTGCATGCAGCAACGCTCCTTGAGCCATGCGGCTCTACATCGATTTGCGTGCCACCATTTTTATCTTGCCAGCAGACAAGCTAGAAGGGGCTGTTCCAGTGTCACGTTTTCAACTCTACAAGGGGGTCACTATAGTCACATTACAAGCCCCATGGAATTCATTATGGGTTTTGTTTGACAAAGGAAGATTACCGGAGCGTTTGATGTACGAGTGGAGATGCCTGTTGGCTGGAGAATAATATTTATTGTGAAGTTGTTCATCGCACGCAAAGTAAGACTTTGACTTTTAATTCATCTTGAACTTTCCACTATCACTTGTTGTATGTTCGCAGCAACTTTGAGTTTGTAGGAACAATTTTGGTGTTGGTGAAGACTTCGGGTGAGAGATCGCTCACTGAAGTAAAGATTTTCTTTCTGGTTTTTTTCTCTGAATTTATTTCTGCTGCTGTTTTTTAAATTTTTTGTATTTAATGTACTTTAAATGTTTTGTTGCTCAAATTTCATGTGAATGAATTGTTATAGATAGTTCTTCAGATCATACATTCCAACATTTCAGGTAAGCAAAGTGGGAGTTTTTTTAAAAAAAAATCGGGAGAATGGGGCTTTGAATCGGGTTTCTGGCATGTATGGGCTTTGGAAGTGTGCTGCTGTAGGATCGGACATTTGAAACGCATATGCACGTTTTTTTCTTACCTTTCAGAAGCATGGAGCATAATGGCAGGCAGGGCCGGTCCTAGGATTTTCGGGGCCCTGGGCAAAAGGGAATGGTGCTTTGTGCAGACTCCACTTGGGCCGCAGCTCCTCTTCTCAGCCACCCCAAGCAACTCCTGTACAGCCCATTTGGAACTGAAGGTATGAGAATTGCTTGGGGGCTGAGTTAAACCTGTGTGGGCTAAAGTGCTGACAATGGGCGCCCTGCCGAGTCGCTGAACTGGCTGCCTGAGAGATGTACCCTCCCCTAGGCCTTCCCACACCTTCCCTTAGAGGCTCCAGGAGGGGGGGCCCTCCCATGGGGGGGGGGCCTCCCATGAGCCCGTTTGTGAAGCATTTCTTTCACTCTGATCGGCAGACATACACAAGGACTAGTGGGGTGTTAATTGCCATTGTGGGGGGCCCCATCATGGCAGGCAGAGTGCCAGCCCCTGGGCAGCTGCCCACACATGCCTAGCGCCGGCCCTGATGGCAGGCAGAGAGGGTGATGCAAGTGTTGGACTTGGCCTGGCAGGTTGTTGGCAGTGCATACACCCCCCACCCACCCCCCTGTGGCAGCCCGAGCTGAAACAGCTCCCTCCCCCTCCCACCCACCCCAGTACTTCACAGGTCTTTAAAAGACGATCCCTTTATTAATGACGCTTTGTTGGTTTTTCACCCCTTCGAGAGCTCCTACATCGCTACTCTTTGGTAGAAGAATTAGCACTTTACACAATACCAAGCCCTGTCAGCTGAAACCCCCGAGGAATCGGGTTTTTGCTTGTAGGAATCGGGAGGCGGGAGACTAGCCTTCAAATCGGTAGTCTCACGCCTGAATCGGGAGGGTTGGCATGTCTGCTTCAGATAGCAAATTATACAGGTGTGATTGTGGAGGATTATACTTGAAACCTGTGTTGTTTTGTTAAGGTGCATTTTTTTTCTGTACATTCTCGTTGCTTTGTTGTGTATGCAACCCTTTTCTGGATTTTTTGTATGCTGCCAATTATTTTGTGAGTAATATGTACTTTACTATGCAGTTGTAGAGATGAGTACCCAGTACTGTTCTGAGGGGCTGTGTGCCTAACATTGTTGTTTTAGCCTACTTGTATGGTACTTTGTTTCTCTTGTTCTTCCTTTGGGAGCATGTCTCCTGGTATGTGGAGTGGTGCTGCATTACCACCTACTTTTCTTTGTGTCGCTTTTTCCTACTCTTATGTGGTTGTGGGGTGGTGCAGAAATACCACCCATGGTAGTGCAGATTTTGAGGAGTGAGCGTTTTTTTAATGTTAATTGTTTAGTTCCTTATTACTTTATTCGGTGTAGCGTTGTACGCTATTACTTGTTTTGTGTGGAGCGTTTTTTTCCACATATACCACCCCAACTTTGGGTTTGGGTGAAGGGCTGTGTTAAAGCCAGATTTGCAAAGAGTGTGCGTTTTTGCTAGTGTATGCTGTTTTCTATCACTACTTGATTGGTTGTAGCGTTGTGCTAGTGATTGGTGTTCTTGTCTGGGTTCGTGTGGACTTTTATTCCACACTTTCCACCCATGCTTTGGGCATGGGTGAGGGGCAGCTTTTATGTCGCTTGTAATCTAGTAATTATTGTTTATTTTACTACGAAGTTGGATGTGGAACTTTATTGTTCCTCTCTGGGTTTGTGTGGACCTTTATTCCACTCTTTCCACCCATGCTTCGGCTTGGGTGAAGGGCAGCTGTGATGTAGTTTGCTCCATGTGGGGTGGTCTTCCACACTTTCTTATTAGTTTTTTAAAGTTGTTGTTCTTTGATGGTTCTCTACTACACCTTGTGGTTGGCACCCTATTTACTTTTCTCAAGTTTGCCTGGCCAGCTGACATGTTTTAGGTAGCTTGGTTGTTTGTGGTTTGTGGTGTGGTAGTGCACAGGTTTTTGTTGTGGTAGAAAGGCAGATGGTGCATGAGTGTATTCTTACTATAGCACTTGTGTTCCTTTTCCTCTCTCTCTCTTTTTTATTTCTTGTTCATGATATTTTCCATTTTTTACCTTGATGCTGATGTTTCAGATCGTTGCTATGTTGCTTATTTGTGTCAATTGTTCTGATATCATTCTGTTGCATGCTATTGTTCCTATGTCATCCTTTGCTTGCATCAGACCTCATTATAATTCCATTTAGAGTTTGTTTGTAATTAATAGAAAGAAAGGAGATGTGTTATATCTGCTGCTCAGCCACTGTGACTGTGGTGACAGAATGTTGGTGAGTGGAATGTTGGTGAGTGTGTGAGTCAGTTGGTGAATGGCTGAGCAGCAGGAAGGCTGCTCCTGGTGGGGCTCTGCTTAACATCTTACCACCTTATCCTGAATAAATATACTTGGAGAAACTACATGGAATTGGACCATCTTTTATTTACCACAGTTATGGCACTGGCACTTGCTGTAGAGATCTTTGTGTGCCCAACATTTTCAAGGGATAATAAGAACAGTAAGAACATTCTGGTGGTCAAAGCACTTCCTGGAGAGATTTGTGTTTTGGCAAGTCGCAATTGTAACTCATACAGAACCATAGAGGTTAAATGCAGATGTTTAACGGAACAACTCATGCCATAACCAAAGTTTTTTATTTTATCTAGTTTCAGCACAGAAATCCTGTTGTTACTTGTAGTTCATAACTTGTTAACTTTCTAATATAGCATAGTGTGAATCGAACCAGCATCATGGAGCTGCATAAAAATTGCATATCATGGGTATAGAAACGTATTGGGCCCACTCACAAAGGTAAACTGAGACGAAAGTTTGACTTTTTGACTTTCAGTATTCACAAAGGGCATTTACAAGAAGTAAAGTTAGACTTTTGTTTCAAGTTAACTTATATTTTGATCTTAGGTTTAACTCAGACTAGACTTTTGGTCTCAGCTACACTTAAGACCAAAACTTAAGTTAAACTGTGAGAAAAGTCTAACTTTACTATTTGTAAATGCCCTTTGTGAATACCGAAAGTCATACATTTTGACTTTTGTCTCAGATTACCTTTGCGAATCGGGCCCTTTGTCTTTTTTTATCAATCTTTCCTTATTGTAAGGTTGCAAAAAATGGAAACAGGGTTCCTTTACATAGTAATAAAGTTTTATTAGCTGTGACAACCCCAACCTCTGCAATATGTATTAAAAACTGACTTTGTGCTTTTCCCCCAAACATGCCCTCTTATAATGCCTGTCACTATGAATGATATGTGACTCCCACACCTTGTACCCACATTGTTTATGTAACATTTACTGTATATTAATTCAGCACTTTTATGATTCATTGTCTCAGTATAATTTGTGTGTAATAAATAGGGCTCCATCACCCTACAGAGGGATAAGTATATCAGTTAGTGATTTAAAAAAAATAATCAGTAAGTGCTGCTTAAATTTGTTATTTTTGTAACTATTTATGCAGAGATACACAAAAAAGCCCTTCGATGCCTCGCCGGGTGTAGTAAGCTCTATATAAATGCAATTACAATACAATACAATTCAATACATCTGACACTCCTACAGCATAAGCACATCTCTTATATACAGAGCTTGATCAAAGTCAAAAACCCGCCTTCACATCATAGATTCTGTGAAATATTTCTGAAGGGATAACAAGCTGTGGGCCTTCCTTAGTTTGTCTCCATTGGCCTCGAGGTTTTAGGCTTCAGAGAGCTCCCAGTCAGGATGCTCCAACAGGAAAGGAGACAACACGCATGCTCTGTTCAATGTGTTACATTATCGGCAAAGTGCACCAGGACAGAGTTAGCATTTTCCACTTGTGTCAGCTGGATCAGACTCCATGACAGCTACCAGATCTGGCTGGATCCCCTGATTTCCTGTAGTACAAGTGTGAATGAAAATGATGCCTGAAAAAAGGATGCCTAGGAAACATTCCGGATGAGCACACAAACTTGGAGCAGCACGTGTAAGCACAGCATGGGGGAGAGGATGTGGCGTTACCACCAGAGCTGCCAACTTTGAAACTGGAACCAACATCCTGTGATACCTGGCAATCACATAGTCGCCCCATGCCAAAAAATAAATACATGAATGTGACTTTGGGTAATATAACATGCCCTCATGTAATGCGCTCCAATACCTTTGGGCTGAGTTTTGAATTTATAAAACTGAGAAAAAAGTATGCCTAGCCTGTATATGTTTATTTATTTGCATTAAGGTTTTGTAAAGCACCTTAGGACACCGTTTAGCTGCTTCCCAATGTATCACAAGGAGCACCGCATTATGCAGTAGGGTTGACTAAATTATGCAGGGAGAAAAGACAAATTATGCAGCATAATGCTGTACTTGTTTAATAGTATTACTTCTGTCATTTTTACACATAATAATACTGTCAGGAAAAATATTTCATCTAATAGGTATCAGTTTAACAACCAAATATAGAAATAAGCAACTGAAAGGTGACCCAGTTAACCTTTGGGAAGGACCTTCCACTGCGGGCCATGTTGCCACATTTTGGTAACACTTAATCCGTTTGAGCTAGAAGAATTTTCTTAAAATCCATAATTAAGCAAAAAAAACAGCAGCCCTAGAAGCTCAAAAATCCAGTAGCCCTGCTGTAATCTTGCAATGTCATCTGATCCGAAGGGTCAGTGTGTGGACAAGTTTTGTACGTTTGTGGGTCGGTTGTACAGTTTGGGGGCCCAAGATTTTACTGTTAATTTCCCTGATAATAGCACAAACTTTGATGCAGTAAACACAAATGCACGCAGCCTCCAGTCCCTTCCAAAACAACTATAAAGCCTGCCCTTATAGTTGAAAACTGCTATGTTTTGTAAACGCGGGTCACTATTTTAGCTGTCATATTCTCTAATCGTGGCCACCATAATTTTAATGTCTGGACCTTCATGCAGTCCCAGTCTGACCCTTTTCATGAATTACAAGTGTGAGACCATGAGAACGACAATCAAACATGGAATATCGCCAGGTTTTTCTCTCACGGCCTTAATGGTATTTCTCGTAAAATATATGAGGCCTCATTTATGAGAAATGACGCATCGCTGCACGAAAGCAGCGATGCGTCACTTCTCAGTGCGCACTCCTTGCGTCATGAGTGATGCGTCATATTTATAACATGACGCATTATGTCGCAAGGAGTTACAGATACGTCAGTATTTCTGACGTATCTGTAGGCGCAAAAGTGACGCATTGCTGGAGTGTGTCACAAAAGTGACGCAACTCCAGCAATGTGTACTTTCACATGGGCAAGTCCCATGTTGTTAGTGCCTGCGTCAGACTTACGCCTGCCATGAAGCAGGCGTAAGATTTTGACGCATTAGCGACCAAGAAATGGCGCAGTGAAATCTTATAGATTCAAAATGCCCCCCCTTGCATATATTATACCTGGCGCAGGTATAACGTGGCGCAGGGGTTTACAAAGTGACGCATCTACCTAGATGCGTCACTTTGTAAATATGGCGCAACAAGGCGCATTTTTTACGCCACTGGTGCGTCACAAAAAGTGACGCACCGGCGGCGTAAAAGTGACGCTAAGCCTCATAAATGAGGCCCATAGTTGCTATACATAGTTCCCAAAGTTCTATGAAAGTGGGTTTTCACGTGATCATTGAGATTTCCATGCTGCTTTAAACATGTTAAAAGGAAACAGTGGCAAGCAACATCAATGCCAGTTTCAAAGTCGTGAGTGAAGCCATTATACAGTAAACTTGGGGGAAATAGAGCTTACTTTTTCAGTGCCTACAATCAAGCAGGAGGTTATAGTGGAAGACTGCTGGGAAACACGATGCCAGCACATAAATATAGGAGGAGCAGGAAACTTCGTGTATTTAGGGAAGCTTAATAATTGATATATATAAGAGACTTCCCAGGCAGAATAACTTTGTACACTCCTAGACGAGACCCAGTATTTGATTTTAAAGAGCATGTCAATCGGTATTGGGCAGTGGGATGGATTAGTGAGTTAAACTTTGGGGTCACTTAAATTCGCTTATTTTTTCCTTGTGAAGTGCCAAAATATCTTGCAAAAACTATGCCCCACTCAAGCTACCCGTGGTTTGGGTGAGGGTTGCTCCAGCGTGCAGATGAGGACAACTATGATTATTTTTTAAGAAAGTGTAAAGTTTAGCAGCGGCTAGTGCAGGTAAGAGCAGTGGGGCTGGGTTGGGGGACGGGATTCGACAGACTACCAAGAGGGAAAATTATATAAATAATTAATTTTTCCTCTTCGTTGTTGGTCGAAATACCTCCCCACCCGGCCACACCACCCCACCGCTCTTACCTGCACTGTCCACGGCTGGTAAAATGTGTTGAATCAATTTGAGTCAATTACAAGGAAAAGCTTAAAAAAGTGTGCGCTTGATTACAACATGCCTGCTAGTTTTCAGCATGATACCGTTTAAAAAAAAAGAAACTTTAATTGAGAGCTCAAGCAACTTACAGAGATACCGAATTGTCATGTAAGTGCATAATGCGAAATAATCAGAATAATTGAACTTCTTTACAAGTAGACATCATACAGAGAAAAAATACAACATTACAAATCATAAATGGATAAAGTGCAAAAGTGCTAAACGTAACGAGTAAACATACACCAACAGTCTTTCACATAACGCTGTTGCAGAAAAGAAACGTGGCAGTCATGTACAGCATTACAGAACACAAATAGATAAAGTGCCAAGTGCTAAACATTAGGAATAAATATACTCCAACGATCTTTCAGATTACTCTGTTGCAGAAAAGAAATGGGGCAGTCATATAGTATAAGATAAAGGACGTATAAAGTGCCTGAGTGCATAAAATAAGGTAACAGTAGATTTGGAAGTTGACCCTTAAGGACCAGGCTTAGCTGTTCAAATTACGACCCTACCATCTCCTCAATGATTATAAGCATTCCAATAAAAAAGGTTTCCCTTAACTCTGAACTAGACCCCCAGAGAGCTCCAACGTTTTTCAAACTTCTTTAGTGAACCTGATCTTATTGCATATTTTCTTTCCAATTCTTTGATTTTACTTAATTTCACTCTCCAGGCTTGGAAAGAAAGTATCCTATTGGTTTGCCAGCACTGTAAAATTAGGGATCTTTCTACTAATGATGCAATGTATAGGCACTCTTGTGTAGTAGAGCTTAGCATTCTATCCCAGAACCACAATGATAAGTCAATTGAGATGGAAAGGTCTAAGGTGAATCTGATATAATTTTCAATTCCTTCCCAGAGACTGCTGATTTTTGGACATTCCCAAACAATGCGTGACCAGGTGCCACCATTCTCTGTTGTGCAGCGGAAACACCTGCCCTCAATTTGTGTATATATATTATGTAGAAAACAAAGGGTCCTATAGAGTAGTCATTTTGAGTAAAATTGCATGCGCTTAAAATTTGCGCCTCTTAGGGGTCGATTCCGATCCGGTAAAAAGCGCTCCGAATCGTCATACGGAGCGTTTTTCCCCGTACGAATCGTACCCGTAAACGTCCCGTACGTACGACGAAGTACGATTCGTACCAGGAGCCGTACTCCATACAAATCGTACAGAGACCGTACGACTCTAATCTCCGTATGATTCTCCCTCGTGACCCGCTGTACGCGACATCTGTACGGTTCGTGGCTGCTTTATCCGACCCGGCAAGTACGATTCGTGTTGGGTACGCTCCGTAGGACCCTTTTTGTACGGGAGCTGAAAACTCCTGTAGAAGCAGAGCTCGCCCCGAAACAGGTACGGAACGGCCCCCCCGGGTACCGTGCGTACCCCCCATGATCGCAGGGGTATGGTGCGTACACCTACGATCATGGGCTGTATGAGCCGTACCCCTGCGATCATGGGGTGTACGAGCCGTACCCCATGTACGATGGGGGTACGAGCCGTAGCCCGAGCTGTACCCCATGTACGATGGGTATACGAGTCGTACCCCGAGCCATACCCCATGTACGATGGTACCCATCGTACATGGGGTACGGCTCATACACCCATCGTACATGGGATACGGCTCGGGGTACGACTCGTACACCCATCGTACATGAGGTACGGCTCGGGGTACGACTCGTACACCCATCGTACATGGGGTACGGCTCGTACACCCCATGATCGCAGGTGTACGCACCGTACCCCTGCGATCATGGGGTGTATGGACCGTACGGTGTGTATGTGTTTGTGTGCTTTTCCGTACGACTCGCCCTTACCTGACGTGGCCGCACGAATCGCGTCCTGATCACCCGGTCCGGATCGTACTCGCCGAGTCGTACGGTGTGTGTACGAGTCATACGGAAACAGCTCTGGATACGAATCGTACGGACGGTGGTTTTACCGGATCGGAATCGACCCCCAAATGTTGATGCATTAAGTTTGTTAACTCTGCACCAGGTTGATGTTTTGAGACGTGCATCCCTTCCCTTTTCCACCATCTATCACAGATTTTTTCATATGGGGAGAGACTTATTTTCTTCAAAATTTTATTATAATAAAAGCATTGCTTCAGAGTGTAGGAGCCCCATTTTGATCTCTGACCATGACTTCCAACAATTGTCTTTAATAAAATCCTGAATCTGTACATACCCATTTTCTTCCCATTTTTTTTTAAATACGGGTCTCTAAAAGACATCTATCCCCCATGGAAAAATGGGACAGCCTAGTCGAACTGTTAATTCTTGGAGTACTATAAAACGTAAAAAATTCAGGGCCTCATTTATGAGGCCCCTTGTGCCAACTGTACGTCACTTTTTGTGACGTTCCGTTGCGCAGAAACCTGCGTGATATTTATCAGGCGGCACTAAGCCCCTTTTTTTGGCTTAATGCTGCCTGATAAATATAAGTCCCTTTAACGCAGTGTTCTGCGTTAAAGGAGTGTGCACTGGGTGTTGCTGGGGGCGTTCCCAGAAACATCCATGCCCTTTTGACACTGCCCCAGATTTAAGAGAAATCGTAAATCTGAGGCAGTGCCAAAAGTTTACGCCTCCCAGGGGAGGCGTAAGGGAGACGCAACGAGGAGAAATAACTTTATTTCACCTCGTTTTTCCTTTTTAGGTTTCGACTGCAAAAAGCTGCGCAAGCAGCTTTTGCGCAGGAGAAATCTAATGAGAACTGTAGTGTGGGTTTGGGTCGGCCCTCGTCATTCATTGGCTGGCTCCATAAATGGAGCATAGCCATTGGACGAGGTGCCTGTCCGTCAATGCCGGACCAGATTCGGGGGCGTTCCCGAGATTCTTTGGCTTTTGCCGACGTCACGCGACGTCAGCCGAAAGCCGGGAACGCCCCCGAATCTGGTCCGGCATTGCCGGCACCTGATTTTTGAGTATTTTGTCCGCTGGCAGGTGCCCACCCTGCCAGGGACCTTGCCGCTGTTGTGGTACCCCGAGCGAGTGCCCACCTCGCTTAATATTTAGATTTAAGGCCGGTGCCCACCCGGCATTGCTCCGTGTATTCACCGCCGCGGCCCCGAGTGAGAGGAGGAAGCAGCGCCCGCCTTCAAGCCCGGGCCGCGCTGGGATTGGCCCAGCCGGTCGAGCCCCCTTCCGCGTCATCGCAGGAGGAGGAGGAGAGAGCCGGAAGGAGGAAGCAGCCTGCATCGACCGTCCCGAGGCTCCCGAGCACAGGAGGAGCCCCGGGGAAAGAGAACGTCCCTCCGCGGCCCCGGAGAGTCCCGAGGAGCGGGAGCTCTCCTCCAGCAGCCGCCGGACCCGGTGAGTGCCTGCAAGGGGAGAGGGGCGTCGGGACACATTGTCGGTGTCCGCCCCTCCCCCCGTAGTGCGATCTCGCACCCATTATACTGTAAGCTGCAGAGAGCTCAAACCAGAGACCCGGATGTACGCGTCGCTTCGCTTTTAATGCACCACTTCACTTCTGATGCACCGAGTCACTTCTCCTGCACCACTGCCTCCCCGAGCACCACTTAATTTCTCATGCTCCCCTTCCGGGCACCCTTTCGCTTGTCCTGCACGACTTCTCTTCCCCAGCACCGCTCCACATGTCCTGCGCCGCTAATCCTTGCACGCAGCTCGGTTGGTCTCAGCTCGTGCACGCAGCTCGGTTGGTCTCAGCTCCTGCGCGCAGCCGTCTTTGGATCAGGGCGCATCTACAGCTCAGGGCACAAAGCTCCAGTGATCCGCGGTGATGAAGAGCTTCTTAGTACACACATCATGCCAGCACGCGCGTCCACTTCCTGTGCACACAACTCGCGTGAACAGTACAGCTGTCCAGAGATACTCCGTCTCTGGGCGCTGCACCTAGGGCGAGGAGCTGTCTAGTAACTAAATCTACCAAATAGCTGTACGCATCTGGTCAAACATTACACCTTCCTGGGATATGTCCTCCACAGAGGCAGAAAGAGTACAATTCCGAGAAACAAATAAAACTCAAGCCTAAACATTACATCGGATGGCTTGACCTACAGACCTAGCGCTGAGATGCAGAAGGATGGAGCGCTTTACTAATTCACAAAATAAATGAAACGGGGAAACGACACAAAGCAGTCCATCATTTGCTTAACCTGGGGCGAGTGGCAGGTGTGACTCTAATGTGTGCAGCGGGATGTGCACGCGGACCGTGGTGCGTCAGCAGAGGGCACGGCCGATGGGAGGGGTGCCACATCTCCCAGGTATGTCAGTGGCACTGCCCAGCACCAATAAAAAGTCGATGATGCGTGTTCAAACCAAACCTGTGGCACTTGATACCTGTCAGGCAGTGAACCACACCACGTGCAAAAGGATACCAAATGAACATTTATAGCGCACACGCCACAGAGTAGATGCATCTCGGAGCTTGATTAATACCTCATGTCAGGGCCACCCCTCCGAGCCATGATTCTTAAAACCCTCTGATGCCCTTAAGCTTCGCCTGACATCTTGCAGGCCAGATCATGTTTCGCTCCCGCCTGAATTGGCACCGCCCCTAGAGGCCAACACGTACGAAAAGTGCCCGAGATACATTACATAAGTACGCACAAACAAATTGTTGTTACTATTTTCAACTGAATGGAACTCAACTCCGCCCTTTGATCTGAGAAGGATAAAAGGCTGAGCCTTTCCGATCCATGTGCGAAATAATTAAGCTAGCATACAACATTAATCACGAACAATAAAGTGGGTCATCAGCTTGTTTTCAGAAGAACACTTGTAAATCACTTTCACAATTAAAATGTTATCATTTTTACTGATTCTTTATGATATTGTGTTTTTTTTTAAAAATCTCATAAGTAAATATGTATTATTTTTTATTAGCCAATCTAATAAAGCATTCATGAACTGGATTGCCTTTTAGCATGGACAATCTACATTCTGAGAAACATTAAAAGCATAGTTACTTCTGCCAGGATTTTAACAGACCGCACAGTTCTTTGCTACAGGTGCATTAACCCGCTGTAACCGTGCAAACAAGCCAGAAAAAGACCGGTTCATACAAACGTGTGAAGCCCCGGCATTTCAGGGCACACTAGTTGAGAGAGTTACATGTGTAATAAAAACACAATCACACCCCTTCTATTTTAGACAGTGGTTCTTCCCAGCCGAAGCTCACCTTCTCCTGGCAGCCTCCTCATTAGCACACAAAGCGGCTGGGGAGTCTGTCACTCCGCTCAGCTGGCCATGTAAGTTTCAGATGTAAGTGGCCGGGAGTAGGAAATCCTGTTATATCCTGCCAGCCAATTAAACCACTCAAAGGCTGCAACTTCAATCGCCTAACAAGGGCCGGCTGTGTGTGTGGGAACACAGAGCGGCCGCCCCACCGAAATCCATATTTAAGGAGACAAGAGGGAAGGGAGGCCTAAATGTACGGAGTGCCGTGTAAAGATTATTTTGCTGAAAGATAGAATATATATACACACACACACACACATATATATATTATATGCACACGCACATATATACACACATTTATACACATACGTGTATATATACACACACACACACACACACACATATTATATATATATATATATATATATATATATATATATATATATATATATACACACACACACACATATATATATCGATCTCTGGCTTCGGGAAACGGACTTTTGAGCGAGTAAAGTATAATACAGCAATTGCAAGGGTTCGATGGGCCACTCTCCACTGGATAATAGAGTTGGCAAAACGCTAAAAAAAGATAGACATAGAACAATAACTGCTGAATAAGGTGTGCTTCCACGTCAACGAGCCTAGGCCCCAAATACTGTACCGTTTTAATCTCCAGATGTTATTCGCCATCTTGACCACAGATCACATTATTCTCGAGCCCCATGTAAGAGTCTGCGCGGGGTGGCGGGATCTGACCAGTGAGGTACGTACAGTTAGAAGACACATTCCAAATTAAAGTATCCGGTTTCAAAAAGAGTTTTGTTTCCGCTTGGTGAGTTTACACGCTAGCTTGTGGACTCGAAACGAGCGCGGCCTCCCAATTTCTTATTGCGGAACCTCTTTTAGAACAGTTTCTCTTCTCAAATAGTGCTGCGACGTGGTGGAAAAGAAACCGTGGGCGCTTTAGAAAACACCAATTTAATTTAAAAGCCACTAAGTGTTCCTCTCAGTCGAGGGGTCAGTTAGTGTCAAAGCCAAGAGGGCTGGGGTGATTTAATATTCTGTATCTGGTGCCACTTTAAGATATTATTTCCAGCCCAGAGAAGCACTTCGAAATGAGCAGATGTCGGTGTTGGAACCGCCCCTTGCAGAAAGGAGAGAGATAACGAACGCATCCGAGTCACCAACCGCTGGGACAACATCTGGCCACGTAAATAACGCCAACTGACTTGTGCAAAGCACCAGCAAACCTAACATTGCAGAAGGCACTGCTACCAGGGAGGTGTGCGTTTGGTTGCTTGTGGTGGTTTAAAGGGAGGGAGGTGATGTTATGAAATGTGTGATTTCCCAAAAGTTAATTAAGCGACTGTTATGTCTAGTGGGGTGAAGGAGGGCATTCATAATAAATGCTCCGCTTTCGGAGCTTCGTGAACTCGCCGCCGCAGAACCTTTGGGAAATCGGGGAAAGGATCGGGTTACCCTGGCACAGACGGTGGCCTGCTCCCTGGCACAGGTCGGGACACACTTTGCAGCATCTTAAACAAGCTACTGCCCGGCCACCATCTTGGCCGAAATGACGAAAACAAACATTGAAAGAAAAAAAAGTAAACCCGCCCACCGCCGCAATGACGTTCTTAAAGGGGCGGGATGAGTAAAAATCGCCAGAACGCCCACGAATCTGGTCCGGCCATGACGGACAGATCTCTGTTCCAATGGCTAGCCTCCATTTATGGAGCTAGCCAATGGAACAGAGGGCGTATTCCAAAGCCACATATTATTATTCTCATTAGGTTTTCACCTGCGTGAAAAAGCTGCGCAGCGCGATCGGTACAGACGTGCAGCTCCTGTGCATACCGCTTTTCCGTCTGTATGGGTGTCCAACGTTATCCTCTACTCCCGCTTCTTGGAGCAGCACAGGAGGGGTCCGGTGCACACAGTTCTTGCGATCTGGGCTGATGCCCGGATCCTGTTAATATCAGTGCACAGGTCCTGTCCCTGTGCACATACAAAAGCTAGTGACCCCTTGCTACAGCACATATATCCAACTCCTCTGCACACAACTCTTGTGTGGAGTGCACGTGTCCAGATTATGCCCACTTGGCGCCTTTGATCAGTGCAGATTCCAAGTGGCTGTGCATGCAACACACACCTCCAGAGGTGATGAGCTGTTCCCTCAGCACCGCCTGCGCACACCGCTTATTTGCATATAGCTCATGTTACGTTCTTGTAGTTCATGTGCCCTTCCCCATGCTAAGCATCGCCCGTGCACAGTTCGACATGCGGAAGATCCTCTCGGTTCTACATGTGGAAGAGCCCCGTGGGATGGATTACTCCTCTATTTGTCACATGATCCAATTCGCTGTCCATCCCCAAAAAAGACCAGGAAGGGAGGGTAGGAGGCAGATCTGATAGGTTAGCTAGGCTACTGCTAGCTGCTGATTGGCTGCATTCAGCCATCTGCAGTGCGTAGAAGGGGTTCTCGGACGGCCATGCTCTGAGTGGCGCACAATTACCAAGTAGGAGTTCAGGAAGTCGGTTAGCGGTGAGTGTAAGGCCAGTTAGGGTGACCAACTGCATGGGTGCAAATTCAGGAAGGTGAGTGTAAAAATTCAGGACAAAGGGTCAAAATTCAGGACAAAAATTCAGGACAGAAGGTCAAAATTCAGGACAACATTTCGGGACAAAAGGTAAGTCTTACAGACACATCAGATGGTCGCGCAATAGTATATAAGTAAATAGACAACCACTTAAGTACAAGTCAAAATAAGTTTATATTAGGTAGAGACAATCGTGTACTTCACCAGCGACCTCAGAACACCCTCTGAGGACAAGCACGAGCGGTCCTCTCTAGAGGCTGGTGTCTCGTCGCATCTTCTTGTCCAGCGTCTTGAGGTTCGTGCGAAAGGGACAGTCACTAGCAATCCTTGCAGGAGGCTTGATACTGATCTAATCCTCGCTCCAGCGCCTTGAGATTACAGTGCAAGGACAAACACTAACGATGCTCTCAGGTGAGTGTACATCAGTGTATCTCCTTGCCTCATCGTCTTGTACACAAGCAGTAACTATTCTCTGAAGATACTTGCATCCGAGAGTTGTCTCCCTTGCTTGCCCCAGCGCAGCGTGTGGGGGGGGCTCTGTGTGGCTGTGTGAGGGGGGGCTCTGTGTGGGTGTGTGAGGGGGGCTCTGTGTGGGTGTGTGTGTGGGGCTCTGTGTGGGTGTGTGTGTGGGGCTCTGTGGGTGTGTGTGGGGGGGCTCTGTGGGTGTGTGTGGGGGGCTCTGTGTGTGTGTGGGGGCTCTGTGTGTGGGGGGCTCTGTGTGTGGGGGCTCTCTGTGGGTGTGTGTGTGTGTGTGTGTGTGGCATTTGCGAGAGATTAAGCTATTGGCATTGTAAATGACAATGCCATTTATTTATCTGTTTTCCAAACCAACACAAATAAAAATGTTGTCATTTACAATGCAAATAGCTCTAACTTTTGCAAAGGCGAAACCGTTGCATTGTAAATGCTTGTTCTATATGTGCTGCAATCTGCAGCACACATGGAAAGAGGAAAAGCCTCTTGTGATCATCCCGCAACGCAGGCACCCTTGCACCATGGTGCAAAGGTGCCTGCGTTGGCGCAGGCTACCCATTGTGCGCCGGCGCAGGGGAAAATGACAGGAATGTGCCGTATTTTATAGATGTGGCGCATTCCTGCCCTTTTCTTTTGCCATAGGGAAGCGCAGCAGGAAGGCCTGCTGCGCTTCCCTACGGCAAAACCTCATAAATGAGGCCCTGCGATTTTTGCTTAAGTACCCATTGGAGATTCTTGTATTGTACTTTCTTAGGGTACTTGATTATTCTTGTGGTGTCAACAATATTACACTCCTTTAGGATCTTATTCATAAAAACGTTATCTGGGCCGGACTGACTACTGGGCGTTTTGGAATTGCGCCGAGCTGGGGGTTGATTTCACTGTGGTGGGGGCTGATTTCCTTGATGGAGACTTGCCTGTGCTTTGAAATAAACAAAGCAGAACGAATTTCGTTCAGCACATGCAGGTCCCCATCAACGAAATCAGCCCCCAGCTCGGCATCATGCCAAAACGCCCGGTAGCCTGTCCGGCCCTGGTTATCTGTCTCCAGGGGGTCTACTAAGAAAAATCTGGAGCTATAGTGTGAGTAGGTCGGTGATAGTAGTTCCTAATATTTGGAAGGGACAGTCCTCCTTCGGCAACAGGGTAGCTTAAAATGCTCATTGCCAGTCTCAGTACCTTATTAGACCATAAAAAAGAAGAAAAAATGCTATCTCTCTCTTTTAAAAAAGCTGCTTGTACTGCACACAGAGCGGAAGAGGAAGTTGAATAGTGGAAGAATAGACATACGAATTAGTGCCACTCGACCTAATATTAATAGTGGGAGCTGAACTTAGCAGTTGCTGCTTGTCCACGCCACCACCCCCACCGGAGTCATGTGGGGAGTAGAGCTGGGCCTGTGAAAGGAAGACAGCCAGAGACCACAACTCCCAGCATCCCTAGCAGCGCACACGCTGCATACGCCAGGGGCAAGTGCCGGGAGGCGCAGGCCTCCCGCAGAGCGAGAGTTGAACTTACCAGTTTCTGCTTGTCCACGCCGCCGTCACCGCCACCGGAGTCATTTTGGAAGTAGAGCCGGGCACGTGAAAGGAAGACAACCCGAGACCACAACTCCCAGCACCCTTAGCCGCGCACATGCCGCATACGCCAGGAGCAAGTACTGGGAGGTGCACAAAGTGGGTGCAGGCCTCCCGCAGCATGGGACGCACCTGGACGTATCTGGCCCAAGGGCGGGTCCCGTCTGCACCTGTCAGAGCCCAGAAGAGGCTGGGCCGGGCCACCCCTCGTTCAAGTGCAATCAATCAAGTGTATTGAGGTGAGCCTCATCCATCCATAATTGCAAGCATTGCTATGCACATAAATATGGGGAAACGTAACGGAGTATCAAGCTCAAATTCCCAGACTCCCACAAGTATTTAAAGCATGCTGGAAAGAACAGTTAACATAGTCGCCAATGAAATAGAACTAACTGAGAGGCGTCTGTCATTGGGACTGGTGGCACCACAGTCGGCCTTACTGTAGGGAAAGTCTTAGATGATAATGTCGGCCATCCTGTGGCACCAAATACACAGGTTGTAATCCCCAACACCCAGCCACTCACAAGACCTTATGACTGTAATAACGAGGACTTACCGGTGGCACCTTGTAATGGCTCATTGGATGGAGCCACTCTTCCCATATCGACATTAACAGGGGCAAAATGGAAGGGAAAACCAATCAAACCAATTAGTTCCAAGAGCAAATCACCCCCGCACCGCCATGAGTTCATGGATTCAGGGCTCTGTAACCCCCTCTGACAGTGAGATTGTTGACTCAATAGCTGAGCCCATACAAACCAAGGCAACAACCTGTTCTATTTGAACACAAACTGACGCCGCTGTGGCTTCCTCTACCAGCAGCAGATTTGGAGAGGCCTCAATTAATTCCATTGTTGGCACCGGTGAGTGCATTAAAGATATTGTGGCTCTTTGGAAATGTCTAGATCGCCTTGAGAAATTGTCATATAAGCTAAATTCCCAAATTATAGTCCCTGAGAATATCTCACAACATGGGTCAAATTCTAATCTTATTGGTGCACCTACCGCTGGCCAGCAAGCACAGGCACCAGCTGTAATAGCCACGTCTTCATTATAAAACGGTGTCACTTGCCTCAAAGTTAAGGAATGTTTTTCATCTAAACCCACTGCTGTCCACGACAAACCACCTATTGCTGGGCAAATGAGCTGCTCACCTGCTATTCCATCACGCAGGTTATCAGTTCCACATAATGCCCGAATGAGCACTGTAGTTCGAGCAAAACCGGGGGGTAGCTCACAAAGTGCACAAAGTGGTGGGGGCTCTAACTGCCCAAGCATGGAAACAATATAGGGCAGCAGGGCAGTTCTCAGCCTCTACCAAGCAGCTTGCCCATATGTATTTGTTTTAGCAGGAGTACCTCCACTCAGAAATGATCAGACAGAATCTTTGGACCGGTTGCGTAATAAATGTGCCGATTGGCTCGGAAAACACAAAGGGTTGCGGGCAGCAAATATATGTGACATTATCATGGTACGGAGGATAGGGTGGATTGGTATCTCCCCGAAGAACATTAAGGGTGACTGCATAGTTATCAATTTTAGAAAACCAGCATTGGTTTAATCACTACTGACTTAGGAGGAGTCCAACACAGCGTTCTCCACCCTTATTTGGTCACTGCCACTGGGTTATTTCTACAAGCCAACGTCATGGATGGTAACCTACAAGGCTCCTTCGTTGACCATGCATAATAGGTTTTACATCCTGTCTGGCCTCGATAATCAGGATTGACTGGCCCCTCCATTAATATCTGATATGACTACTCCCTCACCAGCCATGCCCGTATGTCCAGGCCAAGGAATCACTGACAGAATATCGACGTAGAAATTATCAATGTAAAAAATATCGGAGGCGGAATATCAACGTCAAGAATATCAAAGTCCTATCTACATTAAGGTAAGTACAAAAATATTTGGGAAAAATATCGTTGTAAAAAATATTGCTGTAAAAATTATCACTTTTTTAATGTTTAATGATAATAAAAAATAAATAAATAATACATATAATCAAAATAAACATAGTTAAAAATGTTTAAAGTAATACATATAATGTAAAAGAAATTAAACATATACATATAAAATATAATATATATATATACTTACTCAATAATATTTATAATTAATTACTCTAATAACTTATAAATTGTGAAAAAACATTTTATAAATTATAAATACATACATACACATACAACAATAATATTAATAAAAATATCAAAACTATAGATAACACATTTTAAAAAATAATTTTAAATAAATCAGACACTACATTAACTAAAACAGTAAATATTGGATAGCGTAGGGGTGAAAATTACACTCCAGAGAGTGCAACAGTAGGGAAGTGTTAAATAGCGTAGGGGTAAAAATTACTATTCCAACTCCAGAGGGTGCACCAGTAGGGAAAATGCAGGATAGCGTAGGGGTTAAAATTACTAATCCAACTCCAGAGGGTGCAACAGTAGGGAAAGTGTTGGATGGCGTAGGGGTTAAAATTGCTATTCCAATTCAAGAGGGTGCAATAGTAGGGAAAGTGTTGGATGGCGTAGTGCAACAGTAGGGCATGTGTTGGATAGTGTAGGGGTTAAAATTACTATTCCAACTCCAAAGGGTGCAACAGTAGGGAAAGTGTTGGGTAGCGTAGGGGTAAAAATTACTATTCCAACTACAGAGGGTGCAACAATAGGGAAAGTGTTGGATAGCGTAGGGGTTAGAATTACTATTCCAACTCCAGAAGGTGCAACAGTAGGGAAAGTATTGGATAGCATAGGGGTTAACATTACTATTCCAACTCCAGAGTGTGCAACAGTAGGGACAGTGTTGGATAGCAAAGGGGTCAAAATCAGTTACTAATAATTCAAATAATATTTTATTTGTAAAAAATAATAATTGTATTATTAAATTACAAGAAACTAATTAACAATACCAATCAATAATTAAAAAAAACAATTACCAATTATTAATTAATTAACAATTAAAATAAACACAATTAAATATTAAGGATTAAAAATGTATTAACAAATAATAGTAAAATAAAATATAAAAAAATGCAATACCAAAAAAACATAATTAATAAAAAACATTTAGCAATTAATAATTAATTAACAATACATTATTGATAAATACCAATACATTATACAAAATCTAATTTTATTACCAATAATAATTAATGAACAATTATTTAAAAAAATTATTATTATCACAAATGTATTACCAATTAATAATTGATAAATAATAGATACATTATCAATTTTCAACACTAAAAAAAATAATTACGTAATTACAAATAAATTACTTCCCACCCTATTACCCTATAACCTCAAAACACACTTCAATAATAAATGAATACACTTAATATAATTACCAATTAATAATTAATTAACATAAAAATATTGATCAATACCAAAACATAAAAATTAAATATTTACTTAATTACAATTAAATTCCCACCTTATTCCCCTATAAACCCACAACCCACTACAAAACTAAAATGCAAAATTTATGTAAAAATATTTAATAATTCCTAAAGAATATTTAATTAATTTACTATAATTAAATTACTTCCCACCCTATTACCCTATGAACCAACAACCTGCTACGGTACTCAAACGCAAAATTTACTTAAAGAAATTATTACTAACTTCTAAAATTGTAATACATATATGTTAAAACTAGTACAATATTTAACAAAAATTGTAAAAACAATGATTTAAAATGCATAATAAAATACATAACACTAATATTAATATTGATATTAGTAACATCAATATTTTTGCTATCAATATTACTAACTTCGATATTAACAAGAACGATATTTCATACCTTCAGGTCGATATTCTGGTCGTCGATATTCTTGATTTCGATATTCTGTCCCTCCTAAACTTTGTAATTCGATAATATTGTATGTCGAAATAAAAATGTCGATATTTAGACTGTTTAACCAGGCCAAGATACACCATTCACCGTTCAAACTAAATCAAATTTAAATATCTTGAGCTGGAATATCTCCGGCTTGGCATCTAAAATCGAATTGGATGACTGGATAAAAACAGTTTAAACATACGACATACTTATGCTGCAAGAAATGTGGGCAACACAGGAATTACATCAAGAAGGGTTTGAATGTTATAATATAATTGCCCCTACCCCCAAGATTGGCCGCCCATCAGGTGGACTCTCTATCTGGGTCAAAATCTCTGCAGGTGGTAGTGCTGAGGCCTTAACAACAGACAATGACAACTTTCAGGCGTTGATATATACACGCTGTGTCTCTATTTGCTTTATTAATTTTTATAATAAGGATTTTCACACTGTCCCAAATGCGAACGTTACTAACTTGTTTAACTTTATCTGTCATCTACAAAGGCAAAAGTTATTTGACAAATTAGTACGTATGTGTCTAGGTGGTGATTTTAATGTCAGGATCTCAAGTTATAACAAACTAGACAGGGATTACCACACTGACAAACTCCCATGTAACAGGGGGGTAGAGTTGCTGGTCTACTTGTCCAACCATAATTTAACAAACTTAATGGAAATTGCGGCTGTACCCCACAAAGATAATCATATTGTACCAACATATAGAGGGCGAGGCTGTGCCTCTATTATTGATTACTTGTTTATATCTGCTGCATTGGAAGATTGTTTGTTAAAGGAATTATACCGCTGCCTGAAGGGCGCGATTTTTTAAAATTTTGCACTCAGAATTGTTGTTGTTTTAAAATTGGATAAAGTAATTGCATTATACCTGATTCTGACTCGTTGCTCACACGGTGCAGAGCTCCTTAGCAGTCTCTACCTAACAATCTACTCCAGCCAATCACGAAGGACGGGGGAGGAGACAGAGGCAGGGAATTGCACAAAAGACGGCTCAGAAGCGGGTGCGGGCTCTGGGAATTATACCGCTACCTGAAGGGCACGTTTTTTAAAATGTTGCACTCAGAATTGTTGTTGTTTTAAAATCGGATAAAGTAATTGTATTATACCTGCTTCTGACGCGTTGCTCACACGGTGCTGAGCTCCTTAGCAGTCTCTACCTAAGCCTTTGCTCCAGCCAATCACGAAGGGCGGGGGAGGAGACAGAGGCAGGGAATTGCACAAAAGACGGCTCAGAAGCGGGAGCAGGCTCTGGGAATTATACCGCTACCTGAAGGGCGCGTTTTTTAAAATGTTGCACTCAGAATTGTTGTTGTTTTAAAATCGGATAAAGTCATTGTATTATACCTGATTCTGACGCATTGCTCACACGGTGCAGAGCTCCTTAGCAGTCTCTACCTAACCCTCTGCTCCAGCCAATCACGAAGGGCGGGGGAGGAGACCGAGGCAGGGAATTTGTTTAAATTGCCACTCTGTTGCAGGAGCGCAGCAAGCGCGCCGGCGGCACGCCGAAAGCGCGCCAAAGGCAAGCCCGTCTGCGCCCGACCGCGCCAGAACGGGCCCAGGGGCCAGTATCTATGCCCAATTTATTAGCTATTCCGCTGAGGAACTTAGGGTCATGCGTAATTCAGTCACCCCTCTTGCTTATGTAACAATCGCAAGTCTGAAGTCGCTAGGGATCTGTGGATCTCAGTTTGAGCACAATAAAGTACCTAAGCACTCCATTCATCCGTATAGGCATTCTATCTCTCCCCAAAATAAAACAACTAATCAAATGCTAAGGATACTCTATTTAAATACAAGATCATTAGTAAAACACCAACTAGATATCTTTACGTTACTATCAGGGGAGAAACCTGACATGTTTTTAACCGAAACATGGCTGAAACCTGATTCCGCACCTGATATTTTGGCGGCATTACCCAATGATTATTATATGCTCCATGCAGACCGTCCCGGCAAGGCGGGAGGAGGAGTTGCTGTAATTATTCAGCATGACTACAAATTTACGACAATGGCTCCTCTTGATCTACCGGATGTAGATAACCTGATTATTAAACTAGAATATAAATCCGGACCATTAATTTGTGTCCTGATTTACAGGCCTCCACAGTATATGCCACATTTTCCTGTACAGTTGAGTGAGCTAATGGCCAATATCGCAACCAATTATACAAAAATTTTGCTATTGGGCGATTTAAACTACTAGTTAAATGACCCTCGAGAAGGGCCTCACTCTATAGAACTCACTGAACTTTTTATTAATTTGAATTTTCTTCAGCATGTGACCTCAGCCACACATAACAAAGGTCACATTCTGGATCAGATCTGGTCAAATAATATTACTGTATCTTTTCTCACGATTTTACCCTGCCTATGGTCGGACCATTATCTACTTCAGTTTTTAGTAACTATGGCCACAGACAATAAGACCCCTTCAGCTGAAGGAGGTATGATTAGGGCATGGGGATCTCTAAACAAAGCAGATTTTTTTCACACCCTGACTCATTTTCCAGTATCATTAACTTCAGATCTGGATCTTCTAGACGCTAACATTTAAAGCTGGTTATCGGCAGCTAGCAATTTACATGTCCCACAAAAAAATCTAAAACTGGCCCGTTGATCGGAGGCACATAAATGGTTCTCTAGAGAACTAAAAGAAACTTGCACTCCGCCAAAAAGAACGTAGGTGGCGACAAAACTACTCCAGCGAATCCAGACAGATCTACTCCTTAGCACAGAAGGAATATAAAAAAGCTATTAGTATAGCAAAGGCTTCGCACTTCTCTTCTAGAATTCTTAATTCATCCAATAAGTCAAGGGATATCTTTGCTATCGTTAATTAATTAGCCAACGCTGATAGAATTTTACCTTCTCCCATGCCTACTCAAGATCTCTGTAATTCCCTAAATAACTTTTTCTTGGAAAAAATAGCCGCCATCAAAGCAGGCATTCCTAACTCAAATACTAAGGAGACCTCTGCCAATTTATCTACTAATCACCTTATCCTAGAGGCCTTCCTGGCCATTAGTGATCAAGGTTTCCTGGACTTATTACTTAAAGTGAAATCCGGCTCCCCCCTGGATTGTTGTCTGTCCTATGTACTTAATGACATATTTTCTGCATTACCAACTGCTGCTATAACTCTTCTCAATGAGTCTCTACTTCAGGGATATGTTCCTAAGGTGTTTAAAAATGCGATTGTGGTTCCCCTTCTAAAAAAGCCTGGAGCCGATCCTCTCAACCTATCTAATTATCGCCCTATTTCCTTGCTCCGCACTTGGCGAAAGTGCTGGAGGCACATGTGGCAAAATGCCTGTCTAATTTTATGGAACAGTCTGGTTATTTAGACTCTCTCCAGGCGGGTTTCCGCCCTGCACATTCAACGGAATCTGTGATACTGGCAGTACTGAATGACCTACATAAGAAGGCTGATGCAGATATACCCCATGCCCTGGTATTATTAGATCTATCAGCCGCGTTCGACACGGTCGACCATACTATTTTGGTGGACCGTGTCAGACAGGCTGGCATCCAGGGACTGGCCTTAAAATGGATCAATTCTTTTCTCAAAGACCATACTCAATCTGTACGCCTGACCCCATATAGAGCCCCTAAGTTATCCATATCATGTGGGGTTCCACAAGGCTCATCGCTTTCACCCCATTTATTCAATTTATATCTCCTCCCTTTGATTAGTAAACTGAAGGATATGAATGTAACAACCTTCAATTACGCCGATGACCTTCAGCTCACCTTTACTATTGACAATTCACCTAGGTCAGTGGCTGTATTTAGGACCACCATGCTATTCATCCGTCAATGGATGGATCAAAATCATCTAAAGCTTAACCCCAGCAAGACGGAGTTACTTTTGACAGGTAAAAGCAAGATTCTTTGGGGCCCACAGTACTGGCCGACGGACCTTGGTCCCTCACCGGTACCTTCTACGTCAGTAAAGAGCCTTGGGGTCATTATAGATAATGACCTATCATTAAAAAATCAAGTTGGTTCAGTGGTATCCAAGTGCTTCTTGCAGCTCCGAAAGATAAGGAAAATCAGCCGCATGCTTACCCATGAGGCGCTTGTTCAGGTGACATTGGCCCTCGTTTTATCGCACCTGGACTACGCAAATTCATTCTATTTAGGGCTGCCTCTATTTCTCCTCAAGAGGCTGCAGATGGTCCAGAATCAGGCGGCCAGGCTAATTTTCCATTAGCCTAGATGGCAATCGGCCAGACCATTATTGAAAAAACGTCTCTGGCTCCGATACCTCAAAGGACAGAATTTAAGACGGGATGTCTAGTTCTCAAGTCACTGCACAGTAAGAGTCCTATTTTTATTAATACGCTTCTAAACAGGTACACTCCCCCCCCGCGCCCTGCGCTCAATGCACCTTCAATTATTGAACACTCCTGCCTGCAAACGGAAGCGACAAGGTGGACGTCGGTTTGCGTATTCAGCCACCTGAATTTGGAACTCATTTCCCCTGAAGATTCGCTCCTGTGTAGACTTACTCAGGTTCAGGAAATTACTTAAAACTCAGTTGTTTACAAATGCGCACACTTAGTTTCACTTTGATTGTGGTATGTTTCCAATAGCGCCATGAAACCCTTGGGTGTACGTGCGCTTTATAAATAATTTGTACCATAACATAACATAACAAAGGCCAGTAATTTAGTGCCCTCTACTGATAATCTAAGATTGACTTGGCGAGGTGTCGATGACAATGATCTATTCCCCAGAATGATAAAAACTCACCTAACACTTATCGACACTTGCTTGTCACCAGGTGATCAAAACCCGGCGGTAATCAACGCCTTTGTGGGGGCATTTGTGGGGGCATTAAACAAATGATATCTAGACCAATAACAGAGACCAATTGGGGTCCCGATGGTTTATTAGTGCCTGCTCTAGAGCAAACAGAGTGCTTCGTGAGGCCCTTGTGATGAGCCCAAGGGATTGTTCTACATTCTGTCCATCAACTGTGTTTTTTGCAAGAGCCCAAGGGACCTGGCACTTGTAAAGTCCCTGAGGCATCAATATAAGTGTATCACGAAACAGAGGAAGGATGTGGTTTTAAAAGAAAGATGGGATATTCTTGCCTGTGCTGCCAGACTTAATAATGGTAATAGCTTTTGGTCAGCAGTCAACGATATGAGATCTGTGGGTCTCACATTAACTCCTATAAGCTGTACAGTCACCAGCGAATCGTGGGTATCCCATTTCTCAAAGATCTATCAAGCCACATCATGGAATGAGGATTTATATAATCATCAAAGAGCCACTAGGATTGAGATATCCGTGTCAGAAGTCAAGGGCGCTATACATCAAAGTTTGGGCAATAAAGCTCCTGGTTCTGATGGGCTACCTATAGATCTTATTAAACACAAACCTGAATTTTGGGCACCCCTTTTACTTAATGTTTTTAATAACTTAACTACTGCTTCAATTCCTAGCACATGGTCTACTAGTATTATTGTCCCTATTTTTAAAAAGGAGAATCGTTCCAACCCTGGTTGCTACAGACCGATCTCCCTGATTGATAATACATTAAAAATCCTTGGGAGGATCCTGTTTAATAAGATTAGGTCCTGGGCCGAGGATGAACATATTTTAAATTCTTGTCAGTTAGGTTTCAGAAGTAAAATAGGCACAGTCGAATAGTGCCTAAACCTCAACTTGATTATTGGTAAATATACCACAGGCCGAAAATCCCCTATTTATTTGGCCTTCATGGACCTTACTTCAGCTTTTGATTTCGTTAACAGGTCACATCTTTGGTCTATTCTTTTAAAATATGGGTTGGACGAAGTCTTTGTTCACTTTCTGGCATATCTACATAGTAACTTGAAAGTCCAGGTGCAAATTGGTAAAGGAGGAGAGGTCTCACAGGACACCATTGTTGGCAGAGGGGTCATGCAGTGGTGCATATTGGCCCCACTTTTATTTATTTTATACGTTTACGATTTGTATGATTCCCCGACCAAGCTTACCAATAATGTTCCTATTATTAATGGTAATACATCACACGCCTTATTATATGCAGATGATGCGGCCCTAATGGGCCGCACACCAAATGCACTGTGCACTTTAGTACAGGGCTTTGTTGATTTTATGGCTGTTTTAGATCTTCGTACAAATTTTAGCAACTAATTTTTAATGGCATTTAGCCCAAAAAAGCACCTTGTTAACTCAATTCCCATAGGTAATGAACGTTTACACCGCACTTACACTTTTCCATATCTGGGGCTGGTATTTGCAGCCAATGGTTCTTGGACTACTCACATGACACATAGCAGGGGCAAATTCGCAAAAGCAATTAATTCTGTCCTGTCACTTCCCCAACCGAAAAAATTTGAGGTGGTATTATCTATCACTAAAATGTTTAAATTACAATGTATCCCTGCTGCGACCTATGGTGCACAAGTTTGGGGCTTCACGGGATGCAGCGGCATTCAAGGTGAGGAAAACAGATTCTGCAGGAAATTGCTTGGGGTCCGATCTCCTCATCACAGTATATCTGTCACGGGGAGTTAAAATTGACATATATCGAGGATTACATCAGGGCTCGGGGAGCTATATTCTGGCTTAAAATCTAGCGGAACCCTGCAGCAACCCTCACTAGAAACATAATTATCGACTGCCTCAAATGTGAAAAGGGCATGGACATACCGCGGCTTGCTGCCGTACGGGAAAGTCTGAACAGTGTGAACTTGGAACACACTTTTTTAAACCCAAGTGACATGGGCGGTGTAAGCAAAAAATTGCTTCAAGAGGCGTTATATGATAAGTATAGCAGGGCAAGACATGATGAAGAGCTCTTGAAATCCTCAGTAGTAAGGTATATGTCCTTAGAAGATGTACGATTGTGGCCATCTTATCTGCCATCAAGTTACCTTCTAAAGAACATTGGCCGCTGGGAAAGAGGATTGTTGTTCCGCCTAAGGGCAGGTGCCATGAAATACATGCTTTGTTTTCGCCCGGGGTTCAATGTTAAGCTTGATCAAATGCTATGCCCATGTGATAACAATAGCACAAAAAACAATGTTACATTTTCTATTCTTCTGTATGTTTTATCAAATTTACACAAAATTGTTTTTCATTCCTTTTTTCAAGGAAACTGCTATTATTGATCACAATGCAGCCTATACAGAAATTCGTACGTTGGAGAAGGATGTTCTGGTTTTTCACATAGGTTCTCTTTTGAAAGCGGCAGTTCGCTCACGCATCTCCATGAGTACCCAATGATGGCTGATTTTTATTACGCATTTGATTGCTCTTAAAACTACAGTTTGGATGAGTTGTAAAATACTTATGCACACATTGCACATGTTATTTCTTCTGGAAATAAGTTGTTCTATGGATATTGTGTTTTAGATGCTGTTGTTTTTATATTCCCATGTTCTTAAATAATTTATGTATCTTAATATTGATCTTTTTGACCTGTGCTTTTATGGATACATTTTGCATCCGAATAAAGATTAAATGAATTGAATTGAATAGTGGGAGCTGGTTCCATTGTGCTAACAGGCATTTCACTGTTTTAAGCAATGGAGTGTAGTTCAAATGAAATATGTCTTCTACTTTCTCCGTCACGTAGATCCCTAAGTATCTCTTTGGGTGAGTGTTATAGACAGGACTAAACTCTAAACTCTGGCAATAGAGAGTCGATGGAACAATTGCACAATATAATCTCTGTTTTAGACTTGTTTATTTTATAGCCTCCTATTGCTTGGAAGTCCGAGAAAATCCTCTTGATTTCCTCCTGGGTGTCTGTTTTAGAATTGTAAAAAGAGAACAATGTCATCAGCATACAATTTTATATTTGTCATCCCTTGAACAGGGACCGTGTACACCTTTTTCTGTCTAATTGCTATTGCTAGGGGCTCTATAAATAACGCAAATAAGCTCGGAGAAAGAGGACACCATTGTCTAGTGCCTCTGTTTATTTGACATGTGCCTATGTTTATAGAGTTAATTAAGATGTGCGCCTGTGAGTTTGTGTAGCTGTCTTATTAATTGTATAAACTCCTCTTTCCCTCCACAACAATCGTCAAGCTGTGGTGGGCCGGGGAAGGTGAGCCTAACTCTAATTGAGCCCCAACTCAGGCGCCTAAATGCAAGTGTCCCCCCTGAATGAGGTATGGCTAAAATACACAGAGCACATTAATTAAAAAGATTTTAAAACATTTCTCTCACGCATTATCGTATTCAGAAGAGTATGAAAATAATGCCCTCAGTTCACACAGAGTAAATAACAAGCGCAACAGCGTGGCACCTTGTACAGGAGAGAACCACTGTCCTTAGCTCGGTCCCCTTACTTCTAGTAAATAAATGTGGGCTAATATGCTTGAGAATGATGAAAACCTCTCCCTCCCCCCCATTACCAGGCCAACCCTGCTCTGTCTTAGTATTACGTTAACGTCATTATTTGTAATTAATGCATGCAAGCAGGGTTGCTTCATAAAAAGTAGTGCTAAAAACTGCCTCAGCACGACATGCTTTTTAAAGCCCCCAATAGGAATGATTCTATGCTTATTTAAAAAGTTTCATCCAATGCCCAATGAAGCCCTCTAGCATCACTTGACAGCCTCTGCTCCAACATTACTGTTCTGCACGCACCGACCTTGGCTGGGATGAGAGTTGATAAGGTAACCCAATCCTTTCCCTTAGTGCAAATTCTAATTTGAACCATTATCAGGAGTGAGTGTCCAGCCCCACAATGCAGGCTACTCTCTTAATTGCCCCTGGAGCTGATGAATCATGCGCTGGCTATGAAGAGTCCTATACTTGCTGCATTCACTGGAACTTAGGAAGCCTCACTAATTGACAAGAACTTGCCAGAGGCTATTCTTTATGTGGGAGATGGCGCTTTGCCCTCACACAGTCAAGGCTCCTGGTTAGGGGTCCCTCAGGGCTAATAAAACAGCTGACCCCTCTATAGGGCAATGCATGTTGCATCAATACTCACCACCTGTGATGAAGCCTGTAAATTGCACCTCCCCACTCCCTACTGTACAAAAGATACTTAAGAGGCTGGGATATTTTGTTTTAATTAAATCATACCCTGACACAACTTGTGTTCATGTTTAAGACTTAGTGGCTTAGCTTAGGCCTTGCTAAATCCTACATTGCATCCTCTATGCCATGTTGCAGTTTAAGCTGTACTGTAGACTTCCATCCGGGCTCTTAAGCATATTATTTCCTGACACGCCTACATGCACATACCATTAAGCATGCTAAGGTTGCATGTGCATTGTCCGGGACAAAACGTGCAGAAAACTTCTGAACCATCCCAGATGACTATCCAGACTCCTAATCCAGCTTAATAGAATCCACCGATCAGCCAACAATACCTGATGCCCTTATATACTTCATGTCTGTTGGTAACAGCCCTGTACCTCGCTAAAGGGCTTGCTTACAGATAAGGCCCTTGTGGGGTGGCGCTGAGAGTGCCCACAATTAATATTGAAGAATGCAAGATACTCAGACCAGAGCTGGCACAGACTGAGACTCCAATCATTTATTTTCAAAATCAGGGGGGCATCTTAGAAACTGGAAAGCAAGGCATATTATGCAATACCTGACTAGATAGATAAATGAGTGTTGCAGGATCACAGAAATGCAGCCATGGACAGGCCTGCTGCCAATACAGCAAACCGAAGATGGCAGCGCAATACACTCCCTTCTAAGTAAATGACTGCTTGTTTTTTTGCCACTTTGACATCATTGGCAGGACTCAAACACTTGACCTGGTGGAGCCTGTGCCACCAAAGGTGCAACACATTGCCACTGAGCTATAGGTCCTTGGTCTTTCCTCTTAATGCTCTCCTCGGAGTGCCAAACATTACACATGTGACTCTAGTATGCCCAATCTAGATAAGGATGTTCTCCGACACTCAGTAGAGCCTTCCATCTGTACTCCCAGGTTATCACATTGCTCGACTTTCAGGCTTTATAAACTCCCCTTTTGAGCCATTCTAATATTGAACACTAATGAGACCTTCTCTTCCTGTAATGGCTCCCCCTGTCAAGTCCTGTGCCAGCTGCATAGGATAAGGTGGAGACCTAGCACCCTGCACGGGGCATCCTCGTAATTGTGTTTGGTGGCTTTAATGCTTACTTGAAAATGACTAGAGTGTGTGCCTTAAATGTACTGTCGGGAACATTTGGGCTCAAGAACCCACCAAGCTACCTGGCTGTATGCCTTATGCTGAGCATAAACAACACAAGAAATGCTGCTGAAAGTCTATAATGAGCATTGCCTGGAACCAAAAGGTTGACAGAGAATAAGTCCTATGTAGAGTCCAGCTAGCTGAGCGTTCCTTAGAAGGAAACTGACCTAGGCATGAGTTGCATACCCTAACATACCATGCATCCCTTCCTTTGCCATAGGTGTGCGATTATGCTATCCCGAATGTACCACCGCTTAGATTTTACCCGCATATACTATCAATCCGGGAGATTTTACTAGCCCAGCACCCATGGCCTGACTCATCACGTGGTGGAACCCATGAGCTTTCTTTCCAAGTGTGGCAACCTGGCCCTCTCATATGCATAGGGAAATAAGCAAAGGGTAAAATGTACCCAGATACATGTACGGTGCAAGCTTGTCCACAGGCATCCTGCTCCACATACTATATGGACACTCCTTAACTAATTATTTAATTTTGCTTAAGTGATAATGGAGCTCCTGAGATAACTAGCAGAGCAGGACACGACTCTTCGTCAATCCCTTCAACAGATGGCACCCTACTGTCTTTAGCACACCATAAAGATTTGTGTCTTAATCCAGTTTGGTGGGTTTTTTTTTTGAAGTGTGCTATCCCCCAAAGCTCCTTCCAAAATAAGGTCCTCACTTCCGCATAGAACACTCAGCTTGAGAAAGTGCTATAACTTCTCCCAGTTCGGAAAAATGGGTCAGTCTCTGTTGTTTACAGCACCTGGAATCAGGTTCCACACCCTTGCAGCAGTAGTGTTTTAACCCTTGCCTTGTCCCACTCTGTAGAGACCAAATTTAAATGACCCAACCAAAATCTACTCCTGATAGCAGGATCCTGATCTAATGCCGCCTAATGTCTCCGTCATATTCCGTTTCAGTGTTTGCATGGAGTTTGAAAGACTAGTGGAATACAGAATATAATGATTTCTTTTTTATTTGTCGCTTTATTTTTATCCCATCGAGAAGGTGGGGGTACTAAGATAGCTCCAGAAACTAGCTTGAAACTATGGGATACCAAAAGGCCATTTTCTTGTTTATGGGTCACTAAAATCTGTGATACAAAAAACATGGTGAACAGGAATTAGAAAGCAACTGATACACATAGGAAGATTCGGAGCCATAATACTTTTATACTGATCAATCCAGGACAAGGCAAAAGGGACTCTACCATATCTGCAGGAGAAATGGCTGAAAGACACCGGAACACTGATAGATAATAAAAAAAGGGATGCATATTAATGCACTCCCAGAGAGTTTGCAGAAATGTAAGCTTTCAGCTATTTCTCCTTAATTATTTGCATATGATATTCATCAGGCCTTAAAGAATCAGTATATTCTGCCCAGGGACGGTAGCTATAAGTCGCAGTTGCAGACAGAGAAATGCAGATATTTATCATGTGGATTGGAGCTGCAAGAAACTGAAGCGTTATTGAGAGGGGTTCATGCAGCAGATTATAGAAGTCTTGATAGACAGCTTGATTGAACACCAGTGGGTTGCCTACGGAAGACTCCGGGGCTTATGCCTTCTACTGAAAAAACAATAAGGTCATCTGCTGATTCGCCAGTCTGGCAGTCGTGTTAGCCAATCACAGACATTAGTGTTCAGGAAACCAATGAAGGTGCCCAGCCAACCAAGTGAAGATGGAAAGGATTGTGGGGGCAGATTGTGATACAACACTACTACAAATGGAAGCAAAAAAAGGGGATCAAGAAAATCTGACTTTGCACAAGCTTGGGCTACAGAGTTCTTTACCTTTGATGTGGAGCAAAGTAAATTTTTCATTGTAGGGGTGCATTATAATCACACGTGTAGACTGCATCCGCATATAATTTTTTGTTGTGTTAATCTAAGTGATAGAATCTTGTAACGTGATAACATGAACGTGATGTGTGTTGGCCTAAATGTAGTACATGTGAAGAAATAACTTGGAAAATAAAAGTAACTAGCAGAAAATATTAACTGAAACATGCGTGTTGTGCCTTAGGCAATTATTCCATTATTGAATGTGCTTATTAATTGTGACATTTTATATGTAGGTGAAATAATGAACTGTACATGATTCCATTTCTATATAAGTTCATAAAATTCATGTTCAATTTCTCTTATGTTAGATAGATTTTGTAGGCCTCAAATACATTTTACCTGGATGCTCTTGCATTTGAATTAATAGTTGAATTTCATGTACACGTTGGATTCTGTTCTTTCTCACGTTTCTTTTACGGAGGGAATAAACATTCTTGTTAGCTAGAATAATGTCTTTGTTTTAGGAGTAAGGCAAGGAGAGAAGGCGATACATTGAACATTGTTACTTTTGTGGAGAACCGTTGTACTTTCTCACTGGAGAGAGCCTGGGTATCAATGTCATACCACCACCGCTCAGGAGCATCTCTGTCCAGTGGAAAGGTACCGATGAGGATGTGGCCTGACCAGATGGTGTGACCCGTAAAGGATCCTGTGAAATCACCTGTGCTGTTGATGTATAGGAACTAGGGAAAGAGCCCCTGCACTTCTTGTCTGCCTCGAGAGAGAATCTTAGAACAAGCTCTGTCTTAGTAGCTTCCTGCTGCTTGACCCAACTGATGTGGTCAGACTTCTGAAGACTCCACACTCTGACACCTTAACTGATCCTGCCCCGGGAAATGCCTAACTAGGGATGTGATGTTAATGCTAGTGCAGGGAAATATTAATGCTTTATTCCCATGAACCTTTGATGCAGGGCAACTTGGACATTTGTTCCTTAATCTTTTGTATCCTGAGTCTTAAACTCATTATATTGTGCATGTTGCACCGCCTTAATTTCATTCGTAGATTTGGCTTTGCATTAGTCCCAATGTATTTCTATACGCTCATCTTGAGGTGAATGCTGAGACTCAGCTCCTTCACCTTCATTAGAAAAAAGTGCAGCAAATAGGCAACCAGATCAAAGCGAAGTAAGAGGAGTGCAGCATATGGCATTATAACAAATATATAATGAACTAACTGATAATGTAGTACGACGCAGACAGTGTGATGTAAACCCACAGTAGTTTTCATTGCCAGCAATGACCACAAGCTTCCAGTGGAAGACACACATAGAATGTCTGAGTTTGAAGTAAATTAATAATGAAATCAAAATACTTTGATGTAAACTATGCAATAAGGCATTCTGAAGTTTCAAAGAAACAGTGTGATGGTTGATGTATGTAATCTTTGCTCTCTTCCTGACATGCATTCTGTTGGTATATTTTCTTGAGGAACTAGCGAACAAGTTAAAAATGCAACAAAACACTTAATTTATGAGCAATTTCTCTAAAGCTGCAACATTGTGACTCCCAGAGAAAGAACCATAACATGTGATTAAGCTGTTGCTTGTTAAATGTGCTTATTTACATGGATCTATACTGCTAACTGTGTACAATCTGTTTCAGTTTTTAATCAAGTAGGGAGGCATAGAGGGCTCCTGGGGGCGGCATTCACAGAATATCCACCCCCGGGCAGCTTCGGGCAATTGGCGCAGTACAGCACAGGTAGGTTGACCTGATTGGCTGGCGCCTAGCACGAGCTCCCAGGAGCGCCAATTTCGTAGTGCACACTTTCTTCAAAGAGCAAGGTGAAAGGTAAGCGCCACTCCTTTGGTCCCCCACTTTACTGAGGCTTTTTGTGAAGTTTCCTCAACATTAGTTTTGCGCGTTAGCGCTATGGCAGAAGTGGCGGTTTCAGTCAGGTAAGGCCTGCGCATTCTATGTGAAACGTGGAGGGAGGATTTAATCCTTCCTGGTGTATTGTTACAGGCTTGGGTGGGTCTTGAAAGGAGTAAAAGAATAGCAGCAAGCTGCTTGTCTGCTGCCGTTGCTGCATGCGAGTCAAGTGAGGGCTTCCCGGTTAAGTCGCAGAGAGAGAATGCAGAATTGATTTTAAAAGACAGAAATACAAGCCGGCAGGCTCTACTTACCTCTGCCACACTGGTTTACTTCTTCACTGCAAAGAGAGGGAAAGGCAGAGTTCACACACGCGTGGTCTAGAGCTCTGCTCTTTCCAAGAAAAGGCTCATCTCTGTCAATGACCCAGCAAGTCAACGCCGTCTCTTCCTCCTGCTTCAACACCCTCAGTATGCTTTGCAAGATCTACAGATGGATCCCCAGCGGAACCAGAAGGACGGTCACCCATGCCCTCGTCACCAGCATGCTGGGCTACAGCAACGCCCTCTATGCGGGATCCACGGCCAAACTCCAGAAGAAACTCCAACACATACAGAACGCCTCTGCACGCCTCATGCTCGACATCCCCCACCACAGCCACATTACTGCCCACCTGAGGGACCTGCACTGACTCCCCGTCAACAAGAGGATCACCTTCAAGCTCCTCACCCATGCTCACAAGCCCTCAATGACACCAGACCAGCATACCTCAACAAGCGACTCACGTTCTACACCCCCAACCGCCAGCTCTGCTCCGCTGACCTCGCCCTCGCCACCGTTCCACACATCCAACCAACAACCACCGGTGGCAGATACTTCTACCACCTCACCGCCAAAACATGGAACACCCTTTCCATCCACTTACGACAGACCCAGGACCTGCTGAGTTTCAGGAGACTTCTCAAGACCTGGTTTTTCGAACAATAGCAGCTCCCTCCCCTCCTCAGTGCCATGAGACCCTCACAGGTGAGTAACGCGCTCTACAAATTTCTGATTGTCTGACTGATTGATTAGACAATTAAATGGGGAAGTTTAGAAGTGAAAAATAGCTCAACTTCTCACTCTGGTGGCAGGTTTGGAAAATTGAGGTTTTACATAGTAGCCAAACTAAAGAGTTTAGGGAACCAAAGAAGGACATTCATATTTTTGGCAGGAAACAACAAAACGCAACAAAATTAAATGTATCTCTTTCAGCAGAAAGGAGCCTGTCAACAATGGCCTCTAGTGAGTCAGGTGACATTATATTGTAGATAGAGCTCGCCCCAACTAAATTAGCTGATTCCAGTAAAAGTGTTAAACAGAGTGCTTCTACTACAAATAAGAATTCAGGGCTTGGAGATTTAGATATAAATAAAAGCGCTGTCTCTGTTAATATGGAGAGTGAATTAGAAGGGAATTGGACTTGGGGCCCTAAAGGAATTAACAATGAAAGAAGATTAGCTAGTTTGAAGAACAGAAGAGTTCCTGAGGCTGGAAGTTCAGGAGTTTTGCAGTCCCTTGGGGGAGAGATGCTGCCAAGCAAAATAAAGGGCACTAAAGAAGTTTTTGACAGATCTTTAGCATCCTGCAACAAAACCAACAAAGAAGGGGAGAATTTTCAAGCTAATTTTCCCAATCCGATGGATTCAAAGAGAGCGGCGTAGTACGCTAAAGCTATACATTTGAAAGTATATGATGGGTGGGTTGGGGATCGGGAGTGTCTAAGTGGCAGTAGGAGGGGAGAAATAAGGGGAAGGTAAGTGGGTGGTAGGCGATGTATGGGGCAATGAAAATTTTGAGTCTTTGTAAGAAGGGGAACTTGAGGATGATGGGGAACATTTTAAATTGGCATGAGAGTTGTCTTGGGTACAGGGGGGATACCAAAAATGTCTCCAGAGATTATTTTTCACAGGATAAAGAAAACAAAGGGTTTCATGGCAGTTTAAGTGCAAGGCATCAAAACGGAGAGAAGAAGAAAAGACCAACATTCGAGGCGGACGCTTCTCTTGGAACAGGTGAGGTTCAGAGGGGGATTAATAATAAAAAGTTATGTGTTGACAAAAATGTGGGTACGAAGGAATACATAAAATTGAAATTCCTTCTAAGGATATAGCTAAGCAGGAGGTTAAAGAAGGTGAGGCGTATAATGCTAAGGATAATGTGGAAGAAAGCTCTGAAAAGGTTAACAAAATTGAAAGTGACAAAACAGTTTCATTGAGTTTAAAATGTTTAGCGTACATGGGGTTATAAATGCCCTTAGGTTCTCACTTAAATAAGTCTACCAAAGAAAACATTTGGAAAAGAGAATTTGTAGACGTTTCCAAACTCCTTCATAGAGAAATACAGTCAAAAGAAGGTTCAAGAGAAGAAGAGTGGGAATTAGCAAAGAGGTCAAGGGTACCAACTAATATTGATTCATGGACATCGGCTTTCCTTATTTTCCCTAGTGTTTATTGTAAAAAGTTCCCTGACAGATCAGTGGCGATATTCAAATAGGTAGACACAATAAGGAAAGCTTATACCAAATTTGGAGGTTACACTTGGCTCCATACGATGAGGAGTCTCGAGCTTGATTAGTCTTAATTCCTTCTCACTTAAATAAGTCTACCAAAGAAAAAATTTGGAAGGGAGAATTTGTAGACGTTTCCAAACTCCTTCATAGAGAAATACAGTCAAAAGAAGGTTCAAGAGAAGAAGAGTGGGAATTAGCAAAGAGGTCAAGGGTACCAACTAATATTGATTCATGGACATCGCTTTCCTTATTTTCCCTAGTGTTTATTGTAAAAAGTTCCCTGACAGATCAGTGGCGATATTCAAATAGGTAGACACAATAAGGAAAGCTTATACCAAATTTGGAGGTTACACTTGGCTCCATACGATGAGGAATCTCGAGCTTGATTAGTCTTAATTCCTGAAAAACCATGGGGGGAAGTAGATAACGAACTCTGGGTTTAATGGATGTACCCTCAGAGGCCTCCCCCTTCTATGCATACCGCTAGTGGCCAGACGGCTTCTCATTGGCCTTTTCAGAGCAGACCTACCTCAGGGGGGGGGGGGGGGTTGGAATAAATCTCAAACATTTGTGTCCGGTGCCTGCTGGAACTTTAACAGGGACTATTGTCAGAAAAACCCTTGCAAATATAAACATGAGGATACACATTTCAACCTGGGAACAAGGGCTTTTACACTAATTAATGTGTAGGCTTTGTGCTACTGGTTTACATTTTACCCGGAGACAAACGAAGTAATAATGTTGGAATGGGGATTCGAAGAGGGATTTAGGCTAGATTATCAAGGGCCTAGATGCCGCAGATTTGCTAGAAATTTAAAATCTGTAAATGAATTCCTTCAACTTGTGAGAAAGACGCTATTGATGGAAGTGAATGAAGGGAGGATGGCAGGTCCTTTTGATTCATGCCCAATGCAAGACCACATTGTTTCTCCCCTAGGTGTAATTCCCAAGAAAACCGAAGTGCAATTTGGAATGATACAGCACTCATCATGGCCTCAAGGTCTCCCTGTCAACGATTGTATCGCCAAAGAGGATACCATGGTCAAATTTGCTGCAGTTGACACAGCTTTCGGCATGATAAGAAAAATGGGTGCCATCATTGAATTTGCAAAATGCAATTTCAAATCTGCCTTTCGGCTATTGCCAGTGCACCCATCGGACTTCTCATTGCTGGGTGTCTATTTTGAAGGATTTTTTTTCGTGGATAAAGCACTCCCTATGGGTTGTGCAATTTCGTGCAAATTATTTGAGACTTTGAGCACTTTTTTAGAGTGGTGCTTTTTGTTCCAAACTGGACACAGGGACGTGACTCACTATCTAGATAGTGTGAAAAGGCACAAAGAGATTTTGAACTGGTGGCAAATGAGTTGGGGGTGCCATTAGCAGAAGAAAAAAACGAAGGTCCTACTCATTGTTTATCATATCTGGGTATTGAGATAGAAGCAGAAAAAATGGAAGCTAGACTTACGAACAATAAAATACTGACAAGTATGTTAGAGCATGCAAAAAAGTCATATAAGTTGACACTGTCTGAGGTTCAATGCTTATTGGGTCATCTAAATTTCACTTGCTGGGTTGTGAGGGCAGGTAGAACCTTTTGTAGACGACTTGGTTTTTCCACGTCGGGTGTTAAGCTGCCCCATCACAGATTTAGGATATCTGCTAGCATGAGAGCTGACTTTGAAGTGTGGCTAATGTTCCTACGAGCATTTAATGGTGTCACAACCTGGTCTTTAGACGAAGATTTTGACTGGCAGATGCAACTTTTTTCAGATGCTTCTGACGCAAACGGATTTAGTCTATTTTGGGATGGCAAATTGACAAATTGACAAATAGTTTATTTGAATGATTAATTAAAATCAATACAAAAAATAGCAATTAGTGTGAATAAAAGCAATCATTATAAAAAAATATTTAAAATTTAGTAAAACAATGTATGTTTTGAAAGCATGTGCTACATAAAAGATTCCCCCAAGTAAAAAGTCACTTTATGCCATGGTTGTGTTATCCATTAATGCTGTTCGCGCAAAATAAATGAATTTGGCAAAGTTGGCCATGTGCTTCACCGTGTCCAACGAATATAGTTGAAGAACTGCCTCTTTTACCGTCTGCATACCTATTTGAAGAAGAATGGGCCTTAGGTGGATTCTACGGGCTGATAACAGTGCAGGACAGCATAACAGAATGTGCGCTAGAGTTTCACGTTTATAATGACAAAGGCGACATTCCGCGATAGCTGGGCCTACTTTCACGGCCGGGTACAGCTGTTTTAAGGGGAGCACATGCAGTCTTGCAGCCAGGATCCTTTGTAGGGCTTGCCTACCCAACGACTGTACAAGATGTGGTTTGTGGCCATTTAAAATGTGGGGAGAGCATTGAGACTCATGAAAGCCTCTGACCGTCAATGCTTCAATGTCCAATTTTCTTGAGCGGGTTCTTACTTGCTTTTTCATAATTTATTTGATGGCAGTATATTTTATTGTGTTAGGGTCCCAATTTTCTATCGCTAAACTCAGGTGCTCTTTGGCTAGGTTTAGGCTGGCTGACCATGGGTTACCTGATTTTGTAAATATTTTATTTATTAGTTGCTTCATCGAGGTCTCTGGAGCTGTGGTCGTTAAGTAATAATATTTTGCCATGTTTGCCAGTTCTTCCAAGGATTGCCGGCTGAGATTGAATTCTAAGCGAATTAAAGTGTTCCTTGTGCATGGTGGAAGGCAAAATAGCTTTTTATAGGCTGCGCAGTTAATCTTTTCGACATCTTCATTCAATTTGCCCGGGAAGGCCTGTAGAGCATAATTGAGGGAGGGTAATAGTTTTGCTTTCAGAACCCGTTGAATGGCCACGGTGGTTGGGCTTTCCAAGGTCGCATTAAGTTTGCAGATGGCGTAAGTTACCATTTTGGCTTTCTGCAGGAGCTTAGTTCGATGGACCTGTGATCGACCTGTTTCGCTGAGCCATACTCCAAGATAGTTATATGCTTGTGTGCTAGATAACGTAAGTGGTCCCAGTCTCCATTTTATTAGCTTCTTTTTTGGGTAGCCGCCAAAAATTAGTATTTTAGATTTTGCTGGATTTGCGACCACTTTGTTTTTGGCGTTATAAACTGCTAGTGCTGTTAAGCATTCTCTATTTTGGGATGGGAAATGGTGCGCGGAACAGTGGCCAGCTAACTGGGTATCTGAAAAGAAAAGCATTGCCTTCCTTGAATTTTTTCCATTAATAGTTTTATTGGTAGTTTGGGGGAAGAGCCTAGCGAACAGGACACTTTGATTTCATGTAGTGGATTTGGTAAAGGGTAAAGGGTTAGAGGGCCAAAGACAAACAAGTATTGAAGCTTTTACAAAGATTCATGTTGTGCTGTTTGATGTTTAACACAGTGTTCAAAGTAAATCACATACCTGGAGTGGACAATAACATTATAGATGCTCTATCTCATTTTCAGTGGCAGAGATTCCGTGGTTTGGCACCCGGAGCGGATCTGCAGAAGACTCTGGTGCCCAACGAGGTAAGGGATTTAGCAAACTGAAAGCTCAACAACTGATTGAGAACTCTGGCAAAAAGCACCAAATTGACCTACAGGAGAGCTTGGTTACAGTTCCTAGATGCAGGCGCTTCTTATACAGGTAGTACCAACAAAGGGTTGAAGAAACGTAGGGATGACATATTTAAGTTCATTATGATCAACGTAAAAAAGAATATTTCTTCAACACCAATAGCTGGGAAATTAGCAGGTGTTTCCTTTTATGGAAAGTTCTTTTGGGGATACAAACCATCAGTTGGTGAAATGGGTAGAAGAATACTCCAAGGTTGGGCAAAAATAAAAAAGAGAGGACAATTTAAGCAAGAGCCAATCTCTCTGAAACTTTCATATAACATACCAAATGGTTTGCAATCGATCTGGTTCTCTGAATGTGAATATCGTTTATTCAAGTTATTCATGACATGGCTATTTTTTGGTGCTTTCAGAATATCTGAATTGTTAGGCAAAGCAAAATATGATGCTCTTAAAGTTAAAAATGTTTCTCTGGTTAAAAATTCTATAGGTATTTTTCTCACAAATTCCAAAACGGATCAAGTTGGCAAAAGGTTAAAAAATAATTTTGCAAAGACTAAAAGGACCATTATGCCTTACAACAGCTTGGGTAGAATTTTTAAAGGTGGGAGGCGCTGCTTTTAAATTTTTGTTTAGGCATCAAGATGGCTCCACTCTCAAGGCTCCCCAATTGCTGTCAATTCTGAGGAAGACACTTAAGAATTTGTGTAAAAACCCATTTAACTTTGGCACCCACTCCTTTATAATTGGTGCAATTCAGAAGCTGCCAGGTGGGGGTTATCACTCAACGATGTAAAGAAACTGGGGCATTGGTCTTCAGACTGTTGCCTGAGATACATTAGAGATTTAGATTCATAAGTACATGACCAAGCATATTAATTGATATTTATTTTCAGGTTTGGAGGAAGGTTTTACATTTTTGCAAAAGCACAACTGGATAGTTGGACATTCTTTCGTTAAGTGGGCTGCAAAGCAAGCAGAGAAGAGACATTTTGGGAAAAATTTGGGTCTTCGTTTAGATGAGGTGTCTGTTCTTTGGTTGGGGAAAAGTGGGGCAGTTAATGCCTTTGATTCACCTGGGGGGAAATGATTTGGTGCAGCTTTGAGATCTTGGGTTGCTTATAGTAATAAAGGCTGAGTTGGAATTGTTAGCATAAATATAGGCTAATACAAAAGTTACCTTGACAGCGCTGATGCCTCATAGGGTTTGGAGGGGGCAGGAGATTCATTGTGATTGAAAGAGCAAGGAGAAAAGTGAACAGGGAATTATACTGCTTTTGTTCCATCAATGGCATTTATTGGTGAGCGCAGAATAATATTACAAAAGAGGACTATACATTTTTTCACCACTGTGGAGTGCACCTTTCTTTTATTGGCAATAAGATTTATATTCTGAATATAAAAGAAATGATTACAAAAATCTTGCAATTAAAAGCCTGGTGTTAACGATAAGCTGTTGGGCAACAGACAATACCCCTCCCGCCCTCACTCCCCCCAATCAAACAAATGTTTAATTGATCAAAGTTCTTTATCTGCTATTTGCCTTATTTAAAGAAGTTGATAACAATGTGTCTACATAAAATTAATAAAGCATTTCACCTGTTTGGTAACTCTGTCTCCTCCCCTCGGATGCAATGGAAGGGAGGAGACAGAGTTACCAGTCTGATAAGGCTGGAATCTAGATATATAATTGATCTCCAAACCAAAACACCTGAGTGCCTGAATCGTAATGAAGAGCTTGCGATACACCTAGGTGATTAGATAATTTTCCGTTTTTAACTGTTATGATTAGGCTATTGGTTTTTCTGCCTAATGTTTTTTCTGTATAATGTTTTTCATGGATTTTTATGATGTGTTAGGATTTGCACCCATAGATAGATAACCTAAACATATATCTGTTGAAGGATTATGTTGAGAAGGGACTAGAGGGATGGTCAAACATATATTTTTGAATTTTTTTTATGTTTTATTCCAATCTCACATTGAAGTTTTGGTGCCCATACAGGGGGAGCTATTGAGCATTGCCTCCATTAAATATACCGGGCTAATGGTAGCTGTGTAACTGTCTACCTAGAAGGGAGGTAGAGTGGTGACATTTGCATCAGGTAATTCAAATGTAAATCACCCTTAAACTTTGAATGTGAATATTTATACGCGCAAGAAAGAGCATGTGCACTTTGAGCCCATCTGTGGGCACAATGTATTGAGTAGTATTACGAATTTTCGTAGGAGCGTAATGGCATAATATGAAATTGTCTCTGTGTATGAACACTTTTAACTATTGAATGTGAGCCATGAACATACACGTGCGAAAGAACATTTGCTCTTTGAACCCATTTGTGGGCATAATGTATTTAGTAGCATTATATATTTGCGTATGAACGTAGTGTTACAGCATGAAATAGGCACTGTGTATTTACACTTTTAATTATTGTATGTGAATCATGAATATCATGCACACTAACAAATTGCGTGTATTGGATTATGCATGTTTCAAGATGGCGCTGTTATTTCATGTAAATTTGTACCTTCTCGCTTTTAATCCATGTCAGGTCATGGGAAGTTAATGCAGTAAATTTCGCTTGGTTCCGGCGCACCTGATTACCATTGAAAAAGGCGACTGCTGAATCGTGTCTGGTTGCAGACTTCGTGAATAAACAATTTGGACTCGCCCCCGTGAGTTCTCTTTTCTTGCGTTAAAAAGAGTGCGAGATTGGAAGCATTTATATATAAATATATATACATATATATATGCAAGTAAATCCCTCCTCAAAAAAGAAAGAAGCAGCAGCCCAGAGGGGAAATGTGGGGAGGGGCTTTATTGAAATAATAGCAGTCTGGTGGCGGCGAATGCATTTTGGTGCATTAGCCTTCCTCAGCGCCCAACACCTGACCAAAAGTCTTGAAAAGCCAGCCTGCCGCTTGTAGATAAAGGCGCCATTCCACTCCTCCCCCATGCGATTCCGCTCACCTGTTGCGGTGCGCTATGAATCCGCGCACCACAACCCCCAGAATGCATCATGATTATACACTCCAGGCCGGTGTGATGGTGAAGGGTAAATGTTGTTCCAAAGTGGTGTAATAAATCGGAAGCGAGGAGAAAGCAGCAGGGTTTGATAGGCTGATTCGGGTTGTTCCATTAAAACAAAGTCGCTCCTTGGGCCCCCTCAAACTATCAGTCCTTCAGGCAGGGCGAAAATTAGAGCAGGGGCTTGGTGCCCAATGAGAGGTATGCAACCTCAACCACCCTGATCACCATGCGAGAGGGACGGGTCCGGACGAAGCCATACCTGGAAACCAAAACAAACAGCCGTGAAGCTAGCCAGAGAAGTCCGGACCCTTCGCAACAGGGGCTCGCTGCACTGCGCTTCTGGCTGTGCGCAGGAAAATATGCAAGTAAATCCCTCCTCAAAAAAGAAAGAAGCAGCAGCCCAGAGGGGAAATGTGGGGAGGGGCTTTATTGAAATAATAGCAGTCTGGTGGCGGCGAATGCATTTCGGCGCATTAGCCTTCCTCAGCGCCCAACACCTGACCAAAAGTCTCGAAAAGCCAGCCTGCCCCTTGTAGATAAAGGCGCCATTCCGCTCCTCCCCCATGCGATTCCGCTCACCTGTTGCGGTGCGGTATGAATCCGCGCACCACAACCCCCAGAATGCATCATGATTATACACTCCAGGCCGGTGTGATGGTGAAGGGTAAATGTTGTTCCAAAGTGGTGTAATAAATCGGAAGCAAGGAGAAAGCAGCAGGATTTGATAGGCTGATTCGGGTTGTTCCATTAAAACAAAGTCGCTCCTTGGGCCCCCTCAAACTGTCAGTCCTCAGGCAGGGCGAAAATTAGAGCAGGGGCTTGGTGCCCAATGAGGTATGCAACCTCAACCACCCTGATCACCAAGCGAGAGGGACGGGTCCGGAAGAATCCATACCTGGAAACCAAAACAAACAGCCGTGAAGCTAGCCAGAGAAGTCCGGACCCTTCGCAACAGGGGCTCGCTGCACTGCGCTTCTGGCTGTGCACAGGCAAATATGCAAGTAAGTCCCTCCTCAAAAAAGAAAGAAGCAGCAGCCCAGAGGGGAAATGTGGGGAGGGGCTTTATTGAAATAGTAGCAGTCTGGTGGCGGCGAATGCATTTCGGCGCATTTGCCTTCCTCAGCGCCCAACACCTGACCAAAAGTCTCGAAAAGCCAGCCTGCCGCTTGTAGATAAAGGCGCCATTCCGCTCCTCCCCCATGCGATTCCGCTCACCTGTTGCGGTGCGGTATGAATCCGCGCACCACAACCCCCAGAATGCATCATGATTATACACTCCAGGCCGGTGTGATGGTGAAGGGTAAATGTTGTTCCAAAGTGGTGTAATAAATCGGAAGCGAGGAGAAAGCAGCAGGATTTGATAGGCTGATTCGGGTTGTTCCATTAAAACAACAACGACCGCAACACCAGCACCCTGCTCGACAACCTCGCCAACCTGGGACTCAAGCAACTGGTGTCCACCCCCACCCACCGCGCCGGACACACACTCGACGCAGTCTTCTCTTCCAGCACAGACATCGGCTTCAGCCACGCCACAGAGCTTCAATGGACAGACCACAGCTGCGTCCACTTCACCTTCAAGAGAACGACGACCCACCAACACCAGCAACAGGCCGCCCGCAGAAGCTGGAACAAGATCACAGATAACAAAAGAGAATTGCCAATACTGATAATCAAACACTTCATATAATTTTAAATACAGTACTTGAAACAACATTCAAGACCAGGAGCTAGTTAATAGCTTTTATTATTCTTTAAGATTTTATCAACACAAAAATCATATTTTTAGCGAATGCATATTCCAAAAAACAACCATGGAAAACATATTCAGCAGGAGGTCAACTTTGGGAATCATTCAACATATCACACATATCACAAGCATACAAAATACAGCCATTCAAGAAGGTAGAGGGGGTACAATAGCTTCAAGCAGTACAAAATTTACAAAAAGTCTTTCCAATATTTACAATGTAGCACCAAACAAGGAAAAGGAAAAAATAATAAGAAAAAAAGCCAAGGTCTGCGGGGCACTTAACACTATTGTCACTTAATAATTAGTCACGCACAAGGTACATTCCTATATCAAAATCAAATATTATTTAGAAAAAAGGTAATGTACACGAACTGGGGATAAGCAACAAAATAATTCTTAACATCAGTGCTTATCGCTCTTGCAGACAACTGTGTGGCTGTGGCCTACGCGTTTCGAATCCCGTTGGATTGTAGGGATTCTCTTCAGGGCCTTTGGTTTTCTCTAGGTAGAAAAAATAAATAAGGAAAAGAAGAAAAGAAATATAAAAATCTCAACATGACATAGTTAATTTTACCAAGCGATCAACATCAGGCGCAGCACTCAGTGACCACCCTCCTCAACACAGACTTACCACAAAGCAAGAATGCAAGGGGCGCCTCAACTTTCTAACATGTTGGAATATGGCAGAATCTGGAGAGGTTAAAAAATGGGGGAGTCAGCGGATGGTTACCATTGTTAACAAGCTATCAGTGGAAGTGGAGGCTACAAATTTACTTACTTTTCTTTCTTGAAAAAGATTTTCTCACGGGGAGGAACCAGATTGCAAAGGATAACGGTGGTGGACCTGTATGAAGGTAAGCGTGTAGTGCATCAGAAAAATCTGATAAAAGTAAGTACACAACATTTTAGTTGTTACAGATATGTGTTAGTGCTCACCTAGGATTATTCTTGCTAAAGATGCGCCTTTGCCGAACGGAAATAACTCGCAGGGTACGTCTGAATAAAAGAATATATGTCTGAATGAAAAAATATGGCTTTGATATACAAAGACTACAAAATATCAATGACGCCGGTTTTATACTAGAAGGTCATACCGAGCTTCCAATGAGACTCTTTGCAGTGAATGCAGGGGCGCCTTGTTCCTTTAGATCGATTAGCGTTTTCGTTAATCTGAAAAAAACCAAATAGTGGATACAATTTAGCCGCTAGAAAACGTGTATGTTGCAAACGAAAGCTGTTAGTTTAAAGGCGGCGTCTTACCGCGAGGATTGACAACACGCTTGAATCCGCGCCGGGCGGGTCGCTAGAGTGTAGCCCTTTCGGGCGCCTAAAACAAAAGTAGCGAAATAAGCGCGTGAGTATTTTAAAGCGTAATCTATTGAACCAGATTACTACAAAGATTCAAACAGGGCTTACCGACATGTCAACAGCCCATAGTCCGAAAAAATTAATTTGAATTGGTAGACTGAAAATGAGAGAAAAAATAAACATAAGTCGAACCATTTAAAGAAAAAAACGGTTCAAATACCGGCGAGAGTTGCAAGGAGAAGTACTTACAATGGAATCCTAGATCCGTTCGTAAAACTCGGCAGCGTCTTAGGTCAGCACTGGTTACTGGCTCATGCGCGGTCGCAAGCAAAGGCTGCACTGCTCTCCCTTTATATATTTGCCTGGTGGGGCGGACCGCCCACAACTTAGCCAGGGTGGAAAGGAAAATAAGGACCGGAGTGGAGACTACGAATGTCAGCCTGGATGTACAAACAATAGCACATCAACAACGGATTATAGTTTGAAGATTTCGCTCAATTCATTGAGCCCCGATACTGCAGTATCAAACTTCACTATAAGAAATGCTTCCCGTTTCGATAATGCTAGATTAAGATCTCCTCCACGGGGATTTTTTTCTATTTTAGAGATCACAGTCCACTTTAGGTCACTGACTCCATGTTGCAGTCGTGTCCAATGCTGCACCAAAGGGGCATTCTCGACTTTCCTTTTGATCCTAGATTTGTGCTGCGAGATCCGTTGACGGACCTCTTGGTTAGTCTTGCCTATGTATAGTAACTGGCATGGGCATATAATGCCATAGACAACAAACTTACTCTTACAGTTGCTTACAGTCTCGTGTTTCCAGGAAATTCCATTATGCTGGAACAAAGAACCTTCAACAGTGGATTCGCAGCATAAACAGGTCCCACATTTGTGGTGTCCGAGGACGGGTGGCATCCCCATCATTTGACGTAAAGTTAAGGGTTTAGAAACAGGCATGGCTGCTCGGACTAGGTGGTTGGCAATATTGTTTTCTTTTTTAAAAGCAAATAAGGGCTCATTTACAAGACTACCATCAAGATCCTTTATCAGATGCCAACTTTGTTTTATAACTTTTTTCAGGCGATTGGCGTTGGGGCAAAAGGTAGTGACACATACCTGCCTTTTTAGATCAGGTTTGGATCTGCGTTCCAGAAGTGTCTCGCGTGGGGTCCACTGGGCTCTCCTCATACAATTTTTTACAAGTTTTTTGGGGTAACCCCTCTCACACAGCTTAGATGTAAAAATTTTTGAGTGTAGTTGGAAGTCCTCCTTAAAGGTGCAGTTTCTGCGGACTCGCAGGTACTGCCCATAAGGGAGATTTTCTTTTAAATTACGCGGGTGGTTGCTATTAAACATCAAAGACTTGTTGCGGTCTGTGGGTTTAATGAATAGGGAGGTGGCCAATTTCCCTTCAGAAGGGAAGACCTCCACGTCAAGGAACGTGATCCTGCTTGTAGATTCTGAAATGCTGAATTTTATATCAGCAGTCCTGGCATTGAGCCATTGATGGAAGTTGGTAAGGGTGTCACTGTCACCTGTCCATGTCAAAAAAACATCATCAATAAAACGGAGCCACGCTCCGATGTATTGAGCGAAAGGATTGTTGTTATAGATGTACGCGTTCTCGTACATATCCATAAACAATACTGCCAATTCTGGAGCAAAGGGGCAGCCCATCGCCACCCCCTTGACTTGGTAGTAAAATTCACCATTAAAACAGAAATAATTCTTTTTTAAGGCGAATGTTGCCAAATCCACAATGAATTTGGTAGGCACGCGCATGGGCCTGGGTCTGGAATCAAGGAAATAAGAGAGAACTGCTATAGCCTCATCTTGAGGGATCTGAGTATATAAAGCAGTTACATCTAAGGTAACTAGTCTGTCTCTGCCTTCACTGAAATCAATATTTTCTATTTTCTTGATAAAATCAGTGGTATCCTGAAGGTAAGATTTGACCTGGATCATAAAGTCTTTAAGGAAACAATCTACATATTTAGCTGCTGGCTGTAGCACGGAACCACATCCTGCCACGATGGGTCTGCCTGGCGGATGGTCTGGATCTTTATGTATTTTAGGCAGTATGTAAAACATGGGGACTTTTGGATGTTTAGTTTTCAGATATTCAAATTCTTTCGGACCAACAAAACCCAGATCGAACCCTTCCTGCACAAGTGCGCAAAGTTCATTCTGGAGGTCCGTAGTGGGATCTTTGTTTATCTTTCTGTAGCAGTTTGTATCTTCTAGTTGTTTCATAACTTCCGTGGTGTAGTCCTGACTATCCCACACCACAATAGCACCGCCCTTATCGGCCTGCTTAATGATAACAGTATTATCAGTTTTCAGATTATTCAGAGCCGTCATTTGGTTTTTGGTGGTATTAAATTTAATGTATTTTTTCTCTTTTTCCATGGCCGATATGGCAGACAATACACTTTTCTCAAAAATCAAAAGGTTTTTTGGAACTTTACTGGCTGGCGGGCAAAAGGTGGACTTATTTCTTAGGCCTGTGACCTCAGAGGGCTGGATAGTGGGATTTTCACTAAAAAACAAAGTCAAACGTAATTTTCTGCAAAATTCAATGAATTCTGACTTCATTTTCACGAAGTCAGTTCTTTTTGAAGGTACGAATGACAATCCTTTAGCCAAGATGCTTTCCTCGTCCGGTGTTAGGACTTTTTTAGAAAGATTGAAAATTGGCGACGCGTTTAGTTTTTGTAATGCTGTCGTCGTGTTTTCATTTCCCACGGGATATTGTTTCTCACACGGCCCCTGGGGAGTGTCTGGCCTCTCCCTAAAAAATTCGGCGATTGGTTTTGTTGTTGCTGCTGGTTGGTGTTCCAGTTACGGTTTCTATTTGGACGGTTATAATTACTGGTGGGTTCGCTGTCAGTACCCGACGAAGAGGTATCAGAAAAAGAAATGAATTGTCTACGGGATCTGCCCTGGTTTCCTTGAAGGAAACGTCTAGATTCCGCTTTGGAATAGAAATCAGCCTGTAAGTAGGGATATATATTGTCTAGTGAAAAACCTTTTTTATCCTTTTCGAATTGGTTAGATTTTTGAGTTATGGTGTGGTCCTTAAACTCTTGTATTTCTTTGGCAACCTTTTCCAAGAGTGCCTTGGCGTCTGCTATGGTTGGATTGCCAGTAATTTCGGACTCTAATTTAGCGATTTCAACTAATTCCTCTTTTGATATTCTAACCGCTGTCTCAACAGTCAGCATCATAAGATCTCTGCTACATTTGGTTTCTATCATAGAGAAACCTTTTTTGAATATCGGATCTTCTGTGAAAATTACAGGTATGTTCTTGATTTGTAGTCCGGCCGGGATGGTGCCTTCTCGGAGATGCTGCAACAAAAAATGACCATGACCTCAAAAGAGGAATTAGTTGAAATCGCTAAATTAGAGTCCGAAATTACTGGCAATCCAACCATAGCAGACGCCAAGGCACTCTTGGAAAAGGTTGCCAAAGAAATACAAGAGTTTAAGGACCACACCATAACTCAAAAATCTAACCAATTCGAAAAGGATAAAAAAGGTTTTTCACTAGACAATATATATCCCTACTTACAGGCTGATTTCTATTCCAAAGCGGAATCTAGACGTTTCCTTCAAGGAAACCAGGGCAGATCCCGTAGACAATTCATTTCTTTTTCTGATACCTCTTCGTCGGGTACTGACAGCGAACCCACCAGTAATTATAACCGTCCAAATAGAAACCGTAACTGGAACACCAACCAGCTGTCAACGCTGTCTCCCACTAGGAACCACGCTGCAGGAGCGAAGATAATCCCCTCTCTCTACCCCCGCACAGACTGCAGGCCACGCAGAGAAAACCAGATGCACTCTACAGCCTGGGCCAGGAGAGAGGGAAGGGTAAAAAACAACAGGGGGAAATGAAGAAGGCCTGCAACCCCAGGAATTCTCCCGACAGCTCTCCTAAGCTTCCAGAGCATACAGTGAACCTCCCAACCTGCATAGGAAATACAAACAAACAAGGGCACCTAATTATTTTCACTGCGTGAATCTATCTCTCCGTGCACATAAGAATACCAGCATTAGATCATAACCACAACCTCTTCCCTTCTTCTTACCCAAGTAATGCGTCCACCGGGCAGCATAGGAGATCCCGTTCCTCGGTTGATGGACGGAAGCCTTCAATACCAATTACTCTTCCGGGTTAGTCCTTCCTCGCTGAGGATTAGAATAAAAGGGGAAAAAGTCCGTGGACTGAAAAAACCCCGTTCTACTTTTCTTCACAGTGAAGTCTGAATCACCGCAAACCCCCGTTCCCGAAAACCCCGTGGCCACAAAGGAAAAAATGAAAAGCGAAAACAAACAGCCGGTTCGTAACTGAACCTAAACGTCACACACAAGGACGCCGAGCGTTAAACAACACCCGGAAATAGATGCACAATTACTTAATGCAAAGTTCAAGCGCAGCCGCGCTTCGGAAGAAAACTTCCCTGTTCCTTGTGCAAGTAAAAAAAAGGCACTTGCAACCTTTCAATCCAAATGCCCGAAGAAGTCTTTAGGTCAGAACGAAGCCTCGCTCTGACTCACAACGAATCCATCCTTGGGGGAAAAGACACGAACTCAGCAAACAATCCACAGATACACGAACCCAGATGACGACGTGACCGGAAATAAAACCAAGCACCGTTTGCCCAGTTCCACTGCCTTAAATACAATCACATGAGCAGAAAAGGGGAGGGGTGTACCTTATCATATGTGCACAGAGAGAGGACTGGGCGCACGCAGCCTGTGCTAAATCCCAACAGTACCTCCCCGCAAAGGCCTCCCTACAGGACGGGGCTTAGAAGGGTGGCGCACATGAAAAAGTCTCACCAATCTTGGGGCATGGACTCCACTAGCTGCCTCCCAGGTGCGATCCTCCGGGGGATATCCCTTCCAGTCTATCAGATACATCAGTTTCCCATTCCTTCTCCTGGAGTCCAAGATAGTATTAACCTCAAACTCCTCTTCCTCTCTCACCATCACAGGGGGAGGAGGGGGCAACACCTGATTGGTATTGATATAGGGTTTCAATAGGGAGGTATGAAAGACAGGATGTATCCCATACTCATCAGGTAACCCCAATTTCATAGCCACAGGATTGACTATCTTGAGTACAGAAAAAGGGCCCACAAACCTTGGCTGCAATTTACGTGACCCCCCTATCCGCAAGTTCTTGGTGGAAAGCCACACCTTATCCCCCACACTATAGGAAGGAGCAGGGGCCCTATGTTTGTCTGCCTGTTTCTTCATGTCGACCTTTGCCTTCTCTAGATGTTCCAACGCTGTGTTCCAAATCTGAACCAAAGAGAGACCTAAGGCAGTTACAGCCGGTACCTGGCCCGACGGCTGAATGGGAATCGCTCGAGGGTGGAACCCCATAGAACAAAAAAAAGGAGTCATTCCTACTGCTGAATGCACACTGTTGTTGTAGGCAAATTCAGCCAGCGGGAGAGCCCTAACCCAACTACAGGTTAACGATGTACCCAAACACCTCAAGTACTGCTCCATGGTCTGATTGGTGCGTTCTGTCTGACCATCCGACTGAGGATGGTAAGCAGAGGACAGACATAAATTCATCTTTAATGCAGCACACAATTCCTTCCAGAAATGGGAGATAAATTGAGCCCCCCTATCGGAAACGATGGCCAGCGGCAATCCATGCAAGCGTACCACTGAAGACAAAAAGATCGTAGCCAATTCTCCTGCAGTAGGCAACTTAGCCAAGGGTATGAAATGGGCCATTTTAGTGAATGAATCGACCACAACTAAAATAGCTGTAAAACCGGACTCCAAAGGCAAGTCCGTTACAAAATCCATACTTATTGTTTGCCAGGGAGCCCTTGGAACCGGAAGAGGATGCAACAATCCTGATGGCTTAGCATGAGTGGGCTTATTTACTGCACACACAGGACAGGCCTTTACATACGACTGCACGTCTCTTACAACTGACTCCCACCAGAACCACCGCAAACAGAATTCCACTGTCTTGGTGGAACCTGGATGCCCAGCCAGAGAAGAAGAATGACACCATTCCAATACCATATCTCGGAGAGCAGGGGGAATAAACAATTTGTCCTCATGGTACAATAACCCAGCTCTTAAGGATATCAAAGGTTGTGCCATCCAAGATGAAAGATCAATCTTTGCCAGTTCTACCCGAACCAAATCATTAAAGTCATCAATGGCAATACTACCCACTATCCTCTCTGGAGCTATGAAGGAACACCTCACTTTCTCGACTGACAGGTCAGTGTGCTTCACATGGATACGTGACAGTGCATCCGATTTTAACTGCTGCACCGCGGGCCGATAGGTGATGACAAAATCATACTCATTGAAGAATGAGACCCACCTCATCTGACGAGGGGTCAAAGCACGCGCTGACCGAAAGAACTCCAAATTCTTGTGATCAGTGAAAATGGTTATCGGATGCCGAGCACCCCACAAATGATGGCGCCACTCCTCAAAAGACAATTTAATTGCCAGCAATTCCCGTTCTGCTACGGTATAGTTCCTCTCAGCAGGCAGCAGGGTCTTGGAAAAGAAAGCAATCGGATGCATATATCCGTTCTCCATGTCTCTCTGAGACAACACCCCCCCCACAGCGCACAAAGAAGCATCTGCTTCCACAAAAAAGGGCAAAGTAGGGTCAGGATGGACCAGAACAGGTGCCGTTGTGAACCGTTCAATTAACAGATCCAAAGACGATTGAGCATGATCAGACCACACAAATGGTACCCCTTTTCTCAATAACACTGTCATGGGGGCTATGATCTCTGAAAAGTGCGAAATAAACCGCCGATAGAAATTGGCGAATCCAAGTAGGACTTGGATATCTCTCACACAAGTCGGTGATGGCCAAGAAGTAATAGCTTCTATTTTCTTGGGATCCATCATGATCCCCTGTTCAGATATCACAAACCCCAAGAACTCCACCTTAGGCGTGTGAAAGCTACACTTTTCCAGCCGGACGTATAACTGATGTTCCTTTAAGCGTTGCAATACCTGCCCTACATGGACTACGTGTTCCTCAACAGTGGAGGAGAACACAAGGATATCATCGATGTAAACTATGACGCTCAAATCCAAATATTCCCTCAATACCTCGTTGATAAAAAACTGAAAAGCAGCCGGAGCGTTACAAAGCCCAAAGGGCATAACGCAATACTCATAAAGGCCAAATTTGGTCCGGAAGGCAGTTTTCCATTCATCGCCTTCACGGACACGAATGAGATGGTAGGCACCCCTAAGATCTAATTTGGTAAAAACCGTCGCATGCTTCAGTTGTTCCAGCAACACAGGTATCAAGGGAAGAGGATACTTGTTCTTAATCGTACCCTTGTTGAGCGCTCTATAGTCTACACACGCCCGAAGTCCACCCTCCTTCTTCGGAATGAAGAAGATAGCCGATGACACCGGCGAGGATGAGGGACGAATGAATCCCATACCCTGCATCTCATCTAAATATTCCTTCAAATGCTGTTCCTCAGGACCCGACAAGGCATAGACACGGCTACAAGGCAACGTAGCCCCAGGCATCAGATCTATCCGGCAATCAAAAGAGCGGTGTGGAGGGAGTTCCTTAGCCTTCCCTTTATCAAACACATCGCTATAGGCCAAATAAGGATCAGGGACTCCCGAAGCTTCCCCTATTCCGCCGGAACTCGCCGCACACGTCAAGGGGGCTATCCAATCCGTAGCGATCTTGTAGCAATTCTGCAGACAATGAACCGAGTCAAGGGTCACTGTTCTCCTTATCCAATCTATCTTGGGGTTATGGGTTTGCAACCAGGGTACACCCAAAACCACACCAAAGGAAGGGGCATCAATCAAGTCAAAACCTATCTCTTCTGAATGACCATTATCTCCTATCATGCATAGAGGTTCGGTCTGACGTTTAATTGTGCCGGATGACAATTCAGTACCATCGATGGCCCTTACAGGTTCTGGTTGTTCCTTGTAAATCCATGGAACCCCCATTCTCTCAGCCAACTTGATGTCCATAAAGTTCCCCGTAGCACCGGAGTCCAATAAAGCCGACACCGGAGCCCTATGATTGTTTGATATCACCAAACAAACCGTGATAGTAAAATGTCTGGGGACCCTCTTCACTATGCCAGGTATTTGATACGGTGTACAAGGTACCCTAGAATCCACATGCAGGACGTCCCTGTGCACACAAGCCACCGCCTTACGTGATAGTTCCTTAGAAGGCTTCACTGGACAATCCCTTGCGTAATGTCCCGCATGGCCACAATACAAACACAGGTTGTTGGTTCTACGCCTGTCCTTTTCTACCGAGGTCAGCGGCCCTCTAACTCCGCCTATCTCCATGGGTTCAGGGTTCGGTTTGAGATCCCCCCCAATACCCCGTGAATCACCCCGGAAGGACAGAGGGCGTGACAGAAAGGGCCTAGCTCTTTCTCCCTTCCTTTCCATTAACCGATGGTTCAACTTCACCACCAAATCAATGAACTCAGTACAATCAGAAGGAGGATTTACCACCTGTGAAACCACATCCTTTAGTTCCTCACATAACCCCTGATAGAAAATGGAGGTACGTTTCTCAGCAGGCCAATGGGTTTCAGACACTAACCTGTTGAAGGTGGAGACATAAGTAAGTAAATCTTGTTTCCCTTGCCGTAATTTCAATAATTCGGCATCACTGGCCTGCATAAACGCATGTTTGGCAAACAAGGCATGCATCATTTCTTTGAATGTATCATAATTATTCAAGACTGGATCATCGTTCTCCACCAAAGGCACAGCCCAAGTAGCGGCCGTCCCAGCTAAATAAGAGATCACAAACGCCACCTTAGCAGAATCATTAGGAAAAGCTGCGGGTCTGCATAAGAAGTGGAGATGACACTGATTCATAAAAACAGCGAACTTGTTTGAATCACCCGAAAAGCGTTCAGGGACCGCTAGAGGGACAGGAGTAGGGGTGGTAACATTCACTGTCAAGGGAGCTGTGCTATTACTGGCTCCCCTGTCATACTGAAAAGTGGCCGGCTGTATTACAGGTTTTCCTGCACCCCAACTCCCCTGTTCACGAGACCTAACCACATCCAACTCCCTACGCAAACCCAGATTTTCATGTTTCATGTCCTGCAGTTGTGTTTGTAAAGCGGTAATAGCCCCCATTAACTCATGCATAGTGGGCACCCTCTCTTCCTGCCCATTATCCCCATTACTCTCCAGATCCATCCTCGCTCGGGCAGCGCAACTATTCGTGGGCTTGGTTTTTTGTCAACGCTGTCTCCCACTAGGAACCACGCTGCAGGAGCGAAGATAATCCCCTCTCTCTACCCCCGCACAGACTGCAGGCCACGCAGAGAAAACCAGATGCACTCTACAGCCTGGGCCAGGAGAGAGGGAAGGGTAAAAAACAACAGGGGGAAATGAAGAAGGCCTGCAACCCCAGGAATTCTCCCGACAGCTCTCCTAAGCTTCCAGAGCATACAGTGAACCTCCCAACCTGCATAGGAAATACAAACAAACAAGGGCACCTAATTATTTTCACTGCGTGAATCTATCTCTCCGTGCACATAAGAATACCAGCATTAGATCATAACCACAACCTCTTCCCTTCTTCTTACCCAAGTAATGCGTCCACCGGGCAGCATAGGAGATCCCGTTCCTCGGTTGATGGACGGAAGCCTTCAATACCAATTACTCTTCCGGGTTAGTCCTTCCTCGCTGAGGATTAGAATAAAAGGGGAAAAAGTCCGTGGACTGAAAAAACCCCGTTCTACTTTTCTTCACAGTGAAGTCTGAATCACCGCAAACCCCCGTTCCCGAAAACCCCGTGGCCACAAAGGAAAAAATGAAAAGCGAAAACAAACAGCCGGTTCGTAACTGAACCTAAACGTCACACACAAGGACGCCGAGCGTTAAACAACACCCGGAAATAGATGCACAATTACTTAATGCAAAGTTCAAGCGCAGCCGCGCTTCGGAAGAAAACTTCCCTGTTCCTTGTGCAAGTAAAAAAAAGGCACTTGCAACCTTTCAATCCAAATGCCCGAAGAAGTCTTTAGGTCAGAACGAAGCCTCGCTCTGACTCACAACGAATCCATCCTTGGGGGAAAAGACACGAACTCAGCAAACAATCCACAGATACACGAACCCAGATGACGACGTGACCGGAAATAAAACCAAGCACCGTTTGCCCAGTTCCACTGCCTTAAATACAATCACATGAGCAGAAAAGGGGAGGGGTGTACCTTATCATATGTGCACAGAGAGAGGACTGGGCGCACGCAGCCTGTGCTAAATCCCAACACCAGCAGCAACAACAAAACCAATCGCCGAATTTTTTAGGGAGAGGCCAGACACTCCCCAGGGGCCGTGTGAGAAACAATATCCCGTGGGAAATGAAAACACGACGACAGCATTACAAAAACTAAACGCGTCGCCAATTTTCAATCTTTCTAAAAAAGTCCTAACACCGGACGAGGAAAGCATCTTGGCTAAAGGATTGTCATTCGTACCTTCAAAAAGAACTGACTTCGTGAAAATGAAGTCAGAATTCATTGAATTTTGCAGAAAATTACGTTTGACTTTGTTTTTTAGTGAAAATCCCACTATCCAGCCCTCTGAGGTCACAGGCCTAAGAAATAAGTCCACCTTTTGCCCGCCAGCCAGTAAAGTTCCAAAAAACCTTTTGATTTTTGAGAAAAGTGTATTGTCTGCCATATCGGCCATGGAAAAAGAGAAAAAATACATTAAATTTAATACCACCAAAAACCAAATGACGGCTCTGAATAATCTGAAAACTGATAATACTGTTATCATTAAGCAGGCCGATAAGGGCGGTGCTATTGTGGTGTGGGATAGTCAGGACTACACCACCGAAGTTATGAAACAACTAGAAGATACAAACTGCTACAGAAAGATAAACAAAGATCCCACTACGGACCTCCAGAATGAACTTTGCGCACTTGTGCAGGAAGGGTTCGATCTGGGTTTTGTTGGTCCGAAAGAATTTGAATATCTGAAAACTAAACATCCAAAAGTCCCCATGTTTTACATACTGCCTAAAATACATAAAGATCCAGACCATCCGCCAGGCAGACCCATCGTGGCAGGATTTGGTTCCGTGCTAGAGCCAGCAGCTAAATATGTAGATTGTTTCCTTAAAGACTTTATGATCCAGGTCAAATCTTACCTTCAGGATACCACTGATTTTATCAAGAAAATAGAAAATATTGATTTCAGTGAAGGCAGAGACAGACTAGTTACCTTAGATGTAACTGCTTTATATACTCAGATCCCTCAAGATGAGGCTATAGCAGTTCTCTCTTATTTCCTTGATTCCAGACCCAGGCCCATGCGCGTGCCTACCAAATTCATTGTGGATTTGGCAACATTCGCCTTAAAAAAGAATTATTTCTGTTTTAATGGTGAATTTTACTACCAAGTCAAGGGGGTGGCGGTGGGCTGCCCCTTTGCTCCAGAATTGGCAGTATTGTTTATGGATATGTACGAGAACGCGTACATCTATAACAACAATCCTTTCGCTCAATACATCGGAGCGTGGCTCCGTTTTATTGATGATGTTTTTTTGACATGGACAGGTGACAGTGACACCCTTACCAACTTCCATCAATGGCTCAATGCCAGGACTGCTGATATAAAATTCAGCATTTCAGAATCTACAAGCAGGATCGCGTTCCTTGACGTGGAGGTCTTCCCTTCTGAAGGGAAATTGGCCACCTCCCTATTCATTAAACCCACAGACCGCAACAAGTCTTTGATGTTTAATAGCAACCACCCGCGTAATTTAAAAGAAAATCTCCCTTATGGGCAGTTCCTGCGAGTCCGCAGAAACTGCACCTTTAAGGAGGACTTCCAACTACACTCAAAAAATTTAACATCTAAGCTGTGTGAGAGGGGTTACCCCAAAAAACTTGTAAAAAATTGTATGAGGAGAGCCCAGTGGACCCCACGCGAGACACTTCTGGAACGCAGATCCAAACCTGATCTAAAAAGGCAGGTATGTGTCACTACCTTTTGCCCCAACGCCAATCGCCTGAAAAAAGTTATAAAACAAAGTTGGCATCTGATAAAGGATCTTGATGGTAGTCTTGTAAATGAGCCCTTATTTGCTTTTAAAAAAGAAAACAATATTGCCAACCACCTAGTCCGAGCAGCCATGCCTGTTTCTAAACCCTTAACTTTACGTCAAATGATGGGGATGCCACCCGTCCTCGGACACCACAAATGTGGGACCTGTTTATGCTGCGAATCCACTGTTGAAGGTTCTTTGTTCCAGCATAATGGAATTTCCTGGAAACACGAGACTGTAAGCAACTGTAAGAGTAAGTTTGTTGTCTATGGCATTATATGCCCATGCCAGTTACTATACATAGGCAAGACTAACCAAGAGGTCCGTCAACGGATCTCGCAGCACAAATCTAGGATCAAAAGGAAAGTCGAGAATGCCCCTTTGGTGCAGCATTGGACACGACTGCAACATGGAGTCAGTGACCTAAAGTGGACTGTGATCTCTAAAATAGAAAAAAATCCCCGTGGAGGAGATCTTAATCTAGCATTATCGAAACGGGAAGCATTTCTTATAGTGAAGTTTGATACTGCAGTATCGGGGCTCAATGAATTGAGCGAAATCTTCAAACTATAATCCGTTGTTGATGTGCTATTGTTTGTACATCCAGGCTGACATTCGTAGTCTCCACTCCGGTCCTTATTTTCCTTTCCACCCTGGCTAAGTTGTGGGCGGTCCGCCCCACCAGGCAAATATATAAAGGGAGAGCAGTGCAGCCTTTGCTTGCGACCGCGCATGAGCCAGTAACCAGTGCTGACCTAAGACGCTGCCGAGTTTTACGAACGGATCTAGGATTCCATTGTAAGTACTTCTCCTTGCAACTCTCGCCGGTATTTGAACCGTTTTTTCTTTAAATGGTTCGACTTATGTTTATTTTTTCTCTCATTTTCAGTCTACCAATTCAAATTAATTTTTTCGGACTATGGGCTGTTGACATGTCGGTAAGCCCTGTTTGAATCTTTGTAGTAATCGGGTTCAATAGATTACGCTTTAAAATACTCACGCGCTTATTTCGCTACTTTTGTTTTAGGCGCCCGAAAGGGCTACACTCTAGCGACCCGCCCGGCGCGGATTCAAGCGTGTTGTCAATCCTCGCGGTAAGACGCCGCCTTTAAACTAACAGCTTTCGTTTGCAACATACACGTTTTCTAGCGGCTAAATTGTATCCACTATTTGGTTTTTTTCAGATTAACGAAAACGCTAATCGATCTAAAGGAACAAGGCGCCCCTGCATTCACTGCAAAGAGTCTCATTGGAAGCTCGGTATGACCTTCTAGTATAAAACCGGCGTCATTGATATTTTGTAGTCTTTGTATATCAAAGCCATATTTTTTCATTCAGACATATATTCTTTTATTCAGACGTACCCTGCGAGTTATTTCCGTTCGGCAAAGGCGCATCTTTAGCAAGAATAATCCTAGGTGAGCACTAACACATATCTGTAACAACTAAAATGTTGTGTACTTACTTTTATCAGATTTTTCTGATGCACTACACGCTTACCTTCATACAGGTCCACCACCGTTATCCTTTGCAATCTGGTTCCTCCCCGTGAGAAAATCTTTTTCAAGAAAGAAAAGTAAGTAAATTTGTAGCCTCCACTTCCACTGATAGCTTGTTAACAATGGTAACCATCCGCTGACTCCCCCATTTTTTAACCTCTCCAGATTCTGCCATATTCCAACATGTTAGAAAGTTGAGGCTCCCCTGCCCCTTGCATTCTTGCTTTGTGGTAAGTCTGTGTTGAGGAGGGTGGTCACTGAGTGCTGCGCCTGATGTTGATCGCTTGGTAAAATTAACTATGTCATGTTGAGATTTTTATATTTCTTTTCTTCTTTTCCTTATTTATTTTTTCTACCTAGAGAAAACCAAAGGCCCTGAAGAGAATCCCTACAATCCAACGGGATTCGAAACGCGTAGGCCACAGCCACACAGTTGTCTGCAAGAGCGATAAGCACTGATGTTAAGAATTATTTTGTTGCTTATCCCCAGTTCGTGTACATTACCTTTTTTCTAAATAATATTTGATTTTGATATAGGAATGTACCTTGTGCGTGACTAATTATTAAGTGACAATAGTGTTAAGTGCCCCGCAGACCTTGGCTTTTTTTCTTATTATTTTTTCCTTTTCCTTGTTTGGTGCTACATTGTAAATATTGGAAAGACTTTTTGTAAATTTTGTACTGCTTGAAGCTATTGTACCCCCTCTACCTTCTTGAATGGCTGTATTTTGTATGCTTGTGATATGTGTGATATGTTGAATGATTCCCAAAGTTGACCTCCTGCTGAATATGTTTTCCATGGTTGTTTTTTGGAATATGCATTCGCTAAAAATATGATTTTTGTGTTGATAAAATCTTAAAGAATAATAAAAGCTATTAACTAGCTCCTGGTCTTGAATGTTGTTTCAAGTACTGTATTTAAAATTATATGAAGTGTTTGATTATCAGTATTGGCAATTCTCTTTTGTTATCTATGATTACGGCTCAGCCTTGCTGATTAGAGCCAACCCTTAGTTGTTTCCTGGGAACAAGATCACAGCAGACCAGCTCGCCACCTCCCTGAGCCAGCACCCCCCTGCCAACTCAGCGGACCCCAGCCAGGCCGCCGACAACCTCACGAAGTGGATCAGCATCTGCGCGGACGAGCTTGCCCCACTGAGGACCCCGCCTAGCAGACCCGGCAGCAAGAAGGCCCCGTGGTTCACCGACGAACTCAAGAGCTCCAAGAAGAACTGCCGAGCCCTCGAGAAAGTCTGGAAAAGGGAACCGACACCGGACAACAGGACCTCCTTCAAACTCGCCACCCGGACACACCACCAGCTGATCCGCGCCGCCAAGAAAACAGCATTCAAGGACCGGTTGGACAACAACGCACACAACTGCAAGGAACTCTTCAACATCGTGAAAGAGCTTTCCAACCCCAGCGCAGGAAACAACGACATCACCCCATCGCAAGACCTCTGCAACTCCCTCGCTTCATACTTCCACAACAAGATCGCGGACATACACAACAGCTTCAACAACCAACCAACGCACACCATGACCAAACAACCACCCCCCACCACCACCCTCCACGCCTGGACCCCGATCAGCACCGAAGACACCATCCGCACGATGAACTCCATCCACTCCGGATCACCGACCGACCCCTGCCCTCACCACGTCTTCAACAAGGCCGACGCTGTCATCGCACCCCACCTGCGAGACATCATCAACACATCCTTCGACACCACCATCTTCCCGGAGAGCTGGAAGCACGCCGAACTCAGCGCTCTACTCAAGAAACCAACAGCGGACCCCACCGACCTCAAGAATTACCGCCCCATCTCGCTCCTCCCGTTTCCAGCCAAAGTCATCGAGAAGACCGTCAACAAGCAGATGGCCGCCTTCCTCGAGACGAACGGATCCCTCGACCCCTCACAGTCCGGCTTCCGAGCCAATCACAGCACCGAGACCGCCCTCATCGCCGCCACCGATGACATCCGAGCCCTGATGGACAATGGAGAAACAGCGGCCCTCATCCTCCTAGACCTCTCCGCGGCTTTCGACACGGTCTGCCACCGCACCCTAGTGCAGCGCCTCAACAACGCCGGAATCCAGGGGAAGGCACTGGAATGGATCATCTCCTTCCTCGACGGAAGAACACAGAGAGTCCGCCTACCACCGTACAAGTCAGAGGCCACCGAAGTCATCTGCGGCGTCCCCCAAGGATCCTCTCTGAGCCCCACCCTCTTCAACGTCTACATGAGCCCCCTCGTGGCCATCGTACGCAAACACAACCTCAGCATAATCTCCTACGCCGACGACACCCAGCTGATCCTCTCCCTGACCAACGACCCCGCCGCCGCCAGAGCCAACCTGCACGAAGGGATGAAAGAGGTAGCCGAGTGGATGACGACCAGCCGCCTGAAACTGAACTCGGACAAGACGGAGGTCCTCATCCTGGGCTCCTCACCCTCCGCCTGGGACGACTCCTGGTGGCCTCCCGCCCTGGGCACCGCACCCAAACCGACAGACCATGCACGCAACCTGTGCGTCATCCTGGACTCCTCCCTCTCCATGACCAGGCAAGTCAACAACGTCTCCTCGGCGTGCTTCAACACCCTACGCATGCTACGGAAGATCTTCTGGTGGATCCCCACCGAGACCAGGAAGACCGTCACCCAGGCCCTCGTCACCAGCCGACTGGACTACGGCAACGCCCTCTACGCCGGTACCACCGCCAAGCTCCAGAAGAGACTCCAGCGGATCCAGAACGCCTCAGCCAGACTCATCCTCGACATCCCACGAACCAGCCACATCTCCGGACATCTGAGAGACCTTCACTGGCTCCCCGTCAACAAAAGAATCACCTTCCGCCTCCTCACCCACGCACTCAAAGCCCTACACGACCAAGGCCCGAGCTACCTCAACAGCCGAGTCAACTTCTACGCTCCCAAACGCCACCTCCGATCAGCCAACCACGCCCTCGCCGCCGTCCCCCGCATCCGAAGAACGACTACAGGAGGAAGGTCCTTCTCCTACCTGGCCGCCAAGACCTGGAACTCCCTCCCTCCCGACCTGCGCCTGACCCAAGACCACCTCTCCTTCAGGAAGAAGCTGAAGACCTGGCTGTTCGAGCAGTAGCGGCACCCCCCCCCCCCCAGCGCCTTGAGACCCTACGGGTATGTAGCGCGCTTTATAAGTGTCACTGATTGATTGATTGAAAGTCGCTCCTTGGGCCCCCTCAAATTGTCAGTCCTTCACTCCACAGCTTCCCAGTGCCTTGGCGCACTTAAACAGGAACACAGACTCGGTAATAAGCCAAAATCAGATTTTTTTATTAATTCATTTCTTCAAATAAGTGGAACGGTGCATGCCTCAAGACGCGTTTTGGACACGAGGCTGTATATACATCCACTCCACTTCCCAGGTGCTTCACTGCACTAACCATATATATGCACAAAAAATTACTCTCCAACTTCCATGCGGCGAATAGAGAGACACGAACCACTATCAGGTAAGGCTTGATGTTTATTTATTTTCTCTAAGATATGACACATTTCGGACTGCACTAGTCCTTGCTCACATACATTTGAATGCAAATCGCCATGTTTTTAAATACGTTTTGACTGCACACCACGTGATACATAACCATAGAAGAAAGTTCATTCAGTATTTGTCAGGTTGTAGTCTGTTTTAGCAACTTGATCATTATAACACTGGTAAAGCGGAGTAACAGAGTTAATGCAATTATAGTTATAGGCTAATGCATTAAAATAAATATCATAAAAATGCATAATTCATTGCATATTATGTAGCACATGTAAATATATACCAAGAGAGGCAACAACCAAGTTAAAAGACATCCGCTAAAAACTTGACTAAATCCTTGATTATAATAGGACCATGTTATATTTATGTGCAAATATTGCATTATGTAAACCACTATCATGTGCAAAAACAGCTTATATTCATACACAATGCAGTTGTCATATTGTTCTACCTATGTTGCTGGCTGCCTATGTATATCTTTCCAACCTATTGTGCAAATGAACAGTTAGAACAATTTTACTATGTTCCATATCTGCTTGAATGCAGAACCTCACTCTTTCTATTCCATATCTCTAATGGGAAATCATGCTCATAGAGTATATTCAAGTGAAGGTAGTAATGTGCAAATACTGTGAGCAAAAAGTGCAAGTGCTTAAAACATGAAAAAAAGATTTCTTTACTGCAAGAAATCCTAATTTCAATAAATTGCAAGTGCTGATTGATAATTGTTCTCATATTTTTTCTTCCTATTAATCACATTTTTTCAGTTTTTTCAGTGACCACTTCGTGAAAAATGTCAATGGCATCTTTTGGCATATTGGGAATGAATGTGGATTTTGATTAAAATGGGCTCATGCCTGCTCCTTTTTGCTTAATGCTTGCATCAAGTAGTAGATCTTGTGTCACTTGATAATTAGTTGGTTCTTGGCTGTTACCGTTTCCTACATTTCCCAGGTCATATACTGTGCGCAATGTCGGAATATCGGAAGCTTGAAATCCACTGTTTTCCTTACTCACATCAGATTTTGTAAGTTGTTTTTCCTTCATGCCATCTTTAGTAGTAAAGTATTTTTTAAGCTTTAGTTGGCGAATGAAGCAAAAAACATCAACTCTAGTAGTAACGTAGTTAAAATCAGTCATTGGGCAAAAAGAAAGTCCCAGCGCGAGTAATTGCTTTTCAGCTTCAGAAAGAATTATAGGAGAGAGATTGATTATGGTGCTGTCTATCACTTTTTGCGCCATTGATTTCTTTTCGGTTTTGCATTACCTCCTTTGGCGCCGTTGCCTCCTTTTGATAGTTCTTCTTGCTCTTATTGTTTCTGCTGGTTCCGAGGTCTTAACGTTTGCCGGCGATCCAAAGCTAAAAAATTAAGCTCTTCTGCTAGATCCAGCCTTCTAGTTTCGCCTCATTCTTCCATATTATTAACACTCTCGTTTTCAGAAGTTGACTCACTCGTTACTGAACCTCCATCTGACAGGATAGTGTTGTCTACGTTTCCCCGATGTTGCATGGGATTCATTGTGGTATTGACACGTTTCCCACTTTGTTTGGCTCTTTTCGCCTGCTCGTATTTACGTGTGAACGTGAAAATACGTCCTCCTCATAGTCAGTTTTGTCTCTTGAACACTTGTATTGTTTCCGAATTTTATTTTTTTCCTCCTGCTTGTTGAGACGATCTTGTATTTCTTTTCTAGTTTTTGTTATGAAGTTGTTGGGCTGCAGTTTTTTCAAAAGCTCATTTATGGTTTCAATCTCGGCCACCAACGCCTGTCGATCTATTTCTGCATATTTTACTATTATTTCCACAAGGTTCACAGAAGCCTGTAGGTTACTTTCTCCCCATTCTTTCAACATTTTCGGATTTGGGTCCTCATAACTAGGGCAGTGGCGTAACGAAACTTGAGGGGGCCCCCCCTGCAAAGTATGTGGAGGGGCCCCCTCCAGACTCAATCAGGAGCTCTTCAGACAGACTACTGTGCTGAGGGGGCTCCCTGGAGCTTGGGGGTTACAGGGGCCTGTGTTACCCCACTGCAAACATCCCCAGAGACCAACAAACACTATCACACAATGAGCAAACCCACCATCAAACACCCAAAGGTAATCTATGCTACCAGCTACCCAGAGACCAACAAACACTATCACACAATGACTAAACCCACCATCAAACACCCAAAGGTAATCTATGCTACCAGCTACCCAGAGACCAACAAACACTATCACACAATGACTAAACCCACCATCAAACACCCAAAGGTATAATACGCTACCAGCAACTCAGAGACCAACAAACACTATCACAGAATGACTAAACCCACCATCAAACACCCAAAGGTATAATACGCTACCAGCAACTCAGAGACCAACAAACACTATCACACAATGACTAAACCCACCATCAAACACCCAAAGGTATAATACGCTACCAGCAACTCAGAGACCAACAAACACTATCACAGAATGACTAAACCCACCATCAAACACCCAAAGGTAATATACGCTACCAGCTACTCAGAGACCAACAAACACTATCACAGAATGACTAAACCCACCATCAAACACCCAAAGGTAATATACGCTACCAGCAACTCAGAGACCAACAAACACTATCACAGAATGACTAAATCTACCATCAAACACCAAAAAGTAACATACGCTACCATCTACCCTGAGTCCAATAAACACTAAAGCACAATGACATCAAGAGTTTAGCCATTGATATTAGAAATCAGCAGTAATGTCAGACATCCAAATTGCAATGTGTTCTACAAAGCACTGAGTCAATAATACACACTGTCATACACCTAGACATGACAGAGACTATCAAACACAAACAAGCCAACTCAAGGCCTACCACCAGACGCATAAACACCAGTGGATACTATCAGGAAATGGATGACTAAGACACAGACTCTAGAGTAAAAACAGATCAACAAGCAGATCAACAAACAGTATTAGACAATGCAAAGAATAACAGACATATTTAGAGATAGAGATCAAATTAGACACAGACCACTAGAAACTATCACAGTCGGAGGTTAACATTCAGCAAAAAGTCAAAAGAGAAGCATTGAGGCACCCTTGGCGTCAACCAAACACACAGACTGAAAAGCACAGCACTCAGGCAGCAAGGACCTAGCAGACACAATCAAGTTCAAAGAGACCCAAACACACCATCAGACACTCTGAAAACAATGCACGCTCTCAGTTACCTAGAGACGAATCAACACTAACAAACACCCATTGGAAAACAGACACTGTCAGAAACCCAGAGACGAACCAACACTGTCAACTAACCATAGACAAACAGACACTGTCAGACACCCAGAGACGAACCAACACTGTCAACTAACCATAGACAAACAGACACTGCAATTTACTCAGCGAGAAACTGTCGCTATCAAATACCCATTGACAAACAGACGCTGTCAGAAACCCAGAGATGAACCAACACTGTCAACTATCCATAGACAAACAGACGCTGTCAGACACCCAGAGACGAACCAACACTGTCAACTATCCATAGACAAACAGACACTGTCAGACACCCAGAGACGAACCAACACTGTCAACTATCCATAGACAAACAGACACTATCAGACACCCAGAGACAAACCAACACTGTCAACTAACCATAGACAAACAGACACAGTCAGACACCCAGAGACGAACCAACACTGTCAACTAACCATAGACAAACAGACACTGTCAGACACCCAGAGACGACCCAACACTGTCAACTAACCATAGACAAACAGACACTGTCAGACACCCAGAGACGAACCAACACTGTCAACTAACCATAGACAAACAGAAACTGCCAGAAACCCAGAGACGAACCAACACTGTCAACTAACCATAGACAAACGGACACTGTCAGACACCCAGAGATGAACCAACACTGTCAACTAACCATAGACAAACAGACACTGTCAGAGACACCCAGAGAAGAACCAACACTGTCAACTAACCATAGACAAACAGACACTGTCAGACACCCAGAGACGAACCAAAAATGTCAACTAACCATAGACAAACAGACACTGTCAGACACCCAGAGACGAACCAACACTGTCAACTAACCATAGACAAACAGACACTGCAATTTACTCAGAGAGAAACTGTCGCATTGACAAACAGACGCTGTCAGAAACTCAGAGATGAACCAACACTGTCAACTATCCATAGACAAACAGATGCTATCAACTAACCATAGACAAACAGACACTGCAATTTACTCAGAGACGAACCAAAAATGTCAACTAACCATAGACAAACAGACACTGTCAGACACCCAGAGATGAACCAACACTGTCAACTAACCATAGACAGACACTGTAAATTACTCAGAGATAAACCATCACTATCTAATACATATAGACAAATAGACATTGTCAGACACAGAGATGAACCGTCACTATCAAATTCACATGGACAGACACTGTGAGACACCCAGAGATAAACAGTCAATATCAAATCGTCATGGAAAAACAAACACTGTCAGACACCCAGAGATAAACCGTCAGTACCAAATACCCATAGACAGACACGGTCAGACACCCAGAGATGGTCTGTTACTATCAACTACCCATAATCAAACAAGACACTGGCAGACACTCAAAGATAAACCGTCGGTACCAAATACCCATAGACAGACATGGTCAGACACCCAGAGATGGTCTGTTTCTATCAAGTACCATTAAACAAACAGACATTGTCAAACACCCAGGGATGAACCAACACTATCAAAAGTCCCAAATATTGTGCAGCGGAGGGTTGTTGCTTTCGAGGATAGTGGAGGAGAAGGGAAAGGGTGGATGGTGGTGTGTAGAGTGGTTGGTAGACCAGAGGGTTCACATAAGTCCCTGTAACTCCTTTGGTGCAGAGAGGGGGTGCCTTCAAGGGCCCCATTCAGCTCAAAGCCGATGTGTGTTTGTGAAACATTGGTGACTCGAGTCCCTTATCACATTCAGGAGGGGGGTCGTCATTCTGCATTGTGACTTCAGGGGCTGGAACCAGGGCTCTGTGAAGAAGAAACTGTGAAAAGGACCAACAGAGGCCTTTGGCTGCTTGTCTGCAGCGGGAGGGGGGGGGGATGCTTTAGGAACGGCAGATCGTCTGGTGTCCTTTGCTTCTTCTGACCAGCTGTGTATAATTACTTAAACCCTGTTTCCTTTTGATGACTCCAGGGGAAGGCATCTTTTGACTTGACCCCAGTGACGCTAGTGACGCCAGTGACGCTCTTGCTGGTGCACAGCAGGAGAGGATGAAGGGCGAGGCGGCAGTCAGTCCGTGTTTTTGCAGCACACACGTGTATGGAAACATATGCTTCACTTACACACTAACAGTGCAAAACATTTCAAAAGAAAACGACAACTTTGAAAGAAGTGGTGTGAGGGAGAGGAGGTGGAAGAGTGGGGTGGAGGAAGGGGCGAGCAGAGAATGAAGTTTGGGTTGGGGAGGGCAGAGGATGAAGAGTGAGTGACCCGGGGAACGAGGGCAAGGAGCCCCTCACAGCTCACTCACCGTCTCCTCTGGTGCCTTGAGGCCCAGGAGTGAGGGCAGGGTGTCTCTCACAGCTCACTCGCCTTCTCTGGGGCTCGGCTCGGTAGCTGGTGATGTCCGCAGAGTGAGACCGTCCCTCAGAGGCCTGCACAGAGCATCCCTCGACTCTGAAGGTGAGGGTCCGGAGGGTCCGAGTCCAATCTGGTGAGTACAGCTCACAGTTCACACCCGTCCACAGAACAGGGGTTCTCAGACAGTTATCCCTTGACCCCTCACCCCACTTCCTGGAATCGGAAGAGCTCTCCTTGCTGGTGTAGCAGTCCCGGCTCCAGAGAGGCCTGGCCGGGGACGCGCTTGCGCAGCAGTTGCGCGCCATTTAATTAATGAAGGACGAACCTCTGAGGCCTGGCTGGGGCAAAGGCTGCACCTGCGTGCTGTTGTGTACACCATTTAATTTATTAAGAGGCTGGGGGCCCCGCAGGGCCCCGGGGGAGGGGATTTGGGGCCGGGCCTCCCCCGCAACGCGGGGGCTGCGGGGGTCTGTGTTACGCCCCTGAACTAGGGGCCAGGAGAATCCTAAGCCCTCTTGGAATCCGCCCCACTTCAATGTACTTTGCCAGCGATTTGTGTTCCCACCATTTGGTGCTCTTCGTCACATCGTCTGCTGTAGAATTTAATACAGACTCCAGCACGCTCAGGGTTGCTTCAATACATGTGTGTTTAAGGCTACAAATCTGGTAGGTGACGCGTTTCAACAGCCTCCACTGTCTTTTTCAAACCTTGACTCACCGCCATCTTTCTCTCTTTTTATACTAGTGTAAAGTTTAAAGTGACAGTGCAAATTTTGAGCAGCAAGCAATGCCAATTTGATATAAACCAAAGAGTCAGTGCAAGGTGATTATCTCCAAACTTGGCAATTGTGTTGCCATTTTAGAAAAAAACATTTGTATTCTCACTGTGGCATTTAAATAACTTACGTATTTAAAACCAATAATAAAATATTACCAGTTCTACGCATATCTTAACGATAAAAAACGTAAAGCAGCTAAACACATGACAGTACAGTATCACCAAGATTGTGTGTACATACTACTAGATGTGCTAATCATCTGCCATTCATGCTACCACACAACTGTCCCCAGTTTAGGAGTAAAATGCAAAGGGCTTTATGCAAATTATGCTAATGTGCAAATCCATTGCACATAATATACGAGTATAAATACTCAACTGAAAGCCATTATCACTGACTCCCCTCTGGGTAATACCGGGCAAGTGCCCATGTATTCACAACTATTGATAGGGCTGTTCTGCTTACTAACTAAAAGTGCTTGTACTTATGTGCCTGAGTGCGACTATGTGATTAAAAATTGGCATGGAGTGGCACCAATTCATAATTCAATTTAGACCAAAAGACTACTGAATATTACAAAGTTACAAGATAGAACATGGTCAGGAAAATTAAGTTAAAGCTCAAAAGCAATCTTTGTAAAATCCCATCAAAATCTTAAAAGGTCCTCAGAGCAGAGGAGCAATATAAAAAAATGAATACTGGTCAATACAACAATGGGGGCTTTCTCTCTTAAGGGCCCTACTTTGGTCACAAATGTAAATGTAAATCTTCGGTATTGTGACCAAATGGACTCTTACCATTGAGCCTAAGAATATAATGTGATTCAAGTTGTCTCAGGCATTTTTCTCTGATACCCCCTCGTAATCTCTGATGGACTTGATCAATCACAAAATATCTAAGACCTTCCAACTTGCCATTGTGAAATTCATGGACATGTCTAGCCGTGAGGTATGCCTGACCGTTGTTATTGATCCCTTGGATATGCTGTAAGATACGTTGGTGTACCGGTAAAATTGTACTACCAATGTAAATCTTAGAGCAACTTCATCTCAGGATATACACCACAAATTGGCTTTTACACGTTAGAAGCTTCATGATCTACCATTTTTTATTAGAAAATGGCAAGGGCTCTTCTGTAGTGTTCCCTCCATGTTTGCACACCTTGCATTTCTGGCACTACGTGAAGCCTCTACTCTCTCCAAGCCAAGTTTTTTGGGGTGCAGTGCCAGGTGTATTGGTGACCAGGTCCTGTCGCAATGATCTTGCTTTGTGGAAGGTGTTAAGGGGCATATTAACCAATTTTTTGCCCAAGATTGCATCTCTCCGTAGCACATGCCAGTGTTTCTGCATGATACTCCGTATATTCTTATGTTGTCTATGGTACCCTGTGATGAATTGCAGTGATGGTTTTTCATCTTTGGTTGCACATCTTTCAGCAGGTTTCCCAAATAGCAGCTGTTCCCTAGGACTAGCATCTGCTTTAACTCTTGCTGCTTTGAGCACAGATGAACTGTATCCTCTCAGTTTAAATCTTAGATCTAACTCTTCCTACACCTGATTCAGTTGCTTGGGGCAGATGCAATTATGCTTCTTCTTAGGTTTTCAGCATAAGGTTTGCTGTTCACCGGTCTTATTGGGTGGAAACTTTGAGCATGGAGAATAGTATTCCCTGCTGTCTCTTTCCTGAATGTTTTAGTGTTGATCTCAACCCCCTCTATGTACACTGTCAAATCCAAGAATTGGACCTCCTCATTACTGATGTGTGATGTAAAATTTAAACTTAAATCATTGTTATTGATACTTCAGATGAATGACTCTGCAGAAGCTACATCACCTCGCCAGATTATAAAAAGGTTGTCAATATAATGGGTCCATAAGACCACATTATCTGACAATTCCTCTACATGCTCCACAGCCAGCACCTGCTCCTCCACCAGACCATATGCAAATTAGCATAGCTGGGGGCGAAGCAGGTGCCCGTTGCTGCCGCTTGAAGCTGTTGAAATAGGTCCTTGCCAAACAGAAAATGTTGTTTTTGAGACACCACTGTAACATCTCAATGAGCATCTCTGTATGCCGATATGATGTGAGGGGGCACGTTTGTAAATAGTAACGCACAGCCCTGACTCCCTGCTCATGGACAATATTGGTGTAAATGGAGGCGACATCTAAAGTTATCATGATATAATCCTCCTCCCAAACGATGTCATACACTCTCTTCATAAAGTCTCCAGTGTTTTTCATATAGGCTGACAAATTCCTCACATAATCCTGCAGGAAGTGATCCAAGAACCTAGAGGTGTACTCAAAAACACTTCTTATTGAAGAGATTATTGGTCTGCCTGGTGGTTTAGCTAGATTCTTATGCACTTTAGGTATTAAATACAATACTGGTGTTACTGGTGAGTCAGTTGTTAGGAATTTCTGTTCTGCCTGTGAAATGCGATCAGCTGATCTCCACTTGTCTAACTGGCAATGATAAGTAGAAATTGTGGTTGGTAATGCTTTTTCGTCAATCCTAATATAACACTGCTTATCATTGAGTTGCATTTTGGCCTCCTCTTGGTACATTGTGAGAGGCCAAAGAACAATTTTGCTGCCCTTATCGGCCTGTCTGACAACTATGTCCTGGCGTGCTTGCAGTTTAGATTAATGATGCTGATATTACTGTTCATTATCTTTTCTTCTTTTCGGTGGACTTCTTTGCCGCCTGATCTCCTTGTTCTCAATGACCTGCGTGCTTTCCTCTTCCTCTTTCTCTCCCTTGGAACGGTTAATATATACATATAAAGATGCATTATAATATTAAAGGTGCTGTATAGAATTATTTAAAAGTAATAAATTATATTTTAATAAGAATTTGTTACATTGATCTTTAAATTAAAAAAAAGGTTTATGGATATATTTTAGATCTTTTTTTAAATTTAATTACATTCATTATTATTTTTAAGTAGTTTGAATATTTAATTTGTATTCAACATTATTTTCTATGGGGTTTGATTTTAAGTCCCTACCTATATTATTTTTATGGTAACGTGTTCTAGTACCAGCAGTAGTCCATGTATGGTGCTAAATTTACATTAGCTTTGAGCTGGAGTACATTTACTCGTTTAGGCCCTTTTAAACTGTAGTAACTTTTGAACTGCAGTTTGTTAATAGCAGTGGGATTACTCTTTTTTGGGTGAGCACACATCCCCATCAACCCCTTCCCCAAACATCCCTAAACACACCCTTACTCCCCACTAAATGCCTCATGATTAGCAGTTAGTATTGTCCATTTTTAAACCACTCCCCTTGTCCCTCCCACAATTTCTAATAAGGGCCCGATTTCAATGCGGATGGGCTCAGTATTTGGTACTGGGACCGAATGATCTCCTTCCAGCGATCCCAAACCTGCAATTAGGATGCGATCAAACACTGTTCGTCGCACTCCTATTCTTTACAAAGAGAGCATGTATTCCAACCCGTGCCTGCCACAGTGTACAGGGATCAACAGGGAGACACCATAGGTGTCCCCTCAACCTGCAACCGCAGCCCCAGACACCCATGAGGGCCCTGCCGGTGGCTCCCAAAGTCGACTTCCCTTAGCCTTTCTGTGTCGGAAAGGCCGGCACAAAAAAGCTGTCGGAATCCGACATTGTAATCCCTTGGGCGGAAAGAGAAGACCTTGGGATTACTGGAGGCTTTCCGAATGGCAGAGAGGCTCTCCAAACCCATCAGAAGCCATTCAGAAATCCAGTTCGGATTCCTTTCCGACCGACTCCATCCAAATCCGAACAGCTGGTTACGGTGCCGTAGGAACGGCTCCGACAGAGGGCAGTAAATGTACATGTGTGAGGAACTCCCCATAGGAAAGGTAGGAGAGGTAGAGATTTACATGTGTAGGTTTTTAAATAGCATTTTGTAGTACTTTAACAGTACTATTGCAGTATTAAGAAACATACTACAAAATGCAGTTTTTAAATTGGGTCCACTATTCTTCATTCAAAAATATTGCTTCTTTATGCCTGATATTGTGTAATTTATAAAAAAAAATTGCAAATTCAGATTTTTTGTTTGATGGTACAAATATTGAGATTGAGGGACGAGCAAGACCACTGACCTGGTCAGTGTGACTGTATTCCCCAACGCAGGTCCACCACTGAGTGTTGCCCAATGAGCTTTCTGTTGCAGGGTGATCAAAGCCCTCCTATACCTGCATGCTCCTGCCTGCACCTCATTTGTGGGGGTCCAGTTGAGGAGCACTCCACTCTTCTGCTGTTCTGCCTCTACCTCTCTTTCCTTTATTGCTCTGTTTTTCCTCCTGCCTCTTTTCCTCTGTGCCCTTTTTTCTCTGTCTTTTAATTTTTTCACGTTTTTCTTTTGTCCCCTGCTGTTGTTGCCCCCGCGGCCTCTCCCCCCTCAAATGTGTCTTGTCACCTCACAGCTGATCCACCCTCCCCCGATCCCTACTTAATGGAGGCTGCTGGGGCAGTGAAGGCGTGCAAACGGCAAACCCATCTGAGCCCATAGGCGACCCGTCTGTGACCAGCACCAAGGAAAGTGTCACTCAGACCCGACTCCACTATGACTCCAGCACCCTCCACCCTCTCAGCCCTGGATGCAGCAGCAACTGCCAGCTCCCGACGCCGAACAACACCTAAGGCCCTCTATCCTGTCTACACCGTCACCGCACCTTCGGTCACCTCCATACCCCAGCAGCAGCCCCACCCTTCTGGACTTCATCACCCACATTCCTCTCAACTGCATCCTCCTCAATGTACTCTCCCTACACAAGCATGTCATAGAAATCTGAGATTTCCTCAACACCTTCTTGCCTGTTGTCATTTTCCTCACAGAAACCTAGACCAACGCTAACTCTGCACCCGGCATCACCACAGCTATTCCCATCGGATAAAAGATCCTGCACAAGGACCACCCCAGCCACCCAGGAGGAGGCATTGCCATCATTCACAAAAGCACCCTTCCCATGAGGACCACCACCCCGGATGACACAACGACCCTCATGGAGCTTCTCCACTTCCAGATGCAGACCATCCCTCAAACGACTCTCAACAGAACCCTTATCTACGGGCCGCACAGCCCCGCACTCCCTTTACCAATGTCATCACTGACCCCATCGCACCCCGCGTCCTTGCCGCAACAGACTACATCCTACTCGCAGACCTAAATTTGTACCTTGACAACCACAACGAGCCTAATACCGTCTTCCTCATAGAGAACCTAGCCAACATAGGATTGAAGCAACTAGTCATCGCCCCCACGCACACAGTGGTACACACACTCAAACCTGTGTTCGCAGAAGGAAACAACGTCTCCTATAGCCACACCACAGAGCTCCTCAGGACAGGTCACCACTTCATCGACTTTGCCTTAAAAAAAAACAAAATACACAAGCACATCCACCGCTTCCCTCATAGAAGCTGGAACAAAGTAACCGATGACCAGCTAAACTCCACCCTCGTCAGCATCCCACAACAGACTGCAGCAGACACTAACAGTGAAGCACACAACCTCCACTGCTGGATCATGAACTGCATCAACACACTCACCCCCTCAAGAAATCCACAAGAAGATACATCAAGAAAGCAAGCTGGTTCACCCCTTCACTCCAAGAATCCAAAAGGTCCTTTTGATGACTCGAAAAGACATGGAGGAATAAATAAACCCCAGAAACAGGCACTGCTACAGAGAAGTCACCACCGCACGCCACCATCTCATCAAATCCACAAGAAAGAAATCCCTCCAAGACAGAATCCTCACAATGCTCACAATACCAAAGAACTCTTCTTCATCATCAAGGAATTTTCCAAAACCTGCAGCAAAACAACAGACGTCTCTCCCTCCCAAGACCTCTGCATGGACTAAGCACCTTCTTCCACCTTATGATTAAGATGATCTATGAAACTTCGAAGACCAAGACCTCCACACCACTCCTGCCCTTCCCCAAGCAACACCATCCATCCGACCCTGCCCAACTGGACCCCATTCACACTCACAGAACACACCTTGTAGACAAAGAAAAGCATCCACTCCGGAGCACCCTCAGACCCCTGCCCACCCCACATCTTCCACAGAGCTGCCTCTGCCACTGCATCCGAACTATTTCGGGTGATCAACAGCTCCTTCAAGACCGCCATCTTCGCAAACGACTGGAAACATGCCAAAGTCAACCCCCTCCTGAAGAAACCCTTCGTGAAACTGACAAACCTCAAAAACCTCAGGCCCATCTCCATGCTTCCATTCGCAGCCAAAGTCATTGAAAAGGCCGTCAACATTCAGCTAGAAAACTTTGTCACAGCCAACAATGTCCTGGACATTTCCCAATCTGGATTCCACAGGAACCACAGCACAAAGACCGCCCTATTCACTGCCACTGATGATATCCGCTCCCTCGTTGACCAGGATGAAACAGCAGCCCTCATCCTCCTGGACCTCTCGGTTGCCTTTGACAAAGTCTGCCACCGCACACTAGCCAGCAGACTCCACGACGCCGGTATCCGCTGCAAGTCCCTCAACTGTATACGCTCATTTCTCACCGACAGAATTCAGCGAGTCAGACTCCCGCCCTACCTCTCAGAACCGACAGAGACCCACTGTGGAGTGCCCCACCCTTTTCAACATCTATATGGCCCCCTCGCAACCATCCTCAGAAACTACGGGCTCAACATTGACTCCTATGCCGACAACACTCAGCTCATCCTCTCCCTCACCAACTAACCTAACATCAGCAAACACAACTTCCAAGAAGAGAAGAAAGCAATAGCCACCTGGATGAAGAACAGCTGGTTGAAGCTCAACTAGGAGAAAACAGAAGCCCTCATCCTGCTATCCACTCCCTCAGCATGGGACAAACTCCTGGTGGCCCCATGCCCTCGGAAATCCCCCCACTCTTGCGGACCACGCGTGAAACCTCAGAATCATACTAGACTCATCGCTCACAATGTACCACTAGATCAACACCGTATCATCGACCTGCTTCCACATGATCCACATGCTACAAAGGACTCAGTTCAGGAAGGACCTGAAGACTTGGCTCTTTGGATGGCCCCAGCAATCAACAGAGCCACCACTCCCCTCAAGTGCCTTGAGACCCGCACTGGTGAGTAGTTGTGTTTTATTAACCCCTGGTTGATTGATTGATTGACTGATTGATTGAGTATTATTGGCTAGATTGGCAGGCACTTACGACAGGTTGAGGAATGGGAGCATGAATGTGGGTAATTACAGTGGATGGGGTGAGAATGTACCCAGGTAGATGTTAGGTATTCAGGGCATGAGTGGCTATTCAAGATTGAGCATAGGTGAAAGGGTGGCGGTTATGGGTGAGAGCGTAGCTAGAGGGTGAGAGCAGAGATAGGTGCTGAGTGTGTATAGAAGATGAGCATTTCAGGAAGGTGTATAAAAGAGTGGGCGAAAGCAAGAATAAGAATGGTGGAAAAGAGAAAAGACCATTGATGGGTTGAGAGAGCGGATAAAGACGAGAAAGTGAATGAGCTAGAAAGTGGATGGGAGGATAGAGAATGGGAGTGATAGTTGATTTCCAGTGAGCGCCAGAAAGGAGTGAGAATAGGTCCTGTGAATAAGATGATTAAGTGGTCAGTGAGTTACACTCTTCAAAAGTCTGCTGAAGGAACTTCAAGCAGAGGCACTTAAGTACAGAAGGATTTTGTTTTTATAATAAGTATAAAATCATATTGCATTTATTTATACGTTTTATCTGGATTGATATCTTCAAATTGTTTTCATTGGAGCCATGTAATCAGTATACTCGGGCTGGAGAATTGTGAACGTGTTGGCTTGAGATCTAAACTGAGGTTTTGCAGAACCTGGAAGCTGGAAGCTGCCAGTAGATGCCGACTTTTGTAGTACAGTTGATGTTGCAGGACCGGGCCCAGTTGAAAGGGACTGTCAGAGTGCAGATCTGGCATGGCCTCGACAAACTCAGAAAGTGGATACAGGCAGATTGTTTTCAGAAGCAGCCTCCTCTTTAGCACAGTTCCGATTTAGCACTGGACATTTTACAAACCAGAAGTGAACGGCTCATTAGAATAGAAAATGACAAACCAATGCTACAATTTCTCCCAAGGAGTGTGACTGTGATTGGCTGTTTTGAAAATGCAGCATCATCCTGAGGATAGTCTTATTTAGGCTGATACTATAGACCGAAACGTCGACATCCATCACCATCACTTAACACAATTCAAAGTGCCAACTAAAGATTCCTGTGGGAATCGGTAATCTGTGATAGAAGACTCAGTAAGAATGCAGACATGTTAAAGATGGAGCATTGAAACTGTTGAAGGAAGGCTTTGCAATGAGAAGAGTATAATTTGAACTGGCGATAGGAAAACCTCAGTGTAAGCTATCTGTGCTGTGGCTGAGGCATTTATTAGAAGTAATCGATACAAAAGGTAATTTTTTTTGCAGTTTTGTTTTTAATTTATTAGAAGTAAAACTGAAAGTTTACATTAACTTCTTGCTCTGGGAACGAATTGATCAGATTCTGCCCCTACCTTTCTACACTGATGCAAGAAATAATGTGGGTGACTGTCAGTCTAGACTAGTGAATAAAACGTTTTCCGTGGAGCGGGTTGATGGAGATCCTGATGGTTTTACAGAGGTAACAGTTTTTGAAGTGATAAAGGAAACAGTTGTAGCAGAAGAGTGGAAAAAGTTGGTGTGAAGAGGAGAGATCTTGCTGAGGTTCATCACAAACATAAGAACGAAGGCAGATTGTGATCATAACGATAGAAAATATTGGAATGCTAAAGAAGAACTTTGTAAGAAATTTATAATTTTTCCTATGGAGTTTATTTTAAATCCCTGTTTCTAATATTTTCTTTGGGAGGGCAATGCAGTGCAATGCAGTATCAGTGGTTTAGCGTTTGCGACTTACTACTGTTTCTTTTTGGCAGTAGTAATTTACACTCATAAATATGGCCTGCGCCTTTTCGGGTGTGGAGACGTGTAGGTCTGCACTTTTGGAATACTTTACACTTGTTTTTTGTTACCTGCCCAAAGTACTAAAGTTACTCAAAAGTATGAGAGTAAATAATAATGTGTAATTACTCACATGAGTAGGATACCTTTGTGAATAGCTCCACTAATGTTCCGGGGAACAAGGCTGATTCTACCAAGAGTCATTAGAAATACTCTTGTAGAAATGGCTCATAAAGGGCTCATAGGCATATGTGGGACAAATGCTAGAGTTCGATTACATTTTTTGTGACCTGCTTGAATTTCTAGTAGAAAGAGCAGCTAGGTATTGTATGGAGTGTCTTCATAGTGACAAAAGGTGCAAGGCTATCCTTCCTGGAAATTGCTAATAAACAGTGGGAGATAGCATTGAATAGTCTAGGTCCAGATGTTATCAAGGAGGGCCACTTCTATGAAATTGTCATGATTGACGTATTCAAGGTGGCCGGAGGTCTGACTTATGAGTATTGTTGAAACTAAAGGAGTTATTTACTACTAAAGTAGCGAAGCGGGCGTTAAGCCAAGAAGTCTAATGCCATGCTCCGTCACTTTGGAAAAGCAGGGCTGCACTGTATTTACAACATACCTATGCAGCCTTGTGTTCCCCCCCTGCGCTAATTTCAGCTGCCTAGTGCCAACTCAGACGCCCTTGCAACATTGTGCAAGGGTGCCTGCATTGAGGGGAATGATCGTTTATGTGCGGGAAGGTATCCCTTCCTGCACATAAACAATCTGAAATAGCATTTTGAAGCTTCTATGTGTGCTGCTTAATGATCAGTGGCGTTTTGCTGTTTCCACGTGTACTACACAACGCAGCACACATGGAAACAGCAAACACGAGGAGAAGTTAAACATTTCTCCTTGATTTGCCTGGGTAAGACCAGGGTCTCCCTAGTTTTAATTTTGGTGCTGCCCCATATTTACGCCATCCTTGTAAAAATAGGGGAAGCGTAAAAATCAATGGGTGTTGCGGCGTAACGCCTGGCAACACCCTTTGCCCTCCCCTTTCACGCTAAGTACATTGGGAAAGGGTGCCTTATTTACAAGCAGCGTTAAGCCAAGTTAAGTGGTTTAACGCTGCCTTGTAAATAAGGCAAAGCCCCTATCGCCACCACAATGTCCCAAAAAATGACATTGTGGTGGCGATAGGGGCTTGTAAATATGCCCCTAAGAATGTCAATACGTTTTTGTGTGACGCTTTTAGCAGAGAGGGACTACCTAACAATGTTTTGACTAATAATGGGGTTCAACTTGTCTCTGCTGAGATGGAAGAGTTATTGTGGGTGAGAGGAATCAGACAGAGTAAAACGGGGTGGTTCAGAGTGGGGTACTCAAGGAAGATGTCCAGACTGCTAACAACAATGGTAGGAACTGGAAATCTGCTCCTATTTCAGGAGTGCATATGCACAGATTCATCCCATACTCCACCACAGGAAAGGTTCATTTGGAGTTGCTCCAGTGCAGGAAGCCTACCCTATACTCTGTCCTGTGTGCAAGAATGAGGAAAAGACAAAGAAAAAGGAAAATAATGACTGGAGGGAAAAAGGGATAAGCTAGATTGAGAATAAAAACGAATGGTTGGATGACAGAAAAAGCTGCTAGAAGCACAAAAGTTGCTTTTGATGAGGTTGTTAGACATAAGAATCATTGTGGCATGATGAAGGATGTCAAGTTCTTGGTTCCTATGTGTGTAATTAAATTATTCAAGAGCGCAGAGAAGACCAGAAACTTGCGCATGTGGAATCTTAATGGATTGGTGGTGGTTGAACATTGCAATGCGCATAGAGATATCTCTACCAAATAGGAAAGCAGGAAGAGGGATCCGATTATGAAATCCATTTCTCCATTTGTGAGGAGTTCTAAGACCACCGGTGTGATGCATGACTCAACCCTTGGTGAAGGGAAGTGGTGGAAGACAAGTAACAGAACAGTGAAGATATCTAGAGGGGCACAGTCGAATGTAGTCTATATATTAGTTATTTTAATATGTGTTTTAGTCAACCTAACTGCCACTTACCTCCTGTGTCGCTTATGCACAACTTTATTGATGTTCTGTCGATGTTTATGTATTCAGAGGGAGGTGTGTGGTAATCTGGGAGGTGAATGGTGAAAAACTCAAGAATGCAGGGGAATATTATCAAGGACCGGTGTTAAAATTATCGCCGTTTTATCGGCAGGAAATTGCCGATAAAAACGGCGATAATGGGCTTGATAATACGCCCTTGTTAATTCCCATGGAAGGCCATGTTAACACCAAAACATGGGCTTCTACGGGAATTAACAAGGGCGTATTGTCAAGCCCATTATCGCCGTTTTATCGTCAGGTTCCTGCCGATAAAATAGCGATACTTTTAACACCGATCCTTGATAATATGCCCCGCAGTGAGGTGCAAGATGGAACACTGAGAAGTGCCAGAGAGATGCTTTGGAAGGAGAAGACCATCATTTGAACTAGAGCTAGAGACTTCTAAGGATAAGCTGCCATGCTGCGGCTGAGGAGTTTATTGGAAATAGCCCTTAAAGTCTACATTAACTTTTTGGTTTTAGAAGCTATTGATTAAGGATCTCCCTTGCCTTTCTGCAATTGGCTATAACTTTATGGACAGCAAACCCTCTTTTGAGCAGAATTTTGCAGGAATATCTCATTCCTTGCATGTTTAACAGTGTCTGTTATAGTTCTGGATATACATAAATGTAAGCAGCTTTATTTTAAATCTTTAGAACTGAAAAAGTACAAATATATATCCTCACCATTTTCTTTACGATGAGAGACATCTTTTATTGTAATAGATGCACAGGTCTCTGCCTGCAATATGTTTCTCATCGAAGGTCTGCCACCTCCCCAGATCCATTAATTGAATGTTTTGTTGAAATGACTGTAAATTACTCATTTGGGAGCATTTTGTCTGGCCCATTTGCTCCTGATAGTCTGTAACCTGTCTGCTCTATTGTTTCTCAAACAATGATGTCATAGTACTGCAGACAGTTATCCTTAATTTGTGCAGACTGAGCCACTCTCTCCATTCTCCGGATTCCTCACTGATGCAGACAGGAACGTGTCTCGTTCCTTTGTAAGATTATTGATGATTTTCTGCAGTCATTTGCTGGTTCTTTCCTCTTAGGAGAGGCAGCCTTCCCTTGGCAGTCTGCAGATGGAGCCGGGTCGCCATTTTCAGGTTCATCACTTCTCCGCTTGCATTGAATATGAATGGCTGTGCGAGCTGAGGAGGTCTTAATGGGGCATATTATCAAGACAGGCGATAAAATTATCGCCGTTTTAGTGGCAGAAAACTGCCGCTAAAACGGCGATAATGGGCTTGATAATATGCTCTATTGAATTCCAATTGAAGCCCTTGTTAGATGTGAAGGATATCTAACATGGGCTTCAATTCAAGAGCATATTATCAAGCCCATTATCACCGTTTTAGCAGCAGTTTTCTGCCGCTAAAACTGCGATCATTTTATTGCCTGTCTTGATAATATACCCCAATGTCCCCCCGCATCATGGCGTATATTAAACTGGGATCAGGGCTGTGCAGCCTGTCCTCGCCTCTCCTCGCTGAACCCTCCAGATCCATTAGTGTGTGGCGGGGAGGGCAGGGGCAGCATCACCAGTGCTCAGAAGCATAAAGACAGAAGTCGTGGGGTTCCTCCCGGGCCGGCTTTAATATCTATTTTTCATGGCTGGTTGTTTATCTGTCTTCCTCTTTCTTCTCTCTGCTTCATTATCCTTACGAAATCCATTAAGAGCTCTGAAACCTTAGGTCTTGTTCAGAATAAGAGATGCCTTTCCTAGCCACTGGTACCCGTATCCTCTGCTTCCTTCTCTCCCCCCCTGGTAGAGTATTCTTTTTCTGTTTTCTATTTGCTGCTGATGGTTCGATGCACTCTCTCTGCCACAAAGTGTGCCTCATAATGTGTCTCCCATGAGTGCTCTGTGTAGCAGAAGTCGGCAGGTTTGACATTTCCAAGGCACTTTTATCTCCTATTGCAGTCTGGCGCCGAGGCACTGAGGCAGCACATATGTGTGTGCTGGGTGATCAGTGCTGACATGCTCTAGCTCGACCCAGCGTAGCATGGAATTAAGGGGTGCAGTCCTGCCGGGAGTACTTTTACATTGTGAATAGATGTGTGAAGTTCTGAAGTTAATTGACTCGCAATTTTGAAAGCTTTTTAAAAAACTTTGCCGGCATCGTAATGTGTGAAGCTCTCAAAACTTATGAAAAATAAAGAAAGGACATCTTCAGAACCCCTTTGCTGCAGTAGAACTGTAGAATCTGTTTCCATGCCACCGTGCAAATGAGGGAACATTCTCTGAAGATAACGCTGGCGCTAAAAGTGCGCTAGTGATATGAGTATTTCAGAAGAAACTGCTCAAGCATCTGCACCGTCTTCCATAATTCTTGAATTCTTCTTAAAATTCTTACATTCTTCCATAATACCAAAGCACCCCAGGGCTGCCTATGCAGGCACACATGCCCGTTGTGACCCTGGGGCACTTCTTTAACACGGCCCCTGGAAGGGACTGTTAAAAAATGGAAGCTTCCAGAACACCTCAGCCTGCCTAATCACAAACTGAGCACCCCCGCCCTACCCCCTTTGGGTGACTGGCTCAAACTCATGGCTTAAACTTACATGATGTGCTACGGTATGCAGGAAACAACACATAAAATGAAAACAGTTACAGGTAAAGAAGATATTGGTCAGACAACAGAAAAGAAAAATATAGACTATTAACTGCATACCACTGAAATATAGCGAATGAAAGCATGACTAATTTGGACCAAAATGATTTCTGATCACCATCCCATAAAATTTGGTAATTCCCTAATAGAAATGTTTATCACAGGTTTATTAAAGGCAATGTAAGGGAAAGGTAGGGATACATTCTAATACATGAAGTAGCTATTGTTACGAACATATCAGAAATATTAGCTTTGTGATCAATATTTGTAGGGGGAACCTGCCAATAATATTGTACCATTATTCATCCCTAAAAAATCCCCAATGAATGTGCGCTAACCTTTTAACCACTTTTCATTAGCAAAAAGGTTACGATCCATCTGCCACCTTTGTCTCTCCCTTTTCCTTAACTCTAATTAAACTTCGAGGGTAACCAAAGAGTGATCCGAAAAAGAGTTTGCCCAAATATCTGGACCCATACATTTAAAAATACAGGAGATAAGGGAATAGTCAATACTGGAAGCTGTATGGAAACAGTGCAAAAAGCAAATCTATTACGAGATTCCCAAATGGTCTCAACACCTATCACCTTTTTTTGTTTCAGCTTCCTTATTCTTATGAAATGTATCCCAAACTATGTCCTGGATAAAATTAAAATCTCCCCCATAATTATTGGGCCTACTGCTCCCATGGCCATATTATTGATCTGATTAATTGCATACAAGTCATCTGAAATCGGGGCATAATAATTCACCAGATTCAAGGGATTGCCATTTAAACTAACTGTAAGCCAGATCCATCCACCTTTATCATCCCTGGTAACTTGAGAGGCCAGCCATTCTACCCCTTTACCTAGACACATGGCTACCTCCTTGACCGCAAGCCCCGCTGAGGCAAAATATGCCTTAGAGCAATGCTTAGGAATAAAAAGTTTCAGGGAGTTACTTTTAAGGTGGGTCTGTAAATGTAAATGTAAATGTAAATGTACAGGAATTTATATAGCGCAAATCACCGAGCGGTTTCTAAGCGCTTGCTTAGGGAACCCGTCCTGGTATTCCCCTGTGAGATAACCCCGGCAGGGTATCCGCAAGGTGAAAGCCAGGCATCCCGCCGCGAGGGGCCGTTGTGGAGATTAAGCAAGCTATTGCCCAGAGTCGCAGAGTGTGAACCCGTGAATCGAGTAGGCACCGGAGTGAGAATTGTCAAGTCTCCTGAAGAAATAAAACTTGGGGGGGGGGGGGGAAAGTTAGCCATCTAATCAACCCCCTGTACTTCTGCTTTGTTTGAAATTTGGTTAATATTACAACATATGATTCTGGCTTTAAGACCCATTATCCTGATAGCAAACTCTGAATCCTGTCCTCCCTATATGATAGAATCCCTACAATACATAAACTCCTATGATTCTGCTTTTTTTTGCAGTGTGTGTTCCCCACCACCCATCGAGTTCCCTCCCACCAAACCAACTCAGGTCCCACCCCCATACCCGCACCCAAGCATGAAGGGAATGGCCCACAATACACCACTCACAGTGGCGTTCACCCTCCCAATGTGCCATGGTAATGCACCTCTAGTGGACACAGACCCTAGCCTGCCCCCACCTCAGATGCAAAATTAAAATCATCTATTCCGCTTATACTACTCCATATTCCAGATTTTGGCTTCAACCAAATTGGTGAACATGTGAAACTGTCTTTTGACCAATACTCTTAACTTTGACTGTTGAGCAATTGTTGCTTGCGCGCCCTGTGCTTTAACCCCTTGGGCGCGGGCTCGATTCTGCGCCTGTGCGGCCGTTTTGGGTTCATGACGGCCCCCAGCCATCATCAGCACACGAGCACTGTGATGCATGACGGATGGGGGCTGTCATCAGCACGCAAGGGGTTAAACAGATACAACATTTTTACAAATTCTTTACGGCGGCCAGCTGCTGCAGCCGACATATCAGAAAAAAGTAGAAATTGAGGTATTTTAGCAGTTGAAAACAGTTTCTTTTCAATTGCTTTGGTTAATACGCTCTTTTATGCGGTAATCAACTAAGTTCACCAATATTATGCGTGGTAGTTATGAACTAAGAAATGGTTGAGCCAGGACCCTGTGTTCTCATATACTTGTCAAAGCCTCTGCATGTTCTGGCAAGACGTGCCTCTTGATAAATAAGTCTACCCACTTTAGAACCTGCTGACCTTCGCAGCAGTCCAGAGCACTCACCAGGCATAAACTAGAGTGACGCAAGTGATTTTCCAGCTCTTCAATTTTATTTTCCAAAGAGGACTTTTGCTTCCTTACTTGGTTGACTTGATCCTGCATTGCGCTAACCTGGTCTTCAAGAAGCAAAATTCTATGTTCGGCTTCCTGCATTCTTTTTAAAAAACTCCTCATTGCTTCTTCGATTTTAGTTAGCTGTAGGTGCCAGGCTGTAATTTCAATTGCTTGAGCAGCTTTCAACTCCCTAATTTTATCCAGGATAATATTCAACATTGTCTTTATATCCCACTGTGCAGTAACTCTTTCGCTTTGCTGCCCATTCGACTGAAGCACTTCCTGGGACCAAGATAATACCATGACCTAGGGCTAATCTCGCAAGACAGTCTTTGAGCTGGAGGCTGGACTAAAAGTCTCAGATCGTGGATAAGATTGAGATTACAGTGATTGCTAAGAATCACTATCCTGGGACTGCGATAGCCCTCTTTTTGAGCTTCGAGCAAGGATCTGTAAAATTACGGGCGGACCCATATCAGAGGACTGGAGTATTCCCTGATGCCCAGATGGCAGGACTTTCCCTTTTGTGAACAACAGATACTCTTTTGTTTTACTTTGAGCCGCCATAGTGGTGACATCAATTGTGTCAGATTGCAGCTGGTCTTTTTTAGCTTCATTCTCATTCTCATTCTCGTTTTCCTTAAGGGCAATCACTCTGCTGTTTGCCTTATGCTCCTTTTGTAGTTCCACTACTATCAGTGAGCCCATCCTGGTGTCCCGTCAACTAACCCATCTCTTAAGGGACACCTGCCAAGTCAGAGCCTCCTTCTTTAGAGTCTTATGATGAATCATCCTCAGAGCTCATTGCACTTGTTATGAACCCTGACCCTTGGCATGACTGTAAACTACGAACTGCTCTTGCAATCCACTACCAAGAAAACAAGCATTGGCATAGCCAATAGGTCTCACTTTTGGGACCTTATTATTATTTAATCTTTATTTCGGCCATGCGGCCATCAAAGATACACAACAACATAAAACATATAAAGCATAAAATCACCATCAGACACAAGAATACATATTTATACATTGTAAAATCATTCATATCTGTCGTTTAAAACTAGCAGGATTACATTTAGGAAAGGCTTAAAACTAACTCAGGGGCTGTGACTTCATAAAACTAGTACGAATGTGCCAGACATTAGTGAGAAATTTAGCCAATGCAAACACGGTTGGACCTGAAAGATCAGTCTTTAAAATTCTATACATTGGAAAATACTCCCTACAACCAAGGTTTCTAATATGTGGGAGAAGCCAGTATTTCCTAGCTTTCGAATAGGTGGGACAGAACAGAACTACATGCAGGTCGCTTTCCTCAACATAAGAACATGTTAGACACTGCTTGGAGGTGGGCGGGTTTGTCCAGGAGCTGGTAAAAGCCCGCAGGGGCAAAATGCCGTATCTCCATTGGAGAAACAGCTTCCTGGCCAGCACGGGGGAGATGGCATCCAACACCCTTTCCATCCTGTATGTGTCCTTGCTTAGCATGAATACAGATGTCAGTGATCCCTCCCTCTGACATTCCATGGCAGTGGATAGTTTCTGCGCGTGGTAGGCGTTAACCAAATTCCTGCGTGAAATATTTAGTGAGGCATCAGCAGGATCAGACCAAAGATCAGGAAACCCCAGTGTCGTACATAGTTTATGAATATGTTTTAACCAAGGGATCCGTAGCGCTTTCGGATGGGTTAGCAGCTCCCTCAATTCCGCCCTATAGGCAGAGAGTGCTTCACTGCTCCACAGTCTTCGCCAGAAGACTATGGGTCTGAGACCTATTTCATCAGCTATTGGTCTCGGTCCCAGATCTAGCCTCAGGGGAAGGAGCGGAGTGCTGGGCGGAAGTGCGGCTATCTGTCTGATGAAGTTGTTCTCAGTTACCGACAGACTACGAGTTGGGGTGTGTCCCCACAGTTCCGCCCCATACATAGTAGCGCCCCTGGCCTGTGTCTTATAAATCTGGATGAGTGGTCCAATTGGCCGATGAGTCGAGTTTTTCAACATCCGCGCGATACCCCCAGTGGTCTGTACTAATTTAAGGTTCGCCTTTGTCCGGTGTTCTCCCCATGACATAGTCTCATTCAGGGTTACACCTAGGTATTCGAAGGTGGAGACTCTCTCCAGCCGTGACTCTCCCAACAGTGGATTCGGGCGCAATTTTTTACTTGGATTCAGGACCATAAATTTTGTTTTTGCGGCGTTAATTTCTAGGCCCCTGTCTGTACAAAAGGCCACAAAGGAGTCGAGAATCCGCTGGATCCCCATTGGGGTTTTGGACAGCAGCAGGGTGTCGTCTGCGAACATAATTGCAGGCACCCTGCTGCCGTTCAGTTTTGGAGCGTCAGTATATTCAGTTCCATTCAGGTGGGCGATTACCCCGTTGACAAAGAGGCAGAACAGGGTCGGTGCAAGCACACAGCCCTGCCTAACCCCCCTGTCAACGGGGAATCTGTCCGTCAGTTCCCTTGACTTCCCACACCTCACCCGGGCATATTTGTTATGATGTAACCTCTGCAAGATTATTAAAATGTCCTCAGGTACGCCCATCTCAGACAAGACACTCCAGAGTTTACCTCTGGGCACCAGATCAAAGGCGGCTTTCAGATCCACAAATATTGTGTATAAGCTGCCACCGTCACAAACCACTGCCCTCCAATAAATGATGTTCAGTCGGAAGACCTGGTCCACCGTTGAGACTCCCTTCCTAAATCCTGCCTGATAGGGGCTAAGGACTCCCATTTCATCTGCCCAGTCCTGGAGCCGATTAAGCAGTACCCTCCCGAGGAGCTTCTGAGGTACATCAATCAGACTGATTGGTCTGTAATTGGCTGGGAGCAGGGGCGAGCCCTTCTTAAATATGGGAACCACCTCCGCCTCCAGCCAAGTACTTGGGACTTCCATGCCGCTTAAGACTCCATTAAACAAAACGGCAAGGTATGGGGCCCAAACATCGGGTTCCTGCTTGAACAGGTCCCCAGGCAGGCCATCCAATCCTGGCGCCTTACCCGAGGTCAAACCTGTTATTGCTGCCCTAACCTCTCCCACTGTTATTGGGTCCCCCTCATATGCCACCTGGGCACTGCCAGTATCATTCGTAGTGTCTCCCTCCTTTAAGCTATAGAGGGTTTGAAAATGAGCCTGCCACACCCCAGCTGCGATGTTGGGCTCAATGGCTGAGCGAAGATTCCCCGACCCCCCATTCACTACTCTCCAAAACGTTCTGTGATCTCCTTTTACAAGGGAGATGTTAAGCTCCTCCCATTGATTCACCTCCCATTCCGTTTTAGCATGGACAAGTAATTTTTTGTATGCCCGTCTGCTTTCTCTTACTTTCTCTCCACCTGAGCCCTCCTTAATATTTCTAAGAAGTTCTCCTTTTGCCTTTTTGCAGGCTTTATTATACCACAAAGATTTATGTGGTTGCCCCCTCCTCGAATTTTGTGCATTACTAGATAGGATGGGAGCCACACCCTTTATGAGATCCTCATGGGCCTGGTGTAGTTTACCAAGTGTTTCTGTATTGCCCCTCTCAATGTCTAGATCTCCTACACTCTCTAGGATAGGGATTAGCCCGGCATAAAGCTTCGGGAGTTTCTCCTGACTCGCGACTATTTTTTCCCACCTGATCCTTTTTTTATTATTGGCCAGCAACAGTTCAGGTATATTTCCATCGCTCGTTTTTGCAGGGGGTTGTAAGCCAGGGTGAATGAGATCAAGTTCTAAAGCGTTATGATCGCTATCTAGCCTTTCGGTAACCCTGAAATCCCTAATGGTGGGCCAGTTGGTTATCTGTACCAGAACATAATCCAAACGGGATTTTCTTCCTGCCCTATTAAAAGTTGTTCCACTAGGTACATCTGACTTAGTACGCCCATTACAGGCTCTAATTCCGAACTTTAGGGTTAGGGCTGTGATCTGTAACACTACGGGAGTCCATGCCTTCGGGGGAGGGGCTTCTACTGCAGGTACTGACCACCTGCCCTCTTCTTCCATCGGGAAGCCTTCTAAGAGACCCGGCAGTGGCTCAAAATGGGAATTTAAGTCCCCCCCCACTATGTAGGGTAGATCTCCAGGTATTTCAGCTAAATAAGCTGAAAGCTCATCAATGGTGGGTGACTCCCTGGCAACTCCCACTGGCCTAGAATAGATGTTGATCAAAGCAAGTTTTGCTCGGTTCGGCCAGGACAGTAGGACCGCAAGTATATCGTCAGATGGTACCGGTAGGGGTAGGGCCTCACAGCCTAGGTAGGATGCCACCCATGTTGTTAGTCCACCAGAAGGACGACCTTTGCCCTCCCACCTGGCCGGGATAAAAAAAGACTGGTATCCCTGATGGGTATGTTTCTCCCTTGCCCAGGTCTCCTGGAACATAAAAACGTCCCCAGTCTCAATGTATTCGGTCCAGTCTGGGGTGGCCAGCTTGTTAGCTAGTCCAGCGACATTCCAGCAAATGAGTCTCAGGTGCTCCATAGTAGAAGTTGCAGTAAGGGATGTATCGAGTGCAACAATCCCAGTTAGATCAGAGTTTGTAACATCGGGTGCGCTGTCGACAATACATCCAGCTGGCTCAAAGAAAACACTGGGGCCATTTCCCGGGGTCACAGGTTCCGGAGCTGGATTTGTAGACAGTCAATCAACCCCATCCAACCCCCCCAAACAATTAAAACGATTATAATGTGAGAAGGGTGTATCAGGCGGTTGGTAAACTGGGCGTGCTGCATGATCCCTGTATCTGGGTCTCCGCTCTACCCTTGTCCAGTTGCCTTGTACTGTCTCATGGTGCATGCGAATGGGGGGGAAGAAAAAGGAAACTGGCAAGGACTGTATAGTGGAGTCCAGTGATCTGTTTGTCCCTGCGCAAATATGTATCGGTCAGTAGTCTATTGTAGTGTGCCAATACTCACCGCTTTTGCCCACTACAATAGACTACTGACCGATTTGTCTCTGTTGGTTTTTGTGATATGTGTTTATATATTTTTCAAGTTTTTTTGTAACTGTGTATACCTTGATCAAATGAAATACTAATTTTTATACTGTAATTATCTATCCAAAGAGCCTATATAGGACACCAAAAATAATCAGACAACTATTGTTATAAAATAAAAATAAAATATTCTTAAAAAACAAAAAATATACATCTCTTTGTGATCATAGATATATAAGAATATGTGAATGTCGTAGCTATACACACGAGTATGTGCATGAGAGGTCTTGGCATTTTCTTATAAATTGTTTGCTATAATTCCTTTTCAAAATTGCAAGGGGGCAACTACAGGGGTACCCTGTGTTGGACCTACGTTCGAGTGGGGTATTTGTGGGTAGGAGAGGGTCCCTGAGGAAGGATTAGACCCAGCAGCTTTGGTCTGCTTACCAATAGCATCATTCAGATTGGTTAAGGTGGCTTCTAGGGTAGTGAGCCTGATCTCTACTTTTTTTAGGCTCTCACTGATAGGCATCAGGAGTGATCTTAATAGAGATTCTATGCTCCCTAGGGATACATCAGAAGGTGTTATATTGGGTGGATTAATCCCTGGGTCACTGTTAGCAATGGCGATAGTTGTATTGTTGACCTTGGGGGAGACAGCTACTTGTACATTCACTCTAGGCCTATCTGGGGAGTGTGCGGGCTTATAATTTTTCCCAAAGTCAGAGTGGGGAATTTAGATTTTTCCCTGCCCACCCCTTGTCTTTCTTCTACGCTTGTTGGGTGGAGGGCCATGTACCGCCACCGCAACGGAATGCTTAGGCTTACTTTTCTTGGTTTTAGCTGCCGAGGGTGTTTGGGTGATCAAATCGACAGTCACACTACTGTCAGTTGGTGGTGGGTTGGCCTCCATGAACTGATCCGGGAGCGGGTCGGGATTAGGAACAATATCCCGTAAGAGTATAGGAACGCCCTCTTGGTTTGATATATCCGGGGTGCCATGACAGGGGCTTTCCTCTTGAGAGGTAGGGTAGGGAATTATCTCACTAATAGGTCGATTTTTCATCTGCTCAATAGAGCGACGACGTTCGCCCCTACGCTTCTCTAGTGAGGTATCTTTTCCCCCTTCCCCCTTCGCTGGTTTAAAGAAATTGTCCAGAGTCCCAGTGTTGCTACCCCCTGCCTTTAATGGGGTTTCACCTTGGGCTGCTGACGGCATGGCTATATCCTTTAACACAATACAGTTAAGGTTGGAAAGGTTGAGGCGTAAGAAGGTGGGCCCAGCCCGGCCTCCTTCGGCCCCTGACGGCCACAGACGGTCCCGCCCTTGTCCCGGGCTTAACCCGGGTGCTCCCGCGCGCTCCCGCGCAGCGTGTGGTGCTCGTTCATGTAGGTGGATTAATCAGGCGGGTGGGGCTGGGCGGGGCGGTCAGGGGGCTGGGCGGGGCGGTCAGGGAGAGCGGGCCAGCTGGAACGGCCTGGACAACCCGGGACTCCTAGGAGATTGAGTCCGGGTTGCAGCTCGCAGCCCTGTCACACACTCACCGCCCAGCAGAAACAGCCTCGGTTAGCCCCCTCCTGCGACGCGGGACCCGCGGAGCGGGTTCCGCTAGCTGTAGTCAGTAGTCCGTGGGCAGCAGCAAGAAGAGCAGGCGTCTTGGAGAATCCCAAGGCAGACGGTGATTACAGCGGGTTATGAGGCGGGTGGGGCTGGGCGGGGCGGTCAGGGAGAGCGGGCCAGCTGGAACCGCCTGGACAACCCGGGACTCCTGGGAGATTGAGTCCGGGTTGCAGCTCGCAGCCCTGTCACACACTCACCGCCCAGCAGAAACAGCCTCGGTTAGCCCCCTCCTGCGACGCGGGACCCGCGGAGCGGGTTCCGCTAGCTGTAGTCAGTAGTCCGTGGGCAGCAGCAAGAAGAGCAGGCGTCTTGGAGAATCCCAAGGCAGACGGTGATTACAGCGGGTTATGAGGCGGGTGGGGCTGGGTGGGGCGGTCAGGGAGAGCGGGCCAGCTGGAACGGCCTGGACAACCCGGGACTCCTGGGAGATTGAGTCCGGGTTGCAGCTCGCAGCCCTGTCACACACTCACCGCCCAGCAGAAACAGCCTCGGTTAGCCCCCTCCTGCGACGCGGGACCCGCGGAGCGGGTTCCGCTAGCTGTAGTCAGTAGTCCGTGGGCAGCAGCTAGAAGAGCAGGCGTCTTGGAGAATCCCAAGGCAGACGGTGATTACAGCGGGCTATGAGGCGGTTGGGGCTGGGCGGGGCGGTCAGGGAGAGCGGGCCAGCTGGAACGGCCTGGACAACCCGGGACTCCTGGGAGATTGAGTCCGGGTTGCAGCTCGCAGCCCTGTCACACACTCACCGCCCAGCAGAAACAGCCTCAGTTAGCCCCCTCCTGCGACGCGGGACCCGCGGAGCGGGTTCCGCTAGCTGTAGTCAGTAGTCCGTGGCAGCAGCAAGAAGAGCAGGCGTCTTGGAGAATCCCAAGGCAGACGGTGATTACAGCGGGTTATGAGGCGGGTGGGGCTGGGCGGGGCGGTCAGGGAGAGCGGGCCAGCTGGAACGGCCTGGACAACCCGGGACTCCTGGGAGATTGAGTCCGGGTTGCAGCTCGCAGCCCTGTCACACACTCACCGCCCAGCAGAAACAGCCTCGGTTAACCCCCTCCTGCGACGCGGGACCCGCGGAGCGGGTTCCGCTAGCTGTAGTCAGTAGTCCGTGGGCAGCAGCAAGAAGAGCAGGCGTCTTGGAGAATCTTCTAGATTTAGTTATGCAGCACAATATGTTTGGTGCAACTACATCAACTGTTGCATGGCTAAACACTTATAAGGTACAAGGTTTAGCCATGCAACAGCTGATGCCGTTGCACCAAGGATATTGTGCTGCAAAACGAAGTACTTATAAGGTCCCAAAAGCGAGACCTATTGGCTATGCAATAGGTCTAGCATTTACACGAGTTTAGGCTATTGGCATTGTAAATGACAATGCCTTTTATTTATGTTTTAAAAACAAAAACAAATAAAAAGGCATTGTTATTTTAAATGTCAATAGGACAAACTTGCCTAAATGCAAGACCTATTGCATTGCAAATGCTTGTTTTTTATTTGTAGAAGGGGGATGTGTAGTAGTGGGATTATTTGTATACTAAGGTTAGAGAACGTAGAGTGTATAATTGTATGAAGCAGAATTAGAATTTGTATTTATGCTTTGTCATGGAATGTCGCAGCATTGTGGCGTTTCTCCTGCAGCTGTGAACATCCTTGTGTGTACGAGGTTACTAACGAATAAAAAGGATTATTCTACTACTGGCCAGTGCTTTAAATGGGCCGGTAGTGTCCGGTACGGAGTACCGGCACTTTTTTGTTTTGAGAGGGAGAGTACCTGCACTTCTCAAGAGAAATGCTATACTTTTAATTAGAGAGTACCGGCACTTCTTAGAGACAAGCAGATACTCTGGTACAGAATACCTGCACTTCTATTTCCATTTCAAGCACTCTACTTCCTGGTGTGTTGGATCACTACATCACTCTAGGTAAAGTACAAGATGTGGTTTAAACCAATAGCGATGATACATGACCCACAAGATGACTAAAGCAAGGCTGCGTTCATCAAGATCTACTGTTCTCGGTAACTACCACAGGCAAAACACTGAGATCAGAACACCGCCACCCTTTAATCCAAAATTTCACCCTCCATGCACGAATACACTTACCCGTACAAAAACACTGTACACGTCACTGGCAGAACAGACTGCACTGGCCGCATCTAATAATATAATTTCTTCTTCGTCATTATTCATCAGATTCAAATTAAACCGGTATTAAAATATACAAAGAACACTTACAGCTTACCACAAGTGTTTCACTCAAATAAATTACACCCAAGCCGGTGTTCGCAGCACATACTAAACTTTTCACTTGCCACTAATTAAGCTTCGCAGTCTTCCCTATGCACAATTGCACTCTCTAAGCAACTTCAAATATTGGAGGCAAGGCAAGCCAATCAGAGAGCGACTTTCGTTTCAACTAAACCTGCCCAGGGGACGTTACTAGTGAGGCTGACTGCAACACAGGAGATGGGCACACCCGACAAGTCTGACCAATCACGTTGTATGTAAAGTGCGGTCATCAAGCTTTCCGGAGGAGCCTGTTAATGAATGATCCGGAAGTGATAGCAACCTTGCGCCCCTGGCTCCCACACCAGTCTTGTGGAAGATGCGTGTCTGCCGAGTTTTATAAAAGGATTAGCGGCTAGAGCCGGTGAAACGATGTGAGTAGCTGTGTGAACTTGGAATTGCAGACGGGGACAGGGTTACTGCAGAGAGAAAATAAAGTGGCTTCGATGGGAGGATGCTGGCAGGTCCAACGGTGGATTCATGGAGGTTCTCTGGACAGTCATTTTTTTGTGACATTGGTGGTTAAACGCTTTATTTACAAAAATATAACTGTGTGTATTTGTAAACACACGTTCACACGGAAGAGTGTCTTGGTACTGAAACCACAGATATTTGTTACTCAACCCCATTGTATTCATTTAATCGGCTTCTGAAGGATGAAAGAATAAGTGGAAACATCTTTATCCAAACAGTGACGAGGAGGTCTGACACAAATCCCTCCAATCAATGCATATAAGCCACGCATGTTATGTAGGGCATCCAGCTGTTCCTGACCCAAAAACTTTTACTGAAATGTAGAACTCGTGCATATCAGAGGTTTTTGCAGAGTCTGAATGACAAAAGTCATTCCAGGCTCCCTATGTCACGAGCACCTGTGTCTATTTAATAACAAGCATTGGCCGCACGGCCGTAAAAGTAACGCCGCGCGGCAGCTAAAGTCATCGCTATTGCAAAAAAAAAACGCGAGTGGTGCGCACGTGCATCACCACAAGTGCACCTTTCCGGCCACCAGCTTGCTATTACGCATACGCGCCCGCGCTCTTGTGCGCGTAATAGCAAGCTGGTGGCCGGCAAGGTAGCACTTTTAAAAGCAGCTACTAAATATCTCGGCCAGGACAGCACATGCGCTGGATCAGGCGAGACCTAAAAAGCAAAGCACCTACCTCTGGTGTGAAACTGGTGGCTCTCCCCATACATCGCCAAGCAGAAGCCATCTTTATTGATGATTACCTCTTTGTTAACAGCTGTTTGAGGCTGTTTGAGGGTGCTACGCTCTTGTGCAGCATTCCAATCCAAGCCGACAGCCTGGATTAGGTATAGGTTCAGGTACCAACAGCCTTCTCTCTGCAGTAGTTGTCCCGCGTCAGACTGCCAAAGTGCCAAACTACTGTTCCGGTGCCGGTTGCTCGCCAGCAACCACATTCGTCGGGTGGACACACTTCGCTCCTTACCACGTCTCCACAGTCTGGAAACGGAAATGATGCAATGTGAGCGGGGGAGGGGAGGAATCGGTATCCTAGCAGTGGAACATGTGAGGTCTGCCCTCTGCCCTTGCCAATAATTATCAAGTGAAAAATACCTGATCAATACCAGAGCGCACATGTTTGGTATTGTAGGACGGGGTTACCGTTTAAGGGACTTTATTCTTTGATCTTCTCAAAGGGTTCTACATTGTGCAGTCTTGAGGTGAAGGAAAGACGTTCCATGAGGTTTCTATTAATTGTGGCATTAACTGATGGTATTTTCACCCAGGGCTTCTTAAAATGCTGCTGTGATACTTAACTTAGTTCAACAAATATTCATTGGGTGGTTGAAGTTAAAACTTTGCACACAAAGCTAGGAGAAGTTGGGAAACTCCACTCTTCACAATGGTAGGTGATGATTTTAACTTTGCCAGAACAAAGTCTAACTTCACAGTGCCCTCAAATCCCTGCAGCCACATGTCTTATTCATGAGGGTCTGTCCAGCAGGCTGCATGGTATTGGGAAATTGGCTGACAGCTGGGTTGCTGTTTTTAGTCCTGCATCAGTAAGAGGTAAACAGCTGCTGCTGTGCAGCTATACCTCAGTGATACCCACCCCATTATTACTGCATCCTTTAGTTGGCACCAACGGTGTGCAGTCATAATATCGAGTTGTTTATTTCGACTGGACAGAATATCGAGTAAAAAATATAGAATGGACATAATATCGACTAGACATAATATAGACAACAAAAATATCGACTAAAATGGACATAATATCGAATCAAAAATAAAGAATGGACATAATATCGACTAGACATAATATAGACAACAAAAATATCGAATTTAAGGTAAGTTAATAATATTTTTAATTTTTTGTGTAATATTATTCTGTAGCGGGTTGTGGGTTTATAGGGGAATAGGGTGGGAAGTAATTTAAATATAATTAATTAAATCTGTAATATAATAGTAATTGTTAATTAATTATTAATTGTTAATTAATTAAACTATAATTGGTAATTAATAATAATTGATTAATTGATCAATAATTATATTTTCGTAAAATATTTTCTGTAGCGGGTTGTGGGTTTATAGGGGAATAGGGTGGGAAGTAATTTAAATATAATTAATTAAATCTGTAATATAATAGTAATTGTTAATTAATTATTAATTGTTAATTAATTAAAATATAATTGGTAATTAATAATAATTGATTAATTGATCAATAATTATATTTTCGTAAAATATTTTCTGTTGCGGGTTGTGGGTTTATAGGGGAATAGGGTGGGAAGTAATTTAAATTTAATTAATTAAATATGTAAATTAATAATAATTGTTAATTAATTATTATTTGGTAAATAATTAAAATATAATTGGTAATTATTAATATTTTAATAATAAATAAATAATAATTAGTAAATTAATTTCTGTAGTGGGTTGTGAGTTTATAGGGGGATAGGGTGGGGAGTAATTTAATAATAACTAATTAAATATGTTAATTAATTAAATTTGTTAATTAATTAATAATTTACCATTCAATAAAATTTACTTCGTAAAAAAAAGTAATTGGTTTTGGAAATTAAATTTAAGTTTTGGGTTTTTGGGTAAAGGGGTATTTTTAGGGTTCAGGGTCAGTTTTGGGTTTTTGGGTAAAGGGGTATTTTTAGGGTTCAGGGTCAGTTTGGGGTTTTTGGGTAAAGGGGTATTTTTAGGGTTCAGGGTCAGTTTTTAGTTTTTGGGTAAAGGGGTATTTTTAGGGTTCAGGGTCAGTTTTTAGTTTTTGGGTAAAGGGGTATTTTTAGGGTTCAGGGTCAGTTTTCAGTTTTTGGGTAAAGGGGTATTTTTAGGGTTCAGGGTCAGTTTTTAGTTTTTGGGTAAAGGGGTATTTTTAGGGTTCAGGGTCAGTTTTTAGTTTTTGGGTAAAGGGGTATTTTTAGGGTTCAGGGTCAGTTTTCTATACCTACGGTAACAGTTTTTAGGTCTCATTGATTTCAATTAAAGTCACATGGGAGAGACTTCTACCACTAGCCCATTAAACACTTTACTGGAAAAGGCGCAGCATTGACAACAATCACTAGAAGTCTGCATTCAGCCAGCACAAGCAACATCAGTTGTAAGCAAAGAAACAGGCAGCCATAAACAATGATGAGAAAAGCCTCAGCACAAACCATTGACTCTATTACTCAACTTTAAGTTGAAAGAGGTCTGAAATGCAAAAATGTTCAAAGCAAGAATTTCACCATGTAGTAAATTGAAAAACAACAAGAAATTTAGGATGCAGGTGCTAAACCAGATTCATCCCTACTCACAATGGGAATACCAAATGTGCACCATTTGCTTCCACAGCACTTTTTCCATGTTTGTATCAGCAGGAAGCACAGGAATTCCCTTCACTTCAAAGTCATCAACCAGCATTACCAGGACATAGTCTAGCCCTTTGGCTCGTGGTAGGCGCCACATGACTTTTCCGAGTGATGACATTGGTAGGGACCTCCGGAATGCCCTGGCACATCTCCCTCTGGTCATATTATGTTGATTGATAGATCAAGGAATCTACCCACCAAAAGATTACGCAAGAATTTCAGAAAGCGTCCAGAATACTTCATGACCAGGCACTACACAAAAACTAAGGGGCATATTACCAACCTACAGCGATATTTATCGCTAAGTAGGGTTAGCGGTTATATTTTTAACACCGCCCTTCACCTGTTTTTATCGCTGAGATAACTTGCTATTAGCAAGTTTTATCTCAAAAACGATAAAAATCTGGCGAAATGCGTGAATATCGCTGTCAATACAGCGATATTCACAAATTAGCGTGACAATGCTCTTAGCCATGTTATCCACCTCTCATTGGATAACATGGCTAAGAACTGGTTAGGGCAGGTGTTAGGTTTTGGAGATATTCGCGCTTAGCGGGAATATTTCCAAAACTACGCCTGTGTTGATCATAGGCGATAGCGATGTTAGCGACTGTTTTCAGTCGCTAACATTTTGGCATGCCCACTTTGCATGTCATTAGCGATAAATATCGCAGTCATGCAAAGCGGGCCCCCAAAATGCTCGCTATCGCCTACAAGCTGTCGGTAACTGGTGTTAGCGACAGCTTGGTAATTGGGCGAGAAAATTATCGCCGCTTTAGCGGGAAAAAGTCCCGCTAAAGCGACGATAAGAACCCTTGGTAATATGCCCCTAAGTTTTATAAGTATCACCAATTCCATGCCAAGTTTCCAGTAGAGTGGCCATGAACACAAAAGTGACAAAAGCATTTCCAACAGAGGACATGCTCTCTTTAAAATGCCCAAAAAATGTCACCTTCAGAAAATGTTCAGTTGACGACCGGACGGATCTATTTTCTTCTGGACTCGAAGGCAAAATGTAACTTCCTGGTCCCTGAGAAAGTATGGCAATCTGACACATTTGAGAATTAAAAAACATAATTTTACTAAAGCACAAGTTCACGAAAGCTTACCGTGACAAATAGACAAATTATTGGTTGAAGAAGTAAATGACAGTTCAACCAATGAAATTCCACTACCTGGTACTGAAACCTGACTAATGTGAGTATTGCAAGGGATCATAAATAAGCCCCTTCACCTTCGAGCATTTACCATACCTAGTAAATAATTTACCATAATTCCTCTTAAATTGTAATGAAGGCTTAAGGTATTTGCACAGAATGAATCGATGTTGTGTCGATGCAAGAGTCGAACCTGGATCCCCAGTTTGAAGGTCGGTTGCGCAAGGGGTGGGGGGGTCACATTCTCCCCTTATATTCCTACTTTGGTACATGCAAATTGAAAAGCTTGTCATGTGAAGTGCTGACAGTAAGTAGCCTTGGCCGTTCTTAATTGAAGCCTGCTTTGATTTGCAGTGGAAGGAATGTTTTGTGGGCGCTTGACAGCAGATGCTTCATACTCGCAAGACGGAGGGCCTCCTGAGTGACTGAAAGGGAAAACTAAGCAAGCATCGTTTGTCACAGACGGAAGAGTTTTTGACTTTCATCACAAACCTCAAAATGTGGGCTCTTGGTTCGATGGAGCGATCTCATTCAGGAACAAAATCAATGAGATGCAGCGCTCATGTCGATCCTCGGAGCGGAAATCAAAGCCTTTCTAATGGAAACGCACCTGGAAACTCTTCCCAAGACGCCACGGGCTTCAGAACAGACTACGCCACGCGCTCTGCACCAGCGCTCCGTACACTCTTTAAGACACGCAAAGTAAAGCGAGCTTTGGCAAAACAAACAGGTCTTGGCAAGCTGATGAGAGGATTTTTATTGTTTTTAGTGCAGGCGTATGTGACAAAAATTCAATAAAGAATGAAAACGGAAACATGCCATAACAAGAACATTGTTGCAATAAGAGTTTTAAAATAAAAAAATAATCCTCATGTAATTTAACTAGAACAGAAGGTGCTTCCTAGCTGGGATGAAAACCTTTTTTTTTAGTTTTGATGCACTCTATAGGAAAATGTCATTCCTATTGGAGCAAAGAAAATGCACTAATGTGACCTGGAATTACTGTAACCTGAAGACATCGATAAAGAAGACAAGAATGATAGAATGAAAACAAAAACAAGGATTTACAATGCAATGGTCTCGGCATTATTAAAGGTAGAGCTATTGGCATTGCTCATGACATTTGTTTCATTTTTTTTCTTAAAACATAAATAAATGGTATTGTCATTTACAATGGCAATAGGTGAGCATTAGAGAGTAGTAGAGAGTATTTGCAGACACAGAGCCCCACACACACAGAGCCTCCCCACACACAGAGAGCCCCCCCACACACACAGAGCCCCCCACACACACACACAGCGAACCACACACACACACACAGCGAGCCACACACACACAGCGAGCCACACACACATACAGCGAGCCACACACACACAGCGAGCCACACACACAGCGAGCCACAAACACAGCGAGCCACACACACAGTGAGACACACACACAGCGAGCCCCACACACAGCGAGCCACACACACACACACAGCGAGCCACACACAGCGAGCCACAGACACACACAGCAAGCCACACACACAGCGAGCCCCACACACAGTGAGCCCCACACACACACACACACAGAGCCCCACACATGCACACAGAGCACCCCACACACACACAGAGCCCCACACACACACAGAGAGCCCCCCCACACACACAGAGCCCCCCCACACACAGAGCCACACACAGAGAGCCCCCCACACACACACAGAGCCCCACACACACACACACAGAGCCCCCCCCACACACACAGAGCCCCCCACACACACACGTGTGGCTTAAAATGTAAATACTGTGTTAAAACTGTGCATAATAATGTATGTGTTTTTTGGACAATGTAAGTGTTTATAATAAAACGAAATTATAAAACATGCTGATTTTATGAAGACCTCGTACCTGCAGTCAATGGGAACAAGGTGTGGTTTTTGGGCCTAGTGTGTATGAGTGCTTTAATGCAGGTTTCACCTTTTATGAGTGTCAATATGTAGCCAGGGGTCCATGTAAAACAAGTAATTTTAGTTTAGGGACTGAATGTTCTTGTAAAAAACCCCGATCACGGGGTCCTCACTCCAGACCTCAGTGTTCTCACTCCAGGCCTGAGGGTACTCACTCCAGACGTCAGCATCCTTAGACTGAACCGTCGCAGCCTCACCCACAGCCCGAATGCCCCACTTCCAGCAGGTGGAAGGCTTCATATAAATACGAAATCAGAGTTCTCTCATTCAGGTGACCTCTGCAGAGAGGCGACAGAGTGAACCACAGCAGTCATTCACATCTGCAAGCATGTGTAACTGACAAGCTAGATAGATAGATAGATAAATAGCTGCCCTTTGAAAACACTGCTCGCAAACTTACAACTACAGCAAACACAACTAGAACAGCGCATCTGCTTTGCTTTTCCAAAGATGCGGCCCTGGTGCAGTCACAAAAGCATCTTTAAGATCGCAAGGCCAATGAAACAGGCAGTTAAGTAACAATATCTCTAGACTCACTCACTGGCACTTTCGGGTGTTTGAATGCAAAGTCCTCTCTTGCCTCAGTATATGTAGGAAAACTTCTTAAAAGGTTTACAAGAGCTGCCTTTTGTCTGTGATTCCAATAGGCATCGCTGGGTGGAGAGACAAAGGAGAAGAGGGTCCGTTTTTTTTCAGATTTATATAGCGCGATCTCGACCCTATAGTACAGGAGGCTTTACTTGAGCACCAGTTACCTTACACGTGGTCACCTTCATTTTTGGTAGGCGCGGGAAAACTTGCCCAGAATCAGAGGATGCTGAGCCGACGCCGAGGCTCGTAGCCGGTTCCCCAACTCCAAACTCGGCAGCTCTAGCCGTAAGGCTACATCCTTTCTCTTTTAAGATCCTTCCTGTGAGTACAATTGCCTTCATGCAACTTAACGTGTCAGATTCAGCGAGGCTGCAGACGGTCCTGCGGCACCCACTCTGGTTAAGAGCCCCGTGCTTCACGAGAACGAGGGAGAAAAAAAGGTTGATGGGCACAGTGCCTGATAACGGATAACACTGGGAGTGAAAAGCTGACCAGCCGTCAGCAAATGTTAATCATTTATACACCGAAGTGAGTGTAATGTTTCTATAGGGAAATGACTTCAATCAGGTTGGTGCAAGGAGCAGTTTGCATAATCAGATTGCATATAAGGTTTGATCGCTCTCCAGCCGTTTAGGGCACTAAATAAAGGCCCGGAAAGCTGCTGGTGCGGTTTTACTCTCCTGACACCCTAGGAGCCGGGGCATGGAAGCAGCGGGCTTGGCGGCTGTGGGGCATCTCTGATTATGCAGCCGTCTGGTGGAGTAGCTTCGCTCTGCCCTCGTGTCGCAGATTCAAGGGCGGCGGCATAAACGTTTTCACAATTTTTCCCCCCACGCGTGTTTATCATCTGCGCATCCACTGCGGTGAGACGAGGTTCCTTCGAGCATAATTCTTGCATAGACCCACTTTAATTACAGAGCACGTTAAAACCGCCACTCAAACACGTAGCGCCCCGCCCCCTCCTTACCTATTAGCCAATTTCACCTCCATGTCTCTGTTGTCGGTGGGTGGCTTTGAGACAGCCAGCAGAGGGTGGTAAGGCGGTGGGCACCGCAGGTACTGGCATGTAATAGCAGGGAAGGAAAGAGGACATGCGAACCAGGAAACAAGAAAAAAAGATGGCTGCCGCAAAGCTCCGACATTTTCGCAATTCGGGGGCGTGTTTTTTGTTGAGTTACGGATGACGTCACAGATAGAAAGAATGCAAAAAACACGCCCCCAAATCGCAAAAAGACGGGGCTTAAAGGGAGTGATGCCCCTCTCCTCCAATGGCTGGCCTCCGTTTAGGAAGCCAGCCAATGGAGAAGAGGGGCGTGTTAATGCCCCACTCTAGGAGACATTAATTATCTGACCGAGACTGCGCAAGCGCCGCCTATGGTCCTCGACCTAAAGGATAAAGAATGGAAATAAAAAGCATTTGCAAAGCAAAATATTGGCCTGATGCATCTGGGAAAGACGTGCACTTTTGCTTAGACCTGAATGCACATGCTTAAACTCTAAATGCTGTCCTTCACAGTGCAGGAGAGCCAGTGGCGACCCTTGACCCTGTTTTCAGGTAGGCCGCTCCTCAATCAATCAATCAATCAATCAATCAATGACACTTATAGAGCGCGCTACATACCCGTAGGGTCTCAAGGCGCTAAGGGGAGGGGGGGGTGCCGCTACTGCTCGAACAGCCAGGTCTTCAGCTTCTTCCTGAAGGAGAGGTGGTCTTGGGTTAGGCGCAGGTCGGTCGGGAGGGAGTTCCAGGTCTTGGCGGCCAGGTAGGAGAAGGACCTTCCTCCTGTAGTTGCTCTTCGGATGCGGGGGACGGCGGCGAGGGCGTGGTTGGCTGAACGGAGGTGGCGTTTGGGAGCGTAGAAGTTGATCCGGCTGTTGAGGTAGCTCGGGCCTTGGTCGTGTAGGGCTTTGTGTGCGTGGGTGAGGAGGCGGAAGGTGATTCTCTTGTTGACGGGGAGCCAGTGAAGGTCTCTCAGATGTCCGGAGATGTGGCTGTGTCGTGGGATGTCGAGGATGAGTCTGGCTGAGGCGTTCTGGATCCGCTGGAGTCTCTTCTGGAGCTTGGCGGTGGTACCGGCGTAGAGGGCGTTGCCGTAGTCCAGTCGGCTAGTGACAAGGGCCTGGGTGACGGTCTTCCTGGTCTCGGTGGGGATCCACCAGAAGATCTTCCGTAGCATGCGTAGGATGTTGAAGCACGCCAAGGAGACGTTGTTGACTTGCCTGGTCATGGAGAGGGAGGAGTCCAGGATGAAGCCCAGGTTGCGTGCATGGTCTGTCGGTTTGGGTGCGGTGCCCAGGGCGGGAGGCCACCAGGAGTCGTCCCAGGCGGAGGGTGAAGAGCCCAGGATGAGGACCTCCGTCTTGTCCGAGTTCAGTTTCAGGCGGCTGGTCGTCATCCACTCGGCTACCTCTTTCATCCCTTCGTGTAGGTTGGCTCTGGCGGTGGCGGGGTCGTTGGTCAGGGAGAGGATCAGCTGGGTGTCGTCGGCGTAGGAGATTATGCTGAGGTTGTGTTGGCGTGCGATGGCCGCGAGGGGGCTCATGTAGACGTTGAAGAGGGTGGGGCTCAGAGAGGATCCTTGAGGGACGCCGCAGATGACTTCGGAGGCCTCTGACTTGTACGGTGGTAGGCGGACTCTCTATGTTCTTCCGTCGAGGAAGGAGATGATCCATTCCAGCGCCTTGTCCTGGATTCCGACGTTGCTGAGGCGCTGTACTAGGGTGCGGTGGCAGACCGTGTCGAATGCCGCGGAGAGGTCTAGGAGGATGAGGGCCGCTGTTTCTCCGTTGTCCATCAGGGCTCGGATGTCATCGGTGGCGGCGATGAGGGCGGTCTCGGTGCTGTGATTGGCTCGGAAGCCGGACTGTGAGGGGTCGAGGGATCCATTCATCTCGAGGAAGGCGGCCAGCTGCTTGTTGACGGTCTTCTCGATGACTTTGGCTGGGAACCGGAGGAGCGAGATGGGGCGGTAGTTCTTGAGTTCGGTGGGGTCCGCTGTTGGTTTCTTGAGTAGAGCGCTGAGTTTGGCGTGCTTCCAGCTCTCAGGGAAGGTGGCGGTGTCGAAGGATGTGTTGATGATGTCTCGCAGGTGGGGTGCGATGACGGCGTCGGCCTTGTTGAAGACGTGGTGAGGGCAGGGGTCGGTCGGTGATCCGGAGTGGATGGAGTTCATCGTGCGGATGGTGTCTTCGGTGCTGATCGGGGTCCAGGCGTGGAGGGTGGTGGTGGGGGGAGGTTGTTCGGTCATGGTGTGCGTTGGTTGTTTGTTGAAGCTGTTGTGTATGTCCGCGATCTTGTTGTGGAAGTAAGAAGCGAGGGAGTCGCAGAGGTCTTGCGATGGGGTGATGTCGTTGGTTCCTGCGCTGGGGTTGGATAGCTCTTTCACGATGTTGAAGAGTTCCTTGCTGTTGTGCGCGTTGTTGTCCAGCCGGACCTTGAATGCAGTTTTCTTGGCGGCGCGGATCAGCTGGTGGTGCTTCCGAGTGGCCAGTTTGAGGGTGGTCCTGTTGTCCGGTGTAGGTTCCCTTCTCCAGACTTTCTCGAGGGCTCGGCAGTTCTTCTTGGAGCTCTTGAGTTCGTCGGTGAACCATGGGGCTTTCTTGCTGCCGGGTCTGCTGGGCGGGGTCCTCAGCGGGGCGAGCTCGTCCGCGCAGATGCTGATCCACTTCGTGAGGTTGTCGGCGGCCTGGCTGGGGTTCGCTGAGCTGGCAGGAGGGTGCTGGCTCAGGGAGGTGGCGAGCTGGTCTGCTGTGATCTTGTTCCAGCTTCTGCGGGCGGCCTGTTGCTGGTGGTGGTGGGTCATCGTTCTCTTGAAGGTGAAGTGGACGCAGCTGTGGTCCGTCCAGTGGAGTTCTGTGGCGTGGCTGAAGGTGACGTCTTTGCTGGATGAGAAGACGGCGTCGAGTGTGTGTCCGGCGAGGTGGGTGGGGGTGGACACCAGCTGCTTGAGTCCAAGATTGGCGAGGTTGTCGAGCAGGGTGCTGGTGTTGCGGTCGTTGTTATTCTCCAGATGGAAGTTGAGGTCCCCCAGGAGGATGTAGTCAGCGGAGGGGAGGGCATGCGGGCTGACGAAGTCGGCGATGTCCTCGCTGAATTGTGTGCGTGGTCCCGGAGGTCGGTAGATCAGGGTGCCTCTAAGGGTGGTGTTCGGGTTGGTGTGGATCTGGAAGTGCAGGTGTTCGGCGCTGGTCAGGGTGTTGTCGGTGCTGGTTGTGAGCCGGATGGTGTTCCTGTGGATGATGGCGATGCCTCCTCCCATCTGGTTGGCGTTGCGGTCCCTCCGGATGATCTTGTAGCCCTCTGGGATGGCGATGGCGATGTCGGGGGCTGAAGAGGCGTTCATCCAGGTCTCCGTGAGGAAGGCAACGTCAGGGGCTGTGGCGTCTAGGAGGCTCCAGAGTTCGATGGCTTGTCTGTGGACGGAGCGGGTGTTGAGCAGGATGCACTTGAGGTGGGTGCTGCTGGTGTTCGACTTGGCGGGTGCTGGTGCGAGGCAGGTCCGGATGCAGGTGAACTTGCAGGCGTGGCAGCTGAAAGGTCCGTGGGTGCGTCGTGGGGTGGCTTGGTGGCATTCTGGGAGTCGGCCGGTGTTGAGTGCGATGAGGGTGGCGGCGGAGTACGTCAGGCGGGTCGGTCGGGGTCCTCGTGGGCCAGGGGTCCTGGCGCTGGGCGCGGTCCAGGCGCGGACGGGCGCAGACGGGCTTACCTTTGGCACGCCTTCGGCGCACAATCGGCGCGCCCGCTGCGCGTGAACGCTGCACGTTCGCACGGTCGCCATATAAGGCGAAGTGCGCGGGTGGGCGGAGCAGCTGGGAGGCGGGAGCGGGGAGGGAACAGAAGAAAAAAGGGGCGGGGTCTGTGGTGGTGGCGGGAAGCGGGGAGCGGGGAGGAGGGCGGGAAACAGAAGGAGGACGCTAACACGGGCAAAACAATTACCAAAACAAGCACAAATGTCGAGCAGAATAAGCTAACAGGGGCGAAACACTATGAAAAACAAGCACAAATGTAGAGCAAAACAGGCTAACACGGGCAAAACACTACGAAAAAAACAAGCACAAATGTAGAGCAAAACAGGTAAAACAAACGCCAGCAGGGTCAGCCGGCAGCGAGGCAGGCAGCGCGGCGGAGAGCGAGGAGAGGGGGCACACGCAGCAGCTGGTGGCCGTGCGGCGCGGGGGTGTCCCACAAGTGGGTCACACTTACCTGTGTCGCACGGTCGCCATATAAGGCCAAGTGCGCGGGTGGGCGGAGCAGCTGGGAGGCAGGAGCGGGGAGGGAACAGAAGAAAAAAAGGGGCGGCAGCACCACCTGTGTGTCCGTGCCTCACAGCCCGCTGCTGCCGCTGCTGTGAATTTGCCGCCCCTGACTTCCATCAACCGTATTGTATATTGTGTCTCTGCTCCTGCATTACATTGTGTCCAGTTGCTGTGCCTTATTTCTGTTTTGCGTATTCCCTCTGTTTTCACTGCTCTTTACAGCCTTCTTGCCTTCTGTACCCTGCTCATGTTCCTCTGTAGCCTGCCCCCTGCTCGCCCTAATTGTGTCTCTGCTCCGGCATTTGTATCGTACATAGTTGTTAGTTGCTAGTTGTTGTGCCTTATTCTGTTTTGAATTATTCTTCTATTTTTACTGCTGTCCCCGTTTTGCCTTCTGTATCCCAATCTTTCACCTGCCGCTGCGTCCCCTGCGCCCCACCCCCCTGCTCGTCCATTCACCGCCCGCTCCCGCCTCCCGCCTTCCTTTCTCCCACCTCCCCTTATATAGCGGCCGCTGCGGTGAGGAGAGCAACCCATGACCCTGTTTTCTGGTAGGCCGCTCCCTATGCCGCACAGCACCATGTGTGTGTCCGTGCCTTCCAGCCCGCTGCTGCTGTGAGTTCGCCGACCCTGTCTTCCATCAACCGTATTGTATATTGTGTCTCTGCTCCTGCATTACATTGTGTCCATTTGCTGTACCTTATCTCTGTTTTTCCTATTCCCTCTGTTTTCACTGCCGTTTACTGCCTTTTTGCCTTCTGTACCCCGCTCGTGTTCCCGCCGTTGCTTCTCCTGTGGCCTGTCCCCCTGCTCCCCCTAATTGTGTCTCTGCTCTTGCATTTGCATATTACTTAGTTGTTAGTTGCTTGTTATTGTGTCCTATTCTGTTTTGACTTATTCCTCTATTTTTACTGCTGTCCCCCTTTTGCCTTCTGTATCCCACTCGTTCACCCGCCGCTGCGTCCCCTGCAGCCTCGGCCCCCTTCTCGCCCATTCGCTTCCCTGCTCCCACCTCCTAGCTGCTCCTAAGGCTAGCCCATCTGTGCCCATCCATGCCTGGACCGTGCCCAGCGCCAGAACCCCTGGCCCCCGTGAACACCACAATGCCCATCTCCGCTACGATGCCAGCACCCTCCACGCACTCAACACCAGATGATCACACACCTGCTACCGGGGTGCCATGAAGTGCACCCAAGGGCTCTACTGCCGGAACTGCTCCACCTCAGATGCATTCCACTCAACACACGCTCCGCCCGCAAACACGCCACACCTCCCCAGACGTTGCCGTCCAGACAGAGACTTAGATGAACCCCTCCTCGGCACCCGACATCGCCATAGCCATCCCTGACGACTACAAGATCACCCACAGGGACCGCACCAACGGTACAGGGTGAGGAATCACCATCGTCCACAGGAACACTCTCAGAGTCTCAACCAGCACCGGCGACACCCTCAGCACCGCTGAACACCTGCACTTCCGGATCCACACCGATCCCAACACCACCCTCAGAGGAACCCTTGTCTACAGACCCCCAGGACCCCAGCCACAGTTCAGCGACTCCATCGCCGACTTCGTCAGTACACACGCACTCGCCTCCACAGACTACATTCTCCTCGGGGACCTGAACTTCCACCTCGAGAACAACAACACCAACTCCACCACCTTGATTGACAACCTCGCCAACCTTAGACTCAGACAGCTCATCACAACACCCTCCCACTCTGCCGGCCACACGCTTGACCTCATCTTCTCCGCAAGCTCCCACGTCTCCTTCAGCCACATGACCGAACTCCACTGAACCGACCACCGTTGCATCCACTTCACCTTCCGGAAACCCACCACACACCACCGCACCCAACAGATCCCTCACCGCTGCTGGAGCAAAGTCACCGAAGACCAGCTAACCGACACCCTCCCCCATAGCCCTTCCGCCGACCCCACCAACCCCGACATTGCCGCCCACAACCTCAGACAGTGGATCGATGACTGCACCAACACTCTCACCCCGATCAAGAAACCCTCAAACAGACACACCAACAAGAAAGCCAGCTGGTTCACCAAGGACCTCCAGGCCTCCAAACAGACCTGCCGAAAACTAGAGAAAAATGGCACCTTGAACAGACATCGGACAGCTACGCTGCCCACAAGAACGCCACCCACAGACACCATCACCTCATCAGATCCGCCTAAAGTGCCTCCTTCAAAGACCGCCTAGACAACAACACGTACAACCAAAAAGAGCTCTTCAACATCGTGAAGGAGCTCTCCAACCCCAGCTCCAACACCAACGACATCCCACCTTAACAAGACCTGTGCAACTCCCTTGCCACATTCTTACATCGCAAGATTGCAGACATCCATGACAGCTTCAACACCATGTCCGCCCCAACAGCCACTGAATCCTCCAACCTCACGGCCACCATCCACACCGATCCCCTTCTCACCTGGATAAACATAAACGACGCCGACACCATCAAAATCATGAACACCATCCACTCCGGCTCTCCGTCAGACCCAAGGACACACCACATCTTCAGCAAAGCCAGCACCACCATCGCACCCCATCTCCGCAAGGCCATCAACATCTCCTTCGAGACCGCGGCCATCCCAGAAAGCAGGAAACACACCGAGATCAACGCCGTACCCAAAAAACCCAAGGCTGATCCAAAGGACTTCCACTGTTCCTTTACAAACTTTGGGCAGTGTCTTTATTAGATGCGTAACCTTCCTAAACTAGTTGTGTTGCATTAGAACTGAGATCAAGTAGATGTATCCAGTACACTCAAGATGGCCGACACAATTTGACTTGAGACAGGATAAAGGCTATAGGTTAGCTTGGACGCAGTGGTCTGATTGATTTTATCGATATTGATTATGTCCTAGGTGTCCCCTGTTCTTAATTTGTTATGGTTTCTGTCATACTCTTTTATATTTTCATATTGGTGCATCTTTGATCTATTCACGTTGTATTTACTTTATCTGAGTAGTCGAAGTTAGTACACTCAACATGGCAGACACGATCACAATGTCTTTGACTCTTTTTGACGTCTTTGGACGTGATACGAAATGGAGGTTATAGGTCCTTTGAGACGCAGCGCCCGCACTCGGTCTATTAGTCGAGTGGAGAACTGATTGATTCCGGTTCTATACCAAGTAAGTTAGTGCATATGAATGTTCAAAGATTGCTCATAGATACATATCCCGAGAGTCCCTGCTGAGTGTAGTCTTAACTGTATTCCAGCATTTTATTTTCAGGCCTAAACTTCTGATTCATGCGTATAGGTGATCAGTAAGTACCATGTCTTTAAGGTAAATACTAGATTGAATCATTTGTGGTTTAATTGTGTCCTAGTGTATAATGATATGTTTTGTTCTTTAGATCTGGAGACTATTGATGTTAAAGGTAAGAGTAGGTCCCCGTTTGTGGTAAAAGTAGTGTATGTATCCTGATGATTAGCTTAGTGTTTGTACGGAATTGTTGTCGATTTTAGGTTGCAGAACCCTCGAGATATTTCCAGCAAGTAGGATCATGTGTTATCTGATGGTGTGGTGTGGGTCACGATGAGTCAATAATGGGCTCTTTATGATTAGTGGTTCAGTTGGATGGTTAGTGGTTTGGTTTTGCATGTCCACAAACACTAGTAATTGTGTTTTTTAGTTTGGAACTTTTTCTGTCTGTGTATTTATGCACGTAGGGTGAATTGGATTTCCATGAACTATTTGAGTTATGAGCAGACGATACTGTTGAACTCAGGGTTTTCCACAAATGTTGATTATGAATGTTTCTATTGTACTAGATTCATGGTGCAATCATGGTGCAATGTTACAGTCCTGAAGATGATCTCGTGGATCTTATAGACCGTTAGTGAAACCGAAATGTCGACGCTACTACACCTTTTGGTTTTCATTTATGGTTGCTGATGGATAATGAAATTAATGTAAATACTTGATTAATTTCAATGTATGGTTGATTCTATACTCTGCCCATACGTTTGTTTAAAACTTAAGATGTTTGCCACTACTGTGTAATATATGTATTGAGTCAGTAGTATATTTGTTCTCGTACATAATATATATCTAATGTATTCTTTGCTTCTTGTCTTTTGATAAAACTGGACTAAATCAGACATATATAAAACACTGATTTATGAGAAATTCCCTGACTGTCGAATATTTTGTTCACACATGTGAGGATTAGAAAGATCAAGTTATAGATAAATGATTCCTCAAGGGACATTTGTATTTTGTTATTGATCCAAAGTACCTCAAGAACTTCCGACCCATCTCCCTGCTCCCGTTCCCGGCAAAGGTCATCGAGAAGACCGTCAACAGACAACTGACCCGCTACCTCGAGGAGAACAGCATCCTGGACCCGTCCCTGTCCGGGTTCCGCAGCAATCACAGCACCGAAACTGCCCACATCGCCGCCACCGATGACATTAGGGCCCTGCTGGACAACGGCGAAACCACGGCCCTTATCCTCCTCGACCTGTCAGCCGCCTTCGACACTGTCACAGCACACTACGCACACACCTCCACGACGCTGGGATCCGAGACAAGGCTCTGGAATGGGCCACCTCCTCCCTCTCCGGCAGAACCTAGAGCGTCTGCCTCCCCGCTTTCCGTTCCGAAGCCACCAAGATCATCTGCGGCGTACCCCAGGGTTCATCCCTCAGCCCAACATTGTTGAAAATATGCATGGCACCGCTCACCCACGTCGCCCGATTGCATAACCTCAACATCATCTCCTACCCCGACGACACCCAGCTGATCCTTTTCCTCACCAAGGACCCCCTCACCGCCAAAACCAACCTCCACGAAGGAACGAAAGCCGTCACAGAGTAGATGAAGAACAGCTTTCTGAAGCTGAACTCGGACAAGAGAGAAGTTCTCATCCTTGGCTCTACCCTCTCGGCCTGGGATGACTCCTGGTGGCCGACCGCACTGGGAACCGCACCGACCACACACGCAACCTGGTGTTCATCCTCGACTCTACTCTCTCCATGACAAAGCAGGTCAATGCTGTCTCTTTCTCCTGCTTCAACACCCTCCCCATGCTCCGAAAGATCTACAGGTGGATCTCCACAGAAACAAGAAGAACAGTCATCCGGGCCCTCGTCAGCAGCAGGTTGGACTATGGAAACGCCCTCTTTGCAGGAGCCTCGGACAAACTCTTGAAACGACTTCAACGCATACAGAACGCTTCTGCAGACTTGATCCTCAACATCCCTCACCGCAGCCACATCACATCCCACCTGAGTGACCTGCACTGGCTTCCCGTCAACAAGAGGATCACCTTCAAGCTCCTCACCCATGCACACAAGGCACTCCACAACACCGGACCAGCATATCTCAACAGACGATTAACCTTCCACACCCCCAACGCCAGCTCCACTCTACTGACCTCGCCCTCGCCACCGTCCTCTGCATCCGAAGAGCAACCTTCGGTGGCAGATTGTCTCCCACTTCGCCGACCTGGAACACCCTCCCCATCCTCCTATGGCAGATCAAGGACCTGCTGACCTTAAGGAGACTACTCAAGACCTAGCTGTTCAAGCAGTAGCAGCACCCCTCTCCCCCAGTGCCTTGAGACCCTCACAGGTGAGTAGCGCGCTTTACAAATGTTCTGATTGATTGAGTGACTGAAGTGGGCTGACCCATTGCCTCGTCTTGTATGCTGTGATTGGTGGAATGACAAAGTGAATTATAGCTAAGCAGACCAATGGATGAGTAATGCCTAACTCACAGTCACTCTACGGATGTTTATATACATGTGTTTCTTATTTATAATTCGATTATTTGAGGCTGGTACGACAGCTGAAGCAGACATATAAATCGACGGCATGTAGAGTTCTCCTAGTCTCTTTCTTGGCTGGGCCAGAGGAATTTTTTTATTTGGCAGCGGAGACGAGAAGTTAGTTAAACATGTCCTAACCTGAACTGAAAATCCTATTCTATATAGCCCTTATTTTTGTGCTTATGGAATTCTTCACATGAAACGTGAAGACTTCTATGGTCTAGATAAGTTATAAACAAATCTACCTATGTCCAGTAACATAAAAAGGTTCTAGCTTTTTAACTCAAAGAACTGTTGAACCAAGGATCTCAATAAAACATAAAGACACGCACATATACTCTATCAGACTTGCTGATTTTCACCATGGAGGGCCTGTTTATGATTGATAAAGGAACACTTTATCAGCATTTACTTGAGGAGTAACAATTCTACTGGTATTTGCACCTCTGTGTTGCTGAAATACCAGACAAATACTCAGTGCTTAACTTGAGCTGGTGGCTGCCGACCGAGCTCAAATGCAGTTATTTTTGCTCGCTGACACTGAAAAAAGCAAAAAGACTGAGGAAGAGAAAGATGAAAAACCTGTCACAAAGAGAGAAAGCAAGAGTGAGATAAACGGGCAGGTGATGTCTGGTTGTGGCTTAAAGAGACATGGGGTGCATTCAAGATTAGGCAGCCTTGGTATCTGGTGCACTGTTGTTCAATAGCATGGCTGATTGGGCACCCGAACTAAGGGGCATATTTACCTGCCCCTAACCCCACCGGAATGTCACTTTTTTGACGTTGTGGTGGTGATGCGGGCTTCGCTTTATGTACAAGGCAGTGTTAAGCCACTTAACGTGGCTTAACAAAACCTTGTAAATAATGCACCCTTTCACGCTATACTTAGCCTGAAAGGGGTGGGCAATGGGTGTTGCGGCAGGCATTCCGCCGCAACAACCATTAGTTTTGATGCTGCCCCATATTTAGAAGAGTGGTGTAAATATGGGGCACAACCAAAATGAAGACCAGTAAACCTGATCTTAACAGGGCGCAATGAGGAGAAACGCTTTATTATATTAATTGCTGTTTTTATGTGTGCTGGTTTTCTGTGAGTAGCAACCTGTGAAATACTGTCTCTCATGTCTGTGAGATGAGAGGGTGGCAGTCTCCTGAAGAACTGATGAAAGGAAGATTTAGTGAAGGAAGCAGATGAAGAAGGCTGCTCTTGAATTCTTCCTCTCATTTCACAGTCAATGCACCTTGTCCTCCAATCCAACTTCATACATATGAGTACCCTCATACAGGTGACATAGGTCAGGAGACCTCTGGAAGGCATCAGTTTCCCAAAGTCCTTTGGGAGCAGATTACTCTGAGCCTGCACCAAGGAGCCCCAGCCGGGCATATGTGTTAGCCACACCAAACGATATATTGGAAAGTAATTCTACCCGTTACTTCATTCGTTTTACCAGAGCACAACTCCCAGTATCTTTCTCCCCAGCTCTGAACAACTCTTCAAAAACCGAAATCGTACACTGCATCATACAGGCCCAGATATCCCTGCTCTAAATGCCAATGGTGCAGTTTTTTGAAGGCAGAATCCATCTTTAATTTGTATGATAATTACATATGACATGGGTTGAATTTATTGACAAAGATACTTATTTTCGCATGATGACCCTCCAGACAATTGTTCCTCTCGTAAAATCAGGAGATTATTTATCATCTATAGACTTGCAGGACGCATACCTCCATGTGTCCTTTTAAGAATCTTACCAGAAGTTTCTGAGATTTGTGGTAGGCTACAAACACTACCAACAGACGAGAAGCCAAGGAGCAGCCCTCAAGTGGATTGCATCCTACCTCACAAGAGGAACACAGAAGGACATCCTCTCGCCCTACTCCTTGCTGCCTCGGAACATCACCTGCAGTGTACCTCAAGGCTCATCACTCAGTCCAACCCTCTTCAACATATGCATGACATCCATGGCAAACATTTTCATGAACCACAGACTAAACATCATCTCCTACGCTGACGACACCCAACTCATCCTTTTCCTGACTAATGACCCTTCGACCACCAAGAGCAAGTTCCAAGAATGGATGAAAAAAGTGGCTGCCTGGATGAACAACACCTGTCTCAAACTCAATACCAACAAGACTGAAGTACTCGTCTTTGGGAAAGGAAAGGACACTCTCTGGAACAATGCATGGTGGCCACCTGAGGTGGGCCCAACCCCCAATCCCAACGAACATGCAGCCAACCATGGCATCATCCTCAACAGCCAGCTATACATGAAGAACCAGGTCAGTACCGTCTCCTCTGATAGTTTACTCACCCTCCGAATGCTCAGGAGGGACTTCAGATTGCTCCCACCCAACACCAGGCGAACAGTCACACAAGCTCTCACCACCAGCAGACTATTATACAGCAACCCCCTCCACATAGGAATAACCAGCTAACTCATGACAAAACACCAGACTATCCAGAGCACAGCAGCCAGACTCATCCAAGACCTCCACAGATGGGTCCACATCATTCTCAACCTCACGAAACTCCACCGGCTACTAGTCACAAAGAGATGCCAGTTCAAGCTGCTCACCCACACTTACAAGCACAACATACCGAAGGACTGGTGTACCTCAACTGTAGAACAAACTTCACCCAACTTACCAGAAAACTCAGCTCCAAATCCCTCTCCCTAGCAACCACCCAATACATCTGCCAGATGAACAGTGGAGGCCGCTCCTTCTGCCACCTGGCGGATGAGACCTAGAAAAACCTCCCCCAGCACCTCAGAGCATCACCATCGCTCCAGCACTTCAGGAAGCACCTGAATACCTGGATGTTCAACCAATAGGGGAAAAGGCAGCATTCTTTCCCAGATCCTCAAGATCCTCATGGGTGAGGCAGCCACATTTTATAACTCTTGATTGTTTGATTGATTGATAGATTGATTGGACAAGCAGAACGCTCTCAAATTATTCAACTGGAGGTAGCTGGAAGCTGTGAGACTAGCCTTAATTTCTTCTTGTATTGGATATGGGGTAAGGCAACATTGGTTCGCAGGACAAATATGACAACCAAGGCCTACATAAACATACAGAGCAGAACAAAATCTCTACCCATGATGAAGATTGCTTGAAGAATTTTTCTTTGGGTTCAGAGATTTTTTATTACACTGACAGCAATTTATACTTAGGGAACATCCAACGAGAGGGTCGACACACTCAACAGGCAGATTCCCTCACCTCCCGATTTCTTTCTCCATCCAGACATTAACATTCTTCTGATTCAAAAATGAGAACAGTCAGTGCTGGATCTTTTTGCCTCTCCAATGAATGTCAAAGAGTTGAGATTTTGCTTGATAGGAGAGACAAGACAGCATGGGCGATAGACGCTCTATCATGTGTATGACTTCTGAGTCTTCTGTATGTCTTCCCTCCATTCCTGTTAATCTGGTTTTTACTGGTGAGGCTGAGTCAGAATATGCTGAGGTGGTACTGATGGCTCTGTCAGGGCCACACACCACTTGGTTTCCACTTCTAACAGACATGTGTGTGGCTTTGGTGTGGAGACTTCCAAATCTTCCATCTCCCCTTCTGTTTCCTATCCTGAAGAGTTTAGCCATTTAGGTAAGGCAAAGTCATTCTTTAGGAATTTTGGGCCAGCAAGAAAGGGGAATAAGCCATCAGCTGCTTTTTTAAGTATATGGGTTAGATCTCTTATTTCGATAGTGTATGATGCAATGGCACAGATCAAAAGAACAACACAACTACCAGTACTGGACGGCACTTATAAGTGTTTATGCCGACCTTTATGAAAAAAGCATACCGGTCCGTAGATACTTACGTCACTAGTTTATTGATTAATTTTTTCACTAGTGGAGCATTATTTTTTCTAAACAAATCAACAGTTTTTTGTGCATGTACAAATATAAAACATTACATTACATCAAGGTCTCGATGAACAATACAATTTACAAATTTACAACACATCCAACTCGCACACTGGCCAAAACATTCATCCTTCCCTAGCACACCAAAATATACACTTAGGTCCTAATGTCAATGGTTTTGCATCCAAAGATTTAGTCCGATGAAAAAAGACAGTTTAGAAGTGGAACCCTGCTTTTTGAACACTATTCACTCTATATTTCCAGTTGACAAAAGGCACCAAAACAGGTCGTCGCGTTTCGAACCCCCAATTGCCGGGTTCTCCTCAGGCCCAACAGTCTATAAAAAACAAACAAACACTCGTTTAAATATGACGTCCAAAAACCAAATTTTGTCACTAACAATGGCACCACCTCTCGGTGACTAGGTCCCCTATCTTATTAATGTGAAAAGCACTCCTAATGTAGGTGATATTCAGATGACGGGACACTCTAAACAAAAGAAACATAACAAACATCTTAACATCTAACACAGTCATAGCTATTTTTACATCTGCTCTACGGAATGCATAGGTGCATCATTACGGGGCACTCACCTATTTAGTAGTGTGGCAGAAATGTCTGGCGAAGGAATGAGGAAACGTAAGTCTAGTTTCAAACGCTGTGCTACTTCATAAAAAGCAGAGAGCAAGGGCTGGAGGAGCACCGCTACGGGTTGCTTACCGCATATAACTGCTTCGGGATTCCGAACTGTGAGGAAATAGCTCCAAGCGCCGCGTATTTCTTAACTCGCATCCTGCAACCGGGGAAAGGTAAACGGTTAGGCAGGGGAAGCACCGGCAAGCTGCGTGTGCTTTCTACTTGGAGGGCAGCGGGGCATATTACCTTCGTATACATATCTTCGCGCCTCTCACAGTATTTAGGAAGTCTGCTTCGACCTCCATTCAGTCTTTCTGTGTATTATTGGTCGAAGTGGCGGTCACATGATCCAATGACACGCCTTGAAGGGCAGCACTTAAAGCAACAGTGTTTCATTACGTCGTTCTTGAGAAGCTTTATTAAATACTCATTGACATAAACAGCAGGGCTGGGGACAGCGTTAATGCATCCTAATGGAAATGGAGCATAATGCAAATGTATACCGCTGTAGTCTCACTTAATATTTAAACACCTTAAGCACACTAAGTCCAGTTGCGTGGAAGTAGTTACATTGTGGTGATTAAACCAAATCCTTATTTTAGCATGATTCCACTTGATGATTCGTCCTCATCTTAGTTGTTGGCAGCCCCGCAGTAATGAGCCTATATGTTGGTTGTGATTAGCTTGATGTCTGCTGAGTGCAACATTAATCAGGCGCATGAGCCTCAAAACGCGTTAAACTGTGGAATTCTAGGTGCGTCTGTAGAGGTGTTGGTTCATTTATTTAATTTAAAGATCTCTGAAATCTCGTTCAGCCCTGTGATTGCTGTGTTAAATTTCATTATCAGTAGCGCTTCGCGCTGGTTTAGTTTGCCTTCAATGTCGCCTCCACGCTGATCCTTCTCGATCTTAGAAATGATGGTCCAACGTAAGTCGTCCTCTTTATGTTTATTTACAACCCAATGTTGTACCAGAGGGGCATTCGGTGTCTCTTTTCTTATTCTGGACTTATGTTGCGTAATCCGATGTCGTACCTCCTGGGTGGTCTTCCCTATATATAATTTGGGACACGGGCACGTGATCCCATATACCACATTTTTGGTCAGACAGTTTGTGAAAACATCATGTTTCCAGTGTATCCCGTTGAACGTGAAGACTGCCCCTTCATTTGTCTGTGCACAACAAGAACAATTGCCGCACTTATGGTGGCCTACTACTGGAAGAAGTCCCATCATGCCTCTTAAAGTTGTTTTCGGGGCTGGGCAATGCTGCCCTGACAATATGTTGCGCCACGCTTTTTTCTTTTTTAAAAGCGAAAAGCGGCAGTTCATTGAAATCGCTGTGTAAGTCTTTAACAAGGTGCCACCATCTTTCGTAACTGGTTGGCATTGGATCCAAACGTTGTGACACATACAATTCTTTTTTGTTCCAGGCGGACTTTCTTTTGAAGTAAAGTTTCTTGCGGTACCCACCAGACACGCTTTAGTGTGTGTTTCAAGAGGTTCTTTGGGTATCCTCTAGCTGACAATCGCTGGACCAATTCATTTGCATGGAAAAAATATTCCTCCTTATTTGAACAATTTCTTCTTATTCGAAGAAATTGCCTAAAAGGCAGGGTTTTTTAAGGCTTCTGGGGTGATGGCTTGTGTAATGCAGTGCCTTATTCCGGTCTGTTGTTTTCCGGAATAATGTGGTGGCCAACATGCCTTCTGATGCATACATTTTCACGTCCCGAAAAGTGATATTTTTGTTGGAGGAACTGCAGCTGAATTTAATGTCTTCCATCCTTTGATCTATCCAAATCTTAAACTCATCTAATTGCTCTTGTGTGCCTGACCAGAAAATAAATATATCATCAATGTATCTCATATACTTTGTGATGTGCTCGGCATATGGGTTGTTGTTATAGATGAATTTATTTTCATATAGGCCCATAAACAGCACCGCTAATTCCGGAGCGAAGGAACAGCCCACCACCACCCCTTTGATCTGGAAGTAGAAGTCCGTGTCAAACATGAAGTAATTTTTTTGTAGCGCAAACTTAGCTAATTGAACAATGAACTATGTGGGCACTCGTGTTGGTTGTGCCCTTTGATCTAGAAAAAATGTAAGGGTTTCCAGAGCTTGTTCCTGAGGTATTTGTGTATATAATGAGACTACGTCCATAGTCACTAATAGTTGCCTTGTTTCATCAAAGGGGACCGATGTTATTTGGTTCAAAAAATCCGTGGTATCCTTTAGATGTGCCGGAATCTCTTCAACGAAGGATTTTAGGAAAAAATCTATATATTTTGAGACTGGTTCAATCAGTGACGCACAGCCCGAAACTATCGGGCGGCCTGGAGGGTTATTTTGGTCCTTATGTATTTTAGGAAGGACGTAGAACATTGGTGTTCTTGGGTTTTTATTTTGAAGAAATGATAATTCCTTGGGTCCTAGGATACCTAGGTCCAGACCTTCCTGAAGGATGGAAAAAAGCTCTTTTTTCAACTCGTCTGTGGGATTTTTCTTAATCAGCCTGTAGCAGCTCGGGTCGTCCAGTTGGCGTTTGACTTCCTCTTTATATCTGTTTATGTCCCAGAGGACTACGGCTCTGCCTTTGTCCGCCTGTTTTATCACCATAGAGGTGTCCTTCTTTAATGAAAAAATCGCCTCTTTTTCTTCTCTAGATATGTTATAGTTGACATAATGTTTTTTGTTTTCTAGGGAAGCTATCCCTGATAGTAGCGTTTTCTCAAACGTGGTTACTTCTTTAGGAATTCTAAAACCAGGTGGACAAAAAGATGATTTGTTTCGAAGTCCAGTCACTTCCATAGATGTTTGTACAGGTGCGTCCTTAAAGAATGTTTTTAGTCGGATTTTGCGACAAAATTCCAAAATTTCCAATTTCATTTTGACGAAATCAGTGGGTCGCACCGGGACATAGGATAACCCTTTCTTTAAGATTGATATTTCCGAAGCTGTTAGAATGTGGTCTGATAGATTGAACACAGGTGATTGATCTTACTCCTGTAATAATGATGTCTGGTCCGCATTTCCCATGGTTGGTGATTTGGGCGAGTGCGTCCCCTCGCCCTCCGTTGGCCACTGGATAAAAAAGGCTGAGGTGTTTGAGGTTGGTTCTGTTGATTTTCTCTATAATTTTGATTTCTCCTTGTATCGTTCGTGTCAGTCTCACCTCCAGACGATGACGATGATGTATCAGAAAACGTCAAGTATTTATTACGAGATCGGCCTTGATTATCCTGAAAAAAACGGCGTTGGGCGGGTCTTGAGTAGAAGTCAGGTTGCAAGTAAGGATAGACTACTTCCAGTGAAATTTTTTTTTGATCCAGGTCGAATTTACTTCCTTTCTGAGTCACCGTGTAGTCCTTAAACTCAAGTATCTCTTTTTCTATTTTTTCTAACAATCCTTTTGCGTCAGTAATTGACTGGTTGTTTTGAATTGCCGCCTCTAGGTGCATAATTACGGGGCACTCACCTATTTAGTAGTGTGGCAGAAATGTCTGAGGAATGAATGAGGAAACGTAAGTCTAGCTTAAAATGCTGTGCTACTTCATAAAAAGCAGAGAGCAAGGGCTGGAGGAGCACCGCTAAGGGTTGCTTATCGCATATAACTGCTTTGGGATTCCGAACTGTGAGGAAATGACTCCAAGCGCCGCGTATTTCTTAACTCGCGGCACAGATGGCACAAGTAGGAATTCAACGCAAGGGACATAAATTGCTGAGATATCTATAGCCAGTACTTGGACGAACCCTTCCACTTTTATGAGACATTACAGAATATCGGAAGAAATTAATTAGATGGTGTATTGGGTTGTAAAGTACTATCTGCTGTGAGGCAAAAGGGGAAGAGTTAGAATATTGTTTGTTGCATATAACTACAGTTGTCCATTGTGTCTTTGCTTGTTAAATCTTACCTCTAATGAAGTAAAGCAAAGGAGGGACATGGCGGCAATGCTCATATTTCTTACCGGTAATTGCATTACACCAAGTCCTACTACCTCATGTAATTCATACACCCGCCTAGAAAGGAGCATCTGTGTTGTTTGACGTATCTGAATATGATATTCACAGGAGGAGTGGCGGGTGGTCGGAATTTTTATATGGGAAGCTTAGTATTCGGCCTCATGAGGCGTGACACCTCCGGTGTAATGTATTAAAGCGAGGGAGTAGGAATTGGCGTACTGCAAGAAGGACACTCTATAGAAGTTAAAATTAATGGCCAGTATGTTGATAGGAGGGTCTTCAATCTTCAAAGGGTCCCAGATCATTCGACAATAACTCCGCAAGCCTCTAGGAGATCTTCTACTCTCAAATCTTCTACTAGTAATGCCATACCTTTTTCCAATTGAAGTATCGTTAGAGATTTTGATCCTACAATAGTTCATTTGATCCATGTCATGAACGGCTTGCAAGATTGGTCTAGATTGGGTTTGTAGGTTCCTACGCTAGAATATAGTGGGCTGCTATTAGAGCATTCAGAAGCTCATGGGTGAACTTAAGAAAGGAAAACGGCATGGTGGCTAGACTTTTTAATGGGCTAGAAAATATTTCGCCATCTTCTCCGAAATCTTTCCCAGCCTGAGGTTTGCTTCTGAGGTTGGAAGCTTTATCTAAACCTTGCTTTAAGTCTTTAAATGACCTAGATTTAAAAACTCTCCCTCACAAAGGTTTTTTCTGGTTGCAATCACTTCTGTCAGGTGACTGGGGGAGTTGGGCGTACTTTCCAACAAGTGTTGATTTTGAAAAATCTTTCCAGATAGAGTGGCACTTTCAGTAAATCTATCCTTTGTACAGAAAATAAATTCCTTATTCAATAGACAACATGAAATAATTGTGCAAGAGTAGTTTCACCAGTATTATTATATAACAATACAGAGCAGCACAGAATGTGTATTTGTATATCCTTAAAATTTATAAGCACAATTCGCCATCTCTGAGCAAATAGAAGAGCACTAGCATATACTCAATCAATCAAGATCTTTATTTTGCATTTAAATTAATGCTTAAAAAGTACATAGGAATGAAACATGGCAAAAATTACAAATGATAAAAACATCCATACATCCAGACAATTCATTCTTCAATATCTCATTGTTCTGATATAAATACATAGGTGCTCAGAAGTATCAAAAAATATAAGGACAACTGTTTGACAGACAAAGTTATACTAGATTTCTCATTAAATTGCTAAAACGGTTAAAAAACACCGCCCAAAAAATGAATATGAAAAAAACGTTAGGTAAGTATAAAACAGCTGTTACTGAACAGAGTTAAACTAATCTCAGTATACTTAAAGGGAGCCAAACAGTCCAATAGGAATACCAATAATGGGTTAATAGAAGCTATAGAGAGCATAAACATTTACAGACTCAGTGCGTAGATGGTCTTAGGTCCTGGCTCTTACAACAAAATATTCTTCTTTCTGATCCTGAAAACAGCTAATAAATAGGAAGAAATCGTAGAACATACATAGGGCGTTTCCAATCCTCATAATACTTCCAATGCCTAGTTCTGCAAACGTAGACTGACTTTTTCAAAAGTGGGATGGTGAATTTACCCCACTCAGCCTTATAAAATGAGTGAAAGAAGAGCAAATGTGAAATCAATTGCTTAGAAAAACCGTCACGCGGACAGAGAGACAAATGGGTTACTGAATAAGATTGAGCAGGATACCCAGCCATTACCGTAATATAATTCAGTCAAAATCTCACCAAAACAATGTCTTATATTGGTGACAACTGACAGATAACATAGATTGCCAGTTGCCACAAAAGGTTATGCTTGATAAACCAATAACTGAGATTTTAGTTAGATTATTTTGCCATCTATCTTGAGTGTGTTTGGTGATAAAGATTTTCTTTAATCTGGTTTTGGGGAACGATGTACAAGGAGACTGTGTATCAAACAAAAACTCTAGGTCCAGTTGACTAAAGGATTTTTTGGCATAGGCTAACCCGGCACTTGATGTAGCTCGGTCCACGGATAAAATATCCTTCAACACTGTTTGATTTAGGAGGACTGTATCGGTTTTCGAGATCAATAGCAACACGATCAGCGGAGCCAGTTTTATGGTGTCAGAGATAAACGAAAAACCTAGGGCCATAATATCAAGAACAGGCGTAACATTATCGCTGCTTTAGCAGCAGGAAACTGCTGCTAAAGCGGCAATAAGGGGCTTGATAATATGCCCTAGAGAATTCCAATAGAACCTCAGGTTTGATGTCCTTCCCACCAGAACGTGGGCTTCTATTGAAATTCTCCATGGCATACTATCAAGCCCCTATCGCCGCTTTAGCGGCAGTTTCCTGCCGCTAAAGCGGCAAAAATGTTATTGCCTGTTCTTGATAATATGGTCCCTGGTTGCTTGTGGGCAAGAATGTTTGGGCAAGAACTAGGTTTAGTCACCAGTCTTTTTAGAAATGTATCCGCTGTGGCTTGGAGGGAGTCTATCTGTGCTACTCCCCATACTGCAGCGCCATAGGTAGCTATAGACAGTGTTTTGCAGAGTAAATTTCTAACATTTCTTTAATTGGTTTATCCCACGAACTTCCAGAGGTCCTCTATACTTTGAGACATTTGGTTCACTCTATTTCTGACCATTACAGACCAATTTAATCTGTCATAAAAAAGGATGCCCAGATACGAGAAATTCTCTACTCTCTCCAAATGTCTACCATCTATATGAAATCGCATACATTTTATCTATTTTCCCATTCCCAGAGCCATCAGACAGGTCTTGGTTTTGTTAACAAATAAGCCAAGCTCAGCAATAAAAGCAGAGTAAAGACTCGATACACCTGTAACTATTGGGGTCCTTGCCAGCAAAACAGCGTCATCCACATAAAGCAGGGCGGGAAAGGATATTAGGCCTGCCACTGGAACATCTTTGCAATTTTCAGTCAGAGCCTCAGATAACTTATTTGTATACTAGGAGAAGAGAAAGGGGGCAAGAACGCAACCCTGTCTCACACCCTTTTCAATCTTAAAAGGTTTCAAGCATTCTCTGTTTTTCCCATATTGAATCACAGCCTCTCCCTTACTATATAGGTTTCTAATAAAGAGGGTTATGGAGGGGTTCACGCCCATTGAGGCCATAATATCCCACTCGGACCAGTCCATAAATGCCATATATATTTGACCTTTCTTTGCAGTGACATATTTAGCTGCACTTAGGGCAAGATTAAGGCACTGATCTGTCGTACTTCTTCCCTTTCTAAAACCATATAGGGGTTCCACAAGTATGTTGTTTTCCCTAGCACATTCCTCCAGCCTATTTAATAACAGTCTACCCATCAATTTGGCTGTACTGTCAATAAGGGAGATTGGGCGGTAATTAGCAGGATCTACTCCATTTCCCTGCTTGAAAATTGGAATTATCACAGCCTTTCTCCAGGACAGAAGTGCGCCCGTTTTAGCTATAGCATTAAAAGCTATGGTCAGGACTAGGGCCCATAGGTCTTTATTGATAAGAACAATATCAAGTGGGACCCCTTCTTAAAAAACCCTTATACACGTACGTAAGCGATGTGGTGGTATATCTTGGTTCTCCACCAATTAACGTAGCGTGGGTCCCTCATCATAGGGTTTTTCTAGTTACATGCAACCTTCACCCGGAGGTAGCCACTGGCTGTGTAGCAGTGTCCAGAAATAGTGCTCCAAAAAAATAATGAATTTAAAAATCCTTGGATCATCAAAAACAAAACTATTTTATTTAAAATTGTGATTCAAGAAGTGTTAAAAAAAATGTTTTGTAGATATGGGTCGTGTTACTGGACCCTCTATACATAAAGGTTGGCCGACATGTTTCAGCCCCACTATGCCCAGCCGGGTTTATGGGGCTTTCTTCAGGACTGAGATGGAAATTAAAATTGTACTTACACGATTTGTGTAGCACAGTGGTGTTTCAGTTCTCCACCTTCTTTCTAATGAGGCCAATAGTACCTGTAATCGAGAGAGTAACTAGATAACAATTTGTCTTATCAACCCTATATTTACAATCTCTATATACCACTTATTGAGTGACTTGTTTTGATATCTTAAGAAACACTGCAAACATTTTGCTGAGGCATACAAATTTGTCTTATCTTTCACCATATAAAAGGGGACTGTCATTATAATTTAAATTTTTTAGTTGCCAAAAGATAGAAAAGTAGTCATACCAACAGCTGTAATCTGGTAATAAACGTAATCCATTCTAGTCAAATAATCTTTACCTATAATTACACTGTTTTTGACTCCCATCTTAGTAAACTAGTAGTTACTTGTTTCCGCCATAAGCGCGGGCAACGAGCTGTATGTTTCAAGTGTGGTTATTACTCTACGAGTGTTTGAACATCGTAGCTCGTAATGCTTGTTGTTAGAAATCAATAGACCAATGCCTCTCTCGCAACGTTTTGAATGAAATGTGTTATTCATTTGCGCAGTAGTATAAGTAACATCCTTTGTATTTCATTAGTGCTCTTACTTCGTCTTATGTCAATACTAGTGGTTAGAGATTAATAACCCAAAGCCAACCCGTACCTCTAAATTCTTGCAAAGTACTTCCTTCAGGGGTAAAGGGAAAGTTTCTCCGTTGCCTGTAGTGCAAAGAAATACATTTTAAAAGCGATCTTGCTTGGGATTGTCCTCGTGTCTCCCTCAGCATTGCGGCTCTTACCAGCTATGTGGGACTTCCCTGCTTGTGCTGTCTCTGCCCCCGGAAGTGAAAGGTGGTTTTCCTGTGTCCTTTTTCTGTTAGTTCCGCCTGTCGATACTGAAAAAAGACTACGAAGGAGAAATTTCGATGGTTTCAACATCGGAAAAGATATTCCGAAAAAATACTTATTGTTTACTAATCACCATTTTTTATAATAAAGAAATTATTATCACTTACAGTGTGACTATTAAAGTCTTTATATGTAACAATTACTACATCAAATGTAAGTTGTAGTGGTCACCCGTATTAAAAATAAATAGCAGTTGTTATTATTCCTATTGTGTCTCAGATCAAATGATCACATATATAACTTGTATTGTGCAAGCAGTGAGTGTGTGCTATATTTGAAGATGCACATGTTAGTTCGGTTTAATTGATCTCGTTATTTTTATTTTTATTTCAGAATAAGAATTTGTTGTTATTATCCTTCTGTTTTCTAATCATGTGATGACTTCTGACTCTGGGCTATTGGTGTATGCTTTATCATCGATGAGGTCAACAAAATGTCCATGTTGTTTCAGGTGTAATCATCTGGGCACTTTCTTATCATTTCCAATTGGAAGTTGTTTTTTGAAGAAATTATATGAGTACAGGTATTTAGTGTATGTGTTGTCATCAGTATTATTAGAAAGTGTATATGTTATTCCTGGTATAATTCATTCTTATTTTGATTCCTGAAGGCTTTGGTTGAGACCTTCTCATAGTCTAAATCCTGGATGACCTGGACGGAATCACTTTGACACTTTATATCAATATTCAAAAGAGTTCTTCAAAAAAGTTGATGCAATGGTATTTCGTCATTTATTCCTTCACCACTTGTTTTTAAACGATCCACCCATCTTTGTTCTTTTTCAAACAGAATTTTCTCAGCATTGTTGTCCTTTTTGGTCAACATCTCTATAATTGTCCATTTTAATTCCTCTGCTGTATGGTTGAAATCAAGGAAGTGTTTGCTAATTTTTGTTGTTACTGTTTTGTCTTGATTCTACTTTTATGTTCACCAATTCTTCCTTTGGCTTTACGGCACGTCATCCCGATATATTTTAGTCCACATGGACATGTGATCATATAAATTATATGGAATGAATTACAATTTGTATGCTGGCGATGGGTCCAGAGTAGTTCTTCAGACAATCATAGTGTTTTTGTCACTGATGTTAATTTGCATACAGTGCAGGTACCACAAGGGTAATGGCCAGCTATTGGGGCCATGTTCCAAGATCTCATGATGCTTCCAATTTCAGTTCTTACTTGGGGTCATGTATGGACCAATAGGTCTTATAAAATTCTGGTTCTGCGATTGGCAAACCTTGGTTTCTGCCAGTTTAAGTTCCCTGACGTGAGAATTTTCCAGTTTTTATTGATTATTTTCTTCACTGAGTTGGTTGCAGTTTTGTACGTTGTAACACACGTAACAGAATTCTCTTCATTCTCTTTTGGGGAAATTTCGAGGAGACATTCTCGTGGTTGGTGTCTCGCTCTCTTCTGGCACTTCTGTATGATCTTCTTTGGGTAGTCTCTTTTGGTCAGTTTGTTGTCAGATTTTTGGCTTGGATCTTATAATCTTCTAGTTTACTGCAGTTACGTTTAAGTCTCAAAAATTGACCATATGGCAAGTTCTCTCTTAGTGGTCTTGGGTGGAAGTTCTCATAAGACAACTAGCTATTCTTAGCCATTGGTTTATAATATGTTTTAGTTTGAAACTTATTGTTTTCTACATACAGAGTTGTCAAGAAAATCTAGTTCCTTTTTATTTGCCGTGAAGCTGAATTTCAGGCATTTATCTCTTTCATTCAGCCATCTGATGAACTCTTGTAGATTGTCATTATTGTTCTTCCAGATGACAATAATGTCATCTATAAATCTTTTCCAAAATAAAAATTGGGAAGAGAAAGGATTTGTGTCATTCAGAACATACCTGGTTTCAAAGTCACTTACATACAATCCTGCTACAGAAGGCGCAAATGTGCTTCCCATGGATGTACCGTGGTTTTGTACAAAGAGTGTTCTATTGTACTTGAAGTAATTTTCAGTTAAAGCTAGTTTACAACATTCTAGCACGAAATGTTTAGGTGGCTTACGTTCCCACCTATCAGAAAAGAGAATGGTTTCTAGAGTCTCCAAGGTCTTTTGTTGGGGGAGACTCGTATATAGACTTTCTACGTCCAGGCCCACTAGCAGCATTTCATCTTCGTTGTATGGTATATCAATCAGTTGGTTCAGTAAGTATCTGGTATCTTTCAAGTAGGTGGGAATTCTCTGTACTAGAGGTTTTAAAAATTGGTCTGCAAATTTGACAAAGGTTCAAGCACTGAACCTATGCCGGGGACAATTGGTCGTCCTGGCGGTGGTAATTTATTTTTATGAGTCGTCGGTAAAGAATAAAAAAATCTTGTTTTAGGTTTTTGTGCAATAAGGTAATCAGCTTAGATTTTTGTTATCCATGCATTTATCTCCGCTTCATTGACCATTATTTTTATGGTGTTCTGTAGCCTCATGGTTGGATCAGTAGTAATTCGTCTGTAGAATTTTGTATCTGAGAGAAGACTAAGGCACTGTTTGTCATATCCCGCCTTATCAAGGAGAACTATGCCTCCTGCCTTATCGGCGGGTTTGATTATTAAGTTCTCGTTGTTCTTCAACACATTAAGTGCTCTTTTCTCTGCTTTTGCTTTTTTACCATGCCGGAACAAACAACAGATAATGAGTCTACAGGAGGAAACTCTTCTGATAACTCAGAATGGAGTGGGTATGACTATACCCCACGAAGAGGCCGAAACCAATTCCGAAATCAATCACGAAGGAGGACAAATAGATCGCATAGACCAAAATATTACAACCAACAAATGCCATATTTTCAACCATACGTGCCAAATTATGGAGGCTGGATGAACCCATATAACCATGGAATACCGCCACAAATGATGGGTCCACAAATGATGGGACAAGAGAACACACAACAGTCGCCTTTTTTAGGAAGAGGTCAAAATCTACCAAGAGGGAGATTGAGAGGAGTAACATGGAACGAACAACCACCCCATATGATGACACGGAGTAAAACCAAAGAGAAAGCAGACCCGAGTGCAGTGAATAATTATTAGTAAATCTAACTGACATAGTGCTCACAGATGACCAAGTACAGGTTTTGAATAAAGGTTTGGGATTTGTCCCAACGCCTACCCTTGACAACTTCAAATTGAGATGCAAACTTTCAGAATTCTGTAGAAAGTTAAAACGTAAAGCTTTCTTTGAAGGCAAAGAAGACACAAGACCAGAAAGTGACACCAACCTAAGAAACAAATCTACATTAAATCCACCAAATAGCATGGTTCCCATAGAGATACAAACATTTTAACGAGCTATTACGAAAGAAGCCAGAGAAATTGAAGGCATGATAAAAAAAACATTTGTTAACATGACAAAAGCAGAGCAAAGAGCACTTAATGTGTTGAAGAACAACGAGAACTTAATAATAAAAACCAGCCGCTAAGGGGGGAGGCATAGTTCTCCTTGATAAGGAGGGATATGACCAACAGCGCTTTAGTCTTTTCTCAGATACAAAATTCTACAGACAAATTACTACTGATCCAACCACGAGGCTACAGAACACCATTAAAATAATGGTCAATGAAGCGGAGATGAATGCATGGAAAACAAAAAACGAGGCTGATTACCTGATTGTACAAAAATCTAAAACACCATTTTTTAATTCTTTACCGAAGACTCATCAAAAATAAATTACCACCGCCAGGACGACCAATTGTCTCCGGCATAGGTTCAGTGCTTGAACCTTTGTCAAAATTTGCTGACCAATTTTTAAAACCTCTAGTACAGAGAACTCCCACCTACTTGAAAGATACCAGAGACTTACTGAACCAACTGATTGATATACCATACAACGAAGATGAAATGCTGCTAGTGGGCCTGGACGTAGAAAGTCTATATACGAGTCTCCCCCAACAAAAGACCTTGGAGACTCTAGAAACCATCCTCTTTTCTGATAGGTGAGAACATAAGCCACCTAAACATTTTGTGCTAGAATGTTGTAAACTAGCTTTAACTGAAAATCACTTCGAGTACAATGGAACACTCTTTGTGCAAAACCACGATACATCCATGGGAAGCGCATTCGCGCCTTCGGGAGCAGGATTGTATGCAAGTGACTTAGAAACAAGGTATGTCCTGAATGACACAAATCCTTTCTCTTCCCAAATTATATTTTGGAAAAGATTTATAGAGGACATTATTGTCATCTGGAAGACCAATAATGACAATCTACAAGAGTTCATCAGATGGCTGAATGAAACAGATGAATACCTGAAATTCACCTTCACGGCAAAGAAAAAGGAACTTGATTTTCTTGACATAACTCTGTATGTAGAAAACAATGAGATTCAAACTAAAACATATTATAAACCAATGGCTAAGAATAGCTTGTTGTCTTATAAGAGCTTCCACCCAAGACCACTAAGAGAGAACTTGCCATTTGATCAATTTTTGAGACTTTAACGTAACTGCAGCAAACTAGAAGATTATAAGATCCAAGCCAAAGATCTGACAACTAAACTGACCAAAAGAGACCACCCAAAGAAGATCATACAGCAGTGCCAGAAGAGAGCAAGACACCAACCACGAGAATGTCTCCTCAAAATTTCCCCAAAAGAAAATGAGGAGAATTCTATTACATGTGTCACAACGTACAACACGGCAACCAACGCAGTGAAGAAAATAATCAATAAAAACTAGAAATTTCTCACGTCAGGGTACTTAAACTGGCAGATACCAAGGTTTGCCAATCTCAGAACCAGAAATTTAAAAGACCTATTGGTCCATACACAACCCCAAGTAGGAACTGAAATTGGAAGCATCACAAGATTTTGGAACTTGGCCCCAATAACTGGCCTACACTTGTGGTTCCTGCACTGTATGCAAATTAAAATCAGCGACAAAAACACTACGATTGCCTGAAGAACTACTCTGGACCCAACACCAGCATACAAATTGTAATTCATCCCATATAATTTATATGATCACATGTCCAAGTGGACTAAAATATATCTGGATGACGTGCCGTAAAGCCAAAGGAAGAATTGGTGAACATAAAAGTAACATCGAGACAAAAAAAGTAACAACAAAAATGAGCAAACACTTCCTTGATTTCAACCATACAGCAGAGTAATTAAAATGGTCAACTATAGAGATTTTGACAACAAAGGACAACAATGCTGAGAAAATTTTGTTCGAAAAAGAACAAGGATGGGTAGATCGTTTAAAAACGAGTAGTGAAGGAATGAACGATGAAATACCATTGCATCAACTTTTTTGAAGAACTCTTTTGAAGATTGATATAAAGTGTCAAAGTGATTCCGTCCAGGTCATCCAGGATTTAGACTATGAGTATGTCTCAACCAAAGTCTTCAGGAATCAAAATTAGAGTGAATTATACCAGGATTAACATATACACTTTCTAATTATACTGATGACAACACATACACTAACACTCATAGAGTAATAACCATGCTTGAAACATACAGCTCGTTGCCAGCGCTTATGGAGGGAACAAGTAACTACTAGTTTACTAAGATGGGAGTCAAGAACAGTGTAATTATAAGTAAAGATTATGTAGCAAGAATGGATTATGTTTATTAACAGATTACAACTGTTGGTATGAATACTTGTCTATCTTTTGACAACTAAAAAATAAAAATTATAATGATATTTCCCTTTTATATGGTGAAAGATAAGACAAATTTGTATGCCTCAGCAAAATTTTCGTAGTGTTTTTCAAGATATCAAAACAAGTCACTCAATAAGTAGTATATAGAGATAGTAAATATAGGGTTGACAAGACGAAATGTTATCTAGTTACTCTGTCGATTACAGGTACTAGTGGCCTCATTAGAAAGAAGGTGGAGAACTGAACCACCACTGTGCTACACACATCGTGTAAGTACAATTTTAATTTCCATCTCGGTCCTGAAGAAAGCCCCATAGACCCGGCTGGGCATAGTGGGGCTGAAATATGTCGTCCAACCTTTATGTATGGAGGGTCCAGTAACACGACCCATATCTACACAATTTGTTTTAAACTCTTCTTGAATCACAATTTTAAATAAAAAAGTTTTGTTTTTGATGATCCAAGGATTTTTAAATTCATTATTTTTTTAGAGCACTATTCCTGGACACTGCTACACAGCCAGTGGTTACCTCCGGGTGGAGGTTGCACATAATTAGAAAAACCCTATGATGATGCACCCACTCTACGTTAATTGGTGGAGAACCAAGATACACCACCACATCGCTTACGTATGTGTATGAGGGTTTTTTAAGAAGGTCACCTATAACCAGAAACCCTGGTGCTGTAGTCTCAAGTGATCCATTATCCGATTGATTTTTGGAGTGAAGATAACTCCGACTTATCAATGGGTGCCATGGGCAAAACAGGAGAGCTACAGCTCATAAGAGAAGATCCATTGATACCGATCAGACATCCCACACCTATGTATACACTAAGGGCTCCGTCCTCCACTATACTGGTCAAAAGAACCGGATAGGGAGTAAGTCAATCACAACTATCCATACCCCCCAGAGGGCCAAATCTATTTGGTAAGGGTATATTGCTATTTAACCAGCTGTGGGGGACAAAAAGTGTGACTGTTTGCAGTGAATCTCAAATTTCGTGTAGTATTATAGAGAGTAGCAGGGTTTATAGTAGAAGCCCTGAGGGAGAGCAACAATATGGGATTGGGGGGGGGGGGGTGCTGTTGGTAATTGTCTCAATAGATCCCTCACCAATTATCGATTGTAAAAATTGAGAACAATACAATCGTTTTCAAATAATTTTGTATCTGGCCAAACTCATGGGATTCTTCTGGCCATGATCAGGTGATCTTGTAATAAATGACCTATATTAGCAGGTTGCAACAGCCAGTGCTGGGCTTTTGCCAACAATTGAGGAGTTGTTTTAATTTGTTGTGCTCTCAGAGGAGGGACGTTAACCAAAATTATTACAAAAGGACATGCTGATGGCGGTAAGTACAAAGAAAGGGGTTGCTTCTCTTACTGATGTTTATATCCTGCTTGCTTGGCAAACCAGTATTTGTAGATGTCCGATCGGTAAGTTGAGTAGTCGCATAATTCGCCTGCTGCGTATTTCTAACAAAGCTGGGGCAAGCTAATATTGTCGGGCCGTGTTTCGTGAATGTCCTGTATCGGGCCTATCTATGCTATGGGACTTTACAACTTGGTTTGCTTGTTTCCTTTCACAATGAGTGCGAACAGTAGAATCTTCGCTAGCATTTACATTGAGTGATGGTACCAAATTAGCCCCCCTGTTTGTGACACTGATTGTAACATCAGTCTGTTAGATGCTAAATCAGCAAGAGTACGGTCAATAGCATCCAAACAAGAAACCTATAGATCTAATAGATTTTTGAAGATCATTTCAATATCTTGTAGTTTTACAGACAATGTAATGTCGCCCTGTTGCGAGGCAAGAGTAGTTGTAATAACTGAAGGGGATGGCCACTTCTTCCTTTTTTACATTAATAGGTCTGGCTACTTTGGATGGCCCCTTTTCATTTTCTTAGCAACAACAGTTGTAATGAATGGTGACTGGGCTGCTGTGGAACACGGGGTAAGGCGAGATCGGCCAGATCAGCTTGAGGTGACTCACTAGCAGTGGGCTGATCGGCTGAGATTAATGTTGCGGCCTGAACAGGCAAAGATATAGTGCCAGGTCAGCAATCCCGACCACCCATGGACTGTTTCCTTTCAGTTAGCGTAATTTCATTGTCCAAGGCAGGCTTAGCTTTAGCCTAAAAATTGTCAAAAACAGAGATCGTTACCTCCTCCATGACAGTTTGGGTCATCTTTTTCCTGCCCATTGTGCTTGGAGATACACCAAAAGTGTTTTTATAGGCGGGCCCAACACAGTCTCCTTCGGACTCCGACAGGAGTGGATGGGCATGCCCCTGGCCTTGGCATCGCTGGGAGCATGGCACACTTTTCAGCGCAAATCCTCGGGTGCAGGGGAAGATGGGAGATGTGGTCTCCCCAGCGGCAACACATTACACAGCTCTCCCCGGACCACAGTGACAGGCAAACAGTTGCGGCAATTAGGATGTTGCCTTTTAAGTTCTATTCAATATATCAGTGCCTCAGGGCTAGTCCTTGTCGAGCCCACGTGAAGCACAGCTGCTAATTTTCCCAGGTCCATGCGTGAAGTGCTGCTCCAGTCCAAGTTTTCTCCTTTCCTAGCATATACTACTTCTACCTTGTATGTGCTGTCCAGTTCTCATTCAAACTGGATGTCACAAAAAACTGAAAACCCTTATGAACCCAGGTTCCATGACATTGCATCTTGCAGCATTATATTTCATCTACAAAACACATTTATTACATTCACATACAAGGAATAAAACACACTGACTTCCTTTTCAGACGAAATATCTGCCACACGTCACAATACATAAAATAATAAACTATATATTATATATACTGTGTGTAGCCATTCATTTAATCAGAAGTTTTGAAACAGCATAAACAACCATTAATAATATTACATGTATCGATCCTGAATAAATTATTTTTTAGGTTATTTAAATACGTTTTTTATTATCTACTTGACCAAGGTGTCACATAGTGTCAGTTCTTCTCCTTGGGGTATGTAGTCAATATTTTGGAGCCTCCTTGACTAATCTTCATTAGCACTTCTAGTTTAAACAATCACTGGTTAAGGTTGAATCCCCTCAATTCCTAAAAAACAAGTACTTCTGAAAATTCAATAGATTGACTCTAAGGTCGTGGTTTAAGTGTAGTGTAGTTCCTATTATCCCAATAGGCTCTGCGCATTGGAATAATATCTTCAATAGTATAGACCTAGGGCAGAGGTTAACTAGGTCTTCTACCGACGATATTAGACTTAAAGTTTTGTGTTTGCCAGCTAGCTCAGAGTTCACTAGAAACTTTCTCGAATAGGCAAGGAGGATTTTAACCTCCCTGGATAGACAAGAAGGGATTTAGTTTCTGACAACCATAGAACATGACAACTTTGCTCTCCCCTAATCAAGAGTGTATCTCTAGAGTCGTGTGAAAACAAAAGACAACTTATTTTACTCAGTCAGTTCAGTGCATTCTTAGTTTCACCAGATTGTAGAGAAAAGGAAGAGACGGGCGTGTTCAATAAAAGATGTTATTTATTGATCAGTCTCCTTTCTCATACAAGAGAAATTAATCGCTATTATTGCAATACTTGTAGTTAAGTAAAGTGCATACAGTAAAGACAGAATTATAAAATAATACTGTAAAAGCATTGATATGGTTTCTGAGCCATATGATACTTTAAAATGGATAAAATAGATACATACATATATACATTTGACTAATCATACTCAACTGGGGCTTCTAACCACGCCTACCCCAGTGTACCTGACCTAAGCCTAATATGTGGGTGGGAGTAGATAAGTAGCAGTTTAAGTTAAGTTTGTTTTGCCAAGGGACTGACTCGAGAATTCTCTGCAAGGGGTTATTCAGTTCTGTACCTGAGATCTAGAATGACGGAGGGCTGGTATCTCTTATCCCAGGTCTTGATATTCCAGCTGCCTGCGAGGGCTGCTTGGAAGCGCCGGAGCTGGATTTCTCAGCAGGAGAAAGGCAGCGTCTCGTTCTCAGCGCGTCAGGAAGGCGGGGCAGCGCCTGTGGGCTTCGCTCTCTGCTGGGCTCCTCGGCACGTCTCGCTGCTCCGATCTCGTCACCACCGCATGTGTTTGCTTAAGGCAATGTCGGTAATATTTATACCTGAAAGGTGCCGAGATTGACGTAAGGATGGACATATATACGTCAATAAGGATGTCATATGAACGGGCTCGTTCGCACATTCTTTTGCTAAAGTTCTCGGTGAAATCAAAACAATGGTTATGGGAATTTCCCAGGTCGCTGTAGGTTTGATTTGTTTTGAGAACTCCGTATGCCTTATCAGGGGCTGGAGGAATATCGCTTGTCTAATTAGATGGCATGCGTTATGACCTAATCAGATAACGCGCTTCTGTGCCGTGGTGTGGCTTAATCAGATAACGGTTTTTGCACCGTTAGATGGCTGCTAGTTAATTATTAACCAAACCAGGGTCAGGAATAGGGGAATTGATACAGTACCTATAGGAATACATCACATAAGTATTCAGTCACATTTTATGTGACTGAATACTTCAGAGCACACAAGTGAGTGAATGTCCTGCCGAATTATGAAAATCGTGCCGCGTTAATTCAGGATAGAATTTACTTCTGGGAAACTCGATGCCTTGCTATTTAAAATTATGTGTACAGATTTCATCTTTCATTGAACAAACATCTCAAAAACATCGCAGCATAGACTAATTGCTACTTAGAAACTGGTTCGCCTATTTGCGTACCAGCGCTCAACCCAGACCTTAGCTTTCTATGCCAGGTTGAGTGCCAGCGCGTGACGTCAATATTGTTCCATAAGCCGCATTCCAGACATCTCAAATGCATTAAAGAAGGACTAAAAAGCTACATGTCCCACTTATCACCATCTTGACTTGTTATTGTTGTGCTTGAAGGAGGATGCCATTCCTAAGCCACAATAGCAGTGTACCATCCCATCAGACTCACTCACCGAAGATGGAAGAGTTGTACTGACATCTAATGAAGCTCCAATTAGGCAGGGCACAGATATGGGTTCACTGGGCATAAAAAAACTGAAAATAGGGATCGGTCAACCTTGGTGAGAGACTTCAGGAAAAAAAAAGTTTGCAATTTTGAGGAGAGTTGCAACATTTAAAAAATAATGGTAGTGAAAATAAATGTGCTGGAAATGTATTTAACAAAAGTAAGGTTTGTAGTCCATATTCCTCTGTAAAAAAAAAAATATTAGGAAAATATTCCACTTGGAAAAACACCCCTAAGTCTTCAAATGTATTATCATTCTTTGGAGACAGGAGTTTTGGTATCACTGAATGCAATTATCTCTCGGAAATTTTTGCTGCATTGCTTTTGTGATGAATACCTTGTACACTTCGACGGGAGTGGATGGGCATGCCCCTAGCCTGGGCATCGCTGGGAGCATGGCACACTTTTCAGCGCGAATCCTCGGGTGCAGGGGAAAATGGGAGTTGTGGTCTCCCCAGCGGCAACACATTACACAGCTCTCCCCGGACCACAGTGGCAGGTAAACAGTTGCGGCAATTAGTATATTCAATATATCAGTGCCTCAGGGCTAGTCCTTGTCGAGCCCACGTGAAGTACAGCTGCTAATTTTCCCAGGTCCATGCGTGAAGTGCTGCTCCAGTCCAAGTTTTCAACTTTCCTAGCATATACTACTTCTCCCTTGTATGTGCTATCCCGTTCTCATTCAAACTGGATGCCACAAAAAACTGGAAACCCTTATGAACCCAGATTCCCTGACATTGCATCTTGCAGCATTATATTTCATCTACAAAACACATTTATTACATTCACATACAAGGAATAAAACACACTGACTTCCTTTTCAGATTAAATATCTGCCACACGTCACAATACATAAAATAATAAACTATATATTATATATACTGTGTGTAGCCATTCATTTAATCAGAACTTCTGAAACAGCATAAACAACCATTAATAATATTACATGTATCGAACCTGAATACATTCTTTTTTAGGTTATTTAAATATGTTTTTTATTATCTACATGACCAACCTGTCACATAGTGTCAGTTCTGCTCCTTGGGGTATATAGTCAATATTTTGGAGCCTCCTTGACTATCCTTCATTAGCACTGCTAGTTTAAACAATGACTGTTAAGGTTGAATCACCTCAATTCCTAAAAAACGAGTATTTCTGAAAATTCAATAGATTGACTCTAAGGTCGTGGTTTATGTATTCAGTCACATTTTATGTGACTGAATACTTCAGAGCACACAAGTGAGTGAATGTCCTGCCGAATTATGAAAATCAAGCCGAGTGTCTTCAGGATAGAATTTACTTCTGGGAGACTCGATGCCTTTCTATTTAAAATTATGTGTACAGATTTCATCTTTCATTGAACAAACATCTCAAAAACATCACAGTATTGACTAATTGCTACTTAGATACTGGTTCGCCTATTTGCGTACCAGCGCTCAACCCAGACTTTAGCTTTCTATACCAGGTCGAGTGCCAGCGCGTGACGTTAATATTGTTCCATAAGCCGCATTCCAGACATCTCAAATGCATTAAAGAAGGACTGAAAAGCTACATGTCCCACTTATCACCATCTTGTCTTGTTATTGTTGTGCTTGAAGGAGGATGCCATTCCTAAGCCACAATAGCAGTGTACCATCCCATCAGACTCACTCACCGAAGATGGAAGAGTTGTACTGACATCTAATGAAGCTCCAATTAGGCAGGGCACAGATATGGGTTCACTGGGCATAAAAAAACTGAAAATAGGGATCGGTCAACCTTGGTGAGAGACTTCAGGAAAAAAAAAGTTTGCAATTTTGAGGAGAGTTGCAACATTTAAAAAATAATGGTAGTGAAAATAAATGTGCTGGAAATGTATTTAACAAAAGTAAGGTTTGTAGTCCATATTCCTCTGTAAAAAAAAAAATATTAGGAAAATATTCCACTTGGAAAAACACCCCTAAGTCTTCAAATGTATTATCATTCTTTGGAGACAGGAGTTTTGGTATCACTGAATGCAATTATCTCTCGGAAATTTTTGCTGCATTGCTTTTGTGATGAATACCTTGTACACTTCGACGGGAGTGGATGGGCATGCCCCTAGCCTGGGCATCGCTGGGAGCATGGCACACTTTTCAGCGCGAATCCTCGGGTGCAGGGGAAAATGGGAGTTGTGGTCTCCCCAGCGGCAACACATTACACAGCTCTCCCCGGACCACAGTGGCAGGTAAACAGTTGCGGCAATTAGTATATTCAATATATCAGTGCCTCAGGGCTAGTCCTTGTCGAGCCCACGTGAAGTACAGCTGCTAATTTTCACAGGTCCATGCGTGAAGTGCTGCTCCAGTCCAAGTTTTCAACTTTCCTAGCATATACTACTTCTCCCTTGTATGTGCTATCCCGTTCTCATTCAAACTGGATGCCACAAAAAACTGGAAACCCTTATGAACCCAGATTCCCTGACATTGCATCTTGCAGCATTATATTTCATCTACAAAACACATTTATTACATTCACATACAAGGAATAAAACACACTGACTTCCTTTTCAGATTAAATATCTGCCACACGTCACAATACATAAAATAATAAACTATATATTATATATACTGTGTGTAGCCATTCATTTAATCAGAACTTCTGAAACAGCATAAACAACCATTAATAATATTACATGTATCGAACCTGAATACATTCTTTTTTAGGTTATTTAAATATGTTTTTTATTATCTACATGACCAACGTGTCACATAGTGTCAGTTCTGCTCCTTGGGGTAAATAGTCAATATTTTGGAGCCTCCTTGACTATCCTTCATTAGCACTTCTAGTTTGAACAATCACTGGTTAAGGTTGAATCACCTCAATTCCTAAAAAACGAGTATTTCTGAAAATTTAATAGATTGACTCTAAGGTCGTGGTTTAAGTATTCAGTCACATTTTATGTGACTGAATACTTCAGAGCACACAAGTGAGTGAATGTCCTGCCGAATTATGAAAATCATGCTGCGTCTCTTCAGGATAGAATTTACTTCTGGGAAACACAATGCCTTGCTATTTAAAATTATGTGTACAGATTTCATCTTTCATTGAACAAACATCTCAGAAACATCACAGTATTGACTAATTGCTACTTAGATACTGGTTCGCCTATTTGCGTACCAGCGCTCAACCCAGACCTTAGCTTTCTATGCCAGGTCGAGTGCCAGCGCGTGACGTCAATATTGTTCCATAAGCTGCATTCCAGACATCTCAAATGCATTAAAGAAGGACTGAAAAGCTACATGTCCCACTTATCACCATCTTGTCTTGTTATTGTTGTGCTTGAAGGAGGATGCCATTCCTAAGCCACAATAGCAGTGTACTTTCTAATCAGACTCACTCACCGAAGATGGAAGAGTTGTACTGACATCTAATAAAGCTCCAATTAGGCAGGGCACAGATGTGGGTTCACTGGGCATAAAAAACTGAAAATAGGGATCGGTCAACCCTGGTGAGAGTCTTCAAATAAAAAAAGTTTGCAATTTTGAGGAGAGTTGTAACGTTTCAAAAATAATGGTAGTGAAAATAAATGTGCTGGAAATGTATTTAACAAAAGTAAGTTTTGTAGTCCATATTCTTCTGTAAAAAAATACAAATATTAGGAAAATACTCCACTTGGAAAAACACCCCTAAGCCTTCAAATGTATTATCATTCTTTGGAGACAGGAGTTTTGATATCACTGAATGCAATGGGGAATAGCGTTTACAAAGCAACTTTTACATGGCAGTACCTTTACCACGCAACTTTTACAACGAAAGTCGTTACAACGACTTGCGCTGGAGGGCGCTCTAGGATAGGGAATAGTTAATTTACTATCCAAAACCTTCTCTACTATCCACGGGAACTGCAGTTGGAATAGTAAATTAAACTATTCACTATCCAGCATCCCCAAAGCAAGTCGTTGTAACGACTTGCATTGTAAAAGTTGCGTGGTAAAGGCATGCGTTGTAAAAACATGCGTGGTAATGACATACATCCAATGCAATTATCTCTTGGATATTTTTGCTGCATTGCTTTTGTGATGAATCACTTGTTAACTCAGAACCACAATCTGTTACTATTTGTTCCAGAATGATTGTGTTGGCCCCACCCGCACCTCAGAGCATGGCGTCCTTAGTTGCATTTCGGGCTGGTGACATTCCTCCCCCCTCAGTGCACCAGAAGCAATTGCCTAAGGGGGGCCAGCCTGTGATGTCATCAGGGGGCGCATGGCTGCCCTGAGGACATTAAAGCGCAAAGCAGGACCTGGACCATCAAAGATGCACCAGCCACGCAGGAGGAATTTCGGTTGCTCATGATCTATGGTATAGAATGGGCCCTCCAGAAGTTGTGTCAAGGTCCTGAGGCTCGGTATCAACAGACATCACTCCTGCTTATGCGGTAGAGAAAGACCCTGGCTCGATACAGGGAAGCCCACCCAGAACCCACCAAATGTGGCACGCAGGCAAAGGCAGGGCTAGCAGTTGAGGCGGCAATAGCGTGCCAGTCTCCAGTGGCCCCGGACAAGAATCCAGCACCCAGCGTTCTAGAACATGGGGAGAGTGGAAGGTAAATGGAGCATACCAGTGGGGTACTGTCTTCCACAGTTAAGAATGGGGGTTCAACTCAGTATGATGGATCCCCAGCACCTTCTAGGTGAGGGGGGTTCACTCAACACACTGGAACCCCTGTGATGAGAACAGCTATACCCACTTCAGTGGCCCTGGTGGCACAGGTTGGAATGACAGCAGTGACTCAGCCCAGCGGGCAGGTCTCCACACAGTCGATAGAGCAATATGGCAGCAGTGCGACTCAGGTGTGGGTCCAATCAAGTGGGGCAGGACATTCGCCCTGGTTGTCACCTCTACATCACAAGCCCCTCCCATTAGCAGTTCTGTTAGTTCGGGCTCAGTGCCACATGCAGTGGCCCCCTCTGCAGCAATCCCAACACCTCAGCCCCTTCTCACCATCAGCCCAATGCTTTTTGGTTCCGCAACACCTGCGCTAGCTCCATCTATGGTCATTACTCGGCATGTGCCAGCAATAACAGAAGAAAATTTCTACAAGGGGGAATACACTGATGTCTTTGATCTTATTAACGCAGGAGCTCAAGCAAAATAAGGTATGGGTTGAGTGGTCCATCAACAACTGGGTGACAGGGTTTTCTATTTATTCAGCTATTCTGGTAGAGAAGTTGCCCACGGAGGCCTCACAACTGTTCAGTTATATGTCTATGATTCATAGTGCAGCCTCTGACTTCCCAGGCTCCACTTGGCTGCAATATGATATGAAGTTTAGTCAGATGAAGGCAATCTACCCCAAAATGGCATGGGACCAAAGAGAAATAAACATTTGGCATGCTAAATTCTACATGGCACCTGCAGTTGCCAAGGTACCTCATTCCTGTAGTTTTGACTAAGGGGCAGGGGACCAAAGAGAAATTGTGTTAATGTGTTGGAGAACAACGAGAACTTAATAATAAAACCCGCCGATAAGGGGGGAGACATAGTTCTCCTTGATAAGGAGGGATATGACTAACAGTGCCTTAGTCTTCTCTCAGATACAAAATTCTACAGACAAATTACAACGGATCCAACCATGAGGCTACAGAACACCATTAAAATAATGGTCAATGAAGTGGAGATGAATGTATGGATAACAAAAATCGAAGCTGATTACCTTATTGCACAAAAACCTAAAACAAGATTTTATTATTCTTTACCGAAGACTCATGAAAATAAATTACCACCGCCAGGACGACCAATTGTCCCCGGCATAGGTTCAGTGCTTGAACCTTTGTCAAAATTTGCAGACCAATTTTTAAAACCTCTAGTACGGAGAACTCCCACCTACTTGAAAGATACCAGAGACTTACTGAACCAACTGATTGATATACCATACAACGAAGATGAAATGCTGCTAGTGGGTCTGGACGTAGAAAGTCTATATACGATTCTCCCCCAACTAAAGACCTTGGAGACTCTAGAAACCATCCTCTTTTCTGATAGGTTGGAACATAAACCACCTAAACATTTTATGCTAGAATGTTGTAAAGAAGCTTAAACTGAAAATTACTTCGAGTACAATGGAACACTCTTTGTGCAAAACCACGATACATCCATGGGAAGCGCATTCGCGCCTTCGGGAGCAGGATTGTATGTAAGTGACTTAGAAACAAGGTATGTCCTGAATGACACAATTCCTTTCTCTTTCCAAATGTTATTTTGGAAAAGATTTATAGAGGACATTATTGTCATCTGGAAGAACAATAATGACAATCTACAAGAGTTCATCAGATGGCTGAATGAAACAGATGAATGCCTGAAATTCACCTTCACGGCAAATAAAAAGGAACTTGATTTTCTTGACAGAACTCTGTATGTAGAAAACAATGACATTCAAACTAAAATATATTATAAACCAACGGCTAAGAATAGCTTGTTGTCTTATAAGAGCTTCCACCCAAGACCACTAAGAGAGAACTTGCCATATGGTCAATTTTTGAGACTTAAACGTAACTGCAGCAAACTAGAAGATTATAAGATCCAAGCCAAAGATCTGACAACTAAACTGACCAAAAGAGACCAGAGAAGGTTTGCCAATCACAGAACCAGAAATTTAAAAGACGTATTGGTCCATACACCACCCCAAGTAAGAACTGAAATTGGAAGCATCACAAGATTTTTTGAACTTGGCCCCAATAAGTGGCCATTACTCTTGTGGTTCCTGCACTGTATGCAAATTAAAATCAGCGACAAAAACACTACGATTGCCTGAAGAACTACTCTGGACCCAACGCCAGCATACAAATTGTAATTCATCCCATATAATTTATATGATCACATGTCCATGTGGACTAAAATATATTGGGATGACGTGCCGTAAAGCCAAAGTAAGAATTGGTGAACATAAAAGTAACATCAAGACAAAAAAAGTAACAACAAAAATGAGCAAACACTTCCTTGATTTCAAGCATACAGCACAGGAATTAAAAAGGACAATTATAGAGATGTTGACAACAAAGGAAAACAATGCTGAGAAAATTCTTTTAAAAAAAGAACAAGGATGGGTGGATCATTTAAAAACTAGTAGTGAAGGAATGAACGATGAAATACCATGGCATCAACTTTTTTTAAGAACTTATTTGAAGATTGATATAAAGTGTCAAAGTGATTCCGTCCAGGTCATCCAGGATTTAGACTATGAGTATGTCTCAACCAAAGTCTTCAGGAATCAAAATAAGAATGAATTATACCAGGATTAACATATACACTTTCTAATAATACTAATGACAACACATACACTAACACTCGTAGAGTAATAACCATGCTTGAAACATACAGCTCGTTGCCCGCGCTTATGGAGGAAACAAGTAACTTCTAGTTTACTAAGATGGGAGTCAAAAACAGTGTAATTTTAAGTAAATATTATGTAACAAGAATGGATTACGTTTATTACCAGATTACAACTGTTGGTATGACTACTTTTCTATCTTTTGACAACTAAAAAATAAAAATTGTAATGAAAGTCCCCTTTTATATGGTGAAAGATAAGACAAATTTGTATGCCTCAGCAAAATGTTTGCAGTGTTTTTCAAGATATCAAAACAAGTCACTCAATAAGTGGTATATAGAGATAGTAAATATAGGGTTGACAAGACAAAATGTTATCTAGTTACTCTCTCGAGTACAGGTACTAGTGGCCTCATTAGAAAGAAGGTGGAGAACTGAACCACCACTGTGCTACACAAATCGTGTAAGTACAATTTTAATTTCCATCGCGGTCCTGAAGAAAGCCCCATAGACCCGGCTGGGCATAGTGGGGCTGAAACATGTCGGCCAACCTTTATGTATAGAGGGTCCAGTAACACGACCCATATCTACACAATTTTTTTTAACTCTTCTTGAATCACAATATTAAATAAAATAGTTTTGTTTTTGATGATCCAAGGATTTTTAAATACATTTTTTTTAGAGCACTATTTCTGGACACTGCTACACAGGCAGTGGTTACCTCCGGGTGGAGGTTGCATTTAATTAGAAAAACCCTATGATGATGCACCCACGCTACGTTAATTGGTGGAGAACCAAGATACACCACCACATCGCTTATGCACGTGTATGAGGGTTTTTTAAGAAGGTCACCTATAACGAGAAACCCTGGTGCTGTAGTCTCAAGTGATCCATTCTCCGAGTGATTTTTGGAGTGAAGATAACTCCGACTTATCAATGGGTGCCATGGGCAAAGCAGGAGAGCTACAGCTTATAAGGGAAGATCCATTGTTGCCGCTTAGACATCCCACACCTATGTATACACTAAGGGCTCCGCCCTCCACTATACTGGTCAAAAGAACCGGATAGGGTGTAAGTCAATAATAACTATCCATACCCCCCACAGGGCCAAATCTATTTGCTAAGGGTATATTACTATTTAACCAGCTTTGGGGGACAAAAAGTGTGACTGTTTGCAGTGAATCTCAAATTTTGTGTAGTATTATTGAGAGTAGTGGGGTTTATAGAAGAAGCTCTGAGGGACAGCAAAAATATGGCATTGGGGGGGGTGCTGTTGGTAATTGTCTCAGTAGATCCCTCACCAATTATCGATTGTAAAAATTGAGAACAATACAATTGTTTTCAAATAATTTTGTATCTGGCCATACTCATGGGATTCTTCTGGCCATGATCAGGTGAACTTGTAATAAATAGCCTATATTAGCAGGTTGCAACAGCCAGTGCTGGGCTTTGGCCAACAATTGAGGAGTTGTTTTAACTTGTTGTGCTCTAAGTGGAGGGACGTTAACCAAAATTATTACAAAAGGACATGCTGCTGGCAGTAAGTACAAAGAAAGGGGTTGCTTCTCTTACTGATATTTATATCCTGCTTGCTTGGCAAACCAGTATTTGTAGATGTTCGATCGGTAAGTTGAGTAGTCGCATAATTCGCCTGCTGTGTATTTCTAACAAAGCTGGGGCAAGCTAATCTTGCCGGGCCGTGTTTCGTGAATGTCCTGTATCAGGCCTATCTATGCTATGGGACTTTACAACCTGGTTTGCTTGTTTCCTTTCACAAAGATTGCGAACAGTAGAATCTTCGCTAGCATTTACATTGAGCGATGGTACCTAATTAGCCCCCCTGTTTGTGACACTGATTGTAACATCAGTCTGTTAGCTGTTACATCAGCAAGAGTACGGGCAATAGCATCCAAACAAGAAACCTACGGATCTAATAGATTTTTGAAGATCATTTCAATATCTTGTAGGTTTACAGACAATGTAATGTCGCCCTGTTGAGGGGCAAGAGTAGTTGTCATAATTGGAGGGGGTAGGCACTTCTTGCTTTTTTAACATTAATAGGTCTGGCTACTTTGGATGGCCCCTTTTCATTTTTGGAGCAACAACAGTTGTAATGAATGGTGACTGGGCTGCTGTTTAACACGGGGGTACGACCAGATCGGCCAGATCAGCTTGAGGGGACTCACTAGCAGCGGGCTGATCGGCTGAGATTAATGTTGCAGCCTGAACAGGCAAAGATATAGTGCCAGGTCAGCAATTCCCACCACCCATAGACTGTTTTCTTTCAGTAAGCGTAATTTCATTATCCAAGGTAGGCTTAGCTTTAGCCTAAAAATTGTCTAACACAGTGATCGTTACCTCCTCTATGACAGTTTGGGTCATCTTTGTCCTGCCCATTGTGCTTGGAGATACACCAAAAGTGTTTTTAGAGGTGGGCCCAACACAGTCTCCTTCGGGCTTCGACGGGAGTGGATGGGCAGGCCCCTGGCCTGGGCATCGCTGGGAGCATGGCACACTTTTCAGCGCGAATCCTCGGGTGCAGGGGAAGATGGGAGTTGTGGTCTCCCCAGCGGCAACACATTACACAGCTCTCCCCGGACCACAGTGGCAGGCAAACAGTTGTGGCAATTAGTATATTGCCTTTTAAGTTCTATTCAATATATCAGTGCCTCAGGGCTAGTCCTTGTCGAGCCCACGTGAAGCACAGCTGCTAATTTTCCCAGGTCCATGCGTGAAGTGCTGCTCCAGTCCAAGTTTTCTCCTTTCCTAGCATATACTATTTCTCCCTTGTATGTGCTATCCAGTTCTCAATCAAACCGGATGTCACAAAAAACTGAAAACTCTTATGAACCCAGATTCCCTGACATTGCATCTTGCAGCATTATATTTCATCTACAAAACACATTTATTACATTCACATACAAGGAATAAAACACACTGACTTCCTTTTCAGACGAAATATCTGCCACACGTCACAATACATAAAATAATAAACTATATATTATACATACTGTGTGTAGCCATTCATTTAATCAGAACTTCTGAAACAGTATAAACAACCATTAATAATATTACATGTATCGATCCTGAATAAATTCTTTTTTAGGTTATTTAAATATGTTTTTTATTATCTACATGACCAACGTGTCACATAGTGTCAGTTCTGCTCCTTGTGGTATATAGTCAATATTTTGGAGCCTCCTTGACTATCCTTCATTAGCACTGCTAGTTTAAACAATCACTGGTTAAGGTTGAATCACCTAAATTCCTAAAAAACGAGTATTTCTGAAAATTCAATAGATTGACTCTAAGGTCGTGGTTTATGTATTCAGTCACATTTTATGTGACTAAATACTTCAGAGCACACAAGTGAGTGAATGTCCTGCCGAATTATGAAAATCATGCAGCGTCCCTTCTGGATAGAATTTACTTCTGGGAAACTCGATGCCTTGCTATTTAAAATTATGTGTACAGATTTCATCTTTCATTGAACAAACATCTCAAAAACATCACAGTATTGACTAATTGCTACTTAGATACTGGTTCGCCTATTTGCGTAGCAGCGCTCAACCCAGACCTTAGCTTTCTATGCCAGGTTGAGTGCCAACGTGTGACGTCAATATTGTTCCATAAGCCGCATTCCAGACATCTCAAATGCATTAAAGAAGGACTGAAAAGCTACATGTCCCACTTATCACCATCTTGTCTTGTTATTGTTGTGCTTGAAGGAGGATGCCATTCCTAAGCCACAATAGCAGTGTACCATCCCATCAGACTCACTCACCGAAGATGGAAGAGTTGTACTGACATCTAATAAAGCTCCAATTAGGCAGGGCACAGATGTGGGTTCACTGGGCACAAAAAAACTGAAAATAGGGATCGGTCAACCCTGGTGAGAGACTTCAAATAAAAAAAAGTTTGCAATTTTGAGGAGAGTTGTAACGTTTAAAAAATAATGGTAGTGAAAATAAATGTGCTGGAAATGTCTTTAACAAAAGTAAGTTTTGTAGTCCATATTCCTCTGTAAAGAAAATACAAATATTAGGAAAATACTCCACTTGGAAAAACACCTCTAAGTCTTCAAATGTATTATCATTCTTTGGAGACAGGAGTTTTGGTATCACTGAATGCAATGGGGAACAGCGTTTACAATGCAATTTTTACAACGCAGTACCTTTACCACGCAACTTTTACAACGTAAGTCGTTACAACGACTTGCGCTGGGGTGCGCTCTAGGATAGGGAATAGTTAATTTACTATCCAAAACCTTCCCTACTATCCACGGGGACTGGAGTTGGAATAGTAAATTAAACTATTCACTATCCAGCACCCCCCAACGCAAGTTGTTGTAACGACTTACGTTGTAAAAGTTGCGTGCTAAAGGCATGCGTTGTAAAAGCATGTGTATTGTATTGTATTGTATTGCGACTTATATAGCGCACGTATCACCAGAAGGTATCAAGGCGCTTGCTTAGGGAACCCGTCCTGGTATTCCCCTGTGAGATACCCCAGCAGGGTATCCACAAGGTGAAAGCCAGGCATCCCGCCACGAGGGGCCGTAGTGGAGATTAAGCAAGCTATTGCCCAGAGTCGCAGAGTGTGACCCCGTGAGTCGAGTAGGCACCGGAGCGAGAATTGTCGAGTCCGTGGAATTTTGAGCCCGAGACCCGCCGAGGTGGGGAATCGAACCCTGGTCCACGGCCGATCTCAGCTTCCAGGTCTGCCGCCTCTAACCACTGAGCCACGCTTCTCCACTATGTGTGGTAATGACATACATCCAAGGCAATTATCTCTCGGAGATTTTTGCTGCATTGCTTTTGTGATGAATCACTTGTTAATTCAGAACTACAATCTGTTACTATTTGTTCCAGAATGATTGTGTAGGCCCCACCCGCACCTCAGAGCATGGCGTCCTCAGTTGCATTTCGGGCTGGTAACATTCCTCCCCCCTCAGTGCACCAGAAGCAATTGCCTAAGGGGGGCCAGCCTGTGATGTCGTCAGGGGGCGCATGGCTGCCCTGAGGACAATAAAGCGCAAAGCAGGACCTGGACCATCAAAGATGCACCAGCCACGCAGGAGGAATTTCGGTCGCTCATGATCCATGGTATAGAATGGGCCCTCCAGAAGTTGTCTCAAGGTCCTGAGGCTCGGTATCAACAGACATCACTCCTGCTTATGCGGTAGAGAAAGACCCTGGCTCGATACAGGGAAGCCCACCCAGAACCCACCAATGTGGCACGCGGGCAAAGGCAGGGCTAGCAGGTGAGGTGGCAATAGCGTGCCAGTCTCCAGTGTCCCTGGACAAGAATCCAGCACCCAGCGTTCTAGAACATGGGGAGAGTGGAAGGTAAATGGAGCAGACCAGTGGGGTACTGTCTTCCACAGTTCAGAATGGGGGTTCATCTCACTATGATGGATCCCCAGCAGCTACACAGGTGAGGGGGGTTCACTCAACACACTGGAACCCCTGTGATGAGAACAGCTATACCCACTTTAGTGGCCCTGGCAGCACAGGTTGGAATGACAGCAGTGACTCAGCCCAGCGGGCAGGTCTCCACACAGTCGATAGAGCAATATGGCAGCAGTGCGACTCAGGTTTGGGTCCAATCAACCGGGGCAGGCCATTCGCCCTGGTTGTCACCTCTACAT